>NC_136421.1:89534166-90908333 GCF_052625555.1 Lactuca saligna
ACTCAAACATATACGCTCAGCGATTATAGTTGAAGTCTAACAATTCTAGATGAAATATAGTTTTAATATCATAATAACTATCTTAAGTGAACCTGGTACTTTGTATCGGTACCCCCCTTTTTGTATAAAGACCCGACACTTTGTATTTGTACCCCTTTTTGTATAAAAAAAAGCCGGTACTTTGTATTTGTACCCCTTTTTGTGTATAAACCCGGCACTTTGTATTTGTACGCCTTTTTGTATAAAAACCGGCACTTTGTATTTGTACCCCTTTTTATATATAAACCCGGCACTTTGTATTTGTACCCATTTTGTATAAAAACCCGGTACTTTGTATTTGTACCCCCTTTTTGTATATAAACCCGACACTTTGTATTCGTACCCTTTCTTTTTGTACGAGTGTGTTATGTAAATGATCATAAACTATACCTATTATAGTTTATTAAAATGTTTGAAATGTATATGTACCCTAACTATACCTATTATAGTTTAGTATGTTTCTTTGTGGTGTTTAAGAATCCCATTCTTTGTAAATCGAATGTATAGTACAATATAGCTATGTTTAATTTGCTTTGTTTTGTACTAATGATTATGATGGAGGATTCTTATATATTCGGTAAGTAATTTCCTATTATACAAATATATCGTAACAAGAAATACATGTAATATATGAAGTCATCAAAGACTTAACACTTTGCTCAACATGTTACAAAGTGTTTTGATAGTTAGAAGCTGTTAACTAATTCTTAATCTTTCTGCACTGTTTTAGAAAAATCATACGAAGTCGAAAACTAGATCCGTAAATTCTGAGAGTTCCTAAAATGAGTCTAGTTTACTCATAATTTTTATCATGATTTTTGGAAGCCTTTAACTTGTTTTAAAATGCTCATATTCACAGACTGGTCCGGATTTGTGTTTGAAAAGACAAACTGTTTTGTAAAAATCACCATAAATTGTAGAAAATCGTATGGAGATGTGCAAGTAGTCATTTTAAAGCTAAGAACTTGAACTACTTTCACCTTGTACAGTTTTGAAAACAAAAGTGTTTAAGATGCCCAAAACAGTCTGTGAATGGAGTTGAGCTTTTCTGATGAAGGCTGTTAGAAACTTTTAGTTATGTTCTTGGTGTTTTAACTTGTATTCCCCCCTTAAAAACTTGAGAAAACATGAAAATGTAGGGGTATGAGCTCACCTTGAGTGATTTCAGTAGATAACTGTTGAAGAAGAGAAGTGTTCAACCCAAGAACATTTGAAGAATCACTTGAAGATTCGAAGCTCTAACACAATTATGATGGGGTTTGTGTAAGATATCCATGATTTGAGTGGAAATAAGTGAGATGTTCATAAGGAGAATGGATTATGCTTACCAAATGTGGAAGAAAACTTGATAATCAGCCTTGGAGACTTGAAATGGAGAGAAGAAGTTTGAGAGAAAAGTGGTGTTTGATTCTTGGTGAAATGAGAGCAAATGAGAGAAGTGAGGAGAGAGGATGAATATTCAGCTCTCAAAAACGTGGGAATGGGTGGTAATTGAGTGTAAGGGACATTGATGCGACCTAGGTAAGGTGGGGAGGTGTGGCTGGTCATAGAGTGGGTGTGGGAGTGGTTGCTTGTGTCATAAGGTAAAGCAAAGTCAACACTCCACCTCTTTGTACTTTACCCACTTGTTTTTATTATTTAAATAAAGATTTCTATGAAAATATGATTAAATTGTGAATATTTAGGGTTTATTATGTTAAAATATGATTTTGGGCAAAAATCCCGCGTTAAAATAATTAAAAACGGGCCTTAAACGCAAAACTAGTCGAAAACCGGGAGAAAATGGGTTTCCAGCGATACCTCTCGGTCCTAGGCTGAGGTTCGGTCCTTAGGCTGAGGTTCGGTCCTTGCTATGGCCGAATCCGAAATGAAGCGAAATAGAGGGAAACTCGATGTTATAAAACGTGCATTTGTCTATGATTCAACAAATAGTAGAACAAGCATATGCGTCGAAGTTTATCCATTCCTTTTACCTTTAAAGGCATTGGTACATAGGACCTTTCGAGATCCTCGCTAGGATCGGTCCCATAGCCTACAAACTCCGACTACCTCAAGAACTTGGAAACATCCATCCTGTATTCCACGTCTTTAACCTTAAGAAGTGCCTATCCGATGAGACCCTCGTGATCCCTCTTGATGAGATTGACATCAACGAAAACCTGAACTTTGTGAAAGAACCAATCGAAATCATGGATCGAGAGATCAAACGTACGAAACAAATCTGCATCCCGATAGTGAAGGTTCGCTGGAATGCCAAGCGGGGACCTGAATTCACTTGGGAGCGTGAAGACTCGATGAAGCAGAAATATCCGCATCTCTTTCCAACTCCATATTTTTATCTTAATTCTAAATTTCGGGACAAAATTCCCTCTAACGGGGGGGGGGGGGGGGGTGATGTGACAACCTGAAATTTATTACGTCACTGTAACCCATTTCCGTTAATGAAATTGTTTTTATTGAAATTTTTCGTTAACTTTTGGATTAGGTTAATTAAATTGAAACTTTTTATTATATCTTCATGAGTGTCCAAATGAATTAGAAACACGTGAAACACCCCCAAATTCTTTTAGAAAGATTTATAGTTTACGACCAAGTCGGGTTGCGAACATTTAATCGAGTATGACCATAAGCTCCGTTTAACATCGGTATCGGGTAGATTTCCACCGGGCTGCAAACTCAACCCCTATATAAGGGATTGAGTGGTCATATTTGAAGCTTTTTCCCACTCTTAATACTCTCTCTCTCTACTCTCTCTCTACAAGTTGATTTCGATCCAAAAACACCTCTTTCAAGCTCCAAAATCGTTAGTGATCTATCCTAGCTTGTTGTTTAGCTTGTTTTGCATGCAAATCCATGTTTAAATCATCCAAAACCCTTAAAAGCATGTGTTTACGCCAAGGAACACTCCAAAACCGTAAACACCCATAAGTGGGGTTTTGAAGCCCCAAAACCTTTCTAGTGCTTAGCTATGACTTAGGGACTTGCATGTATGAGCTTAGAACCCCAAAATCATATCATTAGGGGAGTAAACATGAGTTTACGGCCCAAGAACATTCTTGGACCGTAAACACCCCTTCATAGACCGTAAACACCTTTTAAGGTGTTAAATTGCCCTTTAAACACCTCCTTTGGCTTGGGTTAATGTCTAGAACCAACCACCATCGAAGTAGGGACCTTAAACATCAAAGAAACCAAGACTTTAAGAGATTACGGCTGTAAACCCCCCAAGGATTGGTCCTTTGGCCGTAAACTCCCTGAAGGAGGTCAAATGGTGCCCTAACTTCCCTTCATGGCTTGTATAATGGACTAGAAACATGTACGCTTAACCTAGAACCATCAAAACATGACATGAAGGGGCAAGTAAGAGTTTATGGCCGTAAAATCTATGTTTACAGCCATGAACTCCCCGAAATGGTCCATTTGAAGCCCTAGTCACTTCCAATGCCCTATAATTGAACCTAGCTTAATTCCTTAAGTGTTATAAGACCTTTGAGAACCAAAATCACTCCGCCCATGAAATTACGGCCGTAAACTCATGGGGATATGGTCTTTGGGCCGAAGTCTCCCCTAAGGGTTTACTCTTGAAGAGTAAACTCCCTAACTAGGCCATACACCCCTTTGGATGCAACCCGTATCACTTCCAACACTTCAGATAAAGTGTTTTCGCACATCGGAGTGTATCATCTTACTTAATTAGTGGTTCAATGTCTAATTAGATACAATTATGTATCACTTCATGTTACATATGATCCTTGCGCGTGTTCAAGCCCTAAATTGACACATAGCATCCTACCCGACACATTCTCATCTGGTGAGTTCATACCCCTACACCTTTTTCTGTGTTTTTCATGTTTTCAGGGGGAATACAAGCAAAAGTACAAGGAAATCTTGTACTCAAACTTATTATTTCGTATGAAATGTTACATATTCAGTATGCTTTTAACACAGAAAACCGTATTACCAACCGTTTAACTTGTAGAGTTAATTTTCAAACTAATCGTGAAACTAATTATAAAATGTTATATTTTATATTTCACAAAGGATTTCATACCATTCATAAAACAGGATTTTCCATATCATTACTTGTAAAATTTTTAATCTTAGTATTCTAGACACGTCCTTGGTAACACTCCCCAGAAATACGAGAGTAAAGGACCAATAACATTAATCTTAGAACTTTAGACACATCCTTGGTAACACTTCCCAGAAATATGAGAGTGAAGGACCAGTAACATTAATCTTAGAACTTTAGACACGTCCTTGGTAACACTCCCCAGAGATACGAGAGTGAAGAACCAATAAAACAGGATTTTCCGTATTATTACTTTTAAATTCATTAATCTTAAGATTGGAGACATGTCCTTGGTAACACTCCCCCTAGATACGAGAGTGTAGGACTACCCATGTAACTAGAATCTCCTGGAGGGAGAACGTGACTTGAGTGTATAGATCTATACGAGACTGACTACCCCGCACCTGGCCGCTAGCTACAATGAGACCGATAAGTCCACGGGTGACAAAAGTCATAAAATGATATTGGACCCGTTACGAGCTTTATCTAGTTAATTGTATGGTTATCGAACTCGCAACTTAGATAATGGAGATTTACTTTAGTAATTAGTTTATTACCTACTTATTAGTTTTATATACATGTTAAAACTAACATACTATTCAAGGATAACTAGGCTTTCAGGGAAACTTTACTTAACGATACAGATATGGTAAATACTTGTACACTTCATTCCGGATCGATAACCAACCACCAACTTTTAAGGAAAATAAGGGTTTTTCTTGGGATAACTTTACTTTTCGTGAACAGGTTGTTTAACAAATGAATAACTAAACTTCTTTTATAAGAAAATATGGGATTTTATTGGATAACAACTTTTCTTAAAACCAAATGAAAACTTATTCTTTTACCAGAAACAAACCGTTTATGAACTCACCAGCTTTATGCTGATATTTTTAAAATTGCTTGTATTCTCAGGTTCTCATTAGACAGGTATCCCGCGTTCTTTTGGAGAAGACGGAGTGTATAAAAGTCTCATATTTACTTTTGTTATATATATATATATATATATATATATATATATATATATATATATATATATATATATATATATAACATGTATGACTTTGTTTTCAAACAAATGTAAATATTCCTATGTAATGTAATGGTTGTGTTATTATGCTTGCTATGTACATTGGTTGTGATACTTTACATGACGTCCTCCACCCCGGAACGTTTCCGCCTTCGGTTTCGGGGTGTGATAGATTGGTATCAGAGCCCTTGTTTATAGTGAACTAAATATACCGAACCTTACATGGTATATAACTATAAACACTAAGGGGCCGAATCGCTCTGAACTAAAAGTATACTTTAAAAATATAAGTATTTTCACTCCAAGTATACAAGAATATCTAAACGCCAGAAACCATAACCACGAGTAGAACAAAACATAAGTAATTGGGTGTTGTACACTGCGGTTAAACCTGGGCAGTTATGTAGTCATGTCTAGGGTAAATATAGCCTGATCAACTATATTCATTCGAGACACGACCAACATGTGCTTGGGAGTGACTGTGGTGTGCAACAGGCCTAAAACTTACCTAATATCCAAACAAGGACTCATTATCGCAAAGAAACATAAAATACTATGGGAGTATTTTCTAGAGTCAACTTCATCATAGAAATCCTCATTCAAGTGTTGCTACTCCTTCCCTTTAGCGATAATTCCCTTGCATCGGTATTCTCCTTATATATTATCGCATAGTAGAACACTTTATCAGCCATAATGAGATATCTCTTGTTCCATATCTCTTGATTCAATTCAGAGGACTTACCATCCTCTCTTCCTGATCATTCTAGATCAATATGCCTCCAAGGAAACGACCTAGCTCAAGGAACAACTATCCTCCGCCACCACATCCCCCTCAATTCGACCCTGTCATATTTCAGGCAGCTGTTACTGCTGCAGTGGCGGCTGCAATGTCTCACTTGAACCCCGGTGGGTCTGGCTAACCAAGATGTGACACCCATCCCTAAAATCATGAAGGTAATCAGGGGCACTGAAATGAGTGTAGTAAGAGTAAGAATATATTTTGGAACAAGAGAAAGGGTCAGAGTTCGCAAGGATCCTCCAAGAAACAACAAACTGTGGTGGTCCATGCTGCTGCTACTACTGTCGCCACTCTTACAGCTCAAGCACCTACCAGTGGATATAATAGTACCCTCCTATGGTGCAACAAGTGCAGTTACCACCATCGAATCCCCAACCCATGTCATGGAAAGCTTTGCAACAACTGTGGCAAGAAGGGTCACATTACTCGAAGCTGCAGAGCACCAGCCCAACCAACTAATCAAGCATCCGGAGCAGGTGTCAGTCAAGTCTGTTATAGCTGTGGAGAAGTCGGGCATTACAAGAGAAACTGCCCCAAGGCAACAACAACCAACAACACCGGGAGATTTCTAACTATGGGGCGAGATGAGGCAGTCGCCGATCCCACTCTCGTCATGGGTACGTTCCTTCTCGACAACTCTTATGCTTGCATCCTTTTCGATTCTGGTGCTGAAAGAAGTTTTGTTAGCCATTCATTCAAACATGTTCTTAAACAATTTCCTCAACCATTAACCGAAACATTTACCGTCGAGATGGCTAACGGCTAGAAAAAGAACGCTAACGATATATTCGTAGGCTGTACCCTTACCCTGAATGATCATTCCTTTCCCATCGACCTAATGCCTGTTTCCATAAAGAGCTTTGATGTTATCATCGGAATGGATTGGTAGAGTCCCAATCATGCTGATATCCTTTGTTACTAAAAAGCCATCCGTCTCAATCTTCCTTCTGGCAAGACTCTCTTGATCTACGGCAATAAACTTAGTTCAAATCTTCGCATCATTTCATGCATCAAGGCTCAAAAACTTCTGCGAAAGGAGTGTTACGCATTCCTAGCTCATGTGATCAACGAGAAGCAGGAAGTTAAAGACCTCGAGAGCATCCGAGAAGTCTGCAACTTTCCTGATGTCTTTCCCGAAGAGCTCCCAGGAATTCCCCCCGAACGCCAAGTCGAGTTTCGCATTGACCTAATTCCCGGAGCAAATCCTATAGCCAAGTCTCCGTATCGCTTAGCTCTAGCAGAAATGCAGGAGTTATCCAGTCAGCTCAATGAGCTACTTAGTAAAGGGTTCATCAGACCGAGTTCCTCACCATGGGGAGCCCCGGTATTATTTGTGAAGAAGAAAGATGGATCCTTTCGGATGTGTATAGACTACCGTGAGTTGAACAAATTGACCGTCAAAAACCGTTATCCTCTTCCTCGAATAGATGAACTTTTCGATTAACTTCAATGACCCAGCTATTTCTCGAAGATAGACCTTAGATCAGGGTACCATCAACTTCGAGTTCACGAGAGTGATGTTTCCAAGATAGCATTCAGGACTCGATATGGACACTACGAGTTTGTAGTGATGCCCTTTGGTCTAACCAACGCACTAGAAGTGTTCATGGACCTGATGAACCGGGTGTGTCGCCCCTTTCTGGACAAGTTCGTTATCGTGTTCATTGACGACATAGTTTTTTATTCCAGAAGCGAAGAAGATCACAAACAACACTTGAGGTTGGTGTTGGAAACTCTTAGATCGGAAAAGTTGTACGTGAAATTCTCCAAGTGCGAATTTTGGATTCGGAAGGTAACTTTCCTTGGTCATGTGGTAAGCGAGGAGGGTATACACGTGGACCCATCCAAAATCAAGGCGATAGAGAATTGGTCGGCACCGAAAACACCCATAGAAATCCGTCAATTCTTGGGTCTCACTGGCTACTATCGTAGGTTCATCTAGAATTTTTCTAGAATTGCCAAACCCCTGACCACTTTAACACAGAAAGGTGTACCATTATGTTGGAGTGAAAAGCAAGACACAACATTCCAAACGTTGAAACGAGCCTTGTGCAGCGCACCTATCCTGTCCCTACCCGAAGGGACAGAGGATTTCGTTGTCTATTGCGATGCGTCAAATCAGGGCTTAGGCTGTGTGCTTATGTAGAGAGGAAAATTTATCGCTTATGCCTCAAGATGGCTGAAGGCACACAAAGTTAACTACACAACTCACGACCTGGAGTTAGGAGCAGTGGTCTTCGCACTAAAGATTTGGAGACATTATCTCTACGGAACCAAGTGCATGATTTTCACCGACCATAAAAGCCTACAGCACATCTTCAATCAGAAGGACTTAAATATGAGACAACGACGATGGGTAGAGCTGCTCAGTGATTATGAGTGTGAAATCCGCTACCATCCCGGCAAGGCCAATGTGGTAGCAGATGCCCTTAGCCGAAAGGAAAGCTCAAGCAACAAGGCGAAGACATTGACAATGACCATCCATTCCCACTTATCCGCACAGATCCGAGAAGCCCAGTTGGAAGCCCTAAAACCAGAGGACGTGTTGAATAAAGCCTTGAGGGGAATGGATAAGAAACTTGAGATCAGAGGTGACGGGATCTAATGTTTCATGGATCAAATCTGGACCCTGAAGTTCGGAGGTTTCAGGGAAGTTGTCATGAACAAAGCTCACAAGACCAGATACTCTATTCACCCAGGTTTGAATAAGATGTACCTGGATCTCAAGAAACTATACTGGTGGCCAAACATGAAAGACGAAATTGATACTTTTGTGGGCAAGTGTCTGACTTGCGCCAAGGTAAAGGTCGAGTATCAGAAGCCCTCGGGTTTGCTCCTGCAGCCCGAGATACCTGAGTGGAAATGGGAGATGATTACTATGGATTCCATCACCAAATTACCCAAATCTCCGAGTGGGTATGATAGCATTTGGGTAATTGTCGACCGATTGAAAAAATCCGCTCACTTCCTACCGATTAAAGAATCATTCAAGATGGAAAGACTCACGTGAATCTACATTCAAGAGATAGTTCGACTGCATGGTGTACCTGTGTCCATTATCTCCGATCGAGATAGTAGGTTTACCTCAAGATTTTGGCAGTCCCTTCAGAAAGCTCTTAGAACTAAGCTGGACATGAGCACGGCTTACTATCCACAGACAGATAGGCAAAGTGAGAGAACTATCAGGACCTTAGAAGACGTGTTGAGAGCATGTGTCATCAATTTCGGAAAGGCGGTCCAGTCATGCCGAAGGCTCGGGAACGGTCCAGATAGGTTGTAGGCCCTGCGAGGCGGTCCAATCACGTTGAAGGCTCTGTATGCATGTTGTTCTGTATTTGTTATATGATATGGTTATATTTTTATGACATTACTATTTTGGGGAAACTCAATAAGATTCGGGCTTATAGTTGTTGATTATGTTTCAGGTACTTCTGATGATCGCGGGAAGGAAAATGCATGATCGTGCACCTCATCATATTTTCATGAATTGATTATGGGGATACTCTGATGCTTAAACTATGTTGAAAACAAATTGTACTAACTTAATGGTTTTAAATGTTTTAATAAGTTTTAAATTGGCTTGAATTTTATGGGTGTTAGATTGTAACATCATGAGAACTATTTGAAGGGCAATTTGATGACTTAAGCCCTTAATCCATCTCCTTCAGAAGGCTTCCTTACACCCCAAGAGCCATAAAAATCGATACTTTAAGGTCTTGCATGTATAATGGAAGACTTGAGCTTAAATTAGGTCACTTATGAAGAAAAGGAGGTCAAAACCTCAAGTATGAGCTCAAACATCACCCAAACTTCAAATATACCACATATGATCACCGAGGGACTCTGAGAACCCATAAAGTTGCTAACTTGTATGGAAGCCTAACACTCTAAATAATCTAACCATGGATTATAATGCATAGACCTCTAGGTCTAGCAACAAGAAACCAAAAAGCACGAAGCTTGAATACTTACAAAGGTCCAGAGAAGTTGTTAGAAGATGATAATGAAGCTTTCAAGCTGGATCTATTCTCCAAAGGTTTTCCCTTATTTTTCAAGTCACCAAAATACCACCAAATCGCAAGAACTCATGGATGGGGATAGAGTTTCGTTTGAATGGAGTGGAGGCTGAAGAAGATACCCTATATTAGGAGATAAGGTCTTTAAATATGTAGAGAACCATACAAATTCATGGGATTGGGTTACAATCACTCTCATTTCGTGACATCTTAAGTGTCACATCGTGAGCGCAGCTAGATCTGTGTTTTCATTTATTCACTTGTCACGTCATGACCTCCCAAATCCTTGATGCCCTAAACCGATCCGTACTAAAAACTGGGTGTTACAATCAAAGACTTCAAAGGTTGTAATCTTTGCCTTTATATGATTGTTTTAATCTTTCCATGCTTTACAAAATGATCCTTTATGGGCAAATTAGTTTTAGTTTATTCAAATCTAAAATTACTTCTGTAGCTAATCTCGTAGTTTTGACTATATAATTAGATTACTTTTAATAAAACCCAACAACAAAACCATGGCCTCCATATGATCACATCATCTTTATCTTGTGATATTTTATATAAAATAAACTAGTCTAACACTAATATATTACTTACAAAATAATAAAGATGAGAATTAATTATTTATTACATACCATATGAATAAAATAATATTATAAACATTTTTATAAATCATCATAAACAACACGTAACATACCAAAAATATTGATAAAAAATTGTTTTCAAACATCAAATCACACAATAATTGTTCCAAAATCCATCTTAGTAAAATATATCACAATCATTAGAGTAAAACAACAATCATCAATGCGGAAAATCATCAGGGGGATGCTATGCAATCAATTTAGGCCTTTCCCTTTGGAACTGGAAGTACCTGAAAATGTTAAAGCATAAAACTGTAAGGTCAAAGCTTAGCGAGTTCCCCAAAATACCACATACCATACATATTAGGCCTCGTCCTCATATTGGGCCCCACCTCTTGTACAAACGAGCCTATCCTAACATATAAACGAGCCTAATCCAACATACAAACAGTCCCATCCCAACATACAAACGAGCCTAGCCCAACATAGAAATGCAAGAGTCACAAAGACAACTAGTATCCTACACAATATAGTGAGAAGACTCGTCTGTCTCATGAAGTCTACTAAAACACATATCAATGCCATGCAAACAATACCACAACATGCTTATCAGATCAAACAAGGTCCAACCTTATTATATACTCTAGAACTATCAATTTGACCAAAAAATCAACCCAGGTCAATAAGTCAACGATCAAGGTCAAAGTCAATGGTTAATATTCCCATTAGCTGACCCTCACACCGTGACCAATTCATGGATAGGGTTGTATAACTTCTCAACACCTTTCTGTGGATATAAGGGTCATCAAAAACGGTGTTGGAACGAATAAGTTATGCCCGTTTGAAGTTATAAGGATTTTGGACTAAGCCGGGAACGTTGGGCGTACAAGGAATGTATGTTGGACATTCATGATTAGGTGATCGTGAAGGTTCTTTTAGGAATGTTGGATGTTCACGACCCATAATCAAACCCTAATTTTGGGTCTTGGACCCTATTTAAAGGCCTTAACTCATTTCCAAACCTCCTTACCTTCAACCTCCACCCTCTTAAGTTGTTTCCTCGAAATCCTAGCCTCATATGGAAGATTATTGAGCTTTTTGTTGATTTTGGTGCATTTGGAAGAAGAACCCATTAGAGAAGAGTTGGGTTGTTGGAGATTGTGGATCCTAGCTTAGTTATCTTTGATCTATCTTCTAAAGGTAAAAAGTCTCAAACTTGATGGTTTATTTGTTAGATCTTGCTTGTGAGTGGGGTTTTGTGCTTTTTGGTCCCAAGAGTTGATTCTTGATAATATATGTTACTCCAGAAGTTTTGTGTTGCTTATTTTGATGTTTTAAAGGCCCCTTGCTCATAAAGTTTGTATCTTGATGGTTGTGGACCAAGCATGCATGGGTTGTTGATCTCTTGGTCAAACTAGTAGACTAGATTTGGGTTTTGGGTTTCTTGGATCCATGCAAAGGCATCAAGTTTATGACTTTATTGATTACGAAACCCATTAGAATTAGATTTGATCCCTGGGTGTAAAGTCTTACATTATTAAGCACTTTTAAGAAAGTCCTTGTTCATTTTGTTATATTACGAAGCTTAGGTTTGGTGTTGGGCTTTACTAAGTCATGCTTGGTCATAAAGTCAAGAACTTTATGACTCTAGACATTCATTAGGCTTGAACTTGAGGATTTGGTCTTTTGGTCTTTAAGGAATAAGACCTAAAAATGGAGTTAAGGTTTAAGCATTGTACATTGGGGGTACTTAGGTGGTACGTTGAGCGTATGCACCTAGGTGCCTTAATGGGAACTTTTTGGGGTTTTGGGCCATGAATTGTTGGGCCAGATGTGGGAAGGGTAAAATAGTCTCTTACCCATTGATATGATAGAGTATGAATTGGACTTTGGACTATGAAAATTCCCTTAAATATTGATTAAGGATAATTTGGATGTATTTGGTATGAAGATCCCGGAAGCAGCACCGAGTGTGATTTGTTATCTTTAAACTAAGGTAAGTTTCCTTTATTATACTCGTGGGTCGATGACACCAATACCAGTCTACCAGGTTATGTTTGTAGGATGATAATTATCTTTGTGACAATTTCTCGTTATGCCTATATATGCTTGTTGCCTTTGTAACTCCTATTGTTATGATTATATTCTAGTTGTAGGGGTAAATAGACCCGATACTATTTAAAAGAGATTGAAGGGGTTAAAATATACCCAATACTGGTTGAAAGAGACCAAAGAGGTTGAAATATACCCAATACCAGTTGAAAGAGAATGAAAGGGGGTGAAATAGACACTAATACCTCGTTTATTTATTTAATAAATAAATAAAGTAATAAATACATAATAGCCCTAAAAGCGGAATAGTTTAGCAAGAAGTTAGTTACCGGGGTTAAAAAGTCATAATTGAAAGTTTAAGCGGCTAAAAAAATACCATTTTCGGATTAATTTATAAAGGATTTTGAAGTCAAGGGCTGAAAGGTAAGTATTGGATTAAGGTGAAAAGATTTTATGGAGTAAGGGGCTAAAAGTAAATTCTAAACTTAAAATGTAAGTTTTGGATTCAGTTTGTAAAGATTTCTGAAGGCATGGTTAAAAGTGTAAAATATGAACTTATTTTGAAAGAAAAGAGGGAAGGAGGGGCCGGTTATGTCATTATGGAAAGGAGTTTAGAGGGCTACCGGTATATAATGCTTACGCGAACCCTAACCCTAACGAGAGAGTTCAACCACCATGTGTGGAGTCAGCTGCCCCCTCAATTCGTTCACTGTTCCGATCAGTGAGGATAGTCGTTGTTGCCACTCCTCCGTCGTCCAAACACCATAATAGTGCCACTCTCGTACACCAGTCAAAGTCGTGAGCCACCAGAAGTGTTCCCTGATGAGTACCGACGAATTTGAGACATGTTGACACCGACGCAACTCTTGGGAAGGACCGATCGAAGGGCTGCGGTTGGGTCTCGGTGTTGTATCTGCTGCCATACGACTGTTTCATCAAGGGTGTCACCGCTCTACTGTTAATGTCAAGCTAAGGACAACCGTACACTCAATCCATTGAATATGGGGGCTATTTCTGGACATCGGGGCTATACGGGAATACGATGTATTGCTACTGTCGTTCGTCAGTCGGGATCCCAAGCCCTAGCCGTCATCCCCGCTGTTGGGTTTTTTTTCATTCAATGAGCACCACCAGTGGGTGGCCACCTCTAGATCTCAAGAATGGTGTGTGTGTGCGGTCGTTATCTCGCTGTCACCGCTATTTTCAGCCGCTTCGCCGCCGTGGCTGCTGTTTCTACTTATTCTGCCGCCACTAGCCACCGTGAGAGTTGGCTATGGATGTATTTATGGGTGTGTGTTCATGTGTTATTACTAATTCCGGTTTTTATGAGATTGTATGTGTGCTCTGTTTAGCCGAGGTTCCCGGAAAAGCCACCGCCACCACCGTGAGGTGGTCGCTGCCACCTTCTACGACCACCGGCCACCATAGGGTGGCTGTCTGTGTGTTATGTTGTTAAGTGTGTGTGTTTATTTTGAGTTTCAGTGTTGTAAAGTGTATTTACAAATTGGAATAATGAAAGTAAAATTGAAAACCACCACCATGAGGTGGTGGCTACCGCCACCGGCCGCCGTGTCGGGTGCCGGTGTGTCTTGCCTCGTCAAGTGTGATTCGCTTGGGGTGCTTGAAACCCTTATGGGCCTTGTTAGGCTAATGGGCCCAATGTATCCAGATAGGCTTAGTGAAAACCATAATGAGACTAATGGGCTATAATTGACCCAATAAACCCCTAGTGGGCTTAATGACATTCTAGTGAGCCTAGTGGGCCTAATAAAGCCCAATAAATTGATAAATGGGCTAACATTTGGTACTGAAGAACCGCAATGCCAATAAAACCCTAATTTGGGGAATTAATCGGGACACATGAGAATTATTTAACAACTGGAGATATTAAATAATAATCGCTGTCAAGAAATTAATCTAAGTAATATTTGACTTAATGGATTAAGTCCTTAATGGGTTAAGTGAGAAGACTTAACCCTAATCATCATTTTATGTGAAAACCCTAATTTCGCTTGGGTGTATTGTTGGACCTTTTATTAGGCCTTGATGATTGGGTTATTAAATGGGCTATCCAAGATCAAGCAAATGGTCTAGAGTAATTTAATGGGCCTAAGGTAAGGCCCATGTAAGGGACTTGGGCCAAATTTGGAAAATTGGGCCATAGCTGGGCCATAGTTTGGGCCTTAATGATTATATGATGTTGGGCCTTAGAATGAGACCATGTATATGCCTAGGCCCAATTTGAAAAATTGGACCATGTGTTGGGCTTTGATTCCTAATTGACTTTGGGCCTACGGATTGGGCCTTAGGCTTGAATAAGCCAAGCTAGGGGTAATGTAGTAATTACCCAAAGAATGTACGTATGGTTATGTATTGGGACCCAATTATTAATTGGGTGTTATTTTGGTGTTGACAGTTTGGGAATCTGTCAGCCAGCAGCTGGGGTCGAGTCTACGGGACTTCAGCAAGTCGGGATTGTGTCTTTGGGACTTCAGCAGTGTGAGGTGAGTTACCTTCCAGTAGCGGTGGGTCTACGGCCACAATGCCGACCCACCAGCAGGAGTTGTATGTTAGATGATTGTCTTTGTGATATATCTAGGTTTGCTGCTACCTGACATGTTATATGCTGGCATGATATGTTATATGTGATAGTGGTAGTAGGAGGGGAATAGTCCCCAAGTTCGGTTGTTAGGATCGAAGGGTAGTTCGGAAACCCCCAGATATGTTTGATGGTATGTTTATGTTATGATATATGTGATAGTAGCAGTAGGGGTGGAATAGTCCCCGAGGGTCAGTTGTTAGGGCCGATTGGTAGGTCAGCACCCCAGAATGGCTTGACATGGGTAGGTCAATGCCCCAGAATGGCTTGACACGGTAGGACGGCACCCCAAAATGACTGCATGGGTAGGTCGGCACCCCAGAATGGCCGTACTAGGTAGGTCAGGCACCCTAGAATTTCCCGGCACTATATATATGGTATGTGCTTGTATGGTATGTGGTATGATGGGGAACTCACTAAGCTTCGTGCTTACGGTTTTCAGTTTTGGTTTCAGGTACTTCGTGTTTAAAGGAAAGGAGCCGACTTGATCGTAGCGCATCACACTATGGTTTTCCGCACATGAGATCTTTGGGATTACACTTTGATATTGTTTTATGATAACATGTTTAATTATTTCTACTTTGGTTTTGACATGACATGATATTACAAATGTTTTATTACACTTTTGGTTTTATAATGACGTATTTAAAAATGAAATTTTTAGCCTGTATTTTTGGGATGTTACAAGTTGGTATCAGAGCCTTGGTTTGAGGGATTCAGACATCCTCTCGGGTGTGTCTGAACTCAAACTAAGGGCTTGGTATGAAAATTTTCAAAGAAAAATCATTTTATATAAAGGAGTTTGAAAAGAATCAGAAAAGAGAAAAGAATTTTGAGAAGAACAAAGTGTGTGATGCGTGCAATCAGCCGAGCTCAAGTAAGTTTTCCCCAAGATACACATACATGTTAGGATATGTTATGTTATGATATGATTATGAGAACTGCATGGTAGATTAGAGCTAAGGATCTAGGAAGGATGCCTTATACGCCTATTGTATGTGCTTATAGATTTGCATGCTAGTACTGATCAATTAGTGATAGGATAGCCTGTTTAGATTATGCCTAATTATATGAGCCTTTGAATTGCATGTACAAAATCCTGATTAGAGGACATAACAATTTGATTGGAATATGATGGTTAGAGTGATGGGTTTTGAGCATTCTAACACTTCCTAAGTGTACATGCAACCCTAATAACCTTGGATCTATGTTTGTCTAATTATCATTCAAAGTTGAATTCCAAGGTTATATTACTATCTAGCATACATGGGGAACAATTTTAACTTGAATAGTAGATAGAATAACTTACCTTGTTGTTGTTTGTGTTCCTTGAAACCTTGTGAGCCTAGCACCCCAAGTGTGATGCCTCAAATGCTTCACACAACACCAAATGCTCTTGGAAGAACTTATGAGAGAACACACACTTCTTGAAATCGGCCAAGCCCTCTTGTTTTTCTTGGTGTGTCCGATTTTGGTGGAGAACATGTTTCTTATATAGTGTTGACACATCTAGGGTTAAACCCTAATGTGTCATGACTCTTCATTTCCATGACCCATGGGTTTGTAACTCCCATGGAGCATCCATGGAGCATCCTATGGGTGGAACCCAACTTGATAATCCATGGAGCCTCTTAGCCCACTATACAAGATATGGATGATTTACATAATCAACCCATATATTTAATTAGTTATCTTTTGATCACATAATTAATTCTAAATTTAATTCTTGATCAAACTAATCAAATAATATTATTAATATATTAGAACTTATAATATATTAATAATCTCCAAGTGTTATTTCTCTCATTTAGTCTATCCAATTGCATGGTGCCATGCAACCCAAATGGACCATGCCGGGTCGGGTCAAGTACATACCAGAAATAGTTATGGACTTAGACACCTTATCCAACAGTCTCCCACTTGGATAAGTCTAATAACTATTACTGCAAGTATGACTTCAGGAACCGATCGGCAATCGTAGCTCTTTTCAAGGTTTCTCGGAACTGAGAAGATGATGATACGCCATTTAAGATAAGTGATCATATAATCCTCTGTTCTAGATATCAGTCGGACAAATACATGGAACAATGTCTTACTTATTGTCCAACAGTTTGTTTCCTGATTTCCGATTTGTTTGACAAAGAACTTCATTGAACACATCAACTTAGTTCTGACTGGGCCCGGCACATAGGTCAAAACAAAATCATCGAGGGGCCCAGATATCAGCTTCTAATCCAAGAAGGAACAGATAAACTTCAACTCATATGTTTGTTCTACCACTCATTGAATTACACACAAGAGCGCGATTTATAACATCGAGTTACCAATGCGTTTTTCGTACAATCAATGCATAACCAACTTGTAAGTAACAAATCATATCTCTAGGTTTGAAGACTTATACGATATTACCGTCTCACGATCACTCGATATAGAATTCCATGAAGTGATTCCAGTGAGCGTGGGTTGAGTCCAATGTTCAGAACTTATGAGCACTCATGATTGTTGTAGCCTTGTCCAAGACCTCTACAACCAAACATGACAGTCTTGATTCATACCTACTTCTGACATATGACCGACTGTGGAGGTTTGAATAATATGTTATACCAAACAAAAAATTATTTTGGAAGTCAAAACATGCAAAAGAAATATAGTAAACGATCGACAAGAGATAGCAACACTTTACTCATAAATAAAACACTTTTATTCATCATCAGATGTCAATTACACTTTACAAATTTCGAGGTTATCTAACTACTAAATCTAATATCATCCTTCAGCCCTATGCTCCGAGCATGCTGGAGATGCTTAACCCGAGTCAGTCCCTTCGTGAGGGGATCTGCCGGATTCTCATCTGATGATACCCTCTTTGCCACAAGGAGTCCTTCTTCGATCCGATGTCTGATGAAATGGTATTTTATGTCGATGTGTCTGGATCTCCCGTGATCCCTTGGTTCCTTGGCTAAGGCAACAGCACTTTCACTATCACAGAAAATTTCCATTGGCTCTTTAATAGCTGGTACAACTCCAAGGTCTCCAATGAAGTTCCTCAACCATAACGCCTCCTTTGCCTCCTCGCTAGCTGCAATATACTCTGATTCACAAGTAGAATCTGCCACTGTCTCTTGCTTGGAACTCTTCCAAGAAATTGCTCCTCCATTTAGGGTAAAGACCCAGCCCGACTGAGAGCGGAAGTAATCCCTATCAGTCTGGAAGCTAGCATCACTATACCCTACAACTCTCAAGTCATCACTCCCACCGAGGGTAAGGACCCAGTCCTTAGTCCTTCGTAGGTACTTGAGAATATTCTTTACCGCAGTCCAGTGTGCCTTGCCAGGGTTCCCCTGAAACCTGCTAACCATGCTCAAGGCAAAAGCTACATCAGGTCGAGTACACGTCATAGCATACATGATCGATCCTACAGCCGAAGCATAAGGTACTCGACTCATTTGTGCTATCTCAGCCTCAGTGCTAGGGCTTTGTGTCTTACTTAGTTTGGCGTTACTCTGGATGGGCAACTCTCCTTTCTTGGAGTCTTGCATTCTGAATCTCTTCAGCACCTTATCCAAGTAGGTACTTTGACTAAGTCCAATTAGTCTTTTACTCCAATCTCTCAAGATCCTTATCCCTAAAATATAGGCAGCTTCACCAAGGTCCTTCATAGCGAAACACTTTCCAAGCCAGGACTTTACTTCCTGCAGGGTTGGAATGTCGTTTCCTATGAGTAGTATGTCATCCACATACAATACCAAAAAGCTAACTATACTCCCACTAGCCTTGACATACACACAAGATTCCTAGAAAAGCCAAATTCCTTGACCTTTTCATCAAAGCAAAGATTCCATCTGCGAGGTGCTTGCTTTAATCCATAGATGGATTTCTCAAGCTTACACACTCTATTAGGGTACTCGTTGCTAACAAAACCCTCTGGCTGACTCATGTAAACATCTTCAGCCAACTTTCCATTAAGGAAAGCGGTTTTGACATCCATTTGCCAAATTTCATAGTCATGAAATGCGGCTATGGCTAACAAAACCCGAATAGACTTAATCTTGGCTACCGGAGAAAAGGTCTCATCATAATCCACTCCAGGAATTTGAGAGAAGCCCTTTGCAACCAGTCTAATCTTATAAGTGTGTACTTTACCATCGATGTCGGTCTTCTTCTTGAAGACCCATTTGCACCCTACAGTCTTACGACCTGGTACATTCTCAACCAAGTTCCAAACTTGATTGTCATACATGGATTGTATCTCGCTATCCATAGCCTCTCTCCATTTAGCAGACTCGGGGCCTGTCATGGCTTCCTTGTAGCTGTTAGGGTCATCTTGACTTACTAGTGTCCCATCACTAATAAGTGTCTCACCTTCTGCAGTAATATGGAATCCATAGTAATGCTCAGGTGCACTCCTAACTCTCGTGGAACGCCTCAGAGGCACAGATTCGTCAATTGGCTCAACAGGAGTTTCCTCCTCAAGTTGAGGGCTAGAGTTTGAAGTTCCATCACCACTTGACTCTTGAATTTCTTCAAGATCAATTTGCCTCCCACTGTCTCCTTGGCTTATAAACTCTCTTTCTCGAAAGACTCCTCTTCTTGCTACAAAGACCACATTGTCACTAGGTCTGTAGAAGAGGTAACCAAAGGATTGTTGTGGGTAGCCGATGAAAATACACCTCTCGCTTCGAGGTTCGAGCTTATCATGAGTCTCGCATCTCACGAAAACCTCGCAACCCCAAATCTTGATGTGGTCTAGTTTAGGTACTTTACCAGTCCACATCTCGTGAGGATTTTTGGCAACTTTCTTTGTAGGGACTAGATTAAGGATATGGGCGGCAGTCTCTAAGGCATACCCCCAGAATGAGATTGGTAGCGAAGCTCGACTCATCATGGAACGAACCATGTCCAACAAGGTTTGATTACGCCTCTCAGCCACACCATTCAACTGTGGTGTCCTGGGAGGTGTCAATTGTGAGACAATCCCACATTCCCTTAGATAGTCGAGGAACTCTGAACTAAGATACTCACCACCCCGATCGGATCGAAGCATCTTAATGTTCCTGCCCAATTGATTATCGACTTCCTGTTTAAATTCCTTAAACTTCTCGAAAGTCTCTGACTTATGCTTGATTAAGTAGACATATCCATATCTACTGTAATCATCAGTAAAAGTCAAATAATAACGATTAGCATCCCTTGTGGCATGTTTAAATGGTCCACACACATCCGTGTGTATAAGGTCCAACAAACCTTCACATCTTTCACACGAGCCTGTGAAGGGTGACTTTGTCATTTTTCCAGGTAAGCATGATTCGCAACTATCATCTGACTTTAGGTCAAACGGTTCCAAGACTCCATCCTTTTAGAGTTGGCCTATGTGTTTCTTGCTTATATGTCCAAGCCGACAATGCCATAATGATGCTTTACCCAAGTTATTATTATTAGTAGAATCAATACACAAAACATTATTTCCTATGTTATCTACAACAGACACAGCTTCATACACACCATCACAAGGTAATGCTTTAAAATAAAGAACATTATTAAAGAAAGCATTAATCGAACCAACTTCATTATCAAATGAAAAAGTGAAACCTTGTTTGTACAATGCATGAAAGGAAATAATATTTCTTGCCATTCCTGGCAAGTAACAACATTTATTCAAATCTAAACTAAACCCACTACTTAGCGATAAAGTATAAACTCCAATCTTAGTGACAGGTGAAGCTTTCCTGTTCCCCATGATCAAGTTTATTCTTCCTTGCTCCACATTCTCACTTCTTCTTAGTCCCTGCAAGTCACAACAAATATGAATACCACAACCGGTATCAAGGACCCAAGAATTAGAATGGGGTGAGTTATTAGAAATGATAGTGTAAATACCTGCATGGTTGGGTTTGACTTTCCCATCCTTCACATCCTGCTGGTACTTTGGGCGGTTTCGCTTCCAATGAGCTTTTTCATGACAATAGAAGCATTCAGCCTCTTTTGGGTCAGAAGAAGGAGTAATGAAACCTTTCTTGGTTCCACTTGAAGAAGAGCCATCAAGGGTCTGAGCCTTGGTACCCTTCGAAGATCTCTTTCTCTTCCTCCCTCGACTTTTCCCGATTGCCAAAACCAGAGTTGAGTTTGGAGTAGGTGTGATAGCAACCGACTTCCCCTTAAGACCTGATTCTGCAGTCTTGAGAAGTCCCTGAAGTTTGCTGAGTGTGACCTCTTCCTTATTCATGTGATATGCCATGCGGAATTGATCATAGCACGATGGTAAGGAGCGCAAAATTATATCTATTGCAAGCTCCTCCGGGAAGTTCACATTAAGCTTCAGCAATCGATCCACATACCTTTGCATTTTCTGCATGTAGCTCGTGACGGAATCCCCGTCCTTCATCATGGTTGTTATCATGGAGCAGATGATTTCGTACCTCTCTTGTCGTGCACTTTGATGGTATCTTTCCATCAAATCTTGGTGCATTTCATAAGGGTAGAAATCCTCATAGGATTTTTGGAGTTCTGCTATCATTGTGGCCATCATGATGCATGCTACTTTCATAGCATCCCTTTCATGTGCCTGAAAGTCAGCGATCTCCTGAGGAGTTGCAGTGGTCTCATCAATCTCCTTAAGCTCCTTGTCAAGGACATATTCTTTGTCCTCGTAGCGGGTAATCATCCTGATGTTTCTGATCCATTCATTGAAGTTGGATCCATCAAAGGTGACTTTCCCACACAAACTCATAAGAGTAAAGGAGCCATTAGGATTCGAGCCAGAAGCATTATTTGAAGACATCTGAAAGAGGAGAACAAGTTTAGTATAGATTTAAGAGAGTCCTTAATAAAACACCCAAATGTAATATTAAGGCTAGGATCCAATCACAATATAATATAACTTAGAAGAGGTATGCCGTAATCTAAGCTATACCATATTTGAAAGGTAGGTGAATGACGATTCACCAATTTCCACCACGAAAACCGAAATATTAGATATTAGGTTTTATGATTGGTTCTTAGAAATTCCTAGATTCTTTGAGATTCAATGAACTTTTCAAAGGCATGTTTCAATCTCGAGAGTGCCCTCCAAGTTTTGTGACTGGGATACCGAGAATCATAAAACGAGGTGTGAAGTAACCATGCAAATCACTTGGTACCCTTAAAGTTTATCACTCAATCGATGTGCCAGTAAACCACATACGCTCCACCGATACTATAATAAACCTTAAGTCACCCTTTACCTACCTTGTTAAGTCCACGTTAGTGTGTCGGTTAACCACACACGCTCCACCAACGACTTAGACAAAGTGTAAAGTGTAATTTCATGGATTAGCACCTTATTCACATTTTCCTAAAGTAACTAAGATTGGGAATTTAATAAAACATTTAGTTACTTTATAATATTCATCATACTTTGAATGAGAATTTATAAGTCCTTGTTTTACCCGTTCGGCTAACGACCCTCCACCAGTCAAGCAAGCGGTGGGTGAGAGTAGACACCCATTAAGTCACCATTTTATAGGCAACAACCTTATACCCACCTTATAGACCGGCTTCGTGAATGAGGCGTACTAGTGGTAAGACGACTTTATTCTTATATATATATATATATATATATATATATATATATATATATATATATATATATATATATATATATATAATTATTAAATCATCATAATATAAGTATAAGGGTTGAATTTTAACTTTTAAAATTCTAGGGGTTGGAACTAAAGTTTTAACTTAACTTTACTTGTTCCAAAACTTGAGGGCAAGTTTTGTAACTTTCAAAACTTTTCATTTCTTGTAACGTATGAGTTTAATAGAGTAATAAAATGAAGACTCTTCATTTTTCTAACTCTTGTGCTCTTTTAATGGTTTTTAATTCAAGTGTGACTCTTGGTTTTCCATAACTTGAGGACAAGTTATGGACTCCATTAAAACACATTATGATCAAGAATTAATCTACCACATAAGTTACAAATAATTCCTATGATCATCTAAAACATCATAAGAACAAGAACATGAATATGAACACAATCAAAAATTACATTTAAAACTTTGTAATTTTGATAACTAGTTGTTGTGAATGAATTAGAAAGAACATTACACCATCAAAACAAGTTTTTCAAGTACCAAAACAGTTTAGGGTAATGTTTCTAGTCCATTTCCAGCAACTAAAATCGAAATTCTGCAATTAATCAATCCTACTCGCCGAGTGCATGAATTTACTCGCCGAGTTGGTTGAAGATACACGTGAACTCGCCGAGTCCCCCCTATAGACTCGACGAGTCCACTCGTAGACAGCAAGATTTTCGACTTTTTTTTCAACTTTTAAGCACAAATAAAAAAACAAACAAGCCTAGGATCTGATACCACTGATGGGTTTTGAGCATTCTAACACTTCCTAAGTGTACATGCAACCCTAATAACCTTGGATCTATGTTTGTCTAATTATCATTCAAAGTTGAATTCCAAGGTTATATTCCTATCTAGCATACATGGGGAACAATTTTAACTTGAATAGTAGATAGAATAACTTACCTTGTTGTTGTTTGTGTTCCTTGAAACCTTGTGAGCCTAGCACCCCAAGTGTGATGCCTCAAATGCTTCACACAACACCAAATTCTCTTGGAAGAACTTATGAGAGAACACACACTTCTTGAAATCGGCCAAGCCCTCTTATTTTTCTTGGTGTGTCCGATTTTGGTGGAGCACATGTTTCTTATATAGTGTTGACACATCTAGGGTTAAACCCTAATGTGTCATGACTCTTCATTTCCATGACCCATGGGTTTGTAACTCCCATGGAGCATCCATGGAGCATCCTATGGGTGGAACCCAACTTGATAATCCATGGAGCCTCTTAGCCCACTATACAAGATATGGATGATTTACATAATCAACCCATATATTTAATTAGTTATCTTTTGATCACATAATTAATTCTAAATTAATTCTTGATCAAACTAATCAAATAATATTATTAATATATTAGAACTTATAATATATTAATAATCTCCAAGTGTTATTTCTCTCATTTAGTCTATCCAATTGCATGGTGCCATGCAACCCAAATGGACCATGCCGGGTCGGGTCAAGTACATACCAGAAATAGTTATGGACTTAGACACCTTATCCAACATAGAGTTCCATTGTCTGAATGATGCTTGCTTTGTGCCTTGTGGGACTTTTGGTAATGTGAGCTAACTATTAAGTGAATATGCCAAGTCACATGTGGCACAGGCTGGATAATCTTAGAGTGAGAAATCTGACCCTATTGCGCAGCTCTTGTCTAAGTCCAACCGTTCTAGGGATGGGTATTTTACTCGAAGGATTATTTGATCTCTGTTGTATGTGGCTATATTCATGAGGTAGCTAGTTGACATTACTAGGAATCTTTCAGCAGCTGAGGACTCGGTGAGTTCGGGAACCTAGGGAGGCCTATGATATATTTCAGTGAGTTAGTAGTGAGGTTCAGTGAGACTTCGGAGTACCAGTTTGAGGAAGTGACTTGGAGGATTCGGGAGGATTGCTGAGGAAAGTATGGATAGGTGTGGAAGGTAGTATTGGGCCTGTACTACTGAAAGCACATCATCCATACTCGACTCAGTGAGAGTCTTGGAGAATCTAAGAAGCTTCAGGGAAGAGTTTGTGACTCAGTTTGGGGACAGAGGATGTTCCAGTGTTGCAGCTTGGCCATTGGCTAGTGAGCTAGCGAGCGTGACAGGGTGTCAGACCCTGAAGGATATAACTTCCAACAATTTATAGATATGAGACCGATTTGGAGCACTTTGAGAAGAGAGGTTCGTACCAGGTGCGTATAGTAGAGGGTCGCGGGAAGAGACCCGTCACCTCCGATCATCAGGTGAAAGGCCAACAGGGTCAGAGTCAGTGCAATGTGTACGAGAGAGTGTACAAGAGAGTTTGTCGCTCCGAGGGTTTAGGCTACTACAGGGTAGCGGGGTTGGTCATGTCAGCAGAAGGTGATTAGTATTCCTCCAGATGTTGCGGGTATGTCATCTTCTATTGCTATTAGATGGATGTTGGGGATACGTATCGTGTTGGAGTTATGAGTAAGTTTGGATAATTTAGATCTCAGGTTGGTTTCCTGCTGGTGTTTGGGTTATCAAGGATCATATATGCCATCATGCATGCCGAAAGGTCCTTGATGAACCCAAAGAGGGACGCATCTTGCAGAGTGGGTTCCGCGCATACCGTTATCATTTCGGATCTTTGTCAATATCTATGTAGGAGTATTATTTAGAGGATACTCAATCAGGGTTGGAGTGATTGTTCTCCAATGAAGTCGGCTGTAACAGCCCGGAATTTCAAGTATTGTTAAAATTATATTTTAGGGGGTGTTTTAAGGGGGGACTTGGCGAGTTGGAGCCAGACTCGCCGAGTAGGATCGCAGACCTGGTCGCGGGTTCGCGACTGGACTCGACGAGTCAGATAGGGACTCGACGAGTCTACGCTGTTTAGCGAAAACCCTAGCCGTTTAGGTTTGGAACGTATAAAGGGGACTTATAGGCCGTCATTGTTCGTTTTAGCCTTCTGAGAAGAACTCTAAATCGATTGTGTGCATCTAGATCAAGATTAAAGGCCATTGGTGATTTTGAAGGAGTTGTTGTGCAAAAAAGAGACGGGCTTGGCTAAAGGAACAGCAAGGGGGTCACATTCTGAGGATTGGGGACACAGAGAACACATTATCCAGGTAAGAATTCGTGTATACTCTGCTATGGTGATGTATTTAGAGGATTAGAGTTTATGGAACCCTTTTATGGATAGATTGAATGTTACCCTTGTTCCCCAAACGATTGTAACCCTGTATTAGGACCCTTGGAGGTCCAGAATATCCCATGTCTGTGCATTTCGGGAATTGGTGAAGGTTTTGGATTGAAATCCTTATGCCTTAGGTCAACATGTGAATTATAAGTCTTGGGGTGTAGCATGAGCACCGAAATGAGGACCATATATAATGGATCAGTCTAGGAAGGCCAGACCTATGAATGGTCGGAGCAGTTCTGACCTTAGGGAGCAGTTTGAGCGGCTGCATGGCATGGACTCGCCGAGTCAGATGAGCAGACTCGGCGAGTAGCTTGAAGAATAACTGGGACTCATCGAGTTCTTCCTCAGACTCGGCGAGTGGAGTCGGGGTGGTCCCGCGATTCTTCCAGGAGTAACTCGTCGGGTCAAGGAGGATACTCGATGAGTAGAAGGGAAACCTTAGAGGATTGGAGGACGACTAGACTCGCCGAGTCGCCAGAGTACTCGCCGAGTCCGGTCGAGTTGACCGTGGACCGTTGACCAGAGTTGACCCATGTGTAAATTCTTGGGTCAGTTGTCTTGAAAGATAAAAGTATTAATAAGAGAATACATTACCCAGGGAGCTTGAAGCTCGGCGGATCAAGTGCAAGTGATTTCAGGAGTTGCTAATTTCCAGTATCCACGAGGTGAGTCTTCTCACTATACTATACCCGGAAGGGTTTGATTGTGTGACCGGAAGGTTGGATATGATATGTGTTATAAGTGCTATAAATGGAAAGGTAATTGCTATGCGTGCTATGTATGTTTATGTGGGCCGGAAGGCAATATGTTATGTGACCGAAAGGTCGGATATGATGTATGATATATGTGCTATACGTGTTAGGATAAATGTATTATGTGTTGTGTATGTTTATGGGCCGGAAGGCAATATGTTATGGGCCGGAAGGCGAATATGTTACGGGCCGGAAGGCGATTATGTTAAGGGCCGGAAGGCGGGTTGTGTTGTGGACCGGAAGGTCAGGGCCTGGAAAGGCGTATATGCGTAAGTTGTATATTGGGGAACTCACTAAGCTTCGTGCTTACAGTGTTTTGTGTTATGTTGTTTCAGGTTCTTTCAGTAACACGGGATGGCACCGGCTCGATTGTACACACCAGAGGAAGAGTTATGTTTTGGAGGATCCTGGTTTTCTATTCAAGTGAAAATGAACTATGTTTTGTAATTCAATTATGAATGAGATTTTAAACAAGTGTTCTAATAAAATGATTATTTCAAATGAAAAATTTTGCCTTGAAATTTACGGTGTTACAAATTGGTATCAGAGCCTTGGTTTGAGGGATTCGGATGCGCCTTCGGGTAAATCTGGACTCAAACTGAGGAAGTAAGAAAAAGTTTTCAAATAAATAGTTTTCTAAAAGTGAATAAGAGTTCAAAGAGAGAGCAAGAAAGAGCAGTGTGTACAATCAGCCAGAGCCTGAACGGTGATTTCCCAAAATACCCTTATTTTTGTGTTATGAGATATGTATGATGCACTTTATGAGATACTATTGCATGATAGAGACAGGCTAGGTATTTCATATGTTAGGACTAGAGTGGCCTGATTTGTGATGCCTTAGCCTAGGACTCGTTGTTATATGTGTTATGTTTTGAGTATGTGATGAGTGAGAGTATCCAGTTAGAACCCATGAGGGGTAGAGTTACAGAGTTCGATGGTACTTTCGAGGATGAGCTGGGAAGTTGGAGTTATCACAGGGAGGGAGTCCTATGTATTCTTCGATGCTCGAATGCTGCTTGCTTTGTGCTTTGTGGAACTCTCGATGATGGGAGTCAGCTACCAAGTGAATATGACGATATTCAGGAGGTAGATGGTTGGCTTCATTAGGAACTCTTCAGCAGCTGATAGCAAAGAAGTGGGAGGATGACGGAAGAGCCTAGGGAATAACCCTATCCAGATGAGTGCGCTGGAAGAGTAGAGGATTTCGCTGGGGAGCGAGCACGCGCGATGGGATTGGTGAAAGAGCAAGTCGAGCAGCTACTTAGGAACTCTGGGATGGTCCGTGTGGAAGGTATGGGTAGATGTGGCAGGTAGTATGGGCCCGTACTACTGAAAGCAGAGGACCCATACTTGATACAGGGAGCATTCTGAAGGTTCTAAGGAACGGATTGAGGAGTGATGTTATGGTTCGAGTACCATACATCGGAGCAGATTGAGAAGTGATGCTATGGTTCGAGTACCATACATCGGAGCAGATGGAGGAGTGATGTTATGGTTCGAGTACCATACATCGGAGCAGATTGAGGAGGGATGTTATGGTTCGAATACCATACATTGGAGCAGATTGAGGAGTGATGTTATGGTTCGAGTACCATACATCGGAACAGATTGAGGAGTGATGTTATGGTTCGAGTACCATACATCGGAGCAGATTGAGAAGTGATGCTATGGTTCGAGTACCATACATCGGAGCAGATGGAGGAGTGATGCTATGGTTCGGGTACCATACACCGGAGCAGATTGAGAAGGGATGTCATGGGATGAGTACCATGGTTCGTAGTGACTGATGCTTGTGATTATCTTGTTATCCGGTCATGATCGATGAGGTAGAGATCGGACGCTATGGGTTATAGGCCTGTAGACCCTGATTGAGTATGAAGAGGCGTCCCTCGAGAGGAAAGGCGAGTGCCTATCAGAGTATTTTGGTAAGGAGTAAAAGGAAGAGGAGAATTTCGGTCTGAGTTGAGCAATCAGTCGATAGAGGAGAGGTCATCTTCTAGGTGGGTGGTGCTATTTTGTTCATGTGCAAAACACGAGAGGCCTGATGTTTCAGTTTTGGATTTGGGAGTACACCCTGCAGGTCGTTATCAATAATGATTTCCTCATAGTATCAGGTAGCGGGAGTGCCGCGAGGCAGTGACTTATCGGGAGCAGACAGTCAGCTGGGACTGAGGTAGTCGAGGACCACACCACACCTAATTGAGAATAGTAGGTTGTGTTATAGTGGTAGCAGTGGGAGTTCAGTCGAGTTTTGCAGTGCAGAGAGTTTTCGTCTATGATGGGAGTGGGTCCCTATCCTAGGGACAATTCTGGCATTGGAACATTGGTTGATGAGTTGAGGTGAGAGGAACGATGATTTTGCGGTGCAGTATATGAGCCAGGGATGTTATTGACCAGTTGAGATGCTTAGTGTTAGATTGGTATGGGAGTTGGAACAATTAAAGGCAGTCGTGATGAGAAGCTCATGGAGAGTTAATCAGAGGTTCAGGGTATAGGGAGTTGATTGATTTCCTTAAGGGGGAATTATCGGGCGTTGCGTAGCACTTTCCTGGAGCAGGTGCAATTTTGCTGGTGAAAAATAGTCGTGGGTTGGTTGTGTGCTAATTGGTGATGGTTCGAACCCTAAGTGGGGGAGAACCGGGTGCAGTATGTAAGAAAGCAAAGATTTGTCAAGGGTAGTTATAAGTGGAGTATGGAGACATGCTGTAAGAAATCATGAGACCAGAGATGTCGGTGATCGAGGAAAGGGGGTCAGAGTGAGTTAATACGGGAAGTACTTGAGGAGGAGGACGAATGTATCCATGACAGGTGATTGGTGTTGTTGCAAGTAGATAGAGAATGATTGGGCGGCCAACTCCCGGGGTCGGAATGCGTATCCTTGTTTGGATCTTGAGCGTCGGGAAAAAGAGTTTCGGAGAATTATCAGCATATTTCGTAGCGTCAGCGTCTTCTCATATTCCAATCGAGAAATTATATGCACTGAAGTTGTAATGTGGGAAAAATGTAGATCTAATTATGGGGTTCAGAGGAGATGTATTATTGTGTCTATATGATGCTTGGGGCAGGAGATCAGTGGTTGTGGCAGGATCTTGTGATGTTTTGCTGGGGTATTCTGAGATATCCGGGTATGATATCTTTAATTCGGAGTTACTTGTGAATCCTGAATTGAATCGACGTGTGGCATATCAAGTATCTGTGAATCTAGTGGGAGCCCTTCGAGTATGGGCATCCAGGGAGATTATTTGAGAGAGTGGGTTTTCGCAAAGATGGGAATTTGTTATGTTGATTGCCTCCAGAGTCGGTGATGGATATTCGAGCCGTAGTACTCCCTACTCAGGGGGTGTTGTGATGCTGCATGGAGTTGCAGTACTCACTAGATGGCAAGAGAATTTCGATGTCGGAATGTTTTTCGAGCAGTGCATGATGTGGAAGAGTTGGGTTTGAGTAGCCCTGGTATTGAGTCCTTGGAGCTTGGATGTTGAGTCGGGGGCGAGACGGGGGTCTCCGTCTCTGTCAGGAGATGCGGGGAGATACGCAGGGGATATGCGGAGCAGAAACCAGAGATTTGAGTTGAGACGATCCTCGGTTGGATTGTATTTTTCTCGCATGAGGAAAAGAGGATTTCGTGACTTGCGTGTCACTGGGCCGGGATAGTGGTCACGGGGAGGAAGTTAGTGGGACACTTGGGTCATGATATGGGTGACGTTGGGGGCTCAGCTGTGGAGCCAAAAGCTGACCTGGTACTCAGTCTTGAAGAGGAATATGAGAAAGGAGATTATCCTGATGACATCTAAGGACATTTTAGAGAGAGTGCACGATTCAGACGCTCGAAGACATGCTTCGGGCATATGTATTAGATTTCGGAGGAAGCTGTGGCACGTATTTATCCTTGGTTGAGTTGTTCCATAACAACAGCCATCATTAGTGCATTGGTATGCCGCCCTTTGAGCTGTTGCATAGGAGGGGGTATCGGACCCTCATTTGCTGAGGAGAGGTAACGCATGGACCCGAGAGTCCTTGCGAGCAGATCCAGAGCATGTGCGATACATGGAGTAGTGGCAAGGTCGTCAAGCGGATTTCCCTAGGCAAGGGAAGAGAAAGGTATGTTGGGGCTAGTGCAGTATGTGTATGCGATTGCAAGAGGAGAACTCGTGATAGTTGCCCTGAGAGTGAGAATGGGTCTCTCAGTCGTTCCGAAATGGATACAATGGGCTTTGGATCGGGAATCCGGTGATTCATGGTTTCCTAACCCTTATGGGTCGAGTGATCGTTGAGATTTGGAGTAGAATTGCATCGTGGGTAATTCTCGGTTACAGGGAGTGGTGGGCAGTACAGAGATCATGCTTCAGTCGACAGAGCAGATTCAGCAGGTTAAATAGAGGTTATTGATCGCCTAGAGCTGACAGAAAAGTTATGCAGACAGACGCCGGTACGAGCCTGAGTTTCAGGTTGGTGACTTCGTACTCCTGAAGGTCTCTCCTTGGAAAGGGGTGATTCGATTCAGGAAGAGGGGCAAGTTGGGGCCCCGGTATATTGGACCTTTTCGTGAGATTGTGAGGGGAGGACGGGTGGCCTACCATTTGGAGTTGCCAACAAAATTGAGATAGATCCACGACACTTTTCATGTGTCGCAATTGAAGAAGTGTATAGCCGATGAGTCAGCAGTGGTTCCACTGGAGAACATTTAGGTGGATGCGAGCCTGAGTTATGCTGAGAGACCAGTGGCCATCAGGGATCGGAAGATCAAGGTTCTGAGGACCAAGGAGGTACCTCTGGTGTTGGTTCAGTGGCAACCCCGGAAGGGATCGGAAATGACTTGGGAGCCGGAACGTGAGATGCGGGAGCAACATCCAAAACTATTTTCAGAGTGAGACTTCGAGGGCGAAGTCTGATTCTAGTGGGGGAGAATTGTAACAGCCCGGAATTTCAAGTATTGTTAAAATTATATTTTAAGGGGTGTTTTAAGGGGGGACTCGGCGAGTTGGAGCCAGACTCGCCGAGTAGGATCGCAGACCTGGTCGCGGGTTCGCGACTGGACTCGACGAGTCAGATAGGGACTCGGCGAGTCTGCGCTGTTTAGCAAAAACCCTAGCCGTTTAGGTTTGGAACGTATAAAGGGGACTTATAGGCCGTCATTGTTCGTTTTAGCCTTCTGAGAAGAACTCTAAATCGATTGTGTGCATCTAGATCAAGATTAAAGGCCATTGGTGATTTTGAGTTGTTGTGCAAAGAAGAGAAGGGCTTGGCTAAAGGAACAGCAAGGGGGTCACATTCTGAGGATTGGGGACACAGAGAACACATTATCCAGGTAAGAATTCGTGTATACTCTGCTATGGTGATGTATTTAGAGGATTAGGGTTTATGGAACCCTTTTATGGATAGATTGAATGTTACCCTTGTTCCCCAAACGATTGTAACCCTGTATTAGGACCCTTGGAGGTCTAGAATATCCCATGTCTGTGCATTTCGGGAATTGGTGAAGGTTTTGGATTGAAATCCTTATGCCTTAGGTCAACATGTGAATTATAAGTCTTGGGGTGTAGCATGAGCACCGAAATGAGGACCATATATAATGGATCAGTCTAGGAAGGCCAGACCTATGAATGGTCGGAGCAGTTCTGACCTTAGGGAGCAGTTTGAGCGGCTGCATGGCATGGACTCGCCGAGTCAGATGAGCAGACTCGGCGAGTAGCTTGAAGAATAACTGGGACTCATCGAGTTCTTCCTCAGACTCGGCGAGTGGAGTCGGGGTGGTCCCGCGATTCTTCCAGGAGTAACTCGTCGGGTCAAGGAGGATACTCGATGAGTAGAAGGGAAACCTTAGAGGATTGGAGGACGACTAGACTCGCCGAGTCGCCAGAGTACTCGCCGAGTCCGGTCGAGTTGACCGTGGACCGTTGACCAGAGTTGACCCATGTGTAAATTCTTGGGTCAGTTGTCTTGAAAGATAAAAGTATTAATAAGAGAATACATTACCCAGGGAGCTTGAAGCTCGGCGGATCAAGTGCAAGTGATTTCAGGAGTTGCTAATTTCCAGTATCCACGAGGTGAGTCTTCTCACTATACTATACCCGGAAGGGTTTGATTGTGTGACCGGAAGGTTGGATATGATATGTGTTATAAGTGCTATAAATGGAAAGGTAATTGCTATGCGTGCTATGTATGTTTATGTGGGCCGGAAGGCAATATGTTATGTGACCGAAAGGTCGGATATGATGTATGATATATGTGCTATACGTGTTAGGATAAATGTATTATGTGTTGTGTATGTTTATGGGCCGGAAGGCAATATGTTATGGGCCGGAAGGCGAATATGTTACGGGCCGGAAGGCGATTATGTTAAGGGCCGGAAGGCGGGTTGTGTTGTGGACCGGAAGGTCAGGGCCTGGAAATGCGTATATGCGTAAGTTGTATATTGGGGAACTCACTAAGCTTCGTGCTTACAGTGTTTTGTGTTATGTTGTTTTCAGGTTCTTTCAGTAACACGGGATGGCACCGGCTCGATTGTACACACCAGAGGAAGAGTTATGTTTTGAAGGATCCTGGTTTTCTATTCAAGTGAAAATGAACTATGTTTTCTAATTCAATTATGAATGAGATTTTAAACAAGTGTTCTAATAAAATGATTATTTCAAATGAAAAATTTTGCCTTGAAATTTACGGTGTTACATCAGCGTTCAGGGATTCTATCATTGTTCAGGTATGGTCGGTAATTGTCTATGGATGAACCTTGGAGTTGAAGGCACTACCGTTGCTAGGACAGAGCAGGTGACATGAAAAGGGTAGTGTCAGTCGCTGGTGTTAGATGCAAAAGTGGTTGGTCATCGCATGATCAAGAGAATTGTATTCTCGCGTGGGCTATGTTCGGTTAGAGTTCAGTGGTGCTGCGAGATTAGAAGTGGAAATAAGGATTCGTCAGCTAGAGTGAAGATTAAGGTCTTCAATTGACAATATGATAGATGGATCGAGGTGTCAGACTGGATCAGATGTCAAGAGTACTCATCGAGATTTCCGAGGATGTGAGATCTTAAGGGTTAATCGGTGATTAAACGCTAACATTGGCAGGCACAGGTTGTCATCAAGGGGATACTAGGAAGCGAGAAGGATTGGAAATCCTTCAATTCTTGCGTGCAGTGAAGACTTAGTCGAATCTAAGTGGGGGAGAGACTTTTTATAAAGTTCTCAAAATGTGAGTTCTGGTTGTGCGGGGTGCAATCTCTTGGGCACCTTGTCAACCAGAAGGGTATTCTAGTCGATCCGGCCAAGATAGAGGCAGTGATGCAGTGGGAGATTTCGAGGTCTCCATATGAGATTCAGAGTTTCCTGGGTCTAGCAGGTTACTACCGGAGATTTACATGGGACTTCTCCGAGATTGCGGTTCCTTTGACCCGTCTGACCAAGAAATCGGTGGCCTTTCGTTGGGGCCTGAGCAGCAGGCAGCCTTCGATACTCTCAGATAGCAGTTGTACGAGGCACCGGTTCTCACCTTGCCAGAGGGTGTAGATGATTTTGTGGTTTACTGTGACGCTTTGATCACAGGCATGGGTACGATACTGATACAATGGGGTCACGTGATAGCAGGTTTCGGGAACCAGGTTAGAATTCCAGTTAGGATTCAAGTTCAGTTGTGTGTTAGGTCGAGTGCGTGTTCGACCGGTATGGAAAGTGTTGTAAGACTACGGGGGTAGTCGTAGAATCCACTAGTAGTCAGATAGTTTGGAAAGTGTTGTAAGACTACGGGGGTAGCCGTAGCATTCACTAGCAGTCAGATAGTTTGGAAAGTGTTGTAGGATTGCGGGGGTAGCCGTAGCATTCACTAGTGGTCAGAGGGTGATAGAGTGTCGTGAGACTGCGGGTGTAGCCGTAGAATTCACTAGGTTGGTAGATGACATGAGTGTGTTGTTAGAATGCGGAAAGAACAGTAGTACCCACCAGTTCAGGTGTAGCAGTGAGGATATGGAAATCCACTGATTAGATTTTGGATTTACCCAAATGGATTAGATCTGTTAAGTAAGTAATGAGACTGTAGGGACGTCACTACAATTATGAGATCAGAGAAGCAATGGACTGCTTCAGGACGTGTGAGATAAGGCTACCATTGGTCAGGTAGCAATCACTTTTAGCCTTGGATTTGATAATGATAGGATTCGATGCATGGACCCGATTGGTTAGATCGGGGGTTTGTTAGAGCCATAGTGGCATGACAACTAGTGGCAACTAGTTTCAAAGAAGGATTTCGTTCAGAAGTCGTGTAGAGCGACTGTGTATGAGTCTTTCGGCTCCGTAGTCGGGTTGAAACCTGATATTTCAGATGACTGACAGATGAATTGAGACCAGGGAGGTCTCGATAGATCTTGGGAAGCAGCTATGTAATGGCATACTGCTTCAGCAGTTTAATGTTCAAGCAGTTCCAGCATGTGAGCAGTATTAGTATTTGTGTTTTGGGTTGTAGGTATGGATAGAATAACAGATTGTTTGGGGTATTCCAAGTCACTCACAGCGGGAGTATCTGATCCTTAGACAAGTATTAGTGGTCTGCAAGGATAATTGGGTCTGTGACCCTGTTTTATAATGGGAACCTCAAGCTATCAAAAGTGGAGTAGTCAGTTGAGGGATAAGTGGGCTGGTTCCATCGGAAATGATTCAATATGATTGGTCTATCGGGGAATCAGACCATCTCAAGACAACAGGTTTCAGACGGAGTAGATGTGATCTTGTTGCGAGAAATTCGCTCACCTGTGGATGGTTAGGGCTTTGCAAAGATTGGTCATGGCTACCCAGGGAATGCTAGGGCGTGCTCAGTATAGTGACCATGTTTCTGAGTGGTTGGCGCATGAGAAACGGTGAGGAATGATTTCGAGGACGAAATCTAATTTAAGTGGGGGAGAATTGTAATACCTCGTTTATTTACTTAATAAATAAATAAAGGAATAAATACATAATAGCCGTAAAAGCGGAATACTGTAGCAAGATGTAACGACCCAATTTTCACATCCAGAAATTTCGTTTTTAAAACTTTACTTAGAAAACACTAATAATTAAAACATTGTTTAATTAAACCATTTCACATCGAAAACCCAAATTTGAAATCCACAACATGTAAATGACCAAAATATCAAAGTATCAATCCCAGAATAAACTCATAACTGCGGAAACAAGAGTGTGTGTGATATGCTACTACCGCACCGGCTCCTTTCCCTTAGCTGAAGAGGTACCTGAAACCAAAACTGAAAACTGTAAGCACGAAGCTTAGTGAGTTCCCCCACTGTACCACATACCATATAATCACATAACATACATAAATTATCAGGCATATATGGGTGCCCGACCTACCCCTTCGGTCCTCTCGACCGGATACTGCCTAGCATATCTGGGTGCTGGCCTCCCCTTCGATCCTCTCGACCGAATACTGCCTAGCATATATGGGTGCTGGCCTCCCCTTCGGTCCTCTGGACCGGATACTGCTTAGCATATCTGGGTGTTGGCTTCCCCTTCGGTCCTCTCGACCGGATACTGGGGAAACTATTTCTCCCCTCTACTACTACCACATAACATGTATCACAATATCAGAATCTATCTAACATGGATGGGTATGACTACCCCTTCGGCCCTACCGACCGGATATCATGGGGACTATCTCCCCCTACTGTCACTAGCACATAAATACAACACAGGTAGTAGTAATCCCTTAGATGAATATCACAGAGACAATCATCTACATACAACTCCCACTTGTGGGTCGGCATTGTGGCCGTAGACCCACCACTATTAGAAGGTAACTCACCTCAAAGTAGCTGCTGGTCTGATCGGAAACTGACTGTCTACTGCTGTTGCTGCTGTTGCGGACGCCCTTCAGCTATAATTCCCACAAAACGATCAGTCAAACAATGTTAGATGTAATTAGGGTAAAATGACCCTTTTACCCTTGACCAAGTCGAAATCCAAGTCAAAGTCAACTTCCAGTTGACTGGACTCGCCGAGTCCGCGAGCAACTCGCCGAGTCCTTCCCTTACTAATCCGGTCCTACTCGCCAAGTCCCTCTCCCACTCACTGAGTCACCCTTGACTTACCACTCGGGACTATGGGGTCGACTCGAGTACCGACTCGCCGAGTCCGCGAGCAACTCGCTGAGTTCCTCGAGCGGATCCCCTACTCGCTTCCAATCCACACCAGAACACCCCATACAAGGGTTTGGGGTTTTGGGGACTTCCCTACACGGTTAATTCTGCGTGTGGTTATGAAGGGTTGACCCTTCAACGCTTAAACCCCTCTTGCTCTTCGAAAGTTCATATGACTCGCCGAGTTTGAAGAACAACTCGGCGAGCTCCAGGCAATCTTCATAGGACTCGCCGAGTTGTTCATCCAACTCACCGAGTCTAAGAACATCTTCATAGAACTCGCCGAGTTCCACTTTGGGACTCGCCGAGTTCCTCGACCCATTTCCCAAGTAGGCCAGATCTGAGACATGCAATGCTTCAAAACCATAGATCTAAGGTCCTAGGACATGTTTACCACGTAAAGTTGCAAACTTTACGTGCATGCACAGCCCTATGAGCTCAAACATGCAATTCCAAGCTCTTTAAGAGGTCCTACACTCAATAGGGACCTCAATCACCTCAACCACAGAGACTTTATGCTACTAGGATGTCCTAAAGGTCCAAATCTGAAGTCCTTGCAGAACATTAACCATAAACATATAGAGATTTAGGTTCTTAGGGCTTAAAACCTCTTTTTAGGGACAAGAAGGGGGGTTCAATGAACTAAATATCAAGGTAGGAACTTTTCTACCTGAATAGAAGCCCTTAAAAGAGTAGATTTCGGATCTTCTTCCCTTCTTGCACTCTTCAACCTTCACCTTCTTCTCCCAAGCTCCAAACCACCTTTACAATGCTAAAAATCACCCACAAGGACACAAAGGGGGATAGGGTTTCGTTCTACAGATCTCTGGGAGTGCTAGGGGAAATGGAGGCTGGGTTAGATCGTTTAAATAGAGTGCAAACACCCTGGTTAGGGTTTTAGTCCAGACAGGGTCTACTCGCCGAGTCCCACGAGCCTACTCGCCGAGTAGACAGAGTTGATCCCGTGACTAGTCCTGCTCCTACTCGGCGAGTTAGCCCTTCAACTCGTCGAGTCCAAGATTAAAATGCAATACATAAGGAGAGTTAATAATCAAGAATACATACCAGGAACCAGGTGCTACAAATCTCCCCCACTTATTTTAGACTTCGTCCTCGAAGTGTGCTGCTCGATCCTGAAACAGCTCGGGGTAGTGCTCCATCATCTCTTCCACCGGCTCCCAAGTCCACTCGGACCCCTTTCGGTGCTGCCGCTACACTTTCACTAACTCCACCCTCTTGTTCCTCAGATCCTTCGACTTCCGGTCGAGGATTGTGACTGGACGCTCAATGTAACTCAGGTTGTCATCAACCTGTATATCCTTTAATGGTACCACCGCTGAATCATCCACGAGACACTTCCGCAGCTGGGAGACATGGAAGGTGCTGTGGATCTCGCTGAGCTCGGCTGGCAGATCCAGCCTATATGCCACCTTGCCCACCCGGGCTACAACCCTGAACGGACCAATGAATCTCGGGCCCAACTTGCCCCGTTTCCTGAATTGAATGACGCCTTTCCAAGGCGACACCTTCAGGAGAACCATATCCCCGACCTGGAACTCCAGGTCTGATCGACGCTTGTCGGCGTAACTTTTATGCCGAATCTGCGCAGTCTGCAGCCTGCTTCGAACCTGCTGAATCTTCTCGGTAGTCTTGAGCACCACTTCGGTGCTCCCCATAACTCTCTGACCAACCTCTCCCCAGCATATCGGGGTCCTGCACCTCCGTCCATACAACATCTCTAATGGAGGGCGATCGATACTCGCGTGGTAGTTGTTGTTGTACGAGAACTCAGCCAAGGGAAGCTAAGTATCCCAGCAACCACCGAAGTCTAGCACACATGCCTACAACATATCCTCCAGAGTCTGGATGGTCCGCTCGCTCTGAACATCTGTCTGCGGGTGAAAGGCGGTGCTAAAATGCAAACGAGTACCCAACTCGTCATGAAACCTCTTCCAAAACTTGGAAGTAAAACGCACATCCCTGTCCGAGATAACAGATACTGGCACCCCGTGTCGCGCCACAATCTCCCTAATATAGATGTTGGCCAATTTCTCGGCCGAAATGCTCTCCTGAATCGGAATAAAATGAGCACTCTTGGTCAATCGATCCACGATGACCCAAATCGAATCTACTCCACTCGCGGTCCTGGGAAGCTTCGTGATAAAATCCATCGTGATATCTTCCCATTTCCACAACGGGATGTCCAACGACTACATCTTTCCATGCGGTCTATGATGTTCGGCCTTGACCTTCCTGCAGGTCAAGCACCGCTCAACGTACCAAGCCACATCCCGCTTCATGTAGGGCCACCAATAATCTAGACGAAGATCCCTATACATCTTCATCGCCCCTAGATGAATAGAGAATCGGGATTTATGCGCCTCCTCCATCAAGGTCTGGCGCACGCCTCCGTGATACATCACCCACACCCTTCAGTGTAGTGTCAATAGCCCTCGGCTATCATAATCGAAGGAGGAAACCTGACCCAACACACGCTCGCTCTTCCAATGCTCCTCCTTGATAGCCTCCTGTTGAGCCTCCCGAATCTACTCCAACAGAGGAGTCACCACATTCATCCTCATGCAAACATCCCTGATCAGTGCCGTCTTGCGGCTAAGCGCATCGGCCACCACATTGGCCTTCCCTGGGTGGTAAAGGATCTCACAATCATAATCCTTCACTACGTCCAACCACCGACGCTGCCTCATATTCAGATTCGGTTGATCCATGAGGTACCTCAAACTTTTGTGGTCCGTGTAGATGGTACACCGGACTCCATAGAGGTAATGTCGCCAAATCTTGAGGGCGAAAACAACTTCCCCCAACTCCAAATCATGTGTCGGGTAGTTCGCCTCATGAGTCTTCAGTTGCCTCGAGGCATAAGCAATGACATGCCCCCTCTGCATCAATACTGCGTCCAGGCCTGAGATCGATGCATCACAATAAACCACAAAATCCTCTACGCCCTCTAGCAGGGCTAAGATTGGCGCCTCGCACAATCTCTGTCTCAGCGTCTCAAACGCAGCCTGCTGCTCGGGTCCCCACCGAAAGACAACGACTTTCTTCGTCAGCCGCGTCAAGGGCACGGCTATCTTGGAGAAATCCTGAATGAATCTCTGATAGTAGCCTGCTAATGCTAGGAAACTCTGAATCTCAGATGGAGACTTAGGAACCCCCCATCTCATCACAGCCTCGACCTTGGCCGGGTCGACTAGAATCTCGTTCTGGTTGACAAGGTGACCGAGAAATTGCACCTCGCACAACCAAAACTCGCACTTGGAGAACTTGGCATACAAGCTCTTCCTCCTCAGGGTCTCCAAAACCTCTCTCAGATACCCCTCATGCTCCTCCTGTGTCTTGGAATAAACCAAGATGTCATCAATGAAAACTATCACAAACCGATCCAACATTGGTCTGCATACGTGGTTCGAGAGGTCCATGAACACGGCAGGAGCGTTGGTGAGCCCAAACGGCATCACCACGAACTCATAATGGCCATAGCGCGTCCGAAACGCGGTCTTTTGCGCATCCTACTCTCTGACCCTCATCTGATGATAACCTGAACGCAAATCGATCTTGGAAAACCAAGACGCTCCCTGAAGCTGGTCAAAGAGATCATCAATCCTCGGGAGTGGGTATCGGTTCTTTGCCGTTACCTTGTTCAGCTCCCGGTAATCTATACACATCCGATGCGACCCATCCTTCTTTTTCACGAACAGAATCGGGGCTCCCCATGGTGAACTACCCGGTCGAATGAATCCCTTGTCTAATAGCTCCTGTAGCTGCGTAGATAACTCCTGCATCTTAGGAGGAGCCAACCGATAAAATGCCTTGGCTATAGGAGTCACACCAGGAACAAGGTCAATCTGAAACTCCACCTGTCGCTCTGGAGGTATCCCAGGAAGCTCCTCTGAAAAAACATCTGCAAAATCTCGCACCACCGGAACCTCGCTCACCATCACCTTACCCGCCTCCCGGTTATCCATCACATACGCGACATAACCTGCGCATCCCTGCTGAAGGTATCGTCCAGCCCTCACTGCTGAACAGACTGAGGGTCCACACTGTGGCCTTTCTCCATGAATCACTAACTCTCCCCGACTTGGGGTCCTGACCCGCACTAGCTGTTGTGCGCAATCTATCACCACCCCATTGGGGCTCAACCAATCCATGCCTATAATCACCTTGTTCCCACGCAACGAAATGGGAACCAGGTCCACCAGATAACGCTCCTCAAATAACCTCAAAACACAATCCCTGAACACTACTGACGCTTGCACCGATCGATCACCGGCAATCTCTATTTCTAAAGAGTAATCCAACATGCCCGAAGACTCAGCGAACTTCTTGCTAAGCGCAAAGGAAACAAATGATCGGGTAGCACCCGAGTCGAACAACACCTGGACTGGGATACCGTTCACATGGAACGATCCTAACACATATAGATACATAAACTGAGCACATATCAATATCATAACATCATATAAATAATGAGAAGGAAAGAATCATACCCGTCACCACATCGGGTTGCGCTCGTGCCTCCTCGGCGGTCAGCTGAAATGCCCGGCTCCTCACCACTGGAGCCTATGCCTTGCCCTGCCTGCCATCCGTGATCCGCAGGGTCGCTGGAGCTGGCGCCTTTACCAGCATTGGAACTGTCAACTGGGGGCAATTGGCCTTCTTGTGGCCCCTCTGGTTGCAGTGGAAGCACAACAACTCAGACGTCTGAATAACTACTATCGGAGCAGTGCAATCTCTGCTAAAGTGCCCAGGCTTTCTGCACTTATAGCAGCCTGATGATCCCGACCTGCACGCCCCCTCGTGCGTCTTGCCGCATTTCCTGCAGCGGCCCCGTCCCTGTTGGCCTTTCGGTCCCACATCTGATCCCTTGGGCTTCTTCCCCGAAGCCCCTCCTGACTGTCCCTCTTCCACCTTCCGTTTTCGGATGTGCTCCAAATCTATCTCCCTCTCCCTCGCCTTGGCAATCATGGAGTCCAAGGTAGGGCAAGCTGAAAAACTAACGTGCTCCCGGATATCAGCCCGGAGCATATCATGATAGCGGGTCCTCCTCATGTCCTCGTCGCCTGCGTACTGGGGCACCAGCAGTGCCCTCTCCCGGAACTTGGCGGTGATCTCCGCCACAGTCTCCGTCGTCTGTCTCATGTCCAAAAACTCCCTGGCCAGCTACTGAAGCTCGACAGCCGGCGCAAACTCTACCCTGAATCTGGTCACAAAATCTGACCAGGTTATAGCCTCGATCGCTGAGGCTCACAACGAGTCACCCACTGACTCCTACCAGTCTCGAGCTCGGTTTCATAAGCACCCTGCCGCATATCTCACCTTCGACCCCTCGGGGCAGAAGCTAGTCAACTGTGCAGACTCGATGTCTGCAATCCATCGTCTGGCAGCTATGGGGTCCTTCGCCCCATGAAAGTCAGGTGCACCACTGCCCCAAAAGTCCTTGAATGACAGTGTGCAAGATCCCGACTAGCCAGATGCCATGTCACTCCTGAATGCCCGGAGGCGATCCTCCATCATCTCCAATATCCCCTCCTTGATCGACCCGAAGATAATGGGGGTCGACTCAAGGATACCTTTGGTGATCTCAGATGCGATGAACTCGCGCAACCTCTCATCTCCTAGCTCGGAACCTTATCCCGAACCCGATCCCTCTCCTAAACTGCCAACTGCTGGCCTCGGGCGTAGTACCACCATTCTAAAATACAAAGAAATAACAACTGTTAGCGATACTGATACCCCTGGAGGGATCCCACCCACTACAAGTTCCCTGGTCTTATCTTATCCTTCCTCGGTTCGGGTACAGATCCTCTGCTTTCAGTAGTACGGGCCCATACTACCTTCCACATCTATCTGTACCTTCCCCACAGACCGCCTCGACTCAACCAGGTCCCTTCCACTACTGTTGATCACTGCTACTCTTTATCCTAGGCTTACCCTTGGAAACCTCTAACTCCACCCAACCCAGTCCTCAGCTGCTGAAGGCCTCTTGGTGATGCCAATTAACTATTACCTGAATACAATCACATGTGATGAGGATCGGATAATCCTTCGAGTAAAGGACTTACCTCTACAACGGTTAGGACTCAAACAAGAGCTACGCAATAGAGTCAAATCCAACACTCTGAGATTATTTGTAACAGCCCGGATCCCCAGGTATCTTCATTTCATATATATTTGACATTCTGTGAGGGGACTCGGCGAGTTGGTGGTCGAACTCGTCGAGTCGGGTCGCGGTTTTGGGCGGGGGTTCGCGTCCGTACTCGGCGAGTCCAAGGGATGGACTCGGCGAGTCCGCGCTGTTTAATGAAACCCTAATTTCCCGGTCCTAAGCCCTATTTAAAGGACCTTATGGCCCTCATTTGCGGCCACCTTGAACCCTAAGAGCCTCCATACGTCTGTAAGCCCTTGTGAGTGTGTTTGAAGGCCATTTGTTCATCATTTTGTGTGATATTGCAAGGAAAGGAGGGAGAGGAGCAAGCTTGAAGTGTTGGGGAGCTTAGATCTGTTGCTATTTCATCAAGGGATTCTTCTTGAGGTAATTTTCAGAGCCAAACTTCGTGTTTTGTGTTGATGTGCCAAATCTAGGGTTTCTTCTTGCATTTCTTGGCTTGAATAAGAAGTATGAGAGGTCCCATGGAGATATGGAACCTAGATCTGGACTTTAGCAGGTCCAGGAGACCCCTTATGACAAGCTTTATGTCCATTCTTTTGAGTTAGAAGCTAAATTTGCCATATTAGAGGTTGTTTCTTCAAAATAAGCCTTGTATGCATTGCATGGCAACCAAGACCGAGACTTTACGTGACAAATAAGCTTAGGAAGGCCAGATCTATGTATGTATGGAACGGATCTGATCGCAAAAGCCAGTTTTAGCTGGTGCATGGCATGGACTCGCCGAGTCTGAAGAACAGACTCGACGAGTCGCTTGAAGATTGTCCTTGAGACCATCCTGTGTGTAGTCCGGACCGAGTTGTGGGCAACTCAGTGAGTCGCAGAGACTTGGAAAGGTTTTGACAGGTGGACCGAGTCAGGTTGGGACTCGCCGAGTTGACCTTCGACTCGGCGAGTTGAGTCGCGGTGGCCCTGTGATTCATGCCCAGGGGGAACTCGTCGAGTCGGGGGAGTACTCGACGAGTCAAAGGGGAATAACCCTGATAGTTGATTAAAATGCATAGACTCGCCGAGTCACTAGTGTGCACTCGCCGAGTCCGGTCCAAATTGATTAAAGACGTTTGACCAAGTCAACCTGTGTTGACTTGATAAGGATGGCCCACCTTTGTGGTACAAGTAATAATTATAGATTTATAATATCATAGGAGGATTGCAGCTCGAGGGTTCGAGCCCGAGTGATTTCAGGATTCACGATTAGCGACTTAGCGAGGCATTTGAGGTGAGTCTTCTCACTATACTGTACCCGGAAGGGTTTTGACTGTGTGACCGGAAGGTCGAATATGATATGAAATATATGCCTTATGTGTGTTAAGTTATTTGCTATATGTGTCATGTATGATATGTTTGATTTGGGCCGGAAGGCAACATGATATGGGCCGGAAGGCGTGGTCATATGGACTGTAAGGGTTGACGTGGGTAGGACCGGAAGGTTCACCCAGTCGGGACGAAAGTCCCCTGAGACACATGGACCGGAAGGTCAAGGCCTGGAAAGGCGTATGTGCGTATGTTGTATTTTGGGAACTCACTAATCTTTATGCTTACAATTGTTGCATTATATGTTTCAGGTACTAGTGAGGACCGTGGGAAAGCGCCAGCGTGACCGTACACACACTCGGGGAAACTATTTTGTTATCTTTTGTTATGTAATCGGTTGTGACTACATTGTTACTTTGGAATCTAAACTTATTACTCATGTTTTGATGGTTGTAAAAATGAAAATTTTTGGTTGGAAATTTTATGATGTTACATTATTCAACCCCGATCACATGTGACTTTAACGTATTCACCTAACAATTAACTCCCATCACTTCAAAGCCTACATAGCACAAAGCAAACAACATTTGGACATAAGAAAAACAATCTCAAGCAACTCTATCCTCGTAGAGAAAACTGAACTAGCATACAATACTAAACTCGTACTATCAGGAATAACCTAAACAGGCTACCCTACTGCTGTCTACTCAACTCTGGCATGTAACTCTTTCATATACTGAAGCACATAAAGCAGGCACATAAGGCATCACTCCTAGATCCTTAGTCCTATTCTAGCATGCTGTTCTACAGAAACTGATAAACATAAATAAACTTGTATGGGTACATTGGGGAATACTTACTTGAGCTCGGCCGGTCACACACATCACACACTTTGTTCTTTCTTAAAACCCTTTACTTAGCCTTTTAGAAAACATTTTCTCTTTCCAAAATCTTTTAATCCCTCGATTTGAGTTCAAACACCCCCGAAGGTGTGTCTGAATCCCTCAAACCAGGGCTCTAATACCAACTTGTAACGACCCAATTTTCACGTCCAAAAATTTCGTTTTTAAAACTTTACTTAGAAAACACTAATAATTAAAACATTGTTTAATTAAACCATTTCACATCGAAAACCCAAATTTGAAATCCACAACATGTAAACAACCAAAATATCAAAGTATCAATCCCAGAATAAACTCATAACTGCGGAAACAAGAGTGTGTGTGATATGCTACTACCGTGCCGACTCCTTTCCCTTAGTTGAAGAGGTACCTGAAACCAAAACTGAAAACTGTAAGCATGAAGCTTAGTGAGTTCCTCCACTGTACCACATACCATATAATCACATAACATACATAAATTGTCAGGCATATATGGGTGCCCGAACAACCCCTTCGGTCCTCTCGACCGGATACTACCTAGCATATCTGGGTGCTGGCCTCCCCTTCGGTCCTCTCGACCGGATACTGCCTAGCATATCTGGATGCTGGCTTCCCCTTCGGTCCTCTCGACCGGATACTGGGGAAACTATTTCTCCCCTCTACTACTACCACATAACATGTATCACAATATCAGAATCTATCTAACATGGCTGGGTATGACTACCCCTTCGGCCCTACTGACCGGATATCTTGGGGACTTTCTCCCCCTACTGTCACTAGCACATAAATACAACACAGGTAGTAGTAATCCCTTAGATGAATATCACATAGACAATCATCTACATACAACTCCTACTGGTGGGCCGGCATTGTGGCTGTAGACCCACCGCTACTAGAAGGTAACTCACCTCAAAGTAGGTGTTGGTCTGATCGGAAACTGACTGTCTACTGCTGCTGCTGCTGTTGCGGATGCCCTCCAGCTATAACTCGCACAAAACGATCAGTCAAACACTGCTAGATGTAATTAGTGTAAAATGACCCTTTTACCCTTGGCCAAGTCGAAATCCAAGTGAAAGTCAACTTCCAATTGACTGGACTCGCCGAGTCCGCGAGCAACTCACCGAGTCCTTCCCTTAGTAATCTGGTCCTACTCACCAAGTCCCTCTCCCCACTCACTGAGTCACCCTTGACTCACCACTCGGGACTATGGGGCCGACTCGAGTACCGACTCGCCGAGTCCGCGAGCAACTCGCCGAGTTCCTCGAGCGGATCCCCTACTCACTTCCAATCCACACCAGAACACCCCATACGAGGGTTTGGGGTTTTGGGGACTTCCCTACACGGTTAATTCCGCGTGCGGTTACGAAGGGTTGACCCTTCAACGCTTAAACCCCTCTTGCTCTACGAAAGTTCATATGACTCGCCGAGTTTGAAGAACAACTCGGCGAGCTCCAGGCAATCTTCATAGGACTCGCCGAGTTGTTCATCCAACTCGCCGAGTCTAAGACCATCTTCATAGAACTCGCCGAGTTCCTCGACCCATTTCCCAAGTAGGCCAGATCTGAGACATGCAATGCTTCAAAACCACAAATCTAAGGTCCTAGGACATGTTTACCACGTAAAGTTGCAAACTTTACATGCATGCACGGCCCTATGAGCTCAAACATGCAATTCCAAGCTCTTTAAGAGGTCCTACACTCAATAGGGACCTCAATCACCTCAACCACAGAGACTTTATGCTACTAGGATGTCCTAAAGGTCCAAATCTGAAGTCCTTGCAGAACATTAACCATAAACATATAGAGATTTAGGTTCTTAGGGCTTAAAACCTCTTTTTAGGGACAAGAAGGGGGGTTCAATGAACTAAAGATCAAGGTAGGAACTTTTTCTACCTGAATAGAAGCCCTTAAAAGAGTAGATTTCGGATCTTCTTCCCTTCTTGCACTCTTCAACCTTCACCTTCTTCTCCCAAGCTCCAAACCACCTTTACAATGCTAAAAATCACCCACAAGGACACAAAGGGGGATAGGGTTTCGTTCTACAGATCTCTGGGAGTGCTAGGGGAAATGGAGGCTGGGTTAAATCGTTTAAATAGGGTGCAAACACCCTGGTTAGGGTTTCAGTCCAGACAGGGTCTACTCGCCGAGTCCCACGAGCCTACTCGCCGAGTAGACAGAGTTGATCCCGTGACTAGTCCTGCTCCTACTCGGCGAGTTAGCCCTTCAACTCGTCGAGTCCAAGATTAAAATGCAATACATAAGGAGAGTTAATAATCAAGAATACATACCAGGAACCAGGTGCTACACAAGAAGTTAGTTACGAGGGTTAAAAAGTCATAATTGAAAGTTTAAGGGGATAAAAAAAATACCATTTTCGGATTAATTTATAAAGGATTTTAAAGTCAGGGGCTGAAAGGTAAGTATTGGATTAAGGTGAAAAGATTTTATGGAGTAAGGGGCTAAAAGTAAATTCTAAATATAAAATGTAAGTTTTGGATTCAGTTTGTAAAGATTTCTGAAGGCAGGGTTAAAAGTGTAAAATATGAACTTATTTTGAAAGAAAAGAAGGAAGGAGGGGCCGATTATGTCATTATGGAAAGGATTTTAGAGGGCCACCCGGTATATAATGCTTACGGGAACCCTAACCCTAACGAGAGAGTTCAACCGCCATGTGTGGAGTCAGCCGCCCCCTCCATTTGTTCATTGTTCCGATTAGTGAGGATAGTCGTTGCTGCCGCTCCTCCATCGTCCAAACACCACAATAGTGCCACTCTCGTACACCAGTCGAAGTCGTGAGCCACCAGAATTGTTCCTTGATGAGTGCCGACGAATCTGAGACATGCTGAGACCGACGCAACTGTTGGGAAGGACCGATCGAAGGGCTGCGGTTGGGTCTCGATGTTGTATCCACTGCCATACGACTGTTTCATCAAGGGTGTCACCGATCTACTGCTGATGTCAAGCTAAGGACCACCATACACTCAATCCACTGAAGATGGGGGCTGTTTCTGGAGATCGGGGCTATAACGGAATATGATGTATTGCTGCTGCCGTTCGTAAATCGGGATCCCAAGCCCTATTCGTCATCCCCGCTGTTGGGGGTTTTTATTTTCGTTCGATGAGCACCACCAGGTGGGTGGCCACCTTCGGATCTCGAGAATGGTGTGTGTGTGTGTGTGTGCGGTTGTTATCTCGCTTTCACCGCTATTTTCTGCCGCTTCGTCGTCGTGGCTACCATTTCTACTTATTCTGCCGCCACTAGCCACCGTGAGAGGTGGTTGTGGATGTATTTATGGGTGTGTGTTCATGTGTTATTACTAATTCCGGTTGTTATGAGATTGTATGTGTGCTCTGTTTAGCCGAGGTTCCTGGAAAAGCCATCGCCACCATCGTGAGGTGGTGGCTGCCACCTTCTACCACCACCGGCCACCATAGGGTGGCTGTGTGTGTTTATGTTGTTAAGTGTGTGTGTTTATTTTGAGTTTCAGCGTTGTAAAGTGTATTTACAAATTGGAATAATGAAAGGAAAACTGAAAACCACCACCATGAGGTGGTGGATGTCGCCTCCTTCCACCGTGTTGGGTGGCGGTGTGTCTTGCCTCATCAAGTGTGATTCGTTTGGGGTGCTTGAAACCCTAATGGGCCTTGTTAGGCTAATGGGACCAATGTAGCCAGATGGGCTTAGTGAAAACCATAATGAGACTAATGGACTCTAATTGAACCAATAAAACCTTAGTGGGCTTAATGACATTCTAGTGAGCCTAGTAGGCCCAATAAAGCCCTAATGGACCTAAAAGCCCAATAAATTGATAAATGGGCTAACATTTGGGATGGAAGAACCGCAATGCCAATAAAACCCTAATTTGGGGAATTAATCGGGACACATGGGAATTATTTAACAACTGGAGATATTAAATAATAATCGTTGTTAAGAAATTAATCTAAGTAATATTGGACTTAATGGATTTAGTCCTTAATTGGGTTAAGTGAGAAGACTTAACCCTAATCATCATTTTATGTGAAAACCCTAATTTCGCTTAGGTGTATTGTTGGGCCTTTTATTAGGCCTTGATGATTGGGTTATTAAATGAGCTATCCAAGATCAAGCAAATGGTCTAGAGTAATTTAATGGGCCTAAGGTAAGGCCCATGTAAGGGACTTGGGCCAAATTTGGAAAATTGGGCCATAGATGGGCCATAGTTTGGCCCTTAATGATTATATGATGTTGGGCCTTAGAATGAGACCATGTATATGCCTAGGCGCAATTTGGAAAATTGGGCCATGTTTTGGGCTTTGATTCCTAATTGACTTTGGGCCTACGGATTGGGCCTTAGGCTTGAATAAGCCAAGCTAGGGGTAATGTAGTAATTACCCAAAGAATGTACGTATGGTTATGTATTGGGACCCAATTATTAATTGGGTGTTATTTTGGTGTTGACAGTTTGGGAATCTATCAGCCAGCAGCTGGGGTCGAGTCTGTGGGACTTCAGCAAGTCGGGATTGTGTTTTCGGGACTTCAGCAGTGTGAGGTGAGTTACCTTCCAGTAGCGGTGGGTCTACGGCCACAATGCCGGCCCACCAACAGGAGTTGTATGTTAGATGATTGTCTTTGTGATATCATCTATGTTTGCTGCTACCTGATATGTTATATGTTATGCTGGCATGATATGTTATATATGATAGTAGTAGAGTTCGATTGTTAGGACTGAAGGGTAGGCCAGACACCCCAGATATGTCTGACATTATGTGATGATATGTTTATAAGTTGTGATGATATGTTATATACTGGCATGATATGTTATATGTAATAGTGGTAGTAGGAGGGGAATAGTCCCCAAGTTCCGTTGTTAGGATCGAAGGGTAGTTCGGACACCCCAGATATGTCTGATAGTATGTTTATGTTATGATATATGTGATAGTAGCAGTAGGGGTGGAATAGTCCCCAAGGGTTGGTTGTTAGGGCCGACGGGTAGGTCAGCACCCCAGAATGGCTTGATATGGGTAGGTCAGCACCCCATAATGGCTTGACACGAGTAGGATGGCACCCCAAAAATGACCGCATGCGTAGGTCAGGCACCCCATAATTGCCCGACAAGACATATTTTATGTGTTTGTATGGTATGTGGTATGATGGGGGAACTCACTAAGCTTCGTGCTTACGATTTTCAGTTTTGGTTTCAGGTACTTCGTGTTTAAAGGAAAGGAGTTGGCTTGATCGCAACGCATCACACTATGGTTTTCCACACATGAGATCTTTGGGATCACACTATGATATTGTTTTATGATAACATGCTTAATTATTTCTACTTTGGTTTTGACATGACATGATATTACAAATGTTTTATTACACAATTGGTTTTATAATGACGTATTTAAAAATGAAAATTTTGGCCAGTATTTTTGGGATGTTACATAAACCCAATACCGATTGAAAGAGACTGAAGGGGAGAAATAGATCCAATTATGTTTCGACTATTATTTATTTATGGTATGGGGTATTTTGGGGAAGCTCACTAAGCTTTGTGCTTATGGTTTTCAGTTTATGTTTCTGTCACCACTGGAAATTTTGTGTCATGTAATCTATACACGCAAGTTAATGTGAATCAAAAACTTCAATCAAATACATCATACAAGTACTACAAATAGTCATCAAATAATTGGAAACCCTAGAAGTTCTTGTTTAGGTCCACTTTGGACTACGACTTCCTTATTGGGCCCAAATGGACCAATAAGCTTCCAATTTGACTATCATGGGCTTAGAACCCTAATTAGGCTCTAATTGGACCCACAATCAGTTATTTTAACATTTTGGGCCATTGTGGGCCTAGAATGAAATGAATTAAAAGCCTTGATCCATAATTAACCTAATCTAGCTTAATGAAAAATAAAAATCACAATTTTATTTTAAAGGGCCAATGATCACCCAAACTAACTCTAATATTGGGCCTAGAGGCAAAAAGCCCAAAAATCTTTCCTTCCCTCTCTATTTTCGGCCCAAGCCCAAGGATAAAGGAGGAGTTGACTTTGGATTGCCACCTCATTTTTATTCATTGGATATCCATGCATGGAACTCATACTTCCAAGCACCTATCTCATCACGGATCACTTCTCTTCTTTTCCCTCCCTCACTCTCGGCCGAAACACATACACACATACACAAATATCTCTCCAACTCTCTCAAGAACGCTCAAGAACACTTCCTCCCTCTCCACTCCAAAATCTCGAAATTTAGGAAGCTTTTAAGAGGATATTTTCACAAATTCTTCATCTAAGGTAAGATTATGCTTAGATCTATGACTTAGATTCTTTTTGTTATCAAAATCTTTTCCTAATCCATGCAAAACCCGTGATATTACATCCTAGAAGCACATCAAACTCGAGATCTTCAAGAAAAGGGTGCTAAGGCCAAAAACCACCAAGTTTTCTCCCATCTTTTCTTCAAAAACCGAAATCACACCCTAAGGTGAGCTTCATACCCCCTATTTTCTGTTTTTATGAGTTTTGTGGGGGGGGGGGGGGGGGGGAATACAAGTGAAAATGTAGATCTATATGTGTTTTGTATGCCTTGTATGATTTCTATGCTTATATGTGTGATTTTGTGTGTTTATGATGTTGGATTTAGCCATAAACCTCTAAAAATCGAGATATACTTTATGTTAAATGATACTAGCATCAAATATAATTCTACATACAAAGTGTTCCAAGAAAAATAGCTAAATGGCTTAATAACATCTTCTTTGGGCTAAAAACTCAATTTTTGGACATAAAATGTTAAAAATATAAGGTTAAAGGGCCCAAAATGACATATCACGAATTCTGATGGATGAGGAGTGTCAAAACAGTTTCAATAAAATATTTTCTGGAAATATACTCATTTGGAGGATTAAAAATATAAATTTCAAGCTTAATAAAAATGACAATTTCGGCCCAATAGGGCCCATTATGCGAAATTTTCTGTTTTGGAGGGCCAAAACTGTGTTTTTCTGTAAAACAGTGGACTACTAGTGTTACAAGTACTTTTCAAAGGTTTAAAATGCTTTTCAAATTTAAAAAGGACCAAAGTTGCAAAAAATTTCCAATTGGGGCCAAAATTGTAAAAACTGCGAAAAAGAGGGGTTATAACCGAGAAAACTGCAATTTCAGGAACTTAAACTGTTTTCAATGAAAAATATGCTGAAAAATATTAATTTCAATAAATTTTGGTGTTAAAATGTCAAGAAAATGATTTAAGGACCAAACCGGAAAGTTATTTAATTAGAGGGTTGAAAAAGTAAATTTTACAAACAATGAGGGGCTGAAAACAGAAAACTTTCAAGGCTAATTCAATACACGCAACTTGATCAAATATTGGCACCACGACTACCGACACAATACACAACAATACCAAAAATCGTTGTTAAACGAATTGATTCGGTCTCGAATCAATAATAATCCGAAACTACTAACACAACGATAACTCGACTCATACACGAAAACATTTGGTAATTCAATACACACGTGAGAGTGCACAGACGTCTACGCACCATCTTTGGGCCCCAAAGTGTAAAATCTTGTTTGTTGGGCCTGACTAGCCCAATGACCTGATCTTAAGGCCCGAAGACTTCTACCTTACGAGTTGTTGGGTCTTACATGATCTAACACAGCGTAAAAGGACTTTCAATGGCATTTATACTATTGGTCCCCAAGGGTCCTATGGTATTGCTAGTAAAGTCGGTATTTTATGCGAGGCGGGTCAAGGGCCCCTCGTACCTTTTTTTTATCCCCAACCGGTTAATGGAGTCATCGGGGTCTTCGTGTCCTCTTTCTCTTCGGATGTGGGATTACTCGAAGTCAGGGCGGTCGGATAACGTGATTAGTACGGACGACGCCTACGGGATCGTTAGTATAGTTATAAACGGGTCGTTTGTGTAACGCGTGTTTATAGCAATTAATCATGCGCAAAATATATCCGATGTCTCCTGGGATTAATGACTTCACGCGCTGCAACGGTTTAAACTTTAACTTCATGGAATTCAAAGAATTAGGAAAACATCGGGTTTTCCTAGGGTTTTTCAATACACACGTTTTTCAAAATGTACACAATTTTGATGAACATTTTTCTTACAACTATAGAAACAAACAAGCATACCTATGGATCTTCACAAACGTTTTCAAAAGCTCTTTTCAGAAAATATCGGATTTTCTGGTGGTTTTCAAAATGATACAAAACATTGCTTTTCAAATACCGCTTATGAACTCACCAACATTTCACATGTTGACGTTTTTCAAAATACATGTATTCTCAGGTAACCAGTGACTCAAAGGAAAATGTACTCAGTGATGGCTTGCAGTTTACTTATTAACGAGTCGAACAATTTATTTTTGGGAATGTAATGTTTAAACAATGTACTTCATGTAAACTTTATCGGTTGTACTATATTAATGCATGGTGACGAATGTTGTTATGTTCCATATATATTCAATGTTATGGTATTCAATTAAGTCACGACAGCCCTCGGACGTTTCCGCCGTCTGGTTTGGGGGTGTGACAGGTTGGTATCAGAGCTTTGTTTATAGTGAACTAGCATGTCGAGCCACACATTGATATGCAACTATAAACCAAAAAGAGGGACTAACATAACTCTGAACAAAACAAGTAAATAAAACACCCTTGCTTGCATTAGGAATAGGGACACAACGTCGAACCAAACACAGTAATACTAGTATCTCGGTTAATTCGGGACTGTTCCTAGTGATATCAAGGAGGGAATGTAGCCTGATCAACTACCTTCTCTCCAAAGTAAAACTAACACACGTCTTGATGAGATCGGGATAACTAAGGAACCTAAAACTATACCCTTTATCACTAAAAGAGAACGTTTGCTTGGTCCGTACTATAGTCATAGCATCCTAGGAATAATGTTAGCATATTTACATACTCGCGCAGACAGCATGGCTGGTTTTCATCACCCTAGAGACCCCTATTTCCCTAATCAGGGAAACAACGGATGGCTAGAGGAGGAGGAGCCTGAGGAAGAGCTTGAAGAGGAACCTGAGGAAGACCCCGAAGAGGAATCTGACGGGGAACCGGAGGCAGAAGTCGAGGGCGAGCCTGCCGAACCTGAAGAAGACGAAGAGAATTTCGATGAGGAGCTCGATGACAGCGAAGGGGTGATTCGGACACGGAGTTCGAGGTCATCAACCCCCTTACCCGATCAGGGTGCCTACTTACCGTGTGGGCCCCATTGGTCCTACCCCTCCTTAGGGCATTGATCTTTGGAGATGGAGCAGACATCAGGGATAGCGACCCCTGTTTGGCATGTCATGTGAGTTCTTTGACCTGAGGGATGGAGGACCGGCCGACCGAGCCCTACCGGTCATGGTGAGACAATTACGGGACACCGATGACCTTGCTCAGGGCACTGCTGATCAGGTATGCCAGCTGTGGACTAGAGTCGAGCGTGCGGAACAGGAGATGTGTGACGTCCTTCAGGAGTTTCACATGAGGCAGGTAAGGTGGGAGTCTCGACTTCAAGACGCAGAACGCTTGGTGGCTCGTCTTCAGGTAGCATCCACATCCTCGGAACCACCTCCGGATGCAGCTCCTCACGGTTAGGGATAGACTTATCATAGTAGGTCATTAGGAACTATGCTATGTACTCCGACTCTATGTTTAAGTGACTACACTACTCATAGAGCCGTTATGCTGTCGAATTAGTGTCACTCATGTATGCTCTTACGAGCAAAATTTTCATGTATCAAATGCAGATAATATTAATAAAATTTCACGTGTTTTGTTACGATATTACAAATTGCTATGTGTTGAGAAATTATGATTAAATGGTCAATGGTAGTAGTGTTTAAGTTCGTACCATGCACCTAGTCAGTAGGATCACGACCTCACAGAAACCACATACCCTCAACATCTTTCCGTTTTGTGACAGAAAGATGCCTCTCCGACCTACTCGCGGAAACCCAGGACCAACCCCACCTGAAGTTGACTCAGTCACGTTCCAGGCAGCTGTATCTGCAGCAGTCACTGCAGCGATTGCGCAAATTCATCAAGGGAACAATGGAGGAGTCAATGGGCAAGGAGCCGGAAGTTCGAACAACGGAATGAATCAAGGACCCACCAAGACATGTACCTACAAGTACTTCACAAACGCTAAACCATGAACTTTCAACGGCACTGGAGGGGTGATCACTCTGAAGCGATGGATTGAAAAGGTGGAATCAGTATTCGAGATATGCGATTGCCCTGAATAGATGAAGGTGAAGTTCGCAGCCTGCACTTTTGTGGACCAAGCACTTATTTGGTGGAACGGACACGTGGAAGCCATGACACTCCTTGTAGCCAACTCTATACCATGGGCAGAAATGAAAGAGATGTTAATGGCTGAGTACTGCCTGCGAGGCAAAATACAGAAGATGGAGCAAGAGCTATGGAACCTCACTGTGCAGAATGCGAATATCGATGCCTACATATCGAGATTTAGTGAACTATCCCTGCTGTGCCCGGGTATGATCACATCGGAAGGAAAGAAGATTGAGCGCTTCATCTGGGGACTAACATCACCCATTCAAGGGAATGTGATAGCTGCGAACCCTGAAACATTTGACAGTGCGAAGAGATTGGCGAAGAGGCTGTATGATCATAACAACAAGAAGGGCGAGAAGCCAGTGGAGGCTGAGAAGAAAAAAGAGGGTGATGGCAAGAAAGGGAAGAACAACAAGAGGAAGGGACATCAGGGCCCCGAGACCTCTAAAAAGTAGCAGACAGTGGCAGTTAACGCTGTCACCGCACCGGTTCCAGCCACACCACATGCTCCAGCCTCAGCTGCATCAAATGCTTCAAGACCCTATTCCGGTAATCTTCCCAAATGTAATAAGTGCGGTCTCCATCATCACGGCAAATGCAAGGAACTCCATTGCACCAGTTGCAACCGAAGGGGACACACTGCAAGATACTGCAGGACTTATCCTCCCCAGAATCAAAATCAGGGAAACAACCACAACAACAACAACAACAACCACCGCAATAACAACACCAATGCAGGCGGCCATAATGCAGGGCCTAGCCACACCTGCTTCGGGTGTGGAAGGACAGGGCATTTCCGCCGAGATTGCCCTAACAACAACAATTCAGGATATAGAGGAGCAGGAAGGATGCTGACTATGGGTCAGGGTGAGGCAGTTCAGGACCCCGCAGTTATGACCGGTACATTCCTCCTAAACCACACTTATGCATGCATCTTATTTGACACCGGAGCAAAGCGAAGTTTCGTAAGCGAGAAGTTTAAACATTTAATAAAACAACAACCCCAGAAGCTAAATGAAACCTATACGGTGGAAATGGCCAATGGGAAAACCGAATCCACTGGGGAAATCTACATCGGATGTACCCTAACACTTAACCAACACGTCTTTCGAATAGACCTAATGCCAGTGTCAATTATGAGCTTTGATGTGATTATCGGCATGGATTGGTTAAGCCCCCACCATGCTGAGATTATGTGCCACGAGAAGGTCGTTCGCCTTCGTCTCCCAAATCAAGAAACCCTGGTAATTTACGGAGACAAACCCAACATGAATCTTCGCCTCATCTCGTGCATCAAGGCACAAAAACATCTACGAAAGAACAACTTGGTGTTCTTGGCTCACATAGTGGATAAGACCAAGGAAGAGACTAACATCCAAGATATTCCGGTAGCATGTGAATTTCCAGATGTATTTCCTGAAGATCTTCCGGGAGTACCCCCAGAGAGACAGGTTGAGTTCAAAATCGACCTCGTTCCAGGAGCAACTCCTCTCGCTAAATCACCCTATCGGTTGGCTCCTGCTGAAATGCAGGAATTATCCAGCCAACTCAGTGAGCTTCTGGACAAGGGATTTATCCGACCTAGCTACTCGCCATGGGGAGCTCCAGTGCTCTTTGTCAAAAAGAAGGACGGATCTTTTAGAATGTGCATCGATTACAGAGAGTTAAATAAACTCACTGTTAAAAACCGCTACCCACTTCCACGAATCGATGATCTATTCGACCAGCTCCAAGGAGCTAGTTATTTTTCTAAAATAGATCTACGGTCCGGATACCACCAACTCAAAGTCCGGGAAGAGGATATTCCTAAAACCGCTTTCCGAACCCGCTACGGACATTATGAATTCGTCGTAAGGACCTTCGGTCTAACAAATGCACCTGCCGTATTTATGGACCTAATGAATCGAATCTGCCGACCGTTCCTTGACAACTTCGTCATTGTGTTTATCGATGACATCCTCGTCTATTCTTGAAGCAAAGAAGAGCATGGCCAACATCTCCGACAAGTCCTAGCAAATCTGCGATCGGAAAAGCTTTACACCAAACTCTCTAAGTGTGAGTTCTGGCTCCGGAATGTGAACTTCCTAGGCCACGTAGTTAGCCAAGACGGAATTCATGTGGATCCCTCTAAGGTCAAAGCCGTGGAAGGATGGGCAACTCCGACCACGCCCACTGAAATTCGTCAATTCTTGGGTCTAGCAGGCTACTATAGGAGATTTATTCAAAACTTCTCTAGGATCGCCAAGCCACTTACCTCGCTTACGCAAAAGGGCGTACCATTCAAATGGACAGACAAACAAGATATTGCGTTTCGAACCTTGAAGCAAGCTCTATGTAGCGCTCCCGTACTATCTCTACCTGAAGGAACGGAAGATTTTGTAGTCTACTGTGACGCATCGAATCAGGGCTTAGGTTGCGTTCTCATGCAACGTGGAAGAGTGATAGCATACGCGTCCCGCCAACTAAAGACGCACGAAGTAAATTACACGACCCATGACCTAGAATTAGGAGTCGTGGTCTTCGCTCTGAAATTTTGGAGGCACTACCTGTACGGTACGAAGTGCACCATCTTCACGGACCACAAGAGTCTCCAGCACATCTTGAACCAGAAGGAGCTGAACATGAGACAACGAAGATGGGTTGAATTGCTAAACGACTACGAATGTGAGATCAAGTACCACCCAGGCAAGGCCAACGTGGTAGCTGATGCATTAAGTCGGAAGGAGTACTCTAATCGCCGTACGAAAACTCTCTCGATAACCATTCAATCTCATCTGGCCACTCAAATTGCATCAGTCCAGTTGGAGGCTATGAAAACAGAAAATATAGCTAGCGAGGCATTGCGCGGGATGGAGAAGAACCTAGAAACAAGGGAGGATGGGGTATACTACTTCATGAACCGTATTTGGGTCCCAAAAATCGGAGGATTTAGGGAGGCCGTTATGAAGGAAGCCCACAAGACACGATACTCCATTCATCCCGGTTCCGACAAGATGTATTTGGATATTAAACAACACTATTGGTGGCCTAACATGAAGGCAGAAATCGCGACCTACGTTAGTAAGTGCCTTACGTACGCCAAAGTAAAGGTGGAATACCAGAAACCCTCAGGATTGTTACAGCAACCGGCAATCCCTGAGTGGAAATGGGAGGGGATTTCTATGGATTTCGTGACCAAGCTACCCAAGACGTCGGACGGATTGGACACCATATGGGTAATAGTCGACCGACTGATGAAGTCTGCCCATTTCCTGCCTATAAAAGAAACCTACAAGATGGAAAGACTGACACGTTTGTACATTCGGGAGATCGTGAGACTCCACGGAGTACCAGTGTCTATTATCTCGGATAGGGACAGTAGATTCACTTTGCGCTTTTGGCAATCACTCCACAAGGCAATGGGAACTCATCTCGACATGAGCACCGCGTATCACCCACAAACGGACGGTCAAAGTGAGCGAACCATTCAAACGCTTGAAGACATGCTTCGTGCATGTGTGATAGACTTTGGGAAGTCTTGGGATACCCACCTACCTTTGATCGAGTTTTCATATAACAATAGTTATCATTCGAGCATCAAGGTGGCTCCTTTCGAAGCACTATACGGGCGTAAATGTAGATCACCGTTATGTTGGGCGGAAGTATGTGACACCCAACTAGCAAGAACACATACGTCGAACAGGGCACTAACGGGACCGGAGATCATTCGCGAAACCACAGAAAAGATCGTTCAAATCAGAGCTCGATTGCAAGCATCGCGTGACCGACAAAAGAGCTACGCCGACAAACGGCGAAAGCCCTTAGAATTTCAGGTCGGCGATCGAGTACTGTTGAAAGTCTCACCCTGGAAAGGAGTTATCCGTTTTGGAAAATGGGGAAAACTGAACCCACGATACATTGGACCTTTCGAAATCGTCGCCCGAATAGGTCCGGTAGCCTACAGACTGCAACTACCCGCAGAGCTAACGGTGTACACCCCGTGTTTCATGTCTCTAATCTGAAGAAGTGCCTATCAGATGAAACCCTTATCATTCCTCTTGACGAAATCGAAATCAATGAGAATCTCCTGTTCGTTGAGGAACCAATCGAAATCATGGACAGGGAGGTGAAGCGTACTAAGCAAAGTCGCATCCCGATCATGAAAGTACGGTGGAACGCAAAGCGTGGTCCAGAATTCACGTGGGAATGCGAAGACCAAATGAAGCAAAAGTACCCTCACCTATTCTAGCATTCTCAAATCTAGCTTTCAAACAGGATTTCGGGACGAAATTCCCTCTAACGGGGGGATGATGTCACCACTGGAAATTTTGTGTCATGTAATCTATACACGCAAGTTAATGTGAATCAAAAACTTCAATCAAATACATCATACAAGTACTACAAATAGTTATCAAACAATTGGAAACCCTAGAAGTTCTTGTTTAGGTCCACTTTGGACTACGACTTCCTTATTGGGCCCAAATGGACCAATAAGCTTCCAATTTGACTATCATGGGCTTAGAACCCTAATTAGGCTCTAATTGGACCCACAATCAGTTATTTTAACATTTTGGGCCATTGTGGGCCTAGAATGAAATGAATTAAAAGCCTTGATCCATAATTAACCTAATCTAGCTTAATGAAAAATAAAAATCACAATTTTATTTTAAAGGGCCAATGATCACCCAAACTAACTCTAATATTGGGCCTAGAGGCAAAAAGCCCAAAAATCTTTCCTTCCCTCTCTATTTTCGGCCCAAGCCCAAGGATAAAGGAGGAGTTGACTTTGGATTGCCACCTCATTTTTATTCATTGGATATCCATGCATGGAACTCATACTTCCAAGCACCTATCTCATCACGGATCACTTCTCTTCTTTTCCCTCCCTCACTCTCGGCCGAAACACATACACACATACACAAATATCTCTCCAACTCTCTCAAGAACGCTCAAGAACACTTCCTCCCTCTCCACTCCAAAATCTCGAAATTTAGGAAGCTTTTAAGAGGATATTTTCACAAATTCTTCATCTAAGGTAAGATTATGCTTAGATCTATGACTTAGATTCTTTTTGTTATCAAAATCTTTTCCTAATCCATGCAAAACCCGTGATATTACATCCTAGAAGCACATCAAACTCGAGATCTTCAAGAAAAGGGTGCTAAGGCCAAAAACCACCAAGTTTTCTCCCATCTTTTCTTCAAAAACCGAAATCACACCCTAAGGTGAGCTTCATACCCCCTATTTTCTGTTTTTATGAGTTTTGTGGGGGGGGGGGGGGGAATACAAGTGAAAATGTAGATCTATATGTGTTTTGTATGCCTTGTATGATTTCTATGCTTATATGTGTGATTTTGTGTGTTTATGATGTTGGATTTAGCCATAAACCTCTAAAAATCGAGATATACTTTATGTTAAATGATACTAGCATCAAATATAATTCTACATACAAAGTGTTCCAAGAAAAATAGCTAAATGGCTTAATAACATCTTCTTTGGGCTAAAAACTCAATTTTTGGACATAAAATGTTAAAAATATAAGGTTAAAGGGCCCAAAATGACATATCACGAATTCTGATGGATGAGGAGTGTCAAAACAGTTTCAATAAAATATTTTCTGGAAATATACTCATTTGGAGGATTAAAAATATAAATTTCAAGCTTAATAAAAATGACAATTTCGGCCCAATAGGGCCCATTATGCGAAATTTTCTGTTTTGGAGGGCCAAAACTGTGTTTTTCTGTAAAACAGTGGACTACTAGTGTTACAAGTACTTTTCAAAGGTTTAAAATGCTTTTCAAATTTAAAAAGGACCAAAGTTGCAAAAAATTTCCAATTGGGGCCAAAATTGTAAAAACTGCGAAAAAGAGGGGTTATAACCGAGAAAACTGCAATTTCAGGAACTTAAACTGTTTTCAATGAAAAATATGCTGAAAAATATTAATTTCAATAAATTTTGGTGTTAAAATGTCAAGAAAATGATTTAAGGACCAAACCGGAAAGTTATTTAATTAGAGGGTTGAAAAAGTAAATTTTACAAACAATGAGGGGCTGAAAACAGAAAACTTTCAAGGCTAATTCAATACACGCAACTTGATCAAATATTGGCACCACGACTACCGACACAAAACACAACAATACCAAAAATCGTTGTTAAACGAATTGATTCGGTCTCAAATCAATAATAATCCGAAACTACTAACACAACGATAACTCGACTCATACACGAAAACATTTGGTAATTCAATACACACGTGAGAGTGCACAGACGTCTACGCACCATCTTTGGGCCCCAAAGTGTAAAATCTTGTTTGTTGGGCCTGGCTAGCCCAATGACCTGATCTTAAGGCCCGAAGACTTCTACCTTACGAGTTGTTGGGTCTTACATGATCTAACACAGCGTAAAAGGACTTTCAATGGCATTTATACTATTGGTCCCCAAGGGTCCTATGGTATTGCTAGTAAAGTCGGTATTTTATGCGAGGCGGGTCAAGGGCCCCTCGTACCTTTTTTTTATCCCCAACCGGTTAATGGAGTCATCGGGGTCTTCGTGTCCTCTTTCTCTTCGGATGTGGGATTACTCGAAGTCAGGGCGGTCGGATAACGTGATTAGTACGGACGACGCCGATGGGATCATTAGTATAGTTATAAACGGGTCGTTTGTGTAACGCGTGTTTATAGCAATTAATCATGCGCAAAATATATCCGATGTCGCCTGGGATTAATGACTTCACGCGCTGCAACGGTTTTATCTTTAACTTCATGGAATTCAAAGAATTAGGAAAACATCGGGTTTTCCTAGGGTTTTTCAATACACACATTTTTCAAAATGTACACAATTTTGATGAACATTTTTCTTACAACTATAGAAACAAACAAGCATACCTATGGATCTTCACAAACGTTTTCAAAAGCTCTTTTCAGAAAATATCGGATTTTCTGGTGGTTTTCAAAATGATACAAAACATTGCTTTTCAAATACCGCTTATGAACTCACCAACATTTCACATGTTGACGTTTTTCAAAATACTTGTATTCTCAGGTAACCAGTGATTCAAAGGAAAAATGTACTCAGTGATGGCTTGCAGTTTACTTATTAACGAGTCGAACAATTTATTTTTGGGAATGTAATGTTTAAACAATGTACTTCATGTAAACTTTATCGGTTGTACTATATTAATGCATGGTGACGAATGTTGTTATGTTCCATATATATTCAATGTTATGGTATTCAATTAAGTCACGACAACCCTCGGACGTTTCCGCCGTCTGGTTCGGGGGTGTGACAGTTTCAAGTACTTCCAGCTCGAAAAGGAATGGCTCAGCTTGATCGCACCGCAACCGCCCATGTTTTCTGTATTATGTGATTTTGAGATTTTGTACTATGATGTTATTTCACTATGATACACTTTCAGTTGGTTTGACATGTTTATTGGATGTTTTGAAATGAATTAAAAATACATTTTTTGTTTGAAAATTTGAGATGTTACAGATGATATTTAACTTTGATACCATGTTAATTGGTATCTCCCATGAACTTTTCTCTCATATTAATCATTAATAAATAGTAATAAACATCTTATTCATGGACCTAGAATGACACATCTTATTCATGGACCTAGAATGACATGGCTTATTCATTGATCGCACTGCAACTGCCCATGTTTTTTGTATTATGTGATTTTGAGATTTTGTACTATGATGTTATTTCACTATGATACACTTTCGGTTGTTTTGACATGTTTATTTGATGTTTTGAAATGAATTAAAAATAATTTTTTTGTTTGAAATTTTGAGATGTTACAGATAATGTTTAACTTTGATACCATGTTAATTGGTATTTTCCCATGAACTTTTCTCTCATATTAATCATTACACATCTTATTCATGGACCTAGAATGACATGGCTCAACATAGAAAAAGCTTCGATGTAAGTACAATAATACATAAATAAATGTACAAATAATAATATACAATATCATATTTAAAATATAACGAGCTCGCTAGATTTTATGTATGACTCGATTGTATGTTTGTTTGTTAATCAACGATAATTTGGTTGAAAATTTTGGGTTATTACATCTTGTATACTTATAAAGATGTTAATATTTCAGAATAACCTGGTCCCATAAATATATAACATAATACAAGCATGATAAGCTTGGCCTCACAGATAAACAACCATTCCATTTAGTCATTTCAAGAAACCGCTTTTCCTCAAAAAAACATTAGCACCCATAATTGAGTTTTCAGGCTTTTATAACTAGTGACGTCGATATATAGATGCAAGCAATCTACACAAAACAAAATCTCAAATATAAAAATGGGTGATAAATATATAAAAATGTGAATTCTTAAAAGGTAAACATGTATTTTGCTAATTTGACATTTGGATTTAATGATATGCTTTACCGTGTCAACTCCAAAACTGATTATCAAGACTTGAATACTTGAATCCTTAAAATGATTTTTGAATTCTCATACCCTAAAGACTAAAAACCGACATAAGTGTTTTATAAACATGGTAACCAAATAATACCCGTTTAAACCTATAGAAGATTTATGCAATACAAACAATGATGATATTTCCCAAATTGACGACACTCGTGGCTATGTTTGTGTTTATATTCAACCAACATTTAATATACGATTACCCGACCATTTAATGTAAAACCACTCAGAAAGCCATTGAGTGCATGTGACACATTATGTTAACACAACATATACATATCCTAAGTTTAAAAACGGATTTGAAACATTTTTCTTAGTAAAATGGATAACTTATTAATTAGAGACTATTGTAGCCAAGTTACAAGGATGTTTTTCTTGACAATTAAAGATACCATATTATTTAAATTTACGAAAATTAAATCATCTTACATATTAGTTTTTGTTTTATATATAAACTATATTTATTATACTTTGCTTGGTATATAAACTTAGTAGCCAAATTAATATTAATGTAATTTGTTATTAGAAATAAAGGATTATGTATACTATACTTTATAATAAATACCTTAATTATATTTATTCTTTTAAATAATAATAACAATAATATAATTTAATTTAAGTGTTATTATAAGTAATATGCAAGTGATGTATGACTTTTTTTCATTTGCATAAAAGATTATAGCACTTTTGTTTTGAATATTATTTATTATAAATTAAAATTAAAGTAAAATGTCACTGTAGCATAATGAACTTAAGTGTTTTGTCTGATTTAACCAATTATGTTTTTTTTCCTTCGTAATAGGTCATCTAACTTTTAATGTAGATATCAATTAAGCCACAATTGTTAGTTTTTAACCATTAATTCGTTAACCAGTTATTCTAAATTAGACGAATAACTCCTATGCTTTAAATTTCATTCGGTTGATCCTTACCAACTATGGTTTAAATTACACGACTAAAGATGTCACATTTATGAAATTATGGGAGCCAAAGTATAACATTGTCATCGTATTCCCCATTAATTCTGATTGAAAAACAGAAGCATACAAGGCAAAAACTAATGACCGAAAAGACCATTGATCACGGTTCAATCCACTAACAAGCATTATAGACAATACTTGTGAGATTTATTTAACATTATCAATCAAAGCATAAGAAACTAAAGAATTCCAAGAGATAATATTTCAATTATCCATTGATTCAAACAAGCTCTTAGCATCATCGACACTTCCATATTTACCATATAAACTTAGGAAACAATTGGCTAAAGGTAAATCATAATCAAACCCATATTGGATTGCAGAAGCATGAAGAGATTGGACGTGGGTATATTTTAAAATGCCTAAAAGCATGGCTAATATGATGACTAAACTCGGCTTAATTCCATCATACTACAACTGCTTATACATTTAAAACGTGGTATTTACCTTCCATGATTGAGCATAACACATGATAATATCAGTCAAGGGAACAACATTTCTCTTAGACATATTATCGAACACTTTGCTGGCGACATTTACGTACCAAATTTTGGCATAAAGGTTAATTAAGGAAGCAATAATGTACACATAAGAGGAGTACACATTAACAATGGAATATCAGTGGAAATAAAGGCCATGTGAGAAGAGATTTAGAGAAGTACAGGCTTTTAGCACACTTGGGTGTGTGTAGAGGTCCAATATAATGTTGGTTTTGAGCAAGGAGAAGTAAAGGAAGATGCCTTTGCAGTAAGAATCGACGGTTGATCAGAGCATTGTAGGACATGGTGGAGTTGGCAGCAAGTGACGACGGAGAGGGGTTGGGTGATTGAGGCTTGCTCTTTCTCATGCTTCGATACTCAGTCTTGGTCATTTCTTCAATGTCTTGTTTATATCATTCGTATGATTTACTCGCCATTAGGGTAAGAGGAAATAATCACGTTGGCAACTTCGACTATCACCTACAATCAACGAGGTTAACACTGACGCATGTGTGGTTATGAGAGGATGCAATATCAGGGTGGGGGAAGTAACGTTATGGTTGTGGGACCCATAAATAATGTACTGTGGTGGCCGTTGAAGGTGAACGCTGGTAGCTGCCAAAAGTGAACGGTAATGGTGCCGGTGATGAACAATGTTGGTAAGGGACCAACTACGAAAGAAGTTTAAACCATAGAGGCCGTTTCACATAATTTAGAATAATTGGTTAAAAACTAACGATAATAACCTAATCGACATGTACAATAAAAATTAGATGACCTATTGCGAAAAAAAACATAATTAGTCAAATTAGACAGAACATCTAAGTTTACTGTGCGACAGTGACAAAATTTGTGTTGTATTACTAACACCAATAAATGCTTGTGTGCTAATTATATGTTTGTTTGTTAATCAATGATAATTGGGTCGAAATTTTTAGGTTGTTACATATTGTTTAATATTTTAGAATCACCTAGTCTCATAAATGGACACTATAATACAAACACATAAATGTCTCATAATTAAACAACCCTTCCATTTAGTTATTTCAAGAAACCGCTTTTCCTCCAACAACCGTTAGCACCACTAGTTGAGTTTTCAGGCTTCTTGAAACTAGTGATGATGATATATAGCTGCGAACGATTTGCACAAAAAAAAATCTCTAATATAAAAATGGGTGTTAAAGATATAAAAATGTAAATTCTTGTAAGGTAAACATGTATTTTGCTAATTTGACATTTAGATTTAATGATATCTTTTACCCTGTCAACTCCAAAACTGATTATCAAGACTTGAATACTTGAATCCTTAAAATGGTTTTTGAAATTTTAAAATGGTTTTCGAATTCTCAGATACTAAAGACTAAAAACCGATATGTGTATTTTATAAACATGATGACCAAATAATATCAATTTAAACCCATATTAGAATATGCAATACAAACAATGATGATATTTTCCAAATTGATTGCACCTATGGCTGTGTTTGTGTTTATATTCAACCAATGTTAATGTATGATTACTCGACCAATTAATGTAAAACCACTAAGAAAGCCATGAAATGCATGTGACACGTCGAATAAATTCCTAAAATGCAACACATTATGCTGACACATTACGTATCCTAAGTTTATTTATTACAACTTCGTTTACGTAACATGCATACTTCATTAACTTTATTTTTTCTAAAACAGGTTTTGAAACTTTTTTCTTAATAAAATGGGTAAATTATTAATTAGAGATTATTATAGCCGAGTTACAACGGTAGTTTTTAGACAATAAATGATACCATATTATTTAAATTTACGAAAATTAAATCACCTTAGAAATTAGGTTTTGTTTTATATATCAACTATATTTGTTATACTTTGCTTTGTACATAATTTTAATAGTAAAATTAATATTAATGTAATTTATTAATAAAAATAAAGGATTATCTATACTATACTTTGTAATAAATACCTTAATTATATTTATTCTTTTAAATAATAATAATACTAATATAATTTAAGTGTGATTATATTATAAGTAATATGTAAATGATGCATAGTTTTTTTTTTTTTTTTCGTTTGCATAAAAGATAGGAGCACTTTTGTTTTGAATATTGTTTATTATAAATTATAAATTATAAATTAAAACTAAAATTAAATATAAATAAGGGAGGTGGTAATAAGAAGAATTTCCCTTTCTCTCTCTCTCTAGTCTCTAGACTAAAACAAACCCTAGCATTCTATTTCTCTCTCCGGGGTAAAAATATATAAATTAAAAAAAGTTAAAATTGAAAAATAATTCGGCAAATGATCTTCAATTAGGGTTTCGAATCAGAGGTCTGTTTTTGGGCGTATCAAAATCCCTGGTTGAATCATCCAAATTGAGGCTATATCTCTTCTGATCTTCACCGTTTCGATGTTATCCATGAAAGGTACGCATGCGATACCGACTTCTTTTTGATTGCTTTCTTTTGTGAAAATGACTATGCTTCTTTGTGTTAGTTACGGAAGTTTTGTGGAAAATTTTATGGTCCTTGATTTACTTTGTTGTTTTATGTTGTAAATTTCTGGTATACAGATCTGGAAGTGGGTTTAAGTTGTGTCAGATGGGATAGATGAATTGGGGGTTTCGGTGTGGGGCGTTCAAATTGAGGGATTGTTGATGGAGATTAGTGTAGGAAACTCAGGAGGTAGTAAAACAAAGTCGTTGGATCTCAAAGCACTTTATAAATCGGAGGTGAGTAACAAGGGGGAGCCTGTCAAGAAGGAAACGAGTAGTTGGCTGGGAAATGGTGAGGGAGCGGAGGCAAAGAAGAGAAAGAACAGGAATGAGGTGGCTATTAGTAGCTTTGAGGATCTGGCAGAGAGGAAAAAGGTTAAGCATGGCATAGATGATATTGAAGTTGATGGGGCTGATTCATGCTCTGCTCAGTCATCTGGGCTTGCTCAGAAGATTAATGGTGGTGCTGGTCTTAATGCCATTGGTGTTAATATTAGTAGTGACAGCCATGGTGTACTTATTCCAAAGCGTCCACGGGGAACAGTTGGGCGGAGTAAGTTTGCTAAGAGTCATCTTCTTAAACCATCTGCATCATCAGATTCTGTTGAAAAGGTTACCAAGTTGAAGGATGAGGTGAATGAAGATATGCAGGATGAGGTTTCTGGCAGGGATGAACCTATGGATAGTAAGGAGGCCTCTTCTGCAGAACAGATTATTAAGTTAAATGGTAACAATGAGGTTGATCAGAAGGGAGTGGTTGATTCCAAAGGGACTCAAAAGCAGGAATCAACCACAGTTACCTCAAATCTGCATGCAAAGAACGATAAGCCGGATGTTTCATTGGAAATTCCACAGGAAAATGTTTCTAGTGCAGATGCACACCTAAACAGTAGCTCATTGGGGTCCGAAGATGAAGTTTCCGAGTTAAAAAAAGAGATTGACGAAATTCCACAGGGCAAAGTTCCTGGTGCAGATGCATCCCTAAGCAGTAATTCTACTTCTGCTGACCAGATGGGCAAGTCAAATGGAAATTCCAAGGGTCTGCCTAGAAACAATGTTAAGAGAAAGGGAATAATAGATGGTAAGCCAAAGGAGGATTCTGCAGCAGTTGATCTTGAGAAGGGAGAAGGTACCGAAAAAGATTCATCTTCTAAAAGAAACAGGAGCAGCCATAGGAAAAGAAAGTATCTGGGATCAGGCAATGAGTCGCCATCTGTTGAGAAAAAAGTTGGTGCATGTGACCTTGATCCTGATGATGATCTTGAACAGAATGCAGCTCGGATGCTTTCATCTCGTTTTGATCCTAGCTGTATTGGATTTGCATCAAAAAACAGAACTTGTGCCTCTGCTGAATTATCTGTGAATGGGGGGGAGTCTCTTTCAGAAAAACCTACTGCTTCCGATGCTGATGCTGATGCTGATGCTGCAGACAGAGTGTTACGCCCCAGGAGACAGCAGAAAGGTAAGGGGGGCTCTAGAAAGAGGCGCCACTTCTACGAAGTACATTCTGATGACATGGATGCTCACTGGTTCCTGAACAGAAGGATTAAGATCTTCTGGCCTCTAGATGAAAGTTGGTACTATGGTCTGGTAAACGATTATGACGCAGAAAAAAATCTTCATCATATAAAGTATGATGATCGGGATGAAGAATGGATTAGTCTTGAAAATGAAAGATTCAAACTATTGCTTCTTCCTTGTGAAGTTCCACAAAAGCCAAGCCTCCATAAAGATACAGATACCCACAAGAAAGACAAGGGAAGCAGATCCTTTCACATAAAAGACGAGGCCTTTATGGCGACCCATATGGAATCAGAGCCAATCATCTCATGGTTGGCTCGTCCTTCTCATCGAGCTAAATCGTCTCCTTTGAAAAAGCAAAAACAATCACAATCACATGTTGTTGATAGAAACATGCTTCTTCTGGAAAGAGAAACCGACAAGCCGAACTGCACTTCTGTTTTTTTAAGCACATCAAAGGAAAGCTCTAATAGCAGTGAAGGACATCTACCTATTGTTTATGTGAGAAGGCGAAACCGCAGGTTTAGTGATGCCTCATGTATACCGTTTGTTGCATGGTCACTAAATAGTGCAGGTGGGTTGAAGTTAGATACAACATTGATAGAATCTAAAAAGTTTGAAATATGCATATCACTTTGGCCTATGTTGACATACGTACTTGGGGCGGACATATTATGGTTATTTTCCCGTGTATTGCTGCTTCAGTATGGAACCATGGTTGCCATGTGGCCTACTGTTTTCATGGAGGTGCTGTTTGTTGATAATATTGTTGGATTGAGGCTGTTTCTTTTTGAAGGCTGCTTAAAGCAAGCTGTGACCTTTGTTTTCCTAGTCATGAAAGTGTTTTGTGAAGCTGAGAAAGACGAGTCTACCAACCACCAAGTTCCAGTGACATCGATAAGATTCAAACTTTCTTTCTTTCAGAACTTCAGAAAGGAGAAGGTTTTCGCGTATTATAGTTTCTCAAAGGTGAGAGATTCTAACTGGCGGTATCTTGATTCTGAGTTGCAGCCACATTGTTTACTTACAAAACAGCTGTCTCTTCCTGAGTGCACATATGACAATGTTAAACTACTGGAAGCTGGAACACAAGAGTCACAAATACCTTTTGCTGCTCAAACTGCCTACTTTGAGGTACTATCGATTTACTTTAATTCCTTAAGATTTTCACAACCATGTTTTAATGTATAAGCCTCATGGATTGATTCTTTCATGCAGGTTTTCCATAAAAAACCAAATCCTGGTGCTGTGATCAGTAGTAGTCCTAGATCACCGTGCAGTCCTGCTGTACTTGGGAGTCGGCCTTCGACAATTTACAGTTTGAAAAATGGGAATCTTCCTCCATTTGCTCTTTCATTTTCTGCTGCCCCAAATTTCTTCCTTAGCATGCATCTCAAACTTTTATTGGAACGTAGCATCGATTCCTTGAGCCTTCAAGACCATGATTCTCTTCACCCCCCACAAGATACTTTCCATCAACATGCAGATGCAGATGATGATGATGATGAGAGCCTTTCTGGTGGATCTCCTGCCATTGATGAAGGTCCGAGGAAGCCAGCCCAACTTGTTCTTGATCCAATTTCTATCTCTTCTAAATCTGGTCAAATTAGTGTTGAAATCCCGACATCTGATGAAGTTTACATGGATTGCCAGAAAACACCTGGCGCTGATGTGGCCTGGAATCTAAGCGATGACATCATCTGCAGCCCTAACCCTACAGCCCCTAAAAGTTTGTGGAACCGCGATGGGAAGGCAGATTTTATTGGGAATGGATTCAGCAACGGGCCTAAGAAGCCAAGAACTCAGGTCCAGTACACATTGCCTTGTCGAGAGTTTAATTTTAAGAATAAAGGAGGGCATAGCCAGACTGGTCTTCCTTACCAGAGAATCAGGAGAGCAAACGAGAAGAAAACACCAGGATCAGATTCTTCTTCTAAAGGACCTCGAAGGAACCTGGAGTTGGTGGCCTGTGATGCGAATATATTGATCAACGGTGGGGATAAAGGGTGGAGAGAATGTGGGGCAAGGGTATTTTTGGAAGTTGCTGATCAGAATGAGTGGAAACTTGCAGTGAAATGTAGTGGGGTGTTGAAGTATGCACATAAGGTGCACCAAGATTTACAACCAGGTTCAACGAACCGCTACACTCATGCGATGATGTGGAAAGGAGGAAAGGATTGGACACTTGAGTTCCCAGACAGGGGTCAATGGGTTCTATTTAAGGAAATGCATGAGGAATGTCACAATAGGAATATACGGGCAGCATCCATAAAAAACATCCCAATTCCCGGTGTTCGCTTGATCGAGGATTTGGTTGATGATCAAGAAGAGGCGCCTTTTGTCAGAAGCTCATGGTACTTTCGCCAGGTCAGAAATGATGTTGAAATGGCCATGGATGGATCACATGTTATGTATGACATGGATAGTGAAGATGAAGAGTGGGTTTGTAGGAGTAGGAGTAGGGAAAATGAAATGATCTCTGATGAGGTTTTTGAGAAGGTTATGGATATGTTGGAGAAGCTTTCGTATGCTCAGAAACGTGATCACTTTACATCCGGAGAAATTGAAGAGCTGATTGCCAGAGTAACTCCCATGCAAGCAGCCAAAACCATTTACGAGCATTGGAGGGAAAAGAGGCAACGCAAAGGAATGCCACTAATCAGACATCTCCAGGTGTGTATTATTACAATTATTTTTTAATGAAATCAAAAAATCAAAATAATACTTCACTGCCTAAATCAAAAAACGTACGTATAATGGTTGGTTTAATCATCACTACAGAACTTAGTTATTTATGCGACTAAAGGATTCGTGTGCTTTTCTTCTGTGTGTTAACCTAATAAACTTAGCAAGTTAGAACCAGGTTGTATGCCATTACTTGGGACCAATATTACTCATTATTCATGCACTGGTACATTGTAAATGCATCTATATTTCTGCTTCTGTTAAATTGTAAAATTGCTTTCATATTTTTTCACATTGTTTGTGTTAATAAGTTCAGGCAGGTAATAGGATAACCATATATGTTCGGTAATCATGATCTCTTTTAAGCACATAAGTCAGCAAATATAAAAGGGATAATGCCTCAAGTTTGGCCAGAAATGTCGGTTTTACCCTCCGATGGAATTTTGGTTCGTTTATGCCGCAAACTTGCCATTTTTTTTGTCGGCTTTGCCATTTTTACCTGTACTAGCAGGTTTCCAGGTTACCATGAAATATTATTTGCGAAAAGCCCTTAAGTTTACAAATATTTTGCAAAAAAACCCTTAAGATTATAAACATAAAATATAAATATATATATATATATATATATATATATATATATATATATTCAAAATTTGATAAAACTAGATAGTTTTTTTTTTCTTTTTTTTTTTATATTTAAATATCAAAATTTTATAACAAAACCAATATAAATTTTCGAAACATATTTTTCCCTTTAAGTACGGTAAATTTTATATTGGTTCGATATAAACTTTTGATATTTAAATTTTAAAAAATTATTTAGCTTTATCAAAATTTGAATATATTCCTTAAATAATAATTTAACTTTTCAAAGCAAAGTTAAAAAAAATCTGATAATTTATATTATATTGGTTTGCTATTTAAATTTTAAAAAACTTTTTAGTTTTATCAAATTTTGAATGAATATTTATATTGTCTATGTTTATAATCTTAAGGGCTTTTTTGCAAAATATTTGTAAACTTAAGAGCGTTTTCGCAAATAATATTTCATGGTAACTTGGAAACCTGCTATTACAGGTAAAGAGGGCAAAATCGACAAAAAAATGGCAAGTTTGCGGCATAAACGAACCAAAAATCCGTCAAAGGGTAAAACCGCCAAACTTAAGGCTTTGTATGACATTAATATAAAAGACATTGATTCAGGAAAAAAATGAAAGATGCTCAAATGTTGTATCATCTTGCTGCTGTTTGTATGGAGAAATAGGACTAAGAACTTTTTTGTAGGTCTAGGAGAATGTTAGTATTGCATATGAATATTAGTTTTTATAGATAGTTATTAGTTTATAAGATAAGGAGGGTGTATAATCAGGAATTCTTTAACTTGGGATTTGGGGTTGGTAGATTATTATGTTGATAGTGGGTTTTGTATGTCGTGCAAACACATACAGTTCTTTTGTATGCTCTTGTTACAATGTCCTGTCCCTTTTCGTGTGATATAGCCTGAAATACTGAAATTGTGGCAGCATTGGCACTGGTTCCAATATGAAACTGAACAAGTCCAGGGCCAATTTAACACACTTAAAAATCTAGGGGTCATTCTGCAAATGTTAGAAAGCTAAGGGTTCAATATCAAAGTTATTGGTAGTGTGGTGATGTTATGTTGCAAATTTAGGTAGATTTTATAAATTCCAGGTGTCTTTTTGATGTACATGTGTGTGTATTTATCATCACACCATAATTTATATAATAGGTGCCTTGGAATATCAAATATAAAATGTTTGACATCAAAATAAATCGTAAAAACCACTTCAGTAGTTCAAATATTGCATTAATAACCTGTATATCATGTATAAAATGGCAAATAAGTAACAAACTAATAGTAAATGATAATTAAACTAACAAATAGTGTGATAAGTTCAACGGCTTCGTAGCAAGCCAGTGTAACTAAAGAGCTAATTATTATTTCCGCACCGCATCACAAAGCTAATAATAGCATAAATTAGCAAATAAGTTAGTAATTGTTCATTAGTATAATGAAATAAACATACAAAGTAATCTAATATGTAGTAGTAAATTTAATCTAATAAATAAAGTAATAAATTCTTTATTGTTTGGTTATTTACTTTATGAATATAGTTTTAAGTTTTATCTGCAGTAATATAGCCCAGTACATTTATATCTACCATTGCCCTTGCCTCAAAAATATAGTTTTAAGTTTTATCTGCAGTAATATAGCCCAATACATTTAAAGTAATAAAATCTTAATTGTAATTTATCAAAGTGTAGGGGTGAAAATGAAAACCATCAAACTCTAGAAACCAGCAAGGAACAAAAACTGAAACAATGTACCACAAATCTTTGTCAGAATGCCCTTGCCATCCTCTCTCCTCATCATAAAAAGCATCCCTAGAAAGCCGTAAACGAAGATAATCTGTATTTATAGTTTATAATTTATCTTTAAAAAAAATGGTTTTCTATGATTTTTGCTTATTATGGGAAAAAGGTGTTTGTATTTGTATATCTAATAGGATGATATTGTGAATATTTTTGTTGTCAGCCTCCATTGTGGGAAAGGTACCAGCAAATATGTAGAGAATGGGATCAATCACAGCATTCACAGCCCAAGTTGTTGACAACAGGCGCGTTGAGTGGGTCCCAGTCCCAGTCCCAGGAGAAGGCATCAGCTTCAGCATCAGCATCAGGAGCAGCAGATGATAAACCCCCCATGTTTGCTTTCTGCTTGAAGCCCCGAGGTCTGGAATTGCTCAACAAGGGTTCCAAACACAGACCACATAAGAAAATCTCACTCTCTGGCCACAGCCATGCCTTTTTAGCCGATCATGATACCCCTACCCCCCATCATGCTTCTGCTTCTGGTAAGCATTTTAATATATACTTTTTTACTTATTCCATTCTATCACACCCTTCATTACACTCCAAACAATTTTCACTAGATTTTTCAAACTATATTAATTATCTAATAACAATAATAATGCTATCTTTTTTGCCTTGATCGTCGTTTCCCTTCCTTTTAAGGTTAAATGCAAGAATAACAACAATACACTCTGTTTATTATAGCATCCCACTTTATTTCTCAATTACAGGATCCTACTTCGAAAAATCTACCCAGTTGTAGCTATGTCATTTAAATACAAAACAATCTTCACTGAGTGGATTTTTTTTTTCTTTTTCAAATAAGAAAAAAAGGTTAAAACTACAATGCTATATTTTTAAAGTCCAATGGCCTAGTAGTTGACTAGATTTTTCAAAGTATGATCATCTACCTTTTTCTTCTGTAATGCAATATGTATCGATGTACTTTGTTTATTGTAGTGTTGTACTTTGATTGAAAAATCTACCGAATGGTAGCACTTTCATCCAAATACAAAACTAAAAATTTCAAGCTAAGAAAAAAGGTTGAAAGTGCAATGCTATAATTTGAAGTGCACCATCTTGATGAGAAAAGTTTTGGACATACAGTGCTCTAATAGAAAGAAATGAAAGTATGATGCTATAATACACAAATAAATTTGCTATTTCTTGCATTTAGCTTAATGAAAGTAAGCCTCTCTTCTCCCTCCGTATAGTTTTTAGCATTAAATTTCAAGAAATAACAATGTAGTAGTAGTTCTATTGATTTGTTTATTGTATCATTGTTGTACTTTGGAAAATCTAATAATCTACACAGTTGTAGCTGTCATCCAAAGGCAAAACAATTTTTAATGCTCAATTTGAGTAGATTCTTCAAAGCATGATATGTTCAAATGTGAAAAAGAGGTTAAAGTACAATGCTATATTAGAAAGCCGAAAGCATGATGCCTTAGTAAGAAAAAATTATAGAAGTACAATATGGTGGTAATAGAAAGAAATGGACTGATGATGCTATAATAATACACAATAAATGGAAGTGCGTTGCTATTTCTTGCATTTAAACCTAATATTAGAAAGTAAGCTAACTTTTACTCTCTCCTCCCTTTTCTGTACAATTTTTAGCGTTAAATTGCAAGAAATAGCAATTTACTTTTGTTTAGCATAATTTTTATGCGTAGTGTTGGAATCGAGTAAGGAATGGAATTGAGAGAAAAAAAGCAAGCTGTTTGTTTTGTCTGAAGAACATTCGTTCCATACTGTTTACAAGTATAGGCCGACCAAAGTTTATCAATCATGGAATATAACGTGACTCATTCCATTCCGTTGAGACTTTTTCTGTTTTTTTTTTGTTGGTGTATAGGAAGAAGAGTAAATACGTATGTTTTGGGAGACGATCGGGCGGACTCTTCAGATGTTTCTCCGCTGCTATCAAGGATGTATTCACCAACTGGCCCAGGCCATTTCTCTTTAGATGGTGACGCATCGGATTGGAATCACCAACTCCGACTCCAACGAAACACCTCCAAGACCATTAAACCACTGATATCCCCAAGACCTTGCGCTCCTCCTTCCACCTTCCGGAAGCCCGGAAAAAGAAACAACGGGAACGGGAAAAAACCAAATAACCTTCTCCCCGATTGGCGTAACCACCCAAGTCCGCCATATCGCCACCCCGGCCAACTCCTCCTGGGCGGCTCCGATCTTGATGAATTCCGACTCCGAGACGCCTCCAGTGCCGCCAAGCATGCCCGGAATATGGCGAAACTAAAAAGAGAACGAGCTCAGAAGCTCATGTTGAGTGCTGACCTGGCGATTCATAAGGCGGTTTCCGCTCTAATGACAGCCGAAGCAATCAAGGCTATGAATGAGTGAATGAAGGGTATTTTTCGTCTTTTGTTGATAGTTTGATTTTGATTTTTGAAATTTGTTCCAACTGTGCCTGGTTTTGGTACATTTGGTAGTTGGTTAGGCCATAGTTCTCCCCGAAGCATCAGAATGTCGGTCGCTTGTGCACAATGCGATTTTGAGTTGGTGCATTTGTGGGATTAGGTTGGGGGGGCTGTCGCACTTTTGGTTAGACATTATTTCATTTGTACAGAAAATTGCCACCCTCCTCAACCCAACCCTCCAAAAAAAAGCAAAAAAAGAATATTGTGGTTAGCTAAAATAATAGTGTTGTGCAACTGAAAACTCACTCATGATTGGCATGAGAATGAATACAAAGAAAAGGGAAGCAAGTGGCATTAGTCAGTCATATTAGTTACTACTGTCTTCATAATATATTGATTTTCATTCATTCACGTTCCTTCCGACTCCTATGTTCTATGTTCTAACAGTAGGAGGGGTTACTATCGCTTTAGTTTTTTCTTTAGTTATAAAACGAATAGAAAAGATTTAGTTGCTAGCTACAGAAAGAGAACCCTCTTTGTTTGTTTGGTTTTATTTGTTTTTGTCGTTGTTTTGCTTGCATGAAGAAATAAATAGGGATTGAAAAAATCACCTTACCCGATGGGAACCTCAAACCCGCATCTGGCTTGACCAGAAGATCCCTAAATAAAACAGTTGGGATTGGGATGAGGATGGTAGATGTAATATAAAAGAAAATTAAAAAAAAACATATAGTATTTATAGTCAAATAAATTTATAATATCTAAAAATTGGTGAGTAATTACTTGGTTGAATTATATTTTTTACTCGTTTATCTAATTTAAACTCATATATATATATATATATATATATATATATATATATATATATATATATATATATATATATATATATATATATATATTTGTTTTACCTATTGTTACCTCAAATATAACTTTTATATATTTTTTTCTACTTCATATTTTATGTATGTAATTAAATTTGGTAGAAAGATTATTGTTACCTCAAATATAACTTTTATATATATATATATATATATATATATATATATATATATATATATATATATATATATATATTCGTTTTACCTATTGTTACCTCAAATATAACTTTTATATATTTTTTTCTACTTCATATTTTATGTATGTAATTAAATTTGGTAGAAAGATTATTTATAATTTTTATGCAACCTAAAAATATTCAGTGGTATGTAACATCTTAAATCTTTCGTTGGTAAATTGAATTATAGATAAATTGAATTTAGAGTTATTCTTTAGGAAAATCACTGTAATAGTTTTAAGAAAAGCTTTAATATTTTGGATTAGTTTACGAAATAGTCTTAAATTAATTTCTTTATTTTTATAAAAAAGTCTTAAAAACCGATAAAAAGTCGCATTCTGATATTTTTTCCGGTTCAGCCGGTAACAAAATAATTTTACTATTTCGTAAACCGATCTAAAATATCGGAACAATTTCGTAAATCGATCCAAAATATTGAAACTTCAAACCTTTATTTTTATTTTTATTATTTTTTTGAAAACTCAAATAAATATATTATTTTTAAAGCTATTAATATTATTTTAAATACATCTTTATGCATATAAAAACGTATTTATATGTAAAAAAGTTTCTATAAATATAATAAATACATATATGAAAACGTATTTTATATTTTTATACCTTAAAAATGTTTTTAAAGTTAATTTTCTATTAAAACATATTTATACGTTGTTGCGAAAAAACTAAATGATACAACAGATCGATACAACGAACATACCAAATCATGCTTAAGTATGGTGGACCAGGTTATGTTTAAGTATGATGGATTAGAAATGTATGGCAGACAGATGACCATACTTAGCATGTTTAACTATGGTAGACAAACGAGCATACTCAGATCAAACCATGCTTAAGTATGATGGACAAACGACCATACTCAGTATGCCTAAGTTAAGTGATAAGATTAATGTGAATGTGTCCAAACCTTTAAGTGTTTTGAAGATTGTTCTTCGGTATTCTCTTTATGGAAGAGGCATATTTTTTATTACTTTATCTGATTAAATCTTTTGTATAGATCGTGCTAGTTAGACATGTTAAATATGACCGTCTGTCCACCGTACTTAAGCATGACTAGGTCTGAGTATGTTCGTCTGTCCACCATACTTAGTCATGCTGAGTATGGTCGTTTCTCCACCATACATTTATAGTCCATCATACTTAAGCATGGCCTAGTCCACCATACTTAAGCATGATCTGATCTATTCGTTGTATCGATATGTTTTATCATCATCTAGTTCTTTTCTTAACAACGTATAAATATGTTTAAATGAAAAAACTTTAAAAACGTTTTTAAGATATAGAAATATATAAATATGTTTTTCATATGTATTTTTTGTATTTATACGTATTGTTTTACATATAAATACATTTATATATATATATATATATATATATATATATATATATATATATATATATATATATATATATATATATATATATATATATATATATATATGCATTTATTTAATAATGTTAATAAGAATAAAATTTAAAAGTAATATATTTATTTGAGTTTTCAACAAAATAATAAAAATAAAAATAAAGGTTTTTGTAGAAAAGTCTCAATATTTTGGATCAATTTACGAAATAGTCCCAAATTAATTTGTTACCGGTTGAACCGGGAAAAGGATAAGAATGCAACTTTTTACCAGTTTTTAGGATTTTTTTTGTAAAAATAAATTAAAATTTGGGACTAATTCGTAAACTGACCAAAAATATTATCATTTTTCTAGAGATTTCCCTTTTCTTTACCTTAAAGTTTTCATATTAAAATAGAAAAAAAAATCCCTGATTCCGCATTGGGTATCCTCGGTCCCTCTTGGGAGTGGAGATGAGGATTCATTTATCTTCCCCGTTGGGGATGAGGATCGGAATGGGGACGCTATTCCCTGACTGTGTTTACATCTCTAGAAATAAATTAGCAAAGAATAAAATATAGGGAAAGCTTGATTTCACATGCAAAATAATAAGAGTATAATTGACACGATAATTTCGGTATTAAAAGACATTATCAATCATAGTGAGTAGTTACAAAAACTATGATTTGTATCTATTGTAAATAATAATGTAACACATAACTCTTAATGATTACATGTCTCAAGCACATCTTACAAATAATATGACTCTCTTTCTCTCTCTCTCTCTCTCTCTCTCTCTCTCTCTATATATATATATATATATATATATATATATATATATATATATATATATATATATATATATATATATGTGTGTGTGTGTGTGTGTGTGTGTGTGTGACAACCCGATATTTCAACTCTATGTAACGACCTAAAAAATCAAGTATTGTACCCACTTTTGATATAATGAAATTAACTTCGAAAATAAAATATCAAAAAATCTCTAATTATATTACCTACGGTAGTTTTTAGACAATAAATGATACCATATTATTTAAATTTACGAAAATTAAATCACCTTAGAAATTAGGTTTTGTTTTATATATCAACTATATTTGTTATACTTTGCTTTGTACATAATTTTAATAGTAAAATTAATATTAATGTAATTTATTAATAAAAATAAAGGATTATCTATACTATACTTTGTAATAAATACCTTAATTATATTTATTCTTTTAAATAATAATAATACTAATATAATTTAAGTGTGATTATATCTAAAAATTGGTGAGTAATTACTTGTTTGAGATGTCATTAAACCGTGATCGTACGTAAAAAGAACGCCTAAATCTGATTTCGTATAAGGAAGTTATGAATTTTGGGAATAGGATTTGTTAAGGTAATTAATTTTTCGGGTTTTTCACATATAGGTAACTATCTTTTTTTTGTACACATCTAGGTAACAAATTTTTTGGAACTGTTCACATATGACCATTATGACATGCTGTAGCAGGTTACATCCAACTACAACAGGTCATAATGGTTATATGTGAACAATTTCATCAAGTTCGTTACCTATATGTGTACAAAAAAAAAATAGTTACCTAAATATGAACAAAACCAAAGGTAAGAGTAAATTACATGAATGGTCCCTATGGTATAGGGGAATTTGTGCATTTGGTCCCTAACTTATTCTTTTTAACTCGGATGGTCTCTACTGTTTATTTTTGTTGCGCGCTTAATCCCTGTCTTACCTAAAAAGACTATTATGCCCTTATTAATTTATTTTTTTAATTAATTTTCTTATTTATGTTTTTTTATATGTTTAAAAAAATTAATAGACCCCACATATCTGTATCTCCTCACCGTAAATCTGAAACCACATATGGGAAATTTAATTTGGGTCCCACTGGTGAACATCCCATCTCACATCCTCTTCAACCTCTATTTTCTTTCAATCTTTAGTGACATGGAAGTCTTCACCATCCTTTTTTTTTGGTCTTTCAACTCTGGCGAACAAACACCGTAACCTACGGTCTCTTCACACTATTGGGTTGTGGTGTTGGTTCGCTGAAGTTGAAGGACCGAAAAAGAATAGGTGGTGAAGACTTCATTGTCATTAAATATGAAAAATAAATAAAAGTTTAGGATGATGAAAGATAGGATGGTGAGGAGATACAGATATGTGAGGTCTATTAGTTTTTTTAAACGTATAAAAAAATACATAAATAAGGAAATTAATTAAAAAAAATTAAATTAATAAGGACACACTAGTCTTTTTAGATAAAACATGGACCAAAAGCAACAAAACAAAATAGTAGGACCATCCGAATTAAAAAATAAGTTAGGGACCAAACGCATAAATTCCCCCAAACCACAGGGACCATTTGTGTAATTTACTCTTACTTTTGGTTTTGTTCATATTTGGGTAACTATTTTTCTTTTGTACACATCTAGGTAACGAACTTGTTGAAAATGTTCACATGTAACCATTATGACCTATTGTAGCCGGAGGTAACCTGCTACAGTAGGTCATAATGGTCATATGTGAACAATTTCAAAAAGTTTATTACCTAGATGTGTACAAAAAAAAGATAGTTACCTATATGTAAACAAACTGAAAAGTTAATTACCTTAATTAGTCTTATTCCCTATGAATTTTCCAAGTTCGGCTTAGCAACGGACAACTAAAAACTCGAAACGCAGATCAAACGACTGTTGGCCGGAATGACCTAAATGAGAATCGAAGGTCTCGACAATGTTTTTTCAACGGTAAAAGTCTGGCAAAAACGGACGTCAGATAATGAAGTTATGAATTTCTAAACGAAAATTTCTTACCGCGACCTTTTAAAAATAAATAATAAAAATAATTTCAAAATTTGCCAACGGAATGTAAACGAAAGTTGTAGAGTATAGTCTCACCTACAAATGAATTATGTTTTTATAAATGCAAAGATATGAGTTCTCCAAGATCGATTTGGTTCTCCAAGATTGTTGTTCCTCTCACCAGATTGACCCGAAAGGGTGTGGTGTTCAGCTGGGGCCCCGAGCAACAGGCCTTATTTGAGACTCTTCGCCAGAGATTATGTGAAGCCCCGGTGTTATCCCTCCCGGAGGGAATGGAGGACTTTGTGGTATAATGTGATGCGTCGATCTTTGGGTTGGTAGCGGTGCTGATGCAGAGAGGGCATGTGATAGCATACGCATCGAGGCAGCTGAAGCCTCATGAGACGAGGTATCCCACCTATGATCTAGAGTTGGGGGCAGTAGTGTTCGCCCTCAAAATTTGGCATCACTATCTGTACGGGGTTCGGTGTATGATATACACGAACCATAAGAGCCTGAAGTATTTGATGGATCAGCCTAACCTAAATATGAGGTAGAGGAGGTGGTTGGATGTGGTCAAGGATTATGATTGTGAGATCCTGTACCATCTGGGCAAGGCTAATGTCGTAGCCGATGCATTAAGTCGCAGGGCGGAGAGCGCCCCATCGCGAGATGTATGTTTGCGATTGACCGTGATGGCTCCGGTGTTGGATACCATTCGTGGAGCACAGGCTGAGGCCATGAGGTCGGAGAACTAGAAAAGAGAGCGAGTTTTTGGGGTGGTATCGGAGTTCGTTACTGATGGTCGGGGGCTTATGACATTTCAGGGGCGTATATGGGTGCCGTTTGTGGGAGGGACGCGTACCATTTTGATGGAAGAGGCTCATCGGTCGAAATTCTCGATCCATCCTGGGGCCACTAAGATGTATTTAGACTTGAGAAGAGAGTATTGGTGGCCCTGTATGAAGAGGGATGTTGCGTGGTTTGTTGAGAGATGCTTAACCTGCCGTAGGGTTAAGGCCGAGCACCAGAGACCGCATGGTAAGTTGCAGCCGTTGGAGGTTCCCGAATGGAAGTAGGAACAGATCACCATGGATTTTATCACCAAGTTGCCGAGGACTGCTAGGGGTGTTGATGCAATTTGGGTGATTGTGGACAGGTTGACGAAGAGTGCTCACTTCCTTGCCATCAGTGAGAGCTCTTCTGTTGAGAGGTTGGCAGAATTGTACGTGAGAGAGGTGGTATCGCGACATGGGGTGCCAATCTCGATTGTTTCAGATTGAGATGTGCATTTCACTTCCAGATTTTGGAAGAAATTCCATGAGGAGTTGGGTACGAGGTTGCATTTTAGTACCGCATACCACCCGCAGACTGACGGACAAAGTGAGCGGACGATTCAGACGCTCGAGGACATGCTTCGAGCATGTGTGCTAGATTTCGGCGGAAGTTGGGACACGTATTTACCCTTAGTAGAGTTTTCCTACAACAACAACCATCATTCGAGCATTGATATTCCGCCCTTTGAGTTGTTGTATTGAAGGAAGTGTCGGACCCCCATTTGCTGGGAGAAGTAGGGCAGCATGTGATGGGAAGTACATAGATTGTGCTGCAGATGACAAAGCAGATACAACAAGTCAGACAAAGATTGTTAACCGCTCAGAGCCGCCAGAAGAGTTATGTGGATAGACGACGATCCGAGCTTGAGTTCCAGGTCGGTGACTATGTTCTCCAGAAGGTATCTCCTTGGAAAGGAGTGATTCGATTCAGGAAGAGGGGCAAGCTAGGGCCCCGGTATATCGGGCCGTTCAGAGTAATTGCGAGGGTGGGCAAGGTAGCGTATCGCTTGGAGCTACCTGCGGAATTAGAGCGGATTCATAATACCTTCCATGTGTCTCAGTTGAGGAAGTGTATATCCGACGAGTCGGTAGTAGTGCCGTTAGAGGACATTCAGGTGGATGCGAGCCTGAACTACGCGGAGAGACCAGTTGCGATTGTGGATAGGAAGATCAAGGTTCTGAGGAACTAGGAGGTGCCTCTGGTTCAGGTCCAGTGGCAGCATCAGAAAGGGTCGGAACTTACTTGGGAACCGGAGCGTGAGATGCGGGTGCAGGATCCGGAGCTATTTCAGGGTTGAGATGTCGAGGGCGAAGTCGGATTCAAGTGGGGGAGAATTGTAACATTCGGAAATTTCAGGTATTATATTTATTCTTTTTATTTTGAATTTTGAGGAAGAACTCGGCGAGTTAGTGCGTAGACTCGCCGAGTAGAGACGCGATTTCTCACCCGGATTAATGACCGGACTCGACGAGTCGCAATGGTGGACTCGGCGAGTCAGCGCTGTTTAATGAAACCCTAATTTCTCGGGTTTGGGGCCTATTTAAAGGGCCTTATAGCCGTCATTTTTGCTCACCAGCCCCCAGAGCGAAACCCTAGTACATTTGAGCGTGTGGAGTGAGAGAAGGAGCCATTATCAACCTTGGAGGTGTTGTTTAGCAAGGGAAAGGAAGTTTTAGCCAAGAGGAAGCAAGAGGAACAACTTCCTGAAGATTTGAGGTCCAGAACATCACATTTGAGGTACCATTTTCGACCCCTTTTTCTGTTGAGGTGATGTTCATGTTGATTTAGGGTTTGTTGAGCCCTTTTGTGGCTAGATCTAGTGCCCATTTGGTCCCTTAAGCGAGTTAGGTTCTAGATTTGGACCCTTGGAGGTCCAGAGTGTCCCATTGTCCAAGATTTTTATGAATCCATGGAGGTTTTGGTTTGGGATCTTTGTGTTTGAGGTCAAAACACCATTTATGAGTCATTAGGTGTGATATGAACGCTAAGACATGAACTTTACGTGATAAATAAGCTTGGAAGGACTGGATCTATGAGTTAGTGGATCAGATTTGACCTCAGAAGGTCGTTTGGGGTTGTTCATGGAATGCACTCGTCGAGTCTATTGGCAGACTCAACGAGTTGGTGCGGGTTGTTCATAGATTTCGAACCAGGCGTTGAGTAACCGAGTTGGGTGAGTGACTCGGTGAGTCGGAAGGGACTTAGAGGAAATGGGGTCCTCGTAGGGACTCGGCGAGTCCACGCCAGACTCGGCGAGTCGGGGTTGACCATTGACCATTGACTAGAGTTGACCGGTGTTGACTTGATAGAGTTAGTCAACCTTAACTAGGAAGTGTTAATTAGAGGTGTATTGTTTTATAGGAGGACTATAGCTCGAGAGATCGAGCACTAGTGATTTCAGGGATTTACGAGTTACCGAGATACGCGAGGTGAGTCTTCTCACTATACTTTACCTTGAGTAGGTAAATAGAGTTATGTGATACAGTGTTTTATATATATTGTTTGTTGTACTGCATTCTTCTATGTGATTTATGTTGTGCATGCTTGCAGAGTTAGAACCTGAGGGTTCATAGAGTTTGGGTGCACGGACCCACAGATTTATAGCCTCGAGTGGCTAATATGTGTTATATGTAGTATTTTGGGGAACTCACTAAGCTTCGTGCTTACAGTGTTTTGTGTTATATGTTTCAGGTACTAGTGAGGATCGTGGGAAGGCACCGGCTTGATCAGTACACACACGGGATTTTAAGATACGAGATCTTGGGATATTGTTATATGTTATGCATTGAGTTCCAAACAATGATGTTTTTATGATTTACAAATGAATTATGTTTTTATAAATGCGAAAAATTGTTTTGGAAATTTACGGTGTTACAAAAAGTTCGTAGTGTTCTCGTAAAACTATATCTATTATATTTTTCTAAAAGTGCGTTTCGTTTGTATAGTAATCCCTATTGAAATGCTCACTTGTTATGAAAAGTATAATTTTTGTAGTGCCAAAGATGGACACATATACATACAGTATAAGCAGAGTGTTTTGATTTACATATATACATAAATCATTTTTTATTTCAAGGATAAGATGTTATCGTGGTATATTTTGCATACGAAAGATTTCCCTATAATAGTTATAAATTGCATATGATTCCATTGATAAAAAGTGTATAATGAAACTTTATATAACACACGGTAATAATCATGTGTTTTACTTGTATCCCCCCCCCCCCTAAAAGTATATAAAAATACTTATAAAACATTTAAAAGTGTAGATTATAGGGGTATGAACTCACTTGAAAGATCGAAGAAGGCGAGATGAAATCCGAGCAAAATTTCGACTCGAGAAAGCAGATTTTCTCGGGAATCTCGGGAGCACAAACGACCTTCGGGACTTGAGCAAGGAAACCGGGACTTCGGGATAGCACGTGCACAGAAAACGAGGCAAAAACGCAAGAAAGTTGAGAGAAATTGAGCATTTTCTTTGGAACCCTCGCATCCCTTTTATAGAGGGTGGGAACCACCTCGGTACGCTGGGCGTACTCGTGCGTCATGCGTGACCGCATCCTCGACTGCCTCGGACCTTCGGATGGGAAGGGGCATAGCCTCGCATAGGGGCGGCGTGGACGATCTGAGGCCTAGGCCTCGAGTACGCTGGGCGTACGAGTGTACGCTAGGCGTAACTCGGATCGGCCTGTAACTCACCCTTCGGATGATACCGAAATTAAATATATAAAAATTATATTTTTATTATTTAATAAACTTCAAAAATTCATATCTTCTTCATATTAAATATATAAAAATTCATATTTTTATTATTTAATAAACTTCAAAAAATCCATAACGCGTCCTGAACGCTGTCTTCCGGATGTCCTCATCTCGCACCCTTACCTGATGATATCCAGAACTCAAATCGATCTTGGAGAACCAAGATGCTCCCTGTAACTGATCGAACAAATCGCCGATCCTCGGCAACGAGTAACGGTTCTTGACCGTCAGCTTGTTCAACTCCCGGTAATCAATGCACATCCGGTGTGAACCATCCTTCTTCTTGACAAAAAGGATAGGCGCTCCCCATGGAGAGCTGCTTGGTCGAATAAATCCCTTTCACAGTAGCTCGCCGAGGATAACTCTTGCATCTCTGGAGGTGCAAGGCGATAAGGCACCTTGGCGATAGGCGCGACCCCGGGAACCAAATCAATACTCAACTCTACTTGCCTCACGGGAGGCACACCCGACAACTCCTCTGGAAATACATCCGGAAACTCACGCACTATCGGAACCTCCTCAACTGACCTCGGCCTCTCTGAATCAACCCGCGTATCCATTACGTACGCCACAAATCCGTTACAGCCCTGCTGTAGACACTGCCTCGCTCTAGCGGCCGAACAAAACGCTGACCCAGAGCGTGTACCCTCTCCGTACACCGTAAGAACTCCCCCGCTAGGGTCTCGTATAGTCACTAGCTGCCGTTCGCAGTCGATAACTGCTCCAAATCTACTCAACCAATCCATGCCTACGATGACACAGACGCCCCCCATCGCAATTGGGACCAAATCAATAGGAAACTCTACACCGAAAATCTCGAGTACACATCCTCGAATCACCTCCGTGGCATATACTGCTCTCTCGTCGGCGATGGAAACTCTCAGAGGTCGACTCAACGCCTCTCGACTAATGCTGATGTGCCGACTGAAAGCCAACGATACAAAAGATCGACTCGCACCCGAGTCAAATAACACCAAAGCAGGTACATAATTCACAAGACAAGTACCTACGCATATCATAACATAAGCATAAAATCTTATACATTAAATAATTACATGAAAGAATACATACCAGCCACGACATCGTGCTGCGCGGACCTCCTCCACGGTCAACTGGAAGGCCCTCCCTCGTGCCTTCGGCGCCTCGGCCTTCACTGGCCAACTCTCAGTAGCTCTGATGGCGGCAGGGGCAGATCCCTGAGGTGCTCCTTGAACTGATCCCCGCAACTGTGGACACTCTGCCTTCCAGTGTCTGGTCTGATTGTAGTGGATACACACTGCAAACCCCTTGGGGCAGTCCTTGGCCATATGCCCCTCCTTGCCACACTTGTAGCAAGATCTAGCTCTACAAACTCCATCATGACCCTTGCTGCACTTCCCACAAGTACGGCCCTTCTGGCTCCCTGCTCTGGGATCAGCGGGCTTGGCCCGCTTTGCTGCCGGCTGAGACTGCACCGGTCGTTGATCCCTTCCCTGAGAATCCACCTCCTCCCTCGCCTGAGTCTCTAGCTCGATCCCCCTATTCCGTGCATTTTCCTGAAGCTCGGCAAATGTCCGGTACGAGGAGTTCGCCACGAACTCCCGAATATCCCTCCGCAAAATGCTCAAATAACGGCTCATACGTGCCTGCTCCGATGACGCGTGCTCAGGGCAGAACATCGCCCTCTCATGAAACATCTTGGTGATAACCGTAACAGACTCTGTACCTTGCTTGAGGGTTAAAAACTCCTGTGCCAACCGATCCCGTTCCACCGGAGGAACGTACTCATCACGAAACATGGTGGTGAACCTCTCCCAGGTCACCGCAGCAAGCTCTGCTGGAGAATAGTGTGCTGTCGTGAACTTCCACCAGTCCTTCGCCCCCAGGCGAAGCTGGTTCAACGCAAATCGAACCCTCAAGTGCTCCGGGCACGAGCATGTGTAGAAACAACCCTCAATATCAGACACCCATCTCATCGCCGCAATCGGATCCTGCGTCCCATCAAACTCTGGTGGCTTCGTGTTGCTAAAATCTCGGAACAGCAACGCATCACCACCCTGCAGCCTCGCAGCAGCAATAGCTGCGGTAGCCGCTGCAATAGCAGCCTCAGAAAGAGCAGCATAACGCTCATCAAAAGTCTCAATCAATATGATCTTAATAGACCCGAACATGTCTGGTATCTATGCCCTGATGGCCGCAGCCACATCCTCATGGAGGATCTGGCAGATCTCATCATCACTAGCCCCACTGCTCTCTGGCATAATACGTGTCCTCACCATGATCTACCTCTGAAATACAACATACGATATATTAGAAATTCACTCGAGTATACTCGCACTCGATAACTCATCCCTCCTTGATCCCTGACATCCCAAAGATTCTTACTTGGACTGTACACCGACCCGGTGTTTTCACTAGTACGGGCCCAATATTACTGTCCGCACCGTATCAGTATACACGACAAGTCCTCCTTTTCGGATCCCAAATCCCAAGTACTCTACTATGCATAATCCACTCTCTAACAGATCTCTCATAAGCTCCTCGCTGCTATCTATTCACTCTCAAGCATCTCATAGCAGCTCACCTCTCCCTAGGCTAAGGTATCACAAATCAGGGAAATCTAGTCCAAATAGGAATACCTAACCGGCTCTAGCAAGACAATACATCATATCAATCTCATATAAGGGTATTTTGGGAAATCACCGTTCGGGCGCTGACTGATCGTACACACGTTTCTGCTCTGTGTTTCTCTAAAAATCTTTTACTTTTAGAAAATTTGGTTCTCCTTTGAAAATATTTTCCAAATCCTCAGTTTGAGTTCAAATACTCCCGAAGGTGTACCCGAATCCCTCAAACCAAGGCTTTGATACCAACTTGTAACACCGTAAATTTCCAAAACAATTTTTCGCATTTATAAAAACATAATTCATTTATAAATCATAAAAACATCATTGTTTGAAACTCAATGTATAACATATAACAATATCCCAAGATCTCGTATCATAAAATCCCGTGTGTGTAGTGATCAAGCCGGCGCCTTCCCGTGATCCTCACTAATACCTGAAACACATAACACAAAACATTGTAAGCACAAAGCTTAGTGAGTTTCCCAAAATACCACAGATAATATTAGCCACTCGAGGCTATAACTTTGTGGGTCCGTGCACCCAAACTCTGTGAACCCTCAGGTTCTAACTCTGCAAGCATGCACAACATAAATCACATAGAAGAATGTAGTACAACAAACAATATATATAAAGCAATGTATCACATAACTCTATTTACCTACTCAAGGTAAAGTATAGTGAGAAGACTCACCTCACATATCTCGGTAACTCGTAAATCCCTGAAATCACTAGTGCTCGATCTCTCGAGCTATAATCCTCCTATAAAACAATACACCTCTAATTAACACTTCCTAATTAAGGTTGACTAACTCTATCGAGTCAACCCCGACTCGCTGAGTCTGGTGTGGACTCGCCGAGTCTTTACGAGGACCCCATTTCCTCTGAGTCCTTTCCGACTCACCGAGTCACTCACCCAATTCGGTTACTCAACCCCTGGTTTGAAATCTATGAACAACCCGCACCAACTCGTCGAGTCTGCCAATAGACTCGACGAGTGCATTCCATGTACAACCCCAAACGACCTTCTGAGGTCAGATCTGATCCAGTAACTCATAGATCCAGTCCTTCCAAGCTTATTGATCACGTAAAGTTCATGTCTTAGCGTTCATATCACACCTAATGAATCATAAATGGTGTTTTGACCTCAAACACAAAGATCCCAAACCAAAACCTCCATGGATTCATAAAAAGCTTGGACAAAGGGACACTCTGGACCTCCAAGGGTCCAGATCCAGAACCTAACTCGCTTAAGGGACCAAATGGGCACTAGATCTAGCCACAAAGGGCTCAACAAACCTTAAGTCAGCATGAACATCACCTCAACAGAAAAAGGGGTCGAAAATGGTACCTCAAATGTGATGTTCTGGACCTCAAATCTTCAGGAAGTTGTTCCTTTTGCTTCCTCTTGGCTAAAACTTCCTTTCCCTTGCTAAACAACACCTCCGAGGTTGATAATGGCTCCTTCTCTCACTCCACACTCTCAAATGCACTAGGGTTTCGCTCTGGGGGATGGTGAGCACAAATGACAACCATAAGGCCCTTTAAATAGGCCCCAAACCCGAGAAATTAGGGTTTCATTAAACAGCACTGACTCGCCGAGTCCACCATTGCGACTCGTCGAGTCCGGGTGAGAAATCGCATCTCTACTCGGCGAGTCTACGCACCAACTCGCCGAGTTCTTCCTCAAAACTCAAGTCATGTATTATATACCAGAATCCCTTGGAGGGGAAGCATGGTGTTTGTGTATAGATCTATACGGGATTGACAACCCCGCACCCTGACTGTTAGCTACACCACACCATTTGGGGTGACAAACGTCAGAACATTCCAACGCCTGAAGAACGTTGTGTATAGACATTTCTAGTCAATATCATGGTTATAAAACTCACATAAAGTGTTAAAAACACATTGATTTACGGGGTTTTTCAGACGTATTGTAGATTTTAATACGTACATGAATTAACTACTTTAGGCATGAAAAACCTAATTATGATACAATTTTGGAACTTCTAAACCGCTACCCACATACAGGAAAACATCAATTTTCTAAAAACAAACATTGTTCTTGATTTAAGGCTACATTTATACCAGTAGAAAATATGGGATTTTCTAGGAACCAACGAACAAAAACAAACCATTTCAATTTAGTTCATGCAACATTTTCATTTAATACCTATGAAACTCACCAGCTTAAATGCTGATCTACTCTTTCAAAACTACTTGTATGTCCTAGGGACTCAGTAATTGCAGGTACCAAAAAGCTTTTTGAAGAAGAAACGTTGCGGCACCAGTTTAAATTCATATTTTTGGCATCCTATTGTAATTGGTTTTGAACATGTACTCTTTTAACAATGTAAACTTTCAGTTATATATATGATGTTTGTATTGCTTTCTTTACTGTGTATTAATTTGTTACGTTACCACATGAAGTCATCCGCCCCCGAACGTTTCCGCCGTTCCGGTTTGGGGGTGTGACAATATAGGGTGTTATGAAATCTATTACAAGTCCATAAAGAATATTCTCTCATGCTCTAAGGAATCTTCCAAGCCTTTTCTTATCATTTCCAAAGTAGAACTTTCATGCAACATTATTGGAAAGGTCTCCCTTATCTATGTTGTTGAGGGTTTAAGTCCCGTAGTGGACAAAAGGTGTAGAATTAGGAGTAGGTTTAGTGGATGTGTGTGTTTTCCGTTCTAAAAAAAGTGAGAAGCAATGACAAAGAAATTCGCAAATTTAAATCTTCGGTAATCGATAAGCGTCGATGGGCTGTTGGATATATAACAATGTAGAAAAAGCTCCAAAGAGAATGATCAACTCAAGCTATCAAAAGTAATCCCAAAAGTATGACTTTATAGTGTAAACCTAAAAACTTCCTACTTCAAAATCAATATATGCTCCACAAACAATTATGAACTCCCCTTCAACATCACATTGGTCTTCCAAATCAATCATGAAGAACATTCAATAATGTTATAATCACCCAAAAACATCGTGTGACGAATCAAAAGACTGATTTGTAACCAAACTCGATCAAGAAGAAAAAAAAGTCAAGTCAATCAAGCATGTAGTCATCGGAAGAAATAAGTTCCAATTTATGCTCATCGAGACACCAAAAATACCCAAATTCAATAATTCTTTTCCAAGCTTCACCACAAATCATGATTTTGAGAGATGACAATCTTCTTTCGAATGACCATACCAAATTTTACTCCATTTTATATTTAAAATATGATTATAAATCATTCAATGGTCATGAGAATGTGCTTAAATCAATTATGTCAATGCAAAACTCCTCCTTAACATGAGAATAAACATGAATCACTAAATTCGAACTAGTCGTAAAATATTAGAATTTAACAAATTTTTGACTTTTCAGAACACCTTTGACTTGCATCGAAATCAAAATATATTATTCACTTAATATATCATTGTGAAAGAATCAGATATGGTCAACCAGAACATCATCCCAAAAATGTAAAATTTTCTAATTTTGTGCCAAAAATTGCCAAACTTTTGAAAGTATGGGAACTGAAAGTGTTAGTCAATATTTCGTTCCTATTTATCTAGTTTAGGAACCAATAACCCATCAGAAGCATGTAAACATATGTTGGAAATAGTGTCTAAGGCCATTAACTGTTTGGTAATATTTTTAATAATAACAAGATATTTTTGGATTGGCCTCACAACACAATTAGCAATAAGGAAATAGATAAAAGTAAGCTATTAATTTATTAAGTAATAAATAAATTGAAAATTATTTTGGAATTAATTAATAGTTTAACTAGTTAAAGGGATTGAATATTAATTAATTCATAGTGATTAATTGGAATATTTCATAAGTTCCTGGAAGATGGTAGGGGACGATTTTGGAGATCCCTGGATAGGGATAATTCAAGTTTTGAATAAGGTAATGATTATCTTAGGTATTTGAATTGCTTAAGGATTTATCTGCTACCTGTAAATAGACTGCTAGGGATCAAACCCTAGTTGTTGATTACCTCTTTGAAAATCAACTACCCTCTCCCCATCTCTCCTATTATCAAAATCACAACCTCGCTCCTAGGGTTAGTGATATTCGAATAACCTTTCAAAAGGGTTATTCCTTATTATCTTTTTGGAGTTTTAGATCTCACGACATTAGAGAGATTCTTTGTTGGGTCCTTCATCGATTGCAAAAGTTGGCAGTTGGTCTCAATCAAAGCAATAAGACGTTAGTATGTTATCCTTTATTAGTTGGATTTTAAAGTAGATTGCTATAACAAGTAAAACCAAGATCCTAGGGTGCATGTACACATAGCTTTTTTTTTCTTCAATGCCTTGATTGTGTGTATTAATGATAATAAAACCCAACAATGGTATCCAAGCCTTTAGGTTTTAGTTATTTGCACTACTTTGTAAAATTGTAAAATTGAATTCTAGATCTACGACAAACGCAACATTGTAACATCCGTCTCTCGAGGTATTATTTGATTATGCATATTAATATTGGTTTTGGGCTTATGTTAGGCAATGGCTCCTTTTGGAATGGATCTTTGAAGTTTCGTCCAAGGTGTGGGCTGTCCATAAGCCGTACGCGGGGCGTAGTAATCACATTGGATACGCGGGAGTTGGGGGTGTACGCGCAACGTACCATGGGGTACGCCCAACGTACGTGGGAAGATGCCAAACCCTAATTTTTAGGGTTTAAGACATATATAAACCCCATTATAGCCTCACCTTTGACCTCCTCACCCATCCCTCACTCTCAGAAAACCCTAGTTTGTCCCTTACTCCATTGCTTTGTGTGCTTGACCTCTTGAGTTTATTTTTAGTGAAGAAAAGATTAGGAGAAGTGAAGCAAGGTTGAAGTAAGAAGCACTTGAGTATCTTGAGCTCAAGGCTCTGGAACAAGCTCACCTTTTGGCACTCAAAGGAGGTATAAAGCTCCTATCTTTCCTTCTTGAATCATAGATCTAGGCTTTTGAAGATTTGGACCTCTTTAGATCCAAAGATGTGATCTTGAGCATGCAACTCCGTTTTTGAGCTTAAGGTTGCCACCCTTGAAGCTCAATGTGTTCCTTTAGCTGTAAAGTTGCAAGCTTTGAGGCTTTTATGAAGCCATGCAAGAGATGTAGCCATTTTCATGGTGGTTCTTTGTCACTTTTTAGTGCTGGGCTCATTTGGTGGTTTGCAAGCCACCAAGTGATCGGCTTTATGGGCTAGGTCGAAGTATTGGACTCAGATATGTAGTTTGGACGTAGTGTCTTAAGGGATTAAGCAGTTTTGGAGAAAAGAGCTTAGCTGGAGGGTACGCTGGGCGTACAAGTCAGTACGTGCGGCGTACCAGCCCTTTCAGCTGTACGTGCAGCGGACGGAGTGGTACTCTCAACGTAAGCTCAGTCAGTGGACTTGTTGTTATTGGGCTCGATTTGGGCCAAGTATTGGACATAGTAGCTGTGGGCCGTGTTGGGCCTGCAGAAGTCAGTTAAGGGTTTAAGGTTTAATAAGGTTGGAAGGGAAAGCCTAATTTGAAGAGTTGGGCCTAATTTAGAAAATTGTGCCATTTGGGAATTAATGAGCCTCAGTGAGTTTAAAAGGACTAGAAAGGATTGGGCTTGGTTCATGGCCCAAATTGGATCAGAAGGGTAAAATAGTCATTTTACCCATAGAAGAATCCTCATTTCTGACTAAGTGTTTATTTGGTCATGATAGCCAGAGAGCAGCCGGAACAGCAATCAAGGTTTCTCACTTGGGTTTTCAGCAGTCAGTCATACGAGGTGAGTTTTCTTCCAGTAAGAATGTTTCTTAGGCACCAAGACCGACCCACTTAAGTAGTAGAGTATGACGGGGTAAGTTTGATGTCGGGATTATTCGGATGCATTTTATATGTTTCCGGACTTTGGTCCGATGCTGGGGCGTTCCCGAGAAGTAGTTAAGTATGTGTGCCGTCTTTGTGATTCATGCATGTTATATGATATATGTGTTATGTGTTCCGGGGCAAGCCCGATGTATGCTAGTTTATATGTTATTTGTTATATGTTCCGGGCTTTGGTCCGATGTTGGGGCAAGCCCGATACAGATTATGTGTTCATGTTATTTGTTTATTATATATGTTATGTTGTGTATGTGTTGGGGTAAGCCCGATGCCCGATGCAGTCGGATGTCAGGGTGAACCCGATGCCGAGCAGGAGTCCGATGCTAGGTAAGCCGATGACGGGATTCGGCCCGATGCAGTTGGGAGTAGTCTCAGAGTTATGTTATTTGTGATTTGTGCTTTGTATGATATGTGGTAGTTTGGGGGAGCTCACTAAGCTTCGTGCTTGCAGTTTCAGTTTTGGTTTCAAGTACTTCAGCTAGTAAAGGGAAGGGCTCGAGCTGATGTCATGACGCATACCATAGTGGATTAGCCTGGGAGTTTACTCTGACATTTGTTATGAGACTGTTATATGTTTATCGGATTTTATGAGTGTTCGAGATACAAGTTTTATGGTTTTACACTATGACAACGAGATCTATGTTTGATAAATGATTTTGAAAACGAAATTTTTAGCTTGTAATTTTAGGGTGTTTCAAGTTGGTATCAGAGCCTTAGTTTGAGGGATTCGGGCACACTTTCGGGTGTGTGTAAACTCAAACTAAGGAAATGGTATAAAAGTTTTCAAAAGAAAAGAGTTTTAGTACTAAGGATCTAGGAAGGATGCCTTATGTGCTTATTATATGTATTCCTGCTTTATGAGAACTGCATGCTAGTACATAATTGTCAGTATGATAGCCAGAGTAGTATATGCTTGATTATGTGTACTCGATGCTTGAATGTTGCTTGCTTTGTGCTTTTAGGAGTCTAAGATATCTCTTACTAACTAGTAAATGAATATATTTAAGCTACATATTGTGAGGATTAAATAATTTCAGAAGGTTAGGTCTAGCTCTATTACGCAGCTCTTGTCTGAGTCCAACCGTTGTAGGGTCGGATCTCTCATTCAAAGAATTATCTAGTCTTAATGATATGTAAAAGTATTCACGAGCTAGTTAGGGGAGGTAGTAGGGACTTCTTATGCAGCTGATAGCGGAGAGTGGGTTGGTGATTACCCTAGGGCAAGCCTATGATGAGAGTAGCAAAGAGCAGTAGTAGTAGAAGGAACTTGGTGGAGTCAAGGCAGTTCTTGAGGAAAGTACGGATAGATGTGGAAGGTAGTATGGGCCCGTACTACTGAAAGCAGAGGATCCGTACTCGAATCAAGGAAGGCTGAGACAAGACCAGGGAACTTGTAATTTATGTGATACCTCAAATTATAGTAGTATTCTGACATTGTCATTATGTGTTTTCAGAATGGTGGTTTCATGCCCGAGACTAGCAGTAGGCAATTCAGGTGTCGGGGAGGGATCAGGTTCAGGCTCTGGAGTTGAGTACTTAGATGAGAAAACTAGGGAGTTCATCTCCTCAGAGATCACGCGTAGCATACTTGAGCAGACTCCTGTGATCTTCTGTTCGATCAAAGAGGGTATTTTGGAGCTTATGGATGAGAGGTTGGCTATGTTTCGCACTGAGGTGGTGACCATGATGGGGTCGTGCATGCTCACGTTCAGAGAGTTCAGGGCATGTGGAGCTCCTGATGATGAGGGGGCTTGATACCCCATTGCTAGTACCAGATGGTTGGCAGATGTCGCCAACGCATTCCGCACCAGCAGGTGTCCCGAGGGGGACAAGGTTAGGCTCGCGTCCTGTCTTCTGAAGGGCAGGGAACATGACTGGTGGGAGAAGGTCGGGAGAGCCATTGGAGATGACACTGTATTGGATGCTATGACTTGGAGTGATTTTACGACCAAGTACAAAGCTGAGTTTTCACCTGTTATTGAGGTGCAACAGCTTGCCAGGGAGTTTCAGGATCTCCATCAGACGACAGAGACCGTGGCAGAGATTACAACCAAGTTTCGGGAGACGGCCCTCCTTGTTCTACAGCATGCGGCGGACGAGGAGATGAAAAAGGCCCGATATCATGAGATGATGCGGAGTGACATCCGCCAGTTTGTGAGCTGATCCAGCTGTATGACGTTGGAAGACATGATAGCAAGGGATTGAGAGAGGGAGTTGGATTTAGAGATGGAGAGGAAGAGGAAGCCAAAGGGAGTTCAGACAGGGAGTTTGGGCAAGAAGCCCAAGGTATCGGATCACAGATCTCGGAGCTAGCAGAGCCACAGTCGTTGTGTCAAATGTGGTAGGATGTACGAGGGAGCGTGCAAGGAAGGTAGTTTGGGTTGCTATATGTGCAGCCAAACTGGTCACATGAGCCGAGATTATACAGCTACTATCACTACCACAACAACATCAGACCCGATTTGCTTTCAGTGCAATTAGAGGGGATACAAGTGGTCCTAGTGCCCGAGCGTAGTAGCAGCAGGGAAGGTTGTAGCACCTTCTCCTGCAATATTGAGGATTACAGACGGTCGTCAGGGCCGGGCTGAGGCGCTTACGGTGTGGAGCAGGGCTTTTTAGCTTATTGGAGAAGAGGCACGAGCAGCTCCTGACGTGGTGACGGGTATGTATTTTCCTCTTATCTCTGTAATTGTTATTGTTTATTTATCATGTTTATGTGTTTGTGTATAGGGTCATTCTTAGTGAATGACATTTTAGCTATGGTATTATTTGATTCGGGGGCTACCCGATCATTTGTGTCACTCGCACTTAGCAAGCGATTTAGCAGAGTTCCCGGGGAGCTGGATTGCCCACTCGACGTTGAGATAGCTGATGATAGGACCGTCAGGGTCATGAGTTCATAGAGGATGTACTTTGCAGTTATTTGATGAGCGGTTCTCAGTGGATATGGTTCCTATTCCCCTCCGAGGGAATAAGGTTATAGTAGGTATGGACTGGTTGAGCCCCAATGGGCAGTGAAGGATTGTGAGTAGCAGCTGATCAGAGTTCGCACTCCCAGTAGGGGAGAGTTAGTGATTCAGGGCGAGAGGCCACAACGCGGACTAGTTTTCTATTCCGCAGCGAGAGCGAGACGTCACATTCAGCAGGGTTGTGCAGGATATCTCGCGTATGTCATGCATACCCAGGATAAAGGTAAGGCGACAGTCAGTGATGTACTGGTGGTACGAGAGTTTCTGGACATATTCCCAGAGGATTTGCCTGGGATACCTCCGGAGAGACAAGTTGAGTTACGGATTAACCTGGTCCCTGGTGCGGCTCCGATAGCTAAGGCACCATATCGGTTGGCTCCTCTCGAGATGTAGGAGTTGTCTACGCAGCTGCAAGAGCTACTAGACAAGGGTTTTATCAGACCGAGCAGTTCGCCATGGGGAGCCCCGATCCTGTTTGTGAAGAAGAAGTATGGGTCGAACCATATGTGCATAGATTATCGGGAGCTGAATAAGGTAATGGTGAAGAACCGTTACACACTCCCGAGGATAGATGGTTTGTTACACTAGCTTCAGGGAGCATCTTGGTTTTCCAAGATTGATTTACGTTTCAGATATCACCAGATGCGGGCCAGAGATGATGATGTGCAGAAGACTGCTTTTAGGACCCGACATGGTCATTATGAGTTTGTAGTGATGCCATTTGGTCTCACCAATGCTCCAACCACATTCATGGATCTCATGAATCGTGTGTGCAGATCGATGCTGGATCGGTCTGTAATAGTATTTATTGATGACATCTTGGTTTATTCCAAGACTGAGGAGCAGTACGAGGAACACCTGAGGGAGGTGCTAGAGACCTTGATGAAGGAGAGACTTTTTGTAAAGCTCTCCAAGTGCGAGTTCTGATTGCGCAAGGTGTAGTTTATGGGGTACCTTGTTGACCAGAAGGGTATATTAGTCGATCCGGCTACGATAGAGGCCGTGATGTAGTGGGAGGTCCCGAGGTCTCCATATGAGATTCGGAGCTTCCTGGGTTTGGCATGGTACTACAGGAGATTCATCCAAGATTTCTCCAAGATTGCAGTTCCGTTGACCCGACTGACCAAGAAGTTGGTGGTGTTTTGTTGGGGTCCCGAGTAGCAAGCAGGCTTTGAGACGCTCAGACAGCGACTGTGCGAGGCACCAATTCTCACCCTGCCAGAGGGAGTAGATGACTTTGTAGTCTACTGTGACGTATCCATCATAGGTATGGGAGCAGTGTTGATGCAGCGGGTTCCGGTGTCCTATCTACATAAACCACAAGAGTTTGAGGTACCTCATGGATCAGCCGAGCTTGAACATGAGGCAACGTCGGTGGTTAGATGTGGTAAAGAACTACCATTGTGAGATCCTTTACCACCCCGGCAAGGCCAACGTAGTGGTCGATGCCCTGAGCTGCAAGGTGGTAGCGGCTCCGATCCGGGATATATATCTGAGGATGACAGTGATTACTCCACTGCTGGAGCAGATTAGAGAGGCGCAGGTCAAGGGCCTGAAGGAGGAGCGCCGGAAGTGTGAAAGGATAATGGGCCGAGTAGCTTCATTTGATTGTGATAGTCGAGGATTGCTAACCCTATATGGGAGGGTTTGTGTACCGTATTGGGGCAGAGTACGGCAGGTGCTAATAGATGAGGCCCAAAAGTCTCGATCCTCCATCTACCCAGGGGCGACGAAGATATACAAAGATCTTCGACCTGATTATTAGTGGCCGTGCATGAAGCGGGACGTAGCTTGGTATGTGGATAGATGTCTAACCTGCATGAAGGTTAAGGCAGAGCACCAGAGGCCCCATGACAAGATGCAGCCGTTAGATATTCCCATGTGGAAATGGGAGGATATCACTATGGATTTCATTACTAAGCTTCCCAGGACCGCACGTGGGGTTGATTCGATATTGGTCATTATGGATCGGTTGACCAAGAGCACTCATTTTATACTGATCCAGGAGAGCATTTCGGCAGAGAAATTAGCTGATATTTATGTGCGGGAAGTAGTGGCACGTCATGCAGTGCCTGTCTCAGTGGTGTCAGACCGAGATGTCCGATTTACTTCCAGGTTTTGGAAGCGGTTTCACGACGAGATGGGTAATCGTCTCCATTTCAGCACCGCTTTCCACCCTCAGACAGACGGGCAGAGCGAGAGGACGATTTAGACTCTCGAGGACATGCTTCGGGCATGTGTGTTAGATTTCGGTGGCAGTTAGGATACGTATCTTCCGTTAACGGAATTTTCGTATAGCAACAGTTGCCACTCCAGTATAGATCGGCCTCCCTTCGAGATGCTCTACAGGAGGAAGTGTAGGAGCCCAATCTGTTGGGATGAGGTTGGCCAGAGAGTCATGGGGAGTACGGAGGTAGTACTTACGACCATGGAGCAGATTCAACAAGTCCGAAGCAGGCTCCAGACCGCCCAGAGTCGACAGAAGAGTTACGCCGACAAGCGACATTCAGAATTGGAGTTTCAGGTGGGCGATATGGTTCTCCTGAAGGTATCACCCTGGAAGGGTGTAGGCTCCAGACCGCTTAGATTTGGTAGAAGAGTTACGCCAACAAGCGGCATTCAAACTTGGAGATTTAGGTGGGTGATATGGTCCTCCTGATGTTGTCACCCTGGAAGGGTGTCATCAGGTTTCGGAAGCGGGGCAAGCTAGGCCCTAGGTTCATTGGTCCATTTAGGGTTTTGGCCTAGGTGGGTCGGGTTTCTTATCAGTTAGATCTTCCAGCAGAGCTCATCCAGATCCACAACACATTCCATGCTTCTCAGTTGCGGAAATGCTTAGTGGATGATTCAGTAGTGGTACCCCTAAAGGATATTCAGGTTGATGACAGCCTAAATTACATAAAGAGACCGGTGGCGATTCTGGATCGAAGGACTAAGGAGCTGAGAAATAAGAGAGTAGAGTTAGTGAAGGTTCAGTGGCAGCACAGGAAGGGTTCAGAGTGGACGTGTGAGTCGAAGGAGGAGATGAAGGAGCACTACCCGAAGTTGTTTCCAGATTCAGCAGTAGTAGACTTCGAGGACGAAGTCTGATACAACTGGGGGTGAATTGTAACATCCGTCTCTCAAGGTATTATTTGATTATGCAAATTAATATTGGTTTTGGGCTTATGTTAGGCTATGGCCCCTTTTTGGAATGGATCTTTGAAGTTTGGGCCAAGGTGTGGGCTGCCCATAAGCCGTACGCGGGGCGTAACCCGGCGTACGCGAGGCGTAGTAATCTCATTGGATGCGCGGGACTCGCCTACGCACAACGTACCATTGGGTATGCCCAACGTACGCGGGTAAATGTCAAACCCTAATTTTAGGTTTAAGACATATATAAACCCCATTATAGCCTCCCCTTTGGCCTCCTCACCTGTCCCTCACTCTCAGAAAACCCTAGTTCGTCCCTTACTCCATTGCTTTGTGTGATTGACCTTTTGAGTTTATTTTTGGTGAAGAAGGACTTGGGAGAAGTGAAGCAAGGTTGAAGTAAGAAGCACTTGAGTATCTTGAGCTCAAGGATCTGGAACAAGCTCACCATTTGGCACTTAAAGGAGGTATAAAGCTTCTATCTTTCCTTCTTGAATCATAGATCTAGGGTTTTGAAGATTTGGACCTCTTTAGATCCAAAGATGTGATCTTGAGCATGCAAATCCGTTTTTGAGCTTAGGGTTGACACCCTTGAAGCTTAATGTGTTCCTTTAGCTATAACGTTGCAAGCTTTGAGTCTTTTATGAAGCCATGCAAGAGATCTAGCCATTTTCATGGTGGTTCTTTGTCACTTTCTAGTGTTGGGCTCATTTGGTGGCTTGCAAGCCACCAAGTGATCGACTTTATGGGCTAGGTCAAAGTATTGGACTCAGATTTGTAGTTTGGACGTAGTGTCTTAAGGGATTAAGTAGTTTTGGAGAAAAGAGCTTAACTGGAGGGTACGCTGGGCGTACACGTCAGTACGTGTAGCATACCAACCCTTTCAGTTGTACGCACAACGTACGGAGTGGTGCGCTCAACGTACGCTTAGTCAGTGGACTTGTCGTTATTGGTCTCGATTTGGGCCAAGTGTTGGACAGAGTAGCTGTGGGCCGTGTTTGGCCTGCATAATTCAGTTAAGGGCTTAAGGTTTAGTAAGGATGGAAGGGAAAGCCCAATTTGAAGAGTTAGGCCTAATTTAGAAAATTGGGTCATTTGGGGATTAATGAGCCTTAGTGAGTTTAGAAGGACTAGAAAGGATTGGGCCTAGGTCATGGCCCAAATTGGATCAGAAGGGTAAAATAGTCATTTTACCAATAGAAGAATCCTCATTTCTAACTAAGTGTTTATTTGGTCATGATAGCCGGAGAGCAGCCGGAACAACAGTCAGGGATTTCTCACTTGGGTTTTCAGCAATCAGTCATACGAGGTGAGGTTTCCTCCAGTAGGAATGGGTCTTAGGCACCAAGACCGACCCGTTTAAGTAGTATAGTCTATCGGGGTAAGCCTGATGCCGGGGTTAGCCTGATGTAGTTTATATGTTTCCGGAGTTCGGTTCGATGCCTGGGCAGTCCCGAGAAGTAGTTAAGTATGTGTGATGTCTTTGTGATTCATGCGTGTTATATGATATATGTGTTATGTGTTCCAGGGCAAGCCCGATGTATGCTAGTTTATATGTTATATGTAATATGATCCGGGCTTCGGTCCAATGCCGGGGCAAGCCCGATGCGGATTATGTGTTTATGATATATGTTATGCTGTGTATGTGTCGAGGTAAGCCCGATGCCCGATGCAGTCAGATGCTGGGGGAGCCCAATGCCGGGTAAGTCGATGTCGGGATTCATCCCGATGCAGTTAGGAGTATTCCCAGAGTTATGTTATTTGTGATATGTGTTTTGTATGGTATATGTTAGTTTGGGGGAGCTCACTAAGCTTCGTGCTTATAGTTTTAGTTTTGGTTTCAGGCCCTTCAGCTAGTAAAGGGAAGGGCTCGAGCTGATGGCATGACACACACCACAGTGGATTAGCATGGGAGTTTACTTTGACATTTGTTATGAGACTGTTATATGTTTTATCAGATTTTATGAGTGTTCGAGATACATGTTTTATGGTTTTACACTATGGCAATGAGATCTATGTTTGATAAATGATTGTGAAAACAAAACTTTTGGCTTGTATTTTTGGGGTGTTTCAAATGTGCCCGTGCTGGACACGGTGCGTGTGAAATCCGTTAAAACTCCAGTTTATACACAACTTGAACCTCACAACTTTCATGTGTAAACATAACTAATTATAAATGATTTATTATAATTAAGTCACGACACAATAAATAGCTTAGACCAATTAGTTGGAACCTAGGTTATGCTAAACCTTCACATGGATATGTGAACACATTAACTAGGTTATAAAGTGCCAAATTTCAATCTTAAAACTAAACACAAAACCATGTTCGGTAGATCAAAGTTCAAGGATAAGTTAAATACCCTAATTACCCAATTGAACCTTATGAAGTGCTTAACTAGTTTAAGTATTTAACAATCTCAAATTAATTAAATCGTAATATGATTTAATTACAATTCAATCATAATATGATTTAATTACAAGTTGGAATTATTTTCTACACAACATAATTCACATTGTGAATAAAAAATATAAGATCCAAAGATTGTCTAATCCTACACTCATATATTATGAAACCTTATTTCATTTATTTGAAATATAAATTTGATTTATATAAAAATAAAATCATAAATTAACCATTTTTATGAGTTAGTTAAATTAATCACAAAATTTCATTAATCAAATTTATTAGACAAAAACACCTTTGAACTTTGTAAAATGCACTAAGATTTTTTATAAAACCTAAAGATGATTGTTATAAAAATGGTTAAGAGACCATATTTATTAAATATGCAACTTGTAAAGCCTCTTAAAACCCCCTCTCTCTCCCCCCAAAAAATTTAGCCACACATAATCCTTATATATTCTCTCTCTCTCTCTCTCTCTCTCTCTCTCATATTATACCTTGCTTATTTATGCAAAATCCCAAGGTCAGATTTTGCATGTCAATATGAGAGAGCAAAGATGACCTTAGAAGCAAACTTTATAGGAGAGACTTTGCCATTACATTTTTCATAAGTTTAGTTACATTTATGGAGTTTTGTAACCCATTTTAGTATAGTATAACCCCTAAAGAGATGACGAGAGGAACACACATAACCCTTATATTCTCTCTCTCTCTCTCTCTCTCTCTCTAACTCTCTCTCATTATACCTTTCTCATTTATGCAAAATCCCAAGGTCAGATTTTTCATGTCAATATGAGAGAGCAAAGATGACCTTAGAAGCAAACTTTATAGGAGAGACTTTTCCATTACATTTTTCATAAGTTTAGTTACATTTATGGAGTTTTGTAACCCATTTTAGTATAGTATAACCCCCAAAGAGACGACGAGAGGGATAGGATATCCAGAGAGACCAAATTTCACTTTCTCCCATTCTCTCTAAAAATACCACACACCCTCTCTCTTTCTCTAGAAATTAGCCCCCATTTTCTGCCTTTAAACCCACGTAGTTTATGGTGTTCTTGGGTGTTCTTCAAGATCAAAATTAAAGTCTAGGTAAAAGACGTCACTCTCTCCTTGTTCTCTACATTTTGATACTAGTTTCGACTTGTTTTCTCATAGTTCCCGGATTCTATGCCCCTCCCATTGCTAGAATCTTTTCTTCTATCTTAATATTTGTATATTTTCACCATCATATGTTGCACGTGTTAAAAATGGTGAAATTTTACGATCAAACCTATGTTAAGATCACGATTTAAGCCATGCATGCACATATAACTTCAAAAATCGGCTTCTACACCTTCATCTTCTTCAAAGTTTGTTTTCTTATGGTTAAAATAATTTTTAGAACATCATGGATGTGTTTTAACTCCATACATGTACTCCAAACTAGATTTTCATGTGCAAAAATCGAGCTCAAAGCTTGGGTTTCAAAATATTTCACAAAAAGAACTAAACGTGGTCATATTTAGAGCTTTTGCAAGATAACTTTGTTTAGCTTTGTTGCATGCAAGATCAAATGGTTTGAAGCACATTTTCTACAAAATATTTTCAATATAATGTTGTTTTATCTCAAACTTAGTAAAAGAAATCAAATCATTTGATAAAATTGGATTTTGAACCATGTTTCCATGATTTCTACTTTTTAACATGCTGGTAGATTTCAACCTCCGACTTTGAACAACCATATCTCACTCATTTCTTAACCAAAAATTTTGATTTTTCTTTTGGATTTTGAACCATGTTTCCATGAGTTCTACTTTTTAATATGTTGGCAAATTTCAACCTCTAACTTTGAGTTAGCTTTAAAACTCAAGTAGTTTCACTAAAAACCATTAAGATTTCGACCTTCAAACAATTTTCACAGAACTATTGCTTCAACATCTCTACTTTCTAGGCTTAAGTTATTGTGATGCTTGTTCAAGGGCCTTTATCATCTATAAAAATCTTGGGAAAATCATTACAGTATGCTAATATCATAAACTTAGAAGTAAAAAAAGGTCTTGACTTAAAAGTATTAAGAAAATGTTATAAAAATTCCCAAAGTGGCATCAACATTCCTACAAAAATCATAAGAACCAAGTTTTTCCTATAATCTGTTGAGTCTTTAAGGTATCTTTTCGACAATCAAAATTAGAATACGATTTTTCTAAGTTAGTACATTGTATGAAGATGCGTTATGGAAAATTTCAGCTCCAAATCCATTTTCTTTATTTTTATGTAAAAGTAATAAGAAATAAGGTGAAAAATCATGAATATTATTTCCTAATGTAAATAATTATGGAAAATTTATCATAACTGTTACCATACTATATAATTTCATGACATATATCTTCAAATGATTTGAATATAATTTGTTAATTATTTTGATTTTTGGGCCTTAAATAATGGGTATTTTAGAAATATGAGTTTTGCTATTCTAAAATTACTGAAATTTTACACGAATCATTGGGTATTTTAGAAATATGAGTTTTGCTATTCTAAAATTACTGAAATTTTACACGAATCATTATACTACGTGAACATGTTATTGGTAGATTTTCATAAATTTTCATGGCCGTTTACTAATTTATAAAATTATCTTGATTATCTGAATTCACAAATTAAAAATAAATGTTAAATATATCCAAAAATGCTAATATTTTTAGAGAAATCTTCTAGATTATACAAACAAATTTTGGTTAATTTTTGGAATGGGTTTTGATATTTTTGAGAATTATTGGCTATTTCTTGATCGTTTTAAGCATGAATTTGAAATTTATGTTTTAAACTTTGAAAATACAAACTATTATTTTTCTCTATCATAGAAAGGTTAAAACAAATTGTGAAAACTATTTCAATTCTTTACTAATTATTCTTAATTTTACTCTTATTTTGAGCTTAAATTAAGAATAAATGCTAAACAATCCTAAAAATTCACAACAAAGTTTCAGGGGTCTCATAATTTTTGCTTGACCGTAAATATATTTTAATAATTTTTGGATCTCATTACATATGTTTGTAAATTGTTGAACATAAAGTTTCGGGAATTCGTCACTTACCAATAATAATTCAAATCGAACCAGTGGCACTTTGTAACTCAACTAGTTAAATAAATAGTTATTCGACTATTGTTTAATATACTTCTCACTAGAAACTTATTGTTCTGTAAGACGTTAGTAGAAGTCAATACCATAGTCACCGAACCACAACAATTCGAGCTACAAAATTTCCCCATGAGTATCACATTCCCTTTATTTATTTATTTATTTATTGTTTTCATGTTTTGGGGTTAAAAAGGATGCTACTATTCTTTAATGTATATTGTACTTAGTTTAATATGTACCAAACTTGATTGTTATATACTTTAAATATGTGTATGCTAATGTTGATACATGAGGTCTTATCACATTTAAGTCCCTGAAACATTTCACAACTTATTAACTCTCTTGAACCGGTAATCATAACGGATAGCGTTATTAGGATTTAAAAAATATTCACTCACCCCGAACATGGAGTGCATATTACCATGTACTATCTATGTTAGTGATAAACATAGATCTTGATAGGGCATATTACATTCGTAGGTTTGGTTGTGAACTGATTGTTTAAACATTATACGCACACGAACTTTATTACCATTTTAGCATGAAATTTTATTTATGGAAACTTTTATCAATAACTGGATTTCGATTTAGAAATCTTTTATACTGAAAACTTGTGAACTCACTAATTATTTTGGTACTTTACCTCTATTTTTACATGCTTTTATAGGAAATTGTCTTTAAGAGGACACTTAGGAGCACATCACTTGTAGAATCATTTCACATGTGTTTATTTTCGGATGTACTGATTTTGTTTTTCAAATGATGTTTAAAACTTATTGTAAATTATCTTGTTCTTATATTCTATGGTTGATATTGTCTTTAACTTTCACAATGAGACATTTTATACTGTCGCGCATCGTGTTTCCACTTTAGCGGGGTGTAACAGTGTGTCTGGACGAATTCCAGGTTTTTAGATCTTTCCAGTTATTTTTTTTTTCGAGTTTTGGGGATAAACGTCATGATTAAAATATTATTTGAGTTATTTAATCTGAATATTCAATCATAGATTAGTTCTAAATATTATTTAAATAATATTTTGAATCCGAATATTTAAATGAATTATTTTTGGAATATTATTTAAATTAGAATTTAAATTTGAATATTTAGTTTAAATACCGTTTAATAAGAAAATTAAATTAGAATATTTAAAAGATAAAGATATAAATTTATTATATGGTATTATTACTATATGCATTGATGACAAACATAAAACATGAATCCTCACATGTTTAAATAAAACATTATCGTCAAACAATGACTATACTCACTCACTCTAATGCATTAAAAGATGTTTAAAAAGATCTTTATAATTCCTAATGATGTTGATTTTTAAAAGCCCTTTGGCTTAACATCCTCACTGTCTTTTTGCATTTTGAGAGTGAAGTTACCGAAAAGGTTTGATTGGATGATATTCAAGATTAAAGGTACCGACTAAAAGTTATAAAACAAAATTCATGTTTTATATTAAAAATGCGGGTCTTGTGCTACGCATGAAACACACATTTTATTTATAACTTGATGATGGAGCGTGTATGGTTAAATAACATGTCATTGCAAGAATATGAGTTAAAATGACGTGTCACTCTTAAAATTATTCTATTGATGGTGCGTGTGGTTAACCTACACCTCAATGCGAGAATAATTTGTATCGAGGGTCACATGGTGTCACACCCCCAACTGGCAGCAAAAACACCGAACTGTGCGACATATTCATCGACCACAATTAATTTGAATACATAGAACATTACAAAAATATAACATAATATGGCTTCTATTGCCGAATAAAAGAGATTACATCATATCTATTTGGTCATTACATATTAGTTCAAATACGATGCATGCCTTAACAGATTAGGCAACAAAAAAAATACAATAGCACGATAGATAAATAAAGTTCTTGAATTCGTTCCAAGTGTATATGTCGTCAAACTTATTAAGTTCATGAGAATACAATGTGTTTTGAAAATTTGTCAACATAATGTTGATGAGTTCATAGGTTTTGACATCGTGTACTTTTATAATAAAATTATGTTTATATTGTATATAGTTGTTAATTCAACATGTATAAAAATGTACTTTTTATAAACCAAAAAGTATATGTTTATAGTCTGTAAGTGCTTACCAAACTTTTGTACAATTATACCTATAAACACGTATAAATATGTGTGATGTGTATAAGTGTTTTACTTATATAAAATTTTAAGTTTTATAACAATAAAAGTTTATGTGGTTAGTATATAAGTGTTTGCGATACTTATATAAAATATATAACTATTTGTAAATTGTACAAGTATTGTAACATTCGAGTTTTGGTATGTTTCCTTTTTAGCCCTTAATGCAACATTGTTAACATTTTGGTCCCTAGCTAGTACACGGGGCATACTTTATGAATACGATTAGCGTACTAGCCCATTAGCTGATCATGGGTTTCATCTACGTACACGGGGCATACGTGGTGCATGAGAAAACTCTAATTTTTAGGGTTTAAACCCTATTTAATCAACTTATAGCGCCTATTGGACATTTATTGACCAACCTCCATCACCCTATTCCCTAATATCAAAACCCTATATATATTTGGTGAGATTTGAGCTTGAAAGTGAGTTTGTTGGTGAAGAAGAAGAAGAAGAAGAACACTTGGAGGGTGCTTGGGAATAGCTTGAGCTTGTAGATCAAGAGTTGTCTTCACCTTAGCAAGCCTTTTGAGGTAAAAAGCTCTCACCTTGATGGTACTTGATGCTAGATCCATTTTATGGTGTTATTTATGCATTTTTGAGTCTTTTGAGTTAAAATTGAGCTTTTGATCTATTCCAGAAGCCATGGATGCTAGATCTTAGCTCCATTGAGGTCCCTTGCTCATAAAAATGAAATTTTTTTTGGAGGATATTGGTCCATGCAAGTATTAAGAGCCTTATTAAGATTTTTTGAGTGTTGGGTCCCATTAAGTTATGCATGGGTGTAAAGTTGCCAACTTGACATATTAAGTCACTCTTTAGGACCATATTTGAGAGTTTGGCAAGAGGTCTTAACCGATTAAGTGCGTAATGGAGTGGAATGGTAGTCTGAGGAGTACGAGCTGAGTACGCCCTGCATACTCAGCAGATGGACTCTTGGGCTTAATGTTCTCAGAATTGGGCCATGCTTTGGAATTTTAAGGTTGGGCCTTGTTGGACCATTATACTTATGATTTTGGGCTTTGGCTAGTATATTGTGCTCGCTTGGATTTAGGCCCATGATGGGTTTTGGGCCTAATTTGGAAGATTGGGTCATATTAGGCTTCGGGTTGCCATTTAGGAATTTGGGCCTTTTGAGTAGTTGGGTTGCGCCTTGGTTTTGGGCCAAGTAAGAAAAAGGGTAAAATAGTCATTTACCCTAGATATGGGTCAAGTAGCTTTGATTCTTGATAATGGGTCGAGATCTAACTATTAATTGGATATTATTTGATGATGTTAGCACGAAGATTTTCTGGACCAGTAGACTGAGATTCATTTCAGTGTTTCAGCAGCTAGAGGTGAGTTTCCTCACTGTGTTTAGTGGGTCGAAGGAACCAATGCTGGCCTATGGTTTGTTATGTTTATGATGCTAGATGTCTCTGTGACTCTTGCATATATTATGTGCTTATATGATTATCAAGCGGGGCCCGATGCCGGGCGGGGCTCGATGATCATTCTGTATGCTATTTATATTTATGATTATTGCATTTGTTATGTGTTTATATGTTTATATGTATACTGGGCGGGGACCAATGTCGGGAAGTGCCCAATGACTGGTAGATTTGTATACCAAGTTGGACTCGATACCGGGCGGGACCCATTTTTATTATGTATGGTATGTGATATTGTGGGGAACTTACTAAGCTTTGTGCTTACAATTTTCAGTTTATATATTCAGGTACTTTTGGTTCGAAGAGGAAGAGCCCAGGATGATTGCAGTGCACACCCTACCTCTTTCCGCATTTTATATTAATTTGATGTATTGGGATGTTATTGATACACTTTGATTCACCGTGATTTCTATGATGATGTTTTGGATAATAGTTTTATTAATTTAAAAATGAAAATTTTTAGTCTTAATTTTTGGGACATTACAAGTTGGTATCAGAGCCTTAGTTTAAGGGATTCAGACATATTTTGGGGTGTGTCTGAACTCAAACTGAGGGTTTGGTAGAATTTTTTAAAAAGAAATGTTTTATAAAAAAGATTATTTAATAAAAGAAAAGGGTGCGGTGCATGCAATTGACCGAGCTGAAGTAAGTTTCCCAAAATACCCATACATGTTTTATGATGTGCTTTGATTTATGAATCTATAAATCACATGCTAGTTAGGGCTAATGATCTGCTCATGACTTGCATGATATAATGCTAGGAGAGATGCATTTATATGCCTACTGTATGAACTAGTAGACTTGCATGGTGGTACTGATCAGCTAGCGATAGGATGGCCTATTTAGGTTATGCTTGATTTCGATTACTCAGTTCTCGAATGCTGCTTTCTTTGTGGTTTTTAGGAGATCTCACTAACTTCAGCTAACTAGTAAGCGAATATGCTAAGTTACATATTACAGAAACTCAATTGTGCAACTCTTGTTTGAGTCCAACCGTTGTAGTGTGAGACCTTTCACTCGAAGAATTATCTGGTGTCAGTGATATGTAATTGTATTCATGAACTAGTTAGAGGGTGCTAGTAGGAGTTCGTTCTGCAGCTGCTGGCGGAGAGTGGTGTGGTGAGTACCCTAGGAAAACCTAGGAAAAGATTTAGTACTGGGAGCCTTGTCTTGTGGAGGATTATATGTGTGGAAAAGGAGTAACTTGGAGGATTCAAAAAGATCCTTAAGGAAAGTACGGATAGATATGGAAGGTAGTATGGGTCTATACTACTGGAAGTAGAGGATCCGTACTCGATTCAAGGAGAGATGAAATGAAGATAGGAAACTTGTAGGGTGTAAGACTCCTCAAAATATATGTGTATTTTGATGGTTTATATGGTCTATTTTCAGTATGGTGACTTTTCAAGGTAGATCGGTTAGTGGTTCTAGTGTTGGCTCAGGTTCGAGCTCGGGTTCTGGAGCCAGGCAGTTGGATGATCAGATGCGGGAGTTCATTTTGTCCGAGATTACCGGCAACATACTTAAGTAGACTCCTGTGATCTTTGGTATGGTCAAGGAGGGCATTCTATAGATTTTGGATGAGTGTGTGAGTGCTTTTTAATCTGAGACGATGGCATTGATAGGAGCTTGCACGTTGACCTTCCCGGAGTTTCGAGCATGTGGGGCTCTAGAGTACTTTGGGGAGAAGGACCCGATTGCGAGCATACGATTGTTATCGGATGTTGCTAATGCCTTTCGCACTAGTAGTTGTCATGATGGGGCAAAGGTCAGACTTGCTTCTTGTGATCTAAAAGACAGAGCTTGAGACTGGTGGGAGGAGGTTGGACGCTCTGTGGGTTATTAGGCGGCTTGGAAAGGCTATCTAGAATTGAGCCTTTGATGTTATGGATTTGGGCCTAGGTCATATAATGGATTAGATTAGGGTTAAAATGGTTATTTTACCCTAAGAAGGATTATTGGGTTTTGACTAGGTGTTATTTTGTACTGATAGCTCGGGGAGTCGTCAGGGCAGCCGCTAGAGATTTCTTAACATGAGATTCTGCATTCAGCTTTGCGAGGTGAGTTTTCCTCTTGTATGAACGGGTCGAAGGCACCAATATTAGCTCGTATATGTATGTTAGTATGTTCCGGACTAAGTTCTGATGCCGGTCAGTCCCCGATGTAGGTTTATACGTTTCTGGATTTTGATCCGATGTCGAGCAATGCCCGATGTAGGTTTATATGTTTCCTGATTTCGATCTTATGTCGGGCAGTGCCCCATGTAGGTTTATATGTTTCCGGATTTTGATATGATGTCGGGTAGTGTCCGATGTAGTTTTTTATGTTTCCGGATTTCGATCCGATGTCGGGTAGTGCCCGAGGAATATTTGTATGCTTGATGTCTGCTTGATTCTTGCATGTGTATATATTGTATGTTTCCGGATTACTGCTTGATGTCGTGCAATGGCCGAGGAATGTTTGTATGATTCCAAATTTTGGTCCGATGTCGGGCAAGGCCCGAGGAATGTTTATATGTTTATGATATGTGATTATTTATGTGTATTTGTTGATATGTTTATATGTATACCAAGCTTTGCCCGATGACGGACTCAGCCCGATGCCGAACATTGTCTGATGCTGTGCGGGGCCCGATGAAGAAGTGGAGCCTATCTGTATATGTGATTATGTGATTATGTGTATGGTATGTGGTAGTTTGGGGAGACTCACTAAGCTTTGTGCTTACAGTTTTCAATTTTGGTTTCAAGTACTTCCGGTAGCAAAGGGAAGAGCTCGGGACGACTGCATTGCACACACCATGATGTTTTAGCATGTGATGTTTACTCTGATATATTTAATAGATGTTTTTTATTGATATACCATTCATGATATTTTGAGATACTATGATTTATATTTTATTGAGATGATTTTGGAAACTATGGTTTTATTTAATAATTAAAAATGAAATTTTTGGTCATGATTTTTGGGATATTTCATTAACATAACGTGATGTGGATATAACTAATTCATACCGATAATGACTCCAAAACTTCCAATGGTCGTAGGTATATCATTAATGTGGAAGGTGTGATTGTTATGTGTTAGGATACAAATTTTAAAATTTTTGTAAGTAGTTCATGATGGTTCATTAGTCATCTCTATTGTATAGGTTTCTTCCAATATAATGGATTCATGAATTAACATGTGCCTAAGCTCATGGTTTATAAAACTCTTATCCTCATTTGAGTATACTAGTAAAATTATATATAAGTTGTTAATGAGGAACATACCAGTCATCACGAATGGGTTCTAGATTGCAACCCTTGCTCTTATCACATATTCTCTACCTTGAGTATTCCCTCATTTGCATTTCAAACATGGGCAATCCATATTAAAATGTACGAAATCACTACATTCGAGGCAATCTCAACCTCTACTAGTACTCATCTATGTGCTTGTTCCAGTGTTTGTTGTAGGTGTTGAGTTTTGGCAGTACTTGTCAGTATGCCCTATCTTGTTAGAATGATAACCGAAGAACTCTCTACATTCACCCAGATGATGGTAGTGGCACGCGTAACAATTGGGAAGTTTTGATACATACTTTTTCTTTGTGGAATGTTTGATGCAGCATACTATTTCTTGGTGTCTTGATTCTTTCGAGAGGATTGAGTTGAATTTCCCCTGGAACTACTATCACACCCCGACCCACAGTGAAAATGTTGGACTGTGCGACGTAGTCATGGATCACAGTTACGGAGCATACATTAAACAATACAAAATATGAAAATATTAACTTATAGTATTATCGAAATAAATATTACATTGTCGTTGTTTATTACCAAAATACAATACAGGCCTAACAATTTGACATTTACAAAAGATAGTGCAATAATTCAAATTTCCATAGGTATTTAGTGTGCGTGTTCTTCCAGTTACTTATGATCATGAGAATACATGTGGTTTTGAATATACAACAACATAAAATTTGTGAGTTCACAGGTTTTGACTATGTCTACGTTATATAACAAAAGTATGTTTATACAGTTTACATATAGTGGCTTAACATGTAACAACCCGTTGTTCTCAAGTCAATAAAAGTCAAACTCTATAAGTAAAATTCGAGGTTTTTTTCATTTCGTTAAATTCATAAGGTTAAGAATATGATTTAAATTATATAGATAATGTTTTTATATATAAGTATTTGGAATAAAATACACTTAAAAATCAAAGTTTTTCCCTTTAGAACCGAGAACCCTCGCACCGAAAACTCCTTTTCGGTTGAGAACCCTCGGACCGCAAACCCTTCGAACCGAAAACGTCTTTCTGGCCAAAAACCCAACCGCTATTTATATTTTCCCCCGAAAAATAAGTCATTTTCTCACTTCTTCACTCTGAAACACTTCCATTTTTCTCTAAAGTATCATACAAGAACCTTCCAATCTTCAAGAAAAATCCTTCAAATCTTCATAATTTTCACCAAGAACACTAAGAACAATCTTCAAATCTTCAAGCTGGTCAAAATACCTAGGACCGAGAACTTGTTTCTGACTGAGAACACTTTAGGACCGAGAACTTGTTTCTCGGTTGAGGAATTAGGACCGAAACCCTTGATTTTGGTGAAGGCTATACCAAAAACCCTCCTCAACACTTCATACAATTCTCGGAAATTTTTGTAAGAAAATTCTTACATAAATTAAGTATGGTCTAACACTATAATTAATTATCTTGCTAATTTAAATACAATTACGTGTTTATATAATTCTAGGATACCGTTCTTTCCACGTACACTAGCCTGAGGATCATCTCTTCAGTCTCGCTATCAAGGCTCGAATACATACTAGAGGTAAGTTCATACCCCTACATTTTCAATATTTTTCCTTGTTTTTAGGGAGAGAATACAAGTACAACACAATTAAATTTGTGTAAACATTCAAATGATTTCAAACGGTTTCAAATTACTTTAGACTGTTTCAGTCAGTTGCAACCATTGTTTTTATCAAAACACACACACACACATATATATATATATATATATATATATATATATATATATATATATATATATATATATATATATATATATAGGAATGAATGTGTGTCACACCACGAAAACCGAAGGCGAAAACATTTCCGGGGTGGACTCCACGTTGTGTATCAAATCCAATGCACATAGTAAGTAAAGTAAAACAACCATTACATTACATATAGAAATTTACATTTGATCAAAAGTAAAGTTGTACAGTGTTTATACATATGTATATATAAACAAAAACAAGACGTGTCTTCAACACACTCCGTCTTCGCCAAAATGGATCATCGGGTACCTGTCTAATGCGGACCTGAGAATACAAGCAGTTTGAAAATCAGCATAAAGCTGGTGAGTTCATAAGCAGTTTTGTTCTGTAAAAATGTATGAGTTTCCTTTCTGGTTTCTGAAAATGTTACGACCCAATAAAATCCCATATTTTCTTAAAAGTAATGTTTGGTTAATCGTTAGGTTACACTGTTCTGGTTATGCTCAACTGTGATCCCAGGAAAATCCCATATTTTCCTAATGTGAGAGATGTATACTGAAAACTTGGTTATCCTTGTAATGTACGTGTTAGTTTACCAACCCGAAATATAATGTAAAAGATGTACTCACCGAACCAAAATGTAATGTAAAAGGTGTACTATGAAAATGTATTAGTTTTAGAAAGTTTATAAAACTAACATATACCAAGTAAACTAGTTACTTAATCCATTATTACTATTATGTAAATCTCTGTTGTCCAAATTGCGAGTTCCATAACCATACAATAGACTAATTAGGGCAATAAATAGTCCATCACCCTATATGACTTTCGTCACCCTTGAACCTTTCGGTTCGGCTGTAGCTAGCAGCCAGGTGCGGGGTAGTCAGCCCCGTATAGATCTATACACTCAAGTCACGCTCCTTATCTAAGAGATTCTGGTTACGGGGGCGGTCCTCCACTCGCGTATCTCTGTGGAGTGTTCACCGAGGACGTGTCTCCAATTATAGGATTAACAAATTTACTAGTAATAATACTTAAAGATCAAATGACTATCCTCCACTTGCGTATCTCTGTGAAGTGCTATCAAGGACAAAACAATGTTCAAAATTTATGCTTTTAAATGTTATAATGTGGGAAAACATTTGTGAAGATATAAATACAACAATTCATAATGTAATTCACAAATAACATGATAGTGTGTCCTGTAAGTTCAAACGGTTGTTTGTTACGAGTTTCAGTGTTAAAAGCATATATAGTATGAAACACAATGTATATAAAACAAGTTTTGAGTACAAGTATCACTTGTACTTTGCTTGTATTCCCCCCTGAAAACAGTGAAAACAGTGAAAATGGGTAGGGGTATGAACTCACCAAACGAGAAAACACGACGGTTTGGATGCTATGTGACGGTTCGGGGCTTGATTACGCGCGAGGTTCCTATGTAATATGAAATGATATGCAATAGTATCTAATTAGACTTTGAACCACTAATTAGACATGCATATGCACTCCAAGACGTGAAAACACTTCAATTCAAGTGTTAGGAGTGATCCGGGTGACATCTATGGTTGAATAGGACCTAGATATGGAGTTTACTCTTCAAAAATAAACTCAATGAGGAGTTTACGGCCTATTGACCATTTTACCATGAGTTTACAGCCGTAAACTCATGGGCAGTGGGTTCTTGGATGCCAAATGGTCATACAATGCACACGGGAAGGTTCTAGGGTCGATTCCATGGCTTAGGATGTGATCGGGACTTGGAATGGCATTGGAAATGAGTTTAAGGTCTAAGGAGATATTCTTGGGGATTTTACTACCTTAAACTCATGAGTTTACAACCGTAAACTCATGTTTGTCCATGAATCAAGGGCTTTGGTGGTTGAAGGTTAATCACATGTGATTCTATGTCCAAAACCAAGCTATTCAAGGGGTTAAAGGCACCTTAACACCCTTTGAGGGGTGTTTACAGCCTAAGGAGGTGTGTTTACGGTCGAAGAATGTTCTTGGGCCGTAAAATCAAGTTTATCCCATTCGATGATGATTTGGTGCATCACATGAAGTATATGAGGTTCTACACTCCCGTGGAAGCATTTTGAAGGTGTTTAAGGGCATTTTGACTCATTAACATGAGTTTATGGTCCATGAATGAGGGCTTACGGTCCAAGAACGTGATTTGGCTGTAAACTCATGTCCATACATCATATGTTATGATTTTGGGGTCCTAAGCTCATGCATGCAAGTTTCTAGGCCGAATCTAAGCCCTAGAAGTGTCTTGGAGGGGTTTTGAGGCTTCAAAACCCTCATATGGGGTGTTCACGGCCTAAGAGGGTTCCTAGACCGTAAACACTTGTTTGGTCTCATTCCTCATATAAATTCCGAGTTTGAAGGTCTAAGATGCTAATTTATGAGTTAGGGAAGTTACCTTAGTGATTTGGAGCTTGTTTGGGATGATTTCGGCAAATTTTCAGATTTTAGAGAGAGAGAGTAAAAGCCTCAAAATGATGTCACTCAATCCCTTATATAGGGGTTGAGTTTGTGGCCCGGTGGAGTTCTACCCGATACTGCCGTTAGACGGTGCTTTTGGTCGTACTCGATTAGGTTGCCGTAACCCGATATGGTAAATTCTAGAAATATTCTGATCACTAATATGGGGTGTTAAAATGATTTATAATTGTATTAAGACACCCATTAAGTGATTTTAGATCAATACAAAATAATGACTTAATTAACCGGTGAAATCGAAAATCGGATGTGAAAACAACGATTAGTTGCTTGAATCGGACTACGAAAAGAGTTACAAGAAGTGGTACGGAATTTCGGGTTGTTACATTATCCCCCTGTTAGAGGGAATTTCGTCCCGAAATTCAAAGTTAAAACATGAGACAAGATACAAATCATGGATCTGGAAAGAGTTGTGGATGCTTCTGTTTCATTGAGTCTTCCCGCTGCCAAGTGAATTTCGGTCCCCGCTTGGCATTCCAGCGAACCTTCACTAACGGGATGCGACTTTGGTTTGTACGTTTGACTTCTCGATCCATGATTTCAATCGGTTCCTCCACAAATTTGGGGTTTTCATTGATCTCGATCTCGTCTATGGGAATCGTTAGGGTTTCATCGGATAGGCACTTTTTGAGATTTGAAACATGGAAAACAGGATGAATGTTACTGAGTTTGTTAGGTAAACGAAGTTTACAGGCAACTGGACCGATCCTTGAGAGGATCTCGAAGGGTCCAATGTATCTAGGGTTAAGTTTTCCACGTTTGCCAAAACGTACAGTGCGTTTCCAGGGCAAGACTTTCAACAGGACATGGTCGCCAACCTGGAATTCTAGAGGTTTCCAATGGTTATCAGTGTAACTCTTTTGGCGATCTCGTGAAGCTTTCAATCGGTTCCGGGTTTGAATGATCTTTTCGATGGTTTCGCGGATGATTTTAGGACCAGTGAGAGCACTATCGGGGACTCGACTCTTGGCTAACTGTGTATCCACCACCTCGGCCCAGCACAGAGGGGATCTGCACTTATGACCGTATAGGGCTTCAAACGGGGCAACCCTAATGCTGGTGTGGTAACTGTTGTTGTATGAGAATTCGATCAAAGATAGATGTGTGTCCCATGATTTTCCAAAGTCAATGACACATGCCCTAAGCATGTCCTCCAGGGTTTGGATTGTTCTCTCACTCTGTCCATCGGTCTGAGGATGATATGTTGTGCTCATATCCAATTTGGTTCCAAGGGCTTTCTGAAGGGACTGCCAGAATCTGGAGGTAAACCTGCTATCTCGATCAGAGATAATGGATGCAGGTACACCATGTAGTCGAACTACCTCCTGTATGTAGATTCGCGCGAGTCTTTCCATTTTGTACGATTCTTTGATCGGAATGAAGTGAGCGGACTTTGTCAAACGATCGAAAATTACCCAAATGGTATCGTACCCACTAGGACACTTGGGTAGTTTGGTGATGAAATCCATGGTAATCATCTCCCATTTCCATTCGGGAATCTCGGGCTGTTGGAGTAGACCCGAGGGTTTCTGGTGCTCAATTGTAACCTTGGCTTAAGTCAGACACTTGCCCACGAATGTAGCTATCTCAGCTTTCATGTTTGGCCACCAGTATTGTTTCTTGAGATCCAGGTACATCTTGTCAGAACCTGGGTGAACAGAGTATTTGGTTTTGTGTGCCTCCTCCATGACAATCTCCCTGAATCCTCCGGACTTTGGAATCCAGATTCGATCCATGAAACAATAGACTCCATCACTTTTGATCTCAAGTTTCTTTTCCATTCCTCTCAAGGTTTCGATCAACACGTTCTCAGGTTTGAGTGCTTCTAACTGGGCTTCTCGGATTTGCATGGGTATGTTGGAATGGATAGTCATCGTTTGGTTCTTCACTTTGTGGCCTGCACTTTCCTTTCGGCTAAGGGCATCTGCTACCACATTGGCCTTGTCGGGGTGGTAACGGATTTCACACTCATAATCACTGAGTAGTTCTACCCGTCGCCGTTGCCTCATGTTCAAGTCTTTCTGATCAAAGATGTGCTGCAGGCTCTTGTGATCAGTGATGATTGTGCACTTGGTTCCGTAGAGATAATGTCTCCAAATCTTCAATGCAATGATTACGGCCCCTAGTTCCAAGTCATGTGTGGTATAGTTGACCTCGTGTGCTTTCAGCTGTCTTGAGGCATAAGCAATCACTTTTCCTCTTTGCATAAGCACACAACCTAAACCTTGATTAGACGCATCGCAGTAGACAACGAAGTCCTCTGTTCCTTCGGGTAGGGACAGAACAAGCACGCTGCATAAGGCTCTCTTCAACGTTTGGAATGCGGTTTCTTGTTTATCACTCCAACAAAAGGGTACACCTTTTGGTGTTAGAGTGGTTAAGGGTTTGGCGATTTTGGAAAAATTCTGGATGAACCTCCGATAATAGCCGGCGAGACCCAAGAATTGATGGATTTCTGTGGGTATCTTCGGTGCTGACCAATTCTCTATCGCTTTATTCTTGGAAGGATCCACGTGAATACCCTCCTCGCTTACCACGTGACCGAGGAAAGTTACCTTCCGTATCCAAAATTCACACTTGGAGAATTTCGCGTATAGCTTCTCGGATTTAAGGGTCTCCAACACTAACCTCAAGTGTTGATTGTGATCTTCTTCGCTCCTGGAGTAGACGAGGATGTCGTCAATGAACACGATGACGAACTTGTCTAAGAAGGGATGGCACACCCGGTTCATCATATCCATGAACACAGCCGGTGCATTGGTTAGACCGAAGGGCATCACTACGAACTCGTAGTATCCATACCGAGTCCTAAAAGCTGTTTTGGAAACATCATTCTCATGAACTCGTAACTGATGGTACCCTGACCGAAGGTCTATCTTTGAGAAGTAGCTGGCTCCCTGAAGTTGATTGAAGAGGTCATGTATTTGCGGAAGAGGATATTGGTTCTTCACGGTCAACTTGTTCAGCTCACGGTAGTCGATACACATCCGAAAGGATCCATCTTTCATCTTGACAAACAATACCGGAGCTCCCCAGGGTGAGGAACTCGGTCTAATGAACCCTTTACTAAGCAACTCATTGAGTTGACTGGATAACTCCTGCATTTCTGCTGGAGCTAAGCGATACGGAGACTTCGCTATGGGAGTAGCTCCAGGAATTAGGTCAATACGGAACTCGACCTGACGCTCCGGAGGAATTCCTGGAAGCTCTTCAGGATACACATCAGGAAAGTTACAGACTTTGGGGATGCTCGCGAGGTCTTTAACTTCTTGTTTCTCGTTGATCACATGGGCTAAGAATGCAATGCACTCCTTTCATAGGAGCTTCCGAGCTTTGATGCAGGAAATGATACGAAGATTGGAACTGGGTTTATCGCCATAGATTACGAGGGTCTGTCCCGAAGGAAGATTGAGACAGATGGATTTTTCGTAACAAAGGATATCAGCATGATTGGGATTCAACCAATCCATGCCAATGATAACATCAAATCTCTTAATGGAAACTGGCATGAGATCTATAGAAAATGAGTGGTCATTCAGGGTAACAGTATAACCTATGAATACATCGCTAGTGCTTTCTTTCTCACCGTTAGCCATCTCGACGGTAAACATTTCAGTTAGTGGTTGAGGATTATGTTTTAGGTTATGTTCGAATGCATGACTAACAAAACTCCTTTCCGCACCCGAATCGAAAAGAATACTAGCATATGAGTTGTCGAGAAGGAATGTACCCGAGACAACAGTAGGATCGGCGACTGCTTTCTCCCGTCCCATAGTTAGAACTCTTCCAGTGTTATCAGCTGTTGACTTCTTGGGGCAGTTCCTTTTAAAGTGCCCAACCTCTCCACAGTTGTAGCAAGCTTGACTAACGCCTGCTCCAGATGATTGGTTGACCGATTGGGGCGGAGTTTTGTAGAATCGAACTGTGTGCCCCTTCTTACCACAGTTGGTACAAGATAGTTCTCGACATGGGCCTGGATTGTGATGGTATTTGAACTTGTCACACAGGGGAAGATTACTAGCATATCTACTGGTAGGAGTTGGAGCTGTAGATCCCACAACAGAAGCAGCAGCAACGGGGGTAGTAGCAGCATGGACTGCTACAGTCTGCTGTTTCTTGGAAGATCCTTGGGAACATTGACCCTTCTTCTTCTTCCAGAATTTTCTCTTTTCACCACTCCTTTGAGTCGGCTCAGAAGTGGTAGTGATTTCCTCAACATCATCGCTATGATCAGTCAGGGTTTGGTCTAAAGTCTTGGCACTATCAAAGGTATCCGGACGGGCAGCCAAGACATGACTCTTTGTCGGTTAGGATAACCCCCAAATGAACCTTTCAATCTTTTTACTCTCGGGAGTGACTAATCTCGGGCAGAGAAGTGCAAGATCATCGAATCGGGAAGTGTATGCAGCAATGTCGGAACCTTTCATTTTTAGGTTCCAGAGCTCGTGTTCTAGTTTCTGCATTTCACCACGTGGGCAGTATTCGGCTATCAGAAGTTCTTTCATGGCTTCCCAGCCCATGGCGTTGGATACGGGTAGGGTCAGAGATTTGACTCGGCCATTCCACCAAGTCAAGGCTTTATCAACGAAGGTACAGGCTGCAAATTTGACCTTATCAGATTCCGCATATGCACAGATTTCGAAGATGGATTCGATTTTCTCGAACCATCAGGATAAGGAAATGATACCTCCAGTTCCATTGAAGGATGTTGGTTTCGAGTTCATGAAATCCTTATAGGAACCATCCTTTTTGTGTCCCTGACTGTCTTCGAGGTTCTGGGGCTGGGGACTACCTCCTGAGCCACCAGGGTTCACTTGCGACATGGCTGCCACCGTTGCAGCAGTTAGGACTGTCTGAAGCGATGCAAGATCAACTTGAGGAGGAGGTGGTGGCGAAGAAGGATTGTTGTTGTTCTTTGAGCTGGGTCTCTTTCTGGGAGGCATCTTGATCTAATAAGATCAAGAAAGAGAGAGGATGGTAAGTCCTCTACATTGAATCGATAGATATGGCAGTTATATGTTCCGAATAAGCGATAAAGCAGGAAAGAGTTATTAAAACAGATAATTTATCGCTAAGAATGATCATAGAACGCCACTCGAATAAGGATTTCTACAGAGGATTGGATCGAGAAATACTCCCATAGTATTTCATGATTTGATTATGACAATGGTTCGATGTTTGTGGTATTAAGGTAAGTTTTAGGGATGCCGCACACCATAGTCACTCCCAAGCACATGTTGGCCGTGTCTCGAATGAATATAGTTGGCCAGGCTATATTGACCCTAGACACGACTACATAACTGCCCAGGTTTAACTGTAGTACACAACACCCATTTACTTATGTTCTGTTCTACTTGTAGTTACGGATCACGACGGTTCGGTATACTTGTATACTTTTGAAAATACTTGTAGTTTGAAGATACTTTTAATTCAGAGCACTTAGGCCCTTTAGTGTTTATAGTTTTATACCATGTAAGGTTTGGTATACTTCATTCACTATAAACAAGGGCTCTGATACCAATCTGTCACACCCCGAAATTTACATTTGATCAAAAGTAAAACAACCATTACATTACATATAGAAATTTACATTTGATCAAAAGTAAAGTTGTACAGTGTTTATACATATGTATATATAAACAAAAACAAGACGTGTCTTCAACGCACTCCGTCTTCGCCAAAATGGATCATCGGGTACCTGTCTAATGCGGACCTGAGAATACAAGCAGTTTGAAAATCAACATAAAGCTGGTGAGTTCATAAGCGGTTTTGTTCTGTGAAAATGTACGAGTTTCCTTTCTGGTTTCTGATAATGTTACGACCCAAGAAAATCCCATATTTTCTTAAAAGTAATGTTTGGTTAATTGTTAGGTTACACTGTTCTGGTTATGCTCAATTGTGATCCCAGGAAAATCCCATATTTTCCTAATGTGAAAGATGTATACTGAAAACCTGGTTATCCTTGTAATGTACGTGTTAGTTTACCAACCCGAAATGTAATGTAAAAGATGTACTCACCGAACCAAAATGTAATGTAAATGGTGTACTATGAAAATGTATTAGTTTTAACACGTTTATAAAACTAACATATACCAAGTAAACTAGTTACTTAATCCATTATTACTATTATGTAAATCTATGCTATCCAAATTGCGAGTTCCATAACCATACAATAGACTAATTAGGGCAATAAATAGTCCATCACCCTATATGACTTTCGTCACCCTTGAACCTTTCGGTTCGGCTGTAGCTAGCAGCCAGGTGCGGGGTAGTCAGCCCCGTATAGATCTATACACTCAAGTCACGCTCCCTATCTAAGAGATTCTGGTTACGAGGGCAGTCCTCCACTCGCGTATCTCTGTGGAGTGTTCACCGAGGACGTGTCTCCAATTATAGGATTAACAAATTTACTAGTAATAATACTGAAAGATCAAATGACTATCCTCCACTTGCGTATCTCTGTGAAGTGTTACCGAGGACAAAACCATGTTCAAAAGTTATGCTTTTAACTATTATAATGTGAGAAAACATTTGTGAAGATATAAATACAACAATTTATAATGTAATTCACAAATAACAAGATAGTATGTCCTGTAAGTTCAAACGGTTGTTTGTTATGAGTTTTAGTGTTAAAAGCATATATATTATGAAACACAATGTATATAAAACAAGTTTTGAGTACAAGTATCACTTGCACTTTGCTTGTATTCCCCCCTGAAAACAGTGAAAACAGTGAAAATGGGTAGGGGTATGAACTCACCAGACGAGAAAACGCGACGGTTTGGATGTTATGTGATGGTTCGGGGCTTGATTACGCGCGAGTTTCCTATGTAATATGAAATGATATGCAATAGTATCTAATTAGACTTTGAACCACTAATTAGACATGAATATGCACTCCAAGACGTGAAAACACTTCAATTCAAGTGTTAGGAGTGATCCGGGTGACATCTATGGAAGAATAGGACCTAGATATGGAGTTTACTCTTCAAAAATAAACTCAATGAGGAGTTTACGGCCTATTGACCATTTTACCATGATTTTACGGCCGTAAAATCATGGGTGGTGGGTTCTTGGATGCCAAATGGTCATACAATGCACACGGGAAGGTTCTAGGGTCGATTCCATGGCTTAGGAAGTGATCGAGACTTGGAATGGCATTGGAAATGAGTTTAAGGTCTAAGGAGATGCTCTTGGGGAGTTTACTACCTTAAACTCATGAGTTTACAACCGTAAACTCATGTTTGTCCATGAATCAAGGGCTTTGGTGGTTGAAGGTTGATCACATGTGATTCTATGTCCAAAACCAAGCTATTCAAGGGGTTAAAGGCACCTTAACACCCTTTGAGGGGTGTTTACAACCTAAGGAGGTGTGTTTACGGTCCAAGAATGTTCTTGGGCCGTAAAATCAAGTTTTGTGACATCCCCAAAATCTCGGGCAGAAAAGACCGATTTTCATTTGTGCTTTTAAAATGATTTCAGAGTAAATCCATTTGATTTGAAAGAGTTGCGGAATTTGTTCCCAAAAACAAAACATGATAAAACAATGTTTACCGAAGCATTTCATAAAAGAAATGTATTTTCATTATAATCAAATCTCGAGGTGTCATGTTCCGATACAGACCGATAAGCATAAACGAATACATTACAAGTCATATAACAAATATAAACATATGCAGACTTGTAAACAAATCAACTTGATGGTTCATCCATCTCATGCCCTTCCGCCACTTCCTGTAATACAATTTAAAACTGAGTGGGTCAGGCTTGGGAGCCTGGTGAGCATATAGGGTTTTCAACCCACAATAAATAATTAAATTTATTATTATCAAACAACAATAACCCAGTTACCCATTCCCGTTATTCTCACTTTATGTCCCTAAAATAACTAACACAAGGGACCTAATCTAAGAATATTTTCATCGGGGTGACAACACATGCTGCGGGGTTTCCTCAGCAATATAAGTCAAATAAGGCAACCATGAGGGGGATGGAATACAGCGAATGAACACCCAAGTTCATTAACACCTACAGGTTATGAGCCTGCTAGCGTTCCACTGGACTATCTAGAAAAGTCTGTGGTCGTCATCTAAGTTCCGCTAGATGACTAGATCAAAACAACAACGAGGCCTCTCATCTGTTTATTACACACCAACTATCTACCCATGTTCTACCCAACATATTAGTAGATAAAAACATACATTTTTATACATATTTTCAAAATCTGTATAGCATGCTTGATCAATACATTTTCCATATAACAGATGGGGCACACACACATAACACGTATTTCATATAGAAATAATCATATCTGTAAGATAGAAGAAGGTGAATATACATTCACACATATAACAACAAAATATACACATAACACATATTTTATATTAAATACTTAATAATTATGCGTTAGAAGAAAGTAACCACACACTCACACGTAATAACGACAATAAACTTAATACCCTCGAACCATACTTGTATTATTATTGCGTTTATGAAAGGTAGTATACACTCACTTGATCAGAAGATGATCGGACAGCACTACGACTTGCAGAAGTAGTAATCCACAGCAGATCTGGAAGATCTCCACAAAAATCGAACTTCTCGCGGGCAGAGCTTCGGCTCGGAAACCGCACTTCTCGGGATCTTCGGGATCTCGGGACTCGCTTCGGGACTCGGGAATATTACCGGGGCTTCGGGGTATTTCTGGCACGCAAAACGATGCAAAACGGGAGAGAGAAGAGAGAAAAATAGCAATTTGGCCGGCTGCCTTCGGATCCTTTTTATAGAGGCTGGAAGCCTCATTTACGCGGGGCGTACAGTAGTACGCAGCGCGTACTGCTTCCGAAATGCGTCATCGCATGCATCATCCGAAGTGTCGACACTTTGGCTGTACGCGGCGCGTACCTCGGATCAGATCTGTGACTCGTCTTCGGATAATGCTTCCGAATTTTCAATTAAAAATAAATACAAATTATTTATCAAACTTTGGAAATTCATATCTTCTTCATACGAACTCCGTTTTCGACATTCTTTATATCCACGAAAAGGTGAGACTACGTTCTACAACTTTCGTTTAGACTCCGTCGGCTAATTTTGATTTTATTTTTATTAGTTATTTTTAATAGGCCGGGACAGAAAATTTCTATATAAATTCATAACTTCTTCGTCCGACGTTCGTTCTCGCCTAACTTTTTATCGCTTTGATACTAACAACGAGATATTCGATTCTCGTTTAGATCACTAAAGCTAAATATCGCTCTAAAGTAAATTTCACTTTTTACGTTAATCAGCGGTGCCGGTTCTGTCGCGAAACTTCGACAGGTCATAACTTCCTCGTTATAACTCGGATTTCGGCATTCTTTATATCTTCGGAAACCTTGTTTCAACTACTACAACATTATCTAAAGATATCAAGTTTATTTTACACTTAAATTTTGACGCTTATTTTTATTCTTAATTAATCAAACCACATAATTAAGCAATTAAGCACAAATCACAAAATACTCACATAATACAATCTTATTATTTCAAAACGGGTTACAAAGGTTAACATAGACCATTACATTGCTAAAAATGGCAAGCCCGGAAACACAGGCGTTACAATTCTCTCCACCTTAGAATGATTCCGTCCCCGGAATCACACATCAACAAACAAATGCGGGTAGCGACTCCTCATGTCACTCTCCGTCTCCCAGGTGAGATTCGGCCCATTAGTGTGTTTCCATCGGACAAGCACTAACTCGACCATCTTGTGTCGCAACTTCTTAGTATTTCGGTCAACAATTGCCTCTGATTCTTCAATCAACCTTTTGTTCTCATCGATTCTCAATTCAAAAATTGGAATTATATCGGGAACTTCTCCCGTGAACTTTCTCAAATAACACACATGAAAAGTGTTGTGAATTCCATTCAGTTCTTCGGGTAATTCGAGCTTGTAAGCTTGGTTCCCAATCCTCTGAAGAACTTTAAACGGTCCAATAAACCTTGGACTCAACTTTCCCCTTTTTCCAAATCTTATAAGTCCCTTCCACGGCGAGACTTTAAGCAAAATCGAATCCCCAACTTCAAAAGTCATCGGTCTTCACTTCTTGTCAGCATAGCTCTTTTGACGATCCTGAGCTGCTAACATTCTTTCCCTAATTATTTTCAACTTTTCAGCAGTTTGATGAACCATCTCCGGTCCGATAAATTGCTTTTCCCCAGCCTCAAGCCAACAAGACGGCGTACGACACTTTTGTCCATACAAAGCTTGGTAAGGTGCCATCTTAATGCTCGAGTGAAAACTATTGTTATAGGAAAATTCTACCAACGGTAAAAGTTCATCCCAATTACCTAGGAATTCCAAGGTACATGCTCTCAGCATATCTTCAAGTGTTTGTATCGTTCTTTCACTCTGACCATCAATCTGCGGATGGTAAGCTGTACTTAAACATAACTTGGTACCCATTTCCTCTTGTAGACATTTCCAAAACCTTGAGGTGAAACGACTATCACGATCCGACACAATTGTTAGCGGAACACCGTGAAGTCTCACAATTTCCTTCACATAAGAATTCGCAAGCTTTTCCATAGACCATTTCTCCATGGCTGCTATGAAATGCACACTCTTAGTGAATCGATCAACGACCACCCAAATCATGTCGTGACCATTCTTTGTTCTGGGTAGTTTAGTGACAAAATCCATAGCAATGTCTTCCCACTTACCCATAGGCACAGGTAAAGGTTCTAAACTCCCATACGGTTTCTGATGTTGTGTCTTGACTCTCGCACAAGTCACACACTCAGCCACATACTTTGCAACATCAAGCTTCATCGTCGGCCACCAGTAGTAGGGTTTCAGGTCCCTATACATTTTAGTGCTACCGGGATGAATCGAGTACATGGTCTTGTGATCTTTTTCCATCAGAAGATCTCCGATTCCTCCTGTCTTAGGTATCCAAATCCGATCTTGGAACACCTTCAGTCCATGACCGTTTGTACCAAACACCAACGTTTTTCCCAAACGTTCCTCCTTTCGGTCATTTTTCTCAGAAGCTTCCTCTTGAGCTTTCTTTATACTTTCCACAATGGTCGAGACAACTTCAATTCTCAACGCTCTTGGCCTTTTCCTTTCAAGATTGACTTTCCGACCGAGAGCATCAGCAACAACATTAGCCTTACCGGGGTGGTAAAGTATCTCGCAGTCGTAGTCCTTGAGTAATTCCAGCCAGCGTCGTTGCCTCATATTCAATTCCTTCTGATTAAAGAGATATTGGAGACTCTTATGATCAGTGAAAAGTTTGCACTTAGTGCCATAGAGGTAATGCCTCCATATCTTCAGAGCGAAAACTACCGCTGCCAACTCCAAATCATGAGTCGAGTAGTTCTTTTCATGCTCTTTCAGTTGTCGAGACGCATATGCTATCACCTTTTCTCTTTGGGTTAAAACACAACCCAATCCAACCCCAGACGCATCGCTATAAACGGCGAAGTCTTTAACTCCATCGGGTAGAGAAAGTATCGGTGCCTCGCATAGCTTCTTCTTTAACTTCTCGAATGCTTCTTTATGCTTATCACTCCAAGCATAAGTAGCTCCTTTGTGGGTCAAAGCTGTTAATGGAGTAGCAATCGAAGAAAAGCCTTGGATAAACCTTTGGTAATATCCGGCTAATCCTAAAAAGCTTCGGATCTCCGTGGGACTTTTCGGTTGTTCCCACTTCATTACAGCTTCAATCTTTGCTGGATCAACCATTATCCCTTCTTGGTTGACCACGTGACCCAAGAATTGGACTTCACGAATCCAAAAATCACATTTGGAGAACTTAGCATACAGCTTCTCCTTCTTCAAAACTTCTAACACTTCTCGCAAGTGTCTGCCATGCTCCTCTTGGCTTTTTGAGTAAATCAGAATGTCGTCTATGAACACTATCACGGATTTATCAAGGAACGGATTACAAACCCTATTCATTAAATCCATGAATGCTGCCGGAGCATTGGTTAGTCCAAACGACATAACCAAGAACTCGTAGTGTCTATATCTAGTTCTGAATGCAGTCTTCTCTATATCCTGCTCTCTTACTTTCAGCTGATGATATCCTGACTTAAGATCGATCTTCGAGAAATAGCTCGAACCTTGCAATTGATCAAATAGGTCATCAATCCTTGGCAACAGATATCTATTCTTTATTGTTGCCTTGTTCAGCTCTCTGTAATCAATGCACATTCTCATACTTCCATCTTTCTTCTTCACGAATAACACCGGAGCTCCCCAGGGCGATGAACTAGGTCTAATGAAACCTTTGTCCAACAACTCTTGAAGTTGCATCATCAGCTCCTTCATCTCCGTTGGTGCTAATCGATAAGGTGCTTTTGCTATTGGCGTGGTTCCTGGTAGCAAGTCTATTCTGAACTCTACTTGTCTATTAGGTGGTAATCCAGGAAGATCTTCGGGAAATACTTCCGGATAATCACACACCATAGGAATACTCTGCATCACCTTCTTTTCCTTCTTAGCATCAATCACGAATGCTAAATATGATGTACATCCCTTGGTCAAACACTTTCTGGCTTTCATTACGGAAATGATTCCAGAATTCACTCTGCGTTTGTCCCCATACACCATAAACGATTCTTTTCCAGACGGGTTTACTTTAACTATCTTTTTCTTGCACAAAATTTCGGCATCATTGGCGCTGAGCCAATCCATTCCCAACACGATGTCGAAACCATTAAGGATCGATAGGCAATAATTCCTCGTGGAACTTATTCCCATTAAGGTCGATTAAGATGTTTTTCATACGATGGCTAACAGGTACAAACTTGCCACTAGCAACTTCGACTAATAAAGCATTATCTAGTCTATCAACAGGCAAAGCTGTTTTCTACCAAATTCATGCGATATAAAGGAGTAGTTGGCTCCAGAATCAAATAAAATTTGGGCAGGCAAATTGTTAACGAGAAAGGTACCTGAAGCGACATCAGCTTCATCCTTAGCAGCTTCCAGTGTCATCTGGAATGCTCTCGCCTTTGGCTTTGGTGGAATGTTGGGCTTAGCTGCCTCCTTCTTCTTCGGACAGTCTTTCAAAATGTGCCCCTCTTCATTACAACCAAAACACATCCTTTTGTTGTTCGGACATTCATTGGCAAAATGTCCAACCTTTCCACACTTGTAGCAGGTCACATCCTCGCTACATTTCCCAAAGTGCTTTTTCTTACACTTATCACACCACTTCGCTTCTCCCCCTTTTCCCCCACCAAACCTTTTCGAATCAGATTTCGAAATTTTGCTTTTCTTACCGGAACCAGATGTTCCCTCAAACTTCCTCTTCTCACCAACCTCAACCTTGTTGGTGGTTCTCCCCTTGATCATGTTTTCAATAGACTTGGCAGCTCAGATAGCTGCCTATAGAGTAAGTGCCTGACGTACTGGAACTTCGTACTCCCATGGAAGTCCCTTCGCATACCGATCCACCTTAGTCAGCTCATCTGGAACGATACGCAAGGAAAACTCCATCTTATCGGTGAAGTTGTTGGTGTATTCATCAACTGACATACTGCCTTTCGTTAGTGTCATAAACTTGTTCTCCAATTCCAACAGATTTTGAGCCGAGCAGAACTTGCGCTTAAACTGCACCAAGAACTCTGCCCATGACAATTGCAGTGGCTCATTAGGGCTCAAAGTCTTCCCTAGAGTGTTCCACCAACGAACGGCTCCACCTCGGAATTGACGCACAGCATAGATAGTTTGCAACTTACCTCTGCAGCCACACGTCATGAAGGCTAACTCCATTTCGGAGATCCAATCCATAACCCCAATTGGATCCTCCTTTCTATTGAAGGTCGATGGTTTGCAAGTCAAAAAGTCCTTGTACTTGCATCCCATTCCATCATTCCTTCCATCGCGGTTATCTTGCCTAACTATCGGTGGGTTGGCTTGACCAACAGACCCACTAAAGTTTCCACCTTCCGAGTGCCCTTCATTTAATTCAGGCTCTTCCACACGAATTGACAGTTCTTCACGATTTTGTTGAAGCAACCATCTAGTTTCATCCATTTGACGATCCAACATCGTCTGAATCATCAATTGTACACCGACCATTGTTATCGGCTCAGGTGCTGCTGCTATGACAGGTCTTTGCTCAATCACTGGTGGTTGATTCCTGTTTTCATCAGCATTTCCAACTCCACTTCTTGTTCTCACCATTTTTGATCTACACACCGAATAAGGTGAAATTAGATCCTTATTCACGATAGATATTCAAATCATCCTTATCACTCCGAAACGTTTACATGCTAGTTCTAATATCGTAGACGTACGCTTAGAATCCTACACACATAAAGTTTCTAGATCCGGTCGGCAACAGACCATAGATCCGAACAAATAATATCATATATGGCAACATATAACATTTAGCACATAAAAGCATTTTAGGCAAATTTCCTAAAATAAACTAGTGCTGGTGTCTAAAACATAACAGACACACATCTCAAAATTCCACTTAGCATTCTACGTTTAAGTCTAGAAATCCTAAAAATTCCTAGTTCGCTTAAACTAATGCTCTGATACCAACTGTGACATCCCCAAAATCTCGGCCAAAAAAGACCGATTTTCATTTATGCTTTTAAAATGATTTTAGAGTAAATCCATTTGATTTGAAAGAGTTGCGGAATTTGTTCCCAAAAACAAAACATGATAAAATAATGTTTACCGAAGCATTTCATAAAAGAAATGTATTTTCATTATAATCAAAACTCGGGGTGTCATGTTCCGATATAGACCAATAAGCATAAACGAATACATTACAAGTCATATAACAAATATAAACATATGCAGACTTGTAAACAAATCAACTTGATGGTTCATCCATCTCATGCCCTTCCGCCACTTCCTGTAATACAATTTAAAACTGAGTGGGTCAGGCTTGGGAGCCTAGTGAGCATATAGGGTTTTCAACCCACAATAAATAATTAAATTTATTATTATCAAACAACAATAACCCAGTTACCCATTCTCGTTATTCTCACTTTATGTCCCTAAAATAACTAACACAAGGGACCTAATCTAAGAATATTTTCATCGGGGTGACAACACATGCTGCGGGGTTTCCTCAGCAATATAAGTCAAATAAGGCAACCATGAGGGGGATAGAATACAGCGAATGAACACCCAAGTTCATTAACACCTACAGGTTATGAGCCTGCTAGCGTTCCACTGGACTGTCTAGAAAAGTCCATGGTCGTCGTCTAAATTCCGCTATATGACTGGATCAAAACAACAACGAGGCCTCTCATCTGTTTATTACACACCAACTATCTACCCATGTTCTACCCAACATATTAGTAGATAAAAACATACATTTTTATACATATTTTCAAAATCTGTATAGCATGCTTGATCAATACATTTTCCATATAACAGATGAGGCACACACACATAACACTTATTTCATATAGAAATAATCATATCTGTAAGATAGAAGAAGGTGAATATACATTCACACATATAACAACAAAATATACACATAACACGTATTTTATATTAAATACTTAATAATTATGCGTTAGAAGAAAGTAACCACACACTCACACGTAATAACGACAATAAACTTAATACCCTCGAACCATACTTGTATTATTATTGCGTTTATGAAAGGTAGTATACACTCACTTGATCAGAAGATGATCGGACAGCACTACGACTTGCAAAAGTAGTAATCCACAGCAGATCTGGAAGATCTCCACAAAAATCGAACTTCTCGCGGGCAGAGCTTCGGCTCGGAAACCGCACTTCTCGGGATCTTCGGGATCTCGGGACTCGCTTCGGGACTCGGGAATATTACCGGGGCTTCGGGGTATTTCTGGCATGCAAAACGATGCAAAACAGGAGAGAAAAGAGAGAAAAATAGCAATTTGACCGGCTGCCTTCGGATCCTTTTTATAGAGGCTGGAAGCCTCATTTACGCGGGGCGTACAGAATTGTACGCAGCGCGTACTACTTCCGAAATGCGTCATCGCATGCGTCATCCGAAGTGTCGACACTTTGGCTGTACGCGGGGCATACTCGAGTACGCGGCGCGTACCTCGGATCAGATCTGTGACTCATCTTCGGATAATGCTTCCGAATTTTCAATTAAAAATAAATACAAATATTTTATCAAACTTTTGGAAATTCATATCTTCTTCATACGAACTCCGTTTTCGACGTTCTTTATATCCACGGAATGGTGAGACTACGCTCTACAACTTTAGTTTAGACTCCGTCGGCTAATTTTGACTTTATTTTTATTATTTATTTTTAATAGGCCGGGACAGAAAATTTCGTTATAAATTCATAACTTCTTCATCCGACGTCCGTTCTCGCCTAAATTTTTATCGCTTTGATACTAACAACGAGATATTCGATTCTCGTTTAGATCACTAAAGCTAAATATCACTCTAACGTAAATTTCACTTTTTACGTGAATCAGCGGTGTCGGTTCTGTCGCGAAACTTCGACAGGTCATAGCTTCCTCGTTATAACTCGGATTTCGGCATTCTTTATATCTTCGGAAACCTTGTTTCAACTACTACAACATTATCTAAAGATATCAAGTTTATTTTACACTTAAATTTTGACGCTTATTTTTATTCTTAATTAATCAAACCACATAATTAAGCAATTAAGCACAAATCAAATAATACTCAAATAATACAATCTTATTATTTCAAAACGGGTTACAAAGGTTAACCTAGACCATTACATTGCTAAAAATGGCAAGCCCGAAAACACAGGCATTACACGTTTATCCCATTTGATGATGATTTGGTGCATCACATGAAGGTTTATGAGGTTCTACACTCCCATGGAAGCATTTTGAATGTGTTTAAGGGCATTTTGACTCATTAACATGAGTTTATGGTCCATGAATGAGGGCTTACAGTCCAAGAACATGATTTGGCCATAAACTCATGTCCATACATCATATGTTATGATTTTGGGGTCCTAAGCTCATGCATGCAAGTTTCTAGGCCGAATCTAAGCCCTAGAAGTGTCTTGGAGGGGTTTTGAGGCTTCAAAACCCTCATATGGGGTGTTCACGGCCTAAGAGGGTTCCTAGACCGTAAACACTTGTTTGGTCTCATTCCTCATAAAAATTCCGAATTTGAAGGTCTAAGATGCTAATTCACGAGTTAGGGAAGTTACCTTAGTGATTTGGAGCTTGTTTTGGATGATTTTGGCAAATTTTCGGATTTTAGAGAGAGAGAGTAGAGAGAGAAAGTTTTTAGAGAGAGAGTAAAAGCCTCAAAATGATGTCACTCAATCCCTTATATAGGGGTTGAGTTTGTGGCCCGGTGGAGTTCTACCCGATACTGCCGTTAGACGGTGCTTTTGGTCGTACTCGATTAGGTTGCCGTAACCCGATATGGTAAATTCTAGAAATATTTTGATCACTAATATGGGGTGTTAAAATGATTTCTAATTGTATTAAGACACCCATTAAGTGATTTTAGATCAATACAAAATAATGACTTAATTAACCGGTGAAATCGGAAATCGGATTTGAAAACAACGATTGGTTGCTTGAATCGGACTACGAAAAGAGTTACAAGAAGTGGTACGGAATTTCGGGTTGTTACATTATCCCCCTATTAGAGGGAATTTCGTCCCGAAATTCAACGTTAAAACACGAGACAAGATACAAATCATGGATCTGGAAAGAGTTGTGGATGCTTCTGTTTCATTGAGTCTTCCCGCTGCCAAGTGAATTTCGGTCCCCACTTGGCATTCCAGCGAACCTTCACTAACGGGATGCAACTTTGCTTTGTACGTTTGACTTCTCGATCCATGATTTCAATCGGTTCCTCCACAAATTTGGGGTTTTCATTGATCTCGATCTCGTCTATGGGAATCGTTAGGGTTTCATCGGATAGGCACTTTTTGAGATTTGAAACATGGAAAACAGGATGAATGTTACTGAGTTTGTGAGGTAAACGAAGTTTACAGGCAACTGGACCGATCCTTGAGAGGATCTCGAAGGGTCCAATGTATCTAGGGTTAAGTTTTCCATGTTTGCCAAAACGTACAGTGCGTTTCCAGGGCAAGACTTTCAACAGGACATGGTCGCCAACCTGGAATTCTAGAGGTTTCCAATGGTTATCAGTGTAACTCTTTTGGCGATCTCGTGAAGCTTTCAATCGGTTCCAGGTTTGAATGATCTTTTCGGTCGTTTCGCGGATGATTTTAGGACCAGTGAGAGCACTATCGGGGACTCGACTCTTGGCTAACTGTGTATCCACCACCTCGGCCCAGCACAGAGGGGATCTGCACTTATGACCGTATAGGGCTTCAAACGGGGCAACCCTAATGCTGGTGTGGTAACTATCGTTGTATGAGAATTCGATCAAAGATAGATGTGTGTCCCACGATTTTCCAAAGTCAATGACACATGCCCTAAGCATGTCCTCCAGGGTTTGGATTGTTCTCTCACTCTGTCCATCGGTCTGAGGATGATATGTTGTGCTCATATCCAATTTGGTTCCAAGGGATTTCTGAAGGGACTGCCAGAATCTGGAGGTAAACCTGCTATCTCGATCAGAGATAATGGATGCAGGTACACCATGTAGTCGAACTACCTCCTGTATGTAGATTCGCGCGAGTCTTTCCATTTTGTACGATTCTTTGATCGGAATGAAGTGAGCGGACTTTGTCAAACGATCGAAAATTACCCAAATGGTATCGTACCCACTAGGACACTTGGGTAGTTTGGTGATGAAATCCATGGTAATCATCTCCCATTTCCATTCGGGAATCTCGGGCTGTTGGAGTAGACCCGAGGGTTTCTGGTGCTCAATTGTAACCTTGGCACAAGTCAGACACTTGCCCACGAATGTAGCTATCTTAGCTTTCATGTTTGGCCACCAGTATTGTTTCTTGAGATCCAGGTACATCTTGTCAGAACCCGGGTGAACAGAGTATTTGGTTTTGTGTGCCTCCTCCATGACAATCTCCCTGAATCCTCCGGACTTTGGAATCCAGATTCGATCCATGAAACAATAGACTCCATCACTTTTGATCTCAAGTTTCTTTTCCATTCCTCTCAAGGTTTCGATCAACACGTTCTCAGGTTTGAGTGCTTCTAACTGGGCTTCTTGGATTTGCATGGGTATGTTGGAATGGATAGTCATCGTCTGGTTCTTCACTTTGTGGCCTGCACTTTCCTTTCGGCTAAGGGCATCTGCTACCACATTAGCCTTGGTGGGGTGGTAACGGATTTCACACTTATAATCACTAAGTAGTTCTACCCATCGCCGTTGCCTCATGTTCAAGTCTTTCTGATCAAAGATGTGCTGCAGGCTCTTGTGATCAGTGATGATTGTGCACTTGGTTCCGTAGAGATAATGTCTCCAAATCTTCAATGCAATGACTACGGCCCCTAGTTCCAAGTCATGTGTGGTATAGTTGACCTTGTGTGCTTTCAGCTGTCTTGAGGCATAAGCAATCACTTTTCCTCTTTGCATAAGCACACAACCTAAACCTTGATTAGACGCATCGCAGTAGACAACGAAGTCCTCTGTCCCTTCGGGTAGGGACAGAATAAGCGCGCTGCATAAGGCTCTCTTCAACGTTTGGAATGCGGTTTCTTGTTTATCACTCCAACAAAAGGGTACACCTTTTGGTGTTAGAGTGGTTAAGGGTTTGGCGATTTTGGAAAAATTCTGGATGAACCTCCGATAATAGCCGGCGAGACCCAAGAATTGATGGATTTATGTGGGTGTCTTCGGTGCCGACCAATTCTCTATCGCTTTAATCTTGGAAGGATCCATGTGAATACCCTCCTCGCTTACCACGTGACCGAGGAAAGTTACCTTCCGTATCCAAAATTCACACTTGGAGAATTTCGCGTATAGCTTCTCAGATCTAAGGGTCTCCAACACTAACCTCAAGTGTTGATTGTGATCTTCTTCGCTCCTGGAGTAGACGAGGATGTCGTCAATGAGCACGATGACGAACTTGTCTAAGAAGGGACGACACACCAGGTTCATCAGATCCATGAACATAGCCGGTTCATTGGTTAGACCGAAGGGCATCACTACGAACTCGTAGTATCCATACCGAGTCCTAAAAGCTGTTTTGGAAACATCATTCTCATGAACTCGTAACTGATGGTACCCTGACCGAAGGTCTATCTTTGAGAAGTAGCTGGCTCCCTGAAGTTGATTGAAGAGGTCATCTATTCGCGGAAGAGGATATCGGTTCTTAACGGTCAACTTGTTCAGCTCACAGTAGTCGATACACATCCGAAAGGATCCATCTTTCTTCTTGACAAACAATACCGGAGCTCCCCAGGGTGAGGAACTCGGTCTAATGAACCCTTTACTAAGCAACTCATTGAGTTGACTGGATAACTCCTGCATTTCTGCTGGAGCTAAGCGATACGGAGACTTCGCTACGGGAGTAGCTCCAGGAATTAGGTCAATACAGAACTCGACCTGACGCTCCGGAGGAATTCCTGGAAGCTCTTCGGGATACACATCAGGAAGGTTACAGACTTCGGGGATGCTCGCGAGGTCTTTAACTTCTTGTTTCTCGTTGATCACATGGGCTAAGAATGCAATGCACTCCTTTCATAGGAGCTTCCGAGCTTTGATGCAGGAAATGATACGAAGATTGGAACTGGGTTTATCGCCATAGATTACGAGGGTTTGTCCCGAAGGAAGATTGAGATGGATGGCTTTTTCGTAACAAAGGATATCAGCATGATTGGGACTCAACCAATCCATGCCAATGATAACATCAAAGCTCTTAATGGAAAATGGCATGAGATCTATAGGAAATGAGTGGTGATTTAGGGTAAGCGTACAACCTATGAATACATCGCTAGCGCTTTCTTTCTCACCGTTAGCCATCTCGACGGTAAACGTTTCAGTTAGTGGTTGAGGATTATGTTTTAGGTTATGTTTGAATGCATGACTAACAAAACTCCTTTCCGCACCCGAATTGAAAAGAATACTAGCATATGAGTTGTCGAGAAGGAACGTACCCGAGAAAACAGTAGGATCGGCAACTGCTTTCTCCCGTCCCATAGTTAGAACTCTTCCAGTGTTATCAGCTGTTGACTTCTTGGGGAAGTTCCTTTTAAAGTGCCCAACCTCTCCACAGTTTTAGCAAGCTTGATTAACGCCTGCTCCAGATGATTGGTTGACCGATTGGGGTGGAGTTTTGTAGAATCGAACTGTGTGCCCCTTCTTACCACAGTTGGTACAAGATAGTTCTCGACATGGGCCTGGATTGTGATGGTATTTGAACTTGTCACACAGGGGAAGATTACTATCATATCTACTGGTAGGAGTTGGAGCTGTAGATCCCACAACAGACGCAGCAGCAACGGGGGTAGTAGCAGCATGGACTACTACAGTCTGCTGTTTCTTGGAAGATCCTTGGGAACATTGACCCTTCTTCTTCTTCCAGAATTTTCTCTTTTCACCACTCCTTTGAGTTGGCTCAGAAGTGGTAGTGATTTCCTCAACATCATCGCTATGATCAGTCAGGGTTTGGGCTAAAGTCTTGGCACTATCAAAGGTATCCAGACGGGCAGCCAAGACATGACTCTTTGTCGGTTGGGATAACCCCCAAATGAACCTTTCAATCTTTTTACTATCGGGAGTGACTAATCTCGGGCAGAGAAGTGCAAGATCATCGAATCGGGAAGTGTATGCAGCAATGTCGGAACCTTTCATTTTTAGGTTCCAGAGCTGGTGTTCTAGTTTCTGCATTTCACAACGGGGGCAGTATTCGGCTATCAGAAGTTCTTTCATGGCTTCCCAGCCCATGGCGTTGGATAAGGGTAGGGTCAGAGATTTGACTCGGCCATTCCACCAAGTCAAGGCTTTATCAACGAAGGTACAGGCTGCAAATTTGACCTTATCAGATTCCGCACATGCACAGATTTCGAAGATGGATTCGATTTTCTCGAACCATCAGGAGAAGGAAATGATACCTCTAGTGACATTGAAGGATGTTGGTTTCGAGTTCATGAAATCCTTATAGGAACAATCCTTTTGGTGTCCCTGACTGTCTTCGAGGTTCTGGGGTTGGGGACCACCTCCTGAGCCACCAGGGTTCACTTGCGACATGGCTGCCACCGTTGCAGCAGTTAGGACTGTCTGAAGCGATGCAAGATCAAATTGAGGAGGAGGTGGTGGCGAAGAAGGATTGTTGTTGTTCTTTGAGCTGGGTCTCTTTCTAGGAGGCATCTTGATCTAATAAGATCAAGAAAGAGAGAGGATGGTAAGTCCTCTACATTGAATCGATAGATATGGCAGTTATATGTTCCGAATAAGCGATAAAGCAGGAAAGAGTTATTAAAACAAATAATTTATCGCTAAGAATGATCATAGAACGCCACTCGAATAAGGATTTCTACAGAGGATTGGATCGAGAAATACTCCCATAGTATTTCATGATTTGATTATGACAATGGTTCGATGTTTGTGGTATTAGGGTAAGTTTTAGGAATGCCGCACACCATAGTCACTCCCAAGCACATGTTGGCCTTGTCTCGAATGAATATAGCTGGCCAGGCTATATTGACCCTAGACACGACTACATAACTGCCCAGGTTTAACTGTAGTACACAACACCCATTTACTTATGTTCTGTTCTACTTGTAGTTACGGATCACGACGGTTCGGTATACTTGTATACTTTTAAAAATACTTGTAGTTTGAAGATACTTTTAATTCAGAGCACTTAGGCCCTTTAGTGTTTATAGTTTTATACCATGTAAGGTTTGGTATACTTCATTCACTATAAACAAGGGCTCTGATACCAATCTGTCACACCCTGAAAACCGAAGGTGGAAACATTTCCGGGGCGGACTCCACGTTGTGTATCAAATCCAATGCACATAGTAAGTAAAGTAAAACAACCATTACATTACATATAGAAATTTACATTTGATCAAAAGTAAAGTTGTACAGTGTTTATACATATGTATATATAAACAAAAACAAGACGTGTCTTCAACGCACTCCGTCTTCGCCAAAATGGATCATCGGGTACCTGTCTAATGCGGACCTGAGAATACAAGCAGTTTGAAAATCAACATAAAGCTGGTGAGTTCATAAGCGGTTTTGTTCTGTGAATATGTACGAGTTTCTTTCTGGTTTCTGATAATGTTACGACCCAAGAAAATCCCATATTTTCTTAAAAGTAATGTTTGGTTAATTGTTAGGTTACACTGTTCTGGTTATGCTCAATTGTGATCCCAGGAAAATCCCATATTTTCCTAATGTGAAAGATGTATACTGAAAACCTGGTTATCCTTGTAATGTACGTTTGAGTTTACCAACCCGAAATGTAATGTAAAAGATGTACTCACCGAACCAACATGTAATGTAAATGGTGTACTATGAAAATGTATTAGTTTTAACACGTTTATAAAACTAACATATACCAAGTAAACTAGTTACTTAATCCATTATTACTATTATGTAAATCTATGCTATCCAAATTGCGAGTTCCATAACCATACAATAGACTAACTAGGGCAATAAATAGTCCATCACCCTATATGACTTTCGTCACCCTTGAACCTTTCGGTTCGGCTGTAGCTAGCAGCCAGGTGCGGGGTAGTCAGCCCCGTATAGATCTATACACTCAAGTCACGCTCCCTATCTAAGAGATTCTGGTTATGGGGGCGGTCCTCCACTCGCGTATCTCTGTGGAGTGTTCACCGAGGACGTGTCTGCAATTATAGGATTAACAAATTTACTAGTAATAATACTGAAAGGTCAAATGACTATCCTCCACTTGCGTATCTCTGTGAAGTGTTACCGAGGACAAAACCATGTTCAAAAGTTATGCTTTTAACTGTTATAATGTGGGAAAACATTTGTGAAGATATAAATACAACAATTTATAATGTAATTCACAAATAACATGATAGTATGTCCTGTAAGTTCAAACGGTTGTTTGTTATGAGTTTTAGTGTTAAATGCATATATAGTATGAAACACAATGTATATAAAAAAAGTTTTGAGTACAAGTATCACTTGTACTTTTCTTGTATTCCCCCTGAAAACAGTGAAAATAGTGAAAATGGGTAGGGGTATGAACTCACCAGACGAGAAAACGCGACGGTTTGGATGTTATGTGATGGTTCGGGGCTTGATTACGCGCGAGTTTCCTATGTAATATGAAATGATATGTAATAGTATCTAATTAGACTTTGAACCACTAATTAGACATGAATATGCACTCCAAGACGTGAAAACACTTCAATTCAAGTGTTAGGAGTGATCCGGGTGACATCTATGGAAGAATAGGACCTAGATATGGAGTTCACTCTTTAAAAATAAACTCAATGAGGAGTTTACAGCCTATTGACCATTTTACCATGATTTTACGGCCGTAATATCATGGGTGGTGGGTTCTTGGATGCCAAATGGTCATACAATGCACACGGGAAGGTTCTAGGGTCGATTCCATGGCTTAGGAAGTGACCGGGACTTGGAATGGCATTGGAAATGAGTTTAAGGTCTAAGGAGATGTTCTTGGGGAGTTTACTACCTTAAACTCATGATTTTACAACCGTAAACTCATGTTTGTCCATGAATTAAGGGCTTTGGTGGTTGAAGGTTAATCACATGTGATTCTATGTCCAAAACCAAGCTATTCAAGGGGTTAAAGGCACCTTAACACCCTTTGAGGGGTGTTTACAGCCTAAGGAGGTGTGTTTACGGTCCAAGAATGTTCTTGGGCCTTAAACTCAAGTTTATCCCATTTGATGATGATTTGGTGCATCACATGAAGGTTTATGAGGTTCTACACTCCCATGGAAGCATTTTGAAGGTGTTTAAGGGCATTTTGACTCATTAACATGAGTTTATGGTCCATGAATGAGGGTTTACAGTTCAAGAACATGCTTTGGCCATAAACTCATGTCCATACTGATGGGTTTTGAGCATACTAACACTTCCTAAGTGTACATGGAACCCTAATAACCTTGGATCTATGTTTGTCTAATTTGTCATACAAAGTTGAATTCCAAGGTTATATCCTATCTAGCATACATGGGGAACAATTTAAACATAATATATAGATAGAATAAATTACCTTGTTGTTGCTTGTGTTCCTTGAAACCTTGTGAGCCTAGCACCCCAAGTGTGATGCCTCAAATGCTTCACACAACACCAAATACTCTTGGAAGAACTTATGAGAGAATCAACACTCTTCAAAAATCGGCCAAGCCCTCTATCACTTTGATGCAACCGATTTGGTGGAGATCATATTCTTTATATAGTGTTGACACATCTAGGGTTAAACCCTAATGTGTCATGACTCTTCATTTCCATGACCCATGGGTTTGTAACTCCCATGGAGCATCCATGGAGCATCCTATGGGTGGAACCCAACTTGATGATTCATGGAGCCTTTTAGCCCACTATACAAGATATGGATGATTTACTTAATCAACCCATATATTTAATTAGTTATCTTTTGATCACTTAATTAATTCTAAATTAATTCTTGATCAAACTAATCAAATAATATTATTAATATATTAGAACTTATAATATATTAATAATCTCCAAGCATTATTTCTCTCATTTAGTTTATCCAATTGCATGGTGCCATGCAACCCAAATGGACCATGCCGGGTCGGGTCAAGTACATACCAGAAATAGTTATGGACTTAGACACCTTATCCAACAGTCTCCCACTTGGATAAGTCTAGTAACTATTACTGCAAGTATGACTTCAGGAACCGATCGGCAATCGTAGCTCTTTACAAGGTTTCTCGAAACTTGAGAAGATGATGGTACGCCATTTAAGATAAGTGATCATATAATCCTCTGTTCTAGATATCAGTCGGACAAATACATGGAACAATGTCTTACTTATTGTCCAACACATGTTTCCCGATTTCCGATTTGTTTGACAAAGAACTTTATTGAACACATCAATCTAGTTCTGACCGGGCCCGGTACATAGGTCAAAACAAAATCATCGAGGGGCCCAGATATCAGCTTCTAATCCAAGAAGGAACAGATAAACTTCGACTCATATGTTTGTTCTACTACTCATTGAATTACACACAAGAGCACGATTTTATAACATCGAGTTACCAATGCGTTTTCCGTACAATCAATGCATAACCAACTTGTAAGTAACAAATCATATCTCTAGGTTTAAAGACTTATATGATATTACTGTCTCACGATCACTCGAGATAGAATTCCATGAAGTGATTCCAGTGAGCGTGGGTTGTGTCCAATGCTCAGAACTTATGAGCACTCATGATTGTTGTAGCCTTGTCCCAGACCTCTACAACCAAACATGACAGTGTTGATTCATACCTACTTCCGACATATGACCGACTGTGGAGGTTTGAATAATATGTTAAACCAAACAAAATTATTCTGGAAGTCAAAACATGCAAAAGAAATATAGTAAACGATTGACAAGAGATAGCAACACTTTACTCATAAATAAACACTTTTATTCATCATCAAATGTCAATTACACTTTACAAATTTCAAGATTATCTAACTACTAAATCTAATATCATCCTTCAGCCCTATGCTCCGAGCATGCTGGAAATGCTTAACCCGAGTCAGTCCCTTCGTGAGGGGATCTGCTGGGTTCTCATCCGATGATACCCTCTTTGCCACGAGGAGTCCTTCTTCGATCCGATGTCTGATGAAATGGTATTTTCTGTCGATGTGTCTGGATCTCCCGTGATCCCTTGGTTCCTTGGCTAAGGCAACAGCACTTTCACTATCACAGAAAATTTCCATCGGCTCTTTAATAGCTGGTACAACTCCAAGGTCTCCAATGAAGTTTCTCAGCCATAACGCCTCCTTTGCTGCTTCGCTAGCTGCAATATACTCTGATTCACAAGTAGAATCAGCCACTGTCTCTTGCTTGGAACTCTTCCAAGAAATTGCTCCTCCATTTAGGGTAAAGACCCAGCCCGACTGAGAGCGGAAGTTATCCCTATCAGTCTGAAAGCTAGCATCACTATACCCTACAACTCTCAAGTCATCACTCCCACCGAGGGTAAGGACCCAGTCCTTAGTCCTTCGCAGGTACTTGAGAATATTCTTTACCGCAATCCAGTGTGCCTTGCCAGGGTTCCCCTGAAACCTGCTAACCATGCTCAAGGCAAAGGCTACATCAGGTCGAGTACACGTCATAGCATACATGATCGAACCTACAGCCGAAGCATAAGGTATTCGACTCATTTCTGCTATCTCAGCCTCAGTGCTAGGGCTTTGTGTCTTACTCAGCTTGGCGCTACTCTGGATGGGCAACTCTCCTTTCTTGGAGTCTTGCATTCCGAATCTCTTCAGAACTTTCTCCAAGTAGGTACTTTGACTAAGTCCAATTAGTCTTTTACTCCGATCTCTCAAAATTCTTATCCCCAAAATATAGGCAGCTTCACCAAGGTCCTTCATAGCGAAACACTTTCCAAGCCAGGACTTTACTTCCTGCAAGGTTGGAATGTCGTTTCCTATGAGTAGTATGTCATCCACATACAATACCAAAAAGCTAACTATACTCCCACTAGCCTTGACATATACACAAGATTCATCTTCACTCCTAGAAAAGCCAAATTCCTTGACCTTTTCATCAAAGCAAAGATTCCATCTGCGAGGTGCTTGCTTTAATCCAAAAATGGATTTCTCAAGCTTACACACTCTATTAGGGTACTCGTTACTGACAAAACCCTCTGGCTGACTCATGTAAACATCTTCAGCCAACTTCCCATTAAGGAAAGCGGTTTTGACATCCATTTGCCAAATTTCATAGTCATGAAATGCGGCTATGGCTAACAGAACCCGAATAGACTTAATCTTGGCTACCGGAGAAAAGGTCTCATCATAGTCCACTCCAGGAATTTGAGAGAAGCCCTTTGCAACCAGTCTAGCCTTATAAGTGTGTACTTTACCATCCATGTCGGTCTTTTTCTTGAAGACCCATTTGCACCCTACAGTCTTTCGACCTGGTACATTCTCAACCAAGTTCCAAACTTGATTGTCATACATGGATTGTATCTCGCTATCCATAGCCTCTTTCCATTTGGCAGACTCGGGGCCCGCCATGGCTTCCTCGTAGCTGTTAGGGTCATCATGACTTACTAGTGTCTCATCACTAATAAGTGTCTCACCTTCTGCAGTAATATGGAATCCATAGTAATGCTCAGGTGCACTCCTAACTCTCGTGGAACGCCTCAGAGGTACAGATTTGTCAATTGGCTCAACAGGAGTTTCCTCCTCAAGTTGAGGGCTAGAGTTTGAAGTTCCTTCACCACTTGATTCTTGAATTTCTTCAAGATCAACTTGCCTCCCACTGTCTCCTTGGCTTATAAACTCTCTCTCTCGAAAGACTCCTCTTCTTGCTACAAAGACCACGTTATCACTAGGTCTGTAGAAGAGGTAACCAAAGGAATGCTGTGGGTAGCCGATGAAAATACACCTCTCGCTTCGGGGTTCGAGCTTGTCATGAGTCTCGCGTCTCACAAAAGCCTCGCAGCCCCAAATCTTGATGTGGTCTAGTTTAGGTACTTTACCAGTCCACATCTCGTGAGGAGTTTTGGCAACTTTCTTTGTAGGGACTAGATTAAGGATATGGGCGGCAGTCTCTAAGGCATACCCCCAGAATGAGATTGGTAGCGAAGCTCGACTCATCATGGAACGAACCATGTCCAACAAGGTTCGATTACGCCTCTCAGCCACACCATTCAACTGCGGTGTCCTGGGAGGTGTCAATTGTGAGACAATCCCACATTCCTTTAGATAGTCGAGGAACTCTGAACTAAGATACTCACCACCTCGATCGGATCGAAGCATCTTAATGTTCCTGCCCAATTGATTCTCGACTTCCTGTTTAAATTCCTTAAACTTCTCGAAAGTCTCTGACTTATGCTTGATTAAGTAGACATATCCATATCTACTGTAATCATCGGTAAAAGTCAAATAATAACGATTAGCATCTCTTGTGACATGTTTGAATGGTCCACACACATCCGTGTGTATAAGGTCCAACAAACCTTCACCCCTTTCACATGAGCCTGTGAAGGGTGACTTTGTCATTTTTCCAAGTAAGCATGATTCGCAACTATCATTTGACTTTAGGTCAAACGACTCCAAGACTCCATCCTTTTGGAGTTGGCCTATGCGTTTCTTGCTTATATGTCCAAGACGACAATGCCATAGTGATGCTTTATCCAAGTTATTATTATTAGAATCAATACACAAAACATTATTTCCTAAGTTATCTACAATAGATACAGCTTCATACACACCATCACAAGGTAATGCTTTAAAATAAAGTACATTATTAAAGAAAGCATTAATCGAACCAACTTCATTATCAAATGAAAAGGTGAAACCTTGTTTGTACAATGCATGAAAGGAAATAATATTTCTTGCCATTTCTGGCGAATAACAACACTTATTCAAATCTAAATTTAACCCACTACTTAGCGATAAAGTATAAACTCCAATCTTGGTGACAGGTGTAACTTTCCTATTCCCCATGATTAAGTTTATTCTTCCTTGCTCCACATCCTCACTTCTTCCTAGTCCCTGCAAGTCACAGCAAATATGAATTCCGCAACCTGTATCAAGGACCCAAGATTTCGAATGGGGTGAGTTATTAGAAATGATAGTGTAAATACCTGCATGGTTGGGTTTGACTTTCCCATCCTTTACATCTTGCTGGTACTTTGGGCAGTTCCGCTTCCAATGAGCTTTTTCGTGGCAATAGAAGCATTCAGCCTCGTTTGGGTCAGAGGAAGGAGTAATGAAACCTTTCTTGGTTCCACTTGAAGAAGAGCCATCAAGGGTCCGAGCCTTGGTACCCTTTGAAGATCTCTTTCTCTTCCTCCTTCGACTCTGTCCAATTGCCAAGACCGGATTTGTTTCTGGAGTAGGAGTGATAGCAACCGACTTCCCCTTAAGACCTGTTTCTGCGGTCTTGAGGAGTCCCTGAAGTTTGCTGAGAGTGACTTCTTCCTTGTTCATGTGATATGTCATGCGGAATTGATCATAGCACGATGGTAAGGAGTGCAAAATGATATCTATTGCAAGCTCCTCAGGGAAGTTCACATTAAGCTTCAGCAAACGATCCACATACCTTTGCATTTTCTGCATGTGGCTCGTGACGGACTCTCCGTCCTTCATCATGGTTGTTATCATGGAGCAGATGACTTCGTACCTCTCTTGTCGTGCACTTTGATGGTATCTTTCCATCAAGTCTTGGTGCATTTCATAAGGGTAGAAGTCTTCGTAAGACTTTTGGAGTTCAGCTGTCATGGTGGCTAACATGATGCAAGCCACCTTGGTTGCATCTCTTTCATGAGTATGAAAGTCAGCGATCTCCTGAGGAGTTGCAGTGGACTCGTCAATTTCCTTAAGCTCCTTGTCAAGGACATATTCTTTGTCCTCGTAGCGAGTAATCATCCTGATGTTTCTGATCCACTTATTAAAGTTGGATCCATCAAAGGTGACTTTCCCACACAGACTCATAAGAGTAAAGGAGCCATTAGGATTCGAGCCAGAAGCATTGTTTGAAGACATCTGAAAAAGAAGAACAAGTTTAGTTTAGATTTAAGAGAGTCCTTAATAAAACACCCAAATGTAATATTAAGGCTAGGATCCAATCACAATATAATATAACTTAGAAGAGGTATGCCGTAATCTAAGCTATACCATATTTGAAAGGTAGGTGAATGACGATTCACCAATTTCCACCACGAAAACCGAAATATTAAATATTTAGTTTTTATTGGTTTTAGAAATTCCTAGATTCTTTGAGATCCAATGAACTTTTCAAAGGCATGTTTCGATCTCGGGAGTGCCCTCCAGGTTTTGTGACTGGGATGCCGAGGATCACAAAACGAGGTGTGAAGTAACCATGCAAATCACTTGGTACCTTTAAAGTTTATCACTCAATCGATGTGCCGGTAAACCACACACGCTCCACCGATACTATAATAAAATTTTAAGTCACCCTTTACCTACCTTGTTAAGTCCAAGTTAGTGTGCCGGTTAACCACACACGCTCCACCAACGACTCAGACAAAGTGTAAAGTGTAATTTCATGGATTAGCACCTTATTCACATTTTTCCTAAAGTAACTAAGATTGGGAATTTAATAAAATGTTTAGTTACTTTATATATTCATCATACTTTGAATGAGAATTTATAAGTCCTTGTCTTACCCGTTCGGCTAACGACCCTCCACCAGTCAAGCAAGCGGTGGGTGAGAATATACACCCATTAAGTCACCATTTTATAGGCAACAACCTTATACCCACCTTATAGACCGGCTTCGTGAATGAGGCGTACTAGCGGTAAGACGACTTGTTCTTATACATATATATATAATTATTAAATTATCATAATATAAGTATAAGGGTTGAATTTTAACTTTTAAAATTCTAGGGGTTGGAACTAAAGTTTTATCTTAACTTTACTTGTTCCAAAACTTGAGGGCAAGTTTTGTAACTTTCAAAACTTTTCATTTCTTGTAACTTATGAGTTTAATAGAGTCATAAAATGAAGAATCTTCATTTTTATAACTCTTGTGTTTTCTTAATGGTTTTAACTCAAGTGTGAATCTTGGTTTTCCATAACTTAAGAATAAGTTATGGACTCCATTAAAACACATTATGATCAAGAATTAAACTACCAAATAGGTTACAAATAATTCCTATGATCATCTAAAACTTCATAAGAACAAGAACATGAATATGAACATAATCAAAAATTACATAAAACTTTGTAATTTTGATAACTAGTTGTTGTAAATGAATTAGCAAAACATTACACCACCAAAAACAAGTTTACATTTACTAAAACAGTTTAGGGTAATGTTTCTAATTCATTCTCCAGCAACTGAATCGAAATTCTGCACTCATTCGACCCTACTCGTCGAGTGCATGACCATGACTCGCCGAGTTGGTTGAAGATACACATGGACTCGGCGAGTCCCCCCTATGGACTCGGCGAGTCCGATCGCAGACAGCAAATTTTCGATTCTGTTTTCAACTTTTAAGCACAAATAAGAACAAACAAGCCTAGGCTCTGATACCACTGATGGGTTTTGAGCATACTAACACTTCCTAAGTGTACATGCAACCCTAATAACCTTGGATCTATGTTTGTCTAATTTGTCATACAAAGTTGAATTCCAAGGTTATATCCTATCTAGCATACATGGGGAACAATTTAAACATAATATATAGATAGAATAACTTACCTTGTTGTTGCTTGTGTTCCTTGAAACCTTGTGAGCCTAGCACCCCAAGTGTGATGCCTCAAATGCTTCACACAACACCAAATACTCTTGGAAGAACTTATGAGAGAATCAACACTCTTCAAAAATCGGCCAAGCCCTCTATCACTTTGATGCAACCGATTTGGTGGAGATCATATTCTTTATATAGTGTTGACACATCTAGGGTTAAACCCTAATGTGTCATGACTCTTCATTTCCATGACCCATGGGTTTGTAACTCCCATGGAGCATCCTATGGGTGGAACCCAACTTGATGATTCATGGAGCCTTTTAGCCCACTATACAAGATATGGATGATTTACTTAATCAACCCATATATTTAATTAGTTATCTTTTGATCACTTAATTAATTCTAAATTAATTCTTGATCAAACTAATCAAATAATATTATTAATATATTAGAACTTATAATATATTAATAATCTCCAAGCGTTATTTCTCTCATTTAGTTTATCCAATTGCATGGTGCCATGCAACCCAAATGGACCATGCCGGGTCGGGTCAAGTACATACCAGAAATAGTTATGGACTTAGACACCTTATCCAACACATACATCATATGTTATGATTTTGGGGTCCTAAGCTCATGCATGCAAGTTTCTAGGCCGAATCTAAGCCCTAGAAGTGTCTTGGAGGGGTTTTGAGGCTTCAAAACCCTCATATGGGGTGCTCACGGCCTAAGAGGGTTCCTAGACCGTAAACACTTGTTTGGTCTCATTCCTCATAAAAATTCCGAATTTGAAGGTCTAAGATGCTAATTCATGAGTTAGGGAAGTTACCTTAGTGATTTGGAGCTTGTTTTGGATGATTTTGGCAAATTTTCGGATTTTAGAGAGAGAGTAGTGAGAGAAAGTTTTTAGAGAGATAGAGTAAAAGCCTCAAAATGATGTCACTCAATCCCTTATATAGGGGTTGAGTTTGTGGCCCAGTGGAGTTCTACCCGATACTGCCGTTAGACGGTGCTTTTGGTCGTACTCGATTAGGTTGCCGTAACCCGATATGGTAAATTCTAGAAATATCCCGATCACTAATATGGGGTGTTAAAATGATTTCTAATTGTATTAAGACACCCATTAAGTGATTTTAGATCAATACAAAATAATGACTTAATTAACCGGTGAAATCGGAAATCGGATTTGAAAACAACGATTGGTTGCTTGAATCGGACTACGAAAAGAGTTACAAGTAGTGGTACGGAATTTCGGGTTGTTACAATGTGGACCAAGGGTTTAAAATACAAATTCTAATAGAATACATATTCTGATTGAATACAAATTCTGATAGAATACATATTCTGATTGAATGAACATTTTTTAGAATAACAAATTTTTGAACCCTGAGTTGAAGAATAACAACATTCTTAAAGAATAATCATCTATTATTAATATTATTGAAGAATCTAAGGTCAAAAAATAAACATAAAACAATTTTTACTGTCACATTCTATAAAAATACAATATCATTTTTTTGAATTTTGCCACGTTCTATAAGAATACAAGCTTTATAGTAAATCATTCTTGAAAAATATTGATTCTATAAGACTACAATGTCATTCATGAAAGAATCTTCATTCTCAGTCTTCCTAGAAAGGAATTTATTTCCATTAACTTTAGATCTTCAACTAACGAGTAAACAAAGACTTGTATTAAAAAATAAAAATAAGCATGGGAATAAGATTATACAAATGAGGATACCATTCTTCTAAGAATGATTCTTGAAATTCATGTAAAAGTATTGTAAATGAGAATGAAATTATGTCAGAATTACTTTATGGTATAATACCCTCAGGATCTTGAAAAAAGTTTGTAAGAATATTAAAAAAAAGCAAGAATATTAAACAAAAATGTTAAGATGTTTAGAGTTCCAAAAATCTGGTAGAATATTGAACAAAAACGTATCTTGCAACATGCACAATACAAAATCACCTGTTAGATAGACATCAACACCAACAAAATATATTACACAATTCATAATATATTTCACAATTGAATATATGAATATAATTGCCAATCACCAAAAAGGTATTAAATCAAAATTGACTGTTAACAACGTAGTAACAAACAACATACATATCTTGATATGGTGGATCTAAAAAAAATCAAGAATATAGTATCAAAATAGTGAATAAAATTATAGAAAATGAAACACTTACATATAGTCTTAAAACAACATCCATGACAAATCCCCTGAACAACATCTAAACACTTACATATAGTCTTAGAACAACATCTCCAGTGTAGTATGTAGGTAGTCTTATTAATTAAAATAAAACTATTGAAGAATGATAATCCCATAAACAAAGGTTAGTTTATACTATTGTGAGTTCGTATAGCTATGCTAATGTGACTGATGACCTCCGCGACGTTTCTTCAGGCGTCGTATGAGTAATGAATTCCCCAAACTATACCTATTACAGTTTGACTGAAAAGTTATGTTCATGATATGCTTTGAAAACTACGCATTTTTTATTAGAAAGTAACCCCCATGCTCCACATGTTACAAGAGGGATAAAGTAACTAATTGAGTTATGAAAATCCATTAACTTGTGTCAATTGAAAAAATTTTACTTGTTGAAAACATTTCTATTTTTAGTTCACAAAAATTCTTTTGTTTGGCTTGTATTCCCCCTGAAAACGTTTAAAAACATTAAAAGTGTAGGGGTATGAACTCACTGTTTGACATGGGATTCAAGTGTAAATCAATAGGAGTTGTTGAGGGTCAAATAATGCCTCGGACACAAATGGATCTTATTTAACATATAGAAGTACATATATGTATTAGATGAGGGCATAACACTGTCAGTTATGGATGGAAACCACCCTAGGGACTAGGAAACACTTGAAACTAAATGTTAGAATCACGTGTGATTGAAGGTGAGGAGTTTGAGGCCGTAAACAGGGGTGTACAGTCATGGGTTTGCGGCCCAATGGGGTTTTCGGTCCAGGTGTTTGCGGCCCAAGTGTTTGTGGTTCATGGGTTTTGTTACACCCCGAAACCGATGGCGAAAACGTTCCGGGGTGGATGACGTCATCTAAGTATCACAACCAATGTACATACTAAGCATAGTAAACACAAAACATTACATTACATATGAATAATTACATTTGTTTAAAAGTAAAGTGATACAAGTTCTAACTGTACAATAGTTTGGACAAAAGTAAAGTCGTGTCTTCTAAAACGCTCCGTCTTCTCCAAAATATTGCGGGTACCTGTCTAATGTAGACCTAAGAATGTTGAAGATAATTGTGTTGCGTCTTGGGCCCTTTTGTTTTACAACCGGATTGGGCTTGTCAATCCGTGTTTAGCTAGATTAGCCTTCTTTTTCTTAGAAAAACTGTTACGGTTTCATTATAAATATATGCATGCATGTATGCGTATAGTAACGGTCGTCACTCTCATTGAATATTGTAAACCCTAAAATCCTCTACAGTTGATGTTCTTTATCGAGCTCTTCTGAGGATTGTTTATTGAATCATTCGACACCTTTTGATTCATTAGCTTGTTCTTAATTGTTTATCTAGTCATTTATCTACCTGTTTCATAGATCTAATCGATCTTTAAGTTTGTTTTAAACTCATCAATTGGTATCAGAGCAGGAGGCTGTGTAATCCATACACTTCTTTTCTGTGAAAAAGCTTTGATTAGGGTTATTCCGCATTCATTGATATTTATTGAGCCGTCATCTCATAATTGACGTATCTCAATATTTATTATTTTTGCCCTAATTTGATATATTAAAAGTCTGAACTTTGAACAGGTTATTTGATCAATTATGGACGAGTCACAATCCAATCCCATCAATATTTCAAACAGCATTGGATCGACAACAAAGATTCCCATCCTGTACACCCAAGATTATGAAGTCTGGGCAAATCACTTTGAAGATTATGTCATAGGATCTGAGGATAATGGATACCTCATCTAGGAAGCAATTATCTCTGGACCGTTTTATCATTCAGCAACTTCAAGGATTATTAAAACTCAAAAGGAGTATAATGATCTCCTGAAAGATGTTAAAGATGTAGCGCAAGATGAAAAAGTTAAATTTCAGTGTAATATCAAAGCGCTAAGATTGATTAGATTTGCTCTTCAATCCAATACCTTTAGGCTGGTAAGTTCATGCACGACTGCTAAAGAGATATGGGACAGGCTACGTGAATTGTACTCTACAGATGAAGATCTTGAACACTCCATTCAAACCTTACTCTTGTCTGAGTTTGGTGAGTTCAAGCAAGGAACAGAAGAAACGATGACTCAAACGTTCGATCGCTTCAATCATCTTCTTAGCAAGATGATCAAACATGACATCGAAAGGAAGCTTATTGAACAGAAGGTTACTTTTTTAAATGGACTCAGGTCTGAGTGGAGAGCAATCATGTCCACAGTTAAAGCACACGAGCAATTCAAATCCTATTCTTTGGCGAAACTGGTCGGCATCCTAAAATCTCAAGAAAAGATCGTACTGCAGGAGAAGACCGTGGTTTCAAGTCTAGGTTCATTAGCCCTCCTGTCGAAAAGCAAAGCTGTGATAGAGGATGAAGATCTCAACTTGGATGATTATGATCTCACGTCTGAAGACTATGCTATGATGGTGTCAAACCCTAAGAGATTCATCAAGAAGAGATTCCCCACCAATAGGAACCGAAACTGGCAAGGAAGCTATAGCACTAGAAAGATCAAAGATGAACCGGAAGCTGAAGAAGCAAAGAAGGAACAAAAGGCTGAAGGAGACTCTGGAGTGAGCTGCTATTATTGTGGAGGAAAGAACCACTATGCAAAAGATTGCATCCTTAAAAAGATGGCAGAAAAGAATGATGAAAATGATGAAGAAGCTGTGTTGATGAAAAAGCTTGATGAGTTAAGGAAGAAGAAATCTGCTGCTAACCCTTCCATAAATGCTTTAATTGTGCAGGGTTTGGTAGCTGATGATGAGTTCGGTGGTGTGGAGGTTTGGTCAACCGACTCTGAAGATGATGAAGTGAGGAAGCCTTCACATGGAAAGGCCTATGTAGCGAAAGAAGAGAGCAGTGGAGGAAGATGCTTGATGGTGTCCGACGTCTCTCAGATGAGAGGATACAACACTGATGGTGGGAATGATGACAAAGAACAGCAGAATTTGTGCTTTACTGCCAAACCACTCAGCGAGCAGTTCAGCGAACTCGATGAACTGATCAAGAAGGTACAATCAGTTTTTGTCTCATTTAAAGTCCCACTTTGCTCATATGAAAAGGAATTAAAAAGTGTTAATTCAAGAATCTCTCATCTAGATAGTAGTTTAACTCAAACTCGGGTCACCAACTCTAACCTAATTGATCAATTAAGCAGGGTGTTCGAAGAGTGAGGAACGGCGGATGTGGATCGAACTGAAGGAGTCAGAGTTAATCAAAATAAAAGATGAAAAAATTTATTTGCAAAGAGACAATTTAAAGCTTTGGAAACAGCGAAATGTTTTTTGTCTGATTTCCAAACGTCTTTATACTAATATTACTCAGCTTCATTTATATTGTGAAATAGGGCAAAAGATTCATCGCATGATTTTACCCTTTCTTGAGTTTAAGGAAGATGAAATTGATGCTGATGCATATAATTGTGAGAGTATTATTTCGTCTGAGGATGTTAATCCAACATATTTATATGGACTGGACAAGATTGAATCTTTCATAAAATCCAAGGACCACAAGAATATGCTCAAAAATCTTTTGGATGAAAATGATAAACTGAAGCTTAGAACCGAAACTATACAAAAATTTGACTCACTGAATGTCAACTTAAGCTCGGAAAATAAAATTGATGTTGAAAATGCATCTGAGCTTAATGAGGACGATAACATGAGTGAAATTTCTGTAGAGGACACAGTTGATTGCTCAAAATTTGTCAAAAATGAACCCGACAACCACAAAAATCTCATCTCAGAAAATTCTGTGGAATTCGCTCGGTTGTCCCAAAAAAAGTCCCCAATTCTTGTAGAGAAGGCAGTTTTATACCAAAAAGTTAGGACTACTCCGAATCAGGTATACAAAGTCACCGGTGTAACCGAACATCAGACTGCTGAACTAACAGCTATTGTGAACGAAGACAATGTTGATGGCTGTGATGAGTTCTTCTGGTCGGCTCCCATTGACAATGCTGATGAAATGGTAGGTCTGTCTGAAAAGACTTCATGGAAAAGCAAAGGCAGATACGTTCCAGAACCTTTAAATAAACCTGATTGCTTCAACGTGGCAAGTACCAGTGGAACAAAAGATGTCCCTCAAGAGAAAGAAATTCCTTCAAAAGAAGTCACATCTCCAAGCAAAACAACATCGGTTAAGAGTGGATCAACCAATGAAAATCAAAAACACAAAGCTAACGTCCATCATTAACCGAAGCAGATAAGAAGTCAAAAACGGGAAAGGAATCAGAGATACGGGAAAAATCTCTCAGAAAGAAAACAGTTTTGGCAATCGCAAAATTCCTATTTCTCACATCAATACAGGAATTTAAAACCAGCAAAAAATCATGTTGGATCGACGGAGAGAAACGACAACCGAACGCAGAGGTTCGGTTCTGAGCAGAACAATAACCGAAAGCAGAATTTCGGTTCAGAGCAGATCAACAACCGAAAGCAAAGGTTCGGTTATGAGCAGAACAATAACCGAAAGCAGAAGTTCGGTTTAGAGCATAATGATAACCGAAAGCAGAAGTTCGGTTCAGAGCATAAAGACAACCAAAAGCAGAGGTTCGGCTCGGAGCACAACAACAACCGAATGTACAGATTCAGCTCAGAGAATGATTTCAACCAAAAGCACAGGTTCGGTTCGGGAATTAAAAGAGGTCAAAACTCTAAAGTTGGTCCTACCGTTAATCAAAGGCAAAAGAGTCACCCAGGATCTTCAATCAAGAAGTCATACCGTTCTGAGTCATCTCATTCTAACTCTTCTAACTCCTCAAAATCCTCTGTCTCTTCTCGTCCTAAAGTCCACTCTGTTTCTTCTCAAAAATCTCAGTCATTAGCTGATCAAAAAGGAAAAATGAAGGTTTCAGATACTGAATCAAAATCAATACCAAAACCACTAAATCCAAATAAAATCAAAGTTTTCACCATCAAAAGAAAAGATGATACAACACTAATAAAAAGAACATATGTTGTTGACATCTCTCTTACTATTCCCGTAAACAACTCACGAGGACCCAAAAAGCTCTGGGTTCCTAAATCTGCTTAATTTTTGCAGGTTATCAGTGACGAGCAGTATGACGAAGAATGGTACATTGATAGTGGCTGCTCGCATCACATGACAGGGAGGAAGGAAGAACTAAGGGAATTCAGATCTCTTTCAAATGGTGGAAATGTCAAATTTGGGAACAATTCCTTCGAAACAATCAAAGGCTACGGGATGATTACAAACGGTGATTTCTCAATCAGGAAAGTTGCATATGTAGAGGGATTACAACACAATCTTATCAGTGTATCTCAGCTTGTTGGAGGTACTGGTCTCAAAGTCTCATTCGATGATGAAGGTTCGGAAATTATTGAGAAGAAGACGAACAAAGTTATTCTCCAATCAGAGCGCAAAGGTGAAATGTTTCCCCTAAATCTCAAAACAATCAAAGGAAACCCAGCCATCTGTCTGTTATCCAAGGCACCATCGGACGAAAGCTGGCTGTGGCACAAAAGACTCTCTCATCTCAACTTCAAAGATATCAACAAACTTGTCACTGGAAGTCATGTGAGGGGTCTCCCATTGCTCAAATATGACAGAGATCATCTGTGTATTGCATGTGAAATGGGAAAGCAGAGTCGTCAAAGTCATCCATCCATAATAAACACTAAAGTCGTTGAACCACTGGAATTACTTCATATTGATTTATGTGGTACATCTTCTGTAGAAAGCATTGGTGGTAGCAAGTATATTCTTGTTATTGTTGATGACTTTTCACGTTTTACATGGGTGTTCTTTCTGAAGCTTAAATCTGAAGCGACTCACAAGCTAAAAGTGTTCATCAAGCAAATTGAAGTACAGCTGAAGAAGGTCGTTCGCAACATCAGAAGTGACAATCAGTTGGAGTTCAAAAATAAAGAATTTGAAGAATTCCTAGAAGAAAAGGGGATCAGTCACAACTTCTCAGCTCCCTACACACCTCAACAGAACGGAATTGTCGAAAGACGAAACCGATCCTTATGTGAAGCTGCCCGAACAATGCTAAGTTTTGCTTCCTTACCTCTATATTTTTGGGCTGATGCTATTTCTGCTGCTTGTTTTACATAGAACAGGTCGTATCTTAACAAACGCTTCACTCTCACTCCTTATGAGAGCATCAACAACAGGAAGCCAAATGTGAAGTTTTTCCATGTGGTCGGTTCCAGATGCTTCATTTTCAATTCCAAAGAACACCGCAACAAGTTTGATGTCAAAGCTGACGAAGGGATATTTCTGGGTTATTTTCTTACTTCCAAAGCATACAGAGTGTTAAACAAGCGTTCAAGGAAGATCGAAGAAACTTACTACGTGACTTTTGATGATAGCTATGTTAAGAAGCTAAAGGCCAACGAAGACACAGCTGGAGAAATCTTTCCTCAAACTGGCCAAGTCACAGCCTCAGTCGCTAATCTATTCAAGAAATTCATGGAGCTTTTTGATGAACCAGAGAAGGCCACTCTTTCTGAAGCCAGTGCAGAAGACAACAGGGTAGCTCACTTGAAGCAACTTATTGACGATGCTGCAAGAAGAATGAATGAAGAAGCATCGAGTTCACAAGACCCTCCCCAACACAATGCATCAGTAGAGGGGGAGTATCCACCAGCATCCTAGCCAAGTTCACAAGTTGAGGGGGAGCTAAGGTCTCAACCTTCAACCGAGAGTGCTTCACCAACCGAGAGTGCTTCACCAACCGAGAGTGCTTCACCAACCAAGAGTGTCTCACTAACCGAGAGATCCTCACCAACCGAAAATGCCCCACCAACCGTAGGTTCATCAACACCTGAAAGTTCATCACCTCAAGAAACCACTATAGCTCAAGATTCACAAGACATTCCTGCAAGATCACATGTCGAGGGGGAGCATGCTGATATGTCATACGACTTCGACAGTCTGTCCGAATCAGAAGAATTGATAAATGCTGAATTGGATCCATCCTTTGATCCAAACTTCCCTCCTCTCACCAAATGGACTAGAAATCATCCTATCTCTCAAGTTGTTGGTAATATCTCAGAAACAGTTCTGACCCGATCACAACTCAAGGCAAAACAAGCATCCTTGTACTCAAAAGTCGAATTCTGCATGTTTAACTCATTCGTATCCAAAGTTGAACCAAAGACAGTTAAAACTGCTCTTGATCACTCTGATTGGGTTCAAGCAATGCAAGACGAACTGAATGAATTTGAAAGGAACAAGGTCTGGCGTCTTATTCCAACTCCTCCACATGCCTCGGTTGTTGGTCTCAAATGGGTCTTCAGGAACAAACTTGACAAGGAAGGGAACGTTATCAGAAACAAAGCTTGTCTGGTCGTCAAAGGATACTGTCAGGAGGAAGGCATTGACTATGAAGAGACTTTCGCTCCGGTAGCTAGGCTGGAATCAGTGAGAATATTTCTTGCTTATGCTGCTCACAAAAACTTTGAGGTCTTTCAAATGGACGTCAAGTGTGCCTTTCTCAATGGAGATCTCGAAGAGACTGTGTATGTGGAGCAACCTCCTGGATTCGTTAATGAAAAGTATCCCGATCACTGTTATATTTTGGATAAAGTCGTGTATGGTCTGAAACAAGCACCGAGGGCCTGGTATGAAACGCTGACTAAATTCTTAAAGATGTCCAAATTCAAACAAGGTTCGGTTGACCCAACCTTCTTTCGCAAAAAGGAAGGTAACCACCTTATGATCTTTCAAATTTACGTCGATGATATCATCTTTGGCTCCACGAATCCAAGCCTAACAGCTGAATTCAGAAAGCTGATGGAGACTAAATTTGAAATGAGCTCGATGGGTCCCATTAACTTTTTTCTTGGTTTAAATATCAGACAGGGACCTGAAGGCATCTTTATCAACCAGGAAGCTTACACAAAGAATCTCTTAGCAAAATTTGGCATCATGGGAGATTCAAAGGTCAAATTCCCAATGGCATTCGGCACTAAGCTCACTCCATTCCTGGATAAACCGGCTGTTGATCTTACACTTTATCGTCAAATGATAGGCTCTCTAATGTGTCTTACTGCTAGCAGACCTGACATAATGTTTTCTGTTTGTTACTGTGCTCGGTTTCAGGTAAATCCACGGGAACCTCATATGCTTGCAGTGAAAAACATATTCTGTTATCTCAAAAGAACTACCTCCTTAGGTCTGTGGTACCCTTCTAACTCAGGCTTTTTCGTTCAAGCCTACTCAGATGCAGACCTTGGTGGTTGTGGTCTCGATAGGAAAAGCACCACTGGCGGTTGCCAATTCCTCGATGGGAAGTTGGTCAGCTAGCAGTCAAAGAAACAAACATGCGTGTCTCTGTCTACTGCTGAAGCAGAATACATTGCTGCTGCTTCCTGTACCTCTCAAGTGATTTGGATCCAGAGTCAACTCCGAGACTATGGACTCAATATGAAAAAGATCCCACTATATTGTGACTCTGAAAGTGCAATTAGGATCTGTCATAACCCAGTGCAACATTCCAAGACCAAGCACATCGCACTGAGGTATCACTTCATCAAAGATCACGTGGAAGACGGAAACGTGGAAGTACACTTTGTTCGAACCACTGATCAATTGGCCGATGTCTTTACCAAAGCTCTTCCTGAAACGACTTTCAACAAAATTCTACAAGGCTTGGGTATGATGGTAGGAGAGTCGGTCCCAAATCCTCAAATCTCCAACTAAGAATCAAGAACCGAAATAGACAGACCGCTCGGTCTCTCTCTGCTCTGGAGATTTAAAGGAACCAAAGCAAACAGACCGCTCGGTCTCTCTCTGCTCTGGAGATTTAAAGGAACCGAAGCAAACAGACCGCTCGGTCTCTCTCTGCTCTGGACATTTAAAGGAACCGAAGCACACAGACCGCTCGGTCTCTCTCTGCTCTGGTGATTTACTGGAACCGAACTAGACAGACCGCTCGGTTCCTCTCTGTTCTGAAATTGTCACCGAAATACATAGATCGCTCGGTCTATCTCTACTTCATCATTTTTTTTATGTTGTACAATTTTATCTTTCTGTTTTTATTTATTTTTCAGAAAAATCTCAAAATTACAAAAACATTTTATCTTTCTGTTATTATTTATTTTTCAGCAAAATCCTAAAATTACAAAAACATTTTATCTTTCTGTTTTTATTTATTTTTCAGAAAAATCCCAAAATCCCAAAAACATTTTATCTTTCTGTTTTTATTTATTTTTCAGAAAAATTTCAAAATTACAAAAACATTTTATCCTTCTGTTTTATTCCATTTTCTTACTTACTTCCACTACTCGCAAATCCTGGTCGGTGTACGCTTTGCACAGGTAAATACAAGTATCACCTTCTGTAGTGTTTACCCAGGTATGTTTTATCTTTCTCTCAGACTAGTTAGACGTCCCTAGAAGCATGCTGCTGTATGTTGTCGCAAGCCTCTATGACCTTGAGTACGCCTTAATGATTCGATCTATACCTATCATTTCTTCCCAATCAGGCTATTCTCTCACACTCGGTCTAGAGCTACCTTACTCTACTCATTTGATACATGAGTTGCTCTGCTTTGTCCCACTTCTGTAGCAGAAGGTACGTTCGGTCTCTTAACCACCTCCTCAAATTCTACATTTATCTTCGATTCCCCAAAGTAACCCTTGATGCTTTCGGTCTTTACCACTGAGGCTTATGGTTACACAACCTCTGTGTTTATGATCGTGGATTCGATTACCACGTTCTAAGTGAAACCCAAAATCCAATACCTGAAATGAATTGACGGTGAGTGATATACTCAAGCTATTACTTGGAAATATCATTTTCTTTTTGTGTGATCTTTTATGAAATCGTCTCCACCTAAGACATTTCTTCCCAAAGAGGTCCAGTTTATTTTTCTTTGAGATTTATGTTTATCCTATGCTTGTCACACGATAATTCCCACCTACCTGTTCAACAGATCACATCGGTCTCACAGGTATCTCTGCCAACACTCAGTTTTATGTTAAGACTTGATGTTCGGTTAGAGGTCAGCTACCCCTCAGCCCATGATCAAAAGATGCCTTTCATTGTTTATTAATAGACAACTGATCGTATTTCCAGGGAAACCACACAAGCACTTCAAGTCTCTCTTGGCTTTGAAGGAAGTGATTCTTGCCCGTAATCTTCCGCTTTCTGTCTTCTTAATAGACAACACTCACCTCTCAAACACCTTTGATTTATTTCTTTATCTTTCACACTCTTATGCACGAAAATTAATTTTTTCCTACATTCTGATTGCTGTTTGGTATATGGTTTTAAGTTTCAGTTGTAACCAAACAAGGGCACAAGGAATTTCAAACGGTACAAAAATGATTTGGGCGCGTGCAATTGATTCGTTTCACACCCATGTGTGCTGACGTATTCCTGGGATATACCATAACTTCCAATCGTGCTTTTTCAGGCGACGTTTTGGTTTCGCATTCATCACGATTTTCTCTCTCCAGTGAACGGTATAAATAGGGGTGATCGTGTTCTTTGGCATTTACCTCCCACGTAATTCTCTCTCTCTGAAAAGTTTCCACTGTTCATCTTCTTCCTCAATTCAACAATGGCGACTTCTTCTTTTGCACAAGATCAAATTGTATCTTCATCTTTGCTCTCCATCAAGCCCGATCAAAACATGATTATAGAGATGACCCCGTTCTTATATGATGCGTACATGCTACACGTGGTGGAATGCCTAAAATATTCCCCATTGCTGTTGGCACTCACGCAGGTGGAAGCCGTTCCAATGTCCCTGCTTTCTCAAGTCTACACAACAGCAAACTATGACAAACACAAAGATCGCATCTACTTCACCATCCACGACAAGAAAACCTCTGTGTCCAAAACAAGGTTTTGCTCTCTTCTAGGGCTTGCAGTTGATTCTTCCGTCATCTCACCGGATTTTATCACCACTACTCAACTCTTCTCAAAGATGTACGAGATGGGGTACACGGATGTTCTTACAACTATCGCGAAGGTCAAGAAATCTTGTCTTCCGTCTCAGTGGAACGGATTGCTTACCCTTTTGATCAAGGGTTTAGCGGAGCGGTGTGGTGGTTCTGACACCACGAGTAAAGGGTTTCTCACCATACTTTATGGTCTTTACAACGGCATCAATCTAGATTATGGCTCCATAATCTGGTCTCAAGTCGTTTAGAGTCTCAACACCTCTACACGGTACTCTGAGATATCATGCGGCCGTTTCTGGACGCTCATCACAAAGAAGGCTATGGATTCCCTTGAAATCCCGGTGATGAAGGATGCTCTTATGGCTTCAATTGCCTCTTACCACACCAAAAAGATCATAGTTTCTGATCCAAGTAAGTTTCTCCATTATGGATTAATCCCTGAATCCATGTACAGGTGTGTCACGCCTCACAGCAAAATCATGGCTGACTATAGCACCAGAACACCCTTGCCTCCAAGGGTTCTGTCCGAGGAACAGAAAGCAGCACTAGAAGCCCTTGATCAACCTGCCAACCGTGGCAAGAGGGCCGGCAAAAAGGAGAAACCAGAGAAGAAAGAAACTGAACCGAAAAAGGAGAGAAAGCGAAGATCCTCCAAACGCAAATCTGATGCAGAGGAACCTTCTCAGTCCAAATCAAAGAAGGTCAAGAAGATGGCTAAAAGAGCCAAAGGATCTCCTTCTCCTGGCTCTGCTCCTAATGACCCATCCGACACAGAGGTTGCTGCTCCTCCAACAGAGACAACAATTGCTCAGTCTCCTCAACAACCATCTTCTCCTGCAGACACTCATCTTCCCTCTCCACCAGCATCTCCCAAAATTACCAAATCACTCTCTCCACCAGCATCTCCCAAAATTACCAAATCACCCACTCCTCCATCTTCTCCTAAAATTCCTACCCTACCCCAATCACCAACACAGAAGGTCCCACTTTCTATTCCTATAACCATCCCTCCAACTACAACAGAACCAACCATTCCCTTCTCTGTTACTCAACCTACATCTTCTATCCCCACACCAATTATCACCGAATCAGTTACTATCACCTCTTCCCAACCACCGGTAACAGTCAATGTATCTGATACAGGGGCTACTACTATGGTTGAAACCCCTATCATCAACATCCCACCATCTCCTTCTCCATCCTCCAACTCCGGTGCTACCTTGGGTGGTGATGATGAAGAGTACGATTCTCTTTATTATAGCCCATACCGGATTCCCACAGACACTGATGCCGATACCCCTGTTACCAGTCAGCAGATTCAAGAAATTCATGATAAACTCGATAGTCTGCTGGCTGATAATAAAGTCTACGGGGGTGTCGTGCTAAAAGCCTTCATTGAGTCTACGATCAAGATGTATACTGATGCTCTGGATTGTTCCACTGATGCCATCGACAACTCAGCTGCTTCATGCTCCAAAGCCACAAAGGAAGTTTCTGAGGTTGTTCACACAAATCAGATCTTTCTTGATTCTCTAAAAGCGCATGCTGATTCCAGTGCGGCCAAGTTTCAGACGTCCGTCGACTCCTTCTCGGCTACCCTTCAGGGTGAAACCTCCAAATTTGAGGCTCTGCGTGCTGACCTCAAAACTGAATCCACCTCCTTTCTCCAATCTTTGGATTCACGTTTTGCTTCTCTAGCAGCAGAGAGCACCTTAAAGGAAGATCTTGTCAAGCATCAGGCAACCAACGACCTTCAGAAGATACAACTGGCCCAGGCACAACAAGAAATATCTTTGCTGAAAACTCAGCGGGCAGTTCTTCAAGGTTGCGCTGGTGATGTCAAGAATATGTTGACAAATGTTCTTGACACTCATGATCCCTTCCTTACCCTTACTATCAGACAACATCTCCAGGCTAAACTCCTTCCTGCGATTAACATCTTGAGCGAAATGAAGGGTGTCTCGGAGAAGCTTGTTCTTCCACGACAAGGGGGAGAGGAAGGTTTATCAAAAACAGAACCGAAGGTTAATGTAGCTTTGGGTTCTGGGAAACAGTTCCTTGTTGAGAGCGAGTCAGATACAGATGAAACTATCACTGAAGCTCTTCAACGAAAGAAAAGGGACAAAGAGCTGGATGAAACTCTTAAAATAGCTCGAGAGGCCAAGGCTAGGGAAAGAAAGATCAAGGAGGATGAGGATGCTATACAAGCCAAGAAGACTCTGTTCCCAGAATGGGACAGAGACACACTCATCAATCAAGCGATTGAGTTTCCCTCCATATATTGGTTGGAACCGATTGCATCTTTCGAGTGTGAAAATACCAAAGACTCGCAGTTTGACATGCCAATCACGCGAAAAGCTTTTACATTTCATTGCTTTGATGTCACTGCCGATGCCCCTCATCCAAACTTGAAGGTTGACAGAGAATTAATAGATTTCTATTTGAAGTATGGTCAACCGCAGTACTTAACATGGAGTGCACAGAAGATAATTAAAGTCAAGGTACTGAAACCAACACAGGCTGGGAAATTTGTGAACGTTAACTTCAAAATCAACAGAGGAACGGCCAACACAGAACATCTCATTTCTCTGGCAGATCTTCCCAGTCTGAATCCGCATGATTGGATTCTGCTCTACAACATTCTTCTCTCCAATCACAGAGAGTATGAACCGATTCTGAAACATCTCAAAAGAATGTTGGCTTCCTACATCCATGAGCTCGCCACTATGGATCAGGAAATAGCAAAGATAATGAACAAGAAACCGACCGTTAAGCCTACTTCCAAGACAGGAGACGTTCATAAAATGAAGTTAGGGCAAATTGACTCTTCCAATCTGACGGTCATGTTCACAAGAGGCGACAAGCATAAGTTTCTGTTTGCTTTGGTAGACAAACATCTGTTTTCAACAGATTGTCTGGAGCATATTATAAATATCATTCACCGATGAAAGCAGAACTCCACAACAGACAAGAAGAACTTCACTGATATGCTTCGTTGGTATATCACCTTCAGGCATCATATTCTGGCTATTATACCGAGGATTTTTGAGACGGTAAAGAAGCCTTCTGCTGTTAAAAGAGAATGAAGATTCTGTGCCAAAGACGCAAAGGGGGAGATTGTTGACGATAATTGTGTTGCGTCTTGGGCCCTTTTGTTTTACAACCGGATTGGGCTTGTCAATCCGTGTTTAGCTAGATTAGCCTTCTTTTTCTTAGAAAAACTGTTAGGGTTTCATTATAAATATATGCATGCATGTATGCGTATAGTAACGGTCGTCACTCTCATTGAATATTGTAAACCCTAAAATCCTCTACAGTTGATGTTCTTTATCGAGCTCTTCTGAGGATTGTTTATTGAATCATTTGACACCTTTTGATTGATTAGCTTGTTCTTAATTGTTTATCTAGTCATTTATCTACCTGTTTCATAGATCTAATCGATCTTTAAGTTTGTTTTAAACTCATCAGAGAATACAAGCAGTTTGAAAATCAACATAAAGCTGGTGAGTTCATAAGTGGTTTGTTTTCTGAAAACGAACAAGTTTCCTTTGGTTTTCCGAAAAGGTTTGTTATCCAAGAAAATCCCATATTTTCTTACAAGTAAAGTTTGATTATCCGTTTGTTATACGATCTGGTTATGTACAGTTTGTTATCCCAGGAAAACCCCTTATTTTCCTTTAAAGTTTGTAATCGGTTATTGGTTCTGAAAGTAATGTTCAAGTATCTGCTATACTTTATATGTTTGTGTGAAGTTTCCTGAAAACTTGGTTATCCTTGAAAAGTACATTAGTTTTAACACATATATAAAACTAATAAGTATAAAAGTATTCATAATCTAAATTGCGAGTTCCATAACCATACAATAGATTAGATAAGGCTCGAAATAGGGGACAATATCATTTTATGACTTTTTTCACCCTTGAACCTTTCGGTTCGACTGTAGCTAGCAGCCGAGTGCAGGGTTGTCAATCCAGTATAGATCTATACACTCAAGTCACACTCTCCCTCCAGGAGATTCTGGTTACGCGGGTAGTCCTACACTCTCGTAACTAGGGGGAGTGTTACGAAGGACGTGTCTCCAATCTGAAGATTAATGAATTTTAAAAGTATTTCTTTACTCTCTAATATAGGGGGAGTATTACCAAGGACATCTAAAAAGTAATTACATAGAAAACTCTGTTTATTGTTCCTCCACTCTCGTAACTAGGGGGAGTGTTAAGGTTCTAAGTTCAACGTTACTAGTCCTTCACTCTCGTATCTAGGGGGAGTGATATTAAAGACATTTTAATGTTCTAAGGTTCATGCTTTTAATAGTAATGATGTAGAAATTCATTTGTGAAATATAAAATATAACATCTTATTACGAGTTTCACAAATAGTTTGACGGTTTACTCTGCAAGATAAACGGTTGGTTAATACAGTTTTCCAGTGTTAAAAGCATACAAAGTATGAAACATTTCAAATGAAATCATAAGTTTGAGTACAATATTTCCTTGTACTTTTGCTTGTATTCCCCCGTGAAAACATTGAAAACATGGAAAATGTGTAGGGGTATGAACTCACCAATCGAGAAATGTGCCGGTTAGGATGCTAATTGTCAGTTCGGGGCTTGAATACACGCGAGGTTCCTATGTAATATTAAGGTATACATAATTGTATCTAATTAGACTTTGAACTACCAAATAAGTAAGACAATACACTCCGAGACGTGAAAACACTTTATTTCAAGTGTTAAGAGTGAGCCAGGTAGCATCTAAGGGTGTGTAGGGCCTAGATAAGGAGTTTACTCTTAAAGAGTAAGCCCTTAGAGGTGTTTATGGTCCAAAGACTGTGTTCCCATGAGTTTATGGCCATGAAATCATGGATGGTGTGTTCTTGGATGTTTAAAGGCCTTGCAATGCACAAAGGAAGGTTCTAGGGTTGATTCTATGGCTTAGGAAGTGATCGAGACTTGAATTGACCTTGGAAAAGGAGTTTATGGTTCTTGAATGACACTTGGGTAGTTTACTACCATAAACACATGAGTTTATGGCCGTAAACTCATGTTTGTCCATGAATCATGTGTTTTGATGGTTGTTGGTTAAGCATTCAAGGTGTTTAGGGAACTTAAACACGCCATTCAAGGTGTTTAGGGAACTTAAACACGCCATTCAAGGTGTTTACGGTTTTGGGAGACCTTCCCAAACCATAAACTCAAGTATGACTCATTTCTATATGTTTTGGTGCATCAAATGAAGGAGTACAATGTTCTAGGCACTCATGGAAGCCTTTGGAGGTGTTTAAGGGGCATTTTAACACCTTAAAAGGTGTTTAAGGTCCATGAAAATGTGTTTACGGTTCAAGAAGGTTCTTGGACCATAAAATCATGTTTACCACCCAAATGATATGATTTTGGTGCTCAAATTTCGTGCATGCAAGTCCTTAAGCCATATCTAAGCACTAGAAGGGATTTGGAAGGGTTTTGGGGCTTCAAAATCCCTTTAAAGGAGTTTACGGTTTTGGGAGGTGTTCCCAAACTGTAAACACATGTTCTTAATGGTTTTGGGTAGTTTAAACATAGATTTGCATGATAACCAAGCTTAGAAACATGCTAGGATAGAATACTTACCAAATTGAAGCTTGAAAGGGGAGTTTTTGGCTAAATTTCGAGTTTTAGAGAGAGAAAGTTGTGAGGTGGGTAAAAGTCTTCAAATGATGCCCACTTACCCTTTATATAAGAGTTGGGTTTGAGACCCGGTGGAAATCTACTCGATACCGACGTCAAACGGGGTTAAAAAATTTTACCTGATTAATTTGCCGTAATTACGACTTAGTCATAAATAAAATTTTCCAAATAATTAACGAGGGTATTTTTATGCGTTTCTAATGGGTTTGGACACTCACGAGTCCATAATAAAAAGTCCCCATTTTAATTAATTTAACTCAAATGTTAACGGAAAAATTGGAATACGAACGGTTTTATTAACTGGAACGGGTTATAGTGACGTATGAATTACGGGTTGTCACATTATCCCCCCGTTAGAGAAAATTTCATCCCGAAATTTAGAATTAAAATACAAATCATGGAATTGGAAAGAGATGCGGATACTTCTGTTTCATCGTGTCTTCGCGCTCCCAAGTGAATTCGGGTCCCCGCTTGGCATTTCAACGAACCTTCACAATTGGGATGCGACTTTGTTTTGTACGTTTGATCTCTCAATCCATGATTTTGATGGGTTCTTCCACAAAGTTCAGGTTTTCGTTGATCTCGATCTCGTCAAGGGGGATCACGAGTGTTTCATCAGATAGACACTTTTTAAGATTAGAGACGTGGAAGACAGGATGGATGTTGCTATGTTCTTGAGGTAGTCGGAGTTTGTAGGCTACATGATCGATCCTGGCGAGGATCTCGAAAGGTCCAATGTACCTCGGGTTAAGTTTTCCACGCTTTCCAAAGCGTATCATGCCTTTCCAGGGTGAGACCTTCAACAGGACATGATCTCAAACCTGGAATTCCAAGGATTTCCATCGTTTATCAGCGTAACTCTTCTGTCGGTCTCGTGAAGCTTTCAGTCGCTCTCAGATTCGGATGATCTACTCGCTGGTTTCACGGATGATTTCAGAACCAGTGAGAGCACTGTCGGGGACTCGACTCTTGGCTAGCTGCATGTCCCCTACCTCGGCCCAACACAGAGGGGATCTGCACTTACTGTTGGGTTATGAGCATTCTAACACTCCTAAGTGTACATGCAACCCTAAATACCTTGGATCTATGTTTTCTCTATTATACATGCAAATATGAACATCCAAGGTATTATCCTAATCTAGCATACAAAATAATCAATAAAGCAAGATAGAATACATACCTCTTTGATAGTGCTTGTCTTCATGAAGCTTGAGTGCCTAGTGCCCCAAGTGTGACACCTCAAATGGTTCACACAACACCATAAGCACTTGGAATAACTTAGAGAGAAATTAGAACACTTCATGAAATCGTCTAGCCCTCATACATACACATAGTCATAGTAACGATTTCTTGAGCCATGGGTTTCTTTTATATGGTGGCTATTAGGGTTACACCATGTAACTCATGACTTTACCCATTCCTTATGCTCCATGGATTTTAACCTCCATGGAGTATCCATGGGTCACCCCATGGACTTAGTCCAACATAAGGAATCTTGGATCACAAGCCCACATATATAAGAATGAATGATTTACATAATCAACCCATATATTTAATTAGTCTCCTTTTGATCACTTAATTAATTCCAAATTAATTATTGATCAATACTAATTAAATAACCTTATTAATATATTAGAACTTATAATATATTAACAAACCTTAAGTGTTATTTCTCATTTTAGTTTATCCAAGTGCATGATGCCATGCAACCCAAATGGACCATGCCGGGTCGGGTCAAGTCTTACCAATTATAGTTATGGACTTAGACATTAATCCAACAGTCTCCCACTTGGATAAGTCTAAAACTATTTTTGTGTATGACTTCAGGAACCAACTGGCAATCGTAGCTCTCAAAAGCTTCTGTCGAACTCTGACCTTGTAGATGAACTTTGATCTTGTCAATGACTTGTCCATTAGATAAGGGATCATATATTCCTCCATTCTAGATATCATATGGACTAAGACATGGATTATAATCATTCTCTCTGTCCATTTGTTGTTTCCCGATTTCCGATTTATGACGACTGACTAATTGAACAAATCAAATCAGTCCTGGCCCGGCCGAGCACTTCCATTTGTCATCATCAAATCATCGAGGGGCCCACAGATACCGCTTTTATCCCGAAGGTAAAAGGAATGGATAAACTTCGACTCATATGGCTTGTTCTACTACTTGTTGAATCATACACAACGAGTTACCAATGCATTTCATGTAATCAATGTAATATCAACTCATAGTAACAACTCATATCTCTAGGTTTGAAGAATATAAGATATTATCGTCTCATGATCACTCGTGATAAAATCCATGAAGTGATTCCAATGAGCGCGGGTTGAATCCAATACTCAGAACTTATGAGCACTCATGAGTGTTGTAGCCCTTTACAAGCCAACCCATGACAGTCTTAATTCATATCTACTTCCAACATATGACCGACTGTGGATGGTTTGAATAACTTAGTCATTCCGGAAGAATAACCTAGTTTATTCGGGAAGTCAAAACATGCAAAGTGAAACACAATAATAATTGAATCCAATATGGTCTCAGAACTTATGAATATAAATAAAACACTTTTTATTTATCACCATATGATTACACATTATTCATTGTATATTGTTTCAGCTATCAACATTATTCTTGAATTTAAAACAATAGTTGTCCCATGCTCCAAGCATGTACACTATGTTTTCTAAACACTAGTCATGCCATACACCAAGTATGCATACTATGTTTGTCTATGATCTTTACTTTGTGAACTAGATCAATTGAACATAATCTTCAATGATTCTCTTTTCACACTCCCAAATCCTTACTGCAAATGCAAGAATTCCAAATTCATGTCATTTACTGAAATATGTTAGATTCTAAACTTATATGCATCGATCCTCTTGTAATGATTATGCACAAAGTCAGAAAGACTTAACAACAACCATTACAGAGCATTCCAAAGGAGATCAAGTCCTTGGAACCATCCTTCTTGCATTAAGTTTCCTAATCTTAAACAGATTGGAAAAAATTCTAACTTTGAAACATTTCCAGATTCCATTTTGACTATAACTTCTGAACAAGAGTTGCCTCCTTACAGATTATGTCAATATGGTCCTTCCAGAATTATTACTATACTTCCAATTGTCCTTGAGAAACCAGTCTTTGGTAAACCTTAGATTGTCCTCGACAATTGTTTAATCCTTTTAGTCATATCCAGTTCTAAACCTTTTCCATTCTTCACGCCCCAGGCATTTGGAAAATTTTAGAAAGGATGAATATAGCACATGTAATCGATCCTATATCCGAAGCATATGGGACACAATTCATGATGTCTCACATAAAGACTAAACCAGTCTTTTGCTATAACATTTCCATTTCTATTTGCCAAGTTCTCATAATTGGAGTTATGAAAAGGGATGCCGTAATCATAATCGAATTTTAGAACGCAAATAATGGAACCATATACAGAATTTCCTTATGTTGAGCCATTCCAACATGAAATTCATATATATCCTTGACTAAATGATTAAAACCTCACGATCTAAGCTTATAGATTTGAGATGAAGTATAATTTCCTCTCCCTTAATTATAGCAAAACAACTTTTTCCCAACTGAAACCTTTTGTTTTCTATAATTAACATTGCTAGCTTGCAATACTTATCGTAATTATCATGCTCCCACTAACATGATGATTATTAGCATAACACTTATGCTCCCACTAGCTTTGACATGTACTCAGAAATCAGCTGGACTTCTAGAAATCAATACTTTATTGACTTTCTTACCAAAGTTCAGATTTCTGATACTAGATTGTTTTGATAAAACTTTACCAAAAACATACACCTTCCCTTAGATAGCTCATGGGTGTGTCAAAACAATTTTAAGAAATATGAAAAGGGATGCCGTAATCATAGTCTTGATTGTTTTGACCTTTGCCATTTCTCACAAGTCCAAGTTAGTGTGCCGGTAAACCACACACGCTCCACTAACGACTTTGAGAATGCAAATATCACAATTGCTATCTAGCTAAAATCTACTTAGTGGAAGTGTTTCCTCACCATCATTTTCATGAATCAGAGAGAAACCTTATGACACTTAGATTTATTGGTGTATGAGTTACTACCCATATGAATTTGTCAAAACCATAATCACAAGACAAGGATAGTGACAAATCCAAAAACATATGGATTGAACTCAATCTTAATTTCTTGCCACCTGGTAGCTCAGGGGCCTACCATTGCTTCCAAGTTGTTGTGCAACACATTGAGAACTCTAAGAACTCATATGCAAAGCCAACTTTAACTGGAATGGGCACAGAATATGTCAACACGATAGGTTATAAACCTTAAGTCGTGTGCTAGTGAAGAACTTTAGGTTTCATTCTTGATTAGTTCTTGAGAATTTCAAGACCTTTAAGACTCCCACTGTCCTCTTGACCTATAAGACTTCCTTGTCAAACATCCAAGAGATAGTGCGGATTCTAATCAAGACAAACACTTCACACAATTGGCCTTAGTTGATCTTTGTTTTATCCAAAACATCACAACTTACCAATTTCAAATGTACAAGAGTAGAAAACTTTTACTCTTACATTTGACAAGTGTTTTAAACCTTCTCTAAGACATGTCACTCAAATTACAATCTTGGAGTATGACTCTAAGACTTGTATTGGAACGAAGTATGACTCATCTTCTTGATTTAACCATTTCAACAATTCAAGATCCCTTCTTCTTAGTCATAAGAATGCACTAAGACTTCCTTAGAGAACTAATTTTTGATATGGTTTCTTAATCATTAAGATGATCACAAAACTGATACTAAAGTACTCTCCCATCTTTTCAGATATGAGAAACTTTTATCCTTTTGCCTAACTTGATTCTCCTTATTCGCTCTGCCTTACATTGGAACATTTTCCAATGTCTCAGAGTTACACTTAAGCTTGTAAGTATAATCATATTTACTGAGCTTTAGTAAACTATGACGAATAACCTTATATCTTTTGTGGTGGACTTAATCAGTGCACATGAATGTGTACTCGATCCCTTAGTCCATTACTTTACTCACACATCCATGTGAATAAGTAATTAGTCTTAATTTTTCCAATACTTGAAAGTTCTCATTCATCATGCTATACAACTTGCATGATTCCAAGTCCCGGTCCAATTGAGACTTTGGATGATGAGAATCTTTCCTTGTTGTGTAAATTTAGACATTACCACAAATGAAAGAATCAATTACATATTTCCACTCTTGCTATTAATGGAATCATATAAGCAACAATTTTTCCTCAAATGCCATTGTAAGGATATTTTTAAAATAAATAAAATCAAAATTTTCCTTTTATTTTAAAACTATGCGGAAAAACTTATCCTTACAATCCATATGAAAACTTGTTGTTATCTATTCCTAAGCAATATCTCATAACTCCTAAGAAGTAGCTCAAGAATCCGATTTCCAAACTACGCGATAGAAATCCATCTATGCGATCAGATTCAGCATATTCTTTCTTTAAGTTCCTTTACTTTTCTTTGATTCTTAAAACATCACCATGTGACCCAGTCACATCATGTATAAGGAATCTCAGAATAGAAACTTAACAGAGTTAGAGTAGTGGACTTTTACCTGAAGTAGAGTCAATCTTATTGACTTTAACATCCTTAGGTAAATTAGGCAGCTTCGCAACTAATGACCCTTACTTTGGCAATATAAACATATGGACCCTTTGATAACGGTACATGAGACTATCACATACTTAGACTTTTCTCTTTACCATTTGGTCAACCGAGTTGACTATGGCCGATCCCTTTCCATTGGGAAGAGAATGCTTTTTCTGTATTTCCAGTGTCACCATTGTCAATGTCCATAAAGTTTCAGGAAGTTGATCTTAACAATAGATAAGATCATTAAGGGTCTTGTCATAGTCTATTTCATAGGTGTTCCAAAAGAACTCACTATGTGACTTAGAAAGTAATTGAGCCACTAACTTTCTCAAGACTTTGACACCCAACTCTCCCGGCTTGTCAATATGTGACTACATCTCCAAGATGTGATCACACCTAGACCTTGCCTTGCCATTAGGGCTCGAGTGACTTTAAACTTTTAAAGAACTTGTGGGGTAGGGAGAATAATTTGGAGGAGGTGAAAGAAGTATGAAATCCATGGGACATCATCTTCATTTAGGAAAGCTTGTTTCAAGAGATTTGGGAAGATCATAAATGTCTAATCCAGACATGTTATGGGAGATATTCAAGATAGTTGATCTTTGAGTCCTTAATATGACACCCAATATGAAAATATTAAGGCTAGGACCCAACAAACTATTTTATAACTTAGAAGAGGTATGCCGTAATCCAAGCTATAAAACAATTTGAAGGTAGGTGAATGACGATTCACCAATTTCCACCAAGATAAACGAAATGTATTATTAGGTTTTAATTGGTTTTTGAAACTCCTAGATCTTTTAAGATTCATTGAACTGTTCAATGGCATGTTTTAATCTCGAGTGTGCCCTTCAGGTTTTGTGACTGGGATGCCGAGGATCACAAAACAAGGTGTGAAGTAACCATGCAAATTACTGGGTACCCTTAAGTGTTTATCCCTCAATCGATGTGCCGGTTAACCACACACGCTCCATCGATACTATGATAAACATTAAGTTACCCTTTGCCTACCTTGTTAAATACGAGTTAGTGTGCCGGTTAACTACACACGCTCCACTAACCGACTTAAACAAAGTGCAAAGTGTAATTTCATGGATTAGCACCTTATTCACATTTTCCTAAGTAACTAAGATTGGGAATTATTAAGAGTTTAGTTACTTAGTATTTATCATTAATACTTTTAATGAAGGGAGAATTATAGTCATGTCAAACCCGTTCGGCTAACGACCCTCCACCAGTCAAGCAAGCGGTGGGTGAGAGTGGACACCCATTAAGTTGCCATTTTATAGGCAACAACCTTATACCCACCTTATAGACCGGCTTCGTGAATGAGGCGTACTAGGGGTAAGACCGACTTTACTCTTATACATATAAATATTATTAACTTATAATATTATAAAGTATAAGGGTTGAATTTTAACTTTTAAAATTCTAAGGGCTAACTTGGAATTAAAGTATTCATAAGAGAAAACTTTACAAATTCCAAAACTTGAGGGCAAGTTTTGAAACTATTCAAAACTAATTAATTCCATAACTTATGTATTTAAAGTAGTTTTAATCCAAAAACTCTTCAAGTTCCATAACTTGTGGACAAATTATGGAAGACTTTAAACTAATAAAGAATTAACCTTTTCTTTATTTTATAACTTATGGAATTAATTAAGGTTACATATTTGATTTTATTTATTTATTAATGAAGTGACTCTTGAACCTCCATAACTTAAGGACAAGACTCTTCATCTTTTTTTGTAACCTTTGCCAACTTTATGAGTTTTATGAGTCTTTAATGTGACTCTTCATGTAACTTAAGGATAAGTTACACAAACACATTTTATACTCAACTCTTAGATTAATTTGGATTGAAAACAACTTTTTCACTCAACTTTTCTATTAATCTAAGCAACTCATAAGAACAAGATAATTCAAATCAAACTTTTTCATGTAATTAGTCTAACCTTTAAACTAATACAAAACATGAATCTATTGACAATTATCTTTGAAAATGGATTAGCATGAACATTACCACATTAAAAACAAGTTTATAAGTTCAAAACAACTTAGGGTAATGTTCCTAGTCCATTTCTAGCCAAAAACCTCGAAGATATGCTGTCTGGGGTCCAACTCGTCGAGTGCATGAACACAACTCGGCGAGTTGGATGCATTTTGCCTTGGACTCGTCGAGTCCCTTCATGGACTCGGCGAGTCTGTTGGGCTGACAGCATCAAAACTCGATTTTTCAGCTCCATTTGCAAGTATAACAAGAAAACAAGCCTAGGCTCTGATACCACTGTTGGGTTATGAGCATTCTAACACTCCTAAGTGTACATGCAACCCTAAATACCTTGGATCTATGTTTTCTCTATTATACATGCAAATATGAACATCCAAGGTATTATCCTAATCTAGCATACAAAATAATCAATAAAGCAAGATAGAATACATACCTCTTTGATAGTGCTTGTCTTCATGAAGCTTGAGTGCCTAGTGCCCCAAGTGTGACACCTCAAATGGTTCACACAACACCATAAGCACTTGGAATAACTTAGAGAGAAATTAGAACACTTCATGAAATCGTCTAGCCCTCATACATACACATAGTCATAGTAACGATTTCTTGAGCCATGGGTTTCTTTTATATGGTGGCTATTAGGGTTACACCATGTAACTCATGACTTTACCCATTCCTTATGCTCCATGGATTTTAACCTCCATGGAGTATCCATGGGTCACCCCATGGACTTAGTCCAACATAAGGAATCTTGGATCACAAGCCCACATATATAAGAATGAATGATTTACATAATCAACCCATATATTTAATTAGTCTCCTTTTGATCACTTAATTAATTCCAAATTAATTCTTGATCAATACTAATTAAATAACCTTATTAATATATTAGAACTTATAATATATTAACAAACCTTAAGTGTTATTTCTCATTTTAGTTTATCCAAGTGCATGATGCCATGCAACCCAAATGGACCATGCCGGGTCGGGTCAAGTCTTACCAATTATAGTTATGGACTTAGACATTAATCCAACACTTACGACCGCAAAGGGCTTCGAATGGGGCAACTTTGATACTGTTGTGGTAGTTGTTGTTGTACGAAAACTTGATCAAGGGTAAATGGGTGTCCCACGACATTCCAAAATAAATGACACATGTTCTTAGCATGTCCTCCAGGGTTTGGATGGTTCTCTCACTCTGTCCGTCGGTCTGAGGATGATAAGTTGTACTCATGTCCAGCTTGGTTCCAAGAGCTTTCTGAAGGGACTGCCAGAACCTTGAGGTAAACCTGCTATCTCGATCGGAGATAATCGACACCGGTACACCATGCAGTCGGACTATCTCTTGGATGTAGACTCGCGTGAGTCTTTCCATCTTGAATGATTCTTTAATCGGAAGGAAGTGAGCGGATTTTGTCAAACAATCGACAATTACCCAAATGGTATCGTACCCACTCGGAGACCTTGGTAACTTGGTGATGAAATCCATGGTAATCATCTCCCATTTCCACTCAGGTATCTCAGGCTGCTGGAGTAGACCCGAGGGCTTCTGATACTCGACCTTTACTTTGGCGCAAGTCAGGCACTTGCCCACGAAGGTTGCGATTTTGGCTTTCATGTTTGGCCACCAGTATTGTTTCTTGAGATCCATGTACATCTTGTCCGAAACTGGGTGAACAGAGTATTTGGTCTTGTGAGCTTCGGTCATGACAATGTTTCTGAAACCTCCAAACTTTGGGGTCCATATTCTATCCATGAAACAGTAGACTCCATCACCTCTGATCTCAAGTTTCTTCTCCATTCCTCTCAAGGTTTCGTTCAACACATTTTTTTGGCTTTAGGGCTTCCAACTGAGCTTCTTGAATCTGTGCAGATAAGTGGGAATGGATGGTGATCGTCAATGTCTTCGTCTTGCGGCTTGAACTCTCCTTTCAGCTAAGGGCATCTGCTACCACATTGGCCTTGCCGGGATGGTAGCGGATTTCGCACTCGTAGTCACTGAGTAGTTCTACCCATCTCCACTGCCTCATGTTTAAGTCTTTCTGATTGAAGATGTGTTGCAAACTTTTATGATCAATGAAGATCGTGCACTTAGTTCCGTAGAGGTAACGTCTCCAAATCTTCAGTGCGAAGACCACTGCTCCTAACTCCAGGTCATGAGTCGTATAGTTAACTTCGTGTGCCTTCAGTTGTCTCGAGGCATAAGCAATAACTTTTCCTCTTTTCATAAGCACACAGCGTAAACCCTGATTGGATGCATTACAATAAACAACAAAGTCCTATGTTCCTTCGGGCAGGGACAAAATAGGCGCGTTGCACAGGGCTCGTTTCAATCTTTAGAATGCGGTTTCTTTCTTTTCACTCCAACAAAAGGGTACACCTTTCTACGTCAAAGTAGTTAGGGGTTTGGCGATTCTGGAAAAATTATGGATGAACCTGCGATAGTAGCCAGCGAGACCCAAGAATTGACGGATTTATGTGGGTGTCTTCGGTGCCGACCAATTCTCTATCGCCTTGATCTTGGACGGGTCCACGTGTATACGCTCCTCGCTTACCACGTGACCAAGGAAAGCTACTTTCCGAATCCAGAATTCACATTTGGAGAATTTCGCGTACAGCTTCTCCGTTCTAAGTGTTTCCAACACTAATCTCAAGTGTTGTTTGTGATCTTCTTCGCTTCGGGAATAGAAAAGTATGTCGTCAATGAACACAATGACAAAATTGTCCAGGAAAGGACGACACATCCGGTTCATCAAGTCCATGAACATAGTCGGTGCATTGGTTAAACCGAAGGGCATCACCACGAACTCGTAGTGACCATACCGAGTCCTGAATGATGTCTTGGAAACATCTTTCTCGTGAACTCGAAGTTGATGGTATCCCGATTTGAGGTCTATCTTCGAGAAGTATCTGGCTCCCTGAAGTTGATCGAAGAGGTCATCTATTCGAGGAAGAGGATAACGGTTTTTGACGGTCAACTTGTTCAGCTCGCGGTAGTCTATGCACATTCGAAAGGGCCCATCTTTCTTCTTCACAAATAATATCGGGGATCCCCAGGGTGAGGAACTCGGTCTGATGAACCCTTTATTGAGTAGCTCATTAAGCTGACTGGATAACTCCTGCATTTCTACTGGAGCTAAGCGATACGAAGATTTGGCTACAGGATTGGCTCTAGGAATTAGGTCGATGCGAAACTCGACTTGACGTTCGGGAGGAATTCCCGGGAGCTCTTTGGGAAAGACATCAGGAAAGTTGCAGACTTTGGGGATGCTCTCGAGGTCCTTAACTTCCTGTTTCTCGTTGATTACATGAGCTAGGAATGCATGGCATTCCTTTCGCAAGAGCTTCTGAGCTTTGATGCAGGAAATGGTACGAAGATTGGAACTGAGTTTATCGCCATAAATCATGAAAGTTTGACTGGAGGGGAGATTGAGACAGATGGATTTTTCATAACAAAGGATATCAGCATGATTGAGACTCAACCAATCCACGCCAATAATAAAATCAAAGCTCTTTATGGATACTGGCATTAGGTCAATGGGGGAAGAATGATCATTCAGGGTAAGGGTATAACCTATGAATATGTCGTTAGCATTTTCTTTCTCACCGTTAGCCATCTCGATGGTAAATGTTTTGGTTAATGGTTGGGGATCATTTTTAAGAAAATGTTTGAACGAATGACTAACAAAGCTTCTTTCAGCACCAGAATCGAAAAGGATACTAGCATAAGAATCGTCGAGAAAGAATGTACCCGAGACAATGGTGGGATCGGCGACTGCTCATCTCGTCCCATAGCTAGGACTCTCCCAGTGTTACCCGTTGTAGCTGCCTTGGGGCAGTTCCTCTTGAAATGACCTACTTCCCCACATCTGTAGCAGGCTTGACCGATACCCACTCCGAAAGATTGATTTGTTGATTGAGTTGGTGTCTTGCAGTTTTTCGCAGTGTGGCCCTTCTTGCCACAGTTGTTGCAATTCACTTCCCGACATGGGATAGAAGTGAGGTGATGATATTTGCACTTGTTACACATGGGGAGGGTACCAGCATATCTATTGGTAGGTGTTTGGGCTATGGATCCAACGGCAGAAACAGCAGCAGGGATAGTAGCAGCGTGGACTTCCACAGTTTGCTGTTTCTTTGAAGACTCTTGGGAAGACTGACCCTTCTTCTTCTTCCAGAATTTCCTTTTCTCACCACTCCTCTTTGTCGGCTCCGGAGTGGTGGTTGCTTCCTCAATGTCATCGTTATGGTCGATCAAAGTCTGTGCCAGGTATTTGGCACTGTCGTATGTGTCTGGCTTTATAGCCAAGACGTTTCCCTTGGTTGGTTGGGTCAGCCCCCAGATAAATCTCTCAATCTTTTTACTCTCCGGGGTAACCATTCCCGGATAGAGGAGCGCCAAATCATCGAATCTTGAAGTGTAACCAACGATATCGGAACCCTTCATCTTCAGGTTCCAGAGTTCATGTTCTAGTTTCTGCATTTCGCCTCGAGGGTAGTACTCCGCAAGCAGAAGCTCTTTCAGAACCTCCCAACCCATAGCATTGGCTACAGGTAAAGTTAAGGATTTGACTCGGCCATTCCACCAAGTCAGGGCTTCGTCGGTGAAGGTGCAAGCGTCGAACTTCACCTTATCGGATTCCAAACAAACACAAATTTCAAAGATAGATTCGATTTTCTCGAACCATCGGGTTAGGGTAATGACACCTCCAGTGCCATTGAAGGGCGTGGGTTTTGCATTCATAAAATCTTTGTAGGAACACTCCTTCCGGTGTCCCTGGCTACCTTCTATGTTTTGAGGCTGAGTCCCACCTCTTGGCCCGCCTGAACCACCAGGGTTATTTGTGACATCGCAACAGCAGTAACAGCTGCTTGGAACATCGCGGGATCAAATGGAGAGGGAGGTGGTGGTGGAGGAGGATTGTTTTTCTTTGAGCTGGGTCTTTTCTTGGGAGGCATCTTGATCTATAATAGTTAGGAAAGAGAGGATCATAAGTCCTCTGAATTGAATCAAGAGATATGGAACAAGAAATATCTCATTATGATAGATATAAAGTTCTAGTAAGCGATAAAACAGGAAAGAGTTATTAAAGCAGATAAACTATCGCCAAGGAAGAAAGGAGTAGCATCACTCTGAATGAATTTCTACAAAGTACTCTGCTCTGACTAAGATACTCCCATAGTATCTTATGTTTCGCTGCAACGATGAATCATTGTTTGGATCTTAGGTAAGTTTTAGGCATGCTGCACACCACAATTGCTCCCAAGCACATGTTGGTCGTGTCTCAAATGAATATAGTTGATCAAGCTATATTGACCCTAGACACGACTACATAACTGCCCAGGTTTAACCGCAGCATACAACACTCAATTACTTATGTTTTGTTCTACTCGAAGTTATGTTCCCGGCGGTTAGGTATACTTGTATACTTTTGAAAATACTTATATTTTAAAGTATACATTTAGTTCAGAGCACTTTGGCCCCTTAATGTTTATAGTCTTATACCATGCAAGATTTGGTATACTAGTTCACTATAAACAAGGGCTCTGATACCAATCTGTCACACCCCGAAACCGATGGTGGAAACATTCCAGGGCGGATGACGTCATGTAAGTATCACAACCAATGTACATAGTAAGCACAGTAAACACAAAACATTACATTAGATATGAATAATTACATTTTTTTAAAAGTAAAGTGATACATGTTCTAATTGTACAATAGTTTGGACAAAAGTAAAGGCGTGTCTTCTAAAACACTCCGTCTTCTCCAAAATATTGCGGGTACCTGTCTAATGCAAACTTGAGAATACAAGTAGTTTGAAAATCAGCATAAAGCTGGTGAGTTCATAAGCGGTTTGTTTTCTGAAAATGAACAAGTTTCCTTTGGTTTTCCGAAAAGGTTTGTTATCCAAGAAAATCCCATATTTTCTTATAAGGAAAGTTTAATTATCCGTTTGTTATACGATCTGGTTATGTACAGTTTGTTATCCCAGGAAAAAGCCTTATTTTCCTTAAAAGTTTGTAATCGGTTATCGGTTCTGAAACTAATGTTCAAGTATCTGCCATACTTTAAATGTTTGTGTGAAGTTTCCTGAAAACCTGGTTATCCTTGAAAAGTACATTAGTTTTAACACGTATATAAAACTAATAAGTAAGTATAAGAGTATTCATAATCTAAATTGCGAGTTCCATAACCATACAATAAACTAGATAAGGCTTGAAACAGGGGCCAATATCGTTTTATGAATTTTGCCACCCTTGAACCTTTCAATTCGACTGTAGCTAGCAGCTAGGTGCGGAGTTGTCAATCCCGTATAGATCTATACACTAAAGTCACGCTCTCCCTCCAGGAGATTCTGGTTATAGGGGTAGTCCTACACTCTCGTAACTAGGGGGAGTGTTACCAAGGACGTGTCTCCAAGATTAAGATTAATGAATTTTAAAAGTAGTCCTTTACTCTCGAATCTAGGGGGAGTATTACCACGGACATCTAAAAAGTAATTACACGGAAAACTTTGTTTATTGTTCCTCCACTCTCGAAACTAGGGGGAGTCTTAAGGTTCTATGTTCAACGTTACTAGTCCTTCACTCTCGTATCTAGGGGGAGTGATATCAAGGACGTTTTAATATTCTAAGGTTCATGCTTTTAACAGTAATGATGTAGAAATTCATTTGTGAAATATAAAATATAACATCTTATTACGAGTTTCACAAATAGTTTGACGGTTTACTCTACAAGTTAAACGGTTGGTTAATACAGTTTTCCCGTGTTAAAAGCATACGAAGTATGAAACATTTCAAATGAAATCATAAGTTTGAGTACAAGATTTCCTTGTACTTTTGCTTGTATCCCCCCCCCCCCCTGAAAACATTGAAAACATGGAAAATGTGTAGGGGTATGAACTCACCAATCGAGAAATGTGCCGGTTAGGATGCTAATTGTCAGTTCGGGGCTTGAATACACGCGAGGTTCCTATGTAATATTAAGGTATACATAATTGTATCTAATTAGACTTTGAACTACCAAATAAGTAAGACAATACACTCCGAGACATGAAAACACTTTATTTCAAGTGTTAAGAGTGAGCCAGGTAGCATCTAAGGGTGTGTAGGGCCTAGATAAGGAGTTTACTCTTAAAGAGTAAGCCCTTAGAGGTGTTTACGGTCCAAAGACCATGTTCCCATGAGTTTACGACCATAAACTCATGGATGGTGTGTTCTTGGATGTTTAAAGTCCTTACAATGCACAAAGGAAGGTTCTAGGGTTGATTCCATGGCTTAGGAAGTGAGCGGGACTTAAATTGACCTTGGAAAAGGAGTTTACGGTTCTTGAATGACACTTGGGGAGTTTACTACTGTAAACACATGAGTTTATGGCCGTAAACTCATGTTTGTCCATGAATCATGTGTTTTGGTGGTTGTTGGTTAAGCATTCAAGGTTCTAGACCCAAATCTAAGTCATAAAATGTGTTTAGGGCACTTAAACACCCCATTGAAGGTGTTTACGGTTTTGGGAGACCTTCCCAAACCTTAAACTCAAGTATGACTCATTTCTATATGTTTTGGTGCATCAAACGAAGGAGTACAATGTTCAAGGCACTCATGGAAGCCTTTGGAGGTGTTTAAGGGGCATTTTAACACCTTAAAAGGCGTTTAAGGTCCATGAAGATGTGTTTACGGTTCAAGAAGGTTCTTTGACCATAAACTCATGTTTACCATCCAAATGATATGATTTTGGTGCTCAAATTTCGTGCATGCAATTCCTTAAGCCACATCTAAGCACTAGAAGGGATTTAGGGCTTCAAAACCCCTTTAAAGGAGTTTACAGTTTTGGGAGGTGTTCCCAAACCGTAAACACATGTTCTTGATGGTTATGGGTAGTTTAAACATAGATTTGCATGATAACCAAGCTTAGAAACATGCTAGGATAGAATACTTACCAAATTGAAGCTTGAAAGGGGAGTTTTTGGCTAAATTTCGAGTTTTAGAGAGAGAGTAGAGAGAGAAAGTTGTGGGTTGGTAAAAGTCTTCAAATGATGCCCACTTACCCTTTATATAAGGGTTGGGTTTGAGACCCGGTGGAAATCTACTCGATACTGACGTCAAACGGGGTTAAAAAATTTTACCTGATTAATTTGTCGTAATTACGACTTAGTCGTAAATAAAATTTTCCAAATAATTAACGAGGGTATTTTTATGCGTTTCTAATGGGTTTGGACACTCACGAGTCCATAATAAAAAGTCCCCATTTTAATTAATTTAACTCAAAAGTTAACGGAAAAAATGGAATACGAACGGTTTTATTAACAGGAATGGGTGACAATGACGGAATGAATTACGGGTTGTCACAAGTTTACGGTCTATGGGTTTATGGCCCATGAGTTTATGGTTATAAACACTTGTTGAAAGGTGCGGTTTTTGGTGTTTCAAGGTCCTTTCTAGCCTCTTGGAAGTGTTCTATGCCTCGTGTATGGCTTAAGGAAAAGTTTAAGGCCAATAATCGACCAACAACTGGAGTTTACGGTCAATGAAGGGTTTACGGCCGTAAACCCTTGGTGTTCATGGTTTTGGGTCGATTTTTAGGTGAAAACAAAGGTTTCTAGCAAATAACAAGCATAGGAAGTAGTTACTTACTATTAGGTAGCTTGAAATGGGGGTTTTATCCACCAAGAGCTAGTGTGTGTTCTTGGTCTTCTTGGTGAGAGAGAAAACCTAGCAAATGATGAAAATTTTGAAATGAAACATGGATTCTTCACTAGATAAGAGATTGAAACACAATCAAGATGGACAATCACTTACTTTCTTGAAGATCTTGAAGAAAATTTGATGAAGGTAGAGAGAGAAAGCTTTTGGAGTGGGTAAAGTGTGAAATGAAGGCTAAACATCCCTTATATAAGGGGGAGTTTTTGGCTAAGGGGTGGGGTGGGGATGTACGGCCGTAAACTCGAGTTTGCGGCCGTACACTCCTCTCGAAAGGGTGTTTGGCCCGGATGCTATGCTTTGACTTAGAAAAATCCGTTCTTGGACCCAAAACTTGATTGTACTGAGCTTAGCTAATTTAATTAGACCCAAAATAATGCTAACAAGAGCTGTAATAATTTCCGAATTGATTTATTTTTAACGGTTTGAACAGAAGAAATTTCGGGTTGTTACATCATCCCCCCGTTAGAGGAAATTTCGTCTCGAAATTCGAACATAGAATGCAAATCATGGATTTGGAAAGAGATGCGGATATTTCTGTTTCATCTGATCTTCGCGTTTCGATGTGAATTCAGGTCCCCGCTTGGCATTCCAGCGAACCTTCACTATCGGGATGCGACTTTGTTTTGTTCGTTTGATATCTCTATCCATGATTTCGATCGGTTCTTCCACGAAGTTGAGGTTCTCGTTGATTTCAATCTCATCGAGAGGGATCATAAGGGTTTCATCGGATAAACATTTCTTAAGATTCGAGACGTGGAAGATGGGATGGATGTTGCTAAGCTCTTGGGGTAAACGAACTTTGTACGCTACAGGCCCGATCCTAGCAAGGATATCGAATGGTCATTTGTATCTCGAATTCAACTTTCCATGCTTTCCAAAGCATATCATGCCCTTCCAGGGTGAGATCTTCAGCAGAACACGGTCTCCCACCTGAAACTCCAAAGCTTTTCGCCGTTTATTGGCATAACTCTTATGTCCGTCTCGTGAGGCTTTCAGCCGTTCTCTGATTTGTACGATCTTTTCTGTAGTTTCACGGATGATCTTTGGACCAGTGAGAGTGCTGTCAAGGACTTGTCCCTTGGCTAGCTGCATGTCGCCCACCTTAGCCCATCACATAGAGGATCTTCATTTATCGCCATAGAGGGCTTCAAACGGCGCAACCTTGATGCTGGTATGATAGCTGTTGTTGTAGGAGTATTCGACCAAGAGAAAATGGATGTCCCATTACTTACCGAAGTCAATGACACATGCTCACAACATGTCTTCCAAGGTTTTCATGGTCCTCTCACTCTACCCATCCGTCTGAGGATGGTAAGCTATACTCATATCCAACTTAGTTCCAAGAGCTTTCTGCAGTGACTGCCAAAATCTCGAGGTAAACCTACTATATCGATCGGAGATAATGGATACTGGAATGCCATGTAGTTGGAGTATCTCTTGGATGTAGATTCACGTGAGCTTTTCCATCTTGAACGTTTCTTTGATTGATAGGAAGTGAGTTGATTTTGTCAATCGGTTGACTATTACCCAGATGGTGTCGTACCCACTCGGAGATTTAGGTAATTTAGTCATGAAATCCATGGTAATCCTCTCCCACTTCCACTCAGGTTTGTTCGGCTGCTGGAGTAGGCCTGAGGGCTTCTTACATTCAACCTTCACCTCGGCACAATTCAGGCACTTGCCTATAAAGGTAGCGATCTCCGCTTTCATGTTTGGCCACCAATATAGTTTCTTGATATCTAGGTACATCTTATCCGAACCTGGGTGTACGGAGTATCTGGTCTTGTGAGCTTCGTTTATGAAAACCTCCCTGTATCCCCCGAACTTTGGGGTCCAGATCCGGTCCATGAAATAATAGACGATGTCTCCCTTGATCTCGAAGTTCTTTTCCATTCCACTCAAGGCTTCACCCAACATGTTCTTTGGTTTTAAGGCTTCCAGTTGAGCCTCTCTGATTTGCGTGGATAAGTGAGAATGGATAGTCATTGTTAGTTCCTTCAGTCTACGCCCTGAGCATTCCTTCCGGCTAAGGGCATCTACCACCACATTGGCCTTGCCGGGATGGTAGCGTATTTCGCACTTGTAATCGATGAGTAGCTCTACCCATCGCCATTGTCTCATGTTCAACTCCTTCTGGTCGAAGATGTGTTGCAGTCTTTTATGGTCAGTGAAGACAGTGCACTTGGTTCCGCTGAGGTAATGTCTCCATATCTTCAATGTGAAGACCACTGCTCCCAACTCTAGGTCGTGAGTTGTATAATTGACTTTGTGTGCTTTCAGCTGTCTTGAGGCATAAGAAATAACTTTTCCTCGTTGCATAAGCACACAACCTAGACCCTGATTGGATGCATCACAGTAGACAACAAAGTCCTCCGTCCCTTCGGGAAGAGACATGATAGGTGTGCTGCATAGGGTCTGCTTTAATGTCTGGAACGCAGTGTCTTGATTTTCTCCCCAACAGAAGGTTACACCCTTCTGAGTCACGGCGGTTAGAGGCTTTGTAATTCTGGAGAAATTCTGGATAAAACTACGATAATAGCCAACGAGGCCCAAGAACTGATGAATTTCTGTGGCCATCTTCGGTGCTGACCAGTTCTGAATCGCTTTGATTTTAGAAGGGTCGACGTGTATGCCTTCCTCGCTTACCACGTGACCTAGGAAAGTTACTTTTCGAATCCACAACTCGCACTTAGAGAATTTCACGTACAGCCTCTCCGCTCTTAGAGTTTCTATTACTATCCTCAAGTGTTTGCTACGATCTTCGTTGCTTTGGGAATAGACAAGTATATCATTGATGAATACTATCACGAACTTGTTCAGGAAAGGATGACACACCCGATTCACCAAATCCAAAAATACCATCGATGCGTTGGTTAGACCGAAGGGTAGACTGAAGGGTATTACTACGAACCCGTAGTGACCATATCAAGTCTGAAATGCTGTCTTAGGAACATCACTCTCATGGACTCGCAGCTGATGGTACCCTAATCTTAGGTCTATTTTAGAGAAGTAGTTGGCTCCTTGAAGTTGATCGAAAAGGTCATTGATCCGAGGAAGAGGATAACGCTTTTTGACAGTGAGCTTGTTCAGTTCGCAGTAGTTGTAACGCCCGTAGATCCGGGCTAGTCAATTTAGAGGCGATAGGCATCAAAAATGGATTTTTGATGAAAGATTATTTAGAATGAATAACCTTAACTAAGTTATAGTATATGTTACAAGGTTTCCGTGCATATAAAGAACGTCGAAATCCGAGTTATAACGAATAAGTTATGACCTGTCGAAGTTTCGCGACAGAACCGGCACGACGCAGAATGATGTAAAAAGTGAATTTACGTTAGAGTGATATTTAGCCTTAGCAATCTAAACGAAAGTCTTAGAGTTCGTTAAACCATGAGTGTGCATAAAAAGAACGTCCAAATCTGACTTCGTATGAGGAAGTTTTGATTTTTCGAAGTTTCGACTTAGCGCTATGCAGCCCGAATACTTGATTTGAGACCGAGCGGTTTTTAGCTGAAACAATCTAAATGACAATCAAAGATCTCATTAATTGTAATAAAACGATAAAAATATAGGAGAAAACGGACGTCGGATGAAGAAGTTATGAATTTATAACGCAATTTTCCTATTCCGGCCTACTAAAAATAAATAATAAAAATAAATTTAAAATTAGCCGACAGAGTCAAAACGAAAGTTGTAGATTGTGGTCTCACCTACACGGGGATATAAAGAACGTCAAAAACGGAGCTCGTATGAGGAAGATATGAAATTTTGAAGTTTATTAAATAATTAAAGTATTTAAATTAAATAAAAATCCGGATATTATCCAAAGGGGGGGAGTCATCGAGCTTATCCACATTACGCCCAGTGTAATGTAGATTTACGCCCAACGTAAATGAGCTTCCAGCCCCCTATAAAAGGGTGTCGAGGGCAACCGACTTCTTTGCTCATTTCTTCCCGTTTTCTCGCGTTTTTGCATCGGTTTTCGTGCAAGAATTATCCCGAAGCCCCGGTATCATTCCCGAGCCCCGAAGCAAGTCCCGAGGCCCCGAAGACCCCGAGAAGTGAAATTCCCGAGCCAAAGCTCTGCCCGCGAGGAGTCCGATTTTTGTGAAGATCTTCCAGATCTACCGAAGAATACTACTTCTACAAGTCGTAGTGCTGTCCGATCATCTTCTGATCAAGTGAGTGTGTAGTTACTTTCTTCTAACACATAAATATTAAGTATTTTCTATAAAATACGTGCTATGTGTATAATATAAAGTTGTTTATATGTGTGGGTGTATAGTCCCTTTCATAAACACGGGTATAATACAAGTATTGTTTGAATGTATTAAGTATATGTGTGGGTGAGTGTGTGGTTACTTTCTTTTAACACATAAATATGAAGTATTTGTTATAAAATACGTGCTATGTGTTTATATATTGTTGTTTATGTGAGATGAGTGTGGGATGGATGATTTATATAGTTTTTAAATGAGTTAAACTGTATATGTATTTTATATCTACAAATATGTTGGGTAGAACATGGGTAGATGAGATAGTTGGTATGTGATAAAACGATGAGGTATGAAAGATGATTAAGAATGATATTGGCAGATGCACCAATTAGAGAATATCATAATACTAGCAGATACGCTTAAGAATAATATCGGTAGATGCACCAAGTAGTGAATGTCGTAATCCTGGCAGATGCGCTTATAGGATAATCCTGGCAGATGCGCTTATAGGATAATGTCGGCAGTTGCACCTAAAAGAGAATGTCAGAAACCTGGCAGTCACGCCTCATAGTGTATGACATAATCCTGGCAGAGGCGCTTAAAGGATAATGTTGGCAGATGCGCCTTATGTACCAATGGAAGTTTGTGTTAATTCCTTAGGTCAATCCTTAGGAATGAATGAATGATGGGTAGTTGAATTCCTAGGGTAAAATCCTAAGAAATAAAGAAGATAATAGGGATGGGTAATTGAGTTGATTGTTTGATGGTTGAATATAATAATTATATTATTGTGGGTTGAAAACCCTATATGCTCACCAGGCCCCCAAGCCTGACCCACTCAATTTTCTTTGCATTACAGGTAATGGCACAAGAGTATAAGTTGGTGGACTTGAAGAGAGATTTTGGATTATAGGCCAGTAGTTATGAATAACTGTTTTAAGGTCTATTTTGTTCTATTTATGCTTTTGGTCTGTATTGAACATGACATCCCAAGATTTTGTTATATAATGAAAATACATTTCTTTAAAGAAATGTTTTGATAATTTTTATCATATTTTGTTTTGGGAACAAATTCCGCAATTGTTTTCTTTAAAAGATTACTCTGATTTTATAAAACAAAGCATAAACAAATCAGTCTTTTTTGGCCGTGAAAATGGGGATGTCACAGTAGTCAATGCACATCTGGAAAGATCTATCTTTCTTTTTCACGAATAAGATCGGGGCTCCCCAATGTGAAAAACTCGGTCTAATGAATCCCTTGCTGAGCAGCTCATTGAGCTGGCTGGATAGCTCTTGCATTTCTACCGACACCAGGCGGTAGGGGGATTTAGCCATGGGGGTAGCTCTAGGGATTAGGTCGATGCAAAATTCGACTTGGCGCTCGAGAGGAATTCCCGGAAGCTCTTCAGGAAAGACATCAGGAAAGTTGCAGACTTCGGTGATGTTCTCGAGGCCTTTAACTTCCTGTTTCTCATTAATTACATGGGCTAGAAATGCATGACACTCCTTTCGTAGAATTTTTGAGCTTTGATGCACGAAATGATACGAAGATTCGAGCTGAGTTTATCGCTATAAATCATGAGGATTTCACCAGAGGGTAAATTAAGACATATATATATTTTTCATAGCAAAGGATATCAGCACGATTGGGGCTCAACTAATCCATGCCGATGATGACATCGAAACTCTTTGTGGAGACTGGCATGAGATCGATTGGAAAGGAATGATCGTTTAGGGTAAGGGTACAACCGATGAATATATTGTTAGTGCTCTCTTTCTCACCGTTAGCCATCTCAATGGTAAATGTTTATGTTAGAGGTTGGGGTTTATGTTTTAGAAGATGCTTGAATGCATGAATAACGAAACTTCTCTCCGCACCATTATCGAAAAGAATGCATGCATAAGAGTTGATGAGGAGGAACGTACCCGTAACGACTATGGGATCTGCAACTGCCTCTTCTTGATCCATCGCTAGCACTCTCCCCGTGCTGCCAGTTGTTGTTGCCTTGGGGTAGTTTCTATTATAGTGGCCGACCTCACCACATCCATAAAAGGCTTGACCGACACCTGCTCCAGAGGCATGATTGGTTGGTTGGACTGGTGTTTTACAAAAAAGAGTTGTGTGCCCTTTCTTGCCACAGTTGTTGCAGAGCATTTCATGGCATGGGCCAGGATTATGATGATAATTGCACTTGCTACACTGAGGGAGGGTACCAGTATATCCGTTGGTAGGTGCTTGAGTTGCCAGAACAACGACAGGAGTAGTAACAGCGTGGACTGCCACCGTTTGCTGTTTTCTTTGAAGGTTCTTGCGAAGGCTGACCCTTTTGCTGCTTCCAGAACTTTCTTTTCCCACCACTCACCTTTGTTGGTTCGGGAGCGGCTATCACTTTATCATGATCAACTCTGTGATCTATGAGAGTTTGTTCCAGACACTTGGCGCTGTCAAAAGTGGTTGGCCTAGAGGCCAAAACATTCCCTTGTGTTGGGGGCATCAATCCCTATATGTACCTATCTATTTTCTTTCTTTTTGGGGTGACCATTCCTGGACAGAGGAGAGCCAGATCACAGATTCTAGTTGTGTATGCAGCAATGTCAGAACCCTTCATCTTCAGGTTCCAAAGCTCGTGCTCCAATTTCTGCATTTCGCCCCTTGGGTAGTACTCCGCGAGCATAAGTTCCTTCAAACTTTCCCAACCCATGGCATTTGCCACTCGAAGGGTCAGGGACCCGACTATTCCACCAGGTTAGTGCTCTGTCGGTGAAGGTGCAAGCTACGAACTTCACCTTGTTTGCTTCGGAATACGCGCAAATCTCGAAGACCGATTCGATCTTCTCAATCCACCGAGTTAGGGCAATCTCACCTCCATTTCCGTTGAAGGATTTGGGATTTGTGTTCATAAATTCTCTATAGGAACACTCCTTCTGGTGTACCTAGTTTCCATTGAGGTTGTGGGGTTGGGCACCACTTCCCGACCCGCTAGAGCCATCATAATTTATCTTTGACATTGCGGCAGCCACAGCGGTAGTAACGGCTGCCTGAAACATGGCGGGATCGAACTGAGGAGGTGGTCGAGCTGGATCTGTTGGAGGATTGTTGTTCTTTCTGGTGGGTCTTTTCTTTGGAGGCATCTTGTTCTATATCAGGAAGAAGAAGATGGTAAGTCCCTTATACTTTTGAATCAAGAGATATGAAACAAAATATATCTCTGTTTGATAGATAAAGTGTTCTACTAAGCGATAAATAAGGAAAAGTTACTAATACAAGTAAACTATCGCTAAGAAAGAATAATTAGCAACACTTGGAACAAATCTCTACAATGTATTTGGCTCTGGCTAAAATACTCCTATAGTATTTTAAGTTGTCTGTTTTGTTCTATTGATACCTTATTGTATATATTTGGTAAGTTTTAGGCCTGCTGCAACACCATAGTCACTCCCAAGCACATGTTGTTCATGTCTCGAATAAATGTAGTTGACCAGGCTATATTGACCCTAGACATGGTTACATAACTGCCTAGGTTTAACCGTAGTGTCCAACATCCAAATACTTTTGTTTTGTTCTACCTACTATTTCTAGTATGTAGGTATACTTGTATACTTTTTGTAAAAATATTTATATTTTAAAAGTATACTTTAGGTTTAGAGCACTTTAACCCCTTAGTGTTTATAGTTGTATACCTTGTAAGGTTTGGTATACTAAGTTTACTATAAACAATAGCTCTGATACCAATCTGCCACACCCCCAAACCGTAAAAGCAGATGGCAGAAACGTCTGGAGGTAGATGACGTCATGCGTAGTATCACAACATATGCATTATAGTAATCAAAGTAAACACAACCATACATTGCATATAAATTTTTACATCTATTTGAAAAACATAGTTTGTATACATTAGTATATGGAAAAAGTAAAAGACGAGACTCCAAAATGCTCTGTCTTCTCCAAAATCTGGCAAAAGTACCTGTCTATTGTTGTCCTGCGAATATAATCGATTTTGAAAACATATCAGCATAAAGCTAATGAGTTCATAAGCATGTTTTTGACTTGAAAACTAGTCATTGAATTTGTATAAATGTTTGTTTGCTTTTCTAGAAAATCCGATATTTTCTATAATGTTTGTTGATTTCGGTATGAATAGTATGACTTGTTTGAAAACCCTGGTTACCACCAGTATGCATGTTCTTGTTTGTAAACCCTGGCTATCACCAGTATGTAAAGTAGTCTTATTACTTAAAATAAAACCAAATGATGTATCCCTAGATTTCCCTCTAGTGTAGTATGTAGGTAGTCTTATTAATTAAAATAAAACTATTGAGGAATGATAATCCCGTAAACAAATGTTAGTTTATACTATTGTGAGTTCGTATAGCCATGCTAATGTGACTGATGACCTGCGCGATGTTTCTTCAGGAATTGTATGTTACAAAATTTGTCACCCCAGGCATGCCTGCCTAACTGTAGCTAACAATTCAGGTGTGGGATTGTCGGTCCCGAATAGATCTATTCACAAATCTCACGCTCTCCCTCCAGGAGACTTTGACTATAGTAGATGTAGATGATTTACCAATACTACGAAGGGTACAATGAAGAGACATCTCACAATCCTTTATGATACTCTTGTTATCTGTATGTAATAATGGATAAACAAAATTTGTCATAGTTTATATGTTCAACCTTGTATGTAGTTTGAATCTATAAAACTGGTAATGAATTCCCCAAACTATACCTATTATAGTTTGACTGAAAAGTTATGTTCATGATATGCTCTGAAAACTACGCAATTTTGATTAGAAAGTAACCCCCCATACTCCGCATGTTACAAGAGGGATAAATTAACTAATTGAGTTATGAAAATGCATTAACTTGTGTCAATTGCAAAATTTTTACTTGTTGAAAACATTTATGTTTTTAGTTCACATAAATTCTTTTGTTTGGCTTGTATCCCCCCTGAAAACGTTTAAAAACACTAAAAAGTGTAGGGGTATGAACTCATTGTTTGACGTGGGATTCAAGTGTAAATCAATAGGAGTTGTTGAGTGTCAAGCAAAGCCTCGGACACAAATGGATCCTATTTAACATATCGAAGTACATATATGTATTAGATGAGGGTATAACACTGTCTGTTATGGCTGGAAACCACCCTAGGGACTAGGAACACTTGAAACTAAGTGTTAGAATCACATTTGATTGAAGGTGAGGAGTTTGAGGTCGTAAACAGGGGTGTATGGTCATGGCTTTGCGGCCCAAAGGGTTTTCGGTCCAGGTGTTTGCGGCCCAGGTGTTTGCGGTTCATGGGTTTACGGCCATTGAGTTTACGGCCGTAAACACTTGATGAAAAGTGCGATTTTCAGTGTTTCAAGGTCCTTTCTAGCCTCTTGGAAGTGTTATATGCCTCGTTCATGGCTTAAGGAAGAGTTTAAGGCCAATAATCGACCAAAAACTAGAGTTTATGGCCAATGAAGGGTTTACGGTCATAAACCCTTTGTGTTCGTGGTTTTGGATCGATTTCTAGGTGAAAATCAAAGGTTTCTAGTAGATAACAAGCATAGGAAGTAGTTACTTACTATTTGGAAGCTTGAAATGGGGTTTTTAGCCACCAAGAACTAGTGTGTGTTCTTAGTGAGAGAGAAAATCTAGCAAATGATGAAATTTATGAGATGAAACATGGATTCATCACTAGATAAGAGATTGAAACACAATCAAGATGGACAATCACTTACTTTCTTGAAGATCTTGAAGCAAATTTGATGAAGGTAGAGAGAGAACGCCTTTGGAGTGGGTAAAGTGTGAAATGAAGGCTAAACATCCCTTATATAAGGGGGAGTTTTCGGTCAAGGGGGTGGGGATGTACGGTCGTAAACTCGAGTTTGCGGCCGTAAACTCCTCTTGAAGGGGTGTTTGGCCAGGATACTATGCTTTGACTTAGAAAAACGCATTCTTGGAACCAAAACTTGATTGTACTGAGCTTATAATAATAAATTAGACCCAAAATAATGCTAACAAGATCTGAAATAATTTCTGAATTGATTTATTTTTAACGGTTTGAATGGAATAAATTCCGGTTGTTACAACGTCATACCGTAGGGTGTTGGCGATAAAAATTCGAGTAGGTGGAAGAAATTTCGTTCCTTCTCTCTATATTAAGGGCATCGATAGTGTGTGAAGATAATGAGGTCAATACGAACGATTACATAGGGTTAATCAGATTTTATTGTAACTGTACATTTTATGTATGTCGATTGAACGAGCCCTGAAGGGTTGGTTCCCGATTCTGATTCCGATTTTGAAGTCTTTCCCTCCAACGATCTTTTCATCTTCAAACGTGGGTGGGTTAGGATTGAACGCTGGTAAGAGATTGAGATGGGTAGAAGTTTAGAAGTAGGAGGGATATGATTTTGTGGGTGTCGATGATGGAAGAGGCATTAGGGTTTTAAATAAAGTAATTTGCCTAAATTAAAGGGTGGTTGATTTAATTAATTATTTATTAAAATTAAATCATACTTGGCCCATATTAATCCCAACATCCACTCAATATTTGTTAATAAACATTTGAACCTAGCTCTCTCTCTCTCTCTCTCTCTCTCTCTCTCTATATATATATATATATATATATATATATATATATATATATATATATATATATATATATATATATATATATATATATATATATATATATATATATATATATATATATATATATATGCAAGTATAAATCTTTAATCCTTTGTAACATGATGAGCAAAGGAAAAAATTTCAGAACAATTACATTGCAAATGAAACATATTTATAAACTATAATAGGTATAGTTTATGGAACATCCTTACTGTTTTACTAATTCATGAAATGATGCAAGAATATATATATATATATATATATATATATATATATATATATATATATATATATATATATATATATATATATATATATATAATAAGTATAGTTTATGGAACACAGTTATCATTTTTACTAGATACAGAGATACAATACAAACAAACATATAATTATATTAGGTATAGTTTATGGAACATATGAATAGTTATTCATTACAAAGGATTTTCAATTATTCTACAAGTAACCGTCAGTATACCTTTGTGAGACACACTTCAAGTACTTACCTAAGTACCAACAAAGCACTGAAATTATAACTAGAGTCTCCTAGAGGGAGAGAGTAAATTTGTGTATAGATCTATACGGGACTGACAATCACACACCTTAAATGTTAGCTACAGTTAGGCCGACATGCCTGGGGTGACAAATGTCATATCGATTCCGACGCCTGAAGAACGTTGTTTCAGGCCATCCTAGGTCATCAAGTGTGGTTATAATAACCCACAATTTGGTATTGAACAATACAGTTAGTGTATGAATAAGTAAACATCATCATATAGTTTTATCATAAAACTATAATATAGTACACTACTATACATTACAGCTGGTGGTATCCATGCATACATACAAAAGGTTTTCATACAGTACACTAGTATACATTACAGTTGGTGGTATCCAAACATTCATACAAAGGTTTTCATAACAAACACTACTACGATACACTGTTTTCCTAGTATAGAGTACACTAGTACTAGATACAGTTTAGGAAAAACATACACGATATGATTTTATTCATTAATAAGATTACATATACTATTACCGAATACAATAACAAACATACATTTTGGTCTTAAGGCTTAAGACTACTTTTCATTATTAAAGAAAATATTGGATTTTCTGGAAGTAAACTATAACATATTCAAGGAACATCGACAAGCTTTTCATCTCAAAAACATACTTATGAACTCACCAACTTATACACTTTCAAAACCACTTGTATTCTTAGGGAACCGGTAGACAAGTGCACCTATAGGTTTTGAGAAGACGGAGCTTTTAGAGTCGCGTCTTTTATACTTTTGTTATACACTTTTGATGTCATACAAAGTTTATCAATGTAGTTGTAACACCCAAAGTTTCGAAGACCAAGAAGGGAAAGAAAAGCCCCAAATTAAGGGCCGACTCGGCGAGTCCAAGGAGGGACTCGGCGAGTCCGAGCGGGATCCGGGTCGAGGTGTAAGCGACCGACTCGGCGAGTCGGTCAAGGTGACTCGACGAGTCTGGTCTGTGCATGGAAAACCCTAAATTCGGGACTTGGGGCCTATATAAATGTCTTAATCTTCTTCCTAGGGTTCCTTACTGCCTCTTTAGCCCTGGATATCAAACCCTAGCCGTCATATCTCCTAGTTGAGCCTTGGAAGGTGCTTTAAAGCTTGGAAAAGGAAGAAGGAACTTGGAGGAGCAAGAAGGAGCTATAGATCTGGGATTGTGAGTTCATTTTGAGCACTTGGAGGTAATAAACTAGTTCCTGGACCCTTTTTGCACCTAGATCTATGTGTGGTTGTTGGGGCTCTTTTGCCATAATGTTATTATTTTGGGTTAGAAGCCGGATCTGGAGTTGCTACTTCAGATTCAAGTGTTTTAGGGCCTGGAGAAGCATAAAGTATCAGCCATTGTGTCGATTTTGAAGTCCCTTGGCCTTACACCCTAGTTAATGGCGTACCTTGCCTAGATCTCCTTCTCTACACGTAAAGTTTGCAACTTTACGTGTGGAATAGGCTTGGGAAGGGTGGATCTATAGTTTGGAGTCCATGCATGACTCAAAAATCCTCTGCATGTAAGGAGATCTGAAGGGACTCGACGAGTCCTTTGAGTGGACTCGGCGAGTAGCATGAAGTTTTGGAGAAACTCAACGAGTGGGATGAACAACCCGTCGAGTCGTATGAAGATTGCCTTGGACTCGGCGAGTCTGTTCTTGGACTCGGCGAGTCAGGTCGCGAAACCCCAAACCCTTCAAGTTGTGACTCGAATCAGTGAGTCGGGTGGAGACTCAGTGAGTTGAACAGGTCTGGACTCAGAAATCGGTGGACTCAGCGAGTCATGGACTGACTCGGCGAGTCGAGTCGTGAATGAAAGGAATCTGATCATTTTGAACTCGGCGAGTCAGTAGGGTGACTCGGCGAGTAGGGTTGACCTGAAAGGTTGACTTTGGACCAGGGTGGACTTGATTGCCTTTCGGGGGTCAGTTAGAATCAGTGTTTCATTGATATTGGTAGCTTGAGGAGCTAGTGGAGCAGCAGTTCGGAGTCAGAGGTCAAGTAGCAGTCAAGAGGATTAGCAGCATCAGTTCAGCAGTCTCAGGTGAGTTTCCTTCCAGTAGGGACGGATCTAAGGCCACAATGCCGGCCCGTCCAGTTAGCAGTAGTTTCCGGACTTCGGCCCGATGTAGTAGTTAGTATGTTTGATGCCTTCGTGGCTCAGACAGGATTTATGTGCTATGTTTTATGTGTTATGTGTTATGTGTTCCGGGCTACGGCCCGATGTAGTATGCAGTATATGTGTTCATGCTAGTTGATATGTTATGTTATGCTATGTTCAGTCAGTTAGCCCGGACTTCGGTCCGATGCAGGGGACAAGGTCCCAGTCAGTTTCCGGACTTCGGTCCGATGCAGGGGGCAAGGCCCCAGTTAGCCCGGACTTCGGTCCGATGCAGGGGACAAGGTCCCAGTCAGTTTCCGGACATCGGTCCGATGCAGGGGGCAAGGCCCTAGTTAGTCCGGACTTCGGTCCGATGCAGGGGACAAGGTCCCAATCAGTTTCCGGACTTCGGTCCGATGTAGGGGGCAAGGCCCCAGTTAGTCCGGACATTGGTCCGATGCAGTGGGCAAGGCCCAGTATGTGCTTTATAAGTTTTTGTATGGTATGTGTTAGATTGGGGGAGCTTACTAAGCTTCGTGCTTACGGTTTTCAGTTTTGGTTTCAGGTACCCAGTTTTCAAAAGAGGAGCTCGGGGAGATTGCAGTGCACACACCGTAGTCAGTTAGCCTGGGAATGTTCGACTCTGATAATGATATTATGTTTTGAATTAATACTCGAGAATTTATGTTATGACTTATGATACAGTTTTTATAAATATGATTCTAGTAATGCTTTTAAAGAAATTTTTGGTCGTGATTTTTGGGTCGTTACAGTAATGGTTGTGTTTGCTTTGATTCTTATTATACAATTGTTGTGATAATGTACTTACCGTCCTCCGCCCCCGAACATTTCCACCGTTCCGGTTTGGTGGTGTGACATAACACGTTTATATAAAAGGGTACTTTTTAAAACTAAAAAGCATATATATATATATATATATATATATATATATATATATATATATATATATATATATATATATATATATATATATATATATATATATATATATAAACCATTATTTTTTTTCTAACCCAAAAAGTATAAAATATAAAACATATATAAGTGTTGTATACTTATATAAAATATTACTTTTTCTAATCCCAAAAAATATAAAATGTCGAGTATAAGTACCTAACTGACTTATGATTAGTTCTACATACGAGAGTATGTGCTAGGTATAATTTTTTACTTATATTATAAGTTTTGTACCTACAAAAGTTCTAGCACTCTAGGTTTAAATGTTTATAATACTTAAACTTGACACGTCTACTTGTATCACATACAAGTTTGCTAGTGTAATTGGCACTACATGAAACTATAACCAAGCCATATGATGATCTATCCTTTGATCCGGTGCTATAAGGAGGCAAACTACAATAATTCTATGGATGCTTCATTGATGTTGGGAACAAACAAACAATAAGGACAATTATCACCATTTGACTTGTCAGAGAAGGTTGTAGCTAAGAACCGCATGTAAGGTGGACAACCCGTATAGGATTTATATATAACTTCCTCGCTCACATGAGATTAACAACTATATGAAGAGAACTTTTTTAAGTTTTTATTCTTAGTTGATGAAGAAATATTTCATTTAGAATTAACGGTTCCAATAGTGAGTGTGTGCGTCTAATACTTTAAGTTTCTAGACTAAAAACTTAACAATACATATAGTTCTAATGGAATTCGGGCAACATAACAACTATATATAGAGCAAACTAACAATAACAAATACATAAACAAACTAAATAGATGTATTTATGTCACCTGATATAATGATAACAACAACTATTTAACGATTATTGTTATAAACCTATAATTAACATTTATCATTTATAACTATAATAAAGATAATATTTAATGTTATTTTAACATTATTATATATATATATATATATATATATATATATATATATATATATAAGGTTTGAACAAAAACTAATGCCTTATTTATTTTTTAATAAGTAGTTTTTATCGACAAATATATAACAATTTTATCAAAACATTATATAATAAATCCAACGTTTATATAAAAAAAACATAACGTGTATTTTGCACGTATGCTCTCCTGGAACATTAAAGAGTTTAAAGTCGGTCGTGAACTCACTTTCATAGCATGAGTTGAACCGTTGGTGCGTTTGTTTCAGTCTTTAGATTCGGAAACCGGATTTGAACTGTGACGTGGGTTATCACAAACGTAACTTCTTTTTCACAAAACAACACTTGAAGGTTGTAGATCGGGCAAAAGCGAGTTGGAAAAAGTATTCGGATTGGTCGCAAAACTACTAAGAGACTCGTCGAAAAATTCCCAAATATTATGCCGTTGAACAAAAAGATGGTCAGAAAAGTGGTTTTCCAGTGGCAGATCTGGATAAGAATAGTTGGTGCTAGTAGGGCATGTATGGGGGTCAAGTGGGTCGAATTTGGGGGCTGGTGGTGGTGATTGAAGGCGGCAGCCAGCGACAGAGTGGCAGTTTTTGGCGTCTTTGGTGGATGTTTCGGGCTGCCATGGAAGTGGGTGTTATCGATGTTCAAGCCTTCGGAAGGAAGGCAATAAGTGGCAGCTTAGGCTGGCGCAAGGAGGTGGAGGCCGGTGGCCAATAACGGTTTCCTATCACCGAAAAACACAAGAGAGAGAGAGATAGATAGATAGATAGATAGATAGATATATAGATAGATAGATAGATAGATAGATAGATAGATAGAGAGAGAGAGAGAGAGAGAGAGTAATAGAGAGAGAGAGAGAGGTGAGGAAGAAGGAGGAAGGGATCTTAGTTTATAAGAGGAGAGGGAAGGTCTTGTTACAATCTTCTTGTAGTACATATCACCAATACCTTCTTGTCAAGTGTCACCACTAGGTGTTGACACATGTCATTTCCTCGAGCCACATGCAAAATCACACCAAAAAACGATTTCCTGTAATTTTTCCGAACACACTCATCAAATGTCCCGAACATGGTGATTCCAAATGTGATCAAAAAATTTGAAAAAAATATGAAACTATGTTAAAATTGTGTTTGAAGTTTCAACTCAATTATATTTATAGTTTTCTCATCATGACTGCTTTCGTAAAACAACTAATACTTTGAGATACAAATATTAAGAGAGCGAAATCAAATAACAAAGTATAATCTGAGTCCAAAAATGTGCTCAGAAATACTTAACAAGATGCGTAGCTAACCCAATGAATCGGTTCAACATTTTTTTTATAGAAAACTTAGTTATATAACTTATTTGTTTTCTTAAAAAGGACGTAACTTTCGTGTATGATCTACGTTTTCGACGTTCTTTATATCCATGAGATTGTATACTTTGGCCATATCTGCTTAGAGTAATAATTGTTCATAAGTATACCTAACACATATATCTTATTTTTAATGCATTAATTAAATACTTATATATATCGCGAATAATGTTTTGTTCATTAACGATCAACATTCAATGGAGACAAAAAGGGTATTCGGGTGCAATTCTAAGTATGAAAACTTTTTTTCATGAAAAGGATGGAGTAGATCACATTAGGTCTATTACCAGGAGTGTTTACGGTGACTGGGACCAGTAAACGATGACCTATACTTCTCGTTTGTTACATTCTCCCCCCATTAAAAGAATTTAATCTCGAAACTCAACTCGTAGTCAGGGTGTCTTTGGAAAGTCGGGGGTATTTACGTTTTGCTTGATCTTCACGTGACCCTTTTGTAGTCACCTCGTGTATGAAATTTTTATATATTCCAAGATTAGATAGTCGATCGAATAGATGATTATACCCTAATCCCATAAGGAACAAGTAGAGGATGAATCAAACATTCCTAGGTTATATACAACTCTAACGCATATATTTAGCGAGCATGGAATGCCAATATGGTTTCTTAATTTATAAAGACTTGGTTTCATAGACTTCTTTCATAGATTTCATTAAGAGGGATAGAAAGAATTTCATTAGACAGACACTCCTTGAGATTTGACATGTGAAAAACATCGTGCACAATGTTTAGCTCCTGAGTCAGTTTGAGTGGATATGCGTCACGACTAATTCTTTTCAAGAATTTCAAAAGGTCCTTTGTATCATGGGTTTAACTTGCATCGTGTTTAGAACTAATTCCTTCTCTTACAAGGAGATACTTTCAATAGTATACGCTCTCTGACTTGGATTTCAAAAGTCTTGCGTATAATGTTAGCATAATTCTCCTAACTCTCGCATACAACCTTTAATCGCTCCTTGGTTTGTACAATCTTTTTTGTAGTCTCATGAATAGTCTCTAAACTAGTGAGCAATGGATCACCTGTATGCTTTTTCTCCGGTTGTGTATCTCCAATCATCCTCAATATATTAGGAAACAATATTTTTCTCCTTGAAGAGACTCAATCGGTGCAGATTTAATGCTGGTGTGATAATTGTTGTTGTAGAAAACTCAATTCAAGGTAAATGAGTATCCTACACACTTCTAAATTCTATCACGCATGGTCAACGTATAACTTCCAATGTTCGGAAGGTCCTTTTCCTCTAACCATTTGTTTGAGGATGGTAAGTTGTGATCATATCCAGGTGTATGCCTAAAGATTTTTGCAATGATTGCCCAAAATTGCTAGGTTCTTGTCTTTTTCCATTTTATTGGTCTCTTTGATTTGGAAAGAGGTGGGTGAACTTAGTCAGTCTACTGACTACTACCCAATTAGTATCGAAACTTTCTCTCACTTCTACTCGGGTATTTCTTGATGTTGCAGTGAATCTGAGGGCTTTTGATATTTTACTTTGACTTTTAGAGTATGTTAGGCATTTTCCCACACACGTGGTAATCTCAGCCCTCATATTGGGCTACCAATATTGTTTCTTCTGATCTAAGTACATGTTGTTAGAGGCAGAATGGACAGAATAACTCAACATGTGAGCTTTTTTCGAGACTGAGCTTCTGACATCACCAAACTTGGGCTTCCAAATTTGATTCATAAAGTATTTCATTTCGTCATCCCTAAGCTCTAATTGCTTATGCATTCCCCGCAAATCTTTCACTAGTGATGTTATCCTCTTTTAGAGCCTTGAGTTGAGTTTCTCAATTCTATGAGGTAAGGTTTGAATGGAAAGTCATTGTAAATGTTTGTAACCAACAGGGTTTGACTAGTTCTTTTGGGCTCTAGGCATCGTCCACAAGGTTAGCCTTGTCGAGATGATAATGAATTTCACATTTGTAAGCATTTAACAACTCAAACCATTATAGCTGCCTCATGTTGAGTTTTTTTCGTCGAATATGTGATGGAGAATTTTGTCATACATAAAGATGGTGTACTTTGTACTGTAGCGGTAATGTTTCTTGTTCTCTGAGGCAAAAAATACAACTCCTGGCTCAAGGTCATGGATAGTTTAGTTGTTTTCGTAAATTTTGAGTTATTGGGAAAGCGTAGGTAACAACTTTATCCCTTTACATCAACACGTCCACCAATCTTTCGTGTGATGCATTGTAGTATATGACAAGGTCATATGTTCCTTCTGGAAGGTATAAAATTGGTGCGATATACACCATGCGTTCCAACTTTTGGAATACAACCTCTTGCTTTTCTTCCTAATTAAACTTTATGAGGTGAGAGGTTTAGCTAACTGAAAGACCCTAACTTTCGTATTTATGAAAAACCCAAACTTTCATACATAACAATATAGTTACCCTAACACATGCTACTTGCATATTCATAAAAACAATATTTTACATTGATAAAGAGGTTACAAACTATTGGATACAAACTGACTAATTTAAAGTGTTAAACTTTTCATATGGGAATGCAAAAATACAATAGTTTTAAACTATTCATAAGCTTCTATCGATACAATAGTTTAAAACTATTTAAAAATCTTCTACCAGTATATAACTATATTGGATGCTTATCTCCTGCAATTTGTTAAACATTGAGAGGGTAAGCGGTGACGCTTAGTGAGTTCAATAATAGATACAATATAACGTTATGCCATATATATACTTCAATATGGCAGAAGCAAAGAGGAACAAGGAATAACAAGGGCATATGTGAATCATGTGACAAACATTCCATATCAATCATTGATTTGATTTGAAGATATACAATCAATGAGGCATAACAATTTCCATACTTGATATACATCAATAAAGCTTTGGCCCAAATGGCACAAAAGACATACAACTTCGAATTAACATTTTGGTAGATTTCAGACTTATAGCCATGTCTAACCATTTGCCAATACAATAGAATAGAAATCATTCTCTTACGGAAACATGTTCTACATGGCCAGAGGCTACATACCAGTACCAACGTGAATCTAAGTCCTTTCACTGATCACATGGTCAAAGGTATTTCTTTGCTATTAAAATTAGCGAATAAAAATAACCCGGGAAAATGACCCGGAATAATCACATTGAAAAGCACATAGCACATATAACACATAACATACAATTGTTCCTATAAATTAAACTAACAGTGAAATAACCGGGGGTTAAAATATTAATTTGGGCAGTACTGCGGCTCTAAATATGACTTTCATTGTTGAAAACCGGGAGATATATTGAAAACCGGGCTCTGCGAAGGTAGAGCTTCAAAACCGAAAAGATAAATTTTTCGGGCATCTCAGGCACTTCGAGGCATATTCTGGGCTTTAAAAATGAAAATGGGGCTTCCGGGGAAGTCAAAATAGTCAAAATATGGAGAAAGGGGTAAAAATTGGCAAAAATCCAATTTTACCCAGCCAATTTCGCATGCCTCCTATTTATAGGGCGAAGGTCGAACGATAAGGGTGACTCAGCGAAGCAGGTGGCAGTGAAGGAGAAGGGACAAGCGGCAGCAGCAGGAGCAAAGGCGCCAGGTGGCTTGGACGCAAGATGGAACGCGTCGGATGCAAGGGAGGCAGGGCGAGTCAGTAGCGAAGCAGCTCGATGGCAGCAGCAGCGAAGGGTAGGTGGAGGGGTGAGGCTCGGACACGAGGCGAGGCGCGCATTGGACGTGCATTGGGCTGCAACTTCGGCCGAATCAGAAGGCAATACGCGTCGGATCCAGGTAGAGTGGCTACTGTTCATGCGACGTGGAAGCACTATTCATGCGAAATTCTCGGAAATTGAATCCAAAACTTCTAAAATCCATAACTTTCACATACGAGCTCCGTTTTTGACGTTCTTCATATGCACGCGTAGCTAAAATTATGCTATACAACTTTCATTTAGAATTCGTTGAGTAATTTTGACTTGAATTTTAGTATTATTATTTTAACAGACTGGGACAGGAAAATCCGTTAAAAATTCATAACTTCTTCATCCGACATCTGTTTTTGTCAGACTTTTTACCATTGTACTACTAATGACGAGACCTTCATTTCTCATTTAGGTTGTGTCGGCTAAAAATCACTCCATCTAAAATTCGAGTTTTTAGCTGCCTACTGCTAAGCTGAAACTTCGAAAAATCATAACTTCCTCATACGAAGTCAGATTTTGGCGTTCTTTTTATCGAACTTCTCGGTTTAACAAATAATATGACTTTCATTTAGATTACTAAGGCTAAAAAATAGTTTATCAAAAACTCACTTTTTACGTCATTCGGTGCCGTGCCGGTTTTGTCGCGGATCTTCGATTGGTCATAACTTCTTCGTTATAACTCAGATTTCAATGAGGTTTTCGCCTAAATGTTTCTAACGAGATTATCTACAACTTTCAATAATAAAATTTTACTTATTTCAATTTTTTTTCGCTATATTTCACTATTTGGCTTTTAATTGGAATCTCATAAGACTTCCAATGTTTTATGAGTGATTCTAAACATAGCTTACTTCATTTCTAGTAAAAACTATTTGTTAGAATTTAACATTCAAATTTACATAATATTTCATAATATTATTTACTTAAAACACGATTTCAAAACATGTATATTACATTTTGAGGATTTCGTCCCCGAAATTACATCGATTAAAATAAATGGGGATATTTTGCTTTTGTCTCATTCTTATTTTCCCAAGTACAATTTGGGCCTCGATGGTGTTTCCACTTGACAAGCACTAACTCCACTTCTTTATTACGTAGATTAGTTGTTCTTTCATTCACAATCTCTTCCGACTCTTCTACATATCTTAACTTAGTATCCTTTCTTTCCAAATCTCATAAGGCCTTTCCATGGGGATACCTTCAGCATTACAAAATCACCCACTTGAAATTCTATGGGTCACCTCCTCTTTTCTGTATAGGACTTCTGTCGATCCTGGGCCGCTTTCATTCTTTCTCGTACAATTTGAATCTTGTCGGTGGTGTCTTGAATCATTTCAGGGCCTCCAAGGATCTTCTATCCTATGTCTCGCCAACATAATGGAGTACGACACTTGCGACAATATAATGCTTCATATTGTGGCATTTTGATTGAAGCGGGGTAACTATTATTATACGAGAATTCGACAAGAGGTAAGTATTTATCCCAGTTACCACCAAACTCCAAGACACATGCACGAAGCATATCTTCTACTGTTTGGATTGTTCTCTCCGTCTGACCATCTGTTTGGGGATGATAAGTTGTGCTGAGAGCAACTCGAGATCCTAATTCATATTGCATACTCACCCAAAAGTGAGAAGTGAAGCTAGTATCACGATCGGAAATGATCTTTAGTGGCACACCATGTCTTGCAATAATTTCATCCAAGTATACTTGTGTGTATTTCTCCATTGGAGCCATTTCACACATGGCAAGAAAATAAGCACTTTTAGTCAGGCAGTCGATGATTACCCAAATGCTATCATGTTGTTTAGTAGTCTTTGGGAATTTGGTATTGAAATCCATGGATAATTCTTCCCATTTCCATAAAGGAACACTAAGACTTTCTGGGGTTCCATATGGCTTTTGGTGCTCTGCTTTGACTTGTAAGCATACTAAGCATTCTTGTACATATCTTCCAATGTGTCTCTTTAATCCAGGCCACCAATAATCAGCTCTTACGTCATAGTACATTTTACCTGTACCAGGATGGATTGATAGTTTAGATTTATGGGCTTCATCTAAAATCTTCTATCTCAATCCACCAGTCTTTGGAATCCACAGCCGATTCTTGAATACTTCTAATCCTCGTGGATCATCAAGTAAAGCATCATTATAATGTGTCATCCCTTCTTTCTTCACATTTTATGGCTTTAGGGCCTCTTCTTTCCATTTCTCTAATTCATCTAAAATAGTGAATTTTACTGTAGTATGAGTAATAGCATAACACATACTATTGCGATAAACCTTTCTGCTAAGTGCATCGGCAACTACGTTGGCTTTTCTAAGATGATATAGGATTTCACAATCATAATCTTTGATCAGCTCCATGGCTCGTTGTTGTCTCATATTCAAATTTTGCTGACTGAATATGTACTTGAGACTTTTGTGGTCGGTAAATAGTTGGCATTTTGTACCAAAAAGATAACGCCTCCAAAGTTTTAGGGCAAATACCACTGCAGCGAGCTCGAGATCATGAGTGGGATAATTCTTTTCATAATCTTTCAGTTGTCTTGAGGCATAGGCTATCACTTTTCCACGTTGCATCAACATACAACCGAGTCCCAATCTTGAAGCATCGCTATATATGGAGAAATCATCATTACCTTCTGAGAGTGATAAGATTGGAGCATGAGTCAAAAGATCTTTTAGAGTTGAGAAAGCTTTTTCTTGGGCTTCACCCCATTCGAACTTCACTTCCTTTTGTGTAAGACTCGTGAAAGGTACGGCTATACGAGAAAAGTATTTAATGAATCTCTGGTAATATCCCGCGAGACCCAAGAAACTGCGAATTTCGGAAGCATTACGAGGCACTTCCCAATTTTGAATGGATTCGATTTTGATAGGATCTACTGATACACCATCACTAGAAATAACATGACCGAGAAATTGAACTTGGTCAAGCCAAAATTCACATTTCAAGAATTTAGCATATAGTTTCTCATTTCAAAGAAGTTCTAATACCGCACGGCGATGAATGGCATGATTAGCTTCAGACTTAAAATAGATTAGAATATCGTCAATGAATATGATTATTGATTTATTGATCATTGGGCGGCATACCCGATTCATCATATCCATAAATATAGCATGAGCATTTATTAAACCAAACGGCATAACAAGGAATTCATAATGCCCATATCGAGTACGAAAAGCAGTCTTCGATACATCCTGCTCGTGAACTTTCAACTGATGATAGCCAGATCTTAAATCAATCTTTGAAAAATAGCTAACACCCTGAAGTTGATCAAACAAATCGTCAATGTGAGGTAGTGGGTACTTGTTCTTGATAGTCATCTTATTCAGCTCATGATAATCAATGTACATTCGCATCGATCCATCTTTCTTCTTGACAAATAGTACCGGAGCACCCCAGGGAGAGGTACTCAGTCGAATGAAACCCTTTTCAAGTAGTTCCTGCATTTGGATCATCATTTCTTTCATCTCAGCTGGCACAAGACGATAAGGAGTCTTTGCAATCAGAGCAGCACCAGGCACAAGGTCAATTCGAAATTCTACTTGCCTATCCGGAGGAAGGCCAGGCAAGTCATCGGGGAAAACATCAAGATATTCGTTAACAATGATAACATCATTAACAATTTTCTTCTCCTCTTTTGAGACATCAACTGTGTAGGCCAGATAGATAGAAAACCCTTTCGATATGAATTTACGAGCTTTAAGGAAAGAGATTATTTTTAAGAGTCTTTGTTCACCGTAGACATAAATAGGATTCTCCCCTTCAATTGGAATGCGTACTATCTTTTCATAGCACAAGAGTTCTGCGTGATTCTTTGATAACCAATCCATGTCGAGAATAATATCAAAGTTGGGCAAGGGGATAGGGATCAAGTTAGCAAGAAAAGTATAGCCTTCAATTTCTAAGACACAATCCCTATAGACTTTATCAGCAAGTAATGATATACTTCCCTCAGTCTCTACGTGAAATGGTTGCGCGAGTACAAAGAAGGCAATTTGAAAGGAATGCGTAAATTCATAAGACACAAAAGAATCTGAGGCACCAGCATCAAATAAGATGTGAGCAGGTCTAGAGTTGACAAGAAATGTACTCGTCACAACATTCGGGTCCTCGTGTGCTTCCTCTGAGGTAATCTGGAATGCACGACCCTTAGCTTTTGGCACCTCCTCCTTTTTAGTTGGAGTACCCTTTGATTGTTGAACAGGGACTTGACTTCTCGCTGGTTATTGAACAGAAGCTTGACTTCCCGTCATCTAACTAGTAAGAGTAGGTCAAAAACACTTCTTGTGGCCAGTAATACCACATGCATAGCAAGTAACTGATGGGTTTTGAGCATACTAACACTTCCTAAGTGTACATGCAACCCTAATAACCTTGGATCTATGTTTGTCTAATTTGTCATACAAAGTTGAATTCCAAGGTTATATCCTATCTAGCATACATGGGGAACAATTTAAACATAATATATAGATAGAATAACTTACCTTGTTGTTGCTTGTGTTCCTTGAAACCTTGTGAGCCTAGCACCCCAAGTGTGATGCCTCAAATGCTTCACACAACACCAAATACTCTTGGAAGAACTTATGAGAGAATCAACACTCTTCAAAAATCGGCCAAGCCCTCTATCACTTTGATGCAACCGATTTGGTGGAGATCATATTCTTTATATAGTGTTGACACATCTAGGGTTAAACCCTAATGTGTCATGACTCTTCATTTCCATGACCCATGGGTTTGTAACTCCCATGGAGCATCCATGGAGCATCCTATGGGTGGAACCCAACTTGATGATCCATGGAGCCTTTTAGCCCACTATACAAGATATGGATGATTTACTTAATCAACCCATATATTTAATTAGTTATCTTTTGATCACTTAATTAATTCTAAATTAATTCTTGATCAAACTAATCAAATAATATTATTAATATATTAGAACTTATAATATATTAATAATCTCCAAGCGTTATTTCTCTCATTTAGTTTATCCAATTGCATGGTGCCATGCAACCCAAATGGACCATGCCGGGTCGGGTCAAGTACATACCAGAAATAGTTATGGACTTAGACACCTTATCCAACAGTCTCCCACTTGGATAAGTCTAGTAACTATTACTGCAAGTATGACTTCAGGAACCGATCGGCAATCGTAGCTCTTTACAAGGTTTCTCGAAACTTGAGAAGATGATGGTACGCCATTTAAGATAAGTGATCATATAATCCTCTGTTCTAGATATCAGTCGGACAAATACATGGAACAATGTCTTACTTATTGTCCAACACATGTTTCCCGATTTCCGATTTGTTTGACAAAGAACTTTATTGAACACATCAATCTAGTTCTGACCGGGCCCGGTACATAGGTCAAAACAAAATCATCGAGGGGCCCAGATATCAGCTTCTAATCCAAGAAGGAACAGATAAACTTCGACTCATATGTTTGTTCTACTACTCATTGAATTACACACAAGAGCACGATTTTATAACATCGAGTTACCAATGCGTTTTCCGTACAATCAATGCATAACCAACTCGTAAGTAACAAATCATATCTCTAGGTTTAAAGACTTATATGATATTACCGTCTCACGATCACTCGAGATAGAATTCCATGAAGTGATTCCAGTGAGCGTGGGTTGTGTCCAATGCTCAGAACTTATGAGCACTCATGATTGTTGTAGCCTTGTCCCAGACCTCTACAACCAAACATGACAGTCTTGATTCATACCTACTTCCGACATATGACCGACTGTGGAGGTTTGAATAATATGTTAAACCAAACAAAATTATTCTGGAAGTCAAAACATGCAAAAGAAATATAGTAAACGATTGACAAGAGATAGCAACACTTTACTCATAAATAAACACTTTTATTCATCATCAAATGTCAATTACACTTTACAAATTTCAAGATTATCTAACTACTAAATCTAATATCATCCTTCAGCCCTATGCTCCGAGCATGCTGGAAGTGCTTAACCCGAGTCAGTCCCTTCGTGAGGGGATCTGCTGGGTTCTCATCCGATGATACCCTCTTTGCCACGAGGAGTCCTTCTTCGATCCGATGTCTGATGAAATGGTATTTTCTGTCGATGTGTCTGGATCTCCCGTGATCCCTTGGTTCCTTGGCTAAGGCAACAGCACTTTCACTATCACAGAAAATTTCCATCGGCTCTTTAATAGCTGGTACAACTCCAAGGTCTCCAATGAAGTTTCTCAGCCATAACGCCTCCTTTGCTGCTTCGCTAGCTGCAATATACTCTGATTCACAAGTAGAATCAGCCACTGTCTCTTGCTTGGAACTCTTCCAAGAAATTGCTCCTCCATTTAGGGTAAAGACCCAGCCCGACTGAGAGCGGAAGTTATCCCTATCAGTCTGAAAGCTAGCATCACTATACCCTACAACTCTCAAGTCATCACTCCCACCGAGGGTAAGGACCCAGTCCTTAGTCCTTCGCAGGTACTTGAGAATATTCTTTACCGCAATCCAGTGTGCCTTGCCAGGGTTCCCCTGAAACCTGCTAACCATGCTCAAGGCAAAGGCTACATCAGGTCGAGTACACGTCATAGCATACATGATCGAACCTACAGCCGAAGCATAAGGTATTCGACTCATTTCTGCTATCTCAGCCTCAGTGCTAGGGCTTTGTGTCTTACTCAGCTTGGCGCTACTCTGGATGGGCAACTCTCCTTTCTTGGAGTCTTGCATTCCGAATCTCTTCAGAACTTTCTCCAAGTAGGTACTTTGACTAAGTCCAATTAGTCTTTTACTCCGATCTCTCAAAATTCTTATCCCCAAAATATAGGCAGCTTCACCAAGGTCCTTCATAGCGAAACACTTTCCAAGCCAAGACTTTACTTCCTGCAAGGTTGGAATGTCGTTTCCTATGAGTAGTATGTCATCCACATACAATACCAAAAAGCTAACTATACTCCCACTAGCCTTGACATATACACAAGATTCATCTTCACTCCTAGAAAAGCCAAATTCCTTGACCTTTTCATCAAAGCAAAGATTCCATCTGCGAGGTGCTTGCTTTAATCCATAAATGGATTTCTCAAGCTTACACACTCTATTAGGGTACTCGTTACTGACAAAACCCTCTGGCTGACTCATGTAAACATCTTCAGCCAACTTCCCATTAAGGAAAGCGGTTTTGACATCCATTTGCCAAATTTCATAGTCATGAAATGCGGCTATGGCTAACAGAACCCGAATAGACTTAATCTTGGCTACCGGAGAAAAGGTCTCATCATAGTCCACTCCAGGAATTTGAGAGAAGCCCTTTGCAACCAGTCTAGCCTTATAAGTGTGTACTTTACCATCCATGTCGGTCTTTTTCTTGAAGACCCATTTGCACCCTACAGTCTTTCGACCTGGTACATTCTCAACCAAGTTCCAAACTTGATTGTCATACATGGATTGTATCTCGCTATCCATAGCCTCTTTCCATTTGGCAGACTCGGGGCCCGCCATGGCTTCCTCGTAGCTGTTAGGGTCATCATGACTTACTAGTGTCTCATCACTAATAAGTGTCTCACCTTCTGCAGTAATATGGAATCCATAGTAATGCTCAGGTGCACTCCTAACTCTCGTGGAACGCCTCAGAGGTACAGATTTGTCAATTGGCTCAACAGGAGTTTCCTCCTCAAGTTGAGGGCTAGAGTTTGAAGTTCCTTCACCACTTGATTCTTGAATTTCTTCAAGATCAACTTGCCTCCCACTGTCTCCTTGGCTTATAAACTCTCTCTCTCGAAAGACTCCTCTTCTTGCTACAAAGACCACGTTATCACTAGGTCTGTAGAAGAGGTAACCAAAGGAATGCTGTGGGTAGCCGATGAAAATACACCTCTCGCTTCGGGGTTCGAGCTTGTCATGAGTCTCGCGTCTCACAAAAGCCTCGCAGCCCCAAATCTTGATGTGGTCTAGTTTAGGTACTTTACCAGTCCACATCTCGTGAGGAGTTTTGGCAACTTTCTTTGTAGGGACTAGATTAAGGATATGGGCGGCAGTCTCTAAGGCATACCCCCAGAATGAGATTGGTAGCGAAGCTCGACTCATCATGGAACGAACCATGTCCAACAAGGTTCGATTACGCCTCTCAGCCACACCATTCAACTGCGGTGTCCTGGGAGGTGTCAATTGTGAGACAATCCCACATTCCTTTAGATAGTCGAGGAACTCTGAACTAAGATACTCACCACCTCGATCGGATCGAAGCATCTTAATGTTCCTGCCCAATTGATTCTCGACTTCCTGTTTAAATTCCTTAAACTTCTCGAAAGTCTCTGACTTATGCTTGATTAAGTAGACATATCCATATCTACTATAATCATCGGTAAAAGTCAAATAATAACGATTAGCATCTCTTGTGGCATGTTTGAATGGTCCACACACATCCGTGTGTATAAGGTCCAACAAACCTTCACCCCTTTCACATGAGCCTGTGAAGGGTGACTTTGTCATTTTTCCAAGTAAGCATGATTCGCAACTATCATTTGACTTTAGGTCAAACGACTCCAAGACTCCATCCTTTTGGAGTTGGCCTATGCGTTTCTTGCTTATATGTCCAAGACGACAATGCCATAGTGATGCTTTATCCAAGTTATTATTATTAGAATCAATACACAAAACATTATTTCCTAAGTTATCTACAATAGATACAGCTTCATACACACCATCACAAGGTAATGCTTTAAAATAAAGTACATTATTAAAGAAAGCATTAATCGAACCAACTTCATTATCAAATGAAAAGGTGAAACCTTGTTTGTACAATGCATGAAAGGAAATAATATTTCTTGCCATTTCTGGCGAATAACAACACTTATTCAAATCTAAATTTAACCCACTACTTAGCGATAAAGTATAAACTCCAATCTTGGTGACAGGTGTAACTTTCCTATTCCCCATGATTAAGTTTATTCTTCCTTGCTCCACATCCTCACTTCTTCCTAGTCCCTGCAAGTCACAACAAATATGAATTCCGCAACCTGTATCAAGGACCCAAGATTTCGAATGGGGTGAGTTATTAGAAATGATAGTGTAAATACCTGCATGGTTGGGTTTGACTTTCCCATCCTTTACATCTTGCTGGTACTTTGGGCAGTTCCGCTTCCAATGAGCTTTCTCGTGGCAATAGAAGCATTCAGCCTCGTTTGGGTCAGAGGAAGGAGTAATGAAACCTTTCTTGGTTCCACTTGAAGAAGAGCCATCAAGGGTCCGAGCCTTGGTACCCTTTGAAGATCTCTTTCTCTTCCTCCTTCGACTCTGTCCGATTGCCAAGACCGGATTTGTTTCTGGAGTAGGAGTGATAGCAACCGACTTCCCTTTAAGACCTGTTTCTGCGGTCTTGAGAAGTCCCTGAAGTTTGCTGAGAGTGACTTCTTCCTTGTTCATGTGATATGTCATGCGGAATTGATCATAGCACGATGGTAAGGAGTGCAAAATGATATCTATTGCAAGCTCCTCAGGGAAGTTCACATTGAGCTTCAGCAAACGATCCACATACCTTTGCATTTTCTGCATGTGGCTCGTGACGGACTCTCCGTCCTTCATCATGGTTGTTATCATGGAGCAGATGACTTCGTACCTCTCTTGTCGTGCACTTTGATGGTATCTTTCCATCAAGTCTTGGTGCATTTCATAAGGGTAGAAGTCTTCGTAAGACTTTTGGAGTTCAGCTGTCATGGTGGCTAACATGATGCAAGCCACCTTGGTTGCATCTCTTTCATGAGTATGAAAGTCAGCGATCTCCTGAGGAGTTGCAGTGGACTCGTCAATTTCCTTAAGCTCCTTGTCAAGGACATATTCTTTGTCCTCGTAGCGAGTAATCATCCTGATGTTTCTGATCCACTTATTAAAGTTGGATCCATCAAAGGTGACTTTCCCACACAGACTCATAAGAGTAAAGGAGCCATTAGGATTCGAGCCAGAAGCATTGTTTGAAGACATCTGAAAAAGAAGAACAAGTTTAGTTTAGATTTAAGAGAGTCCTTAATAAAACACCCAAATGTAATATTAAGGCTAGGATCCAATCACAATATAATATAACTTAGAAGAGGTATGCCGTAATCTAAGCTATACCATATTTGAAAGGTAGGTGAATGACGATTCACCAATTTCCACCACGAAAACCGAAATATTAAATATTTAGTTTTTATTGGTTTTAGAAATTCCTAGATTCTTTGAGATCCAATGAACTTTTCAAAGGCATGTTTCGATCTCGGGAGTGCCCTCCAGGTTTTGTGACTGGGATGCCGAGGATCACAAAACGAGGTGTGAAGTAACCATGCAAATCACTTGGTACCTTTAAAGTTTATCACTCAATCGATGTGCCGGTAAACCACACACGCTCCACCGATACTATAATAAACTTTTAAGTCACCCTTTACCTACCTTGTTAAGTCCAAGTTAGTGTGCCGGTTAACCACACACGCTCCACCAACGACTCAGACAAAGTGTAAAGTGTAATTTCATGGATTAGCACCTTATTCACATTTTTCCTAAAGTAACTAAGATTGGGAATTTAATAAAATGTTTAGTTACTTTATATATTCATCATACTTTGAATGAGAATTTATAAGTCCTTGTCTTACCCGTTCGGCTAACGACCCTCCACCAGTCAAGCAAGCGGTGGGTGAGAATATACACCCATTAAGTCACCATTTTATAGGCAACAACCTTATACCCACCTTATAGACCGGCTTCGTGAATGAGGCGTACTAGCGGTAAGACGACTTGTTCTTATACATATATATATAATTATTAAATTATCATAATATAAGTATAAGGGTTGAATTTTAACTTTTAAAATTCTAGGGGTTGGAACTAAAGTTTTATCTTAACTTTACTTGTTCCAAAACTTGAGGGCAAGTTTTGTAACTTTCAAAACTTTTCATTTCTTGTAACTTATGAGTTTAATAGAGTCATAAAATGAAGACTCTTCATTTTTATAACTCTTGTGTTTTCTTAATGGTTTTAACTCAAGTGTGACTCTTGGTTTTCCATAACTTAAGAATAAGTTATGGACTCCATTAAAACACATTATGATCAAGAATTAAACTACCAAATAGATTACAAATAATTCCTATGATCATCTAAAACTTCATAAGAACAAGAACATGAATATGAACATAATCAAAAATTACATAAAACCTTGTAATTTTGATAACTAGTTGTTGTAAATGAATTAGCAAAACATTACACCACCAAAAACAAGTTTACATTTACTAAAACAGTTTAGGGTAATGTTTTCTAATTCATTCTCCAGCAACTGAATCGAAATTCTGCACTCATTCGACCCTACTCGTCGAGTGCATGACCATGACTCGCCGAGTTGGTTGAAGATACACATGGACTCGGCGAGTCCCCCCTATGGACTCGGCGAGTCCGATCGCAGACAGCAAATTTTCGATTCTGTTTTCAACTTTTAAGCACAAATAAGAACAAACAAGCCTAGGCTCTGATACCACTGATGGGTTTTGAGCATACTAACACTTCCTAAGTGTACATGCAACCCTAATAACCTTGGATCTATGTTTGTCTAATTTGTCATACAAAGTTGAATTCCAAGGTTATATCCTATCTAGCATACATGGGGAACAATTTAAACATAATATATAGATAGAATAACTTACCTTGTTGTTGCTTGTGTTCCTTGAAACCTTGTGAGCCTAGCACCCCAAGTGTGATGCCTCAAATGCTTCACACAACACCAAATACTCTTGGAAGAACTTATGAGAGAATCAACACTCTTCAAAAATCGGCCAAGCCCTCTATCACTTTGATGCAACCGATTTGGTGGAGATCATATTCTTTATATAGTGTTGACACATCTAGGGTTAAACCCTAATGTGTCATGACTCTTCATTTCCATGACCCATGGGTTTGTAACTCCCATGGAGCATCCTATGGGTGGAACCCAACTTGATGATCCATGGAGCCTTTTAGCCCACTATACAAGATATGGATGATTTACTTAATCAACCCATATATTTAATTAGTTATCTTTTGATCACTTAATTAATTCTAAATTAATTCTTGATCAAACTAATCAAATAATATTATTAATATATTAGAACTTATAATATATTAATAATCTCCAAGCGTTATTTCTCTCATTTAGTTTATCCAATTGCATGGTGCCATGCAACCCAAATGGACCATGCCGGGTCGGGTCAAGTACATACCAGAAATAGTTATGGACTTAGACACCTTATCCAACAGTAACATCCTTTCTTGGAAAGGTCGGCTTTATATAACCCTTTTCTCTACATCCATAACAGACAATAGATTCCTTGTCTGTTTTGCATTGGCCCGGATGATTCGTTCCACAAATACGACATGAAGGCGATTGCATAGAAAAAGATTGTGATCTACCGCGTCCATGAGAGGCATTTTGAGATTGAACTTGATTACCAAGTTCAGTCCGAACGGATGGAGCTGATAGAAAAGAAGGAACATGAACAGTTCTTTCAGTACGTGGATGCTTCGGAGCAGTAAAAATGGCACCATGTATTTGTAAGTCATGCTCACGTCTTCGACCATATTCAACAGCTTTATGGAATGACAGAACTTCTCGATTGGCAATGAAATCGTGGATTTCGTTTCGTAGTCCCTCCATGAATAACTGGATTTTCTCGTGAAACAACCCAAAAACACGACCCAAAAATTTTCGTTTTTCAATATAATCAAAACCATAATATGAGTATCATAACATAAAACATACGTGATGTATCCCAATTCATAATAAAATACTGTGCGGAAAACTGTATCATACTACATCAATCCAAACAACCAAAACCATCCCCAGGATAAAGGCTAAACCGTAGTGTGTGCGATGCTGTCACCCCGAGCTCTTCCCTTTGCTTGCGGAAGTACCTGAAACCAAAACTGAAACTGTAAGCACGAAGCTTAGTGAGCTCCCCCAAACTACCACATACCATACAATAACATATAAACACATATTGGGCCTCGCCCACTACATCGGGCCGAAGCCCGGAAACTGCATCGGACCGAAGTCCGGAACTGACTGGGACCTTGTCCCCTGCATCGGACCGAAGTCCGGAACTAACTGCATCGGACCGAAGTCCGGAACTGACTGCGACCTTGTCCCCTGCATCGGACCGAAGTCCGGAACTAACTGCATCGGACCGAAGTCCGGAACTAACTGCATCGGACCAAAGTCCGGAACTAACTGCATCGGACCGAAGTCCGGAACCGACTGGGACCTTGTCCCCTGCATCGGACCGAAGTTCGGAACTGACTGACTGAACATGGCATAGCATAACTCATCAACTTGCATGAACACATATACGGCATACTACATCGGGCCGTAGCCCGGAACACATAACACTTAACGCATAAAACATAGCACACAATTCCTGTTCGAGCCACGAAGGCCTCAAACGTACTAGCTACTGCATCGGACCTAAATCTGGAAACTACTGCTAACTGAACGGGCCGGCATTGTGGCCTTAGACCCGTTCCTACTGGAAGGAAACTCACCTCGTAAGCTGGCTGCTGAGTGTGTGGCTCGGGAAGCTAATGGTTGCTGCTCCTGAATCTCCTCGGCTACAAGTCCATAAACACACTCAATCAAATACTAAACACTGCGCTTGGGGTAAAATGACTCTTTTACCCTTGGTCAAAGTCAACTCTCTTTTGGGCTGACTCGCCGAGTTGGGCCGCCCAACTCGCCGAGTCCTACTCTCACTTCTCAGTTCTACACGCTGCTACTCGTCGAGTGTGGCATCGACTCGACGAGTACCCACTTGATCCAAGGACTCAGACAATCTTCATCCGACTCGCCGAGCCGTATGAACAAACTCGACGAGTTGTTCTTGATCTTAAGAAGATTGCCTTGGACTCGCCGAGTTGTATGAACAAACTCGCCGAGTCCCTCCATCACTGAGTCTACTCTCAACTCGCTGTGTCCACTCCCTAACTCACCTCGTCCACTCGAAACAGATAAAACTGAAGGACTCGGGAACTCGCGACCCAACTCGCCCAGTCGTTCTTCCCGACTCGCCGAGTTGCCGCCATGCAACTGATTTTTACTCAATTTATTTTGAATCCAACACATACAATTGATAGATCTGGGTCCAATAAGCTGATTTACCACGTAAAGTTTCCAACTTTACGTGCACAACCTCATGAATAAGGGAAATAAGGCTAAAAGATGCACAAAATGGGTAGATCTATGGTTAATATGCAAAGTAACTCCAAAAAGACAGTAGATCTGGGCTCTACAACACCCCATCATTCAGATCCAAAGATATTTCGACTTATTAAGACCTTCATGCAAGCATAAGGCTTGGAACAAGCATCAACTAGCTCTTAGGAGAGCTCTAATGGAAGTTTAAAGCATATAACAAGAAGGAAACTCCGAAAATACCTCAATTAACTCAGATTTGCCCTTGGATCTTTGCACTACAGCTCTTCTCCTTGCTTCTTTCTTCTTCTCCTTCTTCAAACCTTCACAAAATGGCACAAAACACTTAGCTCACACAAGGGAGGATTAGGGTTCTTTCTCACAGTGTTCTCAGGGTGAGGGAGGCGAGAATGGGGGCTATAAGGTGGTTTAAATAGTGGGAAACCCGGGGATTTAGGGTTTCACCCAGACGGATGGACTCGTCGAGTCAGGGATATGGACTCGCCGAGTCCCCGGCTCACGCGTGCTCGAAGTCGCGACCCTACTCGGCGAGTCAGGCTAGAACTCGCCGAGTCCCTCTTGAAAACTTACAACAATTACTAATGAATTAACCTACCGGGAACGGGTCGTTACAATTCTCCCCCACTTGTCTCAGACTTCGTCCTCGAAGTCTGCTACGGCTGGATCTGCAAAAATTTCCGGGTAGTGCGCTCTCATCTCCTCCTCAGCCTCCCACGTCCATTCAGACCCCTTCCGGTGCTGCCACTGCACCTTTACTAGCTGAATTACCTTGTTCCTCAAGGTCTTGATCTTCCGTTCCAGAATCGCGACCGGTCTCTCAATATAATTCAGGCCGCTATCAACCTGGATATCCTCTAAGGGAACGACTGCCGTCTCATCCACCAAACACTTCCTTAACTGCGACACGTGGAATGTGTTGTGTATCTGACTAAGCTCCTCCGGAAGATCTAACCGATAAGCAACCCGACCCACCCGGGCCAAAACCCTGAAAGGACCAATAAATCTGGGGCCCAACTTGCCCCTCTTCCGGAACCTGATGACACCTTTCCAAGTTGAGACTTTCAGAAGAACCATATCTCCCACTTGGAACTCCAAGTCCGAACGCCTCCTGTCGGCGTAGCTCTTCTGTCGACTCTGCGCAGTCTGCAGCCTACTACGGACCTGCTGGATCAACTCCGTCGTCTTGAGCACCACTTCGGTGCTCCCTATGACTCGCTGACCGACCTCGCCCCAACAAATCGGGGTCCTGCACTTCCTGCCATATAACATCTCAAAAGGAGGTCGATCAATGCTTGCATGATAACTATTGTTATACGAGAATTCCGCTAACGGAAGATACGTATCCCAACTGCCCCCAAAATCTAGAACACATGCCCTAAGCATGTCCTCAAGAGTCTGAATCGTCCTCTCGCTCTACCCGTCTGTCTGAGGATGAAAAGCGGTGCTGAAATGGAGACGAGTACCCATCTTGTCATGGAACCGCTTCCAGAATCTGGACGTGAATCGAACATCTCGGTCCGACACCACCGATACCGGCACCCTATGACGTGCCACAATCTCCCGCACATAGATATCGGCTAACTTTTCCGTCGATATACTCTCCTGAATCGGAATAAAATGGGCACTCTTCGTCAACCGATCCACTACTACCCATATCGAGTCCACTCCACTTGCGGTCCTGGGGAGTTTGGTGACAAAATCCATGGTGATATCCTCCCATTTTCACACGGGAATGTCTAACGGCTGCATCTTGCTGTGAGGTCTCTGATGCTCCGCTTTGACCTTCCGACAGGTCAAACATCTCTCAACATACCAGGAGACGTCTCGCTTCATGCAGGGCCACCAATAATCAGGTCGAAGATCTCGATACATCTTCGTCGCTCCTGGGTGGATAGAAAATCGAGACTTATGAGCCTCGTCCATCAATGCTTGCCGTACCCCACCCCAGTACGGTACCCATATCCTACCATGAAGCGTCAACAAACCCCGACTGTCGTAGTCAAATGAAGCTACTCGGCCCACTATCCTCCCACACTTCTGCCTCTCCTCCTTGAGGCCCTCCATCTCAGCCTCCTTGATCCGCTCCAACAACGGAGTGATCACTGTCATCCTCATACACAGACCTCTGATAGGGGCCGTCGACACTTTGCGGCTCAGGGCGTCGGCCACCACATTGGCCTTCCCTGGATGATAAAGGATCTCACAGTCATAGTCCTTCAGCACGTCTAACCATCTCCTCTGCCTCATGTTCAAACTCGGCTGATCCATAAGATATCGCAAACTCTTGTGATCCGTGTATATAGTACAGCGGACCCCATAAAGGTAATGTCTCCAAATCTTGAGGGCAAATACAACTGCCCCCAGCTCCAGGTCGTGGGTAGGATAATTAGCCTCGTGAGGCTTCAACTGTCTCGAGGCATAAGCTACCACATTGCCTCGCTGCATCAATACTGCTCCCATACCTGTGATCGAAGCATCACAATAGACTACGAAATCCTCTACTCCCTCTGGCAAGGTAAGGATCGGAGCCTCGCACAATCTCTGCCTGAGAGTCTCGAACGCCGCCTGCTGCTCAAGCCCCCAACGAAAAACCACCGCTTCTTGGTTAGTCGGGTGAGCGACACTGCTATCTTGGAGAAGTCCTGAATAAATCTCCGATAATACCCTGCCAACCCTAGGAAGCTCCGAATCTCAGATGGAGACCTCGGGACCTCCCACTGCATCATGGCCTCAATCTTGGCCGGATCTACCAAAATACCCTTCTGGTTGACGAGATTCCCAAGAAACTGCACCTCGCGCAACCAGAACTCGCACTTGGAGAACTTTGCGAAAAGTCTCTCCCTCCTCAAAGTCTCCAACACCTCCCGCAGGTGCTCCTCGTGCTGCCCCTGTGTCTTGGAATATACCAAGATGTCATCTATGAACACTATCACCGACCGATCCAGCATCGGTTTGCACACGTGGTTCATGAGATCCATGAACGCGGCTGGGGCATTGGTGAGCCCAAATGGCATCACCACGAACTCATAATGACCATACCGGGTCCTGAAAGCAGTCTTCTGTACATCCTCATCTCTAACCCTCATCTGATGATAACCGGAGCGTAGATCGATCTTGGAGAACCAAGACGCTCCCTGAAGCTGATCAAACAAGTCATCTATCCTCGGAAGTGGGTAACGGTTCTTCACCGTTACTTTGTTCAACTCCCGATAATCAATGCACATACGATGTGACCCATCCTTCTTCCTCACAAATAAGATCGGCGCTCCCCAAGGCAAACTGCTCGGCCGAATGAAACCCTTGTCTAACAGCTCCTGAAGCTGTGTAGACAACTCCTGCATCTCAGGGGGAGCAAGTCGATACGGCGCTTTGGCTATCGGAGTCGCACCAGGAACTAGGTCGATCCTGAACTCAACCTGCCTCTCAGGAGGTATCCCCGGCAAATCCTCGGGAAACACATCCGGGTAGTCACGAACAATAGGAACATCATCAATCGTCGTCTTGCCCTTCTCCCGGGCATCCAAGACATAAGCTACAAAACCAGCGCAACCCTGCTGAACATAGCGCCTCGCCCTTGCGGCGGAACAAAAGGTCGGTCCTCGATGGGGCCTCTCGCCCTGAATCACTATCTCTCCCCCACTGGGAGTGCGAACCCTCACTAGCTGAAGCTCACAATCAATCACCGCCCCATTGGGGCTTAGCCAATCCATACCCACAATAACTTTATTCCCTCGCAGGGGAATAGGAACCAGGTCCACTGAAAACTGCTCATCAAATATCTGAAGGGAACACCCTCTATGTACTCTGCCGACCCTCACGGTCCTATCATCTGCTATCTCAACCTCTAATGGACAATCCAGCTCCCCTGGAGCTCTGCTAAATCTATTGCTAAGCGCAAGCGATACAAATGATTGGGTAGCCCCCGAATCGAACAATACCAAAGCCGAGATGCCGTTCACCGAGAACGACCCCATCACCACATCAGGAGTCGCTCGCGCCTCCTCTGCTGTCATCTGAAACGCCCTGCTCTTTGCCACTGGCGCATCAGATCGGCCTTGCCGGCCATCCGTAATCCTCAAGGTGGCAGGGGCAGGTGCAACCACCTTCCCTGCTGCAGCTAGACTAGGACACTGGGACTTTTTATGTCCCCTCTGATTGCACTGAAAGCAAATCAGATCTGATGCTGTAACCGTAGTAGCAGGGGCCGTACAATCCCTGCTCAAATGCCCAATCCGACCGCACTTGTAGCAGCCGGAACTCCCTGCCTTGCACGCCCCCTCGTGCAATCTCCCACACTTGCCACACCGACCGTGGCTCTGCTGACTCCTAGACCTGTGATCTGAAACCTTGGGCTTTTTGCCCACACTGCCTGAACCTAAAACCGCCTCCGGTTTCCTCTTCTTCTCCATCTCGAGATCAATCTCCCTCTCTCTAGCTCTGGCAATCATGTCGTCCATCGTTTTACAACTGGATCGGCTCACAAACATGCGGATGTCACTCCACAACATCTCATGATAGCGGGCCTTCTTCATCTCCTCATCGGCTGCATACTGTGGAACAAGAAGAGCCCTCTCCCTGAACTTGGCGGTGATCTCCGCCACTGTCTCTGTAGTCTGGGTAAGGTCCTGAAACTCCCTTGCTAATTGCTGCACCTCAATGACTGGTGCAAACTCCGCCCTGAACCTGGTAGAGAAATCAGCCCAGGTCATGGCATCCAATGCCGCATCATCCCCGATGGCATGTCCGACCTCCTCCCACCAGTCCCGTACCCTGTCCTTCAGAAGACAGGACGCCAACCTGACCTTGTTCCCCTCGGGACACCTGCTAGTGCGGAAAGCGTTAGCCACATCCGCCAACCATCTAGTACTCGCTATGGGGTCCCGTGCCCCATGATAGTCTGGAGCTCCACATACCCTGAACTCCCTGAACGTAAGTGTGCGCGACCCCATCACGGCCGCCATCTCAGCACGGAAAGTACTCAATCTCTCATCCATCAGCTCTAAAATACCCTTCTTGATCGAACCGAAGATCACATGAGTCTGCTCCAGTATGATGCGAGTAACCTCAGAAGAAAGGAACTCTCTAGTCTGCTCATCCATCTGCCCGACCTCCGGGCCTGATCCCGATCCTGATCCCCCTCCGGCATTTGAGCTGCCAACTGCTGGTCTCGGATGCAAAACTACCATTCTGAAACAACATCAGAACACTGAAATATCTCAAGGGATCATGACACTGCTACTAGCTTCCTGGTCTTGTCTTGGCCTTCCTTGATTCGAGTACGGATCCTCTGCTTTCAGTAGTACGGGCCCATACTACCTTCCACATCTATCCGTACTTTCCTCAAGAACTGCCTTGACTCCACCAAGTCACTTCTACTACTGCTATTCTCTGCTACTCTCATCCTAGGCTTGCCCTAGGGAAACCTCAAGCTTAACACGACTGGTCCTCAGTTGTTGTAGGTCTCCTCATAATGCTAGTTAGCCACCACCTAAACACCATCACATGTGATGAGGATCAGATAATCCTTCAAGTAAAAGATCCGTCCCTACAACGGTTGGACTCAAACAAGAGCTGTGCAATAGGGCCAGTTCCAGCACTCTGGGATTATTCAAACCTGATCACATGTGGTGTGACGTGTTCACCTAATGGCTAACTCCCATTACTCAGGACCCCACCAAGCACGAAGCAAGCAGCATTCGGACAAGGGAAACAGACTCAAGCCAAACTATTCTCATAACAAGAAACTGCACTAGCATAGGATGCTAAGCTCCCACTAACAGGCATAACCTAATCAGGCTATCCTACTGCTGTCTACTCAGTACTAGCATGCAATACTCATAAAGCTGTAACACATAAGCAGGCACATAAGGCATTCTCCTAGATCCTTAGTTCTATACTAGCATGTTGTTCTACTAAAACTGAAACTGAACAATTAACTTGTATGGGTAATTTGGGAGTACTTACTTGAGCTCGGCTGACTGCATGCACACACCTCTATCTTGTTAAAAACAATTCTTTCTTTCTAAGTGCTTTCAAAATTCTTTTTGTAAAACATTTTTATTTTACTAAAATCTTTTATTTCCCTTAGTTTGAGTTCAGATACACCCGGAAGTGTATCCGAATCCCTCAAACCAGGGCTCAGATACCAACTTGAAACAACCCAAAAATACGACCCAAAAATTTTCGTTTTTCAATATAATCAAAACCATAATATGAGTATCATAACATAAAACATACGTGATGTATCCCAATTCATAATAAAATACTGTGCGGAAAACTATATCATACTACATCAATCCAAACAACCAAAACCATCCCCAGGATAAAGGCTAAACCGTAGTGTGTGCGATGCTATCACCCCGAGCTCTTCCCTTTGCTTGCGGAAGTACCTGAAACCAAAACTGAAACTATAAGCACGAAGCTTAGTGAGCTCCCCCAAACTACCACATACCATACAATAACATATAAACACATATTGGGCCTCGCCCACTGCATCGGGCCGAAGCCCGGAAACTGCATCGGACCGAAGTCCGGAACTGACTGGGACCTTGTCCCCTGCATCGGACCGAAGTCCGGAACTAACTGCATCGGACCGAAGTCCGGAACTGACTGGGACCTTGTCCACTGCATCGGACCGAAGTCCGGAACTAACTGCATCGGACCGAAGTCCGGAACTAACTGCATCGGACCAAAGTCCGGAACTAACTGCATCGGACCAAAGTCCGGAACTAACTGCATCGGACCGAAGTCCGGAACCGACTGGGACCTTGTCCCCTGCATCGGACCGAAGTCCGGAACTGACTGACTGAACATGGCATAGCATAACTCATCAACTAGCATGAACACATATATGGCATACTACATCGGCCGTAGCCCGGAACACATAACACTTAACGCATAAAACATAGCACACAATTCCTGTTCGAGCCACGAAGGCCTCAAACGTACTAGCTACTGCATCGGACCTAAATCCGGAAACTACTGCTAACTGAACGGGCCGGCATTGTGGCCTTAGACCCGTTCCTACTGGAAGGAAACTCACCTCGTAAGCTGGCTGCTGAGTGTGTGGCTCAGGAAGCTAACGGCTGCTGCTCCTGAATCTCCTCGGCTACAAGTCCATAAACACACTCAATCAAATACTAAACACTGCGCTTGGGGTAAAATGACTCTTTTACCCTTGGTCAAAGTCAACTCTCTTTTGGGCTGACTCGCCGAGTTGGGCCGCCCAACTCGCCGAGTCCTACTCTCACTTCTCAGTTCTACACGCTGCTACTCGTCGAGTGTGGCATCGACTCGACGAGTACCCACTTGATCCAAGGACTCAGACAATCTTCATCCGACTCGCCGAGCCGTATGAACAAACTCGATGACTTGTTCTTGATCTTAAGAAGATTGCCTTGGACTCGCCGAGTTGTATGAACAAACTCGCCGAGTCCCTCCATCACTGAGTCTACTTTCAACTCGCTGTGTCCACTCCCTAACTCACCTCGTCCACTCGACACAGATAAAACTGAAGGACTCGGGAACTCGCGACCCAACTCGCCCAGTCGTTCTTCCCGACTCGCCGAGTTGCCGCCATGCAACTGATTTTTACTCAATTTTGTTTGAATCCAACACATACAATTGATAGATCTGGGTCCAATAAGCTGATTTACCACGTAAAGTTTCCAACTTTACGTGCACAACCTCATGAATAAGGGAAATAAGGCTAAAAGATGCACAAAATGGGTAGATCTATGGTTAATATGCAAAGTAACTCCAAAAAGACAGTAGATCTGGGCTCTACAACACCCCATCATTCAGATCCAAAGATATTTCGACTTATTAAGACCTTCATGCAAGCATAAGGCTTGGAACAAGCATCAACTAGCTCTTAGGAGAGCTCTAATGGAAGTTTAAAGCATATAACAAGAAGGAAACTCCGAAAATACCTCAATTAACTAAGATTTGCCCTTGGATCTTTGCACTACAGCTCTTCTCCTTGCTTCTTTCTTCTTCTCCTTCTTCAAACCTTCACAAAATGGCACAAAACACTTAGCTCACACAAGGGAGGATTAGGGTTCTTTCTCACAGTGTTCTCAGGGTGAGGGAGGCGAGAATGGGGGCTATAAGGTGGTTTAAATAGTGGGCAACCCAGGGATTTAGGGTTTCACCCAGACGGATGGACTCGCCGAGTCAGGGATATGGACTCGCCGAGTCCCCGGCTCACGCGTGCTCGAAGTCGCGACCCTACTCGGCGAGTCAGGCTAGAACTCGCCGAGTCCCTCTTGAAAACTTACAACAATTACTAATGAATTAAGGTACCGGGAACGGGTCGTTACATCTCGTCTTCAGTTGGAATATACTTTGTAGCGAACCTTGCTCTTTGATTAAACTGAGTTTCATACTCATTCACAGTCATTCCTCCTTGTTTAAACTCGAGGAATTCCTTCTCTAATCTCCTTCTCATGTCTAGACGACAATACTTCTCTAGCAAATGAGTTTTAAACATTTCGCAGGTTAAATTCTCCTGGTCAAACTCGTTGAGAGCTTCATAAGTTGCTTCCAACCAGACCAAGGCTTCTCCGATGAGCATTGCAGAAGAATAATTAGCCTTGTCTTCATTATCCACATGAGAAATACGAAACACTTTCTTTGTATTCTGGAACCAAGTAAGAATAATAATGGGATTGACAACACCGGAAAACTCTGTAGCACCGATACTCTTGAAATCTTTGAACGAGGGACGCTTCACCTCTCCTTTTGAGGATTCTCTAGTGGCTTTCTCTTTTCCATTATCACCATTCTTTTTGTGTTCTTCGAGTGTCTGTCGAATAACACCTGTAAATGTACCCAAGAGTCGCTCCTCACGAGGAGATACTGGAGTATTCACTTCCTTGGGTTGAGGTCCTCCACCAACCTCAGGGGTATGGCTACTAACATGTTCAGCCATTGCTTTGCAATACATTGTAACAATTTATTCTAGAATATTAGGGTTTATTATTACCTAATACTTTTACTTATATATTTCCTATGGTTTGTATCCCTATACTTACAATGATTAAGTTCATATATTGAACTTCTAATAGTTTAAGTCTAAATACCAATCCGTGGAATTTAGTTCACTCAAACTACTGCTCTGATACAATGGTTGAAAGACCCTAACTTTCGTATTTATGAAAGACCCAAAATTTCATACATAACAATATAGTTACCCTAACACATGCTACTTGCATATTCATAAAAACAATATTTTACATTGATAAAGAGGTTACAAACTACTGGATACAAACCGACTAATTTAAAGTGTTAAACTATTCATATGGGAATGCAAAAATACAATAGTTTTAAACTATTCATAAGCTTCTATCGATACCATAGCTTAAAACTATTCAAAAATCTTCTACCAGTATATAACTATATTGGATGCTTATCTCCTGCAATTTGTTAAACATTGAGAGGGTAATCGGTGACGCTTAGTGAGTTCAATAATAGATACAATATAACGTTATGCCATATATATACTTCAATATGGCAGAAGCAAAGAGTAACAAGGAATAACAAGGGTATATGTGAATCATGGACAAACATTCCATATCAATCATTGATTTGATTTAAAGATATACAATCAATGAGGCATAACAATTTCCATACTTGATATACATCAATAAAGCTTTGGCCCAAATGGCACAAAAGACATACAACTTCGAATTAACATTTTGGTAGATTTCAGACTTATAGCCATGTCTAACCATTTGCCAATACAATAGAATAGAAATCATTCTCTTACGGAGACATGTTCTACATGGCCAGAGGCTACATACCAGTACCAACGTGAATCTAAGTCCTTTCACTGATCACATGGTCAAAGGTATTTCTTTGCTATTAAAAATAGCGAATAAAAATAACCCGGGAAAATGACCCGGAATAATCACACTGAAAAGCACATAGCACATATAACACATAACATACAATTGTTCCTATATATTAAACTAACAGTGAAATAACCGGGGGTTAAAATATTAATTTGGGCAGTACTGCGGCTCTAAATATGACTTTCATTATTGAAAACCGGGAGATATATTAAAAACCGGGCTCTACGAAGGTAGAGCTTCAAAACCGAAAAGATAAATTTTTCGGGCTTCTCAGGCACTTCGAGGCGTATTTCGGGCTTTAAAAATGAAATTGGGGCTTCCGGGGAAGTCAAAATAGTCAAAATATGGAGAAAGGGGTAAAAATTGGCAAAAATCCAATTTTACCCAACCAATTTTGCATGCCTCCTATTTATAGGGCGAAGGTCGGCCGAGAAGGGTGACTCAACGAAGCAGGTGGCAACAAAGGAGAAGGGACACGCGGCAGCAGTAGGAGCGAAGGCGCCAGGTGGCTCAGATGTGAGATGGCACACGTCGAATGCGAGGGAGGCAAGGCAAGTCAGCAGCGAAACAGCTCGGTGGCAACAGCAGCGAAGGGCAGGTGGAGGGTCGAGGTTCGGATATGAGGCGAGGCGCGCATTGGGTCGTGACTTCGGCCAAATCAGAAGGCAACACGTGTCGGATCCGGGTAGAGCGGCTACTGTTCATGCGACGTGGCAGCACTATTCATGCGAAATTCTCGGAAATTGAACCCAAAACTAGTAATGACGAGACCTTCAATTCTCGTTTAGGTTGTGTCGGCTAAAAATCACTCGATCTAAAATTCAAATTTTTAGTTGTGTACTGCTAAGCTGAAACTTCGAAAAATTATAACTTCCTCATACGAAGTCAGATTTTGGCATTCTTTTTATTGAACTTCTTGGTTTAACGATTAATACGACTTTCATTTAGATTACTAAGGCTAAAAAGTAGTTTATCAAAAACTCATTTTTTACGTCATTCGGCGTCGTGCCGGCTTTGTCGCAGATCTTCGATTGGTCATAACTTCTTCGTTATAACTCGGATTTCGATGAGGTTTTCGTATAAATGTTTCTAACGAGATTATCTACAACTTTCAATAATAAAATTTTACTTATTTCTATTTTTTTTTTGCTATATTTCACTATTTGGCTTTTAATTGGAATCTCATAAGACTTCCAATGTTTTATGAGTGATTCTAAACATAATTTACTTCATTTCTAGTAAAAACGATTTGTTAGAATTTAACATTCAAATTTACATAATATTTCATAATATTATTTACTTAAAACACGATTTCAAAACGTGTATGTTACACTAACTTGTAAAAATTCTCAATGAATTTATGGCAGTAGCTGACAAGGCCTAAGAATTTGTGTACTTTTGTTGGCAATGCTGGTGTTTCCCCATTCTTATTTGGTTCAATATTTAAAAGGTTCGACATGGATCCCTTTGTTGTTGACCACATTCCCTAGAAAGTGTACTTCTCTAATCCATACCTCATGCTTAGAGAATTTGACGTACAACTTTTCTTTTCTTAGCAGTTACAAGATTAGCCATAAGTGTTGGTCGTGTTCCTTTTTGGCTTATGAGTATATCAATATATCATCGATAAATACATCATGAATTTGTCCAAGTATGATTTGCAAACATGGTTCATAAGGTCCATGAACATTGTTGGGGTATTGGTCAATCCAAAATGCATAACTAGGAACTTGAAATGACCATATTGAGTCATAAATGATGCCTGTGGTACATCTCTTTCTATCAACCTGAGTTGAATATATCTTGATCTAAGATATGTCTTGGAGTAGCGGTTGGATCCTTGTAACAGATCGAACAGTTCATCGATTATTGTGAGCGGGTAATGACTCTTGATTTTTTTTGTTCAGCTCCCAATAATCGATACACATTTGAAAGGATCTGTCGTTCTTCTTGACAAACAAAATTGGTGAGCCTTTGTCAAAAAGTTCTTGTAGTTTGCTAGATAGTTTTTGCCTCTCTGATGGAGCCAACCGATAAGAAGACTTTACTACTAGTGCTGCTCCTGCTACTATGCCAATCCATAACTTGACTTGACGAACTGGTGGTATCTTAGGTAGATCTTCAGGAAATACATTAGGATAGGTCATATACCTGAAGTATGCTTTTGATCTCCTTTGATTCACTCTTTTTATCTACAATACGTGCCACAAAAGTGTAATACTTATTGTGTAGATAATTTTGAGCGTTCGTACAAGAGAAAATTTTGGGTTTTCGTCCCGATTTGTTTTTGTAAGTGATTAGGGTTCCTCTATCAGTTAATGGGGGGTTCGTATGACTTTTTCATAACACGATAACTTAGCGTGACATGGAGATGATCAATTCATATCGATAATGACATTGAAACTTCCAAAATTAGTAGACATATTTTCATAAAAGTCATGTTTGCAATGTGTTAAGATGTAATTTGTTGAGATTTCGTAAGTACATTACTGATGGTTCATTATTTGTTTTACTCTATAGGTTTACGAGTCTATTGGATTCATATGTCTAAACTTAGGTAGTTATAAACTCTTATCCACATTTAAATCAATAAGCACAGTTGCATATAAGTTGTTAACGAGAAATGTACCAGTTACCATAGATGGTTCTTAGAGTTCATATTTTGTTCCAATCACAACTATTTGAATCGAGCTTCACTCCTTGGTTTTTCAGCCTTGGCCAGTCTCTTTTAAAATGCCCTGCTTTTCCATACTCATAATAGCTTCTTCCTCCACTAGTGTATGTTCCTTGTTTGGTTGCTATAGGTGTTAGGCCTCTTCAAAAGTTGGAAATTTGCCCCTTTTTGTTGCACTTGCTGCAGAATAGCATTCACCTACATGATGACAGTTACATTAGTTACACTTGGGGTGTTTTCCTAAGTAGTGCTTTCATGGAGTGGTTAATGTAGAGTTTTCTTGGTGTATTAATTCTTTCGATAGGATTGGCTTGAGGTTCCCGTGGAACTACCATCATATTTCCTTTTTTTATCCTTGGATCTTGTGGTATCCTATTTCTTGATTAACATTCCTTGATAGACTGTATGGTTTATTAGACTGATGGCCAATTTATTGGCATGGATGTAGGTGTTGGGTATGTAAGATGTAACCATTTCTCGTATCTATAGGGACAATCCTCTTATGAACCTATCCATCTTCTTGTACTCCGGGGTTATAAAATCCAGACGAAGGATTATGAGATTGTAAAATTAGGAGGTGTATGCTAAAATCTCTCTTCCCTTCATGGTTAAGCTCCATAATTCTTGCTCCAGTTTCTGTATTTCATCCTAGGGCAGTATTTTTCTATGAACATCAACTTTAGTTCTTCCCTAGTTATGTCACAGGCTGAATCAATGCCCATGGTCTTTGTATAGTCATTCCACCAGGAAAGGGATGCTGTAACATCCCATTTTCCAGTAGCTTCGAATTCATCCCTCGGGTTTTAATTAGGGCATTTTTGGCCCTTGGTTTAGAAGGGAATGTCAAAAGAGGCCTTAGTGGCAAAATGGTAAGTTTGGGAGTCTAAGTAGTACGTTGGGCGTACGCATGTGTACGTTAGGAGTACGTATGGCTGGATGAAACCCTAACTTTTAGGGTTTGTGGAGTATTTAATCATCTTATGGACCCTTCCCTCTCATCTCTTTCAGCCTCCACACCTCCCTTAGCCGTCTTGAGAAAAACCTAGCTTCCTAGTGATCATTATTGAGCTTATAAGTGTGTTCTTGTGCCTTTAAGAGGAAGCTTGTATATCAAGGAGTCAAGGAGGGAAGATTGGATTGTAGATATTGGTTCATCATCTACTTAGGGAGCTCCAGAAGGTATAAAGTTGTTACCTTTGTTCCTATTTCTTCTAGATCTAGCCATTCTAGCTTTATGGAACCATTTCTTGTCCCAAAACTCCATTTTGGTGCATGTTGCATTTTGGACAAAATAAGTTGTCCTTTACTACTCTTGAGGTCTTAAGTAGTAAAAATGAGGTCCCAATGGCTTTAGATGTCCTATGCATGTAGTAGAAAGGACTAATGGATTAAGAGCTTTATGGACATCCCAAGTGATAAAGTTTGAGACTTTATGATTCCTAGACACTTTTGGTCGATGGATCTAAAATATGGGCTTAAGTACTTAAGCCATTAAACACTTAAAAGAGTTTTGGTTCACTCGCATGTACGCCCTGCGTAAATCCAGTATGCCCAACATACTGGGTCAACCACCTCGATGGTGGTCAACATTAGGAGAGTACGCCTAGCGTACCAGAGGAGTACGCCTCACGTACTTCCTCTGTTGGGCTTTTGTCTTTTGGGATTCAGGTTATGGGTTGTGTTTGGACTATTTGGGCTTGGGGCTTTGTTGGACTCACTGAATAATTGGATTTGGACCAAGTTTTGATAATGGATCTTGGATTTAGGCCCAATTAGGGAATTGGGCCCAATTTGGTAATTTGGGGCAATAATGGGTTTTGTATATGTGGAATTTTGGATCATGGATTTGGTTTTGGGCCTTGGCCCAAGTTAGAGAAAAGACAAGATGGACTATATGGACCCTTAGTCAGGATTGATAGCCCATATGTTGACTCAGCATTGTTATTTTGGATAGTTCGGGATTTTTGGTGTGACAAAACTTCGAGAGTTGGTACTTCAGTTCAGACCCGGCATTGCGAGGTGAGTTATTCTCACTATATCAACATGGTCTAAGGCACCAAGGTCGACCCTTTATCGGAATTGTATCTGAGTATTTGCTTGATATGTTTATTGATCTGCTAGATCTGCATCCTGGTAGTTAGGATGGTATTATATTAGTGACCCGGTTTAGGTCGGTATCCTGGTATATAGGATGATGCTATGTTAGTGACCGGTTAGGTCGGTCTCCTGGATATAGGATGGTTGTTGTGTTAGTGATTTGTTAGATCAGTATGATTATTTGTTATAAATATGCTAGTGTATGATATTTATGTGCACATGATTGTTTGATTGGTATGGGGGTTGGGTTGAGGAGGGTCCTGCTTCGTGCTGTAGGCCAACATACCCAGGGCGGACCAGATAGACTACAGGTTTACGAGGGCACATAGTCAGGCCGAAGGCCCAACGAGCGGTTCGAATATGCTGAAGGCCCCGAGAGGGCGGTCCAGACGTGTCGAGGCTCGAAGAGTGGGCTACATAGACTGAAGGCCCAATGCAGGTGGTCAAGTCATACTGTAGATTTAGAGAGTGGACCAGGTGGACTGAAGGCCCAGTACGGGCAGACCAATCAGCCTATAGACTTGAGATGCATGGTTGTTCTATATTAGTTGATATGATATGATTATGGTTATATGAGATTGGTATTTTTGGGGTAATTCACTAAGCTTTCGGACTTACAGTTTCAGTTTGTTGTTTCAGGTACTTCTGGTGATCACGGGAAGGAGAAGACATGATCGTACCGCTCCTCCTGCTATTATGATTTTATGATTTGATACTTGGATACTCTTATTTTTATTATTTTGAAAACAAACTTGTAATGTTAAATGGTTTTAAGTGATTCGTAAAAGTTTAAATTTGGTATGATTTTTATGGGTGTTACAAGTTGGTATCAGAACCTTGGTTTAAGTGAATTGGAGGAACATTCGTGTGAATCCAGTCTCAAATCAAGGAAAGATTTTCAAAATGGTTTTCAAAATTAGTAAAGGAGGATGCAGGGTGTACGATCAGGCTGAGCCAGTAAGTAGACCCCAAAATACAATACAATTATTTTAATATGTGATATGTTAGAACAGCATGCTAGTACTAGGCTAGGGATCTTCAGGAATTGCACGATAGAATTGTCTGATTACATGATGCCTGCTAGCCTAGGGTTTTCCTTATATGAGATTGACATCATTATTGTAGTTTCTTGTGTATGTATCACGGCTATAAATAATTAAGATCTTATAGCCTGAGAATGTTTGATTTGGCCTTATGTTCTGTTCTTATTGATTAGGGCTTAGGATAGGATCAAATATTTGTTGATATGATATGATTATGGTTATATGAGGTTGGTATTTTGGGGGTAATTCACTAAGCTTTCAGACTTACAGTTTCAGTTTGTTGTTTCAGGTACTTCTGGTGATCACGGGAAGGCGAAGACATGATCGTACCGCTCCTCCTGCTGTTATGATTTTACGATTTGATACTGGGATACTTTGATTTTTATTATTTTGAAAGCAAACTTGCAAAGTTAAATGGTTTTAAGTGTTTCATAAAAGTTTAAATTTGGTATGATTTTTATGGGTGTTACAAGTTGGTATTAGAGCCTTGGTTTGAGTGAATTGGAGGAACATTTGTGTGAATCCAGTCTAAAATCAAGGAAATATTTTCAAAATGGTTTTAAAAATAAGTAAAGGAGGATGCAGGGTGTACGATCAGCCTGAGCCAGTAAGTAGACCCCAAAATACAATACAATTATTTTATTATGTGATATGTTGGAACAGCATGCTAGTACTAGTCTAGGGATCTTTAGGAATTGCATGATAGAATTGTCTGATTACATGATGCCTGCTAGCCTAGGGTTTTCCTTATATGAGATTGACATCATTACTGTAGTTGCTTGTGTATGTATCACGGCTACAAATAATTAAGATCTTATAGCCTGAGAATGTTTGATTTGGCCTTATGTTCTGTTCTTATTGATTAGGGCTTAGGGTAGGATCAGATATTTGAAAGTCTATAGGGTCCAATTTTATGTATGGCTAGCAAACACTAGTGCTGCAGGGTTGGTGAAAGTTTCATGAGTGGGTTGTGGGAGGCCAGGAGGCCAGTCAGGAGATATTTAGCTTTCCTATAGGAGTGAGGATTGAGCATTCACTATGTTTATGTATTTCGTTAGGGTGTTGTGATAAAACTTGAGACAAATATGGGTAGGTGTGGAAGGTAGTATGGGCCCGTACCACTGAAAGCACAGGACCCATATATATAGAAAGGAAGTCACAACCCTTAGGGTGTGGTTGGTGTTAGATTCCCCGTCATTTGTACGGAATGTCTGATATCTTTCTGTTATATTTTTAGTATGGTGATTACGAGGAGTTTCGTAACGGGATCTGGATCAGGACAGGATAGGACGATCAGGGTGCACCGACAACACCCGAGGTCATAAGTCAGGATGGACCAACATTGGCAGAGGATCGAGTCAGGGAGATCATCTGCAAAGAGGTGGTCGAGATTGTCTAGAGTCAGGTCCTGGAGCTGTTTAGGTCTATCAAGACCGCTATGATGGAGTATTTTGATGACACATACGCAGCCCTAGCTGAGACGCCTACCGTAGTAGTTACAACAACTGTAACAGCGGCAGGGGAGGAGCTGGTCGAAGCTTTCGGTACCGGGACTTCGACAACATGAAGCACCCGACCTTTGATGGGATTCAGGACCCTATCATAGCCATGAGGTGGCTATCGGACATCGAGGGGTGCTTTTTCAAATGTTCCTGCCCAACTGACCAGAAGGTCAGGTGTGCCCTGAACATGTTGAGGTCCGGGGCGAAGGACTGGTGGAGGTTGACGATAGGGTCTTGTTTGGATGAGCAGAGAGCTGCAGTTTCTTGGGATCAGTTTAGGGAGACGTTCCACTCTCGTTACATTCCTCGGGTCAAGTGTGAGCGGCTAGCTTAGGAGTTCTTGGAGTTGAAACAAGATATGGAGTCGGTGACGGAGATCACTCATATGTATTAGTATTAGTATATATTATTATATGGTAAATATTGTACATATCTTATATTTTTAGGATAGATAATTACCTCCTATTTGTCAGGCTATTAGTTAGGCTTGATTATTGTTATTTTGTATATATATATATATATATATATATATATATATATATATATATATATATATATATATATATATATATATGTGTGTGTGTGTGTATGTGTGTGTGTGTGTTTCGGTATTATCAATGGAGGCAAGGAATTCTATCCTCTCACACATGGTATCAAGAGCCTAAGTTTCTAGCTATTTAATTTTCTTTCATTTCTTCCTGCAGCCAAGTGCTACGGCCTTCCCCATGGCTCCCAATGAACAACCACCTAAACCTCCCCTACATCCGATTTATACTCTCACTAATATTCAACACAAAATTAGAGTGACGGTACCAAGGTCACCTACAATTCCTGGGTCAAGCTTTTTAAGCTCCATGCTCGTGGGTATAAGGTCCTTCATCACATTGACGGTACGGCGCCACCTGCTAAAACCAGCGACACTTATGATTCTTGGGTTGAAATTGATGCCATCGTCCTTCAATGGATATATAGCACACTTTCCGATGACCTCCTCGTTCGAGTTCTGGACACAGATACAACTGCATATAAAGCATGGCTATGAATTCAAGAGATCTTCACCAACAACAAAGGATCTCGTGCAGCAACTCTCGAACATGAATTTACCAATCTCACCTTACAGTTGGCCTCCTCCTTGGACGAGTATTGCTAAAAACTCAAGGACCTAGCGGACCAACTCTCGGACGTTGAAAGCCCCATCACTGAAAATCGCCTCATCCTACAACTTGTCCGTGGGTTACCACCAGAATACGACACGATCGCCTCCTTCATTAATCAAATCCTCCCATCATGGGATACCGCACGCAACATGTTGAAATTAGAACAACACCGCCAATCGGCTCAACATAACATCTCTGCCCTAAGCGTTATGGTTTCTTCTCAAGCCCTTAATGAACGTCTGCTTACTAGCTCTCAAGCTTCTTCCTATCGCCCTCCTGTTCGGGGTCATGGTCGTAACACCCAACCGGGTCGTTCCAGTCATGGGGGTGTGGTTCCTCCAACCGTGGTCGTCCTCAACAGTTTTACCCTACTGGAACCCAATCCCATCAATGATACCTTGGTCCATCATATCCTCCTAGGGCCTGGTGGGCTCCTCCTCCCTACCCGCACCCCACAACTCAGCAGACACCTTGGTCAAACCCGCCAACCTCTGGTACAACAACGAATTACAATCCACAAGCGGCCCATGTTGCTTATTCCACTGACACATTGCCCCAGCCCACTGCTCAGAACCACCAACCTTCTTACGATGCCTTAAAACCTATAGAGCTCCATCATGCATTTCAAGCAATGCACCTCAACAAACCAGACCCCTCATGCTATATGGATACAGGAGCTTCCTCTCACTTGACAGCCGAATCTGGTAAAACCTTGTATCCTTCTGCATCTTCTTCTAACAAAGTTATTTTCGTTGGAAATGGTAATCATATTCCTGTATTAGGATCTGAGCACACCCATTTCAAAATCCCAAACCATACATATGCTCTTAAAAATATTTTTTATACCCCCCCCCCCCATATCATCAAAAACTTACTATCCGTTCGTCAATTTACACGTGACAATAATATCTCAGTTGAATTTGACCCTTATGGTTTCTCTGTGAAGGAACTCAAGACTGGGAGGATGCTTTCACGCCACAATAGCTCTGGTGACCTTTATCCACTCACCATGCCTAGATCTTATCATACTGCTCTGGTTATGGGCTTCTCTTGGGATGTTTGGCACAACCATCTTGGACATCCCGGCACTGCAACTTTAGATTTCCTTCGTACTCATTCCTTTATTTCTTGTAATAAACATAAAATGATACCTATTTGTCATTCTTGTCAAATTTCTAAGAACAAACATTTACCTTTTATGGATTCTTATTCTATTACTTTTTCACCATTTAATATAATCCATTGTGATCTATGGACCTCACCTGTTCTTAACAAATCTGGTTACAAATATTATATGGTGCTCATCGATAGCCACACACAATATGTGTGGATTTACCCGCTAAAGTTTAAATCATACACCTTTACCAACTTTACCAAATTCCATACCCTCATACACACTCAATTTAACCGGAAAATAAAATCGTTTCAATGTGATTTAGGGGGAGAATTTGACAATACCGAGTTTAAAAACTTTGCCTCTCAACATGGTCTGACATTTCGCTTCTCTTGTCCTCAGACTTCCCAACAAAACGGTAAGGCTGAGCGTATGATTCGTCGTCTAAATGACATCGTTCGATCACTATTAGCTCATGCCCATCTTCCCCCATCCTTTTGGGTCGAAGCCCTACATACATCCACCTATATTCATAACATCACACCCACTAAAACATTAAACTTCTATACTCCTACATATGCCCTCTACCTCCGCCACCCTACTTATGATCACTTACAGGTCTTTAGTTGCACATGCTACCCTAATACTTCCGTTACTCAAAGAAACAAGCTAGACACTCGATCCATCCGTTGTGTCTTCCTTGGTTACCCTACTAACTTTCGAGGACATCGTTGTTATGATCCCACTACCGGTAAAGTCCTCATATCCCGCCATGTTGTGTTCGACGAAAACTCTTTTCCCTTTGATAATGTCATATCTTCTTCCTCGTATAAATTCCTTGACATTGATTCCTCCCTCCCGTCATCCCTATTCCCTCACTTATCCTCCAACCCCACACCTCCTACATCGCCAATTACCACAACGACACCACCCACACCACCACCACCATCATCGCCCATCCCACCTCCTCCACCTAGTACCCATCAACACCCTATGACCACTCGATCCCAGCTTTATTGTCAAACCTAGACAACTGCTTAACCTTCATACTCAATACTTTAAAACTATTTCACCCGTACCCTCTTCCTACACTAAAGACCTCTCGGATCCTAACTGGTTAGATGCCATGAAAAATGAATTTAATGTGTTAAAAGAAAATGATACGTGGGAGTTAGTTCCACGACCTACAAATCAGCCAATCATACGATGCATGTGGCTTTTTCGCCACTAATTTCACATTGATGGTACCTTCCAATGATACAAAGCTCTCCTTGTGGTCAACGGTAAATCATAAACGGTTGGTATTGATTGTGATGAGACATTTAGCCCGATTGTTAAACCAACCACCATTTACACCGTCTTAAGCCTGGCTGTTTCCCAAGCATGGCCGATCCACCAATTAGATGTTAAGAATGCATTTCTACATGGGGATCTTCATGAACCTGTCTATATGCACCAACCACCGTGATTTGTTGACACTACTGCCCCACATCATCTGTGTCGTCTTCGTAAGTCTCTATACGGCCTAAAACAAGCTTCGCGTTCCTGGTACCATCGCTTTGCTACGTTTATTATTGCCAATGGTTTTCGCAGCAACGTATGTGATAACTCATTATTTGTATATCGTCATGGGGCACACACTGCTTATCTACTTTTATATGTTGACGACATAGTTTTAATTGCATCTGATCCAGGATTTCTCAAGTCCATAATTACCACTTTATCTCGGGAATTTGCAATGTCAGATCTTGGGGCCCTACACCATTTTTTGGGTATTTCAGTCACTCGCACCTCTCAGTGGTTGTTCTTATCCCAAGCACAGTATGCTCGAGAAATTCTAAAACGAGCTTCCATGGACACTTGTAATCCGTCCACCACGCTAGTTGATACGTCTTCCAAATTGAGTGCCACGACTGGTGAGCCTCTTCCAGAAGGAAATCTCTATCGTTGCTTAGCCGGTGCCCTCCAATATCTCACTTTTACAGGACCGGATATCGCATATGCCGTCCAACAAGTTTGTCTCTTCATACATGCTCCACGAGAACCACACATTCACTTCATGAAGCGTATTCTTCGCTATATCAAGGGACTATTGATTTCAGTCTCAACATCCAAAGTTCTCCACACTATAATCTCACAACTTACTCTGACACCGACTGGGGGGGATGCCCAGATTCTCATCGATCCACATCAGGTTATAGCGTCTTTCTTCACGATATTTGGTTTCATGGTCCTCTAAAAGACAACCGACCATCTCCAGATCCAGTGCCGAGGCTAAATATAGAGGGGTCGCTAACACAGTGGCTGAAACCTGCTGGATTCGTAATCTGCTACTTCAGCTACATGTTCCGGTTCGAAAATCTACTTTGATATATTGTGATAACATCTCAGCAATTTACCTTTTAGGTAATCCCGTTCAGCATCACCGAAGAAAACACGTAGAAATGGACATTCACTTTGTTAGAGAGAAAGTTCAGGTCGGGGATATACATTTTCTCCATGTACCCTCTGCTTACCAATACGCAGACATATTTACTAAGGGCCTTCCACGTAACTTGTTTGAGAGCTTCCGATCCAGTTTAAGCGTCTACAAAGCTCCTGCTTCAACTGCGGGGGACTATTAGTATTAGTATATATTGTTATACGCTAAATATTGTACATATCTTATATTTTTAGGATAGATAATTACCTCCTATTTGTCAGGCTATTATTTAGGCTTGATTATTGTTATTTTGTATATATATATATATATATATATATATATATATATATATATATATATATATATATATATATATATATATATATATATATATGTTTCGGTATTATCAATGGAGGCAAGGAATTCTATCCTCTCACACAGTATGTTCACTGAGAGGGCGATGTTTTCCCAGAGTTTGCTTCCGAGTAGGCTCAGATGATGTGATATTTGAGTATGCTCAAGACTTACACTAGACAATTCATTTCTACCCAACGATGTGATACGTTACTTGATTTACATGAGGCTGTCGGGCGGTGGGAGTTGGAGATTGAGTTATAGTTGCGAGAGCAGAGGCAGACCCCGGTGCAGTCTCAGCCAGCACCGAAGTGGTCCAAGACCGCTGATTCTAGGGTTGGAGGTTAGAGCAGCCGCACTTGTGAAAAGTGCGAGAAGGGTCATACTGGAGTTTATAAGTCAGGTGGTGTGTGCCGAAAGTGCAGAAAGGAGGGGCACTATGCAAGGGATTGTCACCAGTTGGCCCCATTTCATGTCATGAGGATTTGTTATCACTATCATCAGGTTGGTCACATGAAGGCCAACTATCGACAACTTGTTACATTGAGGACTACTGTCGCTGGTCAAGGTAGAGCAGAGCCTCCGAGTTCTCAAGGACGTGCCTTCCAGCTTTTAGCAAAGGAGGTTAGGAGAGCACCATTATGCTGCTGCGGGTACATTTCCATCTCTTATCTTACAATTATGATTATATGGTGAAATTTTTCCTTCTCTTTCTGCATGATTCATTAGAGCATAGGAGTTTCAGGGGAGTTTTATATCGAGGGGTTGTAGACAGTTAGTATCTAGGGGTGTTGGAGAATGTGGAGTTAGGATATAGGCTCACCGTTCCAGGTCTAGTGGCGTTGAATCAAAGATGCAGAAGTGTTTAGCTGGGCTTCGGATTCTTTTGAAGATCGGTTGATCTATGTCAGGAGGGTTGTTTTGCGGAGATTGTTCACTCTAGGGTTAATCGTTCCATAGTTAAGGGTAATGATACCTAGTAGGGACGGTTGAGTTGTATTTTGGCTTCACCACCATACGTAGTAGTGAGTGTCCCAAGTGGAGGATAACTTGAGATTCTCAGATGGAGCATCATCTATTGAGGGTTCTGTTAGCTGCCAGGGTTCGGCAGTGCATCCAACACAAGTGTGCGGGATATTTAGCGCATGTGGTGGACACGCGGGTCAGGGAACAGACCACGGTTTTCCGATAAGGTGGACGACCAACATGAGGACTAGGGTTATAGTCCACAGAATGGAACAGGAGTTTAAAACCCCAAGTGGGTGAGAACAGTCTGCATGGGAGAGATCCCCGGGAGGGATGGTCCAGGGTGATGCACAACAGTTTTGAGTGGTCCAGATAGACTAAAGGTCGGTGGGGTGTACCAGTCAGGCCAAAGGTTCGAAGAATGGTCCACAAAGTCTGAAGGCCCAAAGAGGCGGTCCAGACATGATGAAGGTTTTGAGAGTGGTCCAGATAGGATGAAGGATTGGTAAGGCGGTTCAGTAATGCTGAAGACTCTATATGTGTTTGTAGATCTATGTTCTGGTATTGAGTATGCTAATATGCTACAGCAATCAGAACGTCTATTCCCAAGTATTGAGCATGCTAATGAAATGGGCCAAAGACTCTAGTGTATTTTTGGTTGAATCGGAAGCGGTTATTGGAGATCGGATGGAGTACAGAGGATCTTGGTGATCTCATTAGTTAGGAGTGTCTCAGAGGATTAAGCTTCTTGGATCGGGTAATACTCCAGTTAGGGACTGGGAGTAGATCTGAATGGGTATTCATCAGCCTTAGGAAGGCTTGGGATTAGAATGTCCTGCCATTCCAGTTCTAGGAACTGGGTTAGATCTTTCTCCTGAGCGCCTATGGCAACACATTATATTTAGATAGGGTTGAGGCGATTCTGCTCTATGCAGTAGGCCAAGATACCGGTGTGGGCTAACTGAAATTCGTAGGCACGGAGGCTCAAGAGGAGTGGTAGGGTTGAGACGATAGGCCAACAAACCCTAAGCATTTCAACTTGATGGTTGAATTGATTTGACATGTTGGTATTCCAATCTAGGGTATTCCATCCCAAGAATGACTGGACCCTATGATCTTTTGGACTTGGCATATTGGTATTCTAACCTGTAGGGTGGCATGGGTAGGATTTGAGTGTCGTACCGATTGGTCGGTAGTGGTAGGCATGTTTGTTGGTGGTAATCGCTTGCGGGACGATATTTCATGAAAGTGGTGGGCAGCAAGGAGAGACATGGGTTATTGTCGATATTATGTAAACATCTATCCTGATGGTCTAGTAGGCGTACATGTGGTACGTTGGGTGTACGTATGTCTGGATGAAACACTAACTTTTAGGGTTTATGGAGTATTTAAGCACCTTATGCACCCTTCCCTCTCATCTCGTTCAGCCTCCACACCTTCCTTATCCGTCTTGAGAAAAACCTAGCTTCTTAGTGATCATTCTTGTTCTTAATAGTGTGTTCTTGTGCCTTTAAGAAGAAGCTTGTGCATCAAGGAGTCAAGGAGGGAAGATTGGCTTGTAGATATTGGTTCATCATCTGCTTTGGGAGCTCTAGAAGGTATACAGTTGTTACCTTTGTGCCTATTTCTTCTAGATCTAGCCATTCTAACTTTATGGAACCATTTCTTGTCCCAAAACCCTTTTTTGGTGCATGTTGCATTTTGGACAAGATAAGTTGTCCTTTGAGACTCTTGTAGAGGTCTTAAGTAGTAAAAATGAGGTCCCAATGGCTTTAAATTTCCCATGCATGTAGTAGAAAGGTCTTAACGGATTAAGAGCTTTATGGACGTCCCAAGTGATAAAGTTCGAGACTTTATGGTTCCCAGACACTTTTGGTCGATGGATCTGAAATATAGGCTGAACTTATTAAGCCATTAAGCACTTAGGAGAGCTTTGTTGGACTCAGTGAATAATTAGATTTGGACCAAGTTTTGATAATGGATCTTGGATTTAGGCCCAATTAGGGAATTGGGCCCAGTTTGGTAATTTGGGCCAATAATGGGTTTTGTGTATGTGGACTTTTGGATCATGGATTTGGTTTTGGGCCTTGGCCAAAGTTAGAGAAAAGACAAAATGGACTATATGGATCCTTAGTCAGGATTGATAGCCTATATGTTGACTCAGAATTTGTTATTTTGGATAGTTCGTGATTTTCAGCGTGACAACACTTCAAGAGTTGGTACTTCAGTTCAGATTGGCATTGCGAGGTGAGTTATCCTCACTATATCAACAGGGTCTAAGGCACCAAGGACGACCCTTTATTGGAATTGTATCCAGGTATTTTCTTGATATGTTTGTTGATCTGCGAGATCTGCATCCTGGTAGTTAGGATGGTATTATATTAGTGACCTGGTTTAGGTCGGTATCCTGGTATATAGGATGATGCTATGTTAATGACCAGTTAGGTCGGTATCCTGGATATATGATGGTTGTTGTGTTAGTGATATGTTAGATCGGTATGGTTATCTGTTATATACATGCTAGCATATGATATTTATGTGCACATGATTGTTTGATTGGTATGGGGGTTGGATTGAGGTGGGTCCTGCTTCGTGCTGCAGGCCAACATACTCAGGGAAGACCAGATAGAATGTAGGTTTACGAGGGCACATATTCAGGCTGAAGGCTTAGCGAGTGGTTCGGATAGGCTGAAGGCCTCGAGAGGGTGGTCTAGACGTGCCGAGTCTCGGAGAGTGGGCCAAATACAGTGAAGGCCCGGTGCGGGTGGTCCAGTCATACTGTAGACTCAAAAAGTGGACCACTTGGACTGAAGGCCTAGTGCGGGCGAACCAGTCACCTTGTAGACTCGAGATGCATGGTTGTTCTATTTTTTGATATGATATGATTATGGTTATATGAGGTTGGTATTTTGGCGGTAATTCACTAAGCTTTCAGACTTACAGTTTCAATTTGTTGTTTCAATTACTTATAGTGATCACGGGAAGGTGAAGGCATGATCATACTGCTCCTCCTGCGATTATGATTTTATGATTTGATACTGGGATACTCTAGTTTTTATTATTTTGAAAACAAACTTGTAATGTTAAATGGCTCTAAGTGTTTTGTAAAAGTTTAAATTTGACATGTTTTTTATGGGTGTTACAGATGCATTCATAAAGGTACATGTAGCAAACTTCACACAAGAGTTTTTTGAACATGAACTGATGAGGAATATTGATTCCATCTTTTCAATCCAGAGAATTAACACTGCAACTCCTTCATTGTTGTAGAAGGATCTGGGTTTGTATCATAAAAATCTGGGAGGATGTATACGATCAAGCCTTCAACGTGCCCTTGTCCTCAGAAGTACCTAAGCCTTCAGCATGAATGGACTACCTTGCAAGGCCTACAACCTATTTGGACCGCTCTCCGGGCCTTTGGCCTGACTTGACCGCCTCGCAAGCTTTCAATCTATCTGGACCACCTCAGGTATCTTGGCCTTCAGCACAAAGCATGACCATCTCAACCAACCAAATCATAACATGTCAATATATACAATAACAATCAATAACGACCAAATACAAGTAATCATATAGATCTACTAGTCTAACACATATCCAATGAACACAAGTAATCATACATATCTACCAGTCTATCATATAACCAACATAACATCATCAAATATACCAGGATACATAATCCAGTGTGTTGGAATTGGTGCCTTTGACCAAAAAGTACAGTGAGGAAAACTCACCTCACAATTTGAAAAATAGTTGCACATATCACTACCCCAAATGTTGTCTTTACTGCTCACCTATACAATAAACTGTGACCTAAGCTCAAACTACCAATCAAATTACCGAACATACCCCTAAGTTAAACTTGGTCAAATCTATGGTCAAAGTCAAAATAAAAAAAAGTCAAAAAGGACAACACAGATTGAGTACGCACATCGTACTTAGTCACTACGCTTGGCATAATAGATATTTAGCCAGATTACGAGGCCTTTGCACAGTACATACAACGTACCACCAGGTACGCGCAGCGTACTCGACCTGAATCAACTTTTCATCATTAAGTGATTATTCCATTAAGACATCAATTCTAGAGTTTAGATCTTGTCCTGAATATCAATCTAAGTCATAAAGTTTCTATCTTTATGACTTCCCATGGCTAGAAGGAGTCCAAAAACTAAAACCCTAACTTAATAAAAGTATTTGGATGTTGGACACTGCAGTCAAACTTAGGCAGTAATGTAATCATTTCTGGGATTAATATAGCCTGATCAACTATATTGGTTTGAGATATGACCAACATGTGTTTGGGAGTGATGGTAGTGTTGCGACATGTCTACAACTTACCAACTATACATATGTAGAAGAACACCAGATTAGAACATAAAGTTAAAATACTATAGGAGTATTTTAGGCACTATATACAAATAACAAACATGTGCAAAAAAAGAACCATTGTAAGTAGTGCTATAAATATTAAGGGTATATTACAGTTATGTATAATTAAAGTTATATAGACTTAGAATATGTGATCTAGCTTCATTTCCTGTTCCTTGTTTGGTTGTGGATTTAGAGCAGGATCATTTAATCAAAGGTCGATTATACCCAAGTTATATATAATCAGTATACACTTTGTAGTTATAGTAGTACCCAGAACAAGTCATACAGAATTCATTATCTGTTAACTGTAAGTTTCTCTTGTAGAAACTTGTATTTGTGATCTATCGTTACTAATTATATTCAATATCTTATGTACCTATTCTCACACAGACACAATGGTCGGATTTCATTTACCAAGGGACCCATACTTTCCAAACCACGGTAACGAAGGATAGATAGTAGAGAATCCAGAAGAGGATCCAGAAGAAATTATGGAAAAGGAAGAAGAAGATGAGGATGAAGATTCAAAGGGTACTGTCATAGAACCCATGGTATACAATCCCCCACCAGCCATCCCACCTCCTGCAGTCAGGTAAGGATTTCAAGGGCCGAGCCAATTTAGGCATATCACATATACCACTGGAGCCGACAGCAGGGCCAACACCCACCCTATGTAATGTGTCGAGATTTCTACAACCTTAGTAACAGAGGTTTGCCCAACAGGTCTCTTCCTGTCATTATACATCGTATAGCTCGCCAAACCAATCAGGCGAGAGTTTCGATAAATCGGATCCTGGAATTCAATGCGACGACACAAATTAACACTGCGGATATTCATCATCTGGACAAAATCCAAGATGAATCCCAAACCTACACTAAGGCACTACAAAACCAAGTGAATGCTGCCCTAACAGAAATAAGAGAATTAAGGGAGCATCAAACTACCTTGGAAAGACAATTAATGGAAACCAAACACCAGGAAGCAGAGTCTTGCACTTGACGTAGTATGCGACACAAGTAGTGTGTATGCTACTTCCAATTTTGTTACAGATTAGGACTTCAGCTAAATGTTTTATTTTCAGTAATTTGGTGTACTGTAGACCTTTAGAAAGGTCCAACTTTCCAAAATCAAGGGCTTGGATGTGTTATGATGCAATGAGGAACAGTTATATCCTACGCCTCGAGACAATTCAAGACAGATGAGGTCAACTATACAACACATGACCTTGAATTAGGAGACGTGGTTTTTGCTCTGAAGATATGGAGACATTACTTAGCAGAAAAGAATACTCGGTGCGCCAAGTAAAGTCATTGACCATGAAAATCCATTCACATATGTTCACACAAATCAAAGAGGCTCAACTAGAGGCCTTAAAACCCAAAAACATGGTAGGTGAAACACTGAGAGGAATGGATAAAAACTTTGAAGTCATAAGTGATGGAGTCTATTATTTCATGAACCGGATCTGGACACCAAAGTTTGGTGGTTACAGAGACATGGTTACAAATGAAGCACACAAAACCTGATACTCCATTCATCCAGGTTCAGATAAAATGTATTTGGACCTTAAGAAACTTTACTGGTACCCTAACATAAAGGTCGATATTGCTACCTTTGTGGGCAAGTGCCTTACTTGCACCAAAGTTAAAGTAGAGTACCCGAAACCTTCAAGTCTATTGCAACAACTTGAAATCCCTAAATGGAAATGGGAGAGGATTAAGATGGATTTTATAACTAAATTACCCAAGGCAATGGGTGGTTATGATACTATTTGGGTGATCGTCGATAGATTGACCAAATACGCACACTTCTTGCCTATAAAAGAAACCGATAAGATGGAGAAGCTAACAAGAACTTACATCATAGAAATAGTCGTACTACATGGTGTGCTAATATCTATTATTTTTGACCGAGATAGTAGATTCACTTCTCGTTTTTGGTAGTCTTTACAAAACTCTCTGGGAACTAGGTTGAACATGAGTACAGCCTACCATCCACAAATGCACAGACAAAGTGAGAGAATGATTCAAACTCTAGAAGATATGTTGCAAGCCTACGTGATAGACTTTGGGAAGGCATGGGATACTCATTAACCCCTTTTCGAGTTCTCTTACAATAACAGTTATCAAACTAGCATAAAGGTTGCTCTATTCGAAGCACTCTATGACTGTAAGTGCAGATCACCTCTGTGTTGGGCTGAAGTAGGCGGTACACAGTTAGCTAGAAGTCAAGTTCCAAACAATACTCTCACTGGTCTGGAAATTATTTGAGAAACTACGGAGAAAATCGTACAAATCTGGGAGCGACTTAAAGCTTATAGAGATAGACAGAAGAACTACGTTGACAAAAGGAGAAAACCCTTGGAGTTCCAGGTTGGTGACCGCGTCTTGTTGAAGGTCTCTCCCTGGAAGGGCATATACATATATATATATATATATATAGTGTGTGTGTATGCATATACATATATATATATATATATATATATATATTAAAGTTATTTCATTCAGTTTTAAATACCCTTTATAACATGTCGAGCAAGGGATTGCATCATGAACAGTTAGTATTAATACATAAAATACATATAAATTATAATAGGTATAATTTATGATTTAAATAACACTAACTCACGAGTCAAGTATTTGAGAAACTACGGAGAAAATCGTACAAATCTGGGAGCGACTTAAAGCTTATAGAGATAGACAGAAGAACTACGTTGACAAAAGGAGAAAACCCTTGGAGTTCCAGGTTGGTGACCGCGTCTTGTTGAAGGTCTCTCCCTGGAAGGGCATATATATATATATATATATATATATATATATATATATATATATATATATATATATATATATATATATATATATAGTGTGTGTGTATGCATATACATATATATATATATATATATATATATATATATATATATTAAAGTTATTTCATTCAGTTTTAAATACCCTTTATAACATGTCGAGCAAGGGATTGCATCATGAACAGTTAGTATTAATACATAAAATACATATAAATTATAATAGGTATAATTTATGATTTAAATAACACTAACTCACGAGTCAAGTATACTAGAGTACACTATATTACAAGAACATCATTTTATACTATTGCACAAGAACAAGAGTTTGATTCAAAAGTAAACAAGGATATACAACTTTCAAGTATAATTAGAGTATACAAAACAAGGGAAAATACTATCAATCATTTATTTCAGAATGATTGGGTTTTCATTATACAAGTAATGTTTATATGATTTTTATGAGACAATATGTTCAGGATGTTTATTCATCTAAACAACACAGTTAAAGTCCTGACATTATTACTAGAATCTCCAGCCAGGGATCGAAACAAGTGTGTATAGATCTATATTGGGAATTGCCACACTCAGACTGCTAGCTACAACCGGGCATACACGCCTAAGAGTGCCAATTATTATCAACAGTTTAAACTCCTTCAAAGTGTTTGTTTTAGGCCATTCAGTCATAGTATGGTTATAATAACTCATTAAAAAGATATTAACAGTACGTTAGTGTATATTCAAATAAACATGAGTACATTTTCAAAGTATTAGTTTATAGAGATACGGTTTACAATAACAGTTGGTGGAGCCATGCACATTCACTTATACATGTTTTACAAAAAGGATACAAACACATAACAATGGTTTACAAACAGAACAGTTTTATGGGATTAAAACTACTTTTCATACACAGCAAAAAATATCGGATTTTCTGGAACAATTTACATATTCAAGGAACAGAAAACATACTTTTAAACTTAAATACTTATGCACTCACTCAACTTTATGTTGATACTCTCTTTTCAAATTACTTGTATTCTCAGGGAAACAATAAACATGTACCCCCCCCCCCCCCCCCGGAGATTTTGAGAAGATAGAGCCGTTTTGAGTCATAACTTTTGTATTTTACTTTAACTATTTTGGTGTCAATATACAGAGATTGAACACATGTAAATATTTATACTTTTTAAATACAATGGTTGTTTTTTACTTTAATTACTATGATACATGTGTTGTGATACTACAAATGAAGTCCTCCACCCCCGAACGTTTTCGCCATCTGGTTTGGGGGTGTGACACACATGAATAGGACATCAAATGATCCTTTCTTAAGTAAGTTATATGTTGATGATGAGGAGGATAACAATATTGTAGATGATGATAATGGGAGGTAATTTGAACCTAACATCGAAACTCATTCCATATTTAATGAGATATTACACTGGAAAAACAAAAACCAATTCTAGGAATGAGATTTAAGGGTCCAGGGCAAGTAAAATCAATGTAGTGCAACTATGATGTGGCTAATGTATATCACTTGTGTTTCAAAAAAAATGATAGGAAAAGACTTTTGGTGTGGTGTAGTAAGGGTGCTTGCACATTTAGATTATGGGCTTCTTGGATGAGTGATGAAGAGAGTTTCCAAATCAAGTCACTAAAAGATTATCATAATTGTGTTAGGAACTTCAAGTTTGGATCATGGGTGACATATGCATGGATTGGGAGTCACTATACCAAAGAGATTGTATAGATTCAGAAAATGAGTGTAATGTCACACCCCGAAAACCGAAGGCGGAAACATTTCCGGGGTTGACTCCACGTTGAGTATCAAATCCAATGCACATAGTAAGTAAAGTAAAACAACCAATACATTACATAAATAAAGTTTTACAGTTGTTTCAAAAGTAAAGTTTGTACAGTTGTGATACATAGTATATATAAACAAAATGAAACGGATCTTCATGTACTCCGTCTTCAAGCAAAAGGGATCTTCGGGTACCTGTTCTAACGCTGACCTGAGAACACAAGCGGTTTGAAAATCAGCATAAAGCTGGTGAGTTCATAAGCGGTTTTTGTTTGTGAAAATGTTTCAAGTTTCCTTTCTGTTTCTGAAATGTTATGTATACCAAGAAAATCCTATATTTTCTTAAAAGTTGGTTGTTGTTTCACAAATGTAAAGTATAGTAAGTTTGTACACTGAAAACATGTCTGCTCATGTGAAAATGTATAGTTGGTTATCTGACTTGTTAAACTGTGCAGTTTACTTATCATGTGTTACCAGGAAAGTCCCATACTTTCCTTATTGTATGTTACTAATTGTAAAAGATGTAATGTTATCCAGTTTGTTACTCTTTTTGATATGTAAGTATTACCCAGGAAAGCCCCATGCTTTCCTGCATGTTGGTTTCTAATGTGAACGATGTTAAAGATGTAAATGATGTAAACGTGATTAAGTTCCATGTTTTTCCCAGGAAAGTCCCGTACTTTCCTGAATGTTAGTTACAATACGTGAAAGATGTAAAAGATGTATAAAGTGGTTCATTATTACTATAAGTAAATCTCTGTTATCCTAATTGCGAGTTCCATAACCATACAATAGACTAAAACCTGTGGCAATAAGTAGTCCACATGTGGCAATAAGTCGTCCACATACTTATGACTTTCGTCACCCTTGAACCATTTCGGTTCGGCTGTAGCTAGCAGCCAGGTGTGGGGTAGTCAGCCCCGTATAGATCTATACACTCAAGTCACACTCTCTAAATACCATAGATTTTGGTTATGGGTGTAGTCCTCCACTCGCGTATCTCGGTGGAGTGTTCGCCGAGGACGTGTCTCCAATCATACAAGATTAACAAATTTACTAGTAATAATATAATAGTCCTCCACTCGCGTATATGTGTGGAGTGTTACCGAGGACAAAACAGTGTACAAGAATTATTCAAATGTCTAATGTCATGCTTTTAACTGATAAATTGTGGAAAGCCATTTGTGAAATATATATAAAACATAGCAGTTTAAAGACCTATTTCACAAATATATATTACGTTTTCTGCATATTCAAATGGTTATCAGTTATGGTAATCAGTAATAAAAGCATATGAAATATGAAACACACATTTGAAAATATGTTTTTAGTACAAGAATCTCCTTGTACTTTGCTTGTGTTCCGCCCCTGAAAACAGTGAAAACAGTGAAAAAGGGTATGGGTATGAACTCACCGGACTCGGAAATACGTCAGTTTTGGATACTAGACGTTGGTTCGGGGTTTGATTACTCGCGATGTCCGTATGTAAAATGAAATAATGTCCATATATATATATATATATATATATATATATATATATAATTAGGGATACATTCACTAATCATATGGAACATTACACTCCAACGAGGTTAAACACCTCAAAACGAGCGTTTGGAGTGACCCGGGTGACATCTTCGGACGTGTAATGGCACTAGGGACTTGAGACTTGAGTTTACTCCCCAAGAGTAAAAATTTTGAAGAGTTTACAGCCATAGAACACACACATACATGAGTTTACATCCGTAAACTCATGTGGGTGTGATTTTGGGTGTTTAATGGCTTAAATGGACATGGGGATTGTTGGAATGGATTTCTAAAATGCCTTGGAATGGATTGAATGAAATTTTAACACTTAAATGGGAGTTTATGGCCACCCCATAAGAGTTTATGGCCGTAAACTCACCTATGGCCAAGTAAATTGATTTGAGCTACGAAGGGTAATCACATGTGATTCTAGTTAATTTTCCAAGCCTTGTTATGAATTTAGAACATCATTTAACACACTTTTTGGAGTTTACTGCCTAGGGGCATGTTCTAAGGCCGTAAACTCTATTATACCCATGAAAAAGATAGTTTTTTATGCTTAAAACAATCACATGTGATTCTAGAAATTTATACAAGCCATTTGAGTGTATTTGATGCATCATTCAACAAGTTTTATGAGTTTACGGCCAAGGGTATGTTCCTAGGCCGTAAACTCCTATAAGTGACATTTTTGATGTGTTTAAAACCCTTAAACTACTTTTAGATGCATCTAGATTTTACCACAAGGCCATTGGTTGAGTTTCAAGGCATTTGGACATGATTTAAAGCACTAAATCCCCATTTAAGTGGAGTTTACGGCCCAAGAATGTGTCTTGGCCGTAAACTCACTTTTGTCCCCCAAAAATCATGCTTAAAGTGTTCCAAGTCTATTTTAGCAAGCCTTAAGGTCATATCTAAGTCCCAACTATGATTTGGAAGGGTTATTTGGCTCAAAAACCCCTTGAACATGAGTTTACGGACCAAGAATATGTCTTGGCCATAAACTCACTTTTGTCCCTCAAAATCAATGTTTGAAATGTTATAAGTCCTTTCCATTAAGCCATTAAGCCATATCTAATGTCCAACATTGCTTAGGAGGGGTTTTAGGGCTTAAAAACCCCATGTTTAGGAGTTTACGGCCCAAGCTTGTTCCTTGGCCGTAAACTCATGTTCTTGGTCCCAAAACACAAATTAAACATCAATTTGAAGGCTAAAGAGGTTGAATAACAAGTTAGGGGTGTTACCTCTTTGATTTCAAGCCTTAAATCTTTGTTTTGGACCTTGATTTTGGGATGAGGAGAGAGGTTGTGAGAGTTAAATGAGAGATTGGCCAAAGGCTTCAAATGGAGGCTTAAACACGTTTATATAGTGTTTAGGTTTTGGACACGGTGGAATTCTACCCGATACCGGCGTTAGACGAGGCTTTTGGTCGTACCCGATTGAGTTACCGTAACCCGATACGGGAATTTGTAGAAATATTCCGATCACTAAAGTTGGGTGTTAAAATGATTTCTATATGTATTAAGACACCCATTAAGGCATTTTAAATATGTACAACTTAATGACTTAATCAAACAGAAGGTCAGAAATCGAATTTGGAAACGACGATTGGTTGCATAAATTGTACTACGGAAGAGTTACAAAAGATGGTACGAAAATTTCGGGTTGTTACATTATCCCCCCGTTAAAGGGAATTTCGTCCCGAAATTCAAAGTTTAAAGCACAAGACAAGATACAAATCATGGATCAAGAAAAGAGTTGTGGATACTTCTGTTTCATTGAATCTTCCCGTTCCCAAGTGAATTCCGGTCCCCACTTGGCATTCCAGCGAACCTTCACTAACGGGATGCGACTTTGTTTTGTACGTTTGACTTCTCGATCCATGATTTCGATCGGTTCCTCCACAAAGTTGAGGTTTTCATTGATCTCAATCTCGTCTATGGGAATTGTTAGGGTTTCATCGGATAGGCACTTTTTGAGATTTGAAACATGGAAGACAGGATGAATGTTACTGAGTCTGTGAGGTAAATGAAGTTTATAGGTAACTGGACCGATCCTGGAGAGGATCTCAAAGGGTCCAATGTACCTTGGATTAAGTTTCCCACACTTACCAAAGCGTACAGTGCCTTTCCAGGGCGAGACCTTTAATAGAACGCGGTCTCCAACCTGGAATTCTAGTGGTTTTCGACGATTATCAGCATAACTCTTTTGACGATCACGTGAAGCTTTCAATCGGTTACGAATTTGAATGATCTTTTCGGTGGTTTCGTGGGTGATTTTAGGACCAGTGAGAGCACTATCGGGGACTCGACTCCTAGCTAACTCTGTAATCCCCACCTCGGCCCAGCACAGAGGGGATCTGCACTTACGACCGTATAGGGCTTCGAACGGAGCAACCCTAATGCTGCTGTGGTAACTGTTGTTGTATGAGAATTCGATCAAGGATAGATGTGTGTCCCACGAATTTCCAAAGTCAATGACACATTCCCTAAGCATGTCTTCCAGGGTTTGGATTGTTCTCTCACTCTGTCCATCGGTCTGAGGATGATATGTCGTGCTCATATCTAGTTGGGTTCCAAGGGCTTTCTGAAGGGATTGCCAGAATTTGGAGGTAAACCTGCTATCTCGATCAGAGATAATGGATACAGGTACACCGTGTAGACGTACTACCTCCTGAATGTAGATTCGCGCAAGTCTTTCCATCTTGTATGATTCTTTGATTGGAATGAAGTGAGCGAATTTTGTCAAACGATCGACAATTACCCAAATGGCATCGTACCCACTAGAACACTTGGGTAGTTTGGTGATGAAGTCCATGGTAATCATCTCCCATTTCCACTCGGGGATCTCGGGCTGTTGGAGCAGACCTAAGGGTTTCTGATGTTCGACTTTGACTTTGGCGCAAGTTAGAAACTTGCCCACGAATGTAGCTATCTCAGCTTTCATGTTTGGCCACCAGTATTGTTTCTTGAGATCCAGGTACATCTTGTCCGAACCCGGGTGAACAGAGTATTTGGTTCTGTGTGCTTCCTCCATGACTATTTCCCTGAATCCTCCGGACTTGGGAATCCAGATTCGATCCATGAAACAGTGAACTCTGTCACCTCTGATCTCAAGTTTCTTTTCCATTCCTCTCAAGGCTTCATTTGACATGTTCTCGGGTTAGAGGGCTGTTAACTGGGCTTCTCGGATTGGTATGGGTAAGTTGGAATGGATGGCCATCGTCTGGTTCTTCACTTTGTGGCCTGCACTATCCTTTCGGCTAAGGGCATCTGCTACCACATTGGCCTTGTCGGGGTGGTAACGGATTTCACACTCATAATCACTGAGTAGTTCTACCCGTCGCCGTTGCCTCATGTTTAAGTCTTTCTGATTAAAGATGTGCTGCAGGCTCTTGTGATCAGTGAAGATCGTGCACTTGGTTCCGTAGAGATAATGTCTCCAAATCTTCAATGCAAAGACTACGGCTCCTAGTTCCAAATCATGTGTGGTATAGTTGACCTCGTGTGCTTTCAGCTGTCTTGAGGCATAAGCAATCACCTTTCCTCTTTGAATAACCACACAACCTAAACCTTGATTAGACGCATCGCAGTAGACAACGAAATCTTCTGTCCCTTCAGGCAGAGACAGAACAGGCGCACTGCATAAGGCTCTCTTCAACGTTTGGAATGCAGTTTCTTGTTTATCACCCCAACAAAAGGGTACACCTTTCTGTGTTAGAGTGGTTAAAGGTTTGGCGATTTTGGAGAAGTTCTGAATGAATCGTCAATAGTAGCCAGCGAGACCCAAGAATTGACGAATTTCTGTGGGTGTTTTCGGTGCCGACCAATTCTCTATCGCTTTAATCTTGGAAGGATCTACATGAATACCCTCCTCGCTTACCACGTGACCAAGGAAAGTTACTTTCCGTATCCAGAATTCACATTTGGAAAATTTCGCGTATAGCTTTTCGGATCTAAGGGTCTCCAACACTAACCTCAAGTGTTGCTTATGGTCTTCTTCGCTTCGGGAATAGACGAGGATGTCGTCAATGAACACGATGATGAAATTGTCTAAGAAGGGATGGCACACCCGGTTCATCAGGTCCATGAACACAGCAGGTGCATCGGTTAGACCAAAGGGCATCACTACGAACTCTTAGTGTCCATACCAAGTCCTAAAAGCTGTTTTGGAAACATCATTTTCCTGGACTCGTAACTGATGGTACCCCGACCGAAGGTCTATCTTTGAAAAGTAGCTGGCTCCCTGGAGTTGATCGAAGAGGTCGTCTATTTGTGGAAGAGGATATCGGTTCTTAACGGTTAACTTGTTCAGTTCACGATAGTCGTTATACATCCAAAAGGATCCATCTTTCTTCTTGACAAATAGAACCGGAGCTCCCCAGGGTGAGGAACTCGGTATAATGAATCCTTTACTGAGCAACTCATTGAGTTGACTGGATAACTCCTGCATTTCTGCCAGAGCTAAGCGATACGGAGAATTTGCTACGGGGGTAGTCCAGGAATTAGGTCAATACGGAACTCGACCTGACGTTCGGGAGGAATTCCTGGAAGCTCTTCGGGAAACACATCTAGAAAGTTACAGACTTCGGGGATGCTCGTGAGGTCTCTAACTTCTTGTTTCTCGTTGATCACATGGGATAAGAATGCAATGCACTCCTTCCATAGGAGCTTTCGAGCTTTGATGCAAGAAATGATATGAAGATTGGAACTGGGTTTATCGCCATAGATTACGAGAGTTTGATCCGAAGGAAGATTGAGACGAATGGCTTTTTCGTAACAAAGAATATCAGCATGATTGGGACTCAACCAATCCATGCCAATGACAACATCAAAGCTCTTAATGGAAACGGGCATGAGATCTATAGGAAATGAGTGATCATTTAAGGTAAGCGTACAACCTATGAATACATCGTTAGTGCATTCTTTCTCACCGTTAGCCATCTCGACGGTAAACGTTTCAGTTAGTGGTTGAGGATTTGGTTTTAGATTATGTTTGAATGCATGACTAACAAAACTCCTTTCAGCACCCGAATCGAAAAGAATACTAGCATATGAGTTGTAGAGAAGGAACGTACCCGAAACAACAGTGGGATCGGCGACTGCTTCCTCCCGTCCCATGGTTAGAATCCTTCCAGTGTTATCTACAGTTGACTTCTTGGGACAGTTCCTTTTAAAGTGCCCAACTTCTCCATAGTTTTAGTAGGCTTGAGTAACACCTGCTCCCAATGATTGGTTGGTTGATTGGGTAGGAGTTTTGCAAAATCGAACTGTGTGCCCTTTCTTACCACAGTTGGTACAGGATAGTTCTCGGCAGGGACCAGGATGATGATGGTATTTGCACTTGTCACAGAGAGGAAGATTACCAGCATATTTACTAGTAGGAGTTGGAGCTGTGGATCCCACGATAGAAGCAGCAGCAACAGGGGTAGTAGCAGCATGGACTGCTACAGTTTGCTGTTTCTTGGAAGATCCTTGAGAAGATTGACCCTTCTTCTTCTTCCAGAATTTTCTCTTTTCGCCACTCCTTCGAGTCGGCTCAGGAGTGGTAGTGATCTCCTTAACGTCATCGCTGTGATCGATCAGTGTTTGAGCCAAAGTCTTGGCACTATCATAGGTATCCGGACGAGCAGCCAAAACATGACTCTTTGTTGGTTGGGATAACCCCCAAACGAACCTTTCGATCTTCTTGTTTTCAGGAGTAACTAATCCCGGGCAGAGAAGTGCGAGATCATTGAATCGGGAAGTGTATGCAGCAATGTCAGAACCTTTCATCTTCAGGTTCCATAGCTCGTGCTCTAGTTTCTGCATTTCACCCCGGGGGCAGTACTCGGCGATAAGAAGTTCTTTCATGGCTTCCCAGCCCATGGCATTGGCTACTGGTTAGGTCAGAGATTTGACTCGGCCATTCCACCAAGTCAAGGCTTTATCAGAGAAGGTACAGGCCGCGAATTTAACTTTATCAGATTCCGCACAAGCACAGATTTCAAAGATGGACTCGATTTTCTCGAACCATCGAGATAAGGAAATGACACCTCCAGCGCCATTGAAGGATGTTGGTTTTGCGTTCATGAAATCTTTGTAGGAACCCCCTCTTTGGTGTCCCTGACTAACCTCAGGGTTTTGAGATTGAGGACCACCTCCTGAACCACTAGGGTTCATTTGTGACATAGCTGCTACCATTGCAGTTGTCATCATCGTCTGGAGCGATGCTAGGTCAAACTGGGGAGGAGGTGGCGGCGAAGGAGGATTTTTGTTGTTCTTTGAGCTAGGTCTCTTTCGGGGAGGCATCTTGATCTAATAAGATCAAGAAAGAGAGGATGGTAAGTCCTCTATATTGAATTGATAGAGATGACAGTTATATGATTTGAATAAGCGATAAAGCAGGAAAGAGTTATCAAAACAGATAATTTATCGCTAAGAATAATCACAGAAAGCCACTCGAATAAGGATTTCTACAAAGGATTAGGATCGAGAAATACTCCCATAGTATTTCATGAATTTTTTACGACAATGATTCGATGTTTTGGAATATTACGGTAAGTTTTAGGCATGCCGCATACCACAGTCACTCCCAAGCACATGTCGGCCGTGTCTCGAATGAATATAGTTGGCCAGGCTATATTGACCCTAGACACGACTACATAACTTCCCAGGTTTAACCATAGTACACAACACCCAATTACTTATGTTCTGTTCTACTTGTGGTTACGGATGACGACGGTTCGGTATACTTGTATACTTTTGAATATACTTGTAGTTTGAAGATACTTTTAATTCAGAGCACTTAGGCCCTTTAGTGTTTATAGTTTTATACCAAGTAAGGTTTGGTATACTTCATTCACTATAAACAAGGGCTCTGATACCAATCTGTCACACCCCGAAAACCGAAGGCGGAAACATTTTCGGGGTTGACTCCACGTTGAGTATCAAATCCAATGCACATAGTAAGTAAAGTAAAACAACCAATACATTACATAAATAAAGTTTTACAGTTGTTTCAAAAGTAAAGTTTGTACAGTTGTGATACATAGTATATATAAACAAAATGAAACGGATCTTCATGTACTCCGTCTTCAAGCAAAAGGGATCTTCGGGTACCTGTTCTAACGCTGACCTGAGAACACAAGCAGTTTGAAAATCAGCATAAAGCTGGTGAGTTCATAAGCGGTTTTTGTTTGTGAAAATGTTTCAAGTTTCCTTTCTGTTTCTGAAATGTTATGTATACCAAGAAAATCCTATATTTTCTTAAAAGTTAATTGTTGTTTCATAAATGTAAAGTATAGTAAGTTTGTACACTAAAAACATGTCTGCTCATGTGAGTATAGTTGGTTATCTGACTTGTTAAACTGTTCTGTTTACTTATCATGTGTTACCAGGAAAGTCCCATACTTTCCTTATTGTATGTTACTAATTGTAAAAGATGTAATGTTATCCAGTTTGTTACTCTTTTTGATATGTAAGTATTACCCAGGAAAGCCCCATGCTTTCCTGTATGTTGGTTTCTAATGTGAACGATGTTAAAGATGTAAATGATGTAAACGTGATTAAGTTCCATGTTTTTCCCAGGAAAGTCCCGTACTTTCCTGAATGTTAGTTACAATACGTGAAAGATGTAAAAGATGTAAAAGATGTATAAAGTGGTTCATTATTACTATAAGTAAATCTCTGTTATCCTAATTGCGAGTTCCATAACCATACAATAGACTAAAACCTGTGGCAATAAGTAGTCCACATGTGGCAATAAGTCGTCCACATACTTATGACTTTCGTCACCCTTGAACCATTTCGGTTCGGCTGTAGCTAGCAGCCAGGTGTGGGGTAGTCAGCCCCGTATAGATCTATACACTCAAGTCACGCTCTCTAAATACCATAGATTCTGGTTATGGGTGTAGTCCTCCACTCGCGTATCTCGGTGGAGTGTTCGCCGAGGACGTGTCTCCAATCATACAAGATTAACAAATTTACTAGTAATAATATAATAGTCCTCCACTCGCGTATATGTGTGGAGTGTTACCGAGGACAAAACAGTGTACAAGAATTATTCAAATGTCTAATGTCATGCTTTTAACTGATAAATTGTGGAAAGCCATTTGTGAAATATATATAAAACATAGCAGTTTAAAGACCTATTTCACAAATATATATTACGTTTTCTGCATATTTAAATGGTTATCAGTTATGGTAATCAGTAATAAAAGCATATGAAATATGAAACACACATTTGAAAATATGTTTTTAGTACAAGAATCTCCTTTTACTTTGCTTGTGTTCCCCCCTGAAAACAATGAAAACAGGGAAAAAGGGTAGGAGTATGAACTCACCGGACTCGGAAATACGTCGGTTTTGGATACTAGACGTTGGTTTGGGGTTTGATTACTCGCGATGTCCCTATGTAAAATGAAATAATGTCCACATATATATAATTAGGGATACATTCATTGATCATATGGAACATTACACTCCAACGAGGTTAAACACCTCAAAACGAGCGTTTGGAGTGACCCGAGTGACATCTTCGGACGTGTAATGGCACTAGGGACTTGGGACTTGAGTTTACTCCCCAAGAGTAAACATTTTGAAGATTTTACAGCCATAGAACACACACATACATGAGTTTACGGCCGTAAACTCATGTGGGTGTGATTTTGGGTGTTTAATGGCTTAAATGGACATGGGGATTGTTGGAATCGATTTCTAAAATGCCTTGGAGTGGATTGAATGAAATTTTAACACTTAAATGGGAGTTTACGGCCACCCCATAAGAGTTTATGGCCGTAAACTCACCTATGGCCAAGGAAAATTGATTTGAGCTACAAAGGGTAATCACATGTGATTCTAGTTAATTTTCCAAGCCTTGTTATGAATTTAGAACATCATTTAACACACTTTTTGGAGTTTACGGCCTAGGGGCATGTTCTAAGGCCGTAAACTCTATTATACCCATGAAAAAGATAGTTTTTGATGCTTAAAACAATCACATGTGATTCTAGAAATTTATACAAGCCATTTGAGTGTATTTGATGCATCATTCAACAAGTTTTATGAGTTTACGGCCAAGGGTATGTTCCTAGGCCGTAAACTCCTATAAGTGACATTTTTGATGTGTTTAAAACCCTTAAACTATTTTTAGATGCATCTAGATTTTACCACAATGCCATTGGTTGAGTTTCAAGGCATTTGGACATGATTTAAGGCACTAAATCCCCATTTAAGTGGAGTTTACGGCCCAAGAATGTGTCTTGGCCGTAAACTCACTTTTGTCCCCCAAAAATCATGTTTAAAGTGTTCCAAGTCTATTTTAGCAAGCCTTAAGGTCATATCTAAGTCCCAACTATGATTTGGAAGGGTTATTTGGCTCAAAAACCCCTTGAACATGAGTTTACGGCCCAAGAATATGTCTTGGCTGTAAACTCACTTTTGTCCCTCAAAATCAATATTTTAAATGTTATAAGTCCTTTCCATTAATCCATTAAGCCATATCTAATGTCCAACATTGCTTAGGAGGGGTTTTAGGGCTTAAAAACCCCATGTTTAGGAGTTTACGGCCCAAGCTTGTTCCTTGGCCGTAAACTCATGTTCTTGGTCCCAAAACACAAATTAAACATCAATTTGAAGGCTAAAGAGGTTGAATAACAAGTTAGGGGTGTTACCTCTTTGATTTCAAGCCTTAAATCTTTGTTTTGGACCTTGATTTTGGGATGAGGAGAGAGGTTGTGAGAGTTAAATGAGAGATTGGCCAAAGGCTTCAAATGGAGGCTTAAACACGTTTATATAGTGTTTAAGTTTTGGACACGGTGGAATTCTACCCGATACCGGCGTTAGACGAGGCTTTTGGTCGTACACGATTGAGTTACCGTTACCCGATACGGTAATTTGTAGAAATATTCCGATCACTAAAGTTGGGTGTTAAAATGATTTCTATATGTATTAAGACACCCATTAAGGCATTTTAAATATGTACAAGTTAATGACTTAATCAAACAGAAGGTCGGAAATCGAATTTGGAAATGACGATTGGTTGCATAAATTGTACTACGGAAGAGTTACAAAAGATGGTACGGAAATTTCGGGTTGTTACATGTAAGGAAGCTTAGGGTAAAGGTAATGACCAAGTTTGGTATCCAAGGTAGTATGGGCCAATGTAGGAAAGCAAAGAAGTATGCATTAAATCATATTGAATGTATCATTGTTGAACATCATGGTAAGCTATGGTCATGAGATTTTGAGGACAAAGGTCAACTGTGAAACTAGATGTGGAGGATGGTCCAGATGGAAAGAAATATTTTGGCAAGTTATATGCTTGTTTTCAAGGAGTTAAACAAGGTTGGATGGAAGGGTGTAAAAGGATAATAAGTCTTGATGGATGTTTTTTAAAGGTGTTTGTAAGGGGGGGGGGATTGCTTTGTGCTATTGGGAGGGATGTAAATGACAAGATATATCTGATTTCTTGGGTAGTGGTTAGTGTGGAGAACAAGCAAAAATCGAAGTGGTTTTTAGAGCTTCTCATTGATGATCTAAACTTAAATTTAGGCAATGGATTCAGTTTAATGTCAGACCAACATAAGGTTAGTATTTTACATAGTAATTCATGTATATTTATTTTATACTATTTGATTTAAACCTTGTTATTAATATATCATTTGATAGAGGATGTTAAAGAGTTGCTTCCATATGTAGAGCACAGGCAGTGTGCTAGATATATTTGCCAGAATTTGCAGAAGAGATACACATGTTCCATATATCATATGTTGTTTTGGAGAACATATGAAGCTACAATTGAGCATGCTTTTAAAGTTGTGATGAAGGAAATTGAGACATTTAACCCAGATGTCCATCAATATCTCATGGAGAAAGATCCTAAAACCTGGTCAAGAGCTTTCTTTCAACCTGGAAGGTGTTGTGATGTAGTTGAAAATGGCTTCTCTGAAATTTTTAATGTTGTAATAGTAGATTTCAGGAAGAAGCCCATAATCACCATGTTAGAGGAGTTAAAATTGTACATGATGGGCAGATTGTACAACATGAAATTAAAGGGACAACAATAGGGAAATCATATTTGTCTAGAGATAAGGTATAAGGTGAATTGTTTAAAAAAATTCAGAGGTATTATCAGCTACTACCTAGTGGATTAAACCAGTTTGAGGTTAGGGGAGCAATAGTGGATATGGATGTGCTCATTCTGTAGATAGCATATCTTATCTTAATAGGGATGTAGAAGCCTATATACACAACATGTATTGCACCACCACATTTAGGAAGGCATACAGTTATAGAATTGCCCCCATGAATGGCAGTGACATGTGGCCAGAGACGAATTATACTCCACCATTGCCTCTTATTAATAGAAGGATGCCTGGTAGGCCAGCTACTAAGAGAAAGAAATCCACTACAAAGAATAAAGCAAAACACATGGTTTCTAAGGCTGGAAAGAAAATTAGATGTAGTATGTGCAAGGAGATAGGTCACAAAAAGGACACTTGTCCACAGAGAAGACCCCAAAAGTTAAATGTGAAGAAACAAAAGAAACAAAAAGTTAGTGTGAAGAAAAATGCAGGACAGGTAAAACCATTTAAAATTTAAATTTATTTACATATGATTTGCCACTAACATTATTATATCATGCCATATAGGGTCGTAGAAGTGAACCTCAACAACATGAAGATGTTGAAATGACTCCAATTGAGATGCATACTACTCAAAATGATATGCAAGCTACTCCTAATGATGTTGAATCCAGTAGTTCAAGGGATTTTAGTCATTATATGCAAGTTACTCCACCTATAACTTATAAAGGTGAGGAGGCTATTATGGGTGAGGAGGTTGTTGTGGGTGAGGAGGTTGAGGAGGGTGGTAATGTTCAAAATCATGAGGTTATTCCTAGTGTCCAAGTTATTGATAATGTTTAAATTTAGGAGGTTGTTCCTATTATCCAGGTGTAGTAGGGAAGGGTTAGACCAATTTCATAGATTTTGAAGAGGATAAGGAGAAGAAATTCAAAGAGAATCTTGAAGCTGAAATTAGGCAATACAAATAGTAGTGTTAATGATCCAGGAAATTTCAAGGGAAAAGCTCTTCTAATTGATTAGTGTTGAATTTGTCTTTGTGTTATTTGGATTTAAAGTATGTGTATAAGGATGATGGTAATTTTCATTTGAGTTTAATGTGTATGTATCTGGACTGTTGTTTGAATTTAAGGTAATTGTCTTTGTTAAGTATGAATGTATGTTTCCTTTTTAAGTAAACTCAAGACATAAAAGGGTATTTTGGTCACTAATGAATGTATGTTTACTTTTTAAGTAAACTCATAACATAAAAGGGTATTTTGGTCACTTATGAATGTATGTTGCCTTTTTAAGTAAACTCGTGACATAAAAGGGTTATTTGGTCACTTATGAATGCATGTTGCCTTTTTAAGTAAACTGATGACATAAAAGGTTATTTTGGTCACTCGTGAATGTATGTTGCCTTTTTAAGTAAACTCGTGACATAAAAGGGTATTTTGGTTACATATGAAAGTATGTTGTCATTTTAAGTAAACTCATGACATAAAAGTATTTTGGTCACTTATGAATGTATGTTGTCTTTTTAAGTAAATTAATGACATGAAATGATATTTTGGTCACTTATGAAAGTATGTTGCCTTTTTAAGTAAACTCATGACATATGGCTTTGAGTATTTTTGCATGGAAAAATTTGGAATAATATTCATGCATGTGAATCTGTTATATAGTCCCGTATATGGTTCTATAATGGGTTCAAAGGTCCCATTTTTCCATTATAAAAACACCTACTGACAATTAACTACAAATGGTCCCCATACATAGTGTACTGCAACATGAACCACTTTCTACTTTACTCCCAATATAATACCATGCACAATAACCAATTTAATTATATATAATAAAAAGAAAAAAAATCCATGCATGTTTGGATAACATAAACATTTCCAACATCTTATTATACAAAATGCCCTACACTTGGGACTTTCAATATGGTTTTACAGTAGTTATCAAATTCCCTTTCATTAGGGACTTACCACCTTACAACATCAACACATAAAGGTTGACACCCCCAAATTCTAACCAAAAGCAGCTTCCAAACATACAAAATGCCAATCATTACTAACTTTCTATTTTGTCTTTACAAAAACATACAAAAGCTTACATACACCGACCACCCTAACTAACTATAATCACACCTACCTTCAAAACACAAAATACCAAGTTAGTAAACAATGATGCAACTATCATCATGTACCTATCTATTGCCTTTCTTGAATCAGAAACATCTTTCTCACTATTTGCCACCTTACACTTATCATGTGACAACAAGAACTCCACTTCAAAAATCCTTGTTCTCAAAGTTTTCATCTCAGACAGATCCTGTTTAGCATCCAGTTTCTGCTTCAGAGATTATAGAAGGTTTTTGTAGTACCCTTCTTCCTACTCTTCGTCTTTCCAATCAAAGAAGCTACATTACTTCAACCTAGTTTGTAAATAGCCAATCCATTAAAAAATGAAAATGCTTTGATCTAGATAGTAAATAAAGATTAAGGAATCACCTGCCTTTAATGTACTAACGAAATGGGTTTGATTCATGATCACAAATATTCCTCAAGAAGAAAATAAAATTAGGGTTTTTTTTTTCAAAATACAAATTTAGCATGACCAGCTTTACACGAAGAAACGCCACAGTCAAACACTAAAGTATGAAGGTAGCATGATCAGGATTATTGGGACCTACCAAACTGTTTTGACAATTCCAAAAACGTATCCAAGGGTTGGTTATCTTCCAACATGTTCGTTCTTTAGCTGGAACATCACAATCACAAAGCTTTACCCCTTCTCGCACTTGAACACGAGTCACTTGTAGCTGATTCCTTGAAGTAGATGAGCTCGAAGACATTGTTCTTGAGGATGGAAAGAGTCGATGGAAAGGATTTGACTTTTCAAAAAATGGTAAGAAACATTTGAAAAAATGGTCTGATTCAAGGTTTCAATTAACAAGGGTTGTTGGATGAGTCAGCTTCTTCAATACATCAATATCCCACGTATGCTTATTGAACACATCACCCTGCCACATAAGCACTGGAACCGGTAAACCGTCTAATTTTATGGATAATGATGCAATTAAAAGGTAAAAATTGATTTTAGTTGTCTAATGTACCAAAAAAAAAAACTTTAGTGACCAAATTAGCCAAATGTCAAAACTTTAATGTGCTTTGTCATTTTCTCTATTTTAGTTATATTCTAATGCGTTTACATGTATTTTTTATTTTTATTTTATTATGGAATCAAACATTATTAGAACATGTGATTGTTTTTTTATGGAAAACATTGTTGGGTTTTTTATACGAAATAAAAGATCGTTTTTCATAAAAACCAACAATGGAAGACTTTAAAAATAACAAGTTTATTTTTAGTTCATAACAAAACCAAACCATTGTAAATCCATTTATAGAGGTTAGAATGAAATAAAAACAATCATAGGATGTTTTAGAGAAAACCTTTGAAGCCTTTGAACCCACTTGGTTTTTGGGTGTTGATAAAGATAGAAAAAATCTAAGTTTATGATTTCTCTATAAGCACTGGAACCGGTAAACCGTCTAATTTTATGGATAATGATGTAATTAAAAGGTAAAAATTGATTTTAGTTGTCTAATGTACCAAAAAAAAACTTTAGTGACCAAATTAGCCAAATGTCAAAACTTTAATGTGCTTTGTCATTTTCTCTATTTTAGTTATATTCTAATGCGTTTACATGTATTTTTTATTTTTATTTTATTATGGAATCAAACATTATTAGAACATGTGATTGTTTTTTTATGGAAAACATTGTTGGGTTTTTTATACGAAATAAAAGATCGTTTTTCATAAAAACCAACAATGGAAGACTTTAAAAATAACAAGTTTATTTTTAGTTCATAACAAAACCAAACCATTGTAGATCCATTTATAGAGGTTAGAATGAAATAAAAACAATCATAGGATGTTTTAGAGAAAACCTTTGAAGCCTTTGAACCCACTTGGTTTTTGGGTGTTGATGAAGATAGAAAAAATCTAAGTTTATGATTTCTCTATAAGTATCCACCATCAAGATTAAGGTACTTGGAATCCTAGTTCCTTCTTGTATTCTTGAGTGTCTTAAGCTTTTAAGTGATTAAATCAAATAAGCACTAAATGGAACAACTCAAGAGGTCATCTAAACCACCAAACTAACTTCAAAAGAGAAAGGAAGAAAAGAAGAGAGAGTTTCAGCCATGTGATTCAAGAGAAGAAATGAGACCAAAAACTTGCACATTTCTCATGCATAAGACACTCTTATATAGTCCATAAAAGGTAAGGTCAAACCATTAAAATAATCTAAAGTAACAGTTGCCTTTAGAAGCATGGGAGACAAAAGGTGGAAGGTTGACAAGCAACCTCCCACACCATCATCATACTTTCGGCCATGCTTCTTTAAAAAAGAAAGATTCTTTATTTTTTATACACAACAAGTTTATAAAATATAAACTTTGTCTTTAGGTAAAAGACAAAAGAATCCAACTAGTCCAAAATGTTGTGCATGACTTATTAATGCATACCATATGAAATAATAACTAGTAATACTCTCTTATTATTATTATTTTCTCAAAATAGTAATTATTCCCTAATTAAAATACAAGAATTGATATTATTTATTAAAAATCACATTAATAATAAATATACAAAATGTGTCAATTGATAAAGGTGTGACCCTATAGGATCATATATTATTAGCAATATCACTCCATAATGATTCTTGGGCATATAGATCCAACAATCTCCCACTTGCACAAGATTCATCATAGACAGATATAGATAGTACCTAACGTCTAGCAACGGGCTACTCCCTCTAACAACATATGAAGGGTGCCATCTCATGAACAACCAATTGTAGGAGCTCTAAGCTACAATTGTTACTAAAGGTTTGGTATCAATTATTCATTTGTCTCGGGCATCATGTTGAACATGAGATATGGATCACCATCAATCTCATTTAGTATTCAACTTTTAGTAAGGCCTTAGATGTCTAACTCTCAATGAATAAGAGGGACAAATCCCATCTCGGCTACATACGTCTATCAATGTAGTTCATGTCATACCCAACAATGGTCGTTATGACTATCTTTTACGAAACAAAGTTAAACCATGTCAAAGCACAACAATTCCTACACTTCAATTCCCAAATATACATCTCAGGTCTAAGAATACAAAGATACAACCTTGATCAAAAGATCACTCTTGACTACAATCCATAAAGTGGTTTTGATGCAGGTCAGGTCCGATACTTATTCTCCTAATCAAGTACCTATGAAGTTGGTAGTAGCTCTTGTTATTCTCATCTCCATGAGAATCCACCAATCCGCCCATATTAGTCTTACCTCATAGATGCTCCCGCAACTATGAACGACTATGTACATTTGGATTAACCTAGTTATCCAATGATTTAAACGTGCTAATATAGAACACAACAATTATTTAATGAAAGACTCATATCTAATATATCATTTATTATAATATATGTTGCTTGTACTGTTCCAATATCCAAATACTAAATTTCAATCAAATACATTTACTTGTATCAACAATGCCCTATAGCACCACATTGACTTTCATACTTTAGCTAATGAAGTAGCTTTGTTAAGTAAATTTGACAAAATTGATTTATATAAACTTTGCGAATACAATCATTTTAGTTTTATGTATATAACTTATATATAAAGAAAAACTATTGAGAATGAATTAAATGCTTGAATATGACTTAGATACTAATACTTGCGTAATAGGGTTACTCATAGACGTAATGAACTATACATTAAGCATTTGTGTACGTGGTTCACCAAACCACGAGGTACTCCAACTCTGATGTGTAACAGTAATTAAAATCTACATGGATCCAGTATCCATGTAACTATCTCTGTCACGCCCCAAAACCAAAACGGCGGAAATGTTCGGGGGTGGAGGACGTCATGTTTAGTATCACAAGACATGCATCATAGTAATCAAGTAATGAACAACCATTTCATTAGAAAGAAAGTGTTTATAATGTTTGTGTTCACAAAACATAGATTACATAAGCAAATAACAAACAATACTTGAAGCTACAATGCTCCATCTTCTGAGTTCCCAGCACGAGTACCTGTTTACTAGTCTCCTGAGATTACAAGTTATTTTGAAAGAGTTGATCAGCAATTAAGTTGGCGAGTTCATAAGATTTTAGTGATGTAAGTAAGTTGTAGAAAGTTGTTGAAAAATGTTGTAAGTTGTAATTCATGTTTAGAAAAGTTCACATGTTCCTCTAGAAAATCCTACATTTCCTACTTTAATAAAAAGGTAAGTAAAAATGGCTCTACAATACTTTCTATGAGTACCAAATGGATACAAGTTATATAAGACTCAAAGTAAACAAACAATCGATTCTGCACATCTGTTCTAAGGCGGAAGGCACACATCCCATTGTCTATTTGATCATTGTTGTATATAACCCTGGTGTATTCAGTTGTTACTCATGGAGTTAATTGTAATAGTTCCTTTATATTTGATGAAAAGATTCTTTAAGAAAACCCTTATTTCTTATTATAAAATGGTGACCACAGTGATTACTTCTATAATCACTTAGTTTATACTGGCTATATATAATCTAATCTCGAATAGATAGTTAATTGTATAAATTTGCCCTAAGCCCACAACCAAACAAGGGACAAGAAGTAGGGCGGAAAGCACACATCCAGTATACCTATTAGGTATTAATGATGTATAACCATGATATATAAACGAAGGTATTATAGAGTTAATCACCTAAGGTCCTTTAAGTTTATACTGTTTTAATAAAATGGATTAAACCCTTTACTGGGAAGTTCCTAGTTTTGAATACCAAAAGTTCTGATTTGAAAAGTATGATTTGAACTTGAAAGTTGTGCATTGACTTTGTGTCCTATGAATTGACCCATACCTGGTACCCTTATGATGACTTAATGTATACGAAACATATATATATATATATATATATATATATATATATATATATATATGTGTGTGTGTGTGTGTATGTATATATATATCTAAAATCGAATAGATAACAGACTAGGTGAATCCGTTCCAAGCCCACAACCAAACAAGGAACAGGAAGTGAAGCGAAGAGCACACATCCTATTATCTATCGGATTCTATTGACATATATATCCTTTAATGTATACATTAAGGAATCATAAGGTTAGCATTATGGTCCCCTTCTACTAAACGTAGGCTTCTATTAAGGCATCAAATGTGATGTATGTTTGTAAAAACGTAATTTTTCCCTAGTTTATAATGATCTTAACTCGAAAGTAGTTTGCATTTGACTTTCAAGTGGTACTGTCACTTTATGAAAGAAATGAGAAAATGTAAGCACTGTAGTATTATGAATGGTACTATTGCTGTATTGATTGCCTTAAATTAGTTATTAAGGTATAATGTGATGGCTAGTTCCTATACTAAACACTCTCCCTATCAAAAGATTCTAGGAACCAAATGCGACCTCTGCAATCAAATGCAAGTTGTGAACATCCACATTAAAGTTATATGATCATGTATAACTAATTTAACTATCACCTTTTTTTAGAACAATGAGTTAGTGATTCATTGGTATAGCTAGATCCTGTAATTGTTCCATGCTATAGCACCTTATTATGTTTGTTCTGTTATCATATCTTAATATGTTCTTTCTGTTATCCTGTATTTTATCTTCCTCCCTGTTTCTCTTTATTGTGTGTCCTCTTATGTTATCATGTATTGTATCTAGTATAAACTGACTCTCTAAACTATACCAGTTATAGTTTACTAGTATTTAACTTGAGTTGTTGTTAAAAAGACTTGTTTTACTACTAAGTTATGCTTGTACTTTAAAAATGAAGTTTTGCCAAACTAAAAAGTAACATAACTTTAAAAGAGTTTTTGAAATGTTTTGATCACTTATAAAGACATAAGCAACCTTTTGAAAGATGTTTATAACAAATAATTACACAATTATCAATTGTGTTCAACTTGTATTCCCCCCTTAAAAGCATTTAAAACAGTTTAGAAGGTTGATTACGAGGTATGAACTCACCTGATGTGGGTGAATCAAACCAATACGCGTGCAAGGATGAGAAACTCCAAGAATGATGTCACGAGACTTAACAAATCCTAAATGACATATATTGTCATGAATATAGGGTTTAGAAGCAACCAACTGTAAGGAAACACCTCACGGGACTAGGAAACACTTGGAATGAAGTGTTGAATCACATGTGATTGACCTAAAGGGTGTTTATGGCCATGGTTTGGTGTTCACGGCCATGTGTTTACGGCCAAGGGAATTTACGGCCGTAAACTCATGGTCAAAGATGCATATGAGGGTGTTTGAAGACTAGGGAAGCTTGAGGGACTTTTGCTCTACTAGAGGATGAGAAAGACCCACTCATTGAAGAGTGTTAAGGTGTTTACGACCCAAGTGAGTTTACTCTTGGCCGTAAACTCTCTAAATGGTCACATTTAGGGTCTTAAAGGTAAGGAGTCTCAAGGGTTCAAGTGTTCTAAGGTTAAGCAAGAGCGTAGATGTGTTTAAGGTCCAAAACTTGCCATAACATGGAGTTTACGGCCAAGGAAGATCTTGGGCCATAAACTCATGATCTTCATGGGAAAAGGTATGTTTCAATGTTATAAATCAAGGCCTCCTACTAGATATGAAGTGTAGGAAAGAGTACTTATGATATAGAGGCTTGAAATGGTCGATCTTGGCCAAGAACACTAGTTTGTGTTCTTGGTGAAACTTGAAGCTCTATTAAAACATGATTTTCATGGATGAAATCATGAGAGGATTCTAGATTAAGAGGTGTATCAAAAAATCAAGGAAGAATACTTACCACTTTTAAAGATCTAGGATGAAGATCGGGATGATAGTTGAGAGAGAATTGGGGTGTTCTTGAGGTGGGAATGAACTAATGAGGTAAGTTAAAGAATACGAGCCTATATACGGGAGTTTACGGCCCTCCTTGAGTTTACGGCCGTAAACTCAAGTGCTTGAGGCCGTGAACTCTTCTTGATGAGGTTAAGGCTGGATTAGTTCAACAGTGTCTCTAGCAGGTACTTTCTAACACTTATTCCTTAAGTGTACTAGGCTCAGGACACTCAAACATGCTCTAAATTGTGCTAAATGATAGCAGGAGCGATTATGTCACTGAATTAAGTTAACTGACTGAGCTTTCAAATGGAAAAAATTTCAGGTTGTCACAATCTCTTCATTCATAATAAAGACACACCCGATTTTTACTGAGAGTCATCTCAATTTATTTGAAAATTTAGCACATGTGCAACAACTTGTACTATCAACATCCAGCAAGTGGCTAGGTGACTCTATCCCATGAGAGAATTCGAAGGCTACATCGAATATCAAAAGATAGATTGAAGTGACCAGGTGATCCTGTGCCACAAGAAATATACTAATGACAAGTGAGTGGTTTTATCGGAATGAGTTGTGAATCAATTCCACAACTCCTAAGATCTTCCAAGAAGACTTGGTTTACAAAACTCATTTTCTTTATCACAACGAAAGGTTAATGATGATCTCATTAATGTGTATTTCAATCTTCACTATGAAAATTTTGATCAAATCAAAAGGTTTTATTAACAACGAATGAAAGCCATCAGTGAAATTGATTAAGTATCTATCACCAAATCTATTCATGGATTGAAAAAGATTACATATATCACTTATGTATAACTCTTTGTCAATCCTTTTGTTCTTTAACTGCTAATAGATAAAGACATATATCAAATGAATCAAACTCATTTGTCTTCAAAAATTCCATCCTTTTGAAGTTGGTATATGTATTTCTTATTTATATTGTCATGATGATTGCGACATTGATAAGTTCCAATCAAATATCATTTGCTTATATAGGTGTTATGATCAGAACTATTAATTTAATGAAAGATTATAGATTTACTTCATAAATAACATTAGGAAAAATATTCTTTAACACAGAATACATCGTTTCAGAACATGAATGTGAACATCCATTAAACGATAAGTAAATCTAGATTTATTCATAAATTACAACTGTTACATGTCACTATAAGGATAGGTACAATACATCTATTGTTTAAATAAGAGACTATAACAACACTTATTATCAACTGATTACAAACGATATGTACAATACATCTATCGTTTGTAATCAATTGATAATTTCTTCCAATCATCAACACATAATATCAATTATTAGTGTCACATGAAGTATTACATACTTAAATGAATGATGGAAAAATAAATAGTTCTATCATATAGATATCTGAAGTCTTGTCCAAGTCAGACTTCTTCAGCTCGATGAGATGAGAGGAGTAATTCCTCCTTTAGTGTCCAGTTTTTTTCGTAATAGAAATAACACTAATTATTTGGTCCTTTCTTGATTTTTGGGTTTATGATGTATTTCCCTTAACTGAACTATAAGTCTATATGAGTGCACAATCTCTTAGACTTCCTTTTATTCAATGCTTGAACAACTTGAAGCTATTTCTATTGTTCTGATTGAATATTTGCTTTATTTGATGAGACATCTGATATGTTTTATAATTATCCAAGACTTTCTGCAAGTCATGGCTAATTTCTTTAGTATGATGTGAGACACATCATCATCATCACAATAATACTTCCATCAAAGTATCATGATTAGACTAACTGGTCGTAGAGGTTATTCATGTATGAGATCTTTTAGTATATATAATTTCTATTTATCTTAAAGGTAGAATCTCAAGCTATTATACCAATTATAGAAATTACCATAAAATGTTACTGTCTCTTGAAACTCAACAAGAGAGGTTTTGCAAAGTGTAAAATTATTAACCGTTATCAACAGAATTTAACAAAGTTTCATTTAGTATTTTCAATATTTAGTCTTTAAAAAATTAATACCTTCTATTGTTTCTTAAGACATTAATTTATTAAAGTCTAGGATCCAAGTAATGAAACAAGTAAATGGTTAGGTGAACTTTATCACATAAACTTAATCAAACTCAGTAGGTAGCGATTACTAATTGCATATGATATGTAACTCTTAGATTATGAGATCCTAAACAACTATTGCTTAGCTTGGCATGTTTATCCCATCTATGCATCAGACCTCTTATGCTTAGGTGACCTTTATCACATAAGATTCCGATCAAATTATCCTACTTGAAACAACTTGTAGCATTATAACTAACCAGTAACAAGGTGATCCTTTAGAAACCAGAAACTACAAAACTACCCCGAACATCAAAATCCAATCCGAGGCCCAGGTGACCCCGTGACGTTAGAACCCTCAAATGATAACGAGTGTTCTTCAAAAGGACGACAATGACTTGCATTTTTAGAAAAGGTTTTATATATGTTTTACAATTATAGTTTATAAAAACGTGGTCTTATTAATATTGTATGCATCCAACAATTCATGTACCCTTTTGTAAAATTCATATAACTTGTTATGAGGTTCTTTAGGTGCCAAATAAAACTTCATTTTATTTGTCATTAAAAGTGATCAATTATAAACTGAAATCCGGTATTTTAAAGTTTAGTCGTAGATCGATTTTAAGATTCGGTAATAGAATTAATAAAACTTTATTTTATACTTAAGAGTTGGAGTTTTGGATGAGTTATAAAATCGCTATTTTAAATCTCCTTTTAATAATAAAAAACTTGTGGCTTCATTAATTTAATAACTTATTTATTTTATAAACTCAGTTTTATGCATCTTATGATAAAAATCATATTTTGATAAACTAAAACTTAGGTGATGATACTTATGTTTTAAATCTCATTTAGCATGCATAAAACATAATATCAACATGTTATGTTATGTTTAAAACACCAACATCATATATTAAGTTTTGAAGCAAAAAATAATCACTAGTTTTATTATTTGTCGTTATAACGCTATAAACCGATTTTAGTTTTTTTAATAAAATCTCCTTATTTATTATAAAGACATGAAGTTTATATAATGTGTAAACATCTTTTAAACAATTTCAAATATTTTAAAGTTTTGTATTTATAAGTTTTACAATATAACTATTTTCAACAAACAAAATTAAGTTTTAACCAGTAACCAGTAAAAAGTTCTTATAAATATCTATTTACAAATATCTTATGTTATCTTTTAATATTTTTTATTCAAACTCCAAGTGATATTACATTATGGAAAAATATTATTTGACATGTAAAAACCATTTTTATACATAAAACATAACATATATTTAACATAAAATAAACATCATAAGCATGCATTATAATAAGTATAAACCAAGCCATCTCTAGTAATAATTTTTATGAGCGATCACAAAAGTTATTAAGTCTTTCCTAAAGAACGTAAGGGACACATCAAAAGGTCTTCAAACTCATACTTGTCAAGTCAACTCTTTGTTTTTTCTAAGACAACTTTTATATAACCAAAATGCATGAAAAATATTGTATATAAAAATAAACAATTTTAATCAATAAGTTGCCAAAGAAGACAAATATAGATTTTTTTAAACCAAAAGAAATTCATGTTTGTTTTCCAAAAACCACAAATTATCAAACATAAACAATCATTCTAACATATAAAAAATATCTCTAATACCACTATTGGATTTTTTATACGAAATGAAAGATCGTTTTTCATAAAAACCGGCAACGGAAGACTTTAAAAATAACATACTTATTTTTAGTTCATAACAAAACCAAATCATCATGGATCCGTTTATAGATGTTAGAATGTAATAAAAACAACCATATGATGTTTTAGAGATAACATTTGAAGCCTTTAAACCCACTTGGTTTTTGGGTGTTGATGAAGATAGCAAAAATCTAAGTTTATGATTTCTCTACAAGTATTCACCATCAAGAGTAAGGCACTTGGAATGCTAGTTCATTCTTATATTCTTGAGCGTCTTAAGCCTTTAAGTGTTTAACTCAAATAAGCACTAAATGGAACAAATCAAGAGTCTTCTAAACCACCAAACTAACTTCAAGAGAGAGAGAGTGTGAGGGGGGGGGGGGGGGGGAAGAGAAGAGCGAGTTTCAGCCATGTGCTTCAAAAGAAGAAATAAAACCAAAAACTTACACATTTCTCATGCATAAGACACTCTTATATAGTCCATGAAAAGTAACGCCTAACCATTAAAATAATCTAAAGTAATGGTAGCCTTTAGAAACATGAGAGACAAAAGGTGGAAGGTTGACAAGCAACCTCCCACACTATTATCATACTTTCGGCCATGCTTCTTTAAAAAAAGAAAGATTCTTTATTTTTTATAAACTCTGAGTTTATAAAATATAAACTTTGTCTTTAGGTAAAAGACAAACCAACTAGTCTAAAAGGTTGTGCATAACTTATTAATTCACACCATATAAAATAATAACTAATAATACTCTATTTTCTCAAAACAATAATTATTCTCTAATTAAAATACAAGAACTGATATAATTTATTAGTAATAAATATACAAAATATGTCAACTTGATAAAGATGTGATCCTATAAGATTATATATTATTAGCAATATCACTACATAATAATTGTTTGGTATATAGATCCCACAAACATAGGAAGAAAGAAAAAAGTAATCAAATTGAAAAAACAATCATATTTGTAATAACAACAAAAAGAGAGATTGAATTATGGCAAAAAGGAAAGAGAAAAAAAAAACAATAAAATTAAATTAAAAGCTACGATTTTTATATGGGAATCAAATAATGGAAACGAAATGATAAGCGAATTTTGTCTAAAACAACGTGGTGTTGCAGGTTCTACACCTAAAACATCCGTTTTCTCTTTCTTATCTCCCAGATCGATCCCTACAAGATGATGAAGATATGTGTTGAACCCAAGAAACCGAAAAAACTATGTGATTAAACCCATAACCTATGAGTATCTGAGTTGAACCTAAGAAACCGACTAGAAACATACCATATTGAGTTTTAAAAACCAAAACCGATCATTTTCGATTTGGGTTCGGTTTGAATCCAAAACCAACCCATGTACGATCATTAAGAAAAAAATAAAAAACAAAAAACAAAACTATATTATAGTATCGTTTCCAAGATTGTGTAGTTTCCAAGATGAGTTAGTGTGTAGATGAAGCAGCGAGCGCCTGCTTCTGCTGACCAAAAAAAATAAAAGATTCATTTTTTCCGTTTTTCTTGTGTCGAATTAATTTTGTAATAGGGCAGATTATTATTCTTGACGGTCAAAGACTCGCAGTAGTCACCGAGAGAGAGAGATGGAGAGCGCCGCCTGCTTCTCAAACGCCACCACCGGTCGCCTTCCTCACCGAAACGCCGCCGATGGCACCCTTCTATCCCCATTTCGGAATCCTACTCGTCTCTTTTCGTCACTTACTCCTCTCAAAAAGGTAATTTTGTAATGTCTTGTCGTGTTTGAGTTTGTTTGCAAATTTCTATAATGACGATCCTAGTAATCTATCAAATGCACAGTTGATGTCGTTACTTACGACAATGTCACTCTTTTTGGGTTTTACTATTATAATTCCTAATGAACTTTAATTTTTCTTAACTATGACGGACGCAGCTTCCAGATCAGGTGCGCTTTCCTTGTCTAAGAACTGCTTTGGGCAGTATGAATGCATCTGCTGTTCGAATTGGCACGACAATCAGGTAGCCGCTCCCTGTTATTTATTTTTTATTTTTCTATCAATTCAGGCCGTTTTTATTTCTTATACGTAATTACGCAATGTTGATTGAACATATAAAGGACATTAGGTTATAAAAGGTTACACTCGCTAAGGACACAAAGCTATCAAAGCCCTCCTTTGATTCTGTACTTACTTGAAGTGAACTGTTTAATAAAACTGTGAATTTTACCCTACTTTTCTTATATCTATGTGCATACGTTTGTTGTCTGAAAAGTTGTTAGAACACACGGACAGCTGCTATGTATGATACCTACTAAATTGTTCATATGATTATGATGAAAAAGATCATTTTCTCTGATTGCACCCATCTGTATTGCCATGATAAATAAATACAGAGGGAAAAATGGTGTAGCATTTAGATTATCCAAACCCTTTAAGCAAATGAAATTATTGATAGTATATGTAGATAGGAGATATTTCATATCACCTACTAAATATTGTGAACCTATTGAAATTCAAAGTAGTAGCTATACCCCATGAGACACATTATACCAAAATAAATAGTTACTACATTCATTAGTACCTTTCATAAGAAGTGCTGGGTGGTTATTAACTGGTGTTGTTTAATTCAGCACTGAAAATGAATCGGTTGACCTTGATTGGGATTCACTTGGATTTGGACTGGTGCATACTGATTATATGTACACCATGAAATGCTCCCGAGGTGAGAGTTTCTGTGAAGGGGAATTAGTGCCCTTTGGGAACATTGAGATCAGCCCATCAGCTGGAGTTCTTAACTATGGACAGGTGTGATTTCTTGGTTATGAATCTGATCTGATTTATTTATTGGAAACAATAATATTAAAACACCCAAGTTTCCCTCAGGGGTTATTTGAAGGTCTGAAAGCATATCGGAAGGCAGATGGTAATATTTTACTGTTTCGCCCTGAAGAAAATGGGACAAGGATGATGATGGGGGCGGAGCGAATGTGCATGCCTTCTCCTTCTGTTGCTCAGTTTGTTGAAGCCGTTAAGGCCACAGTATTGGCAAATGAAAGATGGGTTTGTAACTAAATATTCTATTTATTTTTTACTTTTTTATATGTGACTTTGAATGACAACGTTTTTTTTTTTTTTTTTTTTTTGTTAGATACCACCTCCTGGTAAAGGTTCACTATACATAAGGCCGTTGCTTATGGGAAGTGGAAGTGTACTTGGTCTTGCACCAGCTCCTGAGTATACTTTTCTGATTTATGTTTCTCCTGTTGGTAACTATTTCAAGGTGTGTATATACGTTTACACTTTCCCTTATTCCTCCTATCTCTAGAATACACAAATCGCATTCAGATTTCAGATTTATCAATGTTGAGTAAGTTTGTGCTATAAATGTAATCTCATCTGTTGAAACTTGAAAGCTCTTCAATAATGATTTCAAATTTGCAGTCTCTCTTCCTACTTCCTAGTATTATATAAGAGTTGCTTTGCTTTCATGGTATTGATATTCTGTGTTATTATTATTATTATTACATCTGATGGCAGGAAGGTTTGTCACCAATAAACTTGATTGTTGAGACCGAAATGCATCGAGCAACACCTGGGGGTACTGGAGGTGTAAAGACTATAGGAAATTATGCTGCGGTAACCTTAACATTAGCTCTGCTTCTTTATTTGATTTCACACTGTATAGTTGGCAATAGCAAAATACATTTTAGGAACTTATATATATATATATATATATATATATATATATAACTGGAATGAAATGAAGGCTCAAAATACCTGAAATAATTAATCAAGGAACTTAACATATGTTACAACTTACAAAAAGGAAGTGATGATATGCCTTTGTCGTTATTTCCGGATTTAAACCAAATGCTTGAACTTATCCTATAGTTTTTATAAAACAAATGGTTGTTTTTTGGTGCGGCTTCAGTTATTTTGCACACCCCTTAACTAATTTTTAATGTTTTACTAATATGTTTTGTAGGTTCTTAAGGCTCAAAGTGCTGCAAAAGCGAAAGGATATTCTGATGTTTTGTATCTTGATAGTGTGCACAAGAAGTATTTGGAAGAGGTTTCTTCTTGTAATGTGTTCGTTGTAAAGGTATATCAACATCATTTTTGTCACCTATGTTTTATTTTCTTCCTAGTTCTGTTTCTTATCTAGTTAATATTTTAATTCATATCTCCTGTGTGTGTGTTTTTTTATCTTCTGGTTTAAGCTTTTATTTTGCATGATGTTATTTTTTGGTAATAGATTGTTGCAGGATCAATAACTTTTAGGTCAAGTTAACCATCTTCTTCTTTAGTAAATCATTACAAAATTTCTGAAGATTCATGTATTTGTTTTTATTTAGAGGTATTTTAGATACTAATATATATATATATATATATATATATATATATATATATATATATATATATATATATATATATATATATATATAGGTTCAGGTTCATTTGAGACCATTCTAATTTTGTGAGACCGTGAGACCAAATCTAAAAATAATTTTAAAATGCAAAATAAATGGAAAAATCCAAAAATTCTTTTTTTAAATATTATTTTCGGAACTTGAATTAACTAAAAGTAAATAAATAAAATAAATAAATAAATAAAAAATCCTGTTTTTTTTTTGAAAAATACGTGAAATATTCTAATAGAATATTACACTAACATATTCTAAAAAATAATTTTAAAATGCAAAATAAATGGACAAATCTAAAAATTCTTTTTTTAAATATTATTTTCGGAACTTGAATTAACTAGAAAAAAAAATTCCATTTTTTTTTGAAAAATACGTGAAATATTCTAATAGAATATTAACTGTACATAATCTAAAAAATAATTTTAAAATGCAAAATAAATGGAAAAATCCAAAAAAGTTTTTTAAAAATAAAAAAAAAGTTTTTTAAAAATAAAAAAAATGCGTCTCACGGTCTCATAAAATTAGGCTCTCACATGAACCTAACCCTATATATATATATATATATATATATATATATATATATATATATATATATATATATATATATATATATATATATATATATATATAAACAAAAGGATATGGGCATTTATTTAAGTTTTATATGAAGGGCAGGGATTATTTTGTTTGTCTTGAACAAGAATAGTTGGTAATAGGTTAGTAAAAAAAAGGGTATTTCATTTTTGAGTAAAAGTATGTGTGATTGACATCGTGCTTACATAACATAACAGGGCAACACTATATCTACTCCTGCCATAAAAGGAACCATCCTTCCTGGTATTACACGAAAGAGCATAATCGATGTGGCTCTTACCCAAGGATTCCAGGTACACTCTCTCACTACTCTACTGCTCTTTTCACATTCTATGGCCATGTAGTGGCAAAATCCTTTCATTTAAGCTACTCATACCTTCTACATACAACTTTTACATTAACTACTTTATAATTTATATTACATATATTATTCATTCATATTTTAACGTTAATATAATAATTTGTTAGTTTCCTAATAAATCATATAATTTATAATAATAAAATAATTTATCTAATAAAAGTATAAAAGAAACCTTTAAATACTGTAGAAGCCAAATAACATAACATTGCAAGTAGACTGGGTATGTAGGAAATGGTGACATTGACTTCCATATATGTCAGTTACCTTGCAAGTGTTGATGGAGATATGAGTTGTGAAATCAAATGATTGTTGTATTTTGTTCGGTGCTTTGGAATAAATAAAAAGAAACAAAATCAAATCAGATTGAGCCTACTGCCTATATCATAGTTAGAATGATTTGTTTCTTTAACTAACTATCTTTTTTAACCCTTAATAATGATTTGTTTCTGTAGGTTGAGGAAAAAGCAGTGACTGTAGATGAGTTGCTTGATGCGGATGAGGTTTTTTGTACTGGAACTGCAGTGGTCGTATCCCCTGTTGGCAGCATAACTTATCTTGGCAAAAGGTGGTTGGTCAACTCTTGGTCAAAAATGAAACCAGTTATTATTTCCACCACTTAATTGTTGTAAATATTTTAATTGTTGATTGAATTGCAGTGTGTCGTATGGGAGCAGTGGTGTAGGACTTGTGTCACAACAACTCTACACAGCACTGACCCAGCTACAGATGGGTCTGACCCAAGACAAGATGGGTTGGGTGGTGGAACTCAAGTGACTCCTTTCATCTTTTTTTTTTTTTTTAGCTTTCTGTCATTATCTGTAGTGGTGAATGGAAGTAGATGATGCTCTTTGATGGATGTTGTACGATTTTAAGTGTTTATGTCTTGAAGAAGAAAGTAGGGAGATAAGGATGGTGATGATGATGATGGCAACAATGGAAACTCAAGTTTTGGCACATTTATATTCTTCATTGTTGCATTCTTTTTCATGCAAAATGATAGGTTTTTCAAGTACAATTTTCGATAGTCTTTCTTATCATTGTTTGGTTTGTTAATGGTCTTTTTAGAAGGAATGAAATTTATAAAAGCAATTGGAATATATTAGGGTTTTGGAATCAATGGTCAAAGAAATTGCAATAGTATGTAATTGTATTTATGAAATTTGTTGAAGGATCCTTTTGAATATGATAGAACTGAAATGTTAATAATTTGGAATCTGTCAAAAAAAAGTTGTCTTTTATTTTGTTTATAGGAAATGAAATGAACTTTAACAGTAAACATTTAGGAAAAAGGGAAATTTCCAAAAAAAAAAGTCCCAACTCTTTGGGCCAATTTACAAAATAATCCCAAATTATTTTTTTATAAAAAATCTTAAAAACTGGTTAAATGTTGCATTCCGACCCTCTCTTCTGGATTCAGCCGGTAATTTGGGATTATTTTGTAAATTAACTGGTAATTTGGGATTATTTTGTAAATTAACTGATTTTCGTAAACTGATCAATAATATTGGGAGTTTTTTGCAAAAACTTTTACTTTCATTTTTAGTTTTATTATTTTATTAAAAATTCAAATAAAAATATTATTTTCTAAAATTGTTAATATTATTGAAGGAAAATGACTCTTGAAGGTAATTAACTTTTGCACTTGTACTCATTTGGTCCCTTTCCTTTTTTCTGTATTCAATATACCATCGAACTTATTGTTTGCGTTCACCATAACCCTTTTGACCTGTGATAGCCGGTCAAAGGGTTATGATAAACACAAAGAACAAGTTCGATGATATATTAAGTACAAAAAAAGGAAATTGACCAAATGAGAACGAACTCAACAGTTGGTTACCCTCCTGAGTCATTTTTCCCAAAAATTTAAATGAAATTAAAGTTGCAAAATTATCAAAGATTGCAACCTTCTTTGGCTATAATGTATATGCAGAGCGTTTCAAAGGGGTAACCTTGTTAAAACATGATCTACGCTAGGCTTATTGTGGTTAGCTGTTAACACCTCTCTGCAAAAGGATATGACTTTGTATGAGAGGTATATTTATCAGTATAAACGTTTATCTCAAGGTATATTATGGTGATGTATCTACAAAAGCAGCATGATATTGTACATATTGATGTTGTATCTTATCCCATGAATTCGATCTTAAAGCTAAGTAAACTCAAAAATCACAGCACTTTTGATTACACTCGTTTGTATACTTGTTTAGAATCCATGATACGGTAAATCATTTGATTGGAAATGTAAATGTAGTCATGAAATGCGTCTGCTTAGTCAAGATTTCCCTAATATATATTCAAGTGCATTACAAAGTTGTACATGTATGAATAATGTTCTTTCGTGGGTTATGTTTTGAAGAGAAGCAAGAATGAATCTCATAAAGTCATTAATATCAGTAGGGGATGACGTGGAATTTGCTGTAAATGAGTAAAAGGAAAATGAATCATGAGGGTAACCAACTGTTGCATTTGTTCTCATTTGGTCCCTTTCCTTTTTTTTGTACTCAATATACCATCGAACTTGTTGTTTGTGTTCTTCATAACCCTTTGACCGACTATCACAGGTCAAAAGCCGGTCAAAAGGGTTTTGGTGAACGCAAACAACAAGTTCGATGGTATATTGAATACAAAAAAAAGGACCAAATGAGTACAAATGCAAAAGTTAATTACCCTCAAGAGTCATTTTCCCTATTATTAAATAAATACATATAAAGATGTACTACATATAAATATAATAAATACATATAAAAAACATATTAATATATTTTATACCTTAAAAACTATTTTAATGTTCTTTTTTCATTTAAACGTATTTATAGGTTGAGAAAAGAACCGGATGATGATAGAACGTATTGGTACAACAAACAAACCTAAGCATATTTAAGTATGGTGGACTAGCCTAAGTTTAAATATGATGGACTAGAAATGTATGGTGGACATACGACCATATTTTGCATTCCTCAGTATGACCATACTCAGACCATACCATGTTTAAGTGTGGTGGACAGAGAGTCATACTCAACATGTCTAACAGATATGATACATACAAAAGATTTGATCACATAAAGTAACCAAAAGTACATTTCTTCGGTAAAGAAAATACCGAAGATCAATCTTCAAAACACTTAAGGTCAAGAGCGCCTACACAATCTTCGTATCATCAAAAACTTATCTTTACACGTTGTGGATCAACCCTTTAGCATATGAAGGTCCTGGATTTGTAGATGCAAATGGATTAATTAATCATCATGGACAATGAAAAACCTCTTGTAATCGCACACGCGACAATGAGAAATCTTAGGCAGTGGGCACTTGATTGTCAATTTCTAATAAACGTAATTGACCCAATTTGTAACTATCAAAAGTGAAATCAACTTGTAAATGCATTTGTGCAAAGATTCAAATTGATTTCACTTTTGGTAGTTACAAATTTGCTCAATTACATTTATTAGAAATGAACAATCGAGTGCCCACTACCCAAGATTCCTCATTGCTACCTCATGCCCCATAGAATAATTTGTCTGTGTCCAAAATACAAACTTGGGGTGACCTAAAACCAAACCCAGTACCCAAATCGTTGGGTTCGGGTTCTCGGTTTTTGGTTTTCAATGGGTCAGTTTTGAATTGAAACCCAAACCAATTTACAATCTTATTTGATGAGACTTGAAACCCAAAATCATTTCATATACAAAGATTGAAAATGGCAAAAGTTCTTTTCTTTAGCTGATGTGGGATATGTATAAGAGAATGGGGGAAAGTTCTTTTTTTAGCCGATGTGAGGTATGTATAAGAAAAGAAAAGGGAAGGGGGCATGTTGTTTGTATAGAAGGGCAATGTGGGATGGTATTCACTGACTTATTGGTAGGTGCATGAGGACCTTTGTATAGAAGGGAGATGTGGGATGGCATTCAGTGACATTGAAAATAAAAGCCAACGTAAATGTGAGGGATGAGATTCAAACATGAGACCTTTGATGCACGTATGCCTTCATTGTCAAGAACTTAACCAAGATGCCAAAGCTTCAGATTATGTTTCTAATTCACGGAATTCATATATATATATATATATATATATATATATATATATATATATATATATATATATATATATATATATATATATATATATATATATATATATATATATGAACAAATTACACAAATGGTCCTTAAGGTTTTGTTTTTTTTCCCTAAAATAGTCCCTATGAAACTTTTTTCCCTCAGATGGTACATATGGAGCAAACCTTGCACACAAAAGGCCCCTGTCACTAACTTTGTTAACAAATTCTGTTAAGTTTTGTTAAATGACAAAAATACCCTTTGTTTTATGCATATAGATGGTCCCCTCTCCTATCCCCTCTGTCTCCCTCTCTCTAAACAAAAAGTCAAAAACATTCGTCATCGTCATTTTCACACCACCTAATTCACAATCTTCACACCATCTCCACCATTTTTTTCAGGTGAAGAGTTGCATAATGAGGTTGGGCTTAAAACTAATACAAAATTGACAAACACCTAAAGCAAAGATATACATGGCTGAAACCTAATAACTAAAATCAAACCCAGAAACTTCATCTTCAAATAACCACCAATATCCCCACCCACCGTATGCCCTTCTCTATGACATTCCACTTCCACCTGATATTCTGTCACACCCCAAAACCGGAACAGCGGAAACGTTCTGGGGTGGATGATATCATGTCAAGTATCACAACATATGCAATATAGTAATCAAAGTACAACAACCATTGCATTAATAGTAATAATTTTACATGGTTTACATTACATAAATGTTTAGTGTCATTTTATTCAAATAAATTTATAAAAAGTAGTAGTTTAGAATCAACAGTGTATTAGATTCCTTTCCAGAAAATCCTATATTTTCTAATTAAAAGTAGTCTTCTACCAAGACCCGATAGTGTTGTGTTTTTAAAGTGTAATTTTCCCTGAAATACTATCATTACCAAAATACAATATTTGATTTTAAAGAAAGTGGGAGAATATTACTAGTATAAGTACTAAGGAAAAATATTATATGCCTCAACAGAAGATACTACTGACTAAGGCAAAGAAATCATAGACTCCAGAAGAGTATCGAATAAATGACACGCCTGGCTTAGTCTAACAAAAGGAGACACAGACCCCAGATAGTATCGGATGAATGATACGTCCAGAAAGGTCTAAAAACAGTGAATACAGACCCCGGACAGTATCAAAGGAATGATACGTCTAGCAAGGTCTAGAACAGTGAATATAGTGTTAATTCCTATTACCTTAAAGCCATGAATTATAAGGTAACCCCGAGATACTCGTAACCATACTGATAGACACTAGAGAACTTGACGCCCTGCAAGCGTCGGTGTAAGTATGACATTTGTCACCCCATGGCTTGGTAGGCCGTGGACTGTAGCTAGCAGTCAGGGTGCGGGGGTGTCAATCTCGTATAGATCTATACACACAATGCCCACTCTCCCTACAAGAGACTCTGGTTACCAACTAGACTATGGAGAAGGTCGTGTCCTGAAGATGAATCTCATATAGTGAGATCTGATGTAAAATACTGGACTAATGATAGAGACTCACAACTGAACTGACCGATGTAAACCTATATGTCTATGCTTGTATACATAATATATAAATAATGATCAAACGACCTTCGGACGGACATCCGATCCCACCAGACCACATCTCAACTAAGAAAAGGAATTAGGGCGAACTAGCCTTCTCAAGTCCTTTAAACATTATTTATATAACTTATACAAGAACAAGCATACATTTAACTAAGTAGAAGCATTTAACGAAGTTTAAGTGTTTAACGAAGTAAAAGTGTTTCACAAAGTATAAGTGTTAACGAGTAGGGGCGTATCGTGAAGTAGAAGCGTATCGAGAAGTAGAAGTGTATCGTGAAGTATAAGCGTATCGTGAAGTAGAAGTGTATCGTGAAGTATAAGCGTATCATGAAGTAAAAGTGTATCGTCAAGTATAAGCGTATCGTGAAGTAGAAGTGTATCGTGAAGTATAAGCGTATCACGAAGTAAAAGTGTTAATAAAGGAGTAGCATTTAACTAAGTAGGAGCATTAACTAAGTCGAAGTATAATAAGGAAGTAGAATCTAATGAAGTAGGAGTATAAAACATGGAAGAAAACTTCGGTGAAAATTTTTGGAAAACCTTTATACTTAAGTTTTGAATGAAACTTTGATAAAACATTTTTGGGTAAAGAAATCCTTTGTTTAACATACTGCCGTAACAGGATTTTAAGTAAATGATACAGCGTGAGAAACAATTTGAGAAAAGCTTTGTACAAATAAAGATGTTTTGGAAGACCATTTACAGTATCATACTTGGTAAAAATAGTTGACATTGTAATAAATCCTTTTGCATGCGGGTTATCAATCACATGTGATTGATATGATAACTGGCATGTTTAACTTGTATTTCGCCCCCCCCCCCCCCCCCCTAAAAGCATGTAAAAACATTTAAAAGGTTAATTCATGGGTATGAACTCACCTGTTGTAAGTGAATCGAACGAAGGTGCCGGTTGGGTGCTCGGTGTCAAGTAAAGACTTGAACACACTTAGTGACCTATTAACATATGATAACATATGTTTACATACAATTAGTAAATATAGTACTAATTAATCACGTATACACATCCTAAAGAGCGGAAAACACTTTGGTTAAGTGCTAGGGATGCCTCGGGTAACATCTAAGGGTGTGTATAGCTTAAATAGGGAGTTTACTCTTCAAGAGTAAACTCTTTATAGAGTTCACAACCCTGGGACTAACTCCCCATGAGTTTACGACCGTAAACTCATGGTGAGGGTGTTCTAGGATGCCAAAATGTATTATATCACTTGTGGAATTTTGCTAGGTCCAAATATAAAGTTTATGAATGGATTTAAGGCATCAAAAGGACCATTTAAGGAGTTTACGACCCTAAACAAGGAGTTTACGGCCGTAAGCTCCTATGTACATATTCTTCTGGTGTTTTAAGGACTTAAATGATAGAGAATAAAATCCTACGCATTTTTCCAAGACAAATTAGGAGTTTAGGGCGTCATTTGGGCACCTTTTAGGAGTTTACAGCCCATGGACCTTTCCTAGGGGGGTTTACGGCCGTAAACTCCTATTTCCTTGGATTTATTGAAGTTTAAATCCTTTATATTCATGGGATTGCTTCTAGACATTTTTTCCAAGGCCATAGGAGATGTTTGAGGGCATTTCTAACACTTAAACTTGAGTTTACTCCCCATGAAGAGGAGTTTATGGCCCAAGCATGTTCTTGGGCAGTAAACTCAAGTTTACCCCCCAAAAGTTAAGTTCAATGTGTTCTAAGTCCGTTTCCATAAGTCATTTAGCCATATCTAAGCCTTAGGGGTAGTTTAGAGGGGTTTTGGGGCTTAAAAACCCTATTTAATGGTGTTCACGGTCCAAGAGTGTTCTTGGGCCGTAAACACATGAATTTACCCCTATTTGATGTTTTAAACACGAATTTGCATGCTAGCTAAGCTATACAACAAGTTAGGGTAGATTGCTTACTCGTTTGGGGCTCAAAACGGATGATTTTGGCTCGAAATTAAGTTGTAGAGAGAGAGAGAGTAAAAAGGGTGGAAATGAAGTTTACTCTCCCTTATATAGGGGCTTGAGTTGAGGCTCAGTGGAAATCTACCCGATACTACTGTTAAACGGAACTTTTGGTCGCACCCGATTTAGTGGTCGTATTTTGACTTGGTTGAAACTAAAATTTTATAAAGGAAAATTTTGGGGTGTTTCTAGTTTATTTCAACCTTCATAAAGTCATTCAAAAAATCCCAAATTAATTAACCAGTCCAAAAGTTAACGGACAGTTAAATAAAACGAGGCTTATTAACGAAAGAAGGGGTTAAAAATGACGGAATAAATTTCGGGTTGTCACATATTTCACCAAATAAACAGTGCTTCTGAAACCCTAAAAGTTAAAAGAAGCAGATGAATGTCATGACCGATTGTTGATGAAGGCATATCTGTGAAATCGAAAACACTGGCTGCTGATAAAGGTCATTGGATATGAATAAGATCAACAAGCACATCGTCATTTGAGAACCAAGGGAACAAGTCTTTGTCTTCATTTGATCAGGGGACAAAATGTTCGAGGCTACTTAACCCCATGGAAGGGAACGAGCAGTAACAGTAGCGAAGGAAGGGAGGTTCGTGGGGGTTTTTTTAACAACCGGATGAGGGATTAGAAGCGGCGGTGGCAGCTCTTGGTTCGCCGGCAACTTCTTTAACAAAAAGAACAAAAAATCCAATCTCATCATATCTGAACCCATTAGAGGAGGCGGTACTTTGACTTCTTGCTTTGTTTTGGTCTAGCGTCTGGGAAGGGATTGGTAGTGGTGGAAGGCGATGTCTCCATTGGCGATTTTGTTAGGGCTGGGATTTAAAAGGGTTTAAAAGGATCCATCTAATCTAGGTTTAAAGCTTTTTTTTGTTGAAAATCGAAAACCCTGAATGGTGATGTTTATGTAATGCATGGTGATGTTTATGTTATGTTTCATGTATATTCATTGTGATGATATTTCAATTGATAGTCACACGAGCCTTCGGACGTGAACAAGACCAGTTGTACTATGTAATGCATGGTGATGTTTATGTTAAGTTTCATGTATATTCATTGTGATGATATTTCAATTGATAGTCACACGAGCCCTCGGACGTTTCCGCTATCTAGTTCGGGGGTGTGACAAATCACAAGTGAATCATATATGAATAGTATGTGATTCACATGTAATTCACATGTGAATCACATGTAATTTACATGCAAATCACAAGTGAATCACATATGAATTACATGTAAATCATAAGTGAATCACATATGAATTACATATGATTCACATCTAAATCACATGTAATTCACAGGTGATTCACATGTAAATCACATATGAGTTACATGTGATTCATATGTAAATCACAGGTGAATCACATATGAATTACATGTGATTCACATGTAAATCACAAATGAATCATATATGAATTACATGTAAATCACATGTGAATCACATATGAATTACATGTGATTCACATGTAAATCACAAATGAATCACATATGAATTACATGTGATTCACATGTAATTCATATGTGAATCACATATGAATTACATGTAATTTACATGTAAATCATAAGTGAATCACATGAATTACATGTGATTCACATGTAAATCAAATGTAATTCATAGGTGAATCACATGTGAATCTTACATGATATATACATGTGCATTTTTGTGATTGTTCTTGCATTAATCAATTTTCTTTTTTAATTTTCTTGTAGATTTTAAAGAATTTGTGGAAAATTTTGAAGATGTAAAAAGTGAAGTTAAAGAAAATATGGAAATCTCGATATGAAGAAATGATAACACTGTGAATCTGTCACACCCCAAAACCGGAACGGCGGAAACGTTCTGGGGTGGATGACGTCATGTCAAGTATCACAACACATGCATTATAGTAATCAAAGTACAACAAAACATTGCATTAATAGTAATAGTTTTACATGGTTACATTACAACAATTTAAAGTAATGCAAGTAATAGAATAAATACAGCGTGGTACTAAGCTATCTTCATCAAAAGCTCCGGGGATGTACCTGTCTAATGCTAACCTGAGAATACAAGTTATTTGAAAAGCGAGTATCAGCATTTTTACAATGCTGGTGAGTTCATAAGTATTTAGTGTCATTTAGTCAAATAACTTTATAAAGCAGTAGTTTAAGTGATTTCAGTGTATTAGTGTTCTTTCCAGAAAATCCTATATTTTCTTTAATAAAAGCAGCCTTCTACCAAGACTGGTCAGTGTAATGTGGTAAGAAGAAGTTTCCCTTAATTGCTAATAATATCAAAATACTGAATTTGATTATTAAAGAAAGCAGAGGCATCAGGGAATAACATATGCCTCAGCAGTGAGGACTGCTGACAAGGCAAAAGAGTCATAGACTCCAGGAAAGTATCGAACTAACGACACGCCTGGTTCAGTCTAACAAATGGAGAAACAGACCCCCGAAGGTACCAAATGAAAGGTACAATTGGTAAGGTCTAAAACAGTGAACGCAGACCCAAGACGATACCAAATGAAAGGTACATCTCGCAAGGTCAAAACAGTGAAGACAGACCACAGACGATACCAAATGAATGGTACATCTTGAAAGGTCAAACAGAGATAACAGACCCCAGACGGTATCAAACGAAAGATACATCTTGTAAGGTCAAACAGAGATAACAGACCCCAGACGGTATCAAATGAAAGATACATCTAGCAATGTCAAAACAGGGTGACTCTGAAAAAGGTGACATCAGCATACAGTGTAAATCGCTGACGAAATACTGTTACCTTAAAGCCATGAATTATAAGGCAACCCAGGATACTCGTAACCATACTGACTAGAGTACTAGATGCCCTACAAGCATCTATATAATGCGACATTTGTCACCCCTTGGCTTGGTAGGCCGTGGACTGTAGCTAGCAGTCAGGGTGCGGGGTTGTCAATCTCGTATAGGCCTATACACACAATGTCCGCTCTCCCTACAGGAGACTCTGGTTACCAACTAGACGACGGAGAAGGCCGCGTCCCGAAGATGCATCCCAAATAGAGGATAGTGTGTTACTAGGAGGGAGTGGGTTTCTTATGTAAGTGTAGACTAGAGGTATAGACTCTTAACTGAATTAACTGAAGAAAACTCGTATGTCTATGCTCGTATACGTAATATATAACTAATGAATCGAACGACCTTCAGATGGACATCCAATCCCACCAGACCACATCTCAACGAAGAAAAGGAAATAGGGCGGACAAGCCTTCCTAAGTCCTTCAATCATTAGTTATATGCATCTATACAAGCATAAACATACATCTAACTACGCTTGAGTGTGTATCATACGGTGAAGTATAAGTGTACAGTGGAACATCTGAGTCGTGAAGTATAAGTGTACAGTGGAACATCTGAGTCGTGAAGTATAAGGGTACAGTGGAACATCTGAGTCGTGAAGTATAAGTGTACAGTGGAACATCTGAGTCGTGAAGTATACGTGTACAGTGTGGGATAATCGAACCATGAAGTATAAGCGTACCAAGTATAAGTGTATCACGAAGCAGAGACGACAATAAGTGATGTAAGAACGTCTATCAAGTATAAGTGGAGTAAAGTCGTTATCCAGTATAAGTGAAGGAGAAATCGTATCACTAAGTAAGAGCGTGAATAAGTATAAGCGTCATCAAGTATAAGCGACTATAGGTATAAGTGAAAATGTTACCGAGTCAGAGTATAAAATAAGTATAAGTGAAGCAGCAGTATTTTATAAGTAAAAGTATACGTCGAAAAGGGAAATCTTTAATGAAAAATCTTTATGTACAGAGAAAATCACAAATTGTATTCCTTCGTAAAATACGTTTAAAACCTTAGAGGATCTTTCAAAAACTAGTTTAGAATGAATTTGAATAAATCAGTATAAGTAAAAGTTATGGAACAGGTAAAAGTCATTTTAGTGTCCCACTCGGTAAAACAGTGTAAAGTGGTAAAATCTTGTGCATGCGGGTTATCAATCATATGCGATTGACATGATAACTGGCATGTTTAACTTGTATTCCCCCCCCCCCTATAAAACATTTAAAAGCATTTAAAAGGTTCATTCAGGGGTATGAACTCACCTGGTGTAAGTAGGTCCGACGAGAGTGCTGTTTGGGCGTTCGGTGCTACGTAAGGACTCGAACACACACAATGACCTATTTAACATATGATAACATATGTTTACATGCAATTAGTATATTTAATGCTAATTACACAAATATACGCGCTCAAAGGAGCGGAAAACACTTTTGGCTAAGTGTTTGGAGTCCCGGGTAGCGTTTAAGGGTGCTAAGGGCCTCCTATCAGTTGTGGAACTTTGCTAAACTCAAATATCAAGTGTGTGAAGGGTTTTAAAGCATTAACATGGACCATTTTGGAGTTTACGGCGTAACTCAAGGGAGTTTACGGCCGTAAACTCCCAAGGTCATATTCTTGGGTGTTTAATGCTTCTAGCTTGCTCATGGGATTTTTCTAAGGACTTTTCATAAAAGGCATGAGTGGATTTGAGGCTTCTAAGGGCTTGATCTATGAGTTTATGGCCAAGGAACTACTCCCAAAGGAGTTTACGGCCGTAAACTCTAATCCTTAGAGTTTTGGGAAGTTTAAAGCCCCTAATGCCTTCCTAGTGATTTCTAATGAAGTGTGATGCCATTTTGGGGGATTAAAACTACCATTTGAGTGTGTTTTGGGGAGTTTACGGCCTAGACAATTTCTTGGGCCGTAAACTCCTTTTTACCCTTCATTTTGATGTGTTTAATTGATCTAAACCCAAATACCGAGTCCCTAAATTATGTATGAAGCCCTAGGATGAGTTTGGAGTGCATTTGGGATCTTTTAACATGATTTTGAGGTGTTTACGGCCTAAGATTGTGCTTGGGCCATAAACTCTCTTTTAACCCCCAAATCCATGAGTTTTAAAGTTTAAACACTCCTAGGCTAATACCTCAATTTATTTCCAAGCCATTAGGGATAAGTTTGGGTCATTTTGGCCTTGTTTTGGGTGTTTACGGCCTAAGGAGGTTCTTAGGCCGTAAACTCCTTTTTCATAGCTTCTAAGTCTGATTTTTGGGCTATAAACACAAATCAATATGTTTAGAATAAGCTAGGGTAAGCGGACTCACAATTTGGAAGCGTTTGGTTGTGGTTTCGGGGCGAAAACGGGTCTAGAGAGAGAGTATAGAGAGAGTGTGTAAAAAGTCTTCAATAGACTCCACTCACCCTTATATAGGGTTTTGAGTCGGGGCACAGTGGAATTCTACCCGATACTGCCGTTAAACGGGGCTTTTGGTCGCACCCGATTTAGTGGTCGTAATAATAAAACTTGACATTTTCCAAATAAATGGAAATATGTGTCCTGTGTTTTTATTTCCTTTTATCACGAATTAACGGCATATAAACATACACAATTGAAATGTTTATTAAATTTGACGGCTTCTTATTAACGGAACTTTTGAACAGTGGAAAATTCCGTTAACGGTAATGGAGAAATGTATCGGGACAACTTGGGTTGTCACATCATCCCCCCGTTAGAGGGAATTTCGTCCCGAAATTCAGATCTAGGCAAGGAAGTAGGTATGAATGGCCAAGTAGAGGTAAGAGAGTACTTCCTATGTGGTTGTCCTTGCATCCCCAAGTGGTCTCTGGTCTGTGTTTGTCATTTCAACAGACCCTCGCGTACGGGATGCGGATTCCGTCTCGTGTAGCTAGTGGGTTCCAACTGGTGTATCTACAAGGTTAGGGTTCTCGATGGATTCTATCAAGATGAGTGAGGTACGAAGAGTGTTATCGGGAATTCACGTATCAAGTCTAAGAAGTGAGTCGATCGAATGTGAACCTTGTGGTATATCCGAAAGTAGTAGCGGCTTGAAAAGGGTCGGACCATGTCTCCATGAGGATTCTCGGATGGTCCTAAGCTCTCGGAAAGGAGTAGAGCTTTTCAGTACTAAGAACTTAGTGTACTTCTGTGGCAAGATCAACACCGGCGTGATCGCCATTACGAAGTTCCCTACGTTCTCACTTGTACTAGATGTGTAGTCCTTCAGGTTAGTCCTTAGGAAGCTCAGGTGGTCTTCGGTTTCGTGTTTTCTTTCAACTGGCTGATAGAGACTTTCTAGATTGTCGAGTGGGTTGCGTGACTATGGTTATCGGTTTGCTATAGAGTGTCTATCTCGTGCTTGTGCAAAATGAACCTGCACTAACGAAGCTTGAGATACGGAAACCTTGAGGGTCGAGGAGATAGGGTTTCACCTAACGAGTGTTGGACTATCTCGGGAGGTAGTTCTATTATCTCTGCGTGAGATCGTATTCGTGGAACACCTAACAGTCCAATGAATCTCTAAGACTGTGGTTTATTCTAGTGTGGAAAGTGTATGTTCCTGCATAACCCTTCAACTAACACTAGGGCTGGTGTCAAGTCTATAATCTCTTCGGGATCAGGGTCACGAGGCTTAACGCAACTACGTTCGCACTTTACCAAGTATTCTTGGCTGCGAAGGTTATCCTGTGGTTCTCGGCATTCTAGTGTCCTCTTCGGAGAATGTATTTCATCGTTTACAGGGCGACGACGAGTTCCTCCATGCAATAGGGTGGAGGATGATAGGCACTACTTGTCTATAACGAGGTGGACGAAGTGCCTGAGTAGTGCGGGCATATACTGCAACTACTCATCCGAAGGTTCTAGGTTTTCTTGGTCTAGGTCGAATCTAGTGAGTATAGAATCTTCTCACTCGGAACTCTTAAGAGTTCAACCCGTAGTAATTTTCTTGACTTGGGTTCCTATTTTATGGAATAGGGTGAAAGTGTTTTGCGAAGAGGTCCGTGGTAGAGCTCATGCTTAGTCTAACCACAAATATCGGGTGTATGCGAGTAGTATACGATTGAGGTCAGCAGGACATTCAGTTGTGCGACTCCACCCCAAACCCACAACTCAACGAGGAACAGGGAATAGGGAGGAAACACACACCTTAAATCTTTTTGATCTCGATTATATACCACCTTTATGCATATACCTATTTATAGTGATCAGTCTCATGAGTTCTGTTCTCTAGGTTCGCGAACCTAATGTGCGAGGTGCGAAGGGTTTTTCGAGGGAATCTACGAAGTATGCTTCGGTTGGTTGTTGTCTTATGGAGTATCTTGTAGTGTGTTTCGCTTCGGTGTTCATCTAACTACGAGGGGTCGGTCAACAGTGTATGGTATCTTCCCTTGGGTGCTTCGGAAGGTTTGAGATAAGAGGGACGATTGACGGATCGTATTAAGTTGGTTTATTTGTGTTAGGTTCAGGTTCGGAAGAACCTTTATTTTCCGATAGGGCTATGGAGAAAGTTCTTTTTACACAACACTTAAGGATTTACACACGGTTGCACGAAATCAAACCATGATCAATAGAGTCGTCGAAGTTGGCACACTCCGACATGATATAAAGTGAAGATCGATAGAGTCATGTGCCGAACAGGCACACCAGTTCGAGGTGTCTCGGGTTTCGTCCTACGTATCACTACCGCGAATACTTGGACCGGTAGAGTCGACGCGGAACTATAGAGAGTTCTAAGTGTTTCCGAATAGAGTATCTTTTCATGAATGGGTTCTCACAAGGCATTTCTATAATTGCCTCCCATATACTAGTCATGTACATTTAAGGTGGGGAGGACTGTCGACTGAGCGACCCCGCCCTAAATCCACAACCAAACGAGGAACAGGAGATGAGGCGGCATTCGCTCACTCTAGGTCTGTCCATCTTAAATATACATGGCCGTAACGTATATGTTTAGCCACTATAGTTTTACCTAATAAATTTTAAATTTTATAACAGTGCTGCGACTTTCACCTTGCTGGAAAGAATTTACATTGAATTAGTCTTTTAATGTATTTAGTTTAGTTATCCAAGATCGAGAGACATACCAAAATCTAATGAGTTCCTTGCCGCTTCTCCCTAAGCAGTAGAGTCAAGCTGAAACGACCCAAAAATCACGACCAAAAAAATTTCTTTAAAAGCATTACTAGAATCATATTTATAAAAACTGTATCATAAGTCATAACATAAATTCTCGAGTATTAATTCAAAACATAATATCATTATCAGAGTCAAACATTCCCAGGCTAACTGACTATGGTGTGTGCACTGCAATCTCCCCGAGCTCCTCTTTTGAAAACTGAGTACCTGAAACCAAAACTGAAAACCGTAAGCACGAAGCTTAGTGAGCTCCCCCAATCTAACACATACCATACAACAACATATAAAGCACATACTAGGCCTTTCCCACTGCATCGGACTGGAGTCCAGACTAACTGGGGCCTTGCCCCCTGCATCGGACCGAAGTCCGGAAACTGACTGGGACCTTGTCCCCTGCATCGGACCGAAGTCCGGACTAACTAGGGCCTTGCCCCCTACATCGGACCGAAGTCCGGAAACTGACTGGGAACTTGTCCCCTGCATCGGACCGAAGTCCGGACTAACTAGGGCCTTGCCCCCTGCATCGGACCGAAGTCCGGAAACTGACTGGGACCTTGTCCCCTGCATCGGACCGAAGTCCGGGCTAACTGGCTGAACATAGCATAGCATAACATATCAACTAGCATGAACACATATACTGCATACTACATCGGACTGTAGCCCGGAACACATAACACATAACACATAGCACATAAATCCTGTCTGAGCCACGAAGGCATCAAACATACTAACTACTGCATCGGACCGAAGTCCGGAAACTACTGCTAACTGAACGGGCTAGCATTGTGGCCTTAGACCCGTCCCTACTGGAAGGAAACTCACCTGAGACTGCTGAACTGATGCTGCTAATCCTCTTGACTGCTACTTGACCTCTGACTCCGAACTGCTGCTCCACTAACTCTTCGAGCTTCAAAAGCCAATAAAACACTTAGTCCAACTGACCTCCAAAGGTCACTAGGTCAACTCTGGTCAAGGTCAAAATCCTAGTCAATGTCAACCTTCTAGGTCAACCCTACTCGCCGAGTTTACCTACTGACTCGCCGAGTTCCTACGCTCAGGGTCTTTCTTATTCGCGACTCGACTCGCCGAGTCAGTCTATGACTCGCCGAGTCAGTCTATGACTCGCCGAGTCCAACTAGTTCCAAGTCCTGTCCTGTCCAACTCGCTGAGTCACCACCCGACTCACTGATTCGAGTCTCAACTCGAAGGGTTTAGGGTTTCGCGATCTGACTCGCCGAGTCCAAGAACAGACTCGCCGAGTCCTAGACAATCTTCAACCAACTCATCGATTTGTTCATCCAACTCGCCGAGGCCATGCCTAACTTCATCCGACTCGACGAGCTGCTCATCCTACTCGTCGAGTTCCTCCTCATCTTCAAGCGACTCGCCGAGTCCACTCGAAGGACTCGCCGAGTCTATCCAGTCCTCAATCCATGCAATGGCTTTTCGAGCCAAACAGAACTTCCAACTCATAGATCCATACTTCTAGGGCCTATTCCCCACGTAAAGTGGCAAACTTTATGTGTAGATTGAGAGATCTATGCTCAAAACATACTAAATTAGGGTTTATGGCAACCATGCTTCTTCAACATACCAAGGGCTGATACTTTAGGGGATTCAAGACCAAAACCAACATGGATCTGAGGTAGCAACCTCAGATCTGAACCTCCAACTCGAATTGGTTACATATCAAACCAACAATGACCAAAACTCACTCATAATAATAGATCTAGATGCAAAGGGAGTCCAAGCAACAGCTTATTACCTCCAATTGTTCTGAAATGACTCCACAATCCCAGATCTACAGTCCCTTCTTGCACCTCCAAGGTCTTTCTTCCTCCTCCAAGCTTTAGTGCACTCTTCAAGGCAAGATCTAGCTCAAAAACGGATATGGCGGCTAGGGTTTGGTGTTCTGGGGTAGAGAGGCAGTAAAGGAACCCTAGGAAGGAGAATGAGATGCTTAAATAGGCTCCAAGTTCCTGGATTTACGGTTTTCCTCGTTCAGACCCAACTCGTCGAGTCTCCTTGGCCGACTCGCCGAGTCGGTTGCTTTCACCACAACCCGGATCCCGCTCGGACTCGCCGAGTCCCTCCATGGACTTGCCGAGTCTCCCCTAAACTTGAGGTTTTCTTTCTTTTCTTGGCTTTCCAAACTTTGGGGTGTTACAAATCTCCCCCACTTAAACTAAACTTCGTCCTCGAAGTTTGCTACGATCAACTGCCTTCGAACTGCCTCCAACTCTCGGTCTGGAAAATCTAACGCCCTTTTGTCCATCACTCCAGCCACTCACCTTGCCGATCATTATCGTTGGTACATACTGAATCCTTCTCCTTTCCATAATTTTCTTAGCGTTACTTCCTCTGACTGGCAATTTTGTACCCCTCATCCGCCTACTGGATGCACTGAGACCACTTTGGTCCAACTAATCTACCGATATCCGAGTTACCGGACTCCCACCGGTCACTATACTCCATCGCAATCTCCTAGTCGCTTCCAGCGACTCCTGAAAATACTTCGACTATCTATAACTGTTCCATCCATTCTTCCGCTCATACTGAAACGATGTTGCTGGAAATAGCTTGCTTATATCCCATCTGATTACTCAACTCCTACTAACTCGAGCCTTCCATCCTGAAAGAAAAGCTACCTGCCTAGCTATCTTTACATATCACTATACTCGGCCGAAGGCTCAGCTGATCCTACTGAGAGAGACTTGCCATTTCCAAATCAACCAACTATACCGTCAACACTTGCATTCCAACGCAAATACAATACTGACCCAAAACCCTGAAACCTTCCAAACACTGAATTGTCTGCAATACTGAACCTGCCTGAAACACTAAACTGCCTGAAACGTTGATCTGGCTGAAACACTGAGCTGCCTGAAACACTGAATTGGCTGAAACACTGAGCTGCCTGAAACACTAAACTGCCTGAAACACTAAACTGGCTGAAACACTGAGCTGCCTGAAACACTAAACTCAAACCCAACCGTGGAGTCAAGGGACCCGCACTTAGTCGCTTCCACGACTTCTGAATGAAATCTTCCTCTAGGACTAGTTTCCACTAGTTATCCTGTCACTGTGGCTCTAACAACCTTCCAATCCAACCGATCGGGTCCATACATCACATCCTGACATCATCCATTCCACGACTAACAACATGACGGCTCCCAGACTGACGGTAGCCCGCAACCTACCCGAACCCCAACGGTCCACTGCTACTCTAATCTCATAACCGATGTGATGATCTATAACCCAAATTGTTGTCTTAGCCATGACTGATCCATTTGGGAAATCCGAAATCTAACCCGTGGATTCCCATATCCTCACTGCTGCACTAGAACTGGTGAGTACTACTACTTTCCCGCATCCAACACGCGCTCATGCCACCTACCAATCTGATAAGGCTGCGACTACGCTCGCGTACTTACAACTCTCTAGTATTATCTGGCTACTAGTGAATGCTACGGCTACCCCCGCAGACTTACAACACCACTTACTACTATCTGACTGCTAGTGAATGCTACGGCCACCCCCGCAGACTTACAACACCACTTACTACTATCTAACTGCTAGTGAATGCTACGGCTACCCCCACAGACTTACAACACCACTTACTACTATCTGACTGCTAGTGAATGCTACGGCTACCCCTGCAGACTTACAACACCACTTACTACTATCTGACTGCTAGTGAATGCTACGGCTACCCCCGCAGACTTACAACACTACTACTACTATCTATCCCGAGGACATCCTGACTATCCCTAGTCCCGCTAGTGATTCCTCATCCCGATTTCTCAAACCAGCCCTCAGTCTTTGAATTCTGCATCATCCCCGACATCTTATATCCTTGATATACTTAGCGCTTCGTCGAGGAATTCTCCGGCTTGGTTCCAAACCAACCGTCTACTGATCCGGATACAAGAAGCTACTGTTGGGAAGTTTCCAACCTCCCAACTCCTGAATCCACATAATCCTGCATGCTGGCTCTGCCACTGGCTACTAATACAAAGACATCTCCTGCTAACCGTTTCCTCCGGATCCTCATTCCGACTCACTTGAGCCTTTACAGGTGGTCCTCAAATCCTGGATTCCCAACCAGCTTCTAACCATCTCCATTACATGAACCCACTGCTGGGAAAAGTTCTCAAACTCCCAATTCTGAACTTCTCAATCCATCCATCACTGTGCTACTACCACTTCTTCTCAGAGGCCGCGCACTCATTCTGAGTGACTCTTATCCATGTATACCCGGAGGGTTCTCCCCCACTTCGATCCTGATTACCCCTTGCTGCTTCACATTCAAAAGAGATCCCGATTTTACTACCATTCCAAAACTTCTACTGGGGAACCCAAGCCCGCCAGGTAGGAATTTGACCATTCCATCCAAACCACTATCCACTCCGAACTAGCGAAACGAACCAGATCTCTCCCTACCATGCTACAGTTACTGCATCCTCCGAAACTTCTCCATATGAGCACATCCCCTAACTACCAACCAATTATCCGAGGTATGCAAATGGCATATGACATAATCATAAGCAAGCCACTCCATAACACAACACTTATACCACAATTGATGCAGAAACCATAACAATATAATCATAACATAAGCTGACAAAAACAAAGTTACATACCTCCATTACTCAGTGCTGCTCGAATCCCTGCTGAAATCTACCGGAGAAACTCGGCTCCGAGCCGTAGGCACCCTTGCCCGGCCTTGACAACCACTGACGGTACTTGAAGTTCCAAGGGCAGGAGCTGGCGCCTGCCCTGCTGAATACAAACTCGGACAGTAGGCCTTCTTGTGGCCCCTCTGACTGCAATGGAAACACAACGGATCAAGTCCCTGGGCGATGGTAACAACACAGTCTCTGCTAAAATGACCAATCTGGCCGCACTTGAAACACCCAGCATCGCCACCACTTCTACGCCTACACACACCCATGTGCGTCCTTCCGCACTTCCCGCATCGACTGCGGCTCTGATAGTTCCTCGTCCTCAAATCTGAAATCTTGGGCCTGTTACTCGAACCTGTGGCAACCTGAGTCTCATCCATTTTCCTCTTCCCTTCCGACTCCCTGCCCGACTCTCGCTCCTGCGTTACCCCAACGACAACGTCTGCTGACTGAACAACAGATGTCTGATCCTGAAGCCTCGCTATCAATCTATCAGTGATCCTCACGACCATGTCTGGCAGACCCTCGCGAATGGCTCACGAAACTTCCTCAACTATCCAATCATGCAATGGTTTCTTTTGGAGACAGAATGCCCCACACACCCCTGCCCCCTGATAGCAGAAACTAGAAATGGGATCTCCCTCCCTGATGGATCCCTGAACTCCATAAGATTCGGGACCTAGACGAGCCCCAATCTGTCCTGAAACTAACCCGGCCCTAAAGGCCTCAAGATAACTGTCCATGAGCTCCACAATAGCCTCTCTAACTGAACCGAAAATCACTGGAGTCTGATCGATGATGTTCCGCATAATCTCTGCGGAAATGAAATCCCTCATCTGATCATCAAGCTGCCCGGCTCTAAAACCCAAGCCATACCCCTCCCCTGCACCTGAACTGCCAACTGATATCTCGCGTAACGTCACCATGCTGAAAATATAACAATCCCTGATCAATTACATACTACTGCTGAGGGATCTCTCACATACTCTACTAGTTCCTTGGTTTCGCCTCAGCCCCTCTTGAATCGAGTACGGATCCTCTGCTTTCAGTAGTATGGGCCCCTACTACCTTCCACATCTATCCGTACTTTCCTCAAGAGTTACCTCAACTCCACCAAGTCCCCTTTACTCTTCTACTGATTTTTGCTACTCTCATCCTAGGCTTGCCCTAGGGAACCTCTGACTCTACCCAAACAGTCCTCAGCTGCTGAAGGCCTCCTTGTAATGCCAATTAGCCACCACCTGAATACCATCACATGTGATGAGGCTCGGATAATCCTTCGAGTAAAAGTCTCGTCCCTACAACGGTTGGACTCAGACAAGAGCTGCGCAGTAGGGCCAAATCTAGCACTCTTAGATTATCCAACCCTAATCACATGTGATGTGACGTATTCACCTAATGGCTAACTCCCATCACTCAGAGTCCCACAAAACACAAAGCAAGCAGCATTCGGATAAAGGAAACATACTTAGGCAAAACAATTCTCATAACAAGAAACTGCACTAGCATACAATGCTAAGCTCATGCTATCAGGCATAACCTACACAGGCTATCCTACTACTGTCTACTCAATACTAGCATGCAATTCGTATCAGCTGAAACACATAAAACAGGCACATAAGGCATCATCCTAGATCCTTAGTCTTATTCTAGAATGTTGTTCTACTGAAGCTGAAACTAAAACTGAAACTGATAATGATGATCATAACATAACTTGTATGGGTAAATTGGGAGTACTTACTTGAGCTCGGCTGATTGCATGCACCACACCCTTTTCTCATTTTCAAAACTCTTTTCTTTCTAAGTTCTTTTTCCAAAACCCTTTTTCAAAAATGTTTTTCTTTTGAAAATCCTTTATCGTGTCCTTAGTTTGAGTTCAAATACACTCGAATGCATATCTGAATCCCTCAAACCAAGGCTCTGATACCAACTTGAAACGACCCAAAAATCACGACCAAAAAAATTTCTTTAAAAGCATTACTAGAATCATATTTATAAAAACTGTATCATAAGTCATAACATAAATTCTCGAGTATTAATTCAAAACATAATATCATTATCAGAGTCAAACATTCCCAGGCTAACTGACTATGGTGTGTGCACTGCAATCTTCCCGAGCTCCTCTTTTGAAAACTGAGTACCTGAAACCAAAACTGAAAACCGTAAGCACGAAGCTTAGTGAGCTCCCCCAATCTAACACATACCATACAACAACATATAAAGCACATACTGGGCCTTGCCCACTGCATCAGACCGGAGTCCGGACTAACTGGGGCCTTGGCCCTGCATCGGACCGAAGTCCGGAAACTGATTGGGACCTTGTCCCCTGCATCGGACCGAAGTCCGGACTAACTAGGGCTTTGCCCCCTGCATCGGACCGAAGTCCAGAAACTGACTGGGACCTTGTCCCCTGCATCGGACCGAAGTTCGGACTAACTAGGGCATTTCCCCCTGCATCGGACCGAAGTCCGAAAACTGACTGGGACCTTGTCCCCTGCATCGGACCGAAGTCCGAGCTAACTGGCTGAACATAGCATAGCATAACATATCAACTAGCATGAACACATATACTGCATACTACATCGGACCGTAGCCCGGAACACATAACACATAGCACATAAAACATAGCACAAAAATCCTGTCTGAGCCACGAAGGCATCAAACATACTAACTACTGCATCGGACCGAAGTCCGGAAACTACTGCTAACTGAACGGGCCGGCATTATGGCCTTAGACCTGTCCCTACTGGAAGGAAACTCACCTGAGACTGCTGAACTGATGCTGCTAATCCTCTTGACTGCTACTTGACCTCTGACTCCGAACTGCTGCTCCACTAACTCTTCGAGCTTCAAAAGCCAATAAAACACTTAGTCCAACTGACCTCCAAAGGTCACTAGGTCAACTTTGGTCAAGGTCAAAATCCTAGTCAATGTCAACCTTCCAGGTCAACCCTACTCGCCGAGTTTACCTACTGACTTGCCGAGTTCCTATGCTCAGGGTCTTTCTTATTCGCGACTCGACTCGCCGAGTCAGTCTATGACTCGCCGAGTCCAACTAGTTCCAAGTCCTGTCCTGTCCAACTCGCTGAGTCACCACCCGACTCACTGATTCGAGTCTCAACTCGAAGGGTTTAGGGTTTCGCGATCTGACTCGCCGAGTCCAAGAACAGACTCACCGAGTCCTAGACAATCTTCAACCAACTCGTCGAGTTGTTCATCCAACTCGCCGAGGCCATGCCTAACTTCATCCGACTCGACGAGCTGCTCATCCTACTCGTCGAGTTCCTCCTCATCTTCAAGCTACTCACCGAGTCCACTCGAAGGACTCGCTGAGTCTATCCAGTCCTCAATCCATGCAGTGGCTTTTCGAGCCAAACAGAACTTCCAACTCATAGATCCATACTTCTAGGGCCTATTCCCCACGTAAAGTGGCAAACTTTACGTGTAGATTGAGAGATCTATGCTCAAAACATACTAAATTAGGGTTTATGGCAACCATGCTTCTTCAACATACCAAGGGCTGATACTTTAGGGGATTCAAGACCAAAACCAACATGGATCTGAGGTAGCAACCTTAGATCTGAACCTCCAACTCGAATTGGTTACATATCAAACCAACAATGACCAAAACTCACACATAATAATAGATCTAGATGCAAAGGGAGTCCAAGCAACAGCTTATTACCTCCAATTGTTCTGAAATGACTCCACAATCCCAGATCTACAGTCCCTTCTTGCACCTCCAAGGTCTTTCTTCCTCCTCCAAGCTTTAGTGCACTCTTCAAGGCAAGATCTAGCTCAAAAATGGATATGGCGGCTAGGGTTTGGTGTTTTGGGGTAGAGAGGCAGTAAAGGAACCCTAGGAAGGAGAATGAGACGCTTAAATAGGCTCCAAGTTCCCGGATTTACGGTTTTCCTCGTTCAGACCCAAGTCGTTGAGTCTCCTTGGCCGACTCGCCGAGTCGGTCGCTTTCACCACAACCCAGATCCCGCTCGGACTCGCCGAGTCCCTCCATGGACTCGCCGAGTCTCCCCTAAACTTGAGGTTTTCTTTCTTTTCTTGGCTTTCCAAACTTTGGGGTGTTACACAAGCTCCTTCTGTTTTGTCTTTCTCTTCGGTTGGGCAGTCCTTCTTGAAGTGTCCCATTTTACCACATAGGTGGCAAACTGTACGGGTTGCCACATTGGTGATTGATGTAATGAACTCAACCGGGGTTCTGCAGACGCGAGCAGTATGTCCCAACATGTGGCACCTAGCACAATAGAGTTCCCGGCAGGCACCATGATGATGGTAGCTGCACTTGCTGCAGTGGGGAAGGTCTGCTAGGTACGGTCTTCATGGAGTCGGGAGGGAAGGGTTGACAAGGGTACAGACTGCCTCAGCTCGTTGCCCTTCGGAAGGTCCTTGAGCCGAGGTACTTCCCTCCTCTATCTTGAGTTTTCTCTTTAGTGGGTTCAGTTGGGGTTCTTGGGTGGCTGAATATAGAAGTGTGGGTTGATGCTGTCCATTGTCAGGATTGGAATTTCCAACGGGCACCTTGCTAACATTGGCGTTGTTAGCGTTCAGGTGAGCCATGACAGCTGCTACGGCTGCTTAAACTGCAGCTTGGAACGTAGCTTCATCAAATAGGAGAGTAGGTTTCTTGCTTGTGGATTGGTTACGCTTCTTCAGTGGCATGGTTTTTCCTACACGGAAAGGAATACAAGGTAATGAGAGACGATGGTTAACCCTGGACGTTTCTGTCCTGAACGTATTAGGCATAATATTTTTCTCGTGCCTCGGGTATTGGTTGTCTGAGTGTCGACCTACATCCCTATGATGTAGTCCTGGTAATCGAAGTCAATGTATGAGTATCAGAAAAAGGCCATAAGATGCGAGTCGTTCCTACTAAGTTACCTTTATACTGAGAAAGGTTTCACTCTCCAGCCTGGAGAGATTTGAGAACAGTTCGGAACGAAGCTGCGAAAAGAGGGGCTCATGAGGGCTTATGGCTAAACAACTTCACAGAGGTGTGGGGATCCGCTCTAAGCATATTACTGGCAACGGGAACAAGGCGATTTACCTAACACATAGCGTGAGCAGTGTAATCACTAACTCACTAAATTGTATTATTTTATGGGTGTATTAGCGTGACGAACACGAGGAAAAGACACTTTTCGGGTTCCACGTACTGGCTCCCTCGGTCTGCCTCGTATCTTTGACTGGAATCGGCGTTGGTTTCCTTTGGGTAGTTTCCTAGGGTTCTCTTCTCGTATGGACATATTAAATTTCTACTCCGCCTTTCTTCTAATTCCAACTATGGGTGTCATCAATTCATGATGGATGACTGGGAATCTCAGAAGTTTAGGCGAGTTTCTCACCGATGTCCCTAAAAGAACATGGGCACTTGGTGTATTTAATAGTCTCGACCCAGTTCATTTATTCCCGAACAGGAAGTATTCTCAATGAACTTCTTCGGGGTCGGAATCAACTCTTCTGTTATGTACTGAAGTGGATAGGGTTTTCTACAGGGTTCATGCGAGAATGGAAATGTCTAAAGAATCCTATCAGATTATTAACATTTCGCTGCATGATCCATATCGAGTCCTGCTACGATTACACAGGGTATACAAATCATATATAGCTTAGATCCGATAGGCCTTTGAATACATGATACTACTCTAGGACCACATCCCAACGAGGAAAAGGAAGTAGAGCGAAACCACACATTCTTAGCCTATGGGATCCTTATTATATATAACCTTGGAAGTATACCCTCTGTAGTTGTAGGTATATCAATAAGGATCTTTTAGTTCTCACACTAGGTTATCTATGTATCCTAAATACCCCTATGGTATTTTAATTCTTGTTTGGTTCTTATCTTTGAATATGGGTTCTGGGATTAGTGTGGATCTTTTAGTGTTCCAAAATACTCCTATAGTATTTTAACTTTATGTTTGGCTCTAACAATCCTAGTTGGTAAGTTTCAGACCTGTTGCACACCACAATCACTCCCGAGCACACGTTCATCGCATCTCGAATAAAGGTAGTTGATCAGGTTACATTTATTCCAGCGTACGATTACATAACTGCCCAGATTTGTCTGTAGTGCTCAACATCCGAAGACTTTTATTCTTGTTCTTCTTGTGATACTTGTGTTCGAGTGCTTAGATTCCGGATGTTATTATACTTTGGTAAAATATGGTTATATTTTAAAGTATAATTCTTGGTCAGAGTGTTTTATCCCTTTTGTATCTATAGGTTGTATATCTTTTATGAATTGATATACTTAGCTCACTATAAACAATGCTCTGATACCAATCTGTCACACCCCAAAACCGGAACGGCGGAAACGTTCTGGGGTGGATGACGTCATGTCAAGTATCACAACACATGCATTATAGTAATCAAAGTACAACAAAACATTGCATTAATAGTAATAGTTTTACATGGTTACATTACAACAATTTAAAGTAATGCAAGTAATAGAATAAATACAGCGTGGTACTAAGCTATCTTCATCAAAAGCTCCGGGGATGTACCTGTCTAATGCTAACCTGAGAATACAAGTTATTTGAAAAGCGAGTATCAGCATTTTTACAATGCTGGTGAGTTCATAAGTATTTAGTGTCATTTAGTCAAATAACTTTATAAAGCAGTAGTTTAAGTGATTTCAGTGTATTAGTGTTCTTTCCAGAAAATCCTATATTTTCTTTAATAAAAGCAGCCTTCTACCAAGACTGGTCAGTGTAATGTGGTAAGAAGAAGTTTCCCTTAATTGCTAATAATATCAAAATACTGAATTTGATTATTAAAGAAAGCAGAGGCATCAGGGAATAACATATGCCTCAGCAGTGAGGACTGCTGACAAGGCAAAAGAGTCATAGACTCCAGGAAAGTATCGAACTAACGACACGCCTGGTTCAGTCTAACAAATGGAGAAACAGACCCCCGAAGGTACCAAATGAAAGGTACAATTGGTAAGGTCTAAAACAGTGAACGCAGACCCAAGACGATACCAAATGAAAGGTACATCTCGCAAGGTCAAAACAGTGAAGACAGACCACAGACGATACCAAATGAATGGTACATCTTGAAAGGTCAAACAGAGATAACAGACCCCAGATGGTATCAAACGAAAGATACATCTTGTAAGGTCAAACAGAGATAACAGACCCCAGACGGTATCAAATGAAAGATACATCTAGCAATGTCAAAACAGGGTGACTCTGAAAAAGGTGACATCAGCATACAGTGTAAATCGCTGACGAAATACTGTTACCTTAAAGCCATGAATTATAAGGCAACCCAGGATACTCGTAACCATACTGACTAGAGTACTAGATGCCCTACAAGCATCTATATAATGCGACATTTGTCACCCCTTGGCTTGGTAGGCCGTGGACTGTAGCTAGCAGTCAGGGTGCGGGGTTGTCAATCTCGTATAGGCCTATACACACAATGTCCGCTCTCCCTACAGGAGACTCTGGTTACCAACTAGACGACGGAGAAGGCCGCGTCCCGAAGATGCATCCCAAATAGAGGATAGTGTGTTACTAGGAGGGAGTGGGTTTCTTATGTAAGTGTAGACTAGAGGTATAGACTCTTAACTGAATTAACTGAAGAAAACTCGTATGTCTATGCTCGTATACGTAATATATAACTAATGAATCGAACGACCTTCAGATGGACATCCAATCCCACCAGACCACATCTCAACGAAGAAAAGGAAATAGGGCGGACAAGCCTTCCTAAGTCCTTCAATCATTAGTTATATGCATCTATACAAGCATAAACATACATCTAACTACGCTTGAGTGTGTATCATACGGTGAAGTATAAGTGTACAGTGGAACATCTGAGTCGTGAAGTATAAGTGTACAGTGGAACATCTGAGTCGTGAAGTATAAGGGTACAGTGGAACATCTGAGTCGTGAAGTATAAGTGTACAGTGGAACATCTGAGTCGTGAAGTATACGTGTACAGTGTGGGATAATCGAACCATGAAGTATAAGCGTACCAAGTATAAGTGTATCACGAAGCAGAGACGACAATAAGTGATGTAAGAACGTCTATCAAGTATAAGTGGAGTAAAGTCGTTATCCAGTATAAGTGAAGGAGAAATCGTATCACTAAGTAAGAGCGTGAATAAGTATAAGCATCATCAAGTATAAGCGACTATAGGTATAAGTGAAAATGTTACCGAGTCAGAGTATAAAATAAGTATAAGTGAAGCAGCAGTATTTTATAAGTAAAAGTATACGTCGAAAAGGGAAATCTTTAATGAAAAATCTTTATGTACAGAGAAAATCACAAATTGTATTCCTTCGTAAAATACGTTTAAAACCTTAGAGGATCTTTCAAAAACCAGTTTAGAATGAATTTGAATAAATCAGTATAAGTAAAAGTTATGGAACAGGTAAAAGTCATTTTAGTGTCCCACTCGGTAAAACAGTGTAAAGTGGTAAAATCTTGTGCATGCGGGTTATCAATCATATGCGATTGACATGATAACTGGCATGTTTAACTTGTATTCCCCCCCCCCCTATAAAACATTTAAAAGCATTTAAAAGGTTCATTCAGGGGTATGAACTCACCTGGTGTAAGTAGGTCCGACGAGAGTGCTGTTTGGGCGTTCGGTGCTACGTAAGGACTCGAACACACACAATGACCTATTTAACATATGATAACATATGTTTACATGCAATTAGTATATTTAATGCTAATTACACAAATATACGCGCTCAAAGGAGCGGAAAACACTTTTGGCTAAGTGTTTGGAGTCCCGGGTAGCGTTTAAGGGTGCTAAGGGCCTCCTATCAGTTGTGGAACTTTGCTAAACTCAAATATCAAGTGTGTGAAGGGTTTTAAAGCATTAACATGGACCATTTTGGAGTTTACGGCCTAACTCAAGGGAGTTTACGGCCGTAAACTCCCAATGTCATATTCTTGGGTGTTTAATGCTTCTAGCTTGCTCATGGGATTTTTCTAAGGACTTTTCATAAAAGGCATGAGTGGATTTGAGGCTTCTAAGGGCTTGATCTATGAGTTTACGGCCAAGGAACTACTCCCAAAGGAGTTTACGGCCGTAAACTCTAATCCTTAGAGTTTTGGGAAGTTTAAAGCCCCTAATGCCTTCCTAGTGATTTCTAATGAAGTGTGATGCCATTTTGGGGGATTAAAACTACCATTTGAGTGTGTTTTGGGGAGTTTGCGGCCTAGACAATTTCTTGGGCCATAAACTCCTTTTTACCTTTCATTTTGATGTGTTTAATTGATCTAAACCCAAATACCAAGTTCCTAAATTATGTATGAAGCCCTAGGATGAGTTTGGAGTGCATTTGGGATCTTTTAACATGATTTTGAAGTGTTTACGGCCTAAGCTTGTGCTTGGGCCATAAACTCTCTTTTAACCCCCAAATCCATGAGTTTTAATGTTTAAACACTCCTAGGCTAATACCTCAATTTATTTCCAAGCCATTAGGGACAAGTTTGGGTCATTTTGGCCTTGTTTTGGGTGTTTACGGCCTAAGGAGGTTCTTAGGCCGTAAACTCCTTTTTCATAGCTTCTAAGTCCGATTTTTGGGCTATAAACACATATCAATATGTTTAGAATAAGCTAGGGTAAGCGGACTCACAATTTGGAAGCGTTTGGTTGTGGTTTCGGGGTGAAAACGGGTCTAGAGAGAGAGTATAGAGAGAGAGTGTAAAAAGTCTTCAATAGACTCCACTCACCCTTATATAGGGTTTTGAGTCGGGGCACAATGGAATTCTACCCGATACTGCCGTTAAACGGGGCTTTTGGTCGCACCCGATTTAGTGGTCGTAATAATAAAACTTGACATTTTCCAAATAAATGGAAATATGTGTCCTGTGTTTTTATTTCCTTTTATCACGAATTAACGGCATATAAACGTACACAATTGAAATGTTTATTAAATTTGACGGCTTCTTATTAACGGAACTTTTGAACAGTGGAAAATTCCGTTAACGGTAACGGAGAAATATAACGGGACAACTTGGGTTGTCACAGAATCTTTGTAGTTTTTTATTTTATTTTATTTTATTTTGTATCGAATAAAATACTTGTACTATTATGTTTATAGATTAATTAAGAAAAAACATCATAAATGGTCGCTGTGGTTTTCCAAAATCTAAAGTTAAATACTTGTGGTTTAGAAACGTTATAGTTGGTCCCTCTGCTTTCAAAACTTTTGACAGTTGGTCCTTATCCCTCACACCGTTAGAACCCTACCATTAACTCTTATTTCATTAAAATAATATAAGGGCAAATTCATCTTTTCACATGTGCCCTCTTCTTTATAACCAAATGCATGTCTGATCATTTCGAAAACCCTTCTCGCACCCACCCTCATCTAACTCTACTGTGCATCCGATTGCAAAACTCTTCTACGAGTGTCGAAGATGGCAATTTGTAGATGTGGAATGGAAACAACGAAGGTGACCTCATGGACGGATCGTAACCCATGAAGGCAAATTTTGAATTGTTCAAGATGTGGGTTCATAAGGTGGGTTGACCCTCCGATATGTGCTAGGGCATTGGTGGTGATTCCAGGTTTAATCAGATCAATGAATCGATTGGAAGAAAGGGTTGCAACTACAAGTGCAGAACTGTGGAACTACCAGCTGATGTTGTTCTGTTCATGGATGTTTTTTTTGGTTTTATTTTAACTAGTAAGGTGGTTGAAGGATCTGGATGGTAATAGGATGGGGGGTTTTGGTTTCTTTTGTATGCATCTAACTAGTTCAGGGGGTTTGGATTGTGATGAAATGGGGATTTTTGGTTTCATTTTGTTGTATGAAGTTTAAGACATTAAGTTAATGGAAGTTTAATGTAATGTATTTTATTATAAATCAGTAGTTTTGATGTGCATTTTCGTATGATACATTGTCATAACTGCATCTTGCAAATGGTTAGGGATGGTATTTTAAATGTACATTATTATACATGCATATTTTTTTAGAAAGGTTTGGAGAGGGTAATTTATAAGCAAACTGTTGATAAAACCATTACATACCAAAGTTTAAACATGAGACTTAGTTTCAACATACTTACTGATGGAAGGTCTGAACCCATATAAACATTACAAAAGACCTAATTACCATAATTTAAACAACCAAACCATAATTTAAGTTTCAAAAGACCTAACTACCCAAACATCCAACTAACTACTTAACATAATTTCCAACCCCCTTTCACTTTCCTTGTGTCTTCCCCTTTGCCTGTGTCTTACCCTTTCCCTATGTCTTCCCCTTTGGTCCAACTTCACCAATGCCTCTCTGCCCTTTCCATGTTTTGGAATTGTACCCCTTGTTATGACACTTTGAACATGTGACTGCAAGAAACTTCCTGCTCAATTTAGTGGTTTGGATATTGGGCTCATCAACACCTTTTCTTCTCTTCTTTTTTGGCCTCCTATAACAACCCGAAATTCGTATCATTGCTTGTAACCCTTTTTGTAACTCATTTCAATAATCCAATCGCCGCTTCCAATTTCGTTTCCGATTTCGTCATTTAATTAAGTCATTAATGTGTATTTTATATTATAACTTAATGGGTGTCCTAATGCCTTTGGAACTCATTCTAACACCTCATATTAGTGATCGGAACATTTCTAGAATCAACCACATCGAGTTACGGCAACTTGATCGGGTGCGACCAAAAGCCCCGTCTAACGCCGGTATCGGGTAGAATTCCTCCGTGTCCAAATCCCGAACACTATTTAAATTGTTCTAAGCTTCCATTTGAAGCTTTTGCTTCATCTCTCAACTCTCTCTCTAACCTCTCTCCTAAATCCAAGTTTAAGGGTCCAAATCATCAATGTAAGGCTTCAAATCTTCAAGGTAACTTCCCTAACTTGTTATACAACCCCTCTAGCTTTCAAATTCGAGTTTAAACCATGGATTAGGACCATTATCATGAGTTTACGGCCCTAGAACATTCCTAGGCCGTAAACTCATATAAATGGGGTTTTTGAGCAACAAAACCCTTCCAAACCACAATTAGACCTTAGATATGGCTAGATGACTTCATGGAATGGACTTGGAATGCCTTAAACATAGTTTTTGAAGAGTAAACATGAGTTTACTGCCCAAGAGCATGCTTGGGCCGTAAACTCCTCATTCATGGGGAGTAAACTCTTTTTCTTGTGTTATAAAGCCATATAAACACACCAATAGCCTTGGAATAAATCCTAGAATCATCTAAAAATAGTTTGGGGACCTTAAACATGTCAAACACCCTCCAATTAGGTGTTTACGGCCATGACACCCCAAGAATATGTTCCAGGGCCATAAACTCCTAAAGATGAGTCATTTGGTGCCCTAAATTCATACCAAGGCTTGTAAAAATTATTGGAATCACATGTGATTAATCTAAAGCCATTAAATCATCAATTTAAAGGGGTATAGGAGTTTACGGCCATAAACTCTATGTTTAGGCCCGTAAACTCCCTTAAGTGATGTTATTGGTGATTTAATTTCCATCCCATGCCTTAGATAGAATTGTACCAACTCTTCCCAAGTGTTATTGTCCAATTTAGCACCATAAAACCTCCAACCATGAGTTCATGGCTGTGAACTCATGTGTGTATAGTGTTTAGGTCAGTAAACTCCCTAAAGAGTCTACTCTTGAAGAGTAAACTCAATTCCCAAGTCCCACACATCAATACACGTCCGTAGATGTCACCCCGGTCACTCCAAACACTCGTTTTGAAGTGTTTTCTCTCATTGGAGTGTAATATCATATCTAATTAGAGTTTATAAATCTAATTGGATATATTTGTATATCATTTCATAATCCATATGAATCTTGTGCGTTCGCGAACCCAGAACTGACGTTTAGGATCCAAACTGACGCGTTTCTAAACCGGTGAGTTCATACCCCTACCCTTTTTCAATGGTTTTTAAATGTTTTCAGGGGGGAATACAAGCAAAAGTACAAGAATATCTTGTACTTAAATTCATTATTTCATCTAAATGGTTTCATAATTTGCACACTTTTAAGAATTGAAAACCTACTAACAAACTGTTTTAACTTGCAGAATTGTTTGTTCAAACGATTTCAATTCTTATTATTTTCTGTTATGTTTCACAATCGATTGTTCACACTTATACTGATAGAGATCATAAAACATTTGTAATGTCCTTAATAGAACACCCTAGGCTCGAGTGTAAAAGACAAACACCATTAGAAAACATAAAACATTTGTAATGTCCTTAATAAAACACCTAGGCTCGAGTGTAAAGGACAGGCTCCATTAGAACTTAGTTAGTCATAGATACTACTTCCCCTAGGCACGAGAAGTAAAGAGTAATCTTAAATATTGGAGACACATCCTCTGTAACACGTCTCGTGGCACGAGAGTGGAGGACTACCCCTGTAACTAGAATCTCCGAGCAGAGGAGAGCGTAACTTGAGTGTATAGATCTATACGGGACTGACAATCCCGCACCTGGCTGCTAGCTACAGCCGAACCGAAAGGTTCAAGGGTGACGAAAGTCATAAAAAGGATACTGGCCACGACCCGAGTCATATCTAGTCTGAAGTATGGTTAAGGACTCGCAATCAAGATTATGAACACGTTATACTTAATTATTAGTTTTATATATGTGTTAAAACTAATGTACATATAAGGATAATCAGACTTTCAAGAGACTTCACACATAGGTAGGAAAATATGGGATTTTCCTGGGGATAACATTGAACATAATCAAAATCGGTAACAATTCACACACACACACAGGTAGGAAAATATAGGATTTTCCTGGGTAACAGTAGTACGTAGCCAGAAAGTGTAACAATTTGAATAACTAAACTTTACAATTCACAAGAACAATTATGATTTCAATGTACATCTTTTACATTACAATTTGGATTTAATAAACATTACTTTTAAGAAAATATGGGATTTTCTTGGATAACCGCTTTTTCAGGAAACCAAAGGAACTCGTGCATTTTCAGAAAACTAACCGCTTATGAACTCACCAACTTTATGCTGATTTTCAAACCGCTTGTATTCTCAGGTCCGCATTAGACAGGTACCCGACGATCTCTTTTGGCGAAGACGAAGTGCGTAGTAGACTCGTCTCATTTTGTTCATATATACTATGTATCACATTTGTACAATTTACTTTTGAAACTAATGTAAACTTTTATATATGTAATGTAATGGTTGTCTACTTTGCTTACTATGTGCATTGGATTTGATACTGAACATGGAGTCCGCCCCGGAAAGGTTTTCACCTTTGGTTTTCGGGGTGTGACAGATTGGTATCAGAGCCCTTGTTTATAGTGAATAAAGTATAACAAACCTTACATGGTATAAAACTATAAACATTGCTTTGAACTAAAAGTATCCTTCAAAATATAAGTATTTTCAAAAGTATATAAGTATACCGAACCGTCGAGATCCGTAACTACAAGTAGAACAAAACATAAGTAAATGGATGTTGTGTACTGCGGTTAAACCTGGGCAGTTATGTATTCGTGTCTACGATCAATATAGCCTGGCCAACTATATTCATTCGAGACACGACCAACATGTGCTTGGGAGTGACTGTGGTATGCGGCATGCCTAAAACTTACCCTGATGCCACAAACGTCGAGCCAGTGTCGTAAGCAAACCATGAAATACTATGGGAGTATTTCTCGAGCCAATCCTTAGTAGAAATCCTCATTCAAGCGATGTTCGCCGATCATTCCTTAGCGATAAAATTATCTGTTTTGATAACTCTTTCCTGCTTTATTGCTTATTCAGAATATATCTGTCATATCTCTTGATTCAATTCAGAGGACTTACCATCCTCTCTTTCCTGATCTTATTAGATCAAGATGCCTCCAAGAAAGAGACCCAGCTCAAAGACCAATAACCCTCCGCCACCACCTTCTCTTCAAATCGATCTTACAACACTTCAGGCAGCTGTTACTGCGGCAGTGAAAACCACCATGTCACAAAGAAGCCCCGGTAGTTCAGGAGGTGGTCCCCAGCCCCAGAACCTAGAAGATAGTCAGGGACACCAAAGAGGGGGTTCCTATAAAGTCTTCATGAACGCAAAACCTACGTCCTTTGATGGCACTGGAGGTGTCATTTCCCTCCGTGTCCAAATCCCGAACACTATTTAAAGTGTTCTAGGCTTCCATTTGAAGCTTTTGCTTCATCTCTCAACTCTCTCTCTCTCTCTCTAACCTCTCTCCTAAATCCAAGTTTAAGGGTCCAAATCATCAATGTAAGGCTTCAAATCTTCAAGCTAACTTCCCTAACTTGTTATACAACCCCTCTAGCCTTCAAATTCGAGTTTAAACCATGGATTAGGACCATTATCATGAGTTTACGGCCCTAGAACAATCCTAGGCCATAAACTCATATAAATGGGGTTTTTGAGCAACAAAACCCTTCCAAACCACAATTAGACCTTAGATATGGCTAGATGACTTCATGGAATGGACTTGGAATGCCTTAAACATAGTTTTTGAAGAGTAAACATGAGTTTACTGCCCAAGAGCATGCTTGGGTCGTAAACTCCTCATTCATGGGGAGTAAACTCTTTTTCTTGTGTTATAAAGCCATATAAACACACAATCTTCAAAATCAAGGGTATCTTCTTCATTTTCAATTTTGTTCCATATAGTAGAAACAACATGCCTACATGGAAAACCTGTAATCTCCCAAAACCTACAAGTGTAGCTTCTTTCATTTAGGTTCACCACATACTGATCCTGCCATGTGCTTGCAACTTGGTACTTTCCTGCCCCATTATACTTAGGTACATACTTTGATGCTTGAGTCTTAATCTCCTCTAAAATTATAGTTGCAGTAGTACTTAGTTCCCCTTGACACTTATCTATTTCCTTTTGCACAACACACAATCTCTTCATGAGCTACTCTTTAATACACTCTAAGTAGGTGATGATTGGTTTATCCCTACCTTCCTCTATCTTAGCATTGAATACCTCACAAAGATTATTCAACAAACAATCAGTGTGTGCCCTACCGGTGTAAAACATATTCAAAAAGAAAATTACATATTTTATATTAAAACATAAAACTCAACAACTTCTTAGTGGCATACCACTAAAGTGAGATTTAGACGATGTCTCTACAGGAATCTTACACAACCAAGAATGAGCTTCATCATCCATTTTCTTCAAATCATCCATTGCATATTTAATGTGATTTAATGTGTTGCTCTACCACATTCCCAAACCTTGTCGGTCAACTCTTTTCCTTTCATTGCTTCTTCATATTCTCCTGAATATGCCTCAAACAAAACCTATGTTATGCATAGGGGAGTAGCTTTGCAACTGCTGGTATTATCCCCTTAACAAATGCAAATATAGTCAGTTTCATTTATGCAAATAGAAAGTAAGGTACACTAACATGAGAAATAATTAGGTGAAACATACCTTTTGTCTATCAGAAATGAAAGTAAAATTTGAATTTTCTCCCAGTTCCAACTCTTCTCCTAACAGTTCCATGAACCAAGTCCAAGAACTAGTTGTTTCTGCCTCTACCACTGCATATGCTACAAGGTACATTCCATTATTTGAGTCTAGACCCACAGCAGTTAGTACTTGCCCAAGATATGGGCCTTTCAAGAATGTACCATCCACTCCCAGGAAATCCCTTAACCTAGCTTTGAATCCCAACTTCAATGCACCTAGACAAACATATATTCTTCTAAAAGTGCTTGTAGTAGTCGACAAGCATGTTTCAGGATACACATCTATCCTAATAGTTATACCAGGATTAGTGTTTATCAGTTCCAAAGCATAATCCCTCAGATACCCATATTGTAGTTGGTAGTCGCCTGTCACACCCCCGAACCAAACGGCGGAAACGTCCGGGGGTTCGTGTAATTGAAATATCATCACAATGAATATACATGAAGAAAGCACATACATCACCAACATTACATAGTACAACTGACATTATTCTTCATTCTAAATGGTTTGATAACTGACGTCTCACAAAAGAAATTTTGAAAACACACTTGATGATTTTTCATTCTAACGGGTACCTGAGAATACAAGTTATTTTGAAAACATTCAACATATATAATGTTGGTGAGTTCATAAGCATGTTTGATATAAAAATAGTTTGTATTGTTTGTAAAACCCATAAAATCCGATATTTTCTTAAACAACAATTGTTTATGAAATAGGTGCGATGATCCATAAGTATATGCATGAATGATTTCAAACATGTAAAAGTGATATGTTTCCCATAATGAATTCTTGTGTTATCGTTGTTGAAAGTAAAAGTGAATAATGTTGTTTCCGAGGAAAACCCGATGTTTTCCCGACTTAGACAGTATGATCTTTTTATATTATTGTATCGTCACAATCGAATAAATATGTTTTCCCCTTATTACTTTGATGGTGTTGGATCTCTATATGAGTCGTTATAACCATACATAATAATGACTAGTTCGCCTATCTTGGCATTCTAGCGAATGCCGGAATTGATTTAAGATTTTGTCACCCTAGACTGGCCGAGTCTAACTATAGCAAACAGCTCAGGTGTGGGGGAGTCACCCCCGTATAGAATACACAAACCATCGCTCTCCCTCCAGGAGACTCTGGTTATAACTATAAACTACGACCGACACTTAATAGTGTCACCCATTATTTCCCAGTAAATCCAACTGAATTTGAATAACCTTGTTTATCAACCTAATTTTATGTTTACTTGAATAATAGAGATAAGCCTAACAGACGAAGAGAAGAGGGCAACAGAGGCCCACTAATCATGTATGTTATTATAGGTTGTCGAGTATGAGACGGGCACGTTGGCCATCATGTATATGTTTGATTTGGACCTTACTAGCAATGTCAATGGGCCACTGAGGCCCAATAGCATGTAAAAGCCATTGAGGGTCCCTTAGGCATGTAATTGGGTCGCAGGAGGCCCAATAAACATGTGTGAATATATCGGGCCTAATAAAGATGATATTGGGCCACAAAGGCCCAATAACACGTATAGAAGGTATTTGAGCCCTAATTTTTAAATCGCTTATTATTTTATCGAGTTTAAGTTCGTATTATTGGTATTCGTGGTATGTTAAATGTTTATTCGCAATAACAAAATATTTTAACATTTGATTTATAACAAAGTTTTTATTATATATATATATATATATATATATATATATATATATATATATATATATATATATATATATATATATATATATATATATTTAAAACCATGCATTATAAACTTGATATTTTTAACCCATATTTTTAACCCCGAAAGTTATAATCATTTATTTGGCCCAAAAACATTTAGATTAACCATTGTGGCCCCTTTTTCTATAAAAGTGACAGTTTTAGTCCTTTTTTATGAAAATTGACATTTTTGGTTCTTAAACCATTTTTATTTACATTTTCCACCCAAACTTTATTTGAATAGTAATTTCAGTCCAAAATATTACATTTGTCATTTCCAACCTTTATTTGTAAAAAGTTACATTTTTGGCCCAATTTCCGTAAGTTTTACAATTTTGACCCTAAAATAAAAAACTTTGCATTTTAGTCCAATTTAGTAATAACTTCATTTTCAACCCCTGAAAAAGTTTATTTACGTTTTAGACTCATAGTTTGTTAAGTTTTCCAGTTCAACCCCCTCAAATTTTCCTTTTTTGCAACTTTGGGCCCAAAATCTCGTGAGGCCCAATGTAAAGCCCAATATGCCAAATTTTATGTTTTTGACCCTTTGAAAAGTATGGTTGTCATAAAAATCAATTTTTACACTAATAAAAAACTTATAACCTCCATAAAACCAAAAGTTTACAATTTACACCCAATCTTTGTTGGCAAAAATGATGCTTGTAAGGTTCTTTGGTTTTGTTTTTCACCTCTTTAACTTAAGAACCCTTAGATCTATGATATATGTTTGTTTATCAAGTTTTTGTTCATGATTATTTCACCCTTTTTGTTATAGATTTTGAAATATAACAAATATTTCGTATTATCACAACCAAAAACTAAAGAATTCACATATAGCATGCAAACACACATAGATCATCACATAATACTTGTATTCTCCCCCCAAAAACAAGTAAAAACCGAAAACAAGGGGGTATGAACTCACCTTGCTTAGTTGTTTCGGTTTTGAGGAAGATTTGAAGAAGATATTTGGTCCTAGCAAGCCTCCTAGAGTTGATTTTGAATTTATGAAGCTTCTAAGGAGTAGATCACGAAAATTGTATGAGTTAGGAAGAGGTTTTGATGAAATAAAGAAATCAGGTTATGGATCTAATAAACAACTTAACAAAGATGATGATTCTTATGGAAGAGCCTCCTTGAAATATTCCAAGATCTCGAAATTTGGATGGAGAAGAGGGTGTGCTTGAGAGTGTTTTAGATGAAAGTTTGAAGATGTGTGTGTGTTTGGTGGTTCTCGGCCGAGTAGAAGAAGAGAGGGGAGATAGAGAAGTGAAATTTATAGATGCATGTTGGTCCATGCATGGAGATATGAGGTGTAATAAGGAGGTGGCACCCCCCAAAGTCAACCCTCCCCATTTTACATCTTTCCCTTTTTTCTACTTGGGCCGAAAGAGAGATAAGGAAGAGAATGGTTTGGGCCTTTTGTGCTTGAGTCTCATAATATGAGGCCCCATTTTATGGTTTTCAACCCATTAGGCCTTTAAAGTAGTTCATGGCCCAAATCTTGCATAAAAGAATGGATTTCAGCCCATTAAGGCTAAGTAGATTTGTCATGGCCCAACAAGGCTTATTAAAGGTAAACTAATCCATTTTAGACTTATAAGGCCCAAAAGGTTAAGTCTCATGAGAGTAGGTCCAATTAGAGCCCATTTAACAGTTATAATCCCAAAATAGTCAAATTGGAAGCTTATTGGTCCATTAGGCCCAATAAGGAAATCCTAGTCCATATTAGACTTAAATCGGGATTTCTAGGGTTTCCAATCTTTTGTTGACTATTTGAGTGTTTGTATAGAGTGTTTGATGAAATTTTGGTGTCATTGAACAAACATCATGCATACTTTCAAGTTTTAGTTATGAATGTTATCATTGCTAATGTTTTCAGAAGCATTAGAATTTCTAGTTATGACACCCCACTAATCACACGTTCAGCTATTTGCTTAGCCCTAGCAACCTTTTGAACTGACATACCAAGCTCCAGCTTCTTACACAACTCCTCGTGTAAAGCTTTGATTGGAATTTTAGGATTCCTCTGAATTTGTGGAACAATTAAGTTTGCTAAGTATTTGGAAGTACAAGCTTTAACTGATCTCGTCTGCAAACATTTATGGACATCGTGTACTGTTTTCACCAACCAATCATTATTCTCATCTGGCCTCGAGATTTGGACCGCCGAAGGATATTTTCCTTTTTTTATTAATCACATTCTTGCCCTTTCACTTTACCTTACTTCTAGTTGATGGCCCACCACAGTCAACTGCTTCAGTAGATTGGCCCACAACACCTCCACATTTGACCCTTATCCTGATTTTATCATTTTTTGCTAAGTATAGGGACCTTCTTGTATTTACAACATGTGAATGCATGCAATCCACAACCTCCTTCTTCGTTTTGAAACACTGCCCCACCCTATATGGTTTTAAATGGATGTCCCCATGTGAGCATGGACTTGACCTACTCAACTCCTTAAGCATTTTTGTCCTTTCATCTTCATAAAATCCTGCATACTGATAATCATCACTTTGAATAGCTTCCACTCTTCATGAACTATGTCGTTACCTACATTTTCAGTTTTCTTGTTTATAATTCCATGTTCATCTACATCCACATCAAATTGCAAATTAAACCCATCTACAATGTAGTCACTATCATCAGAATCATCTCCACTATAATCAAAACCATCTCCATTCTGAATATAGAAAGCATCTCCAATATCATCACTTAACATGCCCTCTATAATTTCCATTTCTACTTGATTGTGTTCACCATTTGGTACACTGTACTCAGCATCAAAGTCAATATAATTTGAATAATCCTCTATAAACTCTTCAAATTCATCAAGCCTTACACTTTGTTCTCCACCAATATCTTCACAAAATTGGTTCCTATGATTGACTAAATTACCCTTACACACTTCTTCTATGTGGCCCATGATCACTCCTTCATTCACATCAATGACATTACTTTGTTGGCTAATTTGTGACATAACACATGGAACAATACTCTTTGAATGATCCTGACTTTCATCCATATCTATTACATGTGACTAGTCAACAACATGGTTGTCAGGGTGGTTTAAATCAAGCTTTTTACTACACGATCTTACTTCTCTTCTACAAGGTTTTTTTTCTATTAAGTTCCGGTGACACACTCTCATGTTCCAATTCCTCAATAACAACTTTAGAATGAGACTTAAAATAAGTAGGTACCCTAGTCTGACAAATTTCAATATACACCTTTACAAGTTTGTGTTTAGGGACATACGAAACCAATTTAAGTACATCTTGGTCATTACCTAAGGGCAATAACCCGTAGTCTAAAGGAAATTCAGGGATACATAAATAGTAGTAAAGTGTTGTTCACCTTTGTACCCTAATTCTCGAACCATGGCATCGAGTTCATTGACTGAAAATAAATCAGTGTCAACGTCATCTACTTATGATACGATACCATCAACGTATTTCCTTCTAGGTGACTTGGTGAAGACACCACTATAGTGTATCTTCAACGTGAAATAGTTGTCATATCCCTCTGCAAACACAAAAAATAGACAGGGTAAAGAAGATGATTTATCTTCATGAATACATTCAAGGAAAACAAAAACTGAAGTTTTTTTTTTTTTTTTTGAAAAAATCTTACCGTATCTCGACTGCAAGTCCTTTAAGCATGCATTTTTTTCACGTAAACACCATATTGAGAGAACCATTATCCTTTAGTGCTATGTAAACCCTAAACCCCAATTTCATGTCTTGGATGAGAGTGATTTGCTGAAGATGAACTCACTGTACTCTTAGGAGATGAAGAGTATTTGGGAGTTGATGTGAAGAAGACAGTAACATAATCATTTCCCTCAATAAAGAAGAGGGCACACGTGAAAAGATGAATTTGCCCTTATATTATTTTAATGAAATAAGAGTTAATAGTGGGGTTCTAACGGTGTGAGGAATAATGACCAACTGTCAAAAGTTTTGAAAGCAGAGGGACCAACTATGACGTTTCTAAACCACGGGTATTAAACTTCAGATTTTGAGAAACCAAAGTGAACATCTTTGATGTTTTTGCATTAATTAATAAAAATAAGATTTTTTTTTTATGATTTACTTACGAATATTATAGTATAAAAAAATATGCATATGTAGCGATGATTAATAAAATTGGAGTTTTTTTTTGAAAAAATAACCGTTTTTTACAAAAATTGTAGTTTTTTGGAAAAACAACGCAGTTTTTTTAAAAAAAATTGTAGTTTTTTTTTTTTTTTTTGAAAAAACGCAGTATTTTTACAAAAATTGTAGTTTTTTTTTTTGAAAAAAGTTGCTGTTTTTTTGAAAAAAAAATGCAGTTTAAAAAAAAAACAGTTTTTTTAATAGAATTGCAGTTTTTTTTCTGAAAAAATTGCAGTTTTTAAAAAAAAATCATTTTTTTTAAATTAATGCTTTCTAAAAAAAAAATTAAAATCTCCATTTAAAAAAAAACAATTATTTTTTAAAAAAATATATCCGAAATTTGATTTATTATGTTAATTTTTGTTCAATAAAACAAAAAAATAAATAAACATTACATGAGAACGGTAAGATTACGATCATGTCCTTAACGGGTTAATTTTGATCTAACACTCCACCTTTAGTTCTTAAGTTCTCGGGAAACTATATATATATATATTTCATAAAATTTGGTTCAGTTAGGTTTCTTATATTTACAAAACCAAACCCAAACCAAATTTTTTGGTTTTAACTTTTAAGAAATCTAAAACCCAAAACCAAAGGTTTGGATTTGGTTTCGGTTTCGTTGGTTTTTCAGTTTTGCTCACCCCTACATACAAACTGTGTTTTTGCATGCATACTTTGGTAAAAAGGTGTTGCTATTTGGATTGTGCTGGCATAATTTGATTTTCACTACAAATATAACAATAATAACAATAATGTCTATCATATTTACACATTTTTTACACTTGAGATCTCTCTCTTTTCAATCATGTACGTATTGGAGAGGGAGGGATGCAGCAAAGCAAATAATGAAAGTGGGGAAAAAATGAACTAGAAATACTAGATATATATCCCTAACCTAAAGAGGCTGCCAGCCTGACCTACAGTAGTGAATACAGATTCAGTCTTGTGATGTAGTGGAGTATTCAAAAAGCATACGCTTGGATGGGGCGGACTGTAGAAGGACACGCAATCTGCTTGTAAGCTGGTAAATCAACGTCCATTGCATTGCCATCTCTGAATCCTTCATCTGTCTCACAACAGATGCCTGCCAATGCAATACACACAGAATTTGAATTTGATTTCATTTCACGGAATAAAAATTAATGAAATTAAATGTGATGTGATGTGAACCTGAAGGCGTTTCCCCAACTGGACTTCAACCTCCGTACCAAATGAGATATTGCTGGCTATTGATTTTAGGGGATCAACTGTTGGATCAACAGAAAGCAAGCTGGGGATTTGGGGTGCATACACAAGCCTCCATCTGGCATGTCCAAATTCCCCCTTCCCTTCTATTCTTGGCATTAGAGTCTCCAGTGTGGCGGTTGCAAGCTTTTTTAATGCAAGTTGACCGTCCCCTTCTAAGATGGACTCCGCCAGTTGACTTTCAAACACTCTGGCCGCCTACAATACCAAATTCATATATCATATACAACTTAACTTTAATTGCTAATAAGAATATTATTTATTTTACTTCTACCTACCTCAGAGGGTGAGCGAACTTCTTGTTCCACTGATCGTGTGGATGTGACAACCAAATTGTCCTGCCATTTAGTTGCTCGGCTTTGAATCCTGAATTGCCATTCTGATCCAACCAAGGCCAAGTCCAACATCGGATCCAATCCATTATCAGCTTCAAATTTCGCTATATTCAGATGCTCACGCTTCAGCCTCACCTATATACATACCAATGATATATATATATATATATATATATATATATATATATATATATATATATATATATATATATACACTTTCATTTATTTTCTGGATTATATGTATAGCATCCTACTTTCATTTCTGTCATTGGATTTGAGGCATTGCATTTTAGCATTGTGCTTTCAATTTATTCTTATTAAGATACACTACTCTTAAAACACACTCCATTATTGCAGTGAAACTTGGCTTGTGTTTCTATGACATTGCTATAACTTGGTAGACTTTTCAAATAGCAAGGATTTACAATAAACAACTTAATATTTCTTTTACAGCACAGCACTCAGCAGTCAGCAGTGTACTATCATTAATAAAAATTCTCCTATTAAGTCATTGTCCTTTAAAAAACCACCAAATCCTCTATTAGCATTGTATTTTTCTTGTTAGGACATTATTATACTTTGAAAAAGCCACCCAATTAAATTATAGTAGTGAAAATTGGGATGACTAGATTTTTCAAAGTAGAAAGTAGGATTGTTTAATTAAGAAATGCATGGAAGTATGTTGCTATTTATTGCATTTAAGAAAAATACAGACACCCAACTGAAGAGCAAAAAAAAAAGAAATTAAGAAAGATGAGAGTGAGAGTCACCTGTGTTGCGACAAGATTGACATCTCCGTTCTCGAACATTAAGGTGCCTTTGGGTTTTAGTAAGTTGGGGTGAGCGACACCATTCAATTCAAGCTCACCACTGACAGCAAAATTCAGAATTAAAGGATAAACTATCCTCAACTCTGGACCAAGAACCAGCTTCAAGTCCGTCAGCCGAATATCGAACTTTGGTTTACTATTACTATTATTATTATTATTATTTACTTGCCCCATTCCCTTTCCAGCTTCACCCTCTTTACCTGTAATACCAACATCAAGTGTTCGTTCTGTTCAGTTCAGTGGACAAAAATTTGCAATTCTTTCTTCTCCCCTAGACTCCAGTTCACATCAATCAATCAGAATCCCACTGGTGGGGTTGGTTATATTACATATCACTCTTCTCTTCTGTTATGTTTGACTTAATGCAGAAATAATAAAGATCAACTTAACTTAATTAATCCTCCTGTAAGTCAACGAGAGAGAGAGAGAGAGAGAGAGAGAGAGAGAGAGAGAGAGTCTCTTTTTGACTCACTGCACAAAGAAAAGAGGCTTCCTCATTAACTCCTAACTAATTTTCCACAATTTCCATGGTTTACTCAAATACCATTAGTCAAACACCAATGGCGCTATTTCTTTTTCTCCAGACAGCTTTAACTTAATGGGATAAAACAAAGAAACAAGGCCTTAGTGTATTTATTGTGCGTGTGTGTGTGTGTATATTCAAAAGATTTCGTGTATTTTTTTACTTTAAATAACAAGAAGAAAGCTGAACAAATACTCGAATATAAAGAAGGGTTTCAGACAGACACAGACCTGAAGGTTGCTGCTGAAACTGAAATGGGGTATCTGAAGTTGCGGGTTTCAAATTTAAGAAACGTGAGACATATTTTGAAGCAACCACTTGATTGTATCCACCATTAGGCATGCTTGAATTCTCTGATGCTTCTCGGTTTATAGCATTAGCAGCTCCTCCACCCTTTTCATGAGGTAGATAAGCTTCTCCATGGCTCAATTTGATGTTCCCAGAAATGTTGGGTTGTAATATAGACCCCATTATCTGTAGCTGAGTATCCACCTGACCACTGTGAATGAGATAGATAGATAGATACTTAGTAAATGATCATTTTACCCTTGTGAGTGAGTGACTTGGATGAATTATGAAAGCAAAACACACACCTTAAGATATTCTTTGCTCGTACTTCTAAGACTTCACATTTCAAGTCGATTTTATCAGAAAGTGATGCTTCGGTTGTCCTGAGGGGTAAGTTACCTTTCACCGAGAGCTTCCCTTTCCTGCTTACTCTGCTTTCCAAAGATCTGATGCATAACCTATTAGAATCCATGATGATTATGCCCCCAAAGTTTGTAAGTGGTTTCCGAAGTATGGGTGAAGATATCGTTGCCCTGTGAAAGGATGCTGATCCATCCACCATTGGTTGTTCAACCGTACCTCTAACCTATTTATCCACACAAACACAGAATTAGTCACTTAACTAATTTGAATTTGTCAAGTGATTAAACCATAATACTTTTTTTTCTGGTTGGTTTTGAAAAAGAGCAAAATACTGAAAGGAAGCCTTCACCATTTGATCGATTTAGCTGTCTGTTATAACAATAGTTGAATGTTTACATTTCATCATAGAATGTTTTCATATTTTCAGACATGCCCAATTTCAAGCCAAGATTTTTTCAGGAGGGCTAAGTGTGCATTTATGCAGCAAAGTGGGTTTTTTGACAAAATATAGAATCTAGGACCAAAATAGGATATGTTGTAACCAGGACCGAAATATGCAACCATGTTTCATTCCATAAATTGTTATTTATGCAACAATGTTAGGAGTTTTTTTTTACCAATTTATGAAACCATATTTTCACTTTATCACCAATTTATGCAACGATGTTTTCCAGTTTTTAATAAACTTAAGCAACAATATTTTCAGTTTTTTTACTGTACACAACCATGTTCTAACCGATGTTACCAGGAAAAGCAATATTGTATTTTTTGGTCCAAAAATGAATTTTGGTTTCATATTCTACACTAGATGAATTGTGAAAATGGGTAGAGAGCAACAGTATGCATATAGAAGTGAAAGACATGAGAAACCTGAAGCATAATGTCGGCACTTCCATTGAGCCAATTAGCATAAGGAGACAATGCAGTTAGCAACATCATGCCACCATCTTTGACATCAGCATCAACCCTAACTTCACCAGCATCCAGCAAGTTCCAATTCAAACCTTTAAGACTCTCAGCCAACTGAGTATCCCAACCCTCTTCATTCCAAGATGCTTTCTTATCATCCAGGCCCAGCAGCAAAGCATTTTTCCCTTTGGCCCCCCAAGCAGAAGCTGGACCCCACATCCCTTCATTTTTATCCTTTTCAAGAGAATGATTGTCTTCATCATTTTGAACGAAAGTGACAGGGACACTCCCTTGAATATGCACATGACCATTTTGTATAATGGGTTCAAACTTGGCATTGAACAAAAAGCGACTAGTTGAAGTCAAAGATGCGACAATTTCAGCCCTCCCAAGATCAATGCCACCAATAGCACCATCGAGGAGTCTTACTTGTACATCGCATTCGGGTTTTGCAAGACTTCCTCTTAGGTCACCTTCCATGTGAAGGATTCCTTTTATGGGTGCTAAAAGTTGGCGTAATGAATGGACAGCTTCATTGGCGGAAGATTCTAGAACCTGTACGAGTGTGGGGACAAGACTAACAGGGAAATTTAGGACCGCAAAATGCAGATTGGTTTTTGGGCCCAATAAAGTTCCGTCTGCATGGATTGTCGCCTTGTCTCTTTGAATGAATATTTTCTCCAGCCGCAAACCGTCATCATTGCTGTATGCCCCCGCTGCTTGGACACGCTGAGTTTTGTAACTTCCCCATTCCCATTCCTCTCCTTGAAAATCAAAATCTGCCTGAAAAGATGATACGTATAACTAGTCAACTTTTTACAAATTTGCCCTCGTTTATTTTTTTCCACAAGCAAATATTTATTTTAGTTAGATGGAAGGAAAAAACAGGGTAAACAAATATACCATTGTGTCACCATTGCCTCCGCCACTTGCATCTAAAGATCCACGCCAACGGCCTTTAAGCTCGGCCAGACCTGGAAGGTTTAGTTCTTCCAGAATAACTTCATCTGATGGGGTAGCGTGCCCACGAATTTCCTGTAAAACTCCATTAAATACATACAGCATTCGAAGCATAAATAAGGAACATATCACGTATTAAAATTTAAAAGTACAAGTATGTTGACTAATCAAGATCCGGAGACGACATATGGTAATAGGAATTTTTGGAAGTAAATTATTCAATCTGGTTGCAAATGAAATGATTACCTCAAGAAGCTTCTGGAGACTTTCAGCATCAACCCCCACCGACTGTATACTTCGCATAAAAAGATCCTGCAATGCAAATTGGTTGATAGAAAATCCCTAGCAAGCTAATGCTAAGCATAACATACATTTACAACATCTAGATCCTCCTCTTCTCTTATGGTATAGGAACAGGATTAGGATGGGGAAACACGGCTATATTTTGGTAGAGAGCATTCATTCGTGTGTTTTGCATAGACATTAGATTTAGACGAGACCTTTTTGTTGGTTGGATGGGATAGGGACACATGATAAATGATATAATGATAGACTAAAACGTAATAAATGAATGAATGAGGATGACCTTTGATCTAAACTGAAGAGCTGGATCGGTACTTCGGGAAACAAGCCTAGCAAGTGGAAGCATCTCAGCAATTTCAGCACGTGGAACCTCAAGCCTCATTCTCCAGCGACCCATAGAAGATATCACACTCCCTAAATGACCAGCCATTGCTCTTCTTAGTAAGTTCCCTTTTCCTGTTTCTTTTCCAGCTCGTGACCCAGGCAACACGTATTCCCCTTGAAGCTCATACTGGCTATTGCTTTGTTCCAAAACAGCCTTCTCAACAGTTATCTGAAGTAAAGTTCAAACTAAGATTAAACAAATTCATGTCTTTTGCACAGACAAATTATTATTATTATTTGAAACAAAAGATCTGGTTTAACTCAAGTACTAACAACATCCCCGCTCCATCTAGCAGCCAAGTCTAGAGCTTCGCCTAACACACCGCTGAACTTTGGATGTAATAGAGATAAGATTCCATGGCCCCTTCTTTTCTGGAAATTAAGTTGCACTTCTGCCTGAAACAAAAGGAACAAACAAACCACTTAAAACCTGCTGCTAGATACAAGTAAAACACAATTTACCAAGAAAACCCAACTCAGAATGTGCCTCACTAGTCGCAATTAACTTGCACTACAAGCCTCCAACCATTCTCTACTAATTGTTACTGTTGATTAGACACACAATAAGGGAATGAAATTGACCACTAAAAACAACCAAAAAGAAAAAGGATAATTCCTCTGAAAGAAGCAACTAGTTTCTTATTTTCCCATCAACTGTGTGTGTGTGTCCGGTCCAGATAAATGATGTTTAAAACTTTTTCACACTTTGGGAAAGGAGGACGAAATACATGAGGGGAAATTTGTATGAGGAAAGCCTCATTTTGCTGATTTTCTCTCTATTAAGTCATTCTTTCTGCATTCAGTCAAAAAGAAACACTCATATACAGCTCACTGGATGATTAAGTCCTGTCCATATTAGGTCTCCCTTAAGTCAACAAAAACATCACCTCACTGTACATAGAAATGCTTACAAGTGGCATTGGATCAAGGTAAAGAGAAACGAGCTTACCCTTTGTAATGTTCCTCTAAGTGATGCCAGCTCCAATTCATCAAGTGGTAAATGTCGAACCTTGTTACACAAATGTTGGACAGGTTATACGATGCATCTAATGATTTAAGCGAAATCCAGCAAAACCTTTTATCTCAAACTAGTAGAGGCAATCATAAGACATTATCTCTTTTATTTTAAGCGGCAATTCAAACAAATAAGTTACAACTTACAAGATGGAGATAATTATTTACAGTTATTGGTGATTCAAATCAAATAGGTGCACTTAAGAGAAGAGCAGTAAGTACCTCTAGACTGGCCGAGTGAAAAGGCTGATAGCAAACATTGGCCCTTAACTGCCCCTTCTGAAGAGAAAATGACAACATGTTCCCAATTGCATTCTCCTCACCAATGGATCCAATCATTTCAACTGCAAGACTTTCATCTGGCCTGCCAGTTGCATCCAACTGCATTCATTTCAGAATATAAAGCTTTTTTATTATTTGCCCTTACCAAAGTTAATCATGTAGTTACAGTTACTACATCATTCAACCAAAACGCATGTGGGATGGGAATGGGATGAACTCCTTCCAACTTAGGTTAGGTCATAGGTGATGTTTCGTTTGCATTTAATGGGGACTTAATCCGGTAAGCTACGTACGGATGCTTCCTTTTGACTTAATAGACAAGTCAGGAAAATAAGCTTGTCATAAAGGACTTAATGGGCTAAGCACTTAATATGGACGACGGTTTCTGTTTTACTTAACCCAAAAACATGGACTAGTGTATTAAGGCACTAACCATGCTCTTTTTTCCTCCCAACTCCTCGATATCATTAAAAACTGATGAAGATTATGAAAACTGTTTGTTGGAATGTACAAGTAAAAATGGTCATTCAGTCTCCTGAGTCCTGACCTTCAGATGGTTTATTCAGTCTAAAAACAGAACAGACCTTATGGATACAGACAGACATCATTACCCATTCAGCCACTTTACCAATACAGGACTTGATAGGGAAAATAAATAAAAGGTAAAAGGTAGAGACAGACATACCGACCTTAATACACGCACGTGAGATGTTGAGCACTCCAGCTAACTGAGGTGCTAGCATCAACTGATTTAGTTTAAGACCCGTGATTGAAACATCACCAGCAAGAATCTTTGATACCTCAGTCTTCTCACCATTTGTATTTGTTTGTTGTTCGTTTGAAATGCTAATAACAGGCTTAACAACTTTTCCTTGAAACTTGATTCTTCCGGTTGCTTTTAGATGAATCGGCCTTAGAGAATCAAATGCATACGAGGAAACCAAGTTGAAAAATTCAAAGCCCCTCATACGTAAATCCAACTCCACTCCCTCAATAATTACAGCAGGCGTGGCATCAAACTCTCTTATATTTTGCCAGTTTTCGTGAGGGTAAGATGTTTGAACTTTTGTAAACAACTCAAAAGCAATGGATGAAGAACTGATGATGATGCTTTCATGCGATATAATGATGTCTCCTCGAGCATCTCCAAATGATCCTTCGGCTTTTGGTGCAGTCCACTTAATATCGAATCTCCTACAATATAAGAAAAAAAAAAAAAAAAAAACGATAATCGAATGAGATAGATGTTTGTTTCTTTAGTTACTTTCTGCTTAAAGAGAGAAAAATAAATTAGATGTGGCTCAAGTCTTACGGTTTGAGCAATGAGCCAGAGAGTTTTGTTTCTCCATTCAAATCCCCTAACTTGAAGGGTACAAGATGATTATAACCAGGAACATACTGATCCATGATTTTATCAAAGCATAGATTCCCAGAAAAGTTCACATCCATTGCTGTGTCATCTTCCTCGCCCTGTAAAAAATAGTAAACCCAAGATCGGATCATGGAGCCAATATAGAATTTCATTTTCCACTAGTGTCAATGAATAAGACCTTAAAACAGAGAGAAGTTGACGATAAAATTAATGATCTGAAACCATAAAAGATAACAAAACTGAAGACAACAGACGGGAAATGGAAAACCCACAGCCACAGGTACTTAATTAAATTAAGTTTAAGTGTACACAAACAATATGAAATACATTACATGCTAAGATAGAGAAGATGATGCATTATCAACAAGCGATAAGTACCTCTGGACAAATCCATGCATTTCCTGCCCCACGAATCTCGCCACCATCTACAAGATTTGCTCTAATTCCATATAAATCTGCAACCTGCAAAATGTTTGTTCTATGCTCTCTATGAAACATGATTGTTAATTCAATGATTTAACAAGAAAGAGTATGAGCAACTTACACAATTATCAGTATTGAAAGTAAAATTGGCTGATACGTAAGAGAATGGAACCCTGTCAAATGCTGCCACTGCACCAGCCTCTTTATTCTTCATGATTGCCTCATAGGCAGGTGATGTAGGAACATCAGCAACTGAACTAGATAACTTTCTTGAAACCAGCCCACTTCCCACAAATACTGGAGCATCCAAAGGGCCTTGACAGTTGAAAACAGCTGTCACTGATCCTGCCAACTGCAACCACAGATATAGGAAGTTAAAACCACACATTTGGAAATCTGTAGATTCGCATTAGCTTACTCAAAAGGAACATACATACCGGAAACAATAGAGGTTTCATTTTAAAACTTTTCATCAGGGCATTTACTTCCACAGAAGGAACCTGACACATAAGGTGAAATTCTCCTTCCTCTGGTTCAATTCCGAAATCTCCAGAAGCTTCTAGAGGAACCTTGCCAAACCAACCACTTGCATTGTGTAAAAATATTCGTTGAGCTCGAAAACACAGGCTTGCAGATATATCCTACAAAAGGGGAGAGGGGATGCTTATCAAACAAAGGCAATTATGATGAAATTCTAGTTATAAATTGTAAAAATGGGACATACAGAAAATGAAGATGGTGCATCGGATATTTGAAAAGCCAACCCTGTCACATCAAGCTGTCCATGAAGATTCGGAAAACTTTCTCCTTGTGACATGCAAATGTGAACCTGCATACAAATAAACCCCTTATCATCCCACCAATATACAAATAAACCCTAACAATACAAGAAACAGTAGCTATGCTTGCTCCCTTGTTCGATTTCGAAACAAGAGTGATAGGAATATTAATGTACTTTCATCCAATTAGAAAGCAATTTGCCATGATAATTAAAGTAGATTTATCAGAGTAGAAAAAAATTGAAAGTCCAATGATGTAACAGAAAGATGCTACAATACACATATGAATGGAAGTATGTTGCTTATTTCTAAAACTAGAGAATACAAGAAACAGTGTCAAGAGGGAATCACCTCACCACTAGCTCTTCCTTCATACCATGCAATAGGAATTTCTAAAATCCTTTCGAATAGCTGCAGTGCAGAAAAAACGAGTAAAGGAAAGAAACAGATTCAGTACAAGTCTTTAGCAAAAAAAAAAAAAATGGAAATATATTTTCTATGAAGCAAAGCAAATACCTTACCGGAACAAAAAGACTGACGACTTTGAGATTGGCATGCCATTTTTGCTCGACTGTATCAACAAAAACATCTGTAGACAGCCAGCCACCATCTTCTGATGTTACATCAGATTGCCACATCTTACAGTTACCACTCAGTTGCACATGGATACGATTGTAATTATTTTGGAACTTGACATGTCCACACGCATTCTCCATTTCTCTGTAAATATGGAAGGAAACCCAACCCACATAAGCTTAAGACTTACAACTAACAGAAGGGCATTCACATCTTGAGATTTACCTGGGCTCATTGTCACCATATGCAAGCAACAGTAATGTTCCACCTTTAAAATGGACAGAATCCAGAATAACAGGAAGCATCTTCTCAGTTCCTGCTGCTTTTTCGCCATTAGTCCCCCCTTCCATAAGTTCAACAACAATACCTTCAACTTTTGGGACAACCTCTGACTTAATCTTTTCAATGGAACCAACAACCAAGTTTGACCACAGATCTCCCATGCCCCTCTTTTCATCTACATTCATCATCATGATTATTCAGTATTTATTATATAATACCAAAACATTCTGTTTTACCAACATCACAAGAGGACGATACTTGATTAGCTTGAAAACAATTTTGGCCCTGTTACTTAATACTTTTTTTCCCACTAACTGATAACTTGAGGAATGGAAGAAAAAAAATGAAAGAGAGAAAACTTGTAAAAGACTTTCTCTATTAACTTGTTCTTTCTGCATTAAGTCATATACAAACACCCATATATAGCTTACCCGATTACGTCCATTAACTCAATAAATAAATAAATAAATAACATTTAGCATTTATCATTCAGCAAATATATGCTACACTTACGTGCGATTTCTTTGTTACTTGATTGACATAATACAAACAGGAATTGATATCATAAGCTATATATGTTTTCACTTAATGCGAAAACCATGATATGACATAACAGAGAAATTCATGGAAGTGAGGCTTTTACAAACTCAGCATCATTTATGTTTTCCTTTCATTTCCCCAAGTTGGCCATCATTTTCTCATATATTTTTTAAACATCAGTTATCCAGACAGACAGCACTCTATCGAAACAATAAGTTACCTTTCAGTGGAGATGTGCTCCCCAAATGTTCTTCAGGCTTGTCAGACTCTACAAAATAAGAATCAAGAGCATCTAGTTTACTACTGGGATTCTCATCCTTTTTGTGAACTAGGCTAGGATCCAGGAAGTATGCATGTGCTGCAGATGCACTGTGCTCCAAAATTCTTTTTTTGGCTGCTATACCAGCAACAAGCATATCTCCCCCATTAGCCTTCCTTCTCTTAAGCTTACGCCTTAAAGATCCAGGTATAATCCGCGACCAGAATTTCACCCCTGCAATAGGTATATTTACACCAAAAGATTTTTCCAAATCGGCATGTTTCATATCATACTCTACACCCGCATCCATGCAGTGATGATCCTGCCAACGAAGTTTCTCATCCACAGAAAAAACTAATGAATTTACGGTATTCTTCTTCAAAACATCAGCACCTTCTAACGCATTAGATCCTCTATTGGAAACAATATACCCCATTTGAGCAGCCTCTCGAGCCGCATCATCTCTTTCTTCATCCATCCGGGCTGCAGTTTGCTCTCGAGCAATTCTTCTGATTTTTGTACGATTATCAATACCTTCTTCAGTTGACAAATGCTTCTGAAGAACGCCATCTGTAAAGGGTATCCCTAACCACGAATAGTTTCTCTTTTGAGCAACCAACAATGTGGGATTAGACACAACTGCATCAATTACAATCTTTCCGGTTCTCAAACTTGAAAAGGGGTGAAAACGTAATTTTAGAGTCGGGACCTCACCACAAGAGAACTCTTCCTTGTGAGGCCCAATCGAGCATGACTCCAATGTAATGCTCAAAGGAGAAACACTTCGAACTTTACCGAAATGAAGGTCGCGTTGGATATAATCGCTTAATGCTGTGCAAACTGAAGGCAAAAGCTTTGATTCTATTAATGTCTTGGCTTTAAGTTGACTGTACCATAACAACAAGCACACCCCAGATATCACAGCACAGAAAACAGAACACCGGAATAGAAGCAAACCTTCCTCCCAGACTGTGGATAATGACCTAACTATAGCTTTGCTTCTAGTGAAAGGCTCTTTCACGGATTTCACCACAAACCCGCTTCTTAATCCTATATTCTTCCATAAAATCTCAACATTTTCCCCGCATGATTGTGAAAACCTAATCCCGTGAGATATCCAGTCGTTTTTCTTGGCACGTGGAATGATATCATACCGAGATTTTCTGGGAAATTTGTTTCCAAGATAACCCAAACTGTTCAAGTTTCTTGGCTTTAAGGAGGATTGGATAGCTGACCCAACAAATGGGTTTTGAAGTCTGCTACTCATTATCTTCACTAAAAAATCATTTCACAACTTGCAGCTCAAGTATTGGGGACTAAGGACTTACTCTTAGTCCCCCTAACAAAGACATTAAAGAGTAAGGTTGAACGCTGATCGATGTAGCTATTCCAAATTCGACTAACCAAATCTTCAAAACAATTGTAAATTTCTATCTATTTCATATTCACTAACACACATAACAGCAATCAATCCATGAATAAGAATCGGTTAATTACGAGAAATACCCAATTTCCCTTCAATACGATGAATCAAATATAAACCACATACCTTTGCTGCTGGTCTTCTTGTATGGGAGCAGCAAACCGAATAGGGGAGGAGGAGCAGACCGGGGATGTGGGGACAGGGCGACGGAGGGAAATGATGAGTGCGGCAGCAGAAGCAGACGATGGAGGGAAGGGGAGGGGAGGGTGCGAGAGACAAGCAAACGCTTGAGTGAGAGAGGGACCAGACCCTTTTTTTTTTTTTAATTAATAGAGTTTATCAGAGAAAAGCCAATTTTCTATATGAAATTGAGTAATTAAACAAATGTTTAAAACATTAACAAAAAAAGTGTTTCGCTTAACCACTCAGTTAATTGTAGGATCGTCTTATATTTTCTATTTTATAAGATCATGATGATTAATTGATTTGAAATTTGAATCATAAAATCCTACCAAAATCAATTTAAAACATAGAAAATACATTTTTATTTATGAGTTAACCACTCAATCTACTATAATAAATAAAAGTTTTTTTTGCCACATGTCCTCTTCTCCTTCATTTAAACACATGGCATTTTCTAATATTTTTAGATTTTCTGTTTTCCACTTGTCATTTTATTGTATTTTCCATTTTATTAAATTAAAATTCTACATTTTATGTAAAATAATATATATGTAAGGTATTTATTAAAAAAAATTTATATATGTAATGTATCCAATACATTAAAACCTCATTAATTTTAATAATTCAAAAGATTTCTCATTTTTCTTTATAAATTCAAACTTTTCAAATTGTTAAAATTTTATATTTAATTTTTTTTTAAAAGTAAACACACCTAGTAAATTATTAAATGAAGGTTTATTTGTCATAATTTTCTACTTCATTTTAACACTTGTGATGTTGTAAGAATTTTAGAAATTTTATTTTCCACTTGTCATTTTTTAGGCATTTTCTTAAAATAAAAAAATTCCATAAAATTGTAATGGATTCTATAAAGAAATAAAACCATCCTATTAATTTGGTAATAATTTCTCATAAATACTTCAAACTATTTAGTTTCTTTTGCAAAATTTCAGAAGATTAAATTATGTTATGTAAAGTATTACATTATAAAATATTTCATATTTATATATTGAGATTAAAATTTTATTTTTAATAAATCCGTATAATATACGGGTCTCACACCTAGTTAATAATAAATAGTTTAAAGCATATAATCATGGTTATCAAGATCTTATAGTTTTATGATTTTTAAGATCCTATAATCTATAAATAATTTTGATCTTACTATGATTTATCTGAAGTCAGATCCATTATAGGATCTTAAGATCTAAGCTACGATTTTAAGATTTTTTAACACGATCTGATCTCACATCTTTAGTTGTGTTATATAGTCGAGCCTCAAAAATTCATCTATTCAATTTAAAATTGAGCATCATAAGCTGCAAGAAGCCTCATCAAATTTCATCGATTTATTTCGAATTAGACATATCACATTTTTGATATTTCATTTGTAATGTTAAACCTTACACAATCATAATGATTTTGTTTCTTTTCGTAAGTAAGATGTTTTCTTCCTAATTTTTATGGTTTGCATCAACAAAAATTATGTTTCGTGTTTAAAAAACTTATAGTTAAGACCATATCGATGTATTTATCAATATCAAGTTATAATGTATATTACACACTCAATATCTTACAAACAAATTTGAATATGGGTTCATTCTGGTAAGATTTTATGATCACGGTCTTGTAAACATAAAACGGTTTTGGATAGGATCCAAATCTTGACACCCTTGCATAAAATATATATCCAATAAAAATTTTAAAATTAATGTATGTTACATATTTAGTTAAATAAAAAATATTCAATTTTAATAATCATAATAATAATAATAATAATAATAATAATAATAATAATAATAATACGATATGATTCTACCATGATCTCCCCGAAAAACGATGCAAGTAAGATCGAGACTGATTTACCTAGGTGGGATCGTAAGATCATACGATTCTACGAGCATGATCGTGATTTTAACAACATTGTGAACAATTTGAAAAAACTAACCACTTAATTATTATTTTTATAAAATAACCACCTACTGTGGAATGGTTTATTTCGGACTCGAATTATTCGGTCCAACCTATTATGTATGGTGTTCCGGAATGAATGTCCACTATATATGGGATTCTTTATTTGTAAGGCGAAATATCTTCATATTTCAGACTAAGTGGACAAATAAAAAATTGCATCTAACTCTGATGATTTTGAGGTTTTATAGGTTAATTTTCCGTTCCTCTAAATATACTTGTTGATTTTTTTTTAGTTTACTTGAAAAACTTAAGCCTATAATTACGAAATACGAAAAAACTTAAGCCTATAATTACGAAATATGTTCAAAATGTGAAGAACAATTCAGGAATGTCTTACTAATTCATGTTGAGTGTCTTATGTAAGTAGTTATTTAGTCTTAGTAATACCCAAAAGATTAGATAAGTAGTTAGGTTAACAATAATAACCTAACGGTAATTACAAAATACGAAAAAAAAACTAGTCCCAAGTACGAAGCATGGTTTCAGATATAGAACACTTTGGTCCGAACCAAAATAGCCAGTCCGGAATGACGTTTAGTGTCTTATTGAAACAATTTTTTTGTGTGTTTTTTAGTATGACCATGTAACGTCGGTTCCTGATATATATATATATATATATATATATATATATATATATATATATATATATATATATATATATATATATATATATATATATATATATATATATATATATATATATATATATATATATATATATATATATATATATATATATATATATATATATATATATATATATATATATATATATATATATATATATATATATATATATTAAATCAGATTTTGTAACACCCCCCGTTTAATTAATTAATTAATTAATGTATAATAGCCCTAAAATCCATAATTATATAACAAGGTGTTGATTTTGAGGAGTTATCTGGCATAATTTAGAAGTTGAGGTTAAAAGTGTAAGTTCCATATTGGTTTTATAAGTATTTATGAAGGCAGGGACTAAATGGTAACTTCTGAGACTTCGTTGGAAGACATTTTGGGGGTAAGGGGCTGTTTGGTAAATTAGGGATCGAACTTGAGAGTAATTATGGAAGCAGGGGTGAAATTGGTAAATATTGGACCTAAATTGTAATGGATGCTAATGTTGAGGGTTTAATTGGTAAATATCGGATTAAGGTCGAAAGAAAATGATTTCGGGAGGGGCCATTTCTGCCATTATGGCATTAAGTTTCCTAGGGCACGGGTATAAAGCCCATACAAACCCTAACCCTAACAAAACCATCTAGCCGTCACCCCCCCCCCCCCTTTATGCCTCCCACCAACCGTCGCCTTCCCTTATATTTCTGGAGTCGCCACCTGTGACAACCGAAAAACTTCTGGTCAAAGTCAAAGTCAAAGTCAAGTCAAGGTCAACGGACCATCTGGTCAACTCAACTAGTGCTTATATGTTAGGAAATTCTTTATGTTTTCTAATGTTCAACTATAATTCCTAATGAAAAGTAACACTTGAAAGTCTCAAAAGTTCAAATTTTAAATCCCTAATTTGATTTAGGGAAGTAACAGCTCTATAAAGCACTATTGAGTACCCTTCGGGGGTATATAACACTCAAAATAGAATGTTTCTAAGTCTAAGGACCTTGCACTACAAAGAAAAACATTAATAAAGGCTCCCGGAAAAGTCTATCCCAATCTCTCCCACTGTATCTCTCTCTCTCTCTCTCCCAAATCTTTCCAAGAATATGGAATATCTCCCAAATCTCTCCCAGTGTGTGAAATCTCTCACAAATCTCTCAAAGTACGAGAAATCTCTCCTAAATCTCCTTATGTATCTTCCTCAGTCAAGAACAACCCAAAATCGGAAGAGGAACACCCAATAGGACCCTCTTAGACCGAACTCCTCTTGGTCCTGAACCTCTCGTCCAGAACCCACTTGGTCCGGAATCCTTTTAGGCCGGAACCCCTCCCTACTTCGAATGCTTCTGATGAAATCCGGAATGCTCCTATTTGCTTCGGAACCTCTGAAGTAGCTCCGGAAGCCTTAAGTACCGAACCCTCTCGCAATTCAGGAAGCCTCCTACCCGGAAAATCTCGCACCTCAGGACTCCTTGACTCCGGAAGATCTTGCCCCACCCGCCTCGTTTCAGAAACCTTGGGCCGGACCGGGCTCCGCCTCCTGACCCGGAAACCGAGAGAAGTCGTCCGGATCTGAGCAAGCGACTTCGGAACTTCGCCTGCGACTCCGAAACTTCGAGATCTAGCTCCGGAACTCCTCTGTTTGCTTCGAAAATCCGAGAAGATGCTCCGGAATTTGCTTAATGGCTCCGGAATACTTCCTAAGCCTTCGGACCCTCACAGAAACCAGCTCCCACTTAGGATTTTTGGCATTTTTGGACCTTTTTATCATTTAAAGGCATATCACACCAAACTCAAAAAATTTCCTATCCTAAACCCCTTAAACCCCCATTTTATGCCAAAATTAATTATTTTAAACATATGTGTACAAAATAATACCCAAGATTTTAAAGAGATTTTTAGAGGATAAAAAGGGTTTGACTTTATGATGTGATGCTAAATCCTCCATTTTCCTATGCAAATCCCAATTAAACACACATTACCCTTTGAAAATAAGCTTTACCCACCAGTTTTCCATGCAAATGTCAAGTCACTCCTTATCCCTCCATCTAGAATACGTGAACTTCTTCTTCCCCCTTATCCCATTTCCCACTTTCATCTCCAGCAAGCTCCTAAGAATTCTCTCAACTCCTTCAAACTCCAAAGTTCATTCCTTCAAGGAAAATTTCCATAATTTTTGTAAGTGTTCATCCTCTTTTACTAGTGATTCTTCATATTATTCCTAAAGACTTCCTTATATTTACACATATAATTATTCTTAGGATTTTCTAAAGTTCAAAAAACACCTCCAAGTGCTAGAACTTGGAAATTTTTTACATCTCTTCCAACCTTCAGCAAACTAAACCAAGGTGAGCTTCATACCCCACCTTTTTCCTAAGCTTTTATTGATTTTGGGGGAGAGTACAAGTCACCTCTTGTTCTAAATTCTTGAATGATTGCATGAATACGTGTGTTTGATATGTGTGTTGAAATATTATTATATATTTTTTGTTATATACAACTCTCTATGAATGTGAAGTTCCACAAAACTCATGAAAATAAATAATATTTTAATCACTACATAAATAATACAATTTACAAAATGAGCCTCCCAAGTTTTGGGGAGTGTTCAACATGCACCCTTGTATCCATGCTTTTCATAACTAGAAATCAAAGTTGTTGTAATAGACCTTGAAATGTTGATACCAAGCCTAGAATTTCGAAATTTAACTTTGTGTTCCATAAATGACTATTTGCAAACTGTAAAGGGGTTATTTATAAAATTTAGTATAAGTAAGTTCACCAATAATATATGCAAATAGAACCTTTATGACAGAAATTTTTGCATGTCATAAAGCTGCTGTCATAACTTCACACAAGTCTTAGCTTTACACAAATCATAACTTGGCATTTCCCCGGTAAATGGGGTCTCGCTTAGTGATATATATAGAGAGGGGAGCCATTTTAACCGGCTTCGCTAATATTGAATCGATTTGATAAATATTGAAAGCGGATTATTTTCAACAAACGAAACGAAACGGAATATCTAGTCAACAAGTACAACTGTTGTTATTTATTTAGTAAATAATCGATTTTAACGATTTGATCAAAACGGTTAGTATTCTAGTCAGACAAATCTTGACAGTACATATATTACATACAATGGTGTACGCTTAAGTCCTGTAAGAGTTATAACCAGAGTCTCCTGGAAATGGAGCGGGAATTTGTGTATAGATCTATACGGGGTTGATACCCCACACCTTCGTTGTTCGCTACAGCTAGACCGACCAGTCTAGGGTGACAAATGTCTTGAACAAACCGACGCTAGAAGAATGTCATAACAGGCACTCCGTCATATTAGTATGGTTATAACGACTCACTAGAATATATCAGAAGTGTACTTATATAGATTTCACCTTTGGTTTATAATCAACTGTGTTTTGAATCACCTCAAACGAGACTATTTACACAAGTGTTATTGTTTTAAAAGCTACTATTTTATACATAAGAAAATATAGGATTTTCTGGAGGAAACGATGTTATATGATTTTGAAAACAAAGAACTAAGACACACATGCAATTATACTTGATTTGAAATAAGACTTACATCGATTCTGATAAGAAAATATTGGATTTTCTGGATTTCTAAACTACCATCAAAGTTTTATACAAAAATACCTATGTACTCACCAACATATTTTATGTTGATGCTTTTCAAACGACTTGTATTCTCAGGAAACCAATAAGCAGGTTGTTGGATCATGGACTCAAGATTGTTTTGCTATCTTTTGGAATTTGCTTACTAATGTCTCTTTTGTGTAGTATTTGAGAACATAAACACAATGTAAAACAAATGTAAGCTTGTGTTAATGTATGATGCTTGGATTTGCTATGTTTCATTTATATGCAATTGTTATGGTACTACACAATGAAGTCACCCGCCTCTGGACGTTTCCGTCGTTCTGGTTCGGGGGTGTGACACCACTAGTGTGTCGAGGTCGCTAGTCACCGAGCCAAGTGCCGTCGTCATCGTTTTTCCGTTGTGACTGGAGATGAAGAACGGCGGAGGACTTTGTGCAGTCGGGAGTGGAGAGGGCCAAGTCACAGCCACCATGTTGTTGTGGTTGTTGCTGCTGGAATACATGCCCACCGCCAGACGCCGTGACTTTCCTTGCCTGGGAAACAAGTCGTGGAGGAGCCGCAACCCTCGTTTGAATTCTGATGCCACCATTTCTTCTTTTTCTCTTCTTTCCGCTAACTCCGTCTGCCGTCTGCACCGCCGTTAACTGCTGCCGCTACCGTGTTCGTCGACGACAACCACCTCCTGCCGCCATTTTTCATCCTACTGTTGTATTTTGACACCACCAGCCACCATGGAGGTGGCTGTTAGCTGTGTGGGTGTGTGATTTTGCATTTAATATGCGTTGTGTGTGTTTTGTAAAGCCGGAAAAATCAATAAAAGGTCACCACTACCACCACCACCATCTGCCACCGCGGCCACCACAGGGTGGTTGTGTATGTGTTTATTCCCTTAGATGTGTGTTTATTTTGGGATTAAAGATTTGTACAATGTAATTAGAAAATGGAATAATAAAAAGAAAGTTCAAAACCACCACCGTAAGGTGGTGGTTGTCGCCTCCTGCCGCCACCAGCCGCTGAGTTGGGTGGCGATGTGCTCGTTGTGCTTTGATTCGATGGGATACCTGGACAAATGGACTAAAACCCTAATGGGCCCAATAAAGCCCTAATTGATCAAAAGACCTAGCTATTAGGCTAAGATGGGTTGGAAACCCTAATTAGGGTTTAGAAAACCCAAACATTGGATTTATGGGCCTTGGACTTATTAGGACCCACATTTGGGCCATTGGAATGGAATTGTGTATTAAGCCCAATCACACCATATGACTTATCTATTTGAGTGATGGACTTAATGGGTTACGTGAGAAACACTTAACCCTAGTTGTCATATTATTTGAAATCCTAATTTTGGGAATTTGATCGGAACCATAGTCGAATTATTCACCAAACTTAATATATTAATTAATAACCATTTGCATTCAACCTAAAGCAATATTGGACTTGATGGATTAAGTCCTTAACGGGTTAAGTAGGAACACTTAACCATAATCATCATTTCATGTAAGAAACCCTGATTTTTAATTGGGCCTTGAGTTGGGTCTTTTTATTGGGCTTTGGTAATTGGTCCATTAATGGGCCATCCAAAATCAAGTATATGGACTAGAATAATTTAATGGGATTTATTGTAAGGTCTATGTAAGAGGTTTGGGCCCAATTTGGAAAATTAGGCCATAGATGGGCCTCATTGATTATGAGATATTGGGCCATTAGAAAGGCCAAAATTTTGGACTGGACTAAATGGATGGGCCTTAAAATAAGACCATGTAAAGGTTTGGGCCCAATTTGGGAATTCGGGCCATATGTTGGGCTTTAGCCCATTACTTGACTTTTGGGTCTTTGGAGTGTGAGTTGGACCTTGGGCTTGGAACCCAATTATTAATTGAGTATTGTTTGATGTTAACAGTTCGGGAATCTGTCAACCAACAACTGGAGTTTTATCTGTGGGACTTCAGCAGTTCCAGGTGAGTTCTCCTCACTATATCAATAGGGTCTAAGGCACCAATGTCGGCCCTTTATGGATTTGTATATGGTTATGGCATGATATATTTATTAAGTACATCATGGTAGTTAGGATGGTGATATGCTTATGCTTAGTGACCTGGTTAGGTCAGTGTCCTGGTTATAGGATGATGATATGTTTGTGACTGGTTGGGTCTGTATCCCGGTTATTGGGATGTTGCTAGGATTAGTGATTTGTTAGATCAGTTTGACTGTTATATGATATGAGCTAGCGTATGATATTTTTGTGCACATGTTTGTTTGGTTGGGGGTTGGGTTGAGGCGGTCCTACTTTGTGTTGTAGTCCAACATACCCGGCGAGTGATCCGGATAGTCTGTAGGCCCTGTGAGGCGGTCCAATCATGCCGAAGGCTTGGAAGCAGTCCAGATAGGTTGTAGGCCTTGCGAGGCGGTCCAGTCAGGCTGAAGGCTCATTATGCATGTTGTTCTGTACTTGTTATATGATATGGTTATATTTTTATGGCCTTGGTATTTTGGGGGAAATCACTAAGCTTTGTGCTTAGGGTTTCAGTTTATTGTTTTAGGTGCTTCAGATATCTCGGCAAGGCGAAGGCGTGACCGTACACATTGTAACGCCCACAGATCCGAGCTAGTCAATTTAGAGACAATGAGCGTCAAAAATGAGTTTTTAATGGAATATTATTTAGAAGGTTTATACTTAACCAAGTTGTAGTATATGTTACAATGGTTCCGTACATATAAAGAACGCCGAAATCTGAATTATAACGAAGAAGTTATGGCCCGTCGAAGTTTTACGGCAAAGCACGACACCGGGAGACGTAAATAATGAAATTATGATGGAGGACTTTTGAGCCTTAGTGATCTAAACAAAAGTTGTAGTATACATTAAACCAAGAACGTACAAAAAAAGAACGCCCAAATTTGACTTCATATGAGGAAGTTATGAATTTTCTAAGATTTGGCATAGCAATGCACGACCCAAAACTCGAATTTTAGTTCGGGCGGTTTTGGACTACGTGACCTAAATGAGTGTTGGAGATCTCATTAATAGGAACTCAACGATAAAAAGACAGACGAAAACGGAGTCCGTATGTAGAAGTTATGAATTTTACGCGGACATTTAACAGTATAATCTCCTCCTACTGTTAAATTTAGAATCGGTCAATAATTAGCCGATGGATTCTAAATGAAAGTTGTAGATATTGTTTTTACCTATGCGTGGATATAAAGAACGTCAAAAACGCAGCTCGTATGCGAAAGTTACGGGGTTTAGAAGTCGGCAGGATGTTGTTGCAAAAGGGGTAACACGACACAAATAGGCCACCCACGTTTTGCCACCAGAATGGTGATACCTGGACTCGACGAGTGGTGAAACTCTTTTCTCACACCTTCAAACTCTTCTTTCTCTCTCTATAAACTCTCTTTAAGCCCCCCCAAAGCCTATGGTAACTCCCTAGCACGAGGCGGAAGCCCCGTAGCGCCTGACGGCTCCGAAAAGAAGAGCTTTTGACTCAGAAACTCTGCTTCGGTGGAGCCCGGTTTTGCGAAAAACCCGTTGTAAGTGAGCTACGCCTACCCTATCTTTAGTATAGCTTATGTTCTAATATAGTAATGTTATTAGGACCTTATAATGAGTATTTGGGCTATTTTTATGAGTTATATAAGTGTCGTTATAATATCTTTTTAACCACTCATGGTACGGGGAATCTAGTTGAAAGGGCCGCATAGGGTTGTTGGATTTCAGAAGTGCTATATGCCAAAATGGTCGTGCCCTCTGGTGTTTTATGTCTGGCCTCTGTCTGTATATAGTGGTTGAGAAATATTGTTTCGTGCTTATATAATAGTAATAATAGCAAGACTATTAGTTAGTCTCGGTGAATATTAGACTAAACTCTAGTGGTAATGATACTAGGTTTTGTCAAAAGAAAATTATGTTAAGAGTAACGAGGTGATGTCCGAGTGCCGAGCCACCACCTTATCAAGTGAGTGCATGGTCTCTTTCATCTTACACATAGATATGAATTATTTTATATAAAATACGTGCTATGTGTGCATATTATCTGTATACTTGCTATCTATGTTGGATGAACGATTTTATACAAGTTTTATATGATTTAAACTGTATATGTATTTATATCTACATAATATGTTGGGTAAAACATGGGTAGATGAAATATAAGTTGGATGATGAGTTGAAAGGTGATATAGACCATGAGGTAAGGGTGAGAGGTGGATGATGTGAGAAGCCTTGTTCCCAAATGTTGACCCTGTCATCTAGCAGAGTATGGATGACAACCATGGACTATTCTAGAAAGTCCTGTGGAACACTAGCAGGCTCGCAACATGTAGGTGTTGTGAATGATGTGTTCACTGGTGTACTTTAAAAACCCATTGACATGTATTACGAGTGGACTCTTGAAAACGATATTGTCAATAAACGAGATAACCCTAGCAGCCGTGCTCGAAGGACAATACCTGCAGCTGCGCCTCATAGAGAATGTCACAATTCTAGTAATTGTACCTAAGTGATAAAACTAACAGATGTGCTTGACAGTTGTGTCATTGACAATGATGGACTTTGTACCCATTCCTTAGGATAATCCTTAGGAATGAATGAATGAGAAATACTGATTCTTAGGGTAGATCCTTAAGAGTAAAGAAGATAATGGGGATGGGTAATTAGGTTAACTGTTTGATGATTAAACATAATAATTATATTATTGTGGGTTGAAAACTCTTTGTACTCACTAGGTTTCCCAACCTAACCCACTAAGTTTATTTATATCATAGGTGTTGATATGTAGTCACATTACACTGAGAGATTAAGGAGATATAAATCACTAGTGATAATGAATGTAAGTTCTGTTTATGCTTATGTTTCTGTATTGACGATGACATCCCAAATGTTTTAAAATGAACAAAAATAATTTTTTTCGGAAATGCTTTGATAACGTATTTATCATGTTTTACTGGGAACAAATTCCGCAACATTTTTATTAAAAGAGGTACTCTGATTTTTATAAAGCATAAACAAAATCAATCTTTTCTGGCTGTGAAAATGGGGATGTCACACACATCCTCGTGTTTTGGACTTATGGTTTCTGGGATACTCTGATATTAAACTATTTTAAAAACATTTTGTAATAATTAATAGTTTATGGATCTTTGAAAAAGTTTTAAATTGGCTTGATTTTTATGTGTGTTACAGATTTATTTAGTTTTGTGTAGGAACTCGACAAGTTGGAGGCCCCAAACTCGTCGAGTAGGAATGGATTTTGGACGCGGATCTTTAAAGTCTACTCGACAAGTTGAGAGACTTAAATCGATGAGTAGGGTTGCCAGAATAAAACCCTAATTTCCAGGGTTTTGCACCCTATTTAAAGAACTTAATGCTTCATTGCGGCCTCCCTCATCGCCCCCTAGTCCAGTAAAACCCTAATACATTATTTTAGACCATTTGGAGTGTGTGTGAGTGTAAAGAGAGTGTTTCCTTGGTGCTTTCTTGAAGGATTTGAAGTTGAAGGTGCTTGGTTCAAGGGAGAGGCTTTGGATCCAGGGATTTCTCTATTGAGGCTGCCACATTAAGGAGTTTGAGTAGGGCAGATTTCAAAGCCGATGATAGTTCAACTACTTCACAACATTTGAGGTAAGTTACCTTCCAGTAAAAGTGGATCGAAGGCACTGATGTTGGCCCACTAGTAGCTGATTATAGTTGAGATGATTGTCTTTGTGATAATTGTTTGGTCTGACATTATCTATAATGTTTTATGTGCTAGTATGCTATGATATTATGTGATAGTGGTAGGAGGGGTAGGATAGTCCCCGGTTAGCAGTTGAAAGAGACTGAAGGGGTAGGCCAACACCAAGAACACATACTTGAAAGTAGCTGAAAACCCAAGAACATCAACCTCTTCTAGCCGTAAACTCCAATCAGCTTTCCATCTTGCGTCTAACACTCTTATTTGTAAGTTAAACTTACAAATTAGTCAATTTCCTTATCATATTTGTGATTTTATTCACTAAAATTATACATATATATTACATGAAATGCTTATAGAATTTGTTTTGACTCGGGATCTAACTTGTGGAAAAACATCCTAAATCGAACCTTCAGTCGAATCACTCACAGAAAGTTGAGTTCATAAGCCTACATTTTTATGATTTTTAACTGTTGGGGGGGGGGGGGGGGATACAAGTGAAACACAATAAAAATTGTGTTTATATCTAAATGTTTTTAAAGTTTTTAAATTGTTATAATTATCAAATTACATATTTATATATGTGTAAATTATATAATTTGGATTCAGAAGATTTAGAATATGTAATTTGACCCTATTTCCTGTTCCTTGTTGGGTTGTGGGCTGGGGTAAAGTTATTTATTCGAAGGTCTAATTAATCACAATTATTTAAATATTACATTTATATAAATATAAAATGGTTTTCAAACTGATTAGTGCTATTTAAGTACAAACAGTGGATTTCATAGAATGACAATATTACAGATTCTTACAAAAGTTAACAAAAGTTTTCATTACAGTTAAACTATAATAGGTATAGTTTATAGAACTCATTCATTGGTTTCAAGGTTCAGAGTACATAACAGAAAACAAACAGGGTACATAACGGAAAACAAGCAGAGAACATTTTTCATAAATAAATAGAATACTTTATTAAAAACAAACATATAAACTATATTCTATATAGTTTATGAAATTTAATTACGGTATATTTATTACATAGTAAATTTTCAATATTTTACACATAATCATCAATATAGCATTTATGAGATAACCTTCATGTACTTTTCTAAGTACCCAACAAGTCCTGAAATTATAACCAGGGTCTCCTGGAGGGAGAGCGCGACACTTGTATATTAATCTATATGGGATTGACAATCATACACCTAAATTGCTAGCTACAGTTAGGCAGTCATGCCTGGGGTGACAAATGTCCCACCAATAACGACGCCTGAAGAACGTCGTGTTCAGGCGATCATAAGTCATCTAGTATGGTTATAATAACTCACAATTTGGTATTGAACAAAATGATTAGTCTATGAATAAGTAAACTTCACATAGTTTTATTTAATTATAAGACTATAAATACAGTATTTATAGTTGGTTATACCAACCAATTACAAATACATGAGCTCCATACTAGTACAAGAATAGAATACTATTTCAGTATAGAGAAAAAAATAATGTTCATGGTTTTATGAGAACTAAAATGCATTTTTCTACTTTAGAGTACAATAAGTTTTACACATTTTGCTTACAATATATTACAACAGAAAATATAGGATTTTCTGGGAAAAACATGTTTACAGTAGCAAGGAACAAGAAAATAGATTTCAATTACAAATATACTTATAAATTCACCAACTTAATTGTTGACACCTTTTCAAAACTACTTGTATTCTCAGGGAAACAGTAACACAGGTGCAGCCACAACTTTTGAGAAGACGGAGATCGATAAACTCATGTATTTTAAACTTTTACTTTTGGTGTCATGTATACTATGTTTTGAACACAGATGTAAAACTTATAACTTTGTAAATACAGTGAATGTTGTACTTTGATTACTATTATGCATTGTTGTGATACTGTACATGACGTCCTCCGCCCACGAATGTTTATGTCGTTCCGGTTTGGGGGTGTGACAGATTGGTATCAGAGCATTGTTTATAGTGAACTCAGTATATCAATCCATAAAAGATATGCAAACTATAAATGTTATGGGGCTAAAGCGCTCTGACTACAAGTTTACTTTTAAAATCTAAGTATTTTATAAGAAGTATACTAACATGCATATATATAAGAAACAGTGTCACAGTAAGAACTATACAAAAGTATTTGGATGTTGGACACTATAGTTAAACCTGGATAGTTATGTAATCATATCTGGGATCAATATAGCCTGATCAACTATATTTATTTGAGATATGACCAACATGTGTTTGGGAGTGATAGTGGTGTTGCAACAAGTCTAAAACTTACCTAAGTAATAGAAGAACTCTAGAATTAAACATAAATGTAAAATACTATAGGAGTATTTTATGACACTATAACACAGAAACAATAAGGTACAAGAGAGTCATCCTTACTAGAAACAAACATGTGAAAACAAAGGATCATTACTGGTAGAGCTATAAGTATTAAGTGTATATATTATCGTTATATATAATTAAGGTTTTATAGACTTAGAATGAGTGGTTTAGCTTTACTTCCTTTTCCTTGTTTAGATGTGGATATAGAGTAGGATCATTTATTCAAAGGTCTATTCTACCCGAGTTATATATAATTAGTATACACTTTGTGGTTATAAAAGGACCTAGTATTAGTCACACCATACATAATACATTAACTGTTAACCATAAGTTTCTTATATGGAAACTTTAAATTGTCTATTTGATTTATCATATCTATTTGATGTCTCTTATATCCCTATTATCGCATAGATAACATGGCTGGATTTCATTTACCGGGAGATCCATATTTTCCCAATCAAGGGAATGAGGGATGGAATAATGCAGAACTAGAAAATGATCCTGTAGATCCAACAGAAGAGGATTTCCCTGAAGATTCTGACTCAGAATCAGGAGCTTATAACCCACCTCAAGTTGCCCAAAATCCCAATCCTCGACAAAAGTTTCATGGTTTGACACCTCAATGGGCAGTAAACTTAGATAGGTGGAGTCATGAACAGGTTCAGGACCGTCCTTACAATGCAGACCAAAGCTTCTACAATCTTGATGAAGGAGGCTCAGGAGACAGAGCCCTTCCAGTGTTAGTTTGTCGGATTGCGCGTAATGATGAACAAGGAATATCTGCCATTGATGGATTCATACAAGTTAGTGTTACCACTAGAGTCAACACACTTCGTCTTCACCACCTGATTGGAAACCATGAGACAACCAGGAATATTACCGAAACCTTATGAAGGGAACTAGCTACAAGCAGAACTAAAGTTTGAGAACTTCGAGAACGCCATGTGACATTAGAAAGGCGTACGTTTGCCACAGAACGCCAGTTGGCTAAATTCAGGGTTGAATCTAGTAGGAATCCGAACAACACTCCTCGTGAGTAGAGCATACTCTACTCACTCTTTTGGGATGTAGTCTAAATTTATGTATATACACTAGTGATGTTTTCATGTACATAGTACGACCTTGAAATTTCATCTTTCGATAGGTCAATATGCTGTCAACTTTTCAGTTAAATTGGTATATTAGAGACCTACTACAAGGTCAAATTTTCCGAACTCTATGTATCTGATATATCAATACATGACATGCATCTTATTTCCTTTGAAAAATCACTATCCAATTTCACATTATCATTTTACAAGTTATTCCTTGTAATGGACTACTATGTAAACTTTTTCTGAATACATGTAGAACTAATGTAATTAGTTCAAAGACATCTTATTTATTATCACTATTGATGTCTTAATACTTTTCCATTTTTATATCTTGAAGCAAAATATGCCTCCAAGAAATAGTAACTGCTACCATGGTTGCTGCCATTATGCAAATCAACGTCAATGTCAATGAAGCGCCTCCACCACCACCTCCACAATATGATACTGCTGTTTTCCAAGCAGTAGTAACTGCTACCATGGTTGCTGCCATTATGCAAATCAACGTCAATGGTACTAGTGGAGCTGGCAGTGGTGCTTACAATTTCAATCATGGTCAAAGTATTGGACACCCTCGTGAGTGTTCATATAAAGACTATACAAATGAAAAGCCTAAAACATTTGATGGCACAGGAGGTGTCATTACTCTGACACGTTGGTTCGAGAAAATATAATTAGTGTTTGAAATTTGTGCTTGCCCTGAAGCAAGCAAAGTAAAGTTTGCAACTTGTACCTTCCTAGACAGAGCCCTTTCGTGGTGGAATGGATATGTCGAATCCTTATCCCTTCCATTCGCCAATGCTATGGGATGGGATGATTTAAAAATCCTGATGCTAGCAGAATATTGTCCCTGAAGAGAAATTCAAAAGCTAGAGGAGGAACTCTGGAGTCTAACGATGAAAGACTCCGATATTGCTACATATACTGCCAGGTCCAGTCACCTGGCTATTCTGTGTCCAGGGATGATTCTTACTGAGAGCAAGAAAGTTGAGAGATATATATGGGGACTCTCTCCTCAGATACAAGGAAATGTAATAGCCGCTAACCCTCTCACTTTTGACAGTGCCAAGTGTTTGGCACAAACACTAGTAGACCGCGGAGTTCGTCAGGGCTTTATGGTACCCATCCTGGAGAAACCCAAGGAAGGGGGCAGTAAGAAGAAATTCTGGAAAAAGCGAAAGGGGAAATCGTCTCAAGAGCCCTCAAAAAAGCAACAAACAGTGGCAACACACACTGCTATTGTTCCTACTACTGTTCTAATTCTTTTTCGTACCGTCTGCTACTCTAGCAACCCTAAGTAGATGCGCTGGAACTTTGACAAAGTGCAATAAATGCAACTTCCATCATACGGGAGCTTGCAGAGAAATGCACTACAAGAACTGTAACAGAAAGGGGCATATTGCCCCTTTCTATAAAGCATCAACACAACCCATTTCTTAAGTCCCTACTACAGGAGTGAGGCAATCATGCTATGAATGTGTGGAAATAAGGTTTTTCAAGAGAATATGTCCTAAGACAAAGAATGTTGGTGGTACAGGAAGAGTCTTGGAGATTGGCTATGAAGAAGCGGTAGCGGTTCCTAATGTAGTGATCGATATGTTTCTTCTCAACAATTCTTACACATGCATTCTTTTCAATACAGGTGTAGAGAAAAAATTCATAAGCCATAAATTCAAACATCTTCTAAAACAAAATCCCAAAGCACTAAAAGATACATTCACCATTGACATGGCCAATGGAAAAACCGAGAATACAAATGACATATACATAGGATGCACACTTACTCTAAATAACCATTCATTCCAAATTAACCTTATACCGGTCTCAATTAAAAGTTTTGACATCATAATCGACATGGATTGGTTAAGTATTCAACGTGCTGATATCCTGTGTTACGAGAAAGCTATCCGTCTTAATCTGCCAAGTAATGAATCTCTCATTATCTATGGTGACAAATCTGGTGCAAGTCTCCAAATCATTTCTTGCATCAAGGCTTAAAAGTATCTTCGCAAAGATTACTACGCCTTCTTAGCTTACGTTGTTGATAAGACACAAGAAGTGAAAAGCATCAAGGATATCCCTGAAGTCTGTGATTTCCCTGATGTGTTCCCTGAAGATATCTCAGGAGTCCCTCCTGAACGCTAAGTAGAATTCCGAATAGACTTGATTCCTAGAGCTACCCCTATAGCTAAATCCCCATATCATCTTGCACCTTCAGAAATGTAGGAGCTATCCAGCCAGTTGAACAAACTTATCAGTAAAGGCTTCATTAGACCAAATTTTACAAGCATAGATTTTAACACGGAAACAAACCTATAAACTATATTAAGTATGGTTTATGGAACGAACGTACTACTTTTACAAGAATTCATATTATTTACAAAAAGGGCTTTCATTGTATTATTCGTGAATTCTTTGAGGGAACAAATTTGTGAGAGATGACATCGAGTACTTACCTAAGTACCTAGATACGTCTACCTTATGAACCAGAGTCTCTGGAGGGAGAGAGTGAGTTTGTGTATAGATTTATACGAGACTGACAATCCTGCACCCTAACTATTAGCTACAGTCGTGCTGGGTGACAAACGTTATTAACGTTTACGATGTCTGAAGTACGTCGTAGGGTTTAATGTCCATCAGTATGGTTATAAGAACTCACCGTGATATAACATGGCCTCGTTCACGTAATAATATAATTAACAAGTAGTCATTAGGGTTAGTAACTATGTGATTACTTAGTATATACATCAGGGTGATATGAAATTAACATCCGACATGCAGTGTGATGTGTGACTTCCGCCTCATATCCTATTCCTTTTTTGGTTGTGGACATATGGCAGAATCACCCAATCGACTGTCTGTTCGATCTAGATTTCTATAACTCGTATGTACTAAGTGATCATAGGAGGGTATTAACATCACTTCCAGTTTACAGAACAAACACATTTTCACCTAGTTTTATTTAATAATAAAGCTACACTTTAACAACTTTGTATGGGAAATACTTGTACCTTTTAGTTTTGGAACATTTAAGTCAACAACTCACTCTTGTGGAAAATATAGGATTTTCCAGGACAAATATCAGTACTTAACAAGCAAATAGTTTACCATTCAAATAATGAGCAAAAATGGTTAATTCTATAATTCCTTAGTTTATGCATGAAGATTATGTATAAAGAATATCCGATAGACAGTGGAATGTGTGGTTTCCACCTCATTTCCTGTTGCTTGTTTGGTTGTGGGCTTAGGGCAGATCCACAAAATCAACTGTCCGTTCGATCTTGGTTTACATATAGCTAGTATAAGCTAAGTAGTCATAGAAGGAACTTACATTATCACACTCTTACTAAGAAAATATAGGATTTTCTAAAGGAACACACTCATCACAACTTAGAGGACTATTACAGTTAACTTTGTAAGTACCAAGTCAATACGTCAGGTTTATATACAATGAGGATCTGACAAATAGTGGGATGTGTGCTTTACACCTCATTTCCCGTTCCTTATTTGGTTGTGGGTTTGGGTCAGAGCCACACAATGGATTGTCTGTTTGATCCGGATTGTATATAACTTGTATACACTAAGTACTTGTAGAAGGAACTAGTATGAGTCATTTTACTTACCATTAATTACATCAGAAAATATTGGATTTTCTAGAGAAACACATCATGTTTTACAAAGAACAAAGAACCTATTTTCTAAAACAAAACGCTTATGAACTCACTAACTTTAATGTTGACACTCTTTCAAAACCACTTGTATTCTCAGGACACTAGTTATGACAACTAGAAACTTTTATTATGTACGGTTGGTCAACTTTATCAATATTTAACTCGACTCTATCTCATTTTAACACCGTTTAAGGGTTTGTTTAAGTGTTCTAAGCTTGAGTACAACCGGGAATGAAATTAGGAATGAGTCAACAAGTCGTATAGGGACAAAACCGGGCCATGCACCCTATTGGGAGGAGTGTACGGCTGTACACACGGGTATGTGGCCGCACACCTACCCTCAGCCTCATAATCACCTCTATATATAGGGGAGACCCCTTCATTCATTCTTTTCCCTTTTGGTTGCACTCTACTTTCTATCTCTAGAATCATCATCCAAGAATACTACAAAGGATTCAAAAACGTGAGTATTTCATCATATAGCTTGTTATACTTGAAAGACCCCTTGATCTAAGCCCTAAATCATCATGTTCTTCATCACTTGAAGGTGTACGGCCGCACACCTTCATAAGGTGGCCGTACACACATTTAAAAAAACTCTCCAAAGTGAGAGTTTGGCCCCCATCTAGTATTTGGACTTGGTATTAGCCTTGAATCACCTGAAAATTGACATTTTGGGCTTAGATGAAGAGTGTACGACCGCATACCCCTATGTACGGCCGCACACACACTCTTATGGCCTTACACCCACTTTGATGCTCATATTTAGCCTTAAACTTGCAAAAACCACTAAGTGTGGGACCTAGAACACTCATTGGATGCTTGTAGAACATTGGAAACACCTCAAAAACACTCCCCATCATGAGTGTATGACCGTACACCCATGACCGTACACACCCAAAAGGTGGCCACACACCTCCCTCATTCGATCATATATGGTTCCGACACTTAGTTCAACCATTTCCAGGTCCTTAGGGTGGTTTCCCATCATGTTTAGTTGTTAAATACCCTAATCTAATACATATATGTGTTACCATATGTTAATAGGGTCCACTTGCGTACGAAACATCAGTTGACACTCAACACTCATACCGATCGTACATTCGGATCCTACGTTAAACTGTGAGTTCATACCCTACGCTTTTATAAGTTTTTATAACATTTTCAGGGGGCGGAATACAAGCCAAATACAAAGGTTTTCTTAAGTTAAAACTGATGTAATTTCAACGGGTTTTTTTTACATCAAACATCTAGATACTTTATCCCTTTTGTAATATGCGGAGCATAAGGGATGTTTTTCTAAACTTAATTGCAAAGTTTTCAGAACAGTACATGAATGTAACAAACCATTCAAACTATAATAGGTATAGTTTGGGAATTTCATTACCAGTCTTACGGATTCAAACTACATACAAAGTCAAACGTATAAACTATGACATATTTAGTTTATCCATTACTACTTTCAGATAACAAGAGTATCTTACTAAATAATTATTTTGTGTATAATTATTTATACTCTATGCCTTATACAAACGATTTTGAACACGAGAACCACAGAACAACACGTAAACTAGTTAATATAGGATTGTGAGACCTATCTTCGTTATGTCCCTCGGGGTACTAGTAAATCCTCACCTATAGTATAACCAGAGTCTCCTGCAGGGAGAGTGTGAAATTTGTGAATAGATCTATTTGGGACCGACAATCCCACACCTGAATTGTTAGCTATAGTTAGGCAGACACACCTGGGGTGACAAATTTTGTAATCATACGATGCCTGAAGAAACGTCAAGGAGGTCATCAGTCATATTAGCATGGTTATACGAACTTACAATAATATAAACTAACCTTTGTTTACGAGATTTATTTCTTCAATAGTTTTATGTAATTAATAAAACTACATATCTACTTACTGGAGGGTATTCCAGAGATCCAAATCTTGGTTTTATTTGAGTAATAAAACTACTATACATACTGGTGGTAGCCAGAGTTTTCAAACATATCATACACTACATACTGGTGGTAGCCAGGGTTTCGAACAGAACATACGCTACATGCTGGTGATAGCTAGGGTTTTCAAACGCAACATACTTTTCATGCAATAATCAACAAACATGTTAGAAAATATTGGATTTTCTTGGAAAGCATGCATATATATTTCAGAACTTGATAACAATGGTTTTCTATACAAACGTCATTTTACTTATATCGAAAAGAACCCATTTGTACAAATTCGGTGACTAGTTTTTAATACAAAAACATGCTTATGAACTCACTAGCTTTATGCTGATACGTTTTCAAAACCGCTTGTATTCTCAGGACAACGATAGATAGTGTGTATTACACAAATATAGTTCTTGTACCATTATGTTTTTGTCCATTAGTTAGAGGGGTGTTCATGTAAGTTATTTATTAGTTAAAGGGGTGTTCATGTAATTTATTTACCTATATATATATATATATCATTGTAACTCTCGTGTATCTACAACAAAGAGTTTTTCATTAACTTTCACATGGTATCAAGCCTTGTAACTCCCAACCTTCTTTTTCCATCCCTCTAAAACCTTCCTTCTCTTCTTCTTTCTCTCCCACCATCAACTTTCCTCACCCTTTAGCTTCCTCATCATGTCTAACTTCAATGCCTCCTCTCTCTCTCTCTCTCTATGAACACTATCTTACATCTCATCACCATTCGCCTTTCTTCATCCAATTACCTTCTATGGAAGAATCAAATGATCCCTCTTTTACAATACCAACAACTTCTTGGTCATGTTGACGGCTCCATTTCAACCCCACCGCCCTCCATTTGGGTTGATAACAAGCCGACCTTGAATCCGACATTGGCAGAGTGGGTCTCCACCGATCAAAGGGTTGTTATTCTTCTTCAAGCTTCTCTCACAGAAGAAGCTTTTTCTGAGATTGTGGGCCTCTCAATAGCTTGTGACATTTGGGTAGCCCTTGAAGCCACCTACAGCAACTCCTCCTTAGAGCATGCCCAAAATCTATGTGATCAACTACGTCATCTTACCAAGGGTTCCTCCACCGTTTAAGAATTAGGCCGAAAATTCAAGTCCGTTTGTGATCAACTTGCCACCATTGGTCAAGGTGTGGAGGAAACTGACAAAATCCATTGGTTTCTTTGCGGTCTCGGTGCCTCGTTTGAGAATTTTTCCATCGCCATCCGTGCTTCCGGGACCATTTTTGGGTTTCACGACTTGTTGGATAGGGCCGAGGGTCATGAAATTTTTCTCAAATCTATTCACGGCGACACCACTCCCTCGATTGCTTTTTCTGCCGGTGCCACTCCCTCCTCAGGTTCAAATGGTGGTCGGGGTCGGGGTGGTCGCTCGTTTCGTGGTGGTCGCGGTCGTGGATGTCGGCCGCCTCATTGTCAACTTTGTGGCCAAAATAGCCACTATGCGTACCAGTGCCCTCAACTTCACTCTTTTGCATCCCCTTCACCCATGCGTGATGTTGATCTCGCTAAAGCTTTTTTAGCCAAGTGCCAAGTTACTCCTTCCGGCCCAGATTGGTTTGTTGATTCTGGTGCCTCCGATCACATGGTGTCTTCCACCGGATCAATGTCTAATGTCGAGCCGTATGGTGGCAACTCTTCAGTGCAATTCGGAAATGTTAATGCACTCAGAATCTCTTCTATTGGTTCTTCCAAAATTGCTAATGGTATTCACTTGCGGGATGTTTTGGTGGTTCCCCGCCTCACCAAAAATTTATTATCCCTAACACGTGATAATCCTGTGGATGTTCTTTTCTCTGGTTCATCACTTTTTATTCAGGATCGAACAACGAAGCAGGTCCTAGCACAAGGAAAATGTGATCGTGGGCTTTATGTTCTAGCCACTTCTCCCAAAGCTTATGCGTTTTTTGCCGGATCCAAGCCGAATGCCTCTTTTGAACTTTGGTACTCCAGATTGGGACATGTGTCTTTTGACACTATTTCTATGTTAAATAAACTTGGGCTTTTATCTGTTTCTAGTGTGTTGCCAAAACCAAATATTTGCTCTCCTTGTGAACTTGTTAAGTCTCTTCGCTTGCCATTTTCTAATAATAATAAATGTGCTTTATATATATTAGATTTGGTGCATTGTGATTTATGGGGGCTGTCACCCGTTTCGTCGGTTAATTCATATCGCTACTATGTCTCTTTTGTGGACGATTATTCGTGCTTTACATGGTTGTATCCACTCAAGGCCAAATCAGAATTTTATGATGTTTTCATGTCATTTCTCACTTTTGTGGAAAATCAATTTTCCACCAAGCTTAAAGTTTTTCAAAGTGACGGGGGTACGAAAATTTTAAACTATCGTGTGAAGGGCTTATTAAACTCGCGTGGCATTTTTTTATCAGATTTCGTGTCCATACACCCTGCAACAAAACGGACGAGCCGAACGCAAGCATCGCCATATAATTGAAACGGGCCTTGCCATGATGTTTCATGGTCACATACCCGCCTCTTATTGGGTTCATTCCTTTGGCACCACTGTGTATATTATTAATCGCTTGCCTTCAAAAGTTATTGGCTATCGTTCGCCTTTTGAGATGTTGTTTGGTCGGGTGCCATATTATGATAATTTTCACCCATTTGGGTGCCGGGTCTACCCTTATTTGCGGGATTATTCGCCTCATAAATTGTCTCCACAGAGCATTCCCTGCGTTTTTCTTGGATATCACTCCCAGTACAAAGGTTACTTATGTCTTGATCCTAGATCCTCACGCATCTACATCACACGCTATGCTCGGTTTGATGAGTTGTGTTTTCCTTTTGACACCACTGCCACACACACCGAAATCGTTAATTTACCACTTCACTCCTTTTTGGATGATTTTTCGGGTGTGTCCGTGCCTGCTGCTGTCTCAAATCCTGCTCCAACGGCCTCGCCACCATCTTCCTGTACTGTATGCGATGATCCTCCCATGTCGTCATCACCAGTCGAGCCCCCCAACCCGATCCTGCTTCTACAGTGCCTGCATCAGACTCCTCTTCTGCTGCCTCAGACTCTGATCACGACTCCGACACTGAACCTGCATCGGGTTTGGATTCGGATCCGTTGATACTCGATGTCGACGTTGCGGCACCCTCGCCCTCTGCTCCATCGGCACCAGCTCCTGTTGCTCCTATAGGGCTCCCCATGACCACTCGAGCAAAATCTGGGATTTTTTAACCAAGGCATTGGGCGAACCTTTCTCATATATCTGATGGTGGGCTTTATGCTTCTCTGTTTGCCTCTGTTGACCCGACAACGCATATTGAGGCTCTCAGGGATTCCAAAAGGGTTGACGCCATGCGCTCCGAAATGGATGCACTTTCACAAAATCACACTTGGTCTTTGGTTCCTCATCCTGCTAACACGAATGTAGTGGGGTGCCGTTGGATCTTTCGAACCAAGTACTTAGCCGATGGCTCTATTGATCGACATAAAGCACGCCTTGTTGCTCAAGGTTTTAGTCAAATTCCCGGTCTCGACTTTTCTCATACTTTTAGCCCGGTGGTGAAGGCGGCAACAGTCAGGGTTGTCTTGACTATTGCTGAAACGACCCAAAAGTACGACCCAAAAATTTCGTTTTTAATACCATCAAAACTATAATCAGAGTATCATATAAATAAACCATGCGTGATATGCCCCAAAATATAATAAAGTACTGTGCGGAAACTGTAACATACTATGTCCAAAAACAACAACTAAATCAAATCCAGACTAAAGCTGAAACGGTGGTGTGTGCGATGCCGTCACCCAGAGCTCTTCCCTTTGCTTGCGGAAGTACCTGAAACCAAAACTGAAACTATAAGCACGAAGCTTAGTGAGCTCCCCCAACTTACCACATACCATACAACAACATATAAACACATATTGGGCCTTGCCCACTGCATCGGGCCGGGGCCCGGAAACTGCATCGGACCGAAGTCCGGAACTGACTGGGACCTTGTCCCCTGCATCGGACCAAAGTCCAGAACTAACTGCATCGGACCAAAGTCCGGAACTGGCTGCATCGGACCGAAGTCCGGAACTGACTGCATCGGACCGAAGTCTGGAACTGACTGCATCGGACCGAAGCCCGGAACTGACTGCATCGGACCGAAGTCCGGAACTGACTGGGACCGTGTCCCCTGCATCGGACCGGAGCCCGGAACTGACTGAGCATAGCATGGCATATCATAACAAACATACTGCATACTGCATCGGGCCGCAACCCGGAACATAAAACATATAACACATAGCACATGAATTATGTCTGAACCACGAAGGCATCAAACATACTAACTACTACATCGGACCGAAGTCCGGAAACTACTATTAACTGGACGGGCCGGCATTGTGGCCTTAGACCCGCCCCTACGGGAAGGAAACTCACCTCGTAAGCTAGCGGATGAGTGTGTGGCTTGGAAAGCTAACGGCTGCTGCTCCTGAATCTCCTCGGCTACAAATCCATAAACACACTCAATCAATCACTAGCACTACACTCAGGGTAAAATGACTCTTTTACCCTTGGTCAAAGTTGACTTACTCAGGGCTGACTCGCCAAGTCGGGATACCCAACTCGCCGAGTCCTAGACTCCCCACTCAACTCTTACACGCTGATACTCGTCGAGTGTGGCATCGACTCGACGAGTACCCTCTGGATCCAAGAACTCAGATGATCTTCATCCGACTCGCCGAGTCAGATGAACAGACTCGACGAGTTGTTCTTGATCCTCAAGAAGATTGCCTTGGACTCGCCGAGTCGTATGAACAGACTCGCCGAGTCCCTCCATCACTGAGTCTACCCTCAACTCGCTGAGTCCACTCCCTAACTCACCTCGTCCACTCGACACTGAAGAAACTGAAGAACTCGGGACTCGCGACCGGACTCGTCGAGTCGTTCTTCCGACTCGCCGAGTCGCCGCCATGCAACATGTTTTTACTCGATTTCTCTTGAATCCAACACATGCAAATGATAGATCTGGGTCCATTAAGCTGTTTTACCACGTAAAGTTTCCAACTTTACGTGCACAACCACATGAATGAGGGAAATAAGACTAAAATATGCACAATAAGGGTAGATCCATGGCTAATATGTAATGTAACTCCAAAAAGGTAGTGGATCTGGACCCTACAACACCCCAACACTCAGATCTAAAGATATTTCGGCTTAATAACACATTCAAGCAAGCATGAAGCTTGGAACAAGCATCAAATAGCCCTAAAAGAGCTCTAATGGAAGTTTAAGCATGAAACCAGAAGGGAACTCCGAAAATACCTCAATAAGTTCACACTTGACCTCGGATCTTGGCACTAGAACACGTTTCCTTGCTTCCTTCTTCTTCCCCTTCTTCACCTCTTCACAAAATGGAACAAAATCACATATAAGCTCACAAATGGAAGGTTTAGGGTTTCTCACAGTGCTCTCAGGGGGAAAGTGGCGAGATGGAGGCTATAATGGGGTTTAAATAGTGAGCAACCCGGGGATTTAGGGTTTCTCCCAAACGGACGGACTCGCCGAGTCCATGATATGGACTCGCCGAGTCGCCGGCTCCCGCGTGCCCATGATGCGCGACTCGACTCGGCGAGTCAGGCTAGAACTCGCCGAGTCCCTCTTAAAAACTTAGCCTAAAATCAAGTTAATTAACATACCGGAAACGGGTCGTTACAATTGCTATTATTAATAACTGGCAGCTCCACCAACTTGATGTCAACAATGCCTTTCTTCATGGCCACTTGTCCGATATGGTGTATATGCGATGACCACCTGGGTTCGAGGATCCTCATTTCCCTAATCATGTTTGCAAGCTTAACAAGGCCATTTATGGCCTCAAACAAGCTCCTAGGGCCTGGTTTCATCGCTTGAGCTCCTTTCTTGTGGCAAATGGGTTCATTTGTAGTCGTGCGGATCCCTCTTTGTTTGTGTTTCAACGTGGTGCTTGTCTCTTATACCTACTCGTTTATGTGGACGATCTTATCCTAACAGGCTCCGACACGGCTGTTATTCGCTCTTTTATCTCCAAGCTTCACACTGAATTCAAGATCAAGGACCTTGGTCACCCCAACTACTTTCTCGGTTTAGAAGCCAAGCGTCTTTCGTCTAGGTTGTTTCTTATTCAGTCCAAGTATGCTCATGCTATTGTTTCCCATGTTGGCCTACTTGAGTCGAAGCATGTAGTGACCCCACTATCCCTGAGTGTCTCTTTTGTTGCATCTGGTACACCTTATCAAGATTCGACCTATTATCGTTCTCTTATTGGGGCTTTGCAATATTTGACCATTACCCGTCCTGATATTTCTTATGCCATGAATCAAGTTAGCCAGTTTCTTTAGGCTCCTACTATTGATCACTATCAGGCGGTGAAGCGGCTTATCCGATATGTTAAGGGCACCCTCTTCTATGGTCTTACTTTTTTGAGACCTACATCTACGACCCTTTTTGGTTATTCTGATGCGGATTGGGCTCGTTGTTTGGATACATGTCGGTCCACCTATTGGTACTCGATCTTCTTGGGGGGTAATCTTGTATCCTGGAGCGCCAAAAGCAGCCTACGGTCTCTCGCTCCAGCTGTGAATCGGAATATCGAGCCATGGCTAACACTGCTGCTGAACTCATATGGATTACTCACTTATTGTGTGAGCTTCACTTTCTTCCCACTGGTCGTCCGACCATCTTGTGTGATAATCAGAGTGCCCTATTTCTCACACAAAACCCGATGTCTCATAAGCACGCCAAACATATCGATCTTGACTACCATTTTGTTCGTGAGCTCGTTGTATCTGGGAAACTCGTTACCATGTTTGTTCCTATAAGGCTTCAGGTAGCGGGCATTTTTACTAAGAGCCTTCCACGACAACAATTTGAACAGTTTCGTCACATGCTTCGCCTTGGACCGCCACCGATTCGCTTGAAGGGGGATATTAGACAAATATAGTTCTTGTACCATTATGTTTTTGTCCATTAGTTCGAGGGGTGTTCATGTAAGTTATTTATTAGTTAGAGGGGTGTTCATGTAATTTATTTGCCTATATATATATATATATATATATATATATATATATATATATATATATATATATATATATATATATATCATTGTAACTCTCGTGTATCTACAACAGATAGTTTTTCATTAACTTTCACAGTGTGACAATCTGAAAACTTTCCATCACTGTAACCCATTCTCGTTAATAAGACCGTTGCGTTCCAATTTTCCATTAACTTTGGTTTAAATTAAGTAAATTGGGATTTCTTATTTTGACATCATAAGTGTCGGAACACAGTGAAAACACGTGAAAACATCCCAAATCTTTATTCGGAAAGTTTCTAGTTTCGACCACTTCGGGTTACAACAACTTAATCGTGTACGACCAAAAGCCCCGTTTAACGTCAATATCGGGTGGAATTTGTGACAACCCGGAAATTTTTCCGTCACGATAACCCGTTCTCATCAGTGAAACCCGTCTATCTTTCAATTTTTCCGCTAACATTTTGGGTTAAGTCATTTAATTTAGGACTTTTATTATGATCTCGTAAGAATTCAAACCCGTTAGAAACACATGAAAATGCCCCAAATTATTATTTGGAAAAATTTTAGTTTTATTCCGTCGGGTTATAAACAATTAAATCGGGTACGACCAAAAGCCTCGTCTAACGTCAGTATCGGGTAGAATTCCACCGGGCCACAAACTCAACCCCTATATAAGGGATTGAGTGGCATCGTTTTGAAGCTTTTTCTCTCTCTCTCTCTCTTAAAACATTTTTTCTCACTACTCTCTCTAGAACTCGAGATTGATCCAAAAACCCCATTTCAAGCCTCAATTTGGTAAGCAATCTATCCTAACTTGTTGTTTAACTTGATTGGTATGAAAATTCATGTTTGAATCACCCAAAACACTCATGAACAAGTGTTTACGGTTTGGGAACCCTCCCAAAACCATGAACACCTCTAAAGAGGGTTTTGAAGCCCCAAAACCCTTCCAAAACCCCTCTAATGCTTAGATATGGCTTAGAAACTTGCATGCATGAGCTTAGGACCCCAAATTTGTACCATTTGATGTATGGACATGAGTTTACATCCCAAGAACATGCTTGGACCATAAACCCTCATTCATGGACCATAAACACCTTTTTAAGGTGTTAAATTGCCCTTAAACACCTCCAAAAGCTTCCATGAGTGCATAAAACCTTATATTCCTTCATGAGATGCACCAATACATACACAAGTGAATCAAACTTGAGTTTATGGCCCAAGAACACTCTTGGACCATAAAAACCCCTTCTTAGGCCATAAACACCCCCAAAGGGTGTTAAAGTGCCTTTAACACCTTGTATGGCTTGGAATTGGACCCAGAACTTTGTATGCTTAACCTACAACCACTAAAACCCATGAATCATGGACAAACATGAGTTTATGGTTGTAAAATCATGTGTTTAAGGTATTAAAATCCCCTAGAACATCTTCATCAATCGTAAACTCCTTATCCAAGGTCATTTCAAGTCCCGATCACTTCCTAAGCTATGGAATCAACCCTAGAACCTTCCTGTGTGCATTGTAAGACCATTTGGCATCCAAGAACACACCACCCATGATTTTACGGCCATAAACTCATGGGGATATGGTCAATGGGCCGTAAGCTCCTCAAGGAGTTTACTCTTGAAGAGTAAACTCCAAATTTAGGCCCTACACGCCCTTAGATGCTACCCGGGTCACTCCGAACACTTGGAATGAAGTGTTTTCGTGTCTCGGAGGGTATATTCTCAATTAATTAGTAGTAAAAAGTCTAATTAGATACAAATGTGTATCTCTTCATATTACATAGGAACCTTGCGCATTCTCAAGCCCCGAACTGACACATAGCGTCCAACCGACACACTTCTCGACTGGTGAGTTCATACTCCTACGTTTTTCCATGTTTTCAATGTTTTCAGGGGGGAATACATGCAAAAGTACAAGGAAATCTTGTACTCAAACTTATGATTTCATTTGAAATGTTACATATTTCGTATGGTTTTAACACTAGAAAACTGTATTAACCAATCGTTCAACTTGTAGAGTAAACCGTCATATTATTTGTGAAACTCATTTTAAAATGTTATATTTTATATTTCACAATTGAATTTCCATATCATTATTGTTAAAAGCATGAATCTTAAAACTTTAAAACGTTCTTGATATCACTCCCCATAGATACGAGAGTGCAGGACTAATAACATTAAACTTAGAACTTTACCACTCCCCGTAGATGCGAGAGTGAAGGAATAATAACATTAAACTTAGAACCTTACCACTCCCCCTAGTTACGAGAGTGGAGGAATATTAACATTAAACTTAGAACATTAGACAAGTCCTTGATAACACTCCCCATAGTTACGAGAGTGAAGGACTAATTAATCCGAATTTCCCGTTTTATTGTCTTTTAATTCATTAATCTTAAGATTGGAGACACGTCCTTGTAACACTCCCCCTAGTTATGAAAGTGTAGGACTACCCCCATAACCAGAATCTCTTGGAGGGAGAACGTGACTTGAGTGTATAGATCTATACGGGACTGACTACCCCGCACTTGGCTGCTAGCTATAGTCGAACCGAAATGTTCAAGGGTGATAAAAGTCATAAAAAGATATTGGCCCCTATTTTGAGCCTTATCCAGTCTATAGTATGGTTATGGAACTCGCAATTTAGATTATGAATACTTTTATACTTACTTATTAGTTTTATATACGTGTTAAAACTAATGTACTTTTCTAGGATAATCAGGTTTTCAGGAAACATCACACGAACACATAAAGTATGGTAGAAACTTGTACATTACTTTAAGAACCGATAACTAAACTTAACTTTTAGGAAAATAAGGGTTTTTCCTGGGATAACAAACTGTACATAACCGGATCGTATAACAAATGGATAACTAAACTTTACTTATAAGAAAATATGGGATTTTCTTGGATATCGAACTTTTTCGGAAAACCAAAGGAAACTTGTGCATTTTCAGAAAAACAAACCTCTTATGAACTCACCAGCTTTATGCTGATTTTTAAACTGCTTGTATTCTCAGGTCCACATTAGACAGGTATACGACGATCTTTTAGAGAAAAAGAAGAGTATAGAAGACTCGTCTTAACTTTTGTTCATATGATAAATATGTATAACTATTGTAACACTTTGCTTTCAAACAAATGTAATTATTCATATGTAATGTAATGTTTTGTGTTTACTATGCTTACTATGTACATTGGTTGCGATACTTCATGACGTCCTCCGCCCCGGGACGTTTCCGCAATCGGTTTCGGGGTGTGACAGAATTCCACCGAGTCTCAAACTCGAACCATATTTAAAGTTGAAAGGACCTCATTTGAAGCCTTTTCACACACACACACACTCTCTCTCTCTCTACAAACTCAATCTCTGATCCAAAATCACCTCTTTCAAGCTCCAAATTGGTATGTAATCCATCCTAGCTCATAGTATAGCATGTTTGGCTTTCAAATTCGTGTTTAAATCATGAAAAAGGACCAAGAACTTGTGTTTACGGCCCATGAATAGCCCCAAGCCACAAACACACATAAATGGGGTTTTGGAGCCCCAAAACCCTTCCAAACCACTTCTGGAGCTTAGATATGACTTAGGGGCTTACAAGATTGGACTTAGAACACCAAAACCTTAACATTTGAGGGGTAAACATGAGTTTACATCCCAAGAACATGCTTGGACCGTAAACACCCATTCAAGGGCCGCAAACACCTTTTAAGGTGTTAAAATGCCCCTTAAACTCCTCCTAAGCCTTGGATTAATGTCTAGAATCATCCAACATTATGTTAGGGACCTTAAACATGAAAGAAACCATACCCTTAGGAGATTACGGCCATAAACCCCCCAAGGAATGGTTCCTGGGCCGTAAACTCCTATAAGGTGGTCAAATGGTGCCCTAACTTCCTTTCATGGCTTGTACTTTGGACTAGAAACACTTGTGCTTAACCTAGGACCACCAAAACACATAAGGAGAGAGTACTTGAGAGTTTACGGTCGTAAACTCCTAGTTTACTGCCGTAAACTTCTTAAATGGTCCATATGTTGATCAAGTCCCCTTTCAATGCCTTAGAACTAAACCTAGCATCATCCCTTAATTTTTGTAAGACCAATAAGCAACCAAGAACCCACCACCCATGAGTTTACGACCATAAACTCATGGGGATATGGTCTTAGGGCTGTAATCTCCATTAGGAGTTTACTCTTGAAGAACAAACTCCATATCTAGGCCCTACACACCCTTAGATGCTAGCCGGGTCACTCCTAACACTTGAAACGAAGTGTTTTCGCGCCTCAGAGTGTATTGTCTTATCTAATTAGTAATTCAAAGTCTAATTAGATACAATTATGTATCTCTTAATATTACATAGGAACCTCGCGTGTACTCAAGCCCCGAACTACACTTAGCATCCAATCGACACATTTCTCGTCCGGTGAGTTCATACCCCTACACTTTTTCCGCGTTTTCAATGTTTTCAGGGAGGAATATAAGTAAAAGTACAAGAATATCTTGTACTCAATCTAATATTTCATTTGAAATGTTTCATATTTCGTATACTTTTAACAATCGAAACCGTATTAACTAACCATTTGATTTGCAAAGTTAGTTTTCCAAACTGATTTCAAATCTTATTGTAACAGCCCGGAATCTCAGGTATTGTTTAAATTGTGTTTTTGGGGTGTTTTAAGAGGGGACTCGGCGAGTTGGAGCCAGACTCGCCGAGTAGGATCGCAGACCTGGTCGCGGGTTCGCGACTGGACTCGACGAGTCCAGATATGGACTCGGCGAGTCTGCGCTGTTTAGTGAAAACCCTAGCCGTTCAGATTTGGGATGTATAAAAGGGACTTATTGGCTGTCATTATTCGTTTTAGCCTTCTGAGAAGAACCCTAAATCGATTGTGTGCATCTAGAGCAAGGTTAAAGGCCATTGGTGATTTTGAAGGAGTTGTTGTGCAAGGAAGAGAAGGGCTTGGCTAAAGGAACAGCAAGGGAATCACGTTCTGAGGATTGGGGACACAGAGAGTACATCATCCAGGGAGTTTGTAGCTTGGCGTATCGAGTACGAGTGATTTCAGGAGTTGCTAGCTTTCAGTATCCACGAGGTGAGTCTTCTCACTATACTGTACCCGGAAGGGTTTGACTGTGTGACCGGAAGGTCGGATATGATATGTGATATATGTGCTATATGTGGTAAGTTAATTGTTATGCGTGCTGTGTATGTTTATATGGGCCGGAAGGCAATATGTTATGGGCCGGAAGGCGATTATGTTATGGGCTGGAAGGCGTTGCGTTGTGGACCGGAAGGTCAGGGCCTGGAAAGGCGTATATGTGTAAGTTGTATATTGGGGACCTCACTAAGCATTTATGCTTACATTTGTTATGTATGTGTTTCAGGTACTAGCGAGAACCGTGGGAAGGCGCCGGCGTGATGCGTACACGCTGATTGATGTTTTGAGATCTTGGGAATTCTATGATTTGTATTTCGACTTAACACTTGGAATAATTATATTTAGTTTGAATAAAAATACTCTATTTGTTTGAAATGAAAAATTTGTTTGAAAATTTGCGTTGTTACAATTGGTATCAGAGCCTTGGTTTGAGGGATTCGGGTGCACCTTCGGGTGTAACTGAACTCAAACCGAGGATTTGAGGAAAACTTTTAAAAAAGAAATAAAGGCATAAACTTTTATAAATGATATTGTGGTAAACAAGAAAGAAGCAGTGTGTACGATCAGTCAGCGCCCGAACGGTAAAGATCCCCAGAATACCTTACAATGTTATGTTATGAGATGAATTATGATATGAATTGCTATGCATGCTAGAAGACTAGGTATTCATGATAGGACTAGAGTGGCCTGATTTGTGATGCCTTAGTCTAGGGAGTTTGTCGTTATGAGATACTTGATAGCGTGCAGGTAGATAGTGCATATCAAAAGTAGAGTACTCACTATTCGGGGTTTGGGGAGGAAGATTTGGGACGAATGCTGATATGGTGTGGTCGGTAGTATTGGGCCCGTACTACCGAAGACACCGGGTTGGTGGGAGACCCAAGTAAGAATCCCTGGATATCGGAGACTGAGTAGGGTTGCGTTATCAAGTGCGATTGTACTTGATGGAGTCTCTGATAGTTTTATGTTGTATTTCAGAGACATCATGGTTAGACCATGCCACGGGGCGAGTTCGAGCGATGTGAGTGACGAGGAGATTCGTCAGCTGATTCAGGAGGAGGTAGCTGCAGCAATCCGGGCTGAGATCCCGGAGATGTTTGGGTCTATTAAGACCACCCTGATAGAGACGTTTGAGGAGCGGTACGCCGCACGGACTGAAGCTGCAGCCGCTGCCGCTACCGCAGCTGTGGCCGCTGCCAGGCCACAGGGGGGTGACTCGTTGCTATTCCGGGAATTCAGCAACACGAAACCACCTGAGTTTGATGGGACGCAGAATCCGATTGCTGCGATGAGGTGGATCGCTGATATTGAGGGGTGCTTCTACACTTGTTCATGCCCGGAGCACCTGAGGGTATGGTTCGCTTTGAACCAGCTCCGTTTGGGAGCGAAGGATTGGTGGAAGTTCGTGACGGCGAACTTCACTTTGGCGGAGATTACAGCAGTGACATGGGAGAGGTTTACTGCCATGTTCAGGCACGAGTACGTTCCCCCAGTGGAGAGGGAACGATTGGTTCAGGAGTTCTTAACCCTTAAGCAGGGTACTGATTCGGTTGCGGTGGTCACGCGGAAGTTTCATGAGAGGGCGATGTTCTGCCCCGAGCTGGTGTCCACAGAGCAGTCGCGGATGAGCCGGTACTTGGGTGTTTTGAGGAGGGATATCCGGGAGTTTGTGTCTAACTCCACCTATCATACTTTTGCTGAGCTTCAGGCGAATGCCAGGAAGCGCGAGATCGAGTTGGAGACCCAAGCCAGGGAGGAGGCCGAGTCTCAGCAGGTGGACCGGCGGCCGGCTCAGTCTCAGCCGGCAGCCAAGCGGACCAAGTCCGCCGATTCGAGGACGGGAGGTCCGAAGGGCCGCACTTGCGGAAAGTGCGGCAAGGGTCACGATGGGGCGTGTCGAGCTGGTGTTTGCTACAAGTGTGTCAAGGAGGGACACATCGCCAGGGATTGCCCTAAGGGATTTATGGTTTGCTTTCATTGCAACCAGACAGGCCATCGGAAGGCCGAGTGCCCTCAGCTTCGTCAGGGATCTACACCTACTGCCAGGACTACTGAGACTCGACCGGCGAAGGTCGAGGCCCCGAGGGCTCGCGGGAGAGCCTTTCAGCTGACTGCGGAGGAGGTCCGCGCTGCGCCCGATGTTGTGGCAGGTACTTTTGTTGTGAACTCTGTGCCTGCTCTAGTGTTATTTGACTTGGGTGCGAGTAGGTCCTTTGTATCCTTAGCTTTTAGTCAGCATATCAGCATTAGTCGTGAGTCGTTAAGTCGGCCTCTGAGAGTTTCTATAGCGGCCGAGAGAGTGATTTGTGCCACGGAGGTTCTTCGGGGATGCGTGCTAGAGATTTTCGGGGTTGAGTTTCCAATTGACCTGATTCCTATTGCGATGGGTAATGTCTGTGTCATCGTGGGCATGGACTGGTTGAATCGATTCAGCGCTGTCATCGACTATGAGCGTCAGCTGGTGACTATACGAGACCCTAGTGGGGGAGTTCTTACGGTGTACGGCGAAGGTACCCGTTCGGGATCAGCTTTTTGTTCGGCCGCTAGGGCGAGGCAATGTCTACAGCAGGGATGTAAGGGTTTTGTGGCGTATGTGATGGATACGCGGGAGGCTTCCGAGAGGCCGAGGTCAGTGGAGGAGGTCCCAGTGGTGCGTGAGTTTCCAGATGTTTTTCCCGAGGAGCTGCCGGGAGTACCTCCTGCGAGGCAAGTAGAGTTTGGTATCGATCTGATTCCGGGGGCCGCGCCTATTGCGAAGGTGCCTTATCGTCTCGCACCTCCAGAGATGCAAGAGCTGTCCTCGCAACTCCAGGAGTTGCTGGGGAAGGGATTCATTTGGCCGAGCAGCTCGCCATGGGGAGCACCTATTCTATTCGTCAAGAAGAAGGATGGTTCACACCGGATGTGCATTGATTACCGGGAGTTGAACAAATTGACGGTCAAGAACCGTTACCCGTTACCGAGGATCGATGATTTATTCGATCGGTTGCAAGGGGCATCTTGGTTTTCCAAGATCGATCTAAGGTCAGGGTACCATCAGGTGAGAGTGCGGGATGAGGACGTCCAGAAGACAGCATTTAGGACGCGATATGGGCATTATGAGTTTGTGGTGATGCCTTTCGGGCTCACCAATGCCCCGGCTGTGTTCATGGACCTCATGAACAGGGTATGCAGGTCGATGTTGGATCGGTCAGTGATTGTATTTATCGACGACATCCTAGTGTATTCGAGATTTAGAGAGCAACATGAGGAACATTTGCGAGAGGTCCTTGAGGTATTGAGGTCGGAGAAGCTCTATGCAAAGTTCTCCAAATGTGACTTCTGGTCGAGGGAGGTCCAATTTCTAGGACATGTTGTTAATCAGGAAGGGATATTGGTCGATCCGGCCAAGGTTGAGGCTGTGATGAGTTGGGAGGTGCCGAAGTCACCCTCGGAGATCAGGAGTTTCCTTGGGTTGGCAGGGTACTATCGGAGATTTATTAAGGACTTCTCCAAGATCGCAGTGCCACTCACCAGATTGACCCAGAAGGGTGTTGCATTCTCATGGGGACCCGAGCAACAGACTTCCTTTGAGACACTTCGCCAGAGACTGTGCGAAGCCCCGATATTAGCTCTCCCGGAAGGAATGGAAGATTTTGTTGTATATTGCGACGCATCGATTTTGGGACTGGGTGCAATATTGATGCAGAGAGGTCATGTGATAGCTTATGCATCGAGGCAGCTCAAGCCTCATGAGGTGAGATATCCCACGCATGATTTAGAGTTGGGGGCAGTAGTGTTCGCTCTCAAGATTTGGCATCACTACCTGTATGGGGTTCGATGTACGATATACACGGACCATAAGAGTTTGAAGTATTTGATGGATCAGCCCAACCTAAATATGCATCAGAGGAGGTGGTTGGATGTGGTCAAGGATTATGATTGTGAAATCCTGTACCACCCGGGCAAAGCTAATGTGGTAGCCGATGCATTGAGCCGCAGGGCGGAGAGCACTCCATTGCGAGATGTATGTCTGAGACTGACTGTGATGACTCCAGTATTGGATGCTATTCGTGGGGCACAGGCCGAGGCTGTGAGACCTGAGGTGCAGAAGAAAGAGCGGGTCGTTGGGTTAATTTCAGAGTTCGTTAAGGATGGACGAGGACTTCTGACGTTTCAGGGTCGGATTTGGGTACTGTTCGTGGGCGGTACGCGTATTACTTTGATGGAAGAGGCTCATAGATCGAAATTCTCGATCCATCCCGGTGCTACGAAGATGTATTTGGATTTGAGGAAGGAATATTGGTGGCCCTGTATGAAGAGAGACGTCGCCTGGTTCGTTGAGAGGTGCTTGACCTGCCGTAGAGTTAAGGCCGAGCACCAGAGACCGCATGGCAAGTTGCAGCCATTGGAGATTCCTGAGTGGAAGTGGGAACAGATCACTATGGATTTCATCACCAAATTGCCGAGAACTGCCAGGGGAGTCGATGCAATTTGGGTGATTGTGGATAGGTTGACGAAGAGTGCACACTTCCTTGCCATCAGCGAGAGTTCATCAGCGGAGAAGTTGGCGGAGTTATATGTGAGAGAAGTAGTATCTCGGCATGGAGTGCCGATCTCGATTGTTTCGAACCGTGATGTACGCTTCACTTCCAGGTTCTGGAAGAAATTCCATGAGGAGCTGGGTACTAAACTGCATTTTAGTACCGCATACCATCCCCAGACAGACGGTCAGAGCGAGCGGACGATTCAGACGCTGGAGGACATGCTTCGAGCGTGTGTGTTAGATTTCAGGGGTAGCTGGGATGCGTATTTACCCTTGGCAGAGTTTTCCTACAACAACAGCCATCATTCGAGCATTGGTATGCCACCTTTTGAGTTATTGTATGGTAGGAGGTATCGGACCCCCATTTGTTGGGGAGAGGTGGGACAGAGAGTGATGGGCAGTACAGAGATCGTGCTTCAGATGAAAGAGCAGATTCAGCAGGTTAGGCAGAGGTTATCGACCGCTCAGAGCCGACAGAAGAGTTATGCGGATAGACGCCGATCCGAACTTGAATTTCAAGTCGGCGACTTCGTTCTCCTGAAGGTCTCTCCTTGGAAAGGAGTAATTCGATTCAGGAAGAGGGGCAAGCTGGGACCCCGGTATATTGGGCCATTTCGCGTGATCGCAAGGATAGGCCGGGTAGCCTATCATTTGGAATTGCCATCAGAGTTGGGACAAATCCATGACACTTTTCATGTGTCATAATTGAGGAAGTGCATAGCCGATGAGTCGGCAGTGGTCCCATTAGAGGATATTCAGGTGGATGCGAGTCTGAATTATGCTGAGAGACCAGTGGCCATCAGGGATCGGAAGATCAAGGTTCTGAGGAACAAGGAGGTACCTCTGGTGTTGGTTCAGTGGCAACACCGGAAAGGATAGGAAATGACTTGGGAGCCGGAACGTGAGATACGGGAGCAGCATCTGGAACTATTTTCAGAGCGAGACTTCGAGGGCGAAGTCTAATCCTAGTGGGGGAGAATTGTAACAGCCCGGAATCTCAGGTATTGTTTAAATTGTGTTTTTGGGGTGTTTTAAGAGGGGACTCGGCGAGTTGGAGCCAGACTCGCCGAGTAGGATCGCAGACCTGGTCGCGGGTTCGCGACTGGACTCGACGAGTCCAGATATGGACTCGGCGAGTCTGCGCTATTTGGCGAAAACCCTAGCCATTCAGATTTGGGATGTATAAAAGGGACTTATTGGCTGTCATTGTTCGTTTTAGCCTTCTGAGAAGAACCCTAAATCGATTGTGTGCATCTAGAGCAAGGTTAAAGGCCATTGGTGATTTTGAAGGAGTTGTTGTGCAAGGAAGAGAAGGGCTTGGCTAAAGGAACAGCAAGGGAATCACGTTCTGAGGATTGGGGACATAGAGAGTACATCATCCAGGGAGTTTGTAGCTCGGCAGATCGAGTACGAGTGATTTCAGGAGTTGCTAGCTTTCAGTATCCACGAGGTGAGTCTTCTCCCTATACTGTACCCGGAAGGGTTTGACTGTGTGACCGGAAGGTCGGATATGATATGTGATATATGTGCTATATGTGGTAAGTTAATTGTTATGCGTGCTGTGTATGTTTATATGGGCCGGAAGGCAATATGTTATGGGCCGGAAGGCGATTATGTTATGGGCCGGAAGGCGTTGCATTGTGGACCGGAAGGTCAGGGCCTGGAAAGGCGTATATGTGTAAGTTGTATATTGGGGAACTCACTAAGCATTTATGCTTACAGTTGTTATGTATGTGTTTCAGGTACTAGCGAGGACCGTGGGAAGGCGCCGGCGTGATGCGTACACACTGATTGATGTTTTGAGATCTTGGGAATTCTATGATTTGTATTTCGACTTAACACTTGGAATAATTATATTTAGTTTGAATAAAAATACTCTATTTGTTTGAAATGAAAAATTTGTTTGAAAATTTGCGTTGTTACACTTATTATATTGTGTTATATTGTATATTTCACAAATTATTTTACACTTCATTATTGTTAAAAGTCAATAAACTTAGAACTTTAGATACGTCCTCGGTAACACTCCCATAGAGATATGCGAGTGGAGGACCCCCTTTCTAACCAGAATCACAAACAGGAATTTCCTCATTATTACTTGTAAATTTGTTAATCTTAAAAATTGGAGACACGTCCTCTGAAACACTCCACAGAGATACGCGAGTGGAGGACCGCCCCCGTAACCATAATCTCCTGGACAGAGAGCGTGACTTGAGTGTATAGATCTATACAGGGTTGACTACCCTGCACCTCGCTGCTAGCTACAGTGGGACCGGCTGGTCTACGGGTGTCGAAAGTCATAAAATGATACTGGACTTCTTATTGCCATATCTAGTCTATCGTATGGTTATGGAACTCGCAATTTAGATAACATAGATTTACTTGTTGGTAATAATGGATCTAGTAAACTAATAACCTTAAGAATAAGTTTACTTCTCACACAATAGTTTTATATACGTTTTAAAACTAACATATATTTCAAGGATAACCAGGCTTTCAGGAAACTTCACACAAACATTTTAAGTATGGTAGATACATGTACATTACATTCAGAACCGATAACCAACTACAAACTTTTAAGGAAAATAAGGGTTTTTCTTGGGATAAATGAACTGTTCATAACCAGACTGTATAACAATCGGATAACTAAACATTACTTATAAGAAAATATGGGATTATCTTGGGATAACACTTTTTTAGAAAACCAAAGGAAACTTATTCATTTTCAGAAAACAAACCGCTTATGAACTCACCAACTTTATGCTGATATTTCAAAACTGCTTGTATTCTCAGGTCCACATTAGACAGGTACTCCGCGATCTTTTGGAGAAGACGGAGCGTTTTAGCAGACACGTCTTTACTTTTGTTCAAACTAATGTATAGATAAAGACATGACGTCCTCCGTTCCGAAACGTTTCCGGCATCGGTTTCGGGGTGTGACAGATAGGTACCCTTACCAGCTTTTGGAGAAGACAGAGCATTTTGGAGTCTCGTCTTCAACTTTTATTAATATGGATGTATACAAACTATGTTTTCAAACAGATGTAAATACTCATAATGTAATGTAATGGTTGTGTTTACTTTGATTGCTATGATACGATTGTTATGATACTACACATGACGTCACCCGCCCCTGGACATTTCCGCCAATGTTTTCTGACAGTTCGGGGGTGTGACACTAGTAGACAGGTACATGCACAGGTTCTTGGAAGACGGAGCATAGTAGCTTCAAGTCTTTACTTTGTTATTTACTTTTGAAGTCAATCATATATGATTTACAATGTAAACATTTTAATATCAATACAATGGTTGTTGTTGCTTTGATTAATATTATTCAATTGTTGTGATACTGTACATGACGTCCTCCACTATCGAAGAGTTCTGCCATTCCAGTTTGGGGGTGTGACAAGCGGGGGTGTTTGGTTATGGTTAATCATCAAAATAGGGGTGGAGAGTGGTGGATTACTAGCAGTCGAAGGCTCCTCCGATGGAGGGTTTTTCTAGCCGAGAGAGAGAGAGAGAGAGCGAGAGAGAGAGAGAGAGAGAGAGTGTGTGTGTGTGTGAAAGAAAGGTTGAGGGTTGTTTGGCTGATTTGTGGTGATGAGATGGGAAGGACATGGATTTTATATATATCCTTAAGGGTGTCTCATGCACCCATACATGCCATACTATCTTGGAAAATCAAACACTTCAAGAGCCCATGCTTTGTACTTTGAAAGGAGAAGTGTACACAAAAACGTAAGGTGATGAAAGAGGAGAGGGGTTGCACACGTGGATAAAACAACGAAGAAGCAAAGTTGGATGATTTTTTCCTAATTTAAGCAAGCATGGTGGTCATGGTGATGTCATCAATCCTACAAAGTCCTTAAAACACTTCTAGATTTACTTGCCAAAATCCCGACGTCTAATATTTTTTTTCGAAAGTGGAAAATGATAGAATCGAGTTCAAGGATTCCAAAAACCCAAACTGATTATTTTTCGAGTTGTAGAACTCTAGGAAATCACGTTTAAAGATTTTCATGTAATTGACCCAAAACATCCGATTTATTTTTACAAATATTTTTGCTAAAATATTCTATGTATGGAATCAAATAATAAACCATAGTATGAGTCGAAAATGTTCTCAGAATTTCCATCTGAGGTGTGCAAGTGCCTCAACGAGTCGAAACAATTTATGCAGTTTAAAGAAAGTCAACAGTATACTGGTTTTTTTCTTATAACGGTCGTATCTTTTACATACAAACTTTGTTTTGGACGTGCTTTATAGTTCCGAACTTAGGCGATCATGTACTACGAGACTAGAATGTTTGCTTCGCTCACAACTGCTTAATACAAAAATTTAGTTTTTCAGACATATTAACTAGATTTATAGTTTGTGTTGCATGATTCGTTTGATATTTTCCACAATTGGAAGTAAGATACCATCTCGTATCTTATTTTAATTGTAATGCAACTATTTATTTTCCAAAATATGCATTAAAGCTCAATATGCCAGGTTTCAAAGTCGTTTGCGGTGAATTGACTGTCTACAGTTTTAGACCTAATTTTTGGGATGTCACACCATACTTGTCATATATATTTTTAATTTGAACTTGCTGATATTAGGATTTTTCAAAATGCATGCTAATAGATAAGCTAATGATTCTTTTAGGAATTGTATGATAGAATTGCCTGATTTTTGTGATACTTTATGGTTTAATGAATTGCTTGTTGTATGTTATTTGATTATGTGAATTGCTAGGTTTATGTTGTATAGTTGTATATGGTTAGGATTACATATACTTAGAATAATTGACTTAGCTTTATTTAATGTTTCTTGTTCGGTTGTGAGCTTAGGGTAGAGTTATTTATTCGACCGTCTATCTAATCCTATATTATATACAACTAGCATGCACAAAGCAACCATCGGTGCAGGAGCGTGATGGAGGGGAGTCTTAAGAGGAGTGCATAGGAGGTTAGTTGCAGATCTTAGGAGCATGTGGGTGTTAGTACTCCTAGGGGTTGTCTAATGCAATAAATTATGACATTGACATGAATTTTGGATCGAATATGGATAGGTGTGGAAGGTAGTGTGGGCCCATACTACTGAACACACATGAACCATATGAGAGTCAGAAGGATTCTTGAGGCTAGTAAGGAACTAGTATGTGACATCTCAAAAATCACAAACAATTTAAATTTTTTTAAAACAACCCATTTACTAAAAAGAAGTGTTTACAAAACCATTATTCCCAAAACACTATTTACAATCAGAGTTTCCTAAGATCCAATCAGCATAAAACCAAGGATGTGTATGGTCATTCCTTCACCTTGCCACGGTCCTCTAAAGTAACTGAAACAAAACTAAAAGTGTAAGTCAATGCTTAGTGAGTTCCCATTCTAATCAATTTCATGGATTATTAGAAACTACCTTATCAGATTCATATTTTACCCGATCCTCAGTTTTTAGCCCTAAACACATAATGGCAAGAAATATATTATTTTCAATTTAATAGTTTTCTATTGAATAGGAAACTATTTTACATCGATAAACAACAAGTAACAGAAGAAGGATAGCTATACTAATTCGTTATACTATAAAGATCCCTCAGTAAAATATTAGCGATCTCACAAAGATTTTTTTAGCGAATTAAACAATAACATGAATACAGAGCCTTCAACAAAACTAGATTGCCTCACTAGGCCTTCAGCCTATCTGGACCGCTCTTCGGGCCTTCAGCTTGACTGGTCCGATTTGCAAGCCTTCAGTCTATCTTGACCGCCCTGGGTATCTTGGCTTTCAGCACAAAGTTAGACCTCCTCAACTTGGTACACCATCACATATAAACATAAACCATAACAATCAATAGCTAGCATATACAGGTGGTCATACATATTTAAGAGATCACTAAAGCATAACAACATCCTATATACTAGGATACAGATCTAACATATCACTATAGCATAACAACATCCTATATACCAGGATATAGATCTAAAATATCACTACAACATAGAAACATATGGTAATCAGGATATCAATCCAATGAGGCGACCTTGATGCCTTTAACCCGTAAGCATAGAGAGGAAAACTCACCTCACAGTCTGACGAACAGTTGGTCAATACTCTACCCCTAAATACTGGCTCAACACAAATCCTAAATGTCAAAACATTTCCATTCTAAATTAATAACATTTCCCCAAAATACCCTTGGTAAACACTGGTCAAAATCAACAACTTAACCGAGTCAACATAGTCGAGTCAACTCAGTCGAGTAGACTCAGGCTTCGTACGTGAGGCGTACTTCGGAGGAACGTGGGACATACTTGAGCTTTGATCGTAGTCGGGGTGGTTGACCACGTACGCGCTGTGTACTCCAGGTTACGTCGGGCGTATGCTCAGACTCCCCAATTCCTCAATAAGAGCTTAATGCATTAAGCTCTCACATCTAAATTTCAGATCCAATGCCAAAATACCACTAAGAGTCATAAAGTTAGTAAATTTATGACTTTTCATGTCCATTAAGTGCTTAATACACAAAATCCAAATTTATTAATGTCTTAAGACCTTCTATAACATACATGGAGGATAACTAACCATCAAGACCAAATTTTTATGACGTAAGACCCCTTATAAGGTCTGAAAGGACGACTTATTGGTCAAGAGAATTCCATGCTCAAGAATCACCATATTTGGGACCAAAAGTGCCATAAATGAAGAAATGGATAGATCTTAAATATAGAGTGATCATTTTATGAACTTTTTACCTCCAAGAGGTTGCTAGCAAGTGTAAGATCCAAGATCTAAGTTGTTTCCAAGATTTAAGGTCATTGAACCAACTTCTCCTTCTTCAAGACCACCAAAAAGGCACATAAATGACTAAATGAGCTCAAAACACTTTTCTCACTTAGGGTTTTCTAGAGGGTCGAGTTCTCAGATAGGGCCTGATGAGGGAATGATAAATAAGGATATAATGATGCTTATATATGGACCAAACCCTAAAATATATGGTTTAAACTTTACCCACGTACACCTTGCGTATGCAGTGTACGCCCAACGTACTACGGTCCACCCTAGTATACCGAGCGTACTTCCTTTAGTCCAAAATCCCCAAAATGCCACAATGGGCCATTCTTCACTCCTTCTCATACTCAAGGACTAAAATGCAATACTTATTCATACAAAGGGTTACAATTGAAAATACCTTAACATCGGGATGTTACATAATAAGTGGGAGGTATTGTGTATTGATCCTTGTGTTTTGATATTTGACCCTTTCTGTTGTCCATTTCAGTATGGTGGCTATTAGAGGACTGGGATCAGGTATTGGTTACATTTAGAGAACGAGTCTATGTGAAGGGGAGATCCGTGGGATCATTGTTGATGAAGTGGTCGGGGCAAGTAGGTAGGTGATTCTTGAGTTGTTTGGGTCGGGTAAGACCGTGTTAATTGAGGAGTTTGAAAGGTGCTATGTCGCCATCATGTAGGCTACCCCTGTTGTAGCTACTATAGCCGTCGCCATGGCAGGACTTCAGTGGGGTGATTCGATGTAGTATTGGGAGTTTAGTATTACGAAGCCTCCAAAGTTTAGAGGCGACAAGGACCTGATTATCACTTTCAGATGGATATCTGACGTAGACAGATGTTTTTACACATGTTCATGTCTCGATAACCAGAAAGTGAAATTTTCATTGAATCTTGTTCGTTGGAGTGCAAAGGATCCATAGGAGTTTGTGACCCATAGCTTTTTGCATGCAAAGTGAGCTGCAATGACTTGGGAGTAGTTTTTGGAGATGTTCCATACAAAGTATGTTCCATTTGTGGAGAAGGAGTGACTGTAACGTAGGTACCTGTCACTCAAGTAGAAGACTAATTTATTGACAGAGATCACCAAGATGTTTATAAAGAGAGCCCTATTTTTCCTAGAGTATGCCGCTTCCGAACCGCTGCAGATGTTGCGATACTTAAGTATGCTTAAGAGAAAGAATCGAGAGCTTGTATCGACTCAACCATATTGGACATTGGCTGAGTTACGTCAAGTTCCAGTAGAAAGGAGATTAAGTAAGAGATCCATAGGAAGGAGGAGAGGATAATATCGGGGAAATTTTATTCGACGACCAAGCGGCTCAAGTCCGTTGACTCGAGTTCAGGAGTGGTTGAGGGGAGGAGTTCCGGGTGTGGCCAATGCAAAATTTTTTATGAAGGAAGGTGGCGACCTTTTTCATGTCACAGGTGTGGCAATGAAGGGCATGTAATTTAGGTATGGGATGCAAGCAGGTCGAGTTCAGGATTGACTTAGTTCCTGGTGCGACTCCGATAGCCAAGGCACCATATCGGTTGTCTCCTCCTGAGATGCAGGAGGTGTCTACACAGCTACATGTGTTGTTAGACAAAGGGTTTATTAGGCTGAGCAGTTTGCCATGGGGAACCTCGATCCTATTTGTGAAGAAGAAGGACAGGCCACATCGAATGTGCATAGATTAGTAGGAGTTGAATAAGGTAACAGTGAAGAACCGTTACCCCCTCCCAAGGATTGATGATTTATTTGACCAACTTCAGGGTGTATCTTGGTTTTCCAAGATCGATTTGCATACAAGCTATCACCAGATGCGAGTCAGAGATCAGGATATACAGAACAATACTTTCCGAACTCGCTATGGTCACTATGAGTTCGTGGTAATGCCATTTGGGCTCACAAATGATCCTGCCGCATTCATGGACCTCATGAACCATGTATGCAGACCGATGTTGAATCGGTCTTTGATAGTCTTTATTGATGACATCTTGGTTTACTCCAAGATGCGAGAGCAGCACGAGGAGCACCTAAGGGAGGTGCAAGAGACGCTGAGGATGGAGAAAATTTTCACAAAGTTCTACAAGTGTGAGTTTTGGTTGCGCGAGGTGCAATTTCTAGGGCACCTCGTCAATCAGAACGGTATACTGGTCGATGGGTCAAGGTAGAGGCTGTAATGAAATGGGAGGTTTCGAGGCCTCCATCCTAGATTCAGAGTTTTCTTGGTCCGACGGGTTATTATCATATATTCATCCAAGATTTCTCCAAGATTGATGTTCCATTGACCCGACTGAACAAGAAGTTGGTGACATTCCGCCGGGGACCTGAGCAGCAGGCGACTTTCGAGACTTTGAGGCAGAAATTGTGTGAGGCATCGATATTGACCTTGACAAAGGGTGTTGTGGATTTCGTAGTATATTGTGACATGTCTATCTCGGATTTGGGCACAATATTGATGCAGAGAGGGCTCGTCATCGCTTACGCCTCAAGGTAATTGAAGCCTCACGATCCGAACCACCCGACGCACGACCTGGAGTTGGGGGAGTTGTTTTTCCCTCAAGATTTGGCGACACTACCTCTACGGGGTCCGTTGTACCATTTACACATATCACAAGAGTTTAAGGTACTCGATGGACCAGCCAAATCTAAACATAAGGCAACAACGGTGGTTATACGTGGTGAAGGATTACGATTGCAAGATCCTCTACCACCCGGGAAAGGCCAATGTTGTGGCCGATGCACTTAGCTGCAAGGCATTCGTGGCCCCGATATGAGACATCTGCCTGAGGATGAAAATAGTAACTCTGCCCGATCTGAGATACCTACCTTGGAGGATATGCTGCGGGCGTTCGTGGCCCCGATCTGAGACATCAACACGACCTTACACCCGCAGCCGGATGACCAGAGTGAGCGAAACATCTAGAATTTGGAGGATATGCTGCGGGCGTGCATTATAGACTTTAGTGGTAGCTGGGATACCTACCTTCCCTTGGTAGAGTTTTCCTACAATAATAGCTAACATGACAGTATCGATCGACCTCCCTTCAAGATGCTTTATTCGAGGAAGTGCAGGACCCCAATATGTTGGGGTGAGGTCAATCAGAGAGTCATGGGGAGTACCGAGATGGTATTCAAGACGATAAAGAAGATCCAGCAGGCCCGAAGTAGACTCCAAATGGCCCAGAGTCGGCAGAAGAGTTATGCTGACTGATGCCGACTGAGCCTGGATTTTCAGGTCGGGGATATGGTGTAACACCCCCCTCTGGCACGTATCACAATATTTTCCGCTTTGGGCCACTCGGCACGAGGACTTCCCAGGGGGTCACCCATCCCGGTACTACTCCCGCTCGAGCACGCTTAACTGCAGAGTTCTTATGGGATCTGCTGCACTCACGGCTTTAAAACGCATTGTGATAGGGAAGGTATCCACACCCCTTATAAGGAATGCTTAGTTCTCCTTCCCAGCCGATGTGGGATCAGGTGCAACCCACCTTCACCCCCCATTATAAGGTTCGATGTCCCTGTCGAACACATCGACCCGTGCCCTAGCTCTGATACCATTTGTAACACCCCCCTCTGGCACGTATCACAATATTGTCCGCTTTGGGCCACTCGGCACGAGGACTTCCCAGGGGGTCACCCATCCCGGTACTACTCCCGCCCGAGCACGCTTAACTGCAGAGTTCTTATGGGATCTGCTGCCCTCACGACTTTAAAACGCGTTGTGATAGGGAAGGTATCCACACCCCTTATAAGGAATGCTTAGTTCTCCTTCCCAGCCGATGTGGGATCAGGTGCAACCCACCTTCACCCCCCATTATAAGGTTCGACGTCCCTGTCGAACACATCGACCCGTGCCCTAGCTCTGATACCAATTGTAACAACGCAAATTTTCAAACAAAATTTTCATTTCAAACAAATAGAGTATTTTTATTCAAACTAAATATAATTATTCCAAGTGTTAAGTCGAAATACAAATCATAGAATTCCCAAGATCTCAAAACATCAATCAGTGTGTACGCATCACGCCGGCGCCTTCCCACGGTCCTCGCTAGTACCTGAAACACATACATAACAACTGTAAGCATAAATGCTTAGTGAGTTCCCCAATATACAACTTACACATATACGCCTTTCCAGGCCCTGACCTTCCGGTCCACAACACAACGCCTTCCGGCCCATAACATAATCGCCTTCCGGCCCATAACATATTGCCTTCCGGCCCATAACATATTGCCTTCCGGCCCATATAAACATACACAGCACGCATAACAATTAACTTACCACATATAGCACATATATCACATATCATATCCGACCTTCCGGTCACACAGTCAAACCCTTCCGGGTACAGTATAGTGAGAAGACTCACCTCGTGGATACTGAAAGCTAGCAACTCCTGAAATCACTCGTACTCGATCCGCCGAGCTACAAACTCCCTATAATATCATATATCCCTTATTAACACTTTTATCTTCCAAGTTAACTGACCCTAAGAAATCACACATAGGTCAACTCTGGTCAACGGTCCACGGTCAACTCGACCGGACTCGGCGAGTCTAGTCGTCCTCCAATCCTCTAAGATTCCCTTCTACTCGTCGAGTATCCTCCTTGACCCGACGAGTTACTCCTGGAAGAATCGCGGGGCCACCCCGACTCCACTCGCCGAGTCTGAAGAACAGCTCGACGAGTCCCAGTTATTCTCCAAGCTACTCGCCGAGTCTGTTCATCGAACTCGGCGAGTCCATGCCATGCAGTCGATCAAACTGTTTCCTATTGTTCCGACCATTCATAGGTTTGGTCCTCCTAGACTGGTCCATCACGTAAGGTCTTCATTTAGGTGTTCATGCTACACCCCAAGACTTATAATTTACATGTTGACCTAAGGCATAAGGATTTCAATCCAAAACCTTCATCAATTCCCGGAATGCACAGACATGGGACATTCTGGACCTCTAAAGGTCCCAACACGGGGTTACAATCGTTTGGGGGACTAGGGTAACATTCAATCTATCCACAAAAGGGTTCCATAAACCCTAATCCTCTAAACACATCACCATAGCAGAGCATACTCGAATTCTTACCTGGATGATGTACTCTCTGTGTCCCCAATCCTCAAAACGTGATTCCCTTGCTGTTCCTTTAGCCAAGCCCTTCTCTTCCTTGCACAACAACTCCTTCAAAATCACCAATGGCCTTTAACCTTGCTCTAGATGCACACAATCGATTTAGGGTTCTTCTCAGAAGGCTAAAACGAACAATGACGGCCAATAAGTCCCTATTATACATCCCAAATCTGAACGGCTAGGGTTTTCGCTAAGCAACGCAGACTCGCCGAGTCCATATCTGGACTCGTCGAGTCTAGTCGCGAACCCGCGACCAGGTCTGCGATCCTACTCGGCGAGTCTGGCTCCAACTCGCCGAGTCCCCTCTTAAAACACCCCAAAAACACAATTTAAACAATACCTGAGATTCCAGGCTGTTACAATTCTCCCCCACTAGGATTAGACTTCGCCCTCGAAGTCTCGCTCTGAAAATAGTTCCGGATGCTGCTCCCGTATCACACGTTCCGGCTCCCAAGTCATTTCCGATCCTTTCCGGTGTTGCCACTGAACCAACACCAGAGGTACCTCCTTGTTCCTCAGAACCTTGATCTTCCGATCCCTGATGGCCACTGGTCTCTCAGCATAATTCAGACTCGCATCCACCTGAATATCCTCTAATGGGACCACTGCCGACTCATCGGCTATGCACTTCCTCAATTGTGACACATGAAAAGTGTCATGGATTTGTCCCAACTCTGCTGGCAATTCCAAATGATAGGCTACCCGGCCTATCCTTGCGATCACGCGAAATGGCCCAATATACCGGGGTCCCAGCTTGCCCCTCTTCCTGAATCGAATTACTCCTTTCCAAGGAGAGACCTTCAGGAGAACGAAGTCGCCGACTTGAAATTCAAGTTCGGATCGGCGTCTGTCTGCATAACTCTTCTGTCGGCTCTGAGCGGCCGATAACCTCTGCCTAAGCTGCTGAATCTGCTCTGTCGTCTGAAGCACGATCTTTGTACTGCCCATCACTCTCTGTCCCACCTCTCCCCAAAAAATGGGGGTCCGACACCTCCTACCATACAACAACTAAAAAGGTGGCATACCAATGCTCGAATGATGGCTGTTGTTGTAGGAAAACTCTGCCAAGGGTAAATACGCATCTCAGCTACCCCCGAAATCTAACACACACGCTCGAAGCATGTCCTCCAGCGTCTGAATCGTCCGCTCGCTCTGACCGTCTGTCTGGGGATGGTATGCGGTACTAAAATGCAGTTTAGTACCCAGCTCCTCATGGAATTTCTTCCAGAACCTGGAAGTGAAGCGTACATCACGGTCCGAAACAATCGAGATCGGCACTCCATGCCGAGATACTACTTCTCTCACATATAACTCCGCCAACTTCTCCGCTGATGAACTCTCGCTGATGGCAAGGAAGTGTGCACTCTTCATCAACCTATCCACAATCACCCAAATTGCATCGACTCCCCTGGCAGTTCTCGGCAATTTGGTGATGAAATCCATAGTGATCTGTTCCCACTTCCACTCAGGAATCTCCAATGGCTGTAACTTGCCATGCGGTCTCTGGTGCTCGGCCTTAACTCTACGGCAGGTCAAGCACCTCTCAACGAACCAGGCGACGTCTCTCTTCATACAGGGCCACCAATATTCCTTCCTCAAATCCAAATACATCTTCGTAGCACCGGGATGGATCGAGAATTTCGATCTATGAGCCTCTTCCATCAAAGTAATACGCGTACCGCCCACGAACGGTACCCAAATCCGACCCTGAAACGTCAGAAGCCCTCGTCCATCCTTAACGAACTCTGAAATTAACCCAACGACCCGCTCTTTCTTCTGCACCTCAGGTCTCACAACCTCGGCCTGTGCCCCATGAATAGCATCCAATATTGGAGTCATCACAGTCAGTCTCAGACATACATCTCGCAATGGGGTGCTCTCCGCCCTGCGGCTCAATGCATCGGCTACCACATTAGCTTTGCCCGGGTGGTACAGGATTTCACAATCATAATCCTTGACCACATCCAACCACCTCCTCTGACGCATATTTAGGTTGGGCTGATCCATCAAATACTTCAAACTCTTATGGTCCGTGTATATCGTACATCGAACCCCATACAGGTAGTGACGCCAAATCTTGAGAGCGAACACTACTGCCCCCAAATCTAAATCATGCATGGGATATCTCGCTTCATGAGGCTTTAACTGCCTCGATGCATAAGCTATCACATGACCTCTCTGCATCAATACTGCACCCAGTCCCGAAATCGATGCGTCGCAATATACAACAAAATCTTCCATCCCTTCCGGGAGAGCTAATACCGGGGCTTCGCACAGTCTCTGGCGAAGTGTCTCAAAGGAAGTCTGTTGCTCGGGTCCCCATGAGAATGCAACACCCTTCCGGGTCAATCTGGTGAGTGGCACTGCGATCTTGGAGAAGTCCTTAATAAATCTCCGATAGTACCCTGCCAACCCAAGGAAACTCCTGATCTCCGAGGGTGACTTCGGCACCTCCCAACTCATCACAGCCTCAACCTTGGCCGGATCGACCAATATCCCTTCCTGATTAACAACATGTCCTAGAAATTGGACCTCCCTCGACCAGAAGTCACATTTGGAGAACTTTGCATAGAGCTTCTCCGACCTCAATACCTCAAGGACCTCCCGCAAATGTTCCTCATGCTGCTCTCTAGATCTCGAATACACTAGGATGTCGTCGATAAATACAATCACTGACCGATCCAACATCGACCTGCATACCCTGTTCATGAGGTCCATGAACACAGCCGGGGCATTGGTGAGCCCGAAAGGCATCACCACAAACTCATAATGCCCATATCGCGTCCTAAATGTTGTCTTCTAGACGTCCTCATCCCGCACTCTCACCTGATGGTACCCTGACCTTAGATCGATCTTGGAAAACCAAGATGCCCCTTGCAACCGATCGAATAAATCATCGATCCTCGGTAACGGGTAACGGTTCTTGACCGTCAATTTGTTCAACTCCCGGTAATCAATGCACATCCGGTGTGAACCATCCTTCTTCTTGACGAACAGAATAGGTGCTCCCCACGGCGAGCTGCTCGGCCGAATGAATCCCTTCCCCAGCAACTCCTGGAGTTGCGAGGACAGCTCTTGCATCTCTGGAGGTGCGAGACGATAAGGCACCTTTGCAATAGGTGCGGCCCCCGGAATCAGATCGATACCAAACTCTACTTGCCTCGCAGGAGGTACTCCCGGCAGCTCCTCGGGAAAAACATCTGGAAACTCACGCACCACTAGGACCTCCTCCACTGATGTCGGTCTCTCGGAAGCCTCCCGCGTATCCATCACATACGCCACAAAACCCTTACATCCCTGCTGTAGACATTGCCTCGCCCTAGCGGCCGAACAAAAAGCTGATCCCGAATGGGTACCCTCGCAGTACACCGTAAGAACTCCCCCACTAGGGTCTCGTATAGTCACCAGCTGACGCTCACAGTCGATGACAGCGCTGAATCAACTCAACCAGTCCATGCCCACGATGACACAGACATCACCCCTCGCAATAGGAATCAGGTCAATTGGAAACTCAACCCCGAAAATCTCTAGCACGCATCCCCGAAGAACCTCCGTGGCACAAATCACTCTCTCGGCCGCTATAGAAACTCTCAGAGGCCGACTTAACGACTCACGACTAATGCTGATATGCTGACTAAAAGCTAAGGATACAAAGGACCTACTCGCACCCGAGTCAAATAACACTAGAGCAGGCACAGAGTTCACAAGAAAAGTACCTACACATATAATAACATAAGCATAGCATTTCGACTTTAAATAAATACGTGAATTACAGCATACCTGCCACAACATCGGGCGCAGCGCGGACCTCCTCCGCAGTCAGCTGAAAGGCTCTCCCGCGAGCCCTCGGGGCCTCGACCTTCGCCGGTCGAGTCTCAGTAGTCCTGGGTGGGTTGCACCTGATCCCACATTGGCTGGGAAGGAGAACTAAGCATTCCTTATAAGGGGTGTGGATACCTTCCCTATCACAACACGTTTTAAAGCCGTGAGGGCAGCAGATCCCATAAGAACTCTGCAGTTAAGCGTGCTCGGGCGGGAGTAGTACCGGGATGGGTGACCCCCTGGGAAGTCCTCGTGCCGAGTGGCCCAAAGCGGACAATATTGTGATACGTGCCAGAGGGGGGTGTTACAAATGGTATCAGAGCTAGGGCACGGGTCGATGTGTTCGACAGGGACATCGAACCCTATAATGGGGGGTGAAAGTGGGTTAGATATGATCCCACATCGGCTGGGAAGGAGAACTAAGCATTCCTTATAAGGGGTGTGGATACCTTCCCTATCACAACGCGTTTTAAAGCGGTGAGGGCAGCAGATCTCATAAGAACTCTGCAGTTAAGCGTGCTCGGGCGGGAGTAGTACCGGGATGGGTGACCCCCTGGGAAGTCCTCGTGCCGAGTGGCCCAAAGCGGACAATATTGTGATACGTGCCAGAGGGGGGTGTTACATATGGTGCTTCTGAAGGTATCACCTTGGAAAGGTGTTATCCGCTTTATATAAGGGGGAAGCTAGGCCCTAGGTATATAAAACCTTTCAGGGTTATAGCTCGGGTGGGCAAGGTAGCATACCAGCTGGACCTTCCGGAGGAGCTTAGACAGATCCACAACACTTTTCATGTTTTGTGGCTATGGAAGTTCATATGATGATTCCACGGTGGTTCCGTTGGAGGAAATTCATGTGGATGACAGCCTGAACTTCATCGAGAGGCCTGTAGCCATTCTCGACAAGAAGATGAAGGTTCTGAGAAACAAGGAAGTAGAGTTGGTGAAGGTGCAGTGGCAGCACCGTAAGGGCTTGGAGTGGACGTAGGACCCAAAGGACAAGATGAGGGAGCATTACCTCGAGTTATTCCCGGCAGCAGCATCAGACTTCGAGGAAGAAGTCCAATTTAAGTGGGGAAGATTTGTAACGTCCGCGACTTATAAGGTATTATTTATATTTAATGAATTGAAATGGTTTGGGCTTGGACCATTGGATCCTTGTGATTTCGGCTGAGGAGTGTCATATATGGCACGTACCATGCAAGGTACGCTCAGCGTACTTAAAAGATAAGACGCGGACTCTCACAAAAACCCTAACCCATATTTGTGTGTTATTGTGATTTGGAAGCCATTTGAGAGTATTTTGGTGTTATTTTGGTGATTTTGAAGAGAAATAAGTTTAAATAAGGAGCAAGGACTAAAAGAGAGCTTGTTGATCCGAGGGATTAGCACCATTTCTGACTCATTTGAGGTATCAAGCTTCAAACATGATCATTGCATGCTTAGTTGTAGTGTTGGGGTGTTTTATGGGTTATTTTGACTCCATTATTGAGGTTTCTTGTGTCTTGGTAGTTCCAGACCATAAGAGTTGTCCTTTTGAGCTCTTGGAAGCATTTAGAGTCATAAAAATCAGACCTTGATGGTTAGGCCACAACCATGCAAGTGTTTGATGGTCACAAAGTTTGTTTAAGGACTTAATTCATGTTTTAACCACCATCTATGCATGAAAAGACATAAAGTTTGTAACTTTATGGATTAGGATGTCTTAAAGGATCTAGATCTATGTTCTGGATGTTAGAACTTAATGGATTAAGTCACAAAAGGAGTCTTAAGGAAGCTGGCCAATACGCTGGGCGTACACCCTGGTACGTTATGCGTACTAGGTCAACTTCTCACTTCTGTTCAAGGCCAACGTATGTTGGGCGTATGTGCCAGGTACACCGCGCATACGGTATTGGGCCTTGTGGCCCACTGTGGAGTAAGGCCTTTTGGCCTAGAACTGAGATTTACGGTATTGGGCCTTTTGGACCATATTGGGCCATATTAGGCCATCCAACATTATTTATTTGGGTTAAGACTATGTTGGGCTTACAATAAGGCCTATTTGAGGAGTTGGGCCCAATTTATAAAATTGGGCCATTGGTGGGTTACTAGTGGGTTTGGGAAGACTAATTAGATTTGGGCCTTTCATGTTATGGTGTTGGGCCTTAGGAATTGGCCAAATTAGACCAGGGGTAAAATGGTCATTTACCCTAAGAAGGATTATAGTTTTTGATTAAGTGTTATTGTGGTAATGATAGCTTGGGGAGTCGTCGGAGCTACCGCTAGAGATTTCTTATCGTGAGATTCTGCATTTAACTTTGCGAGGTGAGTTACCTTCCAGTAGAAGTGGGTCTAAGGCACTAATTTCGACCCACTAGTAGTTGTTTATAGTAGATGATTGTCTATGTGATAATTGTCAGGTATGCCACTATCTGGTATGCTTTATGTGCTAGTATGCTATGTTGTTATGTGATAGTGTTAGGAGGGTGGATTAGACCCCATAGTCGGTTGAGATAAACTAGAGGGTAGGTCGGGTACCCAGATATGCTTGACAGTATGATTATGATATGTTATTATGTCATAGTGGTAGGGGTGAAATAGACCCCGTGAAAGGTTGAGATAAATCGGGGGGTAGGTCGGGGACCCAGATGTGCCTGGTCGGGTAGGTCGGGCACCCCAATATGCTTGACTAGGTAGGTTGAGCACCCACGTATGCTCAGCAGGGTAGGTCGGGCACCCAGATATGCCTAACAATATGTTTATTTTATGGTATGTGGTATGATGGGGGAACTCACTAAGCTTTGTGCATACAGTTTTCAATTTTGGTTTCAGGTACCTCTTCTTTGAAGGGAAAGGAGCCAACATGATTGCAACACATCACACCATGATTTCCATACATGAGATTCTTGGGAGATATACTCTGATGATGTTTTATTGTGACATGTTTTGATAATTGACAATTTGGTTTTACTATGGGATGGCACATGGTTGTTTTTATATTAATGGTTTCATTATTACTTATTTAAAAATGAAATTTCTGGTCTTGAATTTTAGGATGTTACACAATGTGCAGTGACCACAACGTGGGAAGTGTTGACCACGTCATGTTGTCGAGTGAGGAAAAAAATTGTACTGCAAATAACAGCGTGGCCACTACATGGTAAGTGCCGACCATGTCGTGGTATCTAGAATGATAGCTTCCTTCTTGCGACGAACACGACATAGGAAAGTATCAACCATGTCATGGTAGCAGTGATAATAATTTTGCTTCGCGTCGAAATGAAACATGGGAACAACTCATCCATATCATAGGAATCAATGTATAGTTAGAAATGCCACTCTTTGAAAAAAATAATGTCTCACGAACTCGGCGTGCACCCCACACTTATTGAAAGTCGTGACTCTAACTTGTCAATTTCAAACTCTCTCACAGCATTTTACGCGTGAAAAATCAGCATTAGACCCTAATTATTGAAATTTATGAAAGCATGTGAAGGGCAAAAATTCTACAAAGATCTAAACATAAAGAGTATCAAGATGGAAAACAAAAATTTTAAAAAACTAAAAATAAAAAGAAAAATAAAAATAACTAAAATAACAAAAAAATAGCAAACCAAAATAACTAAAAATGATATCACGATCACTCGTATTCGTCAAATTCAAGCTAGAATTGTTGATTAAATCCATTGTGTGGATGAGGTGGTTTCTGAAAGCAAAAAACTTTGGCACCTGTCAGACTATTTCCTTTGTTTTCTTTAAACCATTAACTAAAAGGTAGAACAAGAGTTGACCCAACTAGTCAAGAGTAGCAAGAGTTCGGTCTTCCACTTAACCACCTCGATACGCCTTGCTATACCATGCCTCACGGATTAAGTTTGACAAATCACCACAATAGTAGACTAAACAAGTCAAGAATTCCCTAATCACTTGCACTCTCGAAACCCATGCAAAAAGTAAAACCAAGCAATGTGTATGATCACAAATTCCTGCAAATAACAACAAAAACCTTCCCGACATCAGGTTTTTGGCGCCATTTCTGGGGAACGGTTTCTAAAATTATTAGGTTCATGTTCACTATTAGTAATCAATTCAAGCAGTGATCGGTTGATTAAACTAACAGGTTTCCTAGTGTTCAGTTTGAATCAAGAAAGACTTATAATAATAGTTAGTCAAATTGGTTGGTTCAGTTAACTCATATGTGGTTTGTCATCACTCATGCTCACACATTAATTTACTTATTTTCTAGTTAACCCTAGGTTATGTTCACAACACTAAGCTTATAATCTTGTTTTCACAAAACCATAAGAGTCAAGTAATCAAGCAGATGTTCATACAACTCAATATACTTAGTCATCAACATAAAATAATTGAAATTAACATATAAGTATCTTTTAAAAAGCTTAACAAGATTAATTAAACACAAATAAAATAATCCAAATAGCAATCAATCCACAAAATCAAGGGTTCATCTAATTATAAACACAAAGAAAAGGGTTTTAACACCCAAATTAGAAAGTAATTGCATATATAATCATGTTTGAACATTAATCTTGGTCGGAACAATGAACCACATGATTACCGACATGAATATGCTCTCCAATCCTTCACATATTCGCTCCTATCAGCTTAACGACCTTTTGGCTGCGTTCTAGACCCTCAAAACGGCTTCTTGGGGGTTTATAATCGCAGGAATCAATATAGGGTGTAAGATCCCTCTTTAGGGCTAATTTTTGGCTCTATTTATAGTTTTCAACGTCAACTCGATGAGTTTGGACACCAACTCGATGAGTTCTTCATTAAAATCCCGTACTCCCCAAGTCAGCGTCAAGAATCGTGAAGCTTTTACTCAACATGGTGAGTTCATGTTGAACTCGATGAGTTCGTTGGGAATCACCATTTTCTCAAAACAAAAAAGTCATCTGAAAGTGTGTCTAGTTCTCAGAACATTTTGAATCTCATCAATCGGAGTTACGAGTCATGAGATATGACCAAAACACTAATGAGGGGTCAAGCTGTCCAGCAACACCCTTTTTGCGTCTTTTGAGCTCCTTTCTTCTCCTTTTGCATTTTAGCTCCCATTTTAACAATAATTTAACATTCAAAGCATATTAAGAAAACATCATAAATATATTCATAAAATAGACGTTATCAAACAACCCAACACTAACCTTTTGCTTGCCCCGAAGAAAACTTATTTTATTATTATCATATCAAGACTTTAGCTATGAACATCCCATAAGGCAATCCATTTTGAGCCTCTCCATAACTTCAAGACCGCAATGCATGAATTTGTATCTAAATTTTCTTAAAAACCTCCCCAATCCTAAATACTCACAATCTTCATAAACACTTGCCAATTTCTTTTGAACAATGCTCATTTTATGCAACCCTCCGAATCCATCCCCAAAAATCTTTCTTAACCTCAAGTTAATTTTTAATTAAGCTTCCAAGCATACATATAGAAAATAACCTTCAAAAAACGTATAATAAATAATTACTTGGAAAATTGCCTTATTTCTACACTTTCTTCAAGATCTTCATCCTTTGATAGCTCTTATTCACTCAACAACTTTTTTTTTTCATTTTTTTTTTTTACTTTTTTCTCTTTTTTTTTTCATAACTCAGTTTTTTCACTCAAAACTAAAAACTTAAGAAAAATATATGCTTAAGCAAGGGAACTTAATCTTCAATCTTTATTGGTTAGAGGTATTAGTCTAATGTGCAATGATTACATAAACTCTGCAAGATGCATTTCAAGTACACGATGCTAAACATATCGCATCACTCAAACTAAGCAGGGTTGTGTTTTTCTTCCATGATTTCACTAGGATAGGGAAGCCACAAATACACTATAACATATATTGGATCAAATAAACATTAAAACTCGCATCGGATCGTCCCACACAACACTAGCAACCTAGATTTCAACACAACAATTTTTTCACTAGATTCAATTTTAGATTATTGTTTCAAATATTTCTAATGATTTTTAAATCCTAGTCATTTTTCAAATTTAATTTATCAGTAAGCTTATCTTCCTATATTCAACCCCATACCCCACACTTATTTGATGCAATGTCCCCATTGCCTGCTAAAAAAATTAAAGAATATAAAATTAAATAGAGAGAATTGGAACAGGCCCCCCCTGGGGTAGTAGTGGCGAGATTGAATGGGGATGCTAAAAGTTGCTCCGAAAATTGCTAGAAGATTGGAAACTGGATTGTTGCTTCTAAATGTGCCGGAAAATAGGAACAAAAACACTCACTTATGAAATGTTGTGCAAAGGATTGCAAATTAATGCAATGTGCAGTGACCACGACATGGGAAGTGTCGACCATAGTGTGTTGTCGAATGAGAAAAAAATTGTATCGTAAATAACAGTGTGGCCACTACGTGGTAAGTGTTGACCACGTCGTGATTGCTAGAATGGAAACTTCCTTCTTGCAATGAAAAACTCCCCCACGACATAGGTGTTAATGTATCCTTCTAGGAAACATCAAAAGAGAAGTCAAAGTGACACCGGGCTTAGCCTGGCCGAAACCCAGTCTAAATCCAAGTTTAGGCTTTCACCAACACAAGGGGGACTGATAAGGCGGTTAAGGTGTAGAATCGTGCCTTAACTCCTTCTACGGGAAATCATATCCTAGCCAACGTGGTACCAATAAGAGAGTCTCACTCACTCATTAGACGATAGCCACGATCTTCGTGAACATTTGAAAGATCTCCTTTCAGCCAATGGGAGAAGGAGTAAAACGACGTGACAGGGGACCCTCCAATATGGGTCCGCCACGTTGCACCTCACGAGAGAATCCTCAACAGAATCTGCTGAGAGACACGCCTTTGAGACAGGTATAAAAGGATCTTTCTTCCTCACGAAGAAGGGGACATAATCTCTCTTTTTTGTAATCACTTACCATCTCTCTCAGATATCATACTAACTAGATCGTCGGGGCTTCGTCTTGGGATCCCCTCCCAGATGTCAGCTAATGATTTCTATCCTATTTTGTATTGTGATATCATGGGAAGTCGTTTCTGAAAGATTCACTAGCAATCTCAACCCATCCATTCTCCAACATATCACAACATTTGGCACCATTCGGGCGTATCTCTAGAACGATATATCTACGCAACAAATCCAACAAGAAGCAATGGAAGGTGAGATCCCAATAGTGTTTGGAGCACTCGAAAAAATCCCGCTGCATTCGATGCAGTCACTGGAAGGAGGGCAAACTTCCGTTTAGGAAGGGCACACATCAAATCACACTCTGGTTTCACAAACGATGTCTAGTTCTGTAGTACAGAAAGCGGCAATTCTCACGGCCAACCTCTAGCACCTAGCAGCCAACACAATTCCACAAGTGGCAATCATAACCACAACTCCACAAATCATCACAACGCATCAAACAAATATTCCTGTTTCACAACAACGGTTTCTCCCACTTACCTCCGGTAGCGGGACGTGGATCCCACACGACATTCAATCACAGCAACAATATTCCCCAATGGTATACTTGCAAGCCACCAGGAAAAAATTTCCCCACATGCCGATATGTATACAACAACCACCGATCCTCAACGCGTTGGTGCAACACACACTAGATCCAACCCCTGCACTATCCCAACCGAAAACCACAGGTGGCTAGATCTCAACAATCTAGTGACCCGACTATTATGGACCTAGCACCCAGTTCCCAGTATAATCTGAGTTTAATCCTTCATGTAAATGACTCAACCGTTTAACCCATACACTCAGCAGTATACAAGAGCTAGCCTGCATATGGCTCTGCTGGCAGGGCAGTACGGAATCCAATAATTTGGGTCGACGCCAAATCTACCATAGTATCAGTGGTACATCTCGCCAGCGACCATGCATAACCATATGTATGCAAGCCCATACAAAATACAACAACACATGGCATATGACGGGATGTTATACTCATACTTGGATAATACCATATGAAGCACCAACTCTAATTTCAGCGACGAGCTACTACAGTACGAGATTCCGCACACGACAATGATCCCACACATGCCCAAATATAACGGTACTATAGACCCAAATGACCACATTGACAATTATGAATGGACGATGACTTCCCTCAAAATGGATCGTCGCTTCACCTGCACTTATTTTCCTTGCACCCTAACCGACAATGTTGGCAAGTGGTTCAAATCTCTGAGGCTGGGTAACATCTCCAGTTTTGAGCAATTAAAATACCGTTTCCTCAACATTTTCATGAAGTTGAGGAAAGGAAAGGGGGACATTAATTCTGTAGTGGCATGCAAGCGGAAAGAGGGGGAATCAATACGTGAATATTATGACCGGTTCATGCTGGAGACCTTGATTGTTCCAGGACATGAAGAGTTCCTGGTAACAGGCGCTTTCGCCCAAGTTTACTAACGGGGCCCCTATCGAAGAAGATGCAGGGATCTGTCCCTAGATCCCTGGATGAACTCAAAGTCCGTGTTGAAAAAAAACCTAAGGTAAATCAAAGGGGGAGAGAGAAAGGAGTCCAATATCAAAGCTATAGCCAATGCATATGCAAATTAGGAGGAGGCGGTGTCGCGGCCAATCTCGACCCAACAGAGAAGGCAAGATGGCGAACAGCAACGACACAGTCATCACCCCTGGCATATGTACAGAAGGTACAGACCGTTCTACAGTGATGATAGCAAAAGCAGCCATACCAATGTTCATGCAATCAACAAGGCCCTAGCCAAGGAAAAAAAAGACAAGCCCAAGTTCTGTGAGTATCATAAAAGCAAAACTCAAGATACAAACGAGTGTACAGTGCTAAAGAGGGAGATTGATGAAATACAACTAGTGGGGAACATTGTTGATATAACAAAAGACCTCAGGGAAAAATTCACCGATGATAAACACCAGCCCAAAAATCAAAAGGATGGAGGAAAAGACTGCGAAAAAAGGTGGAGATACGCACCATCACAGGGCCCCGCCCATGCACCAACCGCCAAAGCTGATATCTCGATGCAGGGCCATACCGCCAAAACATGCTCAATATAACATTCTCAATAAATAACCCCAGGCTAGAACATTGGGACCCCAAGGATCCATTTCTCATCTTTGTTAGTCAACAACGAGTAGAACAAGTTTACATCGATAATGGAACCAGAGTTAATGTGATCTACGAGCACTGCCTTTGTCAACTGCCAATCAAATGGAAAGATTTCCTCTAGTCACGCGCCAGGGTCTAGTAGTTGGCTTCATTGGTCATTTCATTTGGCCAACGGGAACAGTCGGACTCCCGATCACATTGACTAGTTATTACGGAGCAAATGAGATAACAAGGGTGCTCGGATTCTCGGTTTTCGATCGCCCGACAGAGCACAAAATTCTCTTAAGCCAGCTTACACTTTTCGAGCTGCAAGCAATCCCATCTACCCTCCATGGTGTTCTCAAATTCAGCACAAGTGATAGGTCAGCAATGGTAGTAACGACCAAGCTGGCAATTAGGCACGATGCCCAATGAGGAGCAAGGAAAGAAACCCAATCATGTCAAAACGAAGGTCACCAAAAAAGAGAAGACCCACAAAGGAAATCTACGGTGGCACAAGTGCCAGCCCATAAGACCAGGAAACGACGGTGAGATGTGTTCAATCGACTCCCAACATCTCTCCCACAGAAGGGAGCTCACGCCAATCCAATGAACGCAAAACAAGAATACAGACTGACAAGCGCACAACGAGAAAATGCTGGCCCACAGGAAAAGGTGCCTGTCTGGCCCATAATTGAAAAACAGGCAAGGCCCATCAAAAGAACAATTCGGGCTCCAAAGCAAATCTTATTTGATAAACCAAAGCCCCTAAAAACAGAGGGTGCAAGTGCACGAAACAACAACAACGGAGGTAGACTGCCGTTCTTTTTAACGAGCAGGTTTTCATGTAGGAGAGCACCAGTAAGAGCCCTCGTTAAGCGAAGCAGCATCTGTAGTGATAGCGGGACATGCATGGAAGATGGGTGCGCAGAAACACATAGGAGGCACTCTAACCCGTCCAAGGGGAGGCGCATCCCATGGTTGCAACACACATTTGGTCGTAAAGAAAGACAGATGAGAACATCCCCAAGGAACGAGAAACGAAACATAACTCCCCCACACCAGGCCCCGCTAGGGAAAATAAGAGGAAGCCCAACCTATGAAGGCTAACCTACATCAGGCGTAGAAAGATGTCACTACCAAACACAAAGTATGGCCCAACTTCGCATAGGATAGCCATACTGAAGGCGACAAAGCAAACACTAGGCACATGCCCTGACACTTAGACACTTAGGGTCTATTGTCTCATGTATTTCCTTTTTCCTTTTAGAAATAATATCATTTTCATTTTCAAAAAACTTTCCAGAATTCTGTATTGCAAAAATACAAAATATAGAGACTGTGCATATTTTCCATGTAGCAACAACGACTGATCACCTATGCTACTAGAGCAAAATCTATGTAGGAATGCAACAATAGGTCTTAAAAGAGTCATAATCTTTACCTACAATATGCCAAATAACATCTCAGAGCTGATGTGACAACCCAAAGTTCGTTCCATCGCCGAAACCCGTTTCCGTCTATAAAATTCGTCCTTATCGAAACATTTCCGTTTACGTTTTTAAAATTAAGTCATTTATTCCGAGACTTCTATTATGACTTAATTAGTATCTAAACCCATTAGAAACTCAAGAAAACACCCCAATTTGATTATTAGATAAATTTTAAAATTGGTCTCGCCGAGTTACGACGACTTAATCGGGTGTGACCAAAAGCCCCGTTTAACGTCGGTATCGGGTAGAATTCCACCGTGTCCCGAACTTAGGACCTATTTAAAGCTCAAAAGACTTCATTTGAAGCCTTTCCTCTCTCTCAATACTCTCTCTCTAACCTATCTCCATAAACTCATGAATTAGGTCCAAAATCATCAAATTTAAGCTCCAAATCACCAAGGTAACTACCCTAACTCCTAGTATAACATCTTAGACCTTCAAATTTGTAGTAAAACTATGGAATAGGACCATATTCATGAGTTTACAGCCCTAGAATAGTTCTAGGCCGTGAACTCATATAAATTGGGTTTTGGAGCCCAAAAACCCTTCCAATCGACCTTTGGAGCTTAGATATGACTTAGAGGCTTACCAAAATAGATTTAGAACACCTTGAACTTAATTTTTGGAGAGTAAACATGACTTTATTGCCCAAGAGCATGCTTGGGCCGTAAACCCCATATCATGGAGAGTAAACTCATTCTAAGGTGTTAAATTGCCACTTACACACCTCCTAAGCCTTGAACAAAAATCTAGAAGCAACCACAAACGAATTAGGAGCCTAAAACATGAGGAAAACAACTCCCTAAGGAGTTCACGGCCGTGAACCCTCCCAAAAGGGTTTCCTGGGCTGTAAACTCCCAATTCATGGCCAAATGACACCTTTAAATCCATACAAGGCTTGTGTAATAGCTTAAAATCACATGTGATTAATGGAGGACCACCAAGAAACATTTTGAGCATGTGTACAAGAGTTTATGGCCGTAAGCATATAGTTTACTGCCGTAAACTCCTCAAATGGTCCCTAAAATTGCTTAAACCACTTTCCCATGCATTGAATCTAACCCTAGAATTTTCCCTCAAGTGTTATGAAGCCATTTTGCACCATAGAACACCCCACCATAAGTTTATGGCCGTAAACTCATGGGGAATGGGACATTAGGGCCGAAAACTATAGTATGAGTTTACTCTCGAAGAGTAAACACATTATCCAAGCCATACGTGTCCTAAAATGCCACACGGGTCCCTCCAAACGCTTGTAATGGAGTGTTTTCGCGATTAGAAGTGTTTGTCCTTAACAAATAAATTATTCAAATCCTAATTAGATACAAATGTGTATCTTTTCATAAAACATAGGAATCTTGTGCGTTTGCAAACCCAGAACTGACGTTTTGGATCCAAACCGACGCGTTCCTCAAACGGTGAGTTCATACCCCTACCGTTTTTCAAATGTTTTTCAAATATTTTCAGGGGGGAATACAAGCAAAAGTACAAGGAAATCTTGTACTCAAACTTATTATTTTCAGTTCAAATGTTTTTATTCTGTATGTTTCTAATATTGAAAACTGTGTTAATCAAATAGTTCGAATTATGAAGTTAGCTTTCAGACTAATCATAGATTTCTTGATAAAGTGCTACAATCTAAATTGTATTTCATAATCTACGAATAATTCATACTAATCATCAATTAGAACTAATACGAATACGAATATGATAGTACAACTAGGAATAGAACGAATATGAAAGTACAAATAGGAACAAAACGAATACGAAAGTATAACTAGGAATAGAACGAATAGGAATACGGATACGAATGCGAATATGAATGCGAATACGAATACGAATACGAATATGATTAGGATTAGGAATAGGACTAGGAATACGAATACAAATACGAATACGAATACGAATACGAATACGAATACGAATAGGATTAGGAATAGGAATAGGAATATGAATACGAATACGAATGCGAATACGGATACGAATGCGAATACGAATAGGATTAGGAATACGAATACAAATACGAATACGAATGCGAATACGAATGCGAATATGAATAGGATTGGGAATAGGACTAGGAATACGAATACGGATACGAATCCGAATACGAATAGGAATACAAATATAAATACGAATACAAATATAAAATATGAATATGAATATGGTTAAGAATAGAAATACGAATACGAAGGCACATCTGTCACACCCCAAAAACCGAAGGCGGAAACATTTCCGGGGCGGACTCCACGTTGAGTATCAAATCCAATGCACATAGTAACACTAGAAAAAACACAAAACATTACATTACATAGAATTGTTTACATTTGTTTGAAAGAAAAGTTATACAAGTGTTATATACATATATCATATGAACAAAAACAAAGACGAGTCTTCTAACACTCCGTCTTCTCCAAAAGGTGGCGGTGTACCTGTCTAATGCTGACCTGAGAATACAAGCAGTTTGAAAATCAGCATAAAGCTGGTGAGTTCATAAGATGTTTGTTTTTGAAAATGTCCAAGTGTCCTTTGGTTTTCCGAAAAAGTTTGTTATCCAAGAAAATCCCATATTTTCTTTATGTAAAGTTTGATTAACTGATTTATTACACGATTCTGGTTATGTACAACTGTTATCCCAGGAAAATCCTATATTTTCCTAAAAGTAAGTTTAGTTATTGAATCCCAATGTAATGTTTGATTATCTTTCATACTTGTTATATTATCTAAGTATTTCGAATATCCTAATTGTGTTAAGTATCCGTATTTCTTTCCGAATCCTTACATCGTATCTAAAAGTTTGAATTTCAGGACGAAATTTCCTCTAACAGGGGGATAATGTGACAACCCGAAGTTCGTTCCATCGCCGAAACCCGTTTCCGTCTATAAAATTCGTCCTTATCGAAACATTTCCGTTTACGTTTTTAAAATTAAGTCATTTATTCCGAGACTTCTATTATGACTTAATTAGTATCCAAACCCATTAGAAACTCAAGAAAACACCCCAATTTGATAATTAGACGACTTAATCGGGTGTGACCAAAAGCCCCGTTTAACGTCGGTATCGGGTAGAATTCCACCGTGTCCCAAACTTAGGACCTATTTAAAGCCTTTCCTCTCTCTCACTACTCTCTCTAACCTCTCTCCTTAAACTCAAGAATTAGGTCTAAAATCATCAAATTTAAGCTCCAAATCACCAAGGCAACTGCCCTAACTCCTAGTATAACATCTTACACCTTCAAATTCGTGATCAAACTATGGAATAGGACCATATTCATGAGTTTACAGCCCTAGAATAGTTCTAGGCCGTGAACTCATATAAATTGGGTTTTGGAGCCCAAAAACCCTTCCAATCGACCTTTGGAGCTTAGATATGACTTAGAGGCTTACCAAAATGGACTTAGAACACATTGAACTTAATTTTTGGAGAGTAAACATGAGTTTACTGCCCAAGAGCATGCTTGGGCCGTAAACCCCATATCATGGAGAGTAAACTCATTCTAAGGTGTTAAATTGCCACTTACACACCTCCTAAGCCTTGAACAAAAATCTAGAAGCAACCACAAACGAATTAGGAGCCTAAAACATGAGGAAAACAACTCCCTAAGGAGTTCACGGCCGTGAACCCTCCCAAAAGGGTTTCCTGGGCTGTAAACTCCCAATTCATGGCCAAATGACACCTTTAAATCCATACAAGGCTTGTGTAATAGCTTAAAATCACATGTGATTAATGGAGGACCACCAAGAAACATTTTGAGCATGTATACAAGAGTTTACGGCCGTAATGTAACAACCCAAAATCTCAAGTATTGTTAAATTGCATTTTGGGGTGTTTTAAAGGGGAGACTCGGCGAGTTGGAGCCAGACTCGCCGAGTAGGGTCGCAGATTTGGTTGCGGGTTCGCGACTGGACTCGACGAGTCCAGGTATGGACTCGGCGAGTCGACGCTGTTTAGCGGAAACCCTAGCCGTTTCGTATTGGGTCGTATATAAGGGTTGTTATGTCGTCATTTCACGTCTTTTGGCCGACTGAGAAGGATCCTAAATCGGTTGTGGGCATCCAGAACGAGGATTGAAGATCATTGGTGATTTGAGGAAGTTATTGTCCAAGAAGGAGAAGGTTTTGGCTAATGGGACAGCAAGGGAATCACGTTTTGAGGCTTGGGGACACTGAGAGTGCATGATTCAGGTAACCTTTCGGATTATTTTCTGTTATGTGAATATGTGCACGGATTTAGGGTTTGTGAAACCCATTTGGAGATTAGATGGACTGTTGTGTCGTTATCCAATGTTTATAACCTTGTATTAGGACTCTTAGAGGTCCAGAAGGTCCCATGTGTGTATATTCGGGAATATATGTATCTCAGGAAGCAGTTCGATCGACTGCATGGCGTGGACTCGCCGAGTCGGATGAGCAGACTCGGCGAGTAGCTTGAAGATTCACTGGGACTCGCCGAGTTTGTTCTTCAGACTCGGCGAGTAGAGTCGGGGTGGCCCCGCGATTCTTCCACGAGGACCTCGTCGAGTCAAGAGGGATACTCGACGAGTAGAAAGGGAACATTCAGGAATTTGTGAGGATGACTAGACTCGCCGAGTCGCCAGGGTACTCGCCGAGTCCAGTCGAGATGGCCGTTGACCAGAGTTGACCGGTGTGAATTCTTAGGGTCGGTTAACATGGAAGATAGAAGTATTAATGAAGAGATATATGATGTTACAGGGAGCTTGTAGCTCGGGGGATCAAGTGCAAGGGGTTTCAGGAGTTGCTATCTTCCAGCGTCCGCGAGGTGAGTTTTCTCACTATACTGTACCCGGAAGGGTTTGATTGTGTGACCGGAAGGTCAAGTATGTTATGTGTTATGTTATTTGCTGTAAATGGAAAGTTAGTCGCTACGCGTGATATACAAGTTTACATATGGGCCGGAAGGCAAATTATTATGTGACGGAAAGGCCAGGTATGATATGTGGTATATGTGCTTTATGTGTTAAAGTATGTTTCGGGCCAGAAGATAGGTTGATATATGATATATGTGCTTTATGTGTTAGAGTAATTGTATTATGTGCTATATACGTGTATGGGCCGGAAGGAAATTATTGTATGGGCCGGAAGGCGATATATATTATGTGGACCGAAAGGTCCGGGCCGGAAGGCAATGTTATGTGGACCGAAAGGTCCGGGCCGGAAGGCAATGTTATGTGGACCGAAAGGTCCGGGCCGGAAGGCGATGTCACGTGGACCGAAAGGTCCGGGCCGGAAGGCGTACGTGCGTAAGGTGTATATTGGGGAACTCACTAAGCTTCGTGCTTACGTTGTCTATATTATGTGGTTTCAGGTTCTTACAGTAACGCGGGATGGCAACGGTTCGATTGTACACACCGAAGAAAGAGTTGTGTTTTGGAGGATCCTGGTCTTCTATTATAATGAAATTGAAACTATGTTTTGTAATACAAATGTGAATAAGATTTTAAACAAGTTTATTAATATTAAATTGATTATTTAAATGAAAATTTTGTCTTGAAAATCACAGTGTTATAAATTGGTATCAGAGCCTTGGTTTGAGGGATTCGGACGCGCCTACAGGTAAATCTGGACTCAAACTGAGGAAGTAAGAAAAAGTTTTCCAAATAAATGGTTTTCTAAAAGTGAATAAGCGTTCAAAGAGAAAGCAAGAAAGAGCAGTGTGTACAATCAGCCAGAGCCAAACGGTGATTTCCCAAAATACCCTTACTTATGTGTTACGAAATATTTATTATGCACTTATGAGATATTATTGCATGTTAGAGACAGGCTAGGTATTTCATATCTTAGGACTAGAGTGGCCTGATTTGTGATGCCTTAGTCTAGGGTTTGTGGTTATATGTGCGTTATGCTTTCGTGTGTATGTGATGAGTGAGGGTATCTAGTTAGAACGCACGAGGGGTAGAGCTACAGAGTACAGTAGTACTTCCGAGGTTGAGCCGAGAAGGTGGAGCTATCACAGCTAGGGAGTCCTATGTATGCTTCGATGCTCGAATGCTGCTTGCTTCGTGCTTTGTGGAGTTCTCGATGATGGGAGACAGCTACTAAGTGAGTATGACGATACTCAGGAGGTAGATGTTTGGCATCATTAGGAGCTCTTCAGCAGCTGATAGCAAAGAAGTGGGAGGACGGCGGAAGGGGCTAGAGATTAAACCTAGCCAAGATGGGTACGCGGGTAGAGTAGAGGATTTCGCTGGGGAGCGAGCATGCAAGATGGGATTGGTGAAAAGAGCAGGTCGATCAGCTACTTAGGAACTCTGGGATGGTCCGTGTGGAAAGTATGGGTAGATGTGGCAGGTAGTATGGGCCCGTACTACTGAAAGCAGAGGACCCATACTTGATACAGGGAGCATTCTGAAGGTCCTAAGGAACAGATTGAGGAGTGATGTTATGGTTCGAATACGATACGTCGGAGCGGATTGCGGAACGATGTTATGGTCCGGGTACCATACATCGGGACAGATTGAGGATGGATGTTGTGGTCCGAGCACCATACATCGGAGCGGATTACAGAGCGACGTTATGGTCCGGGTACCATACATCGTGACAGATTGAGGATGGATGTTGTGGTTCGAGCACCATACATCGGAGCGGATTATAGAGTGATGTTATGGTTCGTGTACCATACGTCGGAACAGATTGAGGGGTAATACTATGGTTCAGGCACCATGCACCGAAGCAAATGGAGAAGGGATGTCATGGGATGAGTATCGTAGTTCGTAGTGGATGATGTTGGTGACTATCTTGTTATCCGGTTAGGATCGATGAGGTAGAGATCGGACGCTATGGGTTTTAGGCCCGTGAACCATGATTGAGGATGGAAAGGCGAGTACCTATCGGAGTATGGTGGTAAGGAGTTAAAGGGAGAGGAAATTTCGGTCTGAGTCGAGAAATCGGTCGATAGAGGAGAGGTCACCTTCTAGGTGGGTAGTGTTATTTATGTTCGTATGCAAGACACGAGAGGTCTGGTGTTTCAGTTTTGGATTTGGGAGTACACCCTGCAGGTGGTTATCGATAATGACTTCCCTCAGAGCAGCAGGTAGCGGGTGTGCCGCAAGACAGTGATTTACCGTGAGCGGACAGTCAGTTGGGACTGAGGTAGTCGAGAACCACACCACACCTAATTGAGAATGACAGGTTGTGTTATAGTGGTAGCAGTGAAGAGTTCAGTCGAGTTTTGCAAGTGCAGAGAGTTTCGTCCATGTTGAGAGTGAGTTCCTGTCCTTGGGACAAATCCGGCATTGGATATGGGTTGATGAGTTGAGCTGAGAGGAACGATGATTTTGCGGTGCAGCCTACGAGTCAAAGATGTTATCGAGCGGAGCAGATGCTTAGTGTTGGATTGGTATGGGATTTGGAACGATTAGAGACAGCCGTGATGAGGAGTTCTTGGAGAGTTAACCAGAGGTTCAGAGTATAGAGGATTGATTGACTTCATAAGGGGAGGGACTATTGGGCGTTGCATAGCACTTTCCGAGAGCAGGTACGATTTCGCTGGTGAAAGATGGTCGTGGATTGATGGTATGCTAATTAGTGGCGGTTCAAACCCTAGTGGGGGAGAATCGGGTGCGGTACATAAGAAAGCAGAGATTCGTCAAGAGTGGTTATAAGTGAAGTATAGAGATATGCTATAGGAAATCATGAAATCAGAGGTGTCGGTGATCGAGTGAAGAGGTCGGAGTGAGTTAATGCGGGAAGTACTTGAAGAGGAGAACGAACGTATTCATGACAGGTGACTGGTGTTGTTGCAAGAAGATAGAGAATGATTGGGCAGTCAACTTCCGGAGTCGGTATGCGTATCCTTGTTTGGATTTTGAGTGTCGGGAAAAAGGGATTTGGAGAGTTATCAGCGCAATTTGTACGTCAACGTTATCTCGCATTCCAATCGAGAAATTAGATGCACCAAGGTGGTAAGGCGGGGGAAAATATAGGTTTATTTATGGGGTGCAGGAGATCAATGGTGGTGGTAGTATTCTGGGATATTCGGGTATGACATCCTGATTTTGGAGTTATTCGGGAATCCCGAATTGAATCGACGTGTGGCATAACAAGTATCTGCGGATTTAGTAGGAGTCTTCGAGTATGGGCATTCGGGGAGATTATTTGAGAAGGTGGATTTCGCAAGATGGGCGTTTGTTATGTTGATTGCCTCCATAGTCTGTGGTGGATGTTCGAGTCGCAGTACTCACTAGTCAGAGGGTGTTGTGATACTGCGTGGAGTTGCAGTACTCACTGGGTGACAAGAGAATTTTTATGTTGGAATATTTTCGAGCAGCGTATGAGGTGGAAGAGTTTCGAGTTTGGGTAGCCCTGGTATTGAGTCTTTGGAGTTTGGATGTTGAGTCGGGGCGAGACGGGGGTCTTCGTCTCAGTCGGGAGATGTGGGGCGATACGCAAGGAAGAGGCACAACAGAAACCAGAGATTAGAGTTGAGACGATCCTCGGTGGGATTGTATCTTCTCTCACGAGGAAAAGAAGATTTTGTGACCTGCGTGACACTGGGTCAGGATAGTGGTCACGGGGAGAAAGTTAGTGGGATATTTGGATCATGATGTGGGTGACCGTTGGGGGCTCAGATGTGGAGCCAAAAGCTGATTCAGTACTTAGTCTTGAAGAGGAATATGGGAAAGGAGTGTATCATGATGACATCTGAGGACACTTTAGAGAGGGCGAACGATGCGGACATTCGAAGACATGTTTTGGGCATGTGTATTAGCTGTCAGAGGAAGCCGCGGTACGTAATTATCATTGGTTGAGTTGTTCCATATTAACAGCCATCATTAGTGCATTAGTATGCCGCCCTTTGAGCTGTTGCATGGAAGGTGATGTCGGAACCTCGTTCGCCGAGGAAAGGTAATGCATGGACCCGAGAGCCTTGCGAGTAGATCCAGTGCATGTGTGATACAGGGAATAGTGGCAAGGTTGTTAAACGGATTTCACTAAGTGAGGGAAGGGAAAGGTATGTTGGGGCGAGTGCAGCATGTGTATACGATTGCAAGAGGTGAACTCGTGAGAGTTGCCCTGAGAATTGAGAATAGGTCCCTCGGTTGTTCCGATATGGATAAAGTGGGCTTAGGATCGAGGGACTGGTGATTCAGAGTTTCGTAACCCTTATGGGTCGGATGATCGTTGAGAATTGGAGCAGAGTCGTGTCTTGGGAAATTCTCGGTTGCAGGAAGTGGTGGACAGTGCAGCGATCGTGTTTTGGTCGACAGAGCAGATGCAACAGGTTAATCAGAGGTTGAAGATCGTTTAGAGTTGACAGGAAGGTTGTGCAGACAGACGCCGTTACGAGCATGTGTTTTAGGTCGGCGACTTCGTATTCCTGACGGTCTCTCCCTGGGAAGGGGTGTTTCGATCCAGGAAGAGGGGTAAGTAGGGGCTTGGTATGTTGGGTCTTTGCGTGAAAGTGCAAAGGTAGGAAAAGTGGCCTACCGGTTGGAACTACCAACGGAAGTAGGATGGATCCATGACACTTTTAGGTGTCGCAATTGAAGAGGTGTATAGCAGATGAGTCAGCAGTGGTTCTACTAGAGAGCGATTAGGTGGATGCGAACTTGTGTTACGCCGAGAGGCCAGTGGCCATCAGGGATCGGAAGATCAAGTTTCTGAGGAACAAGGAGGTACCTCTGGTATTGATTCAGTGGCGACCTCGGAAGAGGTCGGAAGTGTTTAGGGAAGCTGAAGCGTGTGATGCGGGAGCAGCATCCAGAACTATTTTCGGAGTGAGACTTCGAGGGCGAAGCCTAATTCTAGTGGGGGAGAATTGTAACAGCCCAAAATCTCAAGTATTGTTAAATTGCATTTTGGGGTGTTTTAAAGGGGAGACTCGGCGAGTTGGAGCCAGACTCGCCGAGTAGGGTCGCAGATTTGGTTGCGGGTTCGCGACTGGACTCGACGAGTCCAGGTATGGACTCGGCGAGTCGACGCTGTTCAGCGGAAACCCTAGCCGTTTCGTATTGGGTCGTATATAAGGGTTGTTATGTCGTCATTTCACGTCTTTTGGCCGACTGAGAAGGATCCTAAATCGGTTGTGGGCATCCAGAACGAGGATTGAAGATCATTGGTGATTTGAGGAAGTTATTGTCCAAGAAGGAGAAGGTTTTGGCTAATGGGACAGCAAGGGAATCACGTTTTGAGGCTTGGGGACACTGAGAGTGCATGATTCAGGTAACCTTTCGGATTATTTTCTGTTATGTGAATATGTGCACGGATTTAGGGTTTGTGAAACCCATTTGGAGATTAGATGGACTGTTGTGTCGTTATCCAATGTTTATAACCTTGTATTAGGACTCTTAGAGGTCCAGAAGGTCCCATGTGTGTATATTCGGGAATATATGTATCTCAGGAAGCAGTTCGATCGACTGCATGGCGTGGACTCGCCGAGTCGGATGAGCAGACTCGGCGAGTAGCTTGAAGATTCGCTGGGACTCGCCGAGTTTGTTCTTCAGACTCGGCGAGTAGAGTCGGGGTGGCCCCGCGATTCTTCCACGAGGACCTCGTCGAGTCAAGAGGGATACTCGACGAGTAGAAAGGGAACATTCAGGAATTTGTGAGGATGACTAGACTCGCCGAGTCGCCAGGGTACTCGCCGAGTCCAGTCGAGATGGCCGTTGACCAGAGTTGACCGGTGTGAATTCTTAGGGTCGGTTAACATGGAAGATAGAAGTATTAATGAAGAGATATATGATGTTACAGGGAGCTTGTAGCTCGGGGGATCAAGTGCAAGGGGTTTCAGGAGTTGCTATCTTCCAGCGTCCGCGAGGTGAGTTTTCTCACTATACTGTACCCGGAAGGGTTTGATTGTGTGACCGGAAGGTCAAGTATGTTATGTGTTATGTTATTTGCTGTAAATGGAAAGTTAGTCGCTACGCGTGATATACAAGTTTACATATGGGCCGGAAGGCAAATTATTATGTGACGGAAAGGCCAGGTATGATATGTGGTATATGTGCTTTATGTGTTAAAGTATGTTTCGGGCCAGAAGATAGGTTGATATATGATATATGTGCTTTATGTGTTAGAGTAATTGTATTATGTGCTATATACGTGTATGGGCCGGAAGGCAATTATTGTATAGGCCGGAAGGCGATATATATTATGTGGACCGAAAGGTCCGGGCCGGAAGGCAATGTTATGTGGACCGAAAGGTCCGGGCCGGAAGGCAATGTTATGTGGACCGAAAGGTCCGGGCCGGAAGGCGATGTCACGTGGACCGAAAGGTCCGGGCCGGAAGGCGTACGTGCGTAAGGTGTATATTGGGGAACTCACTAAGCTTCGTGCTTACGTTGTCTATATTATGTGGTTTCAGGTTCTTACAGTAACGCGGGATGGCAACGGTTCGATTGTACACACCGAAGAAAGAGTTGTGTTTTGGAGGATCCTGGTCTTCTATTATAATGAAATTGAAACTATGTTTTGTAATACAAATGTGAATAAGATTTTAAACAAGTTTATTAATATTAAATTGATTATTTAAATGAAAATTTTGTCTTGAAAATCACGGTGTTATACGTAAGCATATAGTTTACTACCGTAAACTCCTCAAATGGTCCCTAAAATTGCTTAAACCACTTTCCCATGCATTGAATCTAACCCTAGAATTTTCCCTCAAGTGATATGAAGCCATTTTGCACCATAGAACACCCCACCATAAGTTTATGGCCGTAAACTCATGGGGAATGGGACATTAGGGCCGAAAACTCTAGTATGAGTTTACTCTCGAAGAGTAAACACATTATCCAAGCCATACGTGTCCTAAAATGCCACACGGGTCCCTCCAAACGCTTGTAATGGAGTGTTTTCGTGATTAGAAGTGTTTGTCCTTAACAAATAAATTATTCAAACCCTAATTAGATACAAATGTGTATCTTTTCATAAAACATAGGAATCTTGTGCGTTTGCAAACCCAGAACTGACGTTTTGGATCCAAACCGATGCGTTCCTCAAACGGTGAGTTTATACCCCTACCGTTTTTCAAATGTTTTCAGGGGGAATACAAGAAAAAGTACAAGGAAATATTGTACTCAAACTTATTATTTTCAGTTCAAATGTTTTTATTCTGTATGTTTCTAATATCGAAAACTGTGTTAATCAAATAGTTCGAATTATGAAGTTAGCTTTCAGACTAATCATAGATTTCTTGATAAAGTGCTACAATCTAAATTGTATTTCATAATCTACGAATAATTCATACTAATCATCAATTAGAACTAATACGAATACGAATACGAAAGGACAATTAGGAACAGAACGAATACGAAAGTACAAATAGGAACAGAACGAATACGAAAGTATAACTAGGAATAGAACGAATAGGAATACGAATACGAATGCGAATATGAATGCGAATACGAATATGAATACGAATAGGATTAGGATTAGGAATAGGACTAGGAATATGAATGCAAATGTGAATACGAATACGAATACGAATAGGATTAGAAATAGGAATAGGAATAGGAATACGAATATGAATATGAATACGAATACGAATGCGAATATGAATACGAATACGAATTGGATTAGGAATAGGAATAGGAATAGGAATACGAATGCGAATACGAATGCGAATATGAATAGGATTAGGAATAGGACTAGGAATATGAATACAAATACGAATCCGAATACGAATAGGAATACAAATATAAATACGAATACAAATATAAAATACGAATATGAATATGATTAAGAATAGAAATACGAATACGAAGGCACGCATCTAGATACATTCAAGTGTAACACAATTAGTATATTCGAAATACCTAGATAATATAACAAGTATGAAAGATAATCAAACATTACATTGGGATTCAATAACTAAACTTACTTTTAGGAAAATGTTGGATTTTCCTGGGATAACAATTGTACATAACCAAAATCGTCTAATAAATCAGTTAATCAAACTTTACATAAAGAAAATATGGGATTTTCTTGGATAACAAACTTTTTCAGAAAACCAAAGGAAACTTGGACATTTTCAAAAACAAACATCTTATGAAATCACCAGCTTTATGCTGATTTTCAAACTGCTTGTATTCTTAGGTCATCATTAGACAGGTACACCGCCACCTTTTGGAGAAGACGGAGCGTTAGAAGACTCGTCTTTGTTTTTGTTCATATGATGTATGTATATAACACTTGTATAACTTTTCTTTCAAACAGATGTAAACAATTCTATGTAATGTAATATTTTGTGTTTACTGTGTTGCTATGTACATTGGATTTGATACTCAACGTGGAGTCCGCCCCATAAGTGTTTATGCCTTCGGTTTTCGGGGTGTGACAGCTGAGATTTTGCAAATGGCACAAAATGAGGGGTCATAAAAGGTTCATAACCTTTCCCCCTAAAAATTTAACTTTAAAGGCCTTGCGATGATGATCTCAGCCAATGTATTAATAGCTACACCATACATCATAGTCAACAACATTAACTATTATTTCACGGCTTAATATCATATGCCTAATTAAACATATAAGTTAGAGGAACATAGCTTAGTAGTAGCAGCTATGCGACATCTGATGGACACGTTACCAGATTAACACCATCCCTAGAACAAGGGAATGTGCAAAAATGAATTACAGCTCAAAGCATGTGCATACATACAAAAAAAAGGAAGAGAATACTTCCATACCAAATACAAAACAAAAAACACAATCCATGGTTATTAGCAACCAATGTTTTACACTATACACATAGTACACAAAAAGACGAACAAGGGGCATATACAAGTCAGCCCTCGGAGTCCGAGGAAGAACCTCCCGGGATAAGCTTGCCACAAAACTGAAGAAATTCATCATAATCTAACTCCCCTAAATGGAAGAGGCCAACAAAATGCGTCTCGACAAAAGATGTAAGCGCAGAGTTGACCTCTGTGGACATGCTCGCTACTTGGCTAGGACCCGAAACTTCGGATTTACTGGAAGATCTGGAGCAACCACTCAGTTGCCTCCCTTTCTTAAACCCAAGGGATTCACAAGCCTCATGAACATCATGGACCCCTTTGGCAAACTCAACGCTCTCTATGACCTTGTCAATCACACAAACCACCCCCTTCTACAACACACATTGCAAACTACCTCTAGAAATGGTACCTTCCGCACAGGCTCGAGCTAATTGACGTTGGTACCTTGCCAGTCTACTCGCCCACACATCCTTCTCTCGAGTGAGAGAACTCACTTGGTCCTCAAGTCGCTCTGACCGGTCCTACGAAGTAACCACTTGATCCTTTAAAGCGGATTTCTCGCAGGCCACAATGTTGTTTTGCTTAGCAAGAACTTGACGCTCCGCTTATGAATCACGAACCTCCTTCCTTATGCATGCCAAGGCACCCTGAAGTACTTTCAATTGCCCTTGACTCGCACCAGCTAGACGAACCCGGTCGTCAGCAGAAACCATAAAGGAAGAGGTCTGGGCTGCGACGTAATAAATGTCATTGATTAACCCACAAGCGAACTCATTGTGGCTGGAGGATGAGCGCACATACTCCATTCCTAGGCGGTAGTGTCTTTTGACAGCAAGGAATCCCTAGTAATCGCTCAGCCCGGAGCGTAGGCCTAAAAAGATGAGGAGTGAGATAAAGTCCCTATTTCATTGATCAAGGAAGGGTTCTCACATTGAAGAGAACCCCCAGGAGAACTCGGCACACTCTTAGATACATAGTCAGAACCAGGATTAACCAAGGGTGAACCAGGGGATCGAGAGGGTGAGGCCCTAGGAGAACTGGGCACCACCACCACCTCTCTCTGCTCAGGTATAGAAAATTAACCACCGAGAATATCCCGATACCACCAAGAAGCCTTGCCACAGACACAGTCCTACGAGATTTACGAAGATGAACACCTGCATTGTCAGATTCCGTCTCTTCATTCGATGATGGCACTACACGCAAGCTCCGCCTTTTCCGAGTAGGCGTATTACTTCTTCCTTCTTGTACACCTGCAGGCAAACCAGAAGGAACACAAAATGGCAAACGAACTGGGGAAACGACCGTATAGGTTGGCTGAGAAAGTGACGTAGGTCCACTAGAACCCATATTTCCCTTTTCTACCAAGAGCAGCCTAACAAGCTCCCCCATGCATCTTTCAGAAACAGGAGGAGGAAGAACCTCTGCGAGATCGATCTTTCGATGGAAAAGCTTGCCCTGATAGTGACACACAGGGCCATCTACAAAGAAATCTCGGCCTCCGTACCTATGAAAGCAAACACCAAAAGTAAGATATCACAATCCAACAAGATATCTTATCCTCACTCTGATTTCAAAAAAAAAAAGGGGGGGGGGGGGGTAAGCAGATGAGTTAATAATGCATCTCACGAAGAACATCTACCTCATCTTCCTATGAGCCCTCCAGGAGGCACTCATATTGGCTGCGGAAAGAATAAAGTCTTCCCAGTTTTCTTCACAGACAGTAACAATCCCCAGCCGTTTTTCGAGAGCCAGATTGCCCCCAAACAACTTGGGGAGACGGTTGGAAAAGTCTAGTTTCCTACGATACCCATGCCCCAAGAGGTTCCGGTGGACCCAAAGCCATTGCCTTTGCTAGTTCTTTTTCAAAGTATCCACCTCAGAGATTAGTTGGTGAATGCCTCGTTGCTTAGCTAGGGTACGGACGCCGGTGTTCGTAGTTGAGCATAAAAAGTAACTGAAAACCCAGAAGGTGGGAACGCAACCCAAAGAGCGACATATCAGTTCAAAACCGATGATCTTATTGATCGCGCTCGGGGTTAACTCGTTGATAGTAAAACAGTAATGTTGCACGATCATATCGAAAAATCCAATGTCGGCAGCTGCAACCCCGTTTTGAACAAAGGAATAGGAACCCCAACTTTCCCTGGAGGACGGTCGTAGATCGATACTCCCTGTGCCAGAATCATTACACCATGCTCTAGTAAGAAACCAAATCGATCTTGCAAAAATTGGAACTCCTCAGCAGTAGGGACTCTACCATAACGGTCCATTGTCGAGGAAAAAATAAGTGATCAGAAAGAAATTTTTTTAGAATGCCTAGATAGATACAACGAAGGTGAAGAAAGGAGGTAAGGATGAAATATCTTGGAAAAAAGGGGGATTTTAAAGAAAAAACTGGTGTCACGAATCGTCTCACGGTGAATCTGACATGTTAACGGCACTGCTAAAGGCCCTTCAAATCATAGAACTAATCCTAGGCAAACACTTGTCAATATATAGGCTCGAACGGCGATGTTGTCATACCGACGCATACGCCTACAAGCCTAAGGGACTTGTTAAAGTATCCCTCTAGGAAATGTCAAAAGAGAAGTCAAATTGACATCAGGCTTGGCCTGGTCAGGACCCAGTCTAAAGCCAAGTCCGGTCCTTCACCAACACGAGGGGCGCTGATAAGGCGGTTAAGGTGCAGAACCGCGCCTTAACCCCTTCTCCGAAAATCATACCCTAAAAAACGTGGGACCAATCAAAGAGTCTCACTCGCTCATCAGATGATATTCACGGTCTTCTTGAAGATTTGAACGATCTCCTTCCAATCAATGGGAGAATGAGGCAAAAGACGGAAGGGGGACCCTCCAATATGGGTCCGCCACATCGCATCTCACGAGCGAATCCTCAATAGAATCAGTTGAGAGACACGCCTCTAAGACAGGTATAAAAGGATCCTTATTCCTCACGAAGAAGGGGACGTAATTCTCTCTTTTCTGTAATCACTTACCATCTCTCTCAGATCTCATACTAACTAGATCATCGGAGCTTTGTCCTGGGATCCCCTCCCGGACGTTGACTAACGATCCCTATCCTATTTTATACTGTGATATTAGGGGAAGTCATTTTTGCAAGATTCATCGGCAATCTCAACCCATCCATTCTCCGGTATATCACAACTATAGGAAAGTGTCAACCATGTCATGGCAGCCAAGACAATAATTCTGCTTCTCACCGAAATAAAACTCCATGGCATAGGAACAACTCATCCTTGTCATAGAAATCAATGTCTAGTTAGAAACGCCACTCTTTGAAAATAATAATCTCTCACGAAATCGACGCACACCCCACACTTATTGAAAGTCGTGACTCTCAATTGTCAACTTCAAACTCTTTCACGGCTTGTTTCGCATGACAAATCAACATTAGACCGCAATTGTTGAAATTTCTGAAAGCATCCGAAGGGAAAAATTTCAGCAAAGATCTGAAACATCAAGAGCATCAACATGGAAAACAAAATTTTAAACAAACTAAAACTAAAAATAAAAATAAAAATCACTAAAATAACTAAAAAAACTAGCAAACAAAAACAACTAAAAATGATATTACGATCACTCATCTTCGTCGAAATCAAGCTAGAATTGTTGATTAAATCCCTTGCATGCAATAAGTGGTTTGTGAAAGAAAAAAACTTTCGGGATCTGTCAGACTTCTTCCTTTGTTTTCTTTGAAACATTAACTAAAAAGTAGAACAAGAGTTGACCCAACTAGTCAAGAGTAGCAATAGCTCGGTCTTCCACTTAACCACCTCGATACGCCTTGCTATACTACGCCTCGTGGATTGAGTTGGACGAGTCACCAAAGTAGTAGACTAAACAAGTCAAGCATTCCCTAATCGATTGCAATCTCGAAACCCATGCAAAAAGTAAAACCAAGCAATGCGTATAATCACAAATTCCTACAAATAGAACAAAAACCTTCCCGAAAAGTGACATGATATCTACGAATATAAAATAAAAACAAAATAAAACTAAATACAAATTAAAAACAAATAATGAATAATCAAATAACTAAATTAATTGAAAATCATTGCCCGCAACGACGCCAAAAACTTGATGTGAATATTTAATGCACTAGTTTTTTGTATTTACAATTCCTAGTTTATCACATCTAAACCACACTTAACAGGCAGTGAACCCGATCGAATATAGTATAACTTTGATAAGCACGGGTGTTGAACACAAGGGAAACGGTAGTGAATTAATTTAAACTGTTTGATTATAGGTTACACAAAACATACAAAAGCAGTAAAGAAAGATTTTATGGAATTACATCTCAAACGACTGATTAAACAATAAATCTCGATAAACTGACCGAAGACAAATCTCTTTAGGTACTTTGGTTTAGAAAAATTACATCTTAAAATCATAGATAATTGCACATACAAATTTATTTATTCATGTTCACCAATTTCTAAAATGATCAGGTTCATGTTCACTATTACTAATCCTTTAGCAAACAAATCAATTCAAACAGTGGTCAGTTGATTAAACTAAAATGTTTCCTAGTGTTTAAATCGAATCAAGCAAGACTTGTAATAATAGATAATCAAATTGGTTGGTTCAATTAACTCATATGTGGTTGGTCACCATACATGCTCACACATTAATTTACTTATTTTCTAGTTAACCCTAGGTTATGTTCATAACACTAAGCTTACAATCTTGTTTTCACAAAACCATAAGATTCAAGTAATCAAGTAGATATTCATACAACTCAATATACTTGGTCATCAATAGAAAATAATTGTCATTAACATATAAGTATCTTTTAACAAGCTTAACATGATTAATTAAATACGAATAAAAAAAATCCAAATTAATCTACAAAATCAAGGGGTCATCTAATCATAAACACAAAGCAAAGGGTTTTAACACCCAAATCAGAAAGTAATTGCATATAAAATCATGTCAGAACATTAATCTTGGTCGGAACAACAAACCACATGATTAACGACATTAATATGCTCTCTAATCCTTCAGATCTTTGCTCTTATCAGCTTCACGGCCTTTCGGTCACCTTCTAGACCCTCAAAACGGCTTGTTGGGGGTTTATAATCGTAAGGAATCAATATTGGGTGTAAGACGGTGGATTAGGTGTCTAAGCTCACAACTATAATTGGTATTTACTTGAATTGATAGTAACAATGTCCTTTTGGGTTGCCTTCAAACCTAGCAATTGAATAAGATAAATGTTAGAGAGAGAAGAATGATTTATTAATTTATTACTTGCTTAATAAATTAATTTGAAATCAAGATAAATGATTTATTAATGTATTGTGGATATAATATGTTAATTAGAAATCAAATTGTTTAATTAATATTTAATCAGAAATTACTTAGGAATTAATTTTGGGATTAAAGGAATTAATTGAAACTTTAGGGACTAAAGGTGACAATGTTCAATAGTTGAACATTAAACATTCTAGAACCTCCCAAAAAGGTGGAAAGAATTCTAGGGTGTTCCTAGGGTTTCCTTGGGCTCTATGGGTGCCTTGGATGCCTTAGGGAGGAAGTTAAGAGATTAGGGTTATCTTGGATACACCTGCCTAATCCAATACCTTCCTAGCACCTATATAAACTCTCTTAGGGTTAAATTTCAGCCTATGCACTCCAAAGAGAACCTAAGGGCCGAAATTCTACTATACTTCTCTATCTTTAAAGTATTCCTTGGTTGCTAGGTTTGTTTGTGAGCCATTTGAGGCGCGATACTTGTGGCGCTTGCTACCAAAGTTCAAGACCTTCAAGGATTTGATTATTATTACAATATAACAATAAATGTATGTATCCTAACCCTAATTATAAGTTAATTTCTAAAATTATATGTGCCTCCTAGGGTTTTTAGTTTTTGTGTTCAATGCTTGTAGGTCTAATAGTGAAAACAAAGATCCTAAAATTAGGGTTGCATGCTCACATAAGATTCTTTGTTATGTATAAAACTCATCAGCGGTATCAAAGCATATGGTTTTTGTTTTCAATTAGATTTGTTACAATTGATTGAACTAGAAAAAATTAGGTTTTTAAATTTTCGCAAATTACGGTTTAAGAACCCTACTTTTCTAAAATCCCTAAGGGTTTTCAAACCCTTTCCTTGGGCCACCTTGGAGTCGAAATCTAGGGTTTCCTAACCCTAGGGTTTTTGATTTTTAGGCAAGGTTGAAAGCCTTGCCTTCCACTCCAAACAGAAGATTTTAAAATCTGAATAAGTTAGTAGGTTGGTATTTTTGGTAATTATCTTGTTAATTGTTTAATTAGATAATTAAAGATATCCCTATCCTAAATTTCGAAATCCATGGATAAAGAATTAAATTAAGTTAATATGTTTAATTTAAATTGGTAATCCTTATTTGATTTAATAAATTAGTTAATTGTTTATTTTTTTTTGAATAATTATTAAATCAAAAGTTTTTTAAAATTTTTAAAATTTAAATTAAATGTTTTTAATTTTCAAATTTTTTAATAAAATTTAAAATGAAACCCTAGTATTTTAAAAGTTTAAAATACACTCTTATATTATATGTAAAATTAAAGGTTTAATATTACTATATATATAAGACGAGTAAGTCAAACCGCTAGTACACCTCATTCACAAAGCCATACTATAAGGGGAGTTTAAGTAAGCGACCTGTAAAATGAACGCCATTAGGTATCCAGTCTTACCCACCGCTCTCTTTGTATGGTGGAAGGTCGTTAGTCGAATGGGTTCGATAAGACACTTAATCCTCATTAAAAGTATAATGAGTTATGAAGTAACTAAGCTATTTTCTAAAATCTCATTCTTAGTTACTTTAGAAAAATGTGAATTTGATGCTAACCCATGAAATTGCACATTGCACCTTATTGGTCATTAGTGGAGCGTGTGTGGTTAACCAACACACTTATATGGGACTAATGAAGGATGGAAATGGGTAGCTCATAAATTATCGTTGATCAATGGAGTGTGTGTGGTTAACCGACACATTGATTAGGCAATAAATGACATCGAGAGTACCAAGCTAATTTGCATGATTATTCACACCTTGTTTGTGATCCTCGTATCTCAGTCACAAACTTGAATGGCATAATCGAGATTATACATGCCATTGAAATGTTTAATGAATATCAAAAAGATCTAGGAGTTTCATGTAAAACCTAATTCGTTAAAATTTCATTTTTCGTGATGGAATTGGTAAATATTCATTTACCTACCTTCAAATAATTTGTAATTGGACTACGACATCCCTCTTTTGAATTTTGAAATATTATGTTGGTTCCTAGCCTTGATATTTCATTTGGGTGTCATATTAAGGGTCTAAATCAACTCACTTGAATTTTCTTCTTTTGTAGATGTCTAGTTTTGACAGCTATAGTCTTCCTTATCCTTTTGGAAAAAAGATTTCCGTCTAAAGACGATCTTCCACATGTCGATCAAGGTGAAAGATCATTCCCTTCTTCGAGCATTGGTGGAACTGGAAATCATACTTCTCTTCCTCCACCTCCTCCAGTGATTCTCCCTGACCTACGTTTTTGTCAAATTGAAAAGTTCAAGGTTACTCAAGCCCTATTGGCATGCAAACACCAAGATGGAAAGTTTGTGTGTGCACACATCCTCAAGATGAAGTCGCATATTGACAGATTGGGAATGTTAGGTGTCATTTTTCCAAGGAAATCCATTTACAAGAAAGGTACCTGATGTGACATCTGTTGCCTCCTTTGCGGCTTCCAATGTCATCTGGAAAGCTCTGACTTTTGGTTTTGGCGGGAGATTAGGCCTTGCTGCCTGTTTCTTCTTTGGGCAGTCCTTTAAAATGTGCCCTTCTCCGCTGCACCCATAACAAACTTTCTGTTTGAACTAGGTATGGAACAAGCTTCATTTTCTCCGTAAAACTTACAACGTATTCAATAACGCTCATTCTTCCCTTCTTCAGATACTGGAACTCATTGTTGATTTCCATAAGATCCTGCTCAGAGCAGTATTGCATCTTCAACTATACCAGAAAATCTTCCCAAGACATCTTACTAGCTTCTCCCTTAGGCATCAAATCAGCTAGTAGCTTCCACCAGTTCAGTACTCCAGAATTTAACAAAGAAATTACGAGAGAGGTCTTCTGCATGTTACTACACTTGCAACTTTCAAAGATTGTCTCCATTTCGGAGATCTAATTCATGACTTTCACCGGTGTCGGGTTTCCAGATAGTCACGGTGGTTTGGATGTCATAAAATCATGATACTTGCATCCATGTATGTCATTTCCTTCATTCTGATGGTTTCATCTAACTATCGGTGGGTTGGCATGACCAATAGCCCCACTGTAGTTTCCTCCTTCTGATTGTCCATCATTCAGCTTGGGTTGTTCAATAGAAACTGAAAGTTCCTCTTGGTTTTGTTGAAATAAACACCTTGTTTCCTCCATTTGGTGATCCAACATCATATGGATCATCGTTTGTACTCCAACCATTGTGATTAGCTTAGGTGCAGCTTCTACTATAGGCACCTGCTCCATCACTTGGGGTTGAGGTTGTTGATATCTGTTTGCATTTTCGGCTCCACTTCGGGTTTTCTCCATTATTATCTATACATCAAATTAGGCAAATGTAGATCTTCATTCACGATAGATATTTTTGTTGGTGTAACGACGTAAAATTTAAAACAATTTTTCCTTTTTCAAACAACATAAACTCATTCAATATTCTTAAATCTCATGTTTAAAAAATATCATCATGATAAAAACATATCCCAAGATCATAAAATAAATCTTCTTCCAGTGTGTACGAATCATGCCGATGCCTTCCCGCGATCCCACCATCGTTTGTACTTCGACAATTGAGGTTTGCGACCTATCGTGTTGACATAATTTTGATTATGTGCCATTCCAGATTAATTCAACTATGCAGTATGAGTTTTGTGAGTTCTCAATTGAATTGCATAAAGGCAAGGCACCTTATCAATGGAAAGTACATTGATAGGAATGGGTGAGCTTCTTGACAACCTGGAAGCAATGGTGGGCATTCGTGCTACCATAAGGCAATAAATCACGAATAAACAAGTTCAGTCCATATGGTTTGGATAGGAACACATACACCAGATAAATCTAAGTGTCATGAGGTTTCACTCCATTCATGAAAATGATTGTGAGAAAATGCTTTCACTAAGAGAGATTTTAAGGAGATAGCATTTGTGAAAATTGTATTCTCAAATACAATTATGATTACTTTTCATAGTTCGAATTGTGAGAATCGACAATTAGTCTAAACATTTGGGACTTATTGCTATAAGTTCAAGCTATCTAAGGAAAGGTGTATGAGGTTAAGAGGCTTAGATAATGGTTTATCAAAGCATTAAGTATCATAAATTTGAACTTAAGAAATTCAATAAGCATTGTTTTTCTAGTAGTTCAATTGTTTTTTGAATACATGTCAAAGCTAGTGGGAGCATAAGTGTGATGCTAAAAGAGATAATCATCATGTTAGTGAGAGCATGATTATTATTTTGAGTATTGCAGGTTAGCAATATTAATTATAGAAAACAAAATTCACTTTGCAAAGTTGCAGTGGTTGAAAAGTTGTTTCTGCTATAACTAAGGGAGAAAATATTATACTTCGTTTCAAAATCTAAAATCTTAGATCTATAAATATTAATTAAATTTAGTCAAGGATACATAGTGCATTCTCAAAATTTGATTATGATCACGACATCCCTCTTCATATCTCGAATTGTGAGAACATGACACATAAAATATTATGGCAAACGACTGATAAAGTATCTTGTCTTTATGTAAGACATTATGCATCGTGTCCCATACGCTTTGAGTATAGGATCAATTGTATATGCTGTAATATTTGACCGTTATAAAATTTTCCAAATGCCTAGGGCATTAAGAGGGAAAAGGGACTAGAACTGGTTTTGACTAAATAATTGAACAACTGTCAAAGGACAATCTGAAGTTCGTTAAGGATTTGTCGTTTGTGAGCAGTTGGAAGTATAGTAAAGGAAGGACCATGTTGACATTATTATGAATATATAAGATTATATTTTGAGTGAGTTGTCACATGGAAAAAATGGAAATGTTTCCATAAATGGGAGTTGGATATAAAGAAAAATGTCTAGATTAGAAACTTTTATGCGAGAAGGATGTTCAAAGGAATGTACTTTGAATGTGAGACTTCACGACTATGGAATTTTCTTGTAACAATCTCCAATATAGTACTTTGTAGTTTCATTGGCCGATTCTAGGTGACTTTGTGCTGTGACATTATGTAAGTATCGTTGCATAAAATGTTAGAATCCAACATATTCTAATAGTGGTAAGAATTTGGTATTCTTACACTAACGATAAGGATTGGGGATTGTGAAATGAGTTTTGTTGGAAAAAGTTTTTCAATTAATCTATTTCACAAAGTATGGACCATAGGTAAACAAAGTGTGCATGCTTGGAGAATGGGAAAATTGCTAGTATAATTCAAGTGTCAAGTTGATTATCTGAAACATTAAACAATGAATAATGAGTAATCAATATGGTGATTATAAAAGGTGTTTGATTTATACTCAAAAGTTTGGGACTATATAAAATTAAGTATTATCGTTGCGTTTCACTTTGCATGTTTTGACTTCTAAAATAACAAGGTTATTCAGAATAACAAGGTTATCCGAACCTCCATAATCGATCATACGTTGGAAGTAGGTATGAAGCAAGACTGTCATGAATCTGTCTGTAGATTGTCTAAAGTGTTTAGGCATAGCACAAGTTTGCTGTAGAGTTCATGATTTCTTTGATAAGATTAAAGTATTGGATGAAACCCATGCTCACTTGAATCACTTCATGGATTTATCACGGGTGATTAGTGAGACGATAACATTATATATTCTTGAAACCGAGTCGTGTGAGTTGTTATTTGCTGGTCGGTTGCACATTGATAATAAGTAAACGCACTAGTAACTTGGTGTTATAAAACTTATTGTTGTGTGTGATTCGATTATTAGGTGCAAGTGAGCATTTGAGTCAAAGTTTATCCATTCTTTTTACCCAAAGTGGGATAAAAGCGATATCTGTGGGCCCCTTGATGATTTAGTTATGACACCCTAAGCGCTTGACCAAGCCGGGACTAAGTTGATGTGTTTAATTGTAGTATGTTGTCAGTCGTCATAAACAGGATGTCGGGAAACAATATATAGACAGAGAATGATTATAATCCATGTCTCAGTCTATACGATATCTAGAATGGAGGAATATATGATCCCTTATCTAAAGGACACACTATCTGATAAGATCAGAGTTGACAATGGCTTTTGAAAGCTACGATTGCTGATCAGGTTTTGAAGTCATGCAAAATAGTTATTAGACTTATCCAAGTGGGAGATTGTTGGATTAGTGTTAAAGTCCATAACTATTTTGGTATGTACTTGACCCGATTATGAGCATAGCAACTTGTAGGATGAATTATGGAGAAATAGGATTAATTATGATTTATTAATATATTATGAGAATAATATATTAAAGGAGAAATCATATTGTTTAATTAATATTGGTCAATAATTAATTAAGAATTAATTTTGTAGTCATAAGAGATTAATTAAACTTAAGAGACTGGAATTGTAATTACAAGATAATTACATTTGGGCTATGGATCACCTTGGAATATAGGTTGGACGAATTCTATGGGTAGCCCATAAAGGAAATTGTCCAAGGGATGTTCTAAAAGGAGTCCATGGGCAGCTTGGGGCTTAAGCAGTCAGATTAGGGTTTCCTGGTTGAAAACCCTAATGTCCTAACTATATAAGGACCCCTAAGACCCCAAAAACGTGGTGAATGAATCCCTTAGGGTTTCTGGACGTTTTTGTGCCTCTCCTTCTCCTCATTCTTAATCCTTATTGTTTATGGTGTTTGTGACTCCATTAGAGGTGCAACACTTGAGGCACTAAGCTTTATGAAGCCAATTACAAGAAGAAATAGATTGTTATTGCTGCATAACAATCAAAGACAATATCTAAACCCTAATTTCGATTATAGTATATTATATATAGGGTTCATGAGCTTTTGATAACTTACATGTACAATTAGATAAACCTAGATCCAAAGTTTTACTGATGGTTTCGTCTAACTATCAGTGGGTTGGCTTGACCAATAGCCCCACTGTAGTTTCCTCCTTCTGACTGTCCATCATTCAACTTGGGCCATTCAATAAGCACTGAAAGTTCCTCTTGGTTCTATTGAAGTAAACACCTTGTTTCCTCCATTTGGTGATCCAACATCATCTGGATCATCGTTTGTACTCCGACTATTATGATTATCTCAGGTGCAGCCTCTACTATAGACACCTGCTCCATCACTTGGGGTTTCTGTTTGCATTTTTGGCTCCACTTTGGGTTTTCACCATTATTATCTATACATCAAATTAGGAAAATTTAGATCTTCATTCACGATAGATATTTTAAATTCTCCTTATCACTCTTGAAACATTACATGTTAGTTCTAATATCGTAGTTGTATGCTTAGAATCCTGACTACACAAGGTTTCCATATCCGGTCAGCAACATACCATAGATTCGAACAAATAATATCATATATGGGAAACATATAACATTTAGAACTAAAAAGCATTTTAGGCATCTTTCCTAAAATAAACTAGTGCTCTTGTCTAAAATATGGTAGACACTCATCTCATAATCATCACTTTGCATTCTAAGTTTAAGTCTAGAAATCCTACAAATTCCTAGTTCGCTTAAAATAATGCTCTGATACCAACTGTGACATCACCTAATTTCTCGGCCAGAAAAGACCGATTTCGTTTATGCTTTTAAAATAAAATTAGAGTAATCTCTCTGATAAAAATATGCGGAATTTGTCCCAAAACTAAATATGATAATAATTATCAAAGAATTTCTCAAAAGAAATGTATTTTCACTTCATTACAAAACTTGGGATGTCCACATCGATACAGACCAAAAGCATAAACAGTACAATATAGGCCTTACAACATTCATTTACATATAGTGGCCTATAATCCAAAATCCATCGTCACCATCCAACTATGCTCTTGTTCCACTACCTGTAATACAGAAAGCTGAGTGGGTTAGTGTGACAACCCGAAACTTTTATTCTATATGATTGGTCAATTTTATCAATATCTAACTCGACTCTGTCTAATTTTAACAATGTTTAAAGGTTTGTTAAGTGTTTTAAGCTTGAGTACAGCCGGGAATGAAATTAGGAATGAGTCAACAAGTTGAATAGGGACAAAACCGAGCCATACACCCTTTTGGGAGGAGTGTACAGCCACACACCCACCCCTCAGTCTCACATTCACCTCTATATATAGGGGAGACCCCTTTATTCATTCTTTTCCCTTTTGGCTACACTCTACTTTCTCTCTCTAGAATCTTCATCCAAGAAAACTCCAAACGCTTCAAAAACATGAGTATTTCATCATATAACTCGTTATACTTGAAAGACCCCTTGATCTAAGCACTAAATCATCATGTTCTTCATCACTTGAAGGTGTACGGCCGCACACCTTCATAAGGTGGTCGTACACACCTTCAAAAGCCTCTCCAAAGTGAGAGTTTGGCCCCCATCTAGTAGTTGGACTTGATATTAGCCTTGAGTCACCTGAAAATTGACATTTTGGGCTTAGATGAAGAGTGTACGACCGCACACCCCTCTGTACGGCCGCACACCGCTATGTACGGCTGCACACCCTTAGGTACGGCCGCACACCCACTCTTATGGCCTTACACCCACTTTAATGATCATATTTGGCCTTAAAATTACAAAAACCACTAAGTATGAGACCTAGAACACACCTTGGATGCTTGTAGAACCTTGGAAACACCTCAAAAGCACTCCCCATCATGAGTGTACGGCCGTACACTCATGGGCCGTACACCCATGGCTGTACACACCCTAAGGGTGGCCGTACACCTCCCTCATTCGATCATTTATGGTTCCGACACTTAATTCAAGCGTTTCCAGGTCCTTAGGGTGGTTTCCCGTTATATTTAGTCATGGAATACCTTAATCTATTACATATATGTGATACTATATGTAATAGGATCCACTTGCATACGAAACATTAGTTGACACTCAACACTCATACTGATCGTACATTCGGATCCTACGTTAAACAACAAGTTCATACTCCTATGCTTTTATAGGTTTTTATAAAGTTTTCAGGGGGAATACAAGCCAAACACAAAGGTTTTCTTAAGTTAAAACTGATGCAATTTCAATAGTTTTTACATCAAATATCTAGATACTTTATCCCTTTTGTAATATACGGAGCATGAGGGATGTTTTTCTAAACTTAATTGCATAGTTTTCAGAACAGTACATGAACGTAACAAACCATTCAAACTATAATAGTTATAGTTTGGGGATTTCATTACTAGTCTTACGGATTCAAAATACGTACAAAGTCAAACATATAAACTATGACATATTTAGTTTATCCATTACTACATTCAGATAACAAGAGTATCTTACTAAATAATTATTTTGTGTATAATTATTTATACTCTACCCTATATACAATCAATTTTGAACATGTGAACCACAGGACAACACGTAAACTAGTTAATACGGGATTGTGAGACCTATCTTCATTATGCCCCTCGGGGTACCAGTAAATCCTTACCTTTAGTATAACCAGAGTCTCCTGGAGGGAGAGCATGAAATTTGTGAATAGATCTATTCAGGACTGACAATCCCACACCTGAACTTTTAGCTACAATGAGGTGGGCACGCCTGTGGTGACAAATTTTGTAATTATACGTCACTTGAAGAAACGTCAAGGAGGTCATCAGTTATATTAGCATGGTTATATGAACTCACAATAGTATCAAATAACCTTTGTTTACGGGATTTCTTTCTTCAATAGTTTTATTTAGTTAATAAAACTACATATCTACTTACTGGAGGGTATTCTTGGGATCCAACTCTTGGTTTTATTTGAGTAATAAAACTACTATACATACCAGTGGCAGCTAGGGTTTTCAAACGTATCATACACTACATATTGGTGGTAGCCAGGGTTTTCTAATAGAGCATACACTATATATTGGTGATAGCCAAGGTTTTCAAATGGAACATACTTTTCATACAGTAATCAACAAACATGTTAGAAAATATTGGATTTTCTTGGAAAGCATGCATACATATTTCAGAACTCGATAATAATGGTTTTCGATACAAATGACATTTTACTTATAACGAAAAGAAACCATTTGTACAAATTCAGTGACTAGTTTTCAATACAAATACATGCTTATGAACTCACCAGCTTTATGCTGATTCGTTTTGAAAACCACTTGTATTCTCAGGACAACGCTAAACAGGTACCCTTACCAGCTTTTGGAGAAGACTGAGCATTTTGGAGTCTCATCTTCATCTTTTGTTTATATCGATGTATACAAATTATGTTTTCAAACATATGTAAATATTCATATTTTAATGTAATGGTTGTGTTTACTTTGATTTCTATGATACGATTTTTTTGATACTACACATGACGTCACCCATCCCTGAACGTTTCCGTCATTGTTTTATAACAGTTCGGGGGTGTGACAGATTGGTATCAGAGTTATTGTTTATATTGAACTAGGTATACCGAACCTTACATGGTATACAACTATAATCATTAAGGGACCAAAGCGCTTTAAACTAAAAGTATACTTTTAAAATGTAAGTATTTTTACAAAAAAGTATACAAGTATACCTACATACCAGAAACAATATCATTAGTTGAACGAAACAAAAGTATTTGGATGTTGGATACTATGGATAAACCTGGGCAGTTATGTAACCATGTCTAGGGTCAATATAGCCTGATCAACTATATTCATTAGAGACATGACCAACATGTGCTTGGGCATGACTGTGGTGTTGCGGCAGGCCTAAAACGAACCAAGTATTCCTACCACAAGATATCGATTAAACAAAGCATTCAACATAAAATACTATAGGAGTATTTTAGTCAGAACCGAATACATTGTAGAGATTCATTCCAAGTGTTGCTACTCATTCTTTCTTAGCGATAGTTTACTTGCTTTAGTAACCCCCTTTACTATATATCGCATCGTAGAAAACTTTATCTATCGTAAACAAGATGCCTCCAAAGAGGAACTTAGTCTGATGAATCCTTTGCACGACCAGATGAAATGGTGATGTCACAATCATTCTTTTTCACTTAGGAGTATTTTGTTCATAAAGCATAAACAAAATCGGTCTTTTTTAGCCGTGAAAATGGGGATGTCACAATCATTCTTCTTCACAAATAAAATCGGGGCTCCCCAGGGTGAGGAACTCAATCTGATGAATCCTTTGCTGAGCATCTCAATGAGTTGGCTGGATAACTCTTGCATTTCTGCTGCTGCTAGGCGGTATAGGGATTTAGCTACACCGGTAGCTCCGGGGATTAAGTTGATGCGAAAATCGAATTGGCGCTCAGGAGGAATTCCCGGAATCTCTTCAGGAAAGACATCAGGAAAGTTGCAGACTTTGGGGATGCTCTCGAGGTCTTTAACTTCCTGCTTCTCATTAATGACATGGGCTAGGAATGCATGACACTCCTTTCACAGAAATTTTTGAGCTTTGATGCACGAAATGATATGAAGATTCAAGCTGAGTTTATCGCCATCAATCATGAGGATTTCACCAGAGGGTAAATTAAGATAGATAGCTTTTTCATAGCAAAGGATATCAGCATGATTGGGGCTCAACCAATCCATGCTGATGATGACATCGAAACTCTTTATGCAGACTGGCATGAGATCGATTGGAAAGGAATGATCATTTAGGGTAAGGGCACAGCCGATGAATATATTTATAGTGCTCTCTTTCTCACCGTTAGCCAACTCGACGGTAAATGTTTCGGTTAGGGGTTGAGGTTTACGTTTGAGGAGATGTTTGAATGCATGGCTAATAAAACTTCTCTCTGCACCAGAATCGAAAAGAATGCATGCATAAGAGTTACCAAGGAGGAAAGTACCCGTAACAAAAGTAGGGTCAACAACTGCCTCTTCTTGCCCTATCGCTAGAACTCTCCCGGTGTTTCCAGGTGTTGTTGCCTTGGGGTAGTTTCTTTTATAATGCACGAACTCACCACAGCCATGACATGCTTGACCGACGCCTGCTCCAGATGCCAGATTGGTTGGTTGGGATGGTGTTCTACAGCCATACAAGAAGGGTCACACGGCTTGAAACTGTAGAACATCATCCCAAACAACCAATCAGGCATCTGGAGCAGGTATCGATCAAGCATGTTATGGCTGTGGCGAGTTCGCGCATTATAAAAGAAACTGCCCCAAGGCAACAACACCTGTCAACACCGGGAGAGTTCTAGAGATGGGGCAAGAGGAGGCAGATGCTGACCCGGGCAAGAGGAGGCAGATGCTGACCCTACTGTTGTTACGGGTACGTTCCTCCTCGACAACTCTTATGCATGCATTCTTTTCGATTATGGTGCGGAAAGAAGTTTTATTAGCCATGCATTCAAACATCTCCTCAAACGTAAACCTCAACCCCTAACCGAAACATTTACCATCGAGATGGCTAACGGTGAGACAGAGAGCACTAACAATATATTCATATACTGTACCCTTACCCTAAATGATCATTCCTTTCCAATTGATCTCATGCCAGTCTCCATAAAGAGTTTCGATGTCATCATCAACATAGATTGGTTGAGCCCCAAGAGTGCTGATATCCTTTGGTATGAAAAAGCTATCTATCTTAATTTACCTTATGGTGAAATCCTCATGATTTATAGCGATAAACTCAACTTGAATCTTCATATCATTTCATGCATCAAAGCTCAAAAATTTATGCGAAAGGAGTGTCATGCATTCCTAGCCCATGTCATTAATGAGAAGCAGGAAGTTAAAGACCTCGAGAGCATCCCCGAAGTTTGCAACTTTCCTGATGTCTTTCTTGAAGAGCTTCCGGGAATTCCTCCTGAGCGCCAAGTCGAGTTTCGCATCAACTTAATCCCTGAGCTACCCTCGTAGCTAAATCCCAATACAGCCTAGTGCCAGCAGAAATGCAAGAGTTATCCAGCCAGCTCATTGAGATGCTCAGCAAAGGATTCATCAGCCTGAGTTCCTAACCCAGGGGAGCCCCAATTTTATTTGTGAAAAAGAAAGATTGTGACATCCCCATTTTCATGGCCAGAAAAGTCCGATTTTGTTTATGCTTTATGAAATCAGAGTACCTCTTTTAATAAAAATGCTGCAGAATTTGTTCCCAATAAAACATGATAAATACGTTATCAAAGCATTTCCGAAGAAAAGTATTTTTATTCATTTTAAAACATTTGGGATGTCATCGTCAATACAGAAACATAAGCATAAACAAAACTTACATTCATTATCACTAGTGATTTATATCTCCTTAATTTCTCAATGTAATGTGACTTCATAACAACACCTGTGATATAAATAAACTGAGTGGGCCAGGTTGGGAAACCTGGTGAGTACATACGGTTTTCAACCCACAATAATATAATTATTATGTTTAAACAATTAAGCAATCAACCCAATTACCCATCCCCATTATCTTCTTTATTCTTAAGGATCTACCCTAAGAATCAGCTATTCCTCGTTCATTTTTTCCTAAGGATCATCCTAAGGAATCGGCACGAAGTCCATCGTTGCCACGGTTTACACAATAGGCACTAAGTCTGCATAGTCGCCAGGGGTTAGGCATCAAGTCTGCATGATCATCAAGGTTTACACAACGACACCAAGTCTACATAGTCGCCACGGTTTAGGCATCAAGTCTGCATGATCGCCAAGGTTTAGGCACCAATTCTGCACGGTCACCAAGGTTTAGAGTACACCAGTTGAACACATTGTTCACAACACCTACAGGTTGCGAGCCTCCTAGTGTTCCACTGGACTGTCTACAATAGTCTGTGGTTGTCATCCATACTCTGCTGATGACGGGGCCATCGTTTGGGAAAAGACTTCTCACATCGTCCACCTCTCATCCTCACCTCGTGGTCTATAACACCTCTCAACTCATCATCAAACTCATATTCCATCTATTACATCTACCCATGTTTTACCCTTATTGTAGATATAAAATACATATACAGTTTAAATCATTTAAAACATGTATAAAATCGTTCATCCAGCATAGACAACAAGTATTCAGATAATATGCACACATAGCACGTAATTTATATAAAATACTTCATATCTATGTGTAAGATGAAAGTAACTATGCACTCACCTGAGAAGGTGGTGACTCGGTACTCGGACAACGCTTCATTTACTTTAAAATAATTTCCTTCGATGAAACCTAGTATTATTACCACTAGATTTTAGTCTAATATTTACTGTGACTAATTATTATTATTATTATTATTATTATTATTATTATTATTATTATTATTATTATTATTATTATATAAGCGTTTAAACAATACTTTCTAAGTACTATGTACAGACAGAGGCCAAACATAAAACACCGGAGGGCAGGACCATTTTGGCGTATAGCACTTATGAAATCTAACAACCCTATGCGGTCCTTTAAACTAGATTCCCCGTACCGCGAGTAGTTACAAAGATATTATAATGACACTTATATAAGTCATAATAATAGCTCAAATATTTATTATAAGTTCATAATAACAATATTAATTTTAAATATAAACTATATTAAAATAGGGCAAGCATAACTTACTTAAAAGGGGATTTTAGCTAGGATTCGGGCTCTGCAGGGGCAGAACTTCGTCGCTAAATCTTTCTAAGAAAGATTCGTGCAACGCTTCAGCTCTCACCTTACTATACTAAAAACTACAGAAAGAGAAGTCAAATCACAAGGGACCGAAATGCTCGGGAGATAAGGAGAGAAAGACTCTTGAATCAAGATAATGGTGCAAGAAATATGAGAGCCCAAGGCTCTTATTTATACTAATTGAATTTTCAAAAACTACCATCCATAATTACGTAATTACCTTTTAGTTATATAAACAAGGAAACATCCCTCTATAATACTATTTTAAATGGATTTAATGATATTTGTACTAAACTAATGTCGAAAGAACTCAACATTAGTCTTATAATGACCGCATCGTCGATACCTTTCTAATGATATATACATATGTATATATATGTGTACGTATATATGATTTATACTTTATTTTAATACGTAAATATGCTATTATAATTTGTAAGTCGTTCATACGAACTCCGTTTTTGACGTTCTTTATATCCACGCGTAGGTGGAGATGTACTCTACAACTTTCGTTTAGACTCCGTTGGCTAATTTTGACTTTATTTTTAAAGTTGTATTTTTAACCGGCCGGGAGAGGATTGTTCCGTTAAAATCTCATAACTTCTTCATCCGATGTCCATTTTCGTCTGTCTTTTTATCGTTACACTACTAATAATGAGATATTTGATTCTCGTTTAGGTTGTGTCGGCTAAAAACCGCTCGATCTAATACTCGAACTTCGGGTTGTACACCGCTAATCCGAAACTTCGAAAAATCATAACTTCCTCATAAGAAGTCAGATTTGGGCGTTCTATTTATGGACGCTCTCGGGTTAACATATTCTATGAATTTCATTTAGATTACTAAGGCTAAAAAAGATCTATCATAAATTCACTATTTACGTCTTCGCGGTGCCGTGCCGGTTCTGTCGCTAAACTTCGACGGGTCATAACTTCTTCGTTATAACTCGGATTTCGTCGCTCTTGATATGTACGGAACCCTTGAGACATATTATACAAATTGGTTAAGATTATTTATTCTAAATAATATTTTGTCGAAAATTCATTTTCGACCCCTATTATCTCTAAATTGACTAACCCGGATCTACGGGCGTTACAATGATGGATCTTTTCGGATGTGCATCGACTACCGCGAATTGAACAAGCTCGCTGTCAAAAACTGTTACCCTCTTCCTCTAATCGACGACCTCTTCAACCAACTTCAAGGAGCCAGCTACTTCTAAAAAATAGACCTAAGGTCAGGGTACCATCGGCTGTGAGTCCATGAGAGTGATGTTCCTAAGACAACATTTCAGACTCGGTATGGTCACTACGAGTTCGTAGTAATACCCTTCTGTCTAACCAACACACCGACAATATTCATGGACCTGATGAATCGAGTGTGCCGTCCTTTCCTAGAGAAGATTGTTATCGTGTTGATCAGCGATATACTTGTCTACTCCAGAAGCGAGGAAGATCACAGACAACACTTGAGATTGGTGATGGAAACTCTAAGGACGGAGAAGCTATACACGAAATTCTCCAAGTGCGAATTATGGATTTAAAAAGTAACCTTCCTAGGTCACATGGTGATCGAGGAATGCATACACATGGACCCCTCTAAAATTAAAGCGATAGAGAATTGGTCAGCACCGAAGACGCCCACAAAAATCCATCAATTATTGGGTCTTGCTGGCTATTATCACAGGTTTATCCAGAATTTCTCCAGAATTGCCATACCTTTAACCACTCTGACCCAGAAAGGTGTACCCTTTTGTTGGAGTGAAAAACAAGACACTGCATTCCAAATGTTGAAGCAGGCCCTATGCAGCGCACCTATCCTGTCTCTGCCCGAAGGGATGGAGGACTTCGTTGTCTATTGTGATGCATCCAATCAGGGCCTAGGCTGTGTGCTCATGCAATGGGGAAACGTTATTGCTTATACCTCGAGACAACTGAAAACACACAAATTCAATTATACAACTCACGACATTGAGTTGGGAGTAGTGGTCTTTGCATTGAAAATAAGGAGACATTACCTCTACGGAACCAAGTGCACAATCTTCACTAACCATAAAAGCCTGCAGCACATCTTCGACCAAAAGGAGTTGAATATGAGACAACAGTGATGGGTAGAGCTACTCAATGATTACGAGTGAGAAATATGCTACCATCCCGGCAAGGCCAATGTGGTGGCAGATTCCCTTAGCCGGAAGGAATGCTCAGATCGTAGAGTGAAGGCACTGACAATGACCATCCATTCCCACTTATCCGCACAAATTAGAGAGGCTCAGCCGGAAGTCTTAAAACTAGAAAATGTGTTGGGTGAAGCCTTGATGGGAATGGAAAAAGAACTTAGAGATCAAGGGAGATGGAGTCTACTATTTCATGAATCGATTTGGACCCCAAAGTTTGGTGGTTACAGAGAGGTTGTCATGAACAAAGCTCACAAGACTAGATACTTCGTTCATCCAGGTTCGGACAAGATGTACCTTGATCTCAAGAAACTATATTGGTTGCCAAACATGAAAGCAGAGATCGCTACCTTCGTGGGCAAGTGTTGACTTACACCAAGGTGAATGTCGAATATTAGAAGCCCTCAGGTTTGCTGCAACAGCTAGAGATACTTGAGTGGAAGTGGGTGAGGATTACCATGGATTTTATCACTAAATTACCCAAATCTCCGAGTGGGTACGAAACCATCTGTGTAATAGTCAATCGATTGAATAAATCCGCTAACTTCCTACCAATCAAGGAAACTCTCAAAACGGAAAGACTCACGCGAATATACATTCAAGAGATAGTTCGAATGCACGGTGTACCTGTGTCCATTATATCCGATCGAGATAGCAGGTTTACCTCGAGATTTTAGCAGTCCATACAAAAATCTCTTGGAACTAAGTTGGATATGAGTACAGCTTACCATCCTCAGACAGATGGGTAGAGTGAAAGGACCATCCATACATTGGAAGACATGTTACGAGCATGTGTCATTGACTTAGGTAAGTCGTGGGACACCCATTTTCCCTTGGTCAAATTTTCCAACAACAACAGTTATCATACCAGCATGAAGGCTACATCGTTCGAAGCCCTCTCTGGTCGTAAGTGCAGATCCCCTCTGTGCTGGGCTGAGGTGGGCGACACGCAGCTAGCCAAGGGGCAAGTCCCTGATAGCACTCTCACCGGCCCAGAAATCATCCGTGAAACCACATATAAGATCATACAAATCTGGAACGATTGAAAGCTTCGAGAGATCGACAAAACATCTACGCCGATAAACGATGGAAACCCTTGGAGTTCCAGGTTGGAGACTGTGTTCTGTTGAAGGTCTCACCCTGGAAAGGCATGATAAGTTTTGGAAAGCTTGGAAAGCTAAATCCAAGATACATAGGACCCTTCGAGATCCTTTCTTGGATCGGTCTAGTAGCCTACAAACTTTTTCTACCCCAAGAACTTAACATTCATCCTATCTTCCACGTTTCAAATCTTAAGAAATGCCTATCCGATGAAACCCTTCTACTCCCTCTCGACAAGATTGAAATCAACGAGAACTTGAACTTCGTGGAGAAGCCATTCGAAATCATGGATAGAGAGATCAAACGAACGAAACAAAGTCGCATCTCGATAGTGAAGGTTCGCTGGAATGCCAAGCGGGGACCCGAATTCACTTGGGAACGTGGAGATCAGATGAAATAGAAGTATTCACGTCTCTTTCCAAATCCATGAATTGTATTCTATGTTCGAATTTATGGACGAAATTCCCTCTAACGGGGGGATGATGTGACAACCCAAAATTTTTATTCTGTACGATTGGTCAGTTTTATCAATATTTAACTCGACTCTGTCTCATTTTAACACCGTTTAAGGGTTCCTTTAAGTGTTCTAAGCTTAAGTACAACCAGGAATGAAATTAGGAATGAGTCAACAAGTCGTATAGGGACAAAACCGGGTCACACACCCTCTTGGGAGGAGTGTACGACCGTACACACGAGTGTGCAGCCGCACACCCACCCCTCAGCCTCACACTCACCATTATATATAGGAGAGACCCCTTCATTCATTCTTTTCCCTTTTGGATGCACTCTACTTTCTCTCTCTAGAATCTTCATCCAATAACACTCCAAAGGCTTCAAAAACGTGAGTATTTCATCATATAGCTCATTATACTTGAAGGATCCCTGGATCTAAGCCCTAAATCATCATGCTCTTCATCACTTGAAGGTGTATGGCCACACACATCCATACGATGTCCGTACACACCTTCAACAGCCTCTCCAAAGTGACAGTTTGGCCCTCATCTAGTAGTTGGACTTGATATTAGCCTTGAAATATCTGAAAATCGACATTTTGGGCTTATACGAAGAGTGTACGACTGCACACCCCTCTATACGGCCGCACACCCCTATGTACGGCTGCACACTCCTAGGTACGGCCACACACCCACTCTTATGGACTTACACCCACTTTAATGCTCATATTTGGCCTTAAGCTTGCAAAAACCACTAAGTATGGGACCTAGAACACACCTTGGATGCTTGTAGAACCTTGGAAATACCTCAAAATCACTCCCCATCATGAGTGTACAGCCGTACACTCATGGGCCGTAAACCCATGGCCGTACACACCCTTAGGGTGGCCGTACACCTCCCTTGTTTGATCATTTATGGTTCCGACACTTAATTCAAGCATTTCCAGGTCCTTAGGGTGGTTTCACGTCGTATTTAGTCATGGAATACCTTAATCTAATACATATATGTGTTACTATATGTAATAGAATCCACTTACATACAAAACATCAGTTGACACTCATCACTCATACCGATCGTACATTTGGATCCTACGTTAAATAGTGAGTTCATACCACTATGCTTTTATAAGTTTTTATAACTTTTTCAAGGGGGGATACAAGTCAAACACAAAGGTTTTCTGAAGTTAAAACTGATGGAATTTCAACGGTTTTTACATCAAACATCTAGGTACTTTATCCATTTTGTAATATGCGGAGCATGAGGGATGTTTTTCTAAACTTAATTGCATAGTTTTCTGAACAGTACATGAACATAACAAACCATTCAAACTATAATAGGTATAGTTTGGCGATTTCATTACCAGTCTTACGGATTCAAACTACGTACAAAGTCAAACATATAAACTATGACAAATTTAGTTTATCCATTACTACATTCAGATAACAAGAGTATCTTACTAAATAATTATTTTGTGTATAACTATTTATACTCTACGCCGTATACAAACGATTTCGAACACGAGAACCACAGGACAACACGTAAACTAGTTAATACAAGATTGTGAGACCTATCTTCGTTATGCCCCTCGGGGTACCAGTAAATCCTCACCTTTAGTATAACCAGAGTCTTCTAGAGGGAGAGTGTGAAATTTGTGAATAGATCTATTGGGGACCGATAATCCCACACCTGAACTGTTAGCTACAGTTAGGCGGGCACGCCTAGGGTGACAAATTTTGTAATTGTACGACGCTTGAAGAAACGTCAAGGAGGTCATCAGTCATATTAGCATGGTTATACGAACTCACAATAGTATCAACTAACCTTTGTTTACAGGATTTCTTTCTTCAATAGTTTTATTTAGTTAATAAAACTACATATCTACTTACTGGATGGTATTCCATGGATCCAACTCTTGGTTTTATTTGAGTAATAAAACTACTATATATACCGGTGGTAGCCAGGGTTTTCAAACAAATCATATAGGGATGGCAACGGGGCAGGTTTGGGATGGGTTTTGTAACCCCACCCTGTCCCCGAATATGAAAATCGATCCCATCACCGACTTGATTACCAATGGATACCCGTTTACCAAACATTATCGGGTCTGCGGGTATCCCAATGGGGTAACGGGGATCCCCGTTTAACCTTCAAATTAAGAATAATTTTGATTCAATGAGAATACAAAACCATTAGACTTAGTGATGCAAGCATAAATTCATATCCAAAATAATTTTGATAATTTACAAAACCATTAAGAGTAGACATATTTGTTCTGATACGTAAGTGGTTACTAGTGGCAAAAAAAAACAGTAAAGACACTAGCCTTCATAAACCATAATATCACTATTACCCTAAGTACTATGAATAAAAATATGTCAAAACACTAGCACCACAAATAAACAGAAAGCTATCTCAAGAAATTATCTTTAATCGTTCACAACAAAGAAGATAACTCAAGGAAATATATATATATATATATATATATATATATATATATATATATATATATATATATATATAATCATGTGAATGGTTTTAGGTAATGGGTTTTAGTTTCGGTTTTGGTTTCGGGTAATCGGGACGAGTATTTTGTTTACCATCCCTGTAACCAAACTCGCGAAAATTTTCTAAAAGCATACCAAATCCGATCCTGGCCCCGATTAACCGACCCTAAACCCAAACCTAATATATCGATTTTTGGTTTTTACCATCGGGTTCGGTTTCTTTTGCCATCCCTAAGATCATACACTACATACTGGTGGTAGTCAGGGTTTTCGAACAGAACATACACTACATACTGGTGATAGCCAGGGTTTTCAAACATAACTTACTTTTCATACAATAATCAACAAACATGTTAGAAAATATTGGATTTTCTTGGAAAGCATGCATATGTATTTCAGAACTTGATAACAATGGTTTTCGATACAAATGACATTTTACTTATAACGAAAAGAAACTATTTGTACAAATTCAGTGACTAGTTTTCAATACAAAAACATGCTTATGAACTCACCAACTTTATGTTGATACATTTTCAAAACCACTTGTATTCGCAGGACAATGGTAGACAGGTACCCTTACCAACTTTTGGAAAAGACAGGGCATTTTGGAGTCTCATCTTCATCTTTTGTTTATATCGATGTATACAAACTATGTTTTCAAACAGATGTAAGTATTCATATTGTAATGTAGTGGTTGTGTTTACTTTGATTCTATGATACGATTGTTGTGATACTATGCATGATGTCAACTACCCCCAGACGTTTCCGTCGTTGTTTTCTGACGGTTCGGGGGTGTGATAGTCATGCTTGGGAGCCTGGTGAGCATATAGGATTTTCAACCTACAAATAACAAATTTATTAATTTCATCATCCAACAATAACTTTATTAATTTCATCAACCAACAATAACCCAGATTACCCGTTCCCGTTATCCTCACTTTACGTCCCTAAACACCTATCATAAGGGACCTAGCCTAAGGATCATCATCGGGATGGACAATACTGCTAAGGGGATTCCTCAGCCATACATGTCCTTAAGGTAACAATAAGGGGGATGGAGTACACTGGTGAACACATCGTTCACAAACACCTATAGGTTGCAAGACTGCTACCATTCCACTATACTATCAAGAAAGGTTTTTGGTCGTCATCTATACTCCACTAGATGACTGGAACAACAACAACATCGAGGTCTCTCATCATTTTAATACACATCAACTATTTCATCTATCCATGTTATACCCAACATATTTGTAGATAAAAATGCATATATAGTTTAAGTCATTCTGAACATGTATAAAAACTTCATTCAACATCCATCTCAAATAAACAAAAAACATTTATACACATAACACGTATTTTATAGAAAATACTTCATATCTATGTGTAAGATGAAAGTGACTACACACTCACATGTTTTAATGATAATTGGGCAGCACCTCGTCTCTTAAAATAATTTTTTCTAATGAAACTGGGATGTTTTCTAGAAAACCGGGCTTCATGCGGGCAGTGTTTCGTCTCAAAAAATTCATTTCTCAGGATCTTCAAGCTCTCCGGGACTTGCTTACAATTCTAGGATGATATAATAGGCTTGGGGGTATTTAGTGTAGGTAAAAAGAAAGTAGAAGGTGAAAAAGAACAAAATTTGTAACCATTTTCGAGGCAGCCTCGCATCCTATTTATAGGAGACTGAAGCTCCTCATTACGTTGGGTGTAATTCCAGGTACGCGGGGCGTACTGCCTCACACATCTCTTTGTTGGGCGTAACTTCGTCCATTGGGCATATGAAGTGGATCAGTTCGGAAGTGTCAATGCTACGACACGTGTCTCTCATGCGAAGGAGTAGGGGTGACTGACTCCGGATCACGTACATGAGTACGCTGGGCGTACTCCCTTAGACCAGCCTCGAAGTTTGTGACCTAAACTTCAAAAATTTGTAACTTTCGCATACGAAATCCGTTTTTGACCTTCTTTATATCCACGCATAGGTGAAATTATGCTCTAAAACTTTCACTTAGACTCCGTTGGCTAATTTTGAATTTATTTTCAAAGTTATATTTTCAACAGGCCGGGATAGGAAAAGTCCGCTAAAAATTCATAACTTCTTCATCCGACGCCCGTTTTCGTCTGTCTTTTTACCATTAAACTACAATCGACAAGATCTGCAATTCTCGTTTAGGTTGTGTTCGCTAAAAATCACTCGATCTATAATTCGAGTTTCGGGCTGCATACTGTTATGCCAAATCTTAAAAAATTCATAACTTCCTCATACGAAGTTAGGTTTGGACATTCTTTTTATGCACGCTCTCGGTTTAAAGAATACTATGACTTTAGTTTAGATCAGTATTGCTAAAAATCACTTTATCATAATTTCACTTTTTACGTCATACAACATCGTACCGGTTCTATCGCGAAACTTCGACAAATCATAACTCTGGTTCTGGTATTCTTTATATCTCCAGAATCGTTGTTTCAACCACTCCAACTTCCTTTGTAGATATCTAGTTTATCTAATAATTATTTTTTATGCTTATTTTTTTATCCTTAATTCATTAAATCATAATAATTAAGTTTAAGCACATAATACTCAAATAAAACATCTTTATTATTTCAAAACAAGTTACAAAGGTTGACCTAGACTATTACATCATCATTAATGTCTAGCCTAGAAACATGGGCATTATAATGTGGTAATCACATGTTGATATTTTGTAGGATCGAAGAAAATGAAGGAAGCGTAAGAGGAAGTAAAGGTTGATTCTGATCTAAAGAAATGGATTTTGGTCGCATGGTTCAATGATCAGAATTTTGAGCTGCTACTTAGGAGTTATGATAGATTGCTTAGGAATATCTAGAGACATAGTTTTCATATGTATTTGCACTGTAAGGACAAGTTTTCTGCATTTTATCAATAAAGTAATTTTTGGTTTTATTTTCTTTATGATTACTTGCAATGGCATTTATGAAAATTGGTGTTTATATTTCTATTAATAGCAATGTTCAAAATGGATTTGATTCCTATCCCTAGTGGAAATGTCATGATTTAACAAGTAAGGAAGGATTCTCATCACCCAAATTTCAATTGGACAGAAACTTGGAGTCATGCGATTTGGATTGTGTGATGTATGAGAATCTTGATTTTTGGTAAAAAAATGATATTAATTCCTTATTCACATGTATATGTAATTCAAGTGAAGAATTAAAGGATCTTGTACACATTGATGTGAACTGGTCAGATCCACCATAAAGGACTGTAAAGTCTATTCGTTATGATTTATTGTTGATTTAGTAAATATGGTTATGCTTATAAGATTAAGTGTAATTTTGATACATTGAAAACTTTCAAAGTATAGCAGAATGAATACGAAGAATCCATTAGGCAGAAAGATAAAAGTTTCTCCAATCTAAAAGAAAAGGAGTGTACTTTAGTATCATTTTTATGATCATCCAAATGGTTATGGAACCACGTCATGATTGACCCTCTAAGGACACCTTAGTGCATTTATATGACTAAGAAGAGGAATCATGTATTGTTGAAATGGTTAAATTAAGAAGATGAGTCATACTTCGTTCCAAAATCAAGTTTTAGAATTATACTCTAATTACTCCAAGTTGTACCTTGAGTAACATTTTCTAAGTAGGTTTACAACACCTAATGAAATGTGGAGTAAAAATGTTTACTTACTCTTACACATTTGAAATTGGTAGTTATGATGTTTTGGTTTAAACTAAGACCAATTATATGACATATTTTCTTGATAAGCACCCACACTAACTCTTGAATATTTGTTTGTCAAGGAATGATCCTTGACATAGAATATTATATGTCAAGAAGTCGGTGGGAGTCTTGTTGATCTTGAAAAATTTTCAGGAGACAATCGAGAATAAACCTTTTAGTATTCACTAGCAGAGAACCTAAGATTGATAACTTATTGTGTTGACACATTCTTGTTTCTGTGCCCATTCTAGTTGAGCTGGCAATGCTTATGAGTTATATGGTTTTTCATTTGATTGCATAAGGCAAAGCACCTTGATCAGTGAAAGTGCATTGATCTGTATGGGTGTGCTGCTCAATAACTTGGAAGCGTTGGTAGGCCCGTGTGCTACCGGATGGCAAGAAATTAAGATTAAGCAAGTTCAGTCCATATGATTTTGAATTTTTCATAAACTGTGTCTTATGATGGTGGTTTGAAATGGAAAAATTAACATGGATGCGAACACATACACCATAAAATCTAAGTGGTAAGAGGTTTCTCTCTACTTCATGAAAATGATTACGAGGAAACACTTTCACGAGTAGATTTTAAAGGATTAGAGTAAGCAGTTGTGGTAATTGCATTCTCAAATTCGAGTATGATTACGGCATCCCTTTTCATAGTTCGAATTATGAGAAATGGCAAATAGTTTGAACATTCAGGACTTGTTGCCATAAGTTCTGAAACGGTTTAAACACGTATAAGTTGTCTAATGAAAGGTGTATGTAACGATCGTTTTCCGAGGTGTAAATTTATTTAATTCTCAAGTTTTATTTTGGGCTATAATAGATTTAATTATGAGAGTGGGCCTTTTGTTGGGCCAAGTTATAGCCTGCCCATAAGCCGTACGTGGGGCGTAACCCGTTGTACGTTAGGCGTAAGGACTAAATGAAACGCGAGGAAGAGAGGCGTACGCGCAGCGTACCATAGTGTACGCCCAGCGTACGCGGCCAGAGGAAAAACCCTAATTTTAGGGTTTGAGACGTATTTAAACCCCATTATAGCCTCCCATTTGACCTCCTCACTTGTCATTCACCCTAGAAAACCCTAGTTCGTCCCCTTTGCTCCTTGCTTGTGTGTGTTTGATCTTTGAGCTTATTTTTGTGAAGACGAAGAAGAGAAGTGGAAGAAGGAGAACTTCAGTACCTTGATCTATTGAGCTCATAGATCTGGGATCATTCCTTCATTTGGCATTCAAAAGAGGTATAAAGCTTTCAACTTTCCTCTTGTGAGTTTAGATCTAGGAGTTTTGGAAGTTTGGACCTTTTTAGGTCCAAAGGAGGGACCTTTATCTTACAACTTCGTTTTTCGAGCTTGGGATTGCTATCCTTGAAGCTCAAGTGTCCCCATAGCATTAAAGTTTCGATCTGTGAGGCTTATTTGGAACCATGCATGAGATCTAGTTGGTTTTATGGAAGTAGAATGTTATTTGTGAGAGTTTGAGCCTTTATGAGAATTGTAAGCCATCAAGTAAGCAACTTTATGGCTTAAGTCATTGAATAAGCTTAGGATCTGGATTTGTAGCTTCTAGATCGGATTATTAAGCACTTAATGAGATGTTGGCTTAACAGGGTTGTACGCTAGGCGTACAAGGAAGTACGCGCCGTGTACAGGCCACCAGCCAGTACGCTTAGCGTACCTTGGTGTACGCCCCGCGTACGCTACCAGTTTGGGCTTCGAGTGTTGAGCCTTGGTGTGGGCTGGGTTTTAGGCTTACGGGTCCTTGGGCCTTTATGGCCCATCAAAATTCAGATGCTAAGGACCAAGGATTTGGTATTGGGCTTGAGTAAGGCCCAATAAAAGGATTCTATGCCCAGTATAGCAAATTGGGACTATAGTGGGCCTATAGTAGGGCCATAGATGGACTTAGAAGGAATTGAGGTTTTGGGCCATGTTGTGTCCCACACCATAGTAGGGGTAAAATGGTCATTTTACCCATAGAAGAATCCCTATTCTGATTTAGTATTTATTTCCCATTATAGCTGGGAAGCAGCCGGAGCAGCCGTCAGGGATTTCTCATTCAGGATTTCAGCAGTCAGCGTCACGAGGTGAGTTTCCTTCCAGTAGGAATGGGTCTAAGGCCACAATGTTGGCCCGTTTAACTAGCAGTAGTTTCCGGACTTCGGTCTGATGCAGTATTTAGGATGTTTGATGCCTTCGTGGCTCAGATAGGGTTTATGTATTATGTGTTCCGGGCTACGGCCCGATGCAGTATGCAGTTTATGTGTTCATGCTAGTTGATATGTTTATGCTATCCTATGATATTCTCAGTCAGTTTCCGGATTTCGGTCCGATGCAGTTAGTTCCGGACTTCGGTCCGATGTAGGGGACAAGGTCCCAGTTAGTTCTGGACTTCGGTCCGATGCAGTTTCCGGACTTCGGTCCGATGCAGAGGGCAAGGCCCTGGTTAGTTCTGGACTTCGGTCCAATGCAGTTTTCGGAATTCGGTCTGATGCAGTGGGCAAGGCCCAGTATGTGTTTATATGTTATGTTTGGTATGTGGTAGTTTGGTGGAGCTCACTAAGCTTTGTGCTTACAGTTTTAGTTTTGGTTTCAGGTACTTCCGCAAGTAAAAGGGAAGAGCTCGGGTTGATGGCATCGCACACACCACAACTTCAGTTTGTCCTAGGAGTTGTTTTAGCTTTTCATAGATGTGATTTGATACAGTCTTGATACAGTTTCCTCGTAATACTTTGCTATTGTTTTGAGATATTGACGTAAGAGTTTTACTTTATGATATTAACATGGTGTTTTTAGTAATTATTAAACAAAAATTTTTGGATCGTATTTTGGGACGTTACAATGTATGAGCTTGAGAAGTCTAGATAAAGACTTATCGAAGCACTGCGTATCATAAATCTAAACTTTTGTAAGAAAGTCAATAGGTATTGATTTGTAGATGTCCAGCTGATTTCTGGGTACATGTCAAAGCTAGTAGGAGCATAATTGTTATGCTGGTAAGAACATAATTGTCATGCTAGTGGGAGCATGATTATTATGTAAGGTGTTGCAAGTTAGCAATGTTATTTATAGGAAACAAAGATCTAAATATGCAAATTTGCAGAATCTGGAAATTGTTTCACTATAGTAAGGCTTAAGGGATAGGACAATAATACTTCATTTCAAATCTATAAGTTTAGATTGAAATTTTAATCAAACATAGTCATGGACATCTTTGAATATCATGTTGAAATGATTCAACATAGGAAATTCAATATATGGAAATATTATAGGAAGAGACTGATCAAGTATCATGTCTTTTTATAAGAAATTATGTATCGGATCCCATATGATTCAGATATAGGATCGATTACATATGCTATAATATCCACCCGTTCTGATTTTCCTAATGCCTATGGCATTAAGAGGGAAACGACTAGAACCAGATATGACTATAGTTGTTAAACAAATGTCAAGGACAATCTGAAGCTTATCAAAGATTGGTTGCTTGTGGACAGTTAGAAGTATAGTATTAATTTGGACGGACCATATTGACATGTTCTGAATAGAAACTTTAATGCAAGAAGGATGTTCAAGGAATGATCTTTGAATGTGAGACTTCATTTCCATGGAATTGTTTTGTAACCAATCTCCAATGGAATGTTTTGTAGTATCATTGGCAAAGTCTCTGTGACTTTGGTGCCTTGACATTACAATAGGATCATTGCATGTAAGTTTAGACTCTAACGGATTCTAGTAGTGGTAAGAATTTGGTATTCTTACACTTGTGATAAGGATTTGGAATTGTGAAATGAGCATCATTGGAAATGTGTTCAATTGAACTGTTTCACAAATAAAGGACCGTAGAGAAACATAGAGTGTGTGCTTGGAGCATGGCATGACTATTGTTTTAATTCAAGTATTAATTTGATTACTCAAAACATTATACAATGAATAAAGTCTAATTAAGATGGTGATTAAATAATAAGTGCTATATTTATATTCAAAATTTTGAGACCATAGTTAATTAGATTATTCTTATGTTTCACTTCGTAAGTTTTACTTCCCGAATAACAGGGTTATTCAAACATCCATAGTCAATCATACTTTTCGAAGTAAGTAGTGAATTAAGATTATCATGAATTTGACTGTAGATTGTCTAAGAGCTTAGACATAGAAGAAGTTTGATGCAGTGTCCATGAGTACTCCTGAAATAAGAATTTGAGAATTGGATAAACCCACGCTCAGGAATTACTTCATGGATTTTATCACAGGTAATTTCGAGATGCTAATATCTTATATTCTTGAAATGAAGATATATGAGTTGTTGTCTACAAGTCAGTTTTGCATTGATAATACGTAAACGTATCAGTAACATGATGTTAGAAAACATATTTTTTGTGTGATTTGATGAGTAAATGGTACAAGTATGTGAGTCGAAGTTTATCCGTTCCTTTTACGCTAAATGGGATCAAAGTGATATTTGTGGGCCCCTCGATGATTTAGTGATGACATCTTAAGCGCTTGGCTAAGCCTAAACTAAGTAGATGTGTTCAATTGTAGTCTGAGTAAGTCGTCATGAATCAAAAATCAGGAAACAAATCTTGGATAGAGATTGATTATAATCCATGTCTCATGTGTAACAACCCGAAATTTCCGTATCATTTATAGTAACTCTTTCGTAGTACAATTCGCGTAACCGATCGTCGTTCCGACTTCGATTTCCGATCTTCCGTTTAATTAAGTCATTATCTGGTACACATTTAAAATGACTTAATGGGTGTCTTAATACATTTAAAAACCATTTTAAAACTCAACTTTAGTGATCGGAATATTTCTAGATATTACCGTATCGGGTTACGGTAACTTAATCGGGTACGACCAAAAACCCCGTCTAACACCGGTATCGGGTAGAATTCCACCGTCTCCAAAACTTAAACACTATATAAACGTGTTTAAGACTTCATTTGAAGCCTTTTGGCAAGTTTCTCACTAAACTCTTACAACCTCTCTCCTCAAGCTAAAATTAAGGTCCAAATCTCAAGTTTAAGGCTTCAAATCTTTAAGGTAACCTCCCTAGCATGTTATTCAGCATCTTTAACCTTCAAATTGATGAAATAATTGAGTTTTAGGTCCAAGAACATGAGTTTACGGCCAAGGAACAAGCTTGGGCCGTAAACTCCATTAAATGGGGTTTTAAGCCCTTAAACTCCTTCCTAAACTCAATTGGACTTTAGATATGGCTATGGGACTTCAAGATTTGGACTCTAAACATTTAAAACATAGATTTTGAGCCATTTGAAGGAGTTTACGGCCAAGGAACATTCTTGGGCCGTAAACTCATATAATTAGGGTTTCCATGCCCTTAAACCCTTCCAAATCACTTCTATGGCTTAGATATGAATTATAGGACCTTGGTTTTACCATTTGGACACTTGAAACATGAATTTTATGGGAATTATGTGAGTTTACTGCCAATGAGAGTGCTTAGACCGTAAACTCCCCAAAATGTGACATAAATCCAATTCTAAGGTGTTAGAAAGCCATCCAACACCACCAAAAGCCTTGGAATAAATCAAGGGACCAACCAAAAATACTTTAAGGGCCTAAAACACATCATTTGTGGGATTTATAAGAGTTTACGGCCAAGGCTTGTTCTTGGGCTGTAAACTCCAAAACTTTTGGTGTTAGAATGCAAACTAAACACCCCTAAAGCCTTTAGATGAATTTTAGAGGCCCTTCTATACAAGTTTTAGGCCTTGAAACACTTTGTATGACCCTACATAAGACTTTACGGCCATGAGGAGGGTCTCATGGGCCGTAAACTCCATAACACCCCTCAAATGTCCCATAAAACTCATGTAAGGTCTTGGAATAATTCTAGTAATCACATGTGATTTGTTTTAACAACATTAAACATCATTTTCATGAAGATTAAGGAGTTTACGGCTAGGAGCCTATACTGGGCCATAAACTCCCAAAAAATAATCATTTTTGATGATTTAAACTCATTCCAAGTGTTCCAAGGCAATTTAGATAATCCATTCTAGCAACCCCTATGTCCATTTGAGCCCATAAACCATCAAAACCACACCCATATGAGTTTACGGCCGTAAACTCGTGTATGTGTGTGTTCCATAGTTGTAAACTCATTTAAATGTTTACTTATGGAGAGTAAACTCAAGTCCCAAGTCCCTAGTGCCATTACAAGTCCGAAGATGTCACCCGGGTCACTCCAAACGCTCGTTTTGAGGTGTTTAACCTCATTGGAGTGTAATGTTCCATATGATTAGTGAATGTATCTCTAATTGTATATATATGGACATTATATCATTTTACATAGGGTCATCGCGAGTAATCAAACCCCGAACCGACGTATAGCTTTCAAAACCGACACATTTCCGAGTCCGGTGAGTTCATACCCCTACCCTTTTTCACTGTTTTCCACTGTTTTCAGGGGGGAACACAAGCAAAGTACAAGGGAATTCTTGTACTCAAAACATGTTTTCAAATGTGTGTTTCATATTCTTATGCTTTTATAACTGATATTACAACTGATAACAGATTGAACATACAGATCACGTAACATATATTTGTGAAATAAGTCTTTAAACTAGTATGTTTTACATGTATTTCACAAATGGTTTTCCACATTTTATCAGTTAAAAGCATGACATTAAAACATTTGAACATAATACCTATACACTGTTTTGTCCTCGGTAACACTCCCCACACATATACGAGTGGAGGACTATCATATTACTACTAGTAAATTTGCTATTCCTGTATGATTGGAGACACGTCCTCGGAGAACACTCCACCCAGCTTACGCGAGTGGAGGACTACACCCATAACCAGAATCTCTGGTATTTAGAGAGCGTGACTTGAGTGTATAGATCTATACGCGGCTGACTATCCCACACCTGGCTGCTAGCTACAGCCGAACCGAAATGGTTCAAGGGTGACGAAAGTCATAAGTATGTGGACGACTTATTGCCACATGTGGACTACTTATTGCCACAGGTTTCAGTCTATTGTATGGTTATGGAACTCGCAATTAGGATAACAGAGATTTACTTACAGTAATAATGGATTACTTTATACATCGTTTACATCTTTGACATCTTTTACTTACTGTAACCAACATTCAGGAGGGAACGGGACTTTCCTGGGGAAAACATAGAACCTAATCACGATTACATCTTTTACATCTTTAACATTGTTTACATTAGATACATACATACAGGAAAGCATGGTGCTTTCCTGGGTAACATTTACATAACTAGAAAGGGTAACAAACTGGATAACATTACATCTTTTACAATTTGTAACATACAATCAGGAAAGTATGGGACTTTCCTCGTAACACATGATAAGTAAACAGAACAGTTCAACCAGTCAGATAACCAACTATACATTTTCACAGGAATAAATATATTTTCAGTGTACAAACTTACTATACTTTACATTTGTGAAACAATAACCAACTTTTAAGAAAATACGGGATTTTCTTGTTGTACATAACATTTCAGAAACAGAAAGGAAACCGATACATTTTCGTAAAACAAAACCTCTTATGAACTCACCAGCTTTATGCTGATTTTCAAACCACTTGTGTTCTCTGGTCAGCGTTAGAATAGGTACCCGAAGATCCTTTTGCTCGAAGACGGAGTACATGAAGATCCGTTTCATTTTGTCTATATATATTATGTATCACAACTGTACAAACTTTACTTTTGAACAACTGTAAACTTTTATTATGTAATGTAATGGTTGCTTTACTTTACTTACTATGTACATTGGATTTGATACTCAACGTGGTAGTCAACCCCGAAAATGTTTTCCGCCTTCGGTTTTCGGGGTGTGACAGATTGGTATCAGAGCCCTTGTTTATAGTGAATGAAGTATACCAAACCTTACATGGTATAAAACTATAAACACTAAAGGGCCTAAGTGCTCTGAATTAAAAGTGTCTTCAAACTACAAGTATTTTCAAAAGTATATAAGTATACCGAACCGTCATCATCCGTAACCACAAGTAGAACAGAACATAAGTAAATGGGTGTTATGTACTACGGTTAAACCTGGGCAGTTATGTAGTCGTGTCTAGGGTCAATATAGCCTGGCCAACTATATTCATTCGAGACACGGCCAACATGTGCTTGGGAGTGACTGTGGTATGTGGCATGCCTAAAACTTACCCTAATATCCCAACATCGAATCATTGTCGTAGACAATTCATGAAATACTATGGGAGTGTTTCTCGATTCCAATCCTCTGTAGTAATCCTCATTCGAGTAGTTTTCCAGTGATTACTCTTAGCAATAAATTATCTGTTCGATAACTCTTTCCTGCTTTATCGCTTACTCGAATCATATAACTGTCATGTCTATCGATTCAATGTAGAGGACTTACCATCCTCTTTTCCTTGATCTTATTAGATCAAGATGCCTCCCCGAAAGAGACCTAGCTCAAAGAACGACAACAATCCTTCCTCGCCGCCACCTCCTCCTCACTTCGATCTAGCATCACTCCAGACGATGATGACAGCTGCAATGGTAGCAGCTATGTCACAAATGAACCCTAGTGGTTCAAGTGGCGGTCCTCAATCTCAAAACCCTGAAGGTAGCCAGGGACACCAAAGAGGGGGTTCCTACAAGGATTTCATGAACGCAAAACCAACATCCTTTAATGGCGCTGGAGGTGTCATTTCCTTATCTCGATGGTTCGAGAAAATAGAGTCCATCTTTGAAATCTGTACTTGTGCGGAGTCCGATAAAGTCAAGTTCGCAGCCTGTACCTTCGTTGATAAAGCCTTGACTTGGTGGAATGGCCGAGTCAAATCTCTGACCTTACCCGTAGCCAATGCCATGGGCTGGGAAGCCATGAAAGAACTTCTCATTGCCGAGTACTGCCCCCGTGGTGAAATGCAGAAATTAGAGCACGAGCTCTGGAACCTGAAGATGAAAGGTTCCGACATTGCTGCATATACTTCTCGATTTGATGATCTCGCACTGCTATGACCGGGACTAGTCACTCCTGAAAACAAAAAGATCGAAAGGTTCGTTTGGGGGTTATCTCAACCAATAAAGAGTCACGTTTTGGCTGCTCGTCCGGATACCTATGATAGTGCCAAGACCTTAGCTCAAATCCTGATTGATCATAGCGATGATGTTAAGGAAATCACTACCACTTCTGAGCCGACTCAAAGGAGTGGTGAAAAGAGGAAATTCTGGAAGAAGAAGAAGGGTCAATCTTCTCAAGGATCATCTAAGAAACAACAGACTGTAGCAGTCCATGCTGCTACTACTACCCCTATTGCTGCTGTTTCTGCCATGGGATCCACAACCTCAACTCCTACCAGTAAATATGCTGGTAACCTCCCTCTGTGTGACAAGTGTAAATACCATCACCATCCCGGTCCCTGTCGAGAGTTGTCTTGCACCAACTGTGGTAAGAAAGGGCACACAGTTCGATACTGCAGAACTCCTACCCAATCAGCCAACCAATCATCGGGAGCAGGTGTTAGTCAAGCTTGCTACAACTGTGGGGAAGTTGGGCATTTTAAAAGGAACTGTCCTAAGAAGTCAACTGCCGATAACACTGGAAGGGTTCTAACCATGGGACGGGAGGAAGCAATTGCTGATCCCACTGTTGTTTCGGGTACGTTCCTTCTCGACAACTCATATGCTAGTATTCTTTTCCATTTGGGTGCTGAAAGGAGTTTTGTTAGTCATGCATTCAAACATAATCTAAAACCAAATCCTCAACCACTAACTGAAACGTTTACTGTCGAGATGGCTAACGGTGAGAAAGAAAGCGCTAACGATGTATTCATAGGTTGTACGCTTACCTTAGACGATCACTCATTTCCCATAGATCTCATGCCTGTTTCCATTAAGAGCTTTGATGTTATCATTGGCATGGATTGGTTGAGTCCCAATCATGCTGACATTCTTTGTTATGAAAAAGCTATTCGTCTCAATCTTCCTTCGGATCAAACTCTCGTAATTTATGGCGATAAACCCAGTTCCAATCTTCATATCATTTCTTACATCAAAGCTCGAAAGCTCCTTCAAAAGGAGTGTGTTGCATTCTTAGCTCATGTGATCAACGAGAAACAAGAAGTTAGAGACCTCGCGAGCATCCCCGAAGTCTGTAACTTTCCCGATGTGTTTCCCGAAGAACTTCCAGGAATTCCTCCCGAACGTCAGGTCGAGTTCCGTATTGACCTAATTCCTGGAGCTACTCCCATAGCAAAATCCCCGTATCGCTTAGCTCCAGCAGAAATGCAGGAGTTATCCAGTCAACTCAATGAGTTTCTCAGTAAAGGATTCATTAGACTGAGTTCCTCACCCTGGGGAGCTCCGATTCTGTTTTTCAAAAAGAAAGATGGATCCTTTCGGATGTGTATCGACTATCGTGAACTGAACAAGTTAACCGTCAAGAACCGATATCCTCTTCCAAGAATAGACGACCTCTTCGATCAACTCCAGGGAGCCAGCTACTTTTCTAAGATAGACCTTCGGTCAAGGTACCACCAGTTACGAGTCCAGGAGAATGATGTTCCCAAGATAGCTTTTAGGACTCGGTATGGACACTACGAATTCGTAGTGATGCCCTTCGGTCTAACCAATGCACCGGCTGTGTTCATGGACCTGATGAACCGGGTGTGCCATCCCTTCTTAGACAAATTTGTCATCGTGTTCATTGACGACATTCTCGTTTACTCCCGAAGCGAGGAAGACCACAAGCAACACTTGAGGCTAGTGTTGGGAAACCCTTAGATCCGAAAAGCTATACGCGAAATTTTCCAAATGTGAATTCTGGATACGGAAGGTAACTTTCCTCGGTCACGTAGTAAGCGAGGAGGGTATTCATGTAGATCCTTCCAAGATTAAAGCGATAGAGAATTGGTCGGCACCGAAAACACCCACAGAAATTCGTTAATTCTCGGGTCTCGCCGGCTACTATCGACGATTAATTCAGAACTTTTCCAAAATCGCCAAACCTTTAACCACTCTGACACAGAAAGGTGTACCCTTTTGTTGGAGTGATAAACAAGAAACTGCATTCCAAACGTTGAAGAGAGCCTTATGCAGCGCGCCTGTTCTGTCTCTGCCTGAAGGGACAGAGGATTTCGTTGTCTACTGCGATGCGTCTAATCAAGGTTTAGGCTGTGTGCTTATGCAAAGAGGAAAGATGATTGCCTATGCCTCGAGACAGCTGAAAACACACGAGGTCAACTATACCACACATGACTTGGAACTAGGAGCAGTAGTCTTCGCATTGAAGATTTGGAGACATTATCTCTACGGAACCAAGTGCACAATCTTCACTGATCACAAGAGTTTGCAGCACATCTTTAATTAGAAAGACTTAAACATGAGGCAACGGCGATGGGTAGAATTACTCAGTGATTATGAGTGTGAAATCCGTTACCACCCCGGCAAGGCCAATGTGGTAGCAGATGCCCTTAGCCGAAAGGATAGTGCAGGCCACAAAGTGAGGAACCAGACGATGACCATCCATTCCAACTTACCAATGCAAATCCGAGAAGCTCAGGAAACAACCCTCAAACCTGAGAACGTGTCAGATGAAACCTTGAGATGGATGGAAAAGAAACTTGAGATCAGAAGTGACGGAGTTCACTGTTTCATGAATCGAATCTGGATTCCCAAATCCGGAGGATTCAGGGAAATAGTCATGGAGGAAGCACACAGAACCAAATACTCTGTTCACCCGGGTTCGGACAAGATGTACCTAGATCTCAAGAAACAATACTGGTGGCCAAACATGAAAGCTGAGATAGCTACATTCGTGGGCAAGTGTCTGACTTGAGCCAAAGTCAAAGTTGAACATCAGAAACCTTCAGGTCTACTCCAACAACCCGAGATTCCCGAGTGGAAATGGGAGATGATTACCATGGACTTCATCACCAAACTACCCAAGTGTTCTAATGGGTACGATACCATTTGGGTAATTGTCGATCGTTTGACAAAGTCCGCTCACTTCATCCCGGTCAAAGAATCATACAAGATGGAGAAACTTGCGCGAATCTACATCCAGGAGGTAGTACGTCTTCATGGTGTACCTGTATCCATTATCTCCGATCGAGATAGTAGGTTTACCTCCAGATTCTGGCAATCCCTTCAGAAAGCCCTTGGAACCAAACTAGATATGAGCACGGCGTATCATCCTCAGACCGATGGACAGAGTGAGAGAACAATCTAAACCCTGGAGGACATGCTTCGAGCATGTGTCATTGACTTTGGAAAGTCGTGGGATACACATCTATCCTTGATTGAGTTCTCGTACAACAACAGTTACCACACCAGCATTAGGGCTGCTCCATTCGAAGCCCTATACGGTCGTAAGTGCAGATCCCCTCTGTGCTGGGCCGAGGTGGGGGATACACAGTTAGCCAGGAGTCGAGTCCCCGACAGTGCTCTCACTGGTCCTGAAATCATCCGCGAAACCACTGAAAAGATCATTCAAATCCGTAACCGACTGAAAGCCTCACGTGATCGTCAAAAGAGTTACGCTGATAATCGTCAGAAACCACTAGAATTCCAGGTTGGAGACCGTGTTCTGTTAAAAGTCTCGCCCTGGAAAGGCACTGTACGCTTTGGTAAGCGTGGGAAACTTAATCCAAGGTATATTGGACCCTTTGAGATCCTTTCCAGGATCGGTCCAGTTGCCTATAAACTCCACTTACCTCACGAACTCAGTAACATTCATCCTGTCTTCCATGTTTCAAATCTCAAAAAGTGCCTATCCGATGAAACCCCAACCATTCCTTTAGACGAGATCGAGATCAATGAAAACCTCAACTTTGTGGAGGAACCGATCGAAATCATGGATCGAGAAGTCAAACGTACAAAACAAAGTCGCATCCCGTTAGAAAACATATCAGTAACATGATGTTAGAAAACATATTTTGTGTGTGATTTGATGAGTAAATGGTACAAGTATGTGAGTCGAAGTTTATCCGTTCCTTTTACGCTAAATGGGATCAAAGTGATATTTGTGGGCCCCTCGATGATTTAGTGATGACATCTTAAGCGCTTGGCTAAGCCTAAACTAAGTAGATGTGTTCAATTGTAGTCTGAGTAAGTCGTCATGAATCAAAAATCAGGAAACAAATCTTGGATAGAGATTGATTATAATCCATGTCTCATGTGTAACAACCCGAAATTTCCGTATCATTTATAGTAACTCTTTCGTAGTACAATTCGCGTAACCGATCGTCGTTCCGACTTCGATTTCCGATCTTCCGTTTAATTAAGTCATTATCTGGTACACATTTAAAATGACTTAATGGGTGTCTTAATACATTTAAAAACCATTTTAACACTCAACTTTAGTGATCGGAATATTTCTAGATATTACCGTATCGGGTTACGGTAACTTAATCGGGTACGACCAAAAACCCCGTCTAACACCGGTATCGGGTAGAATTCCACCGTCTCCAAAACTTAAACACTATATAAACGTGTTTAAGACTTCATTTGAAGCCTTTTGGCAAGTTTCTCACTAAACTCTTACAACCTCTCTCCTCAAGCTAAAATTAAGGTCCAAATCTCAAGTTTAAGGCTTCAAATCTTTAAGGTAACCTCCCTAGCATGTTATTCAGCATCTTTAACCTTCAAATTGATGAAATAATTGAGTTTTAGGTCCAAGAACATGAGTTTACGGCCAAGGAACAAGCTTGGGCCGTAAACTCCATTAAATGGGGTTTTAAGCCCTTAAACTCCTTCCTAAACTCAATTGGACTTTAGATATGGCTATGGGACTTCAAGATTTGGACTCTAAACATTTAAAACATAGATTTTGAGCCATTTGAAGGAGTTTACGGCCAAGGAACATTCTTGGGCCGTAAACTCATATAATTAGGGTTTCCATGCCCTTAAACCCTTCCAAATCACTTCTATGGCTTAGATATGAATTATAGGACCTTGGTTTTACCATTTGGACACTTGAAACATGAATTTTATGGGAATTATGTGAGTTTACTGCCAATGAGAGTGCTTAGACCGTAAACTCCCCAAAATGTGACATAAATCCAATTCTAAGGTGTTAGAAAGCCATCCAACACCACCAAAAGCCTTGGAATAAATCAAGGGACCAACCAAAAATACTTTAAGGGCCTAAAACACATCATTTGTGGGATTTATAAGAGTTTACGGCCAAGGCTTGTTCTTGGGCTGTAAACTCCAAAACTTTTGGTGTTAGAATGCAAACTAAACACCCCTAAAGCCTTTAGATGAATTTTAGAGGCCCTTCTATACAAGTTTTAGGCCTTGAAACACTTTGTATGACCCTACATAAGACTTTACGGCCATGAGGAGGGTCTCATGGGCCATAAACTCCATAACACCCCTCAAATGTCCCATAAAACTCATGTAAGGTCTTGGAATAATTCTAGTAATCACATGTGATTTGTTTTAACAACATTAAACATCATTTTCATGAAGATTAAGGAGTTTACGGCTAGGAGCCTATACTGGGCCATAAACTCCCAAAAAATAATCATTTTTGATGATTTAAACTCATTCCAAGTGTTCCAAGGCAATTTAGATAATCCATTCTAGCAACCCCTATGTCCATTTGAGCCCATAAACCATCAAAACCACACCCATATGAGTTTACGGCCGTAAACTCGTGTATGTGTGTGTTCCATAGTTGTAAACTCATTTAAATGTTTACTTATGGAGAGTAAACTCAAGTCCCAAGTCCCTAGTGCCATTACAAGTCCGAAGATGTCACCCGGGTCACTCCAAACGCTCGTTTTGAGGTGTTTAACCTCATTGGAGTGTAATGTTCCATATGATTAGTGAATGTATCTCTAATTGTATATATATGGACATTATATCATTTTACATAGGGTCATCGCGAGTAATCAAACCCCGAACCGATGTATATCTTTCAAAACCGACACGTTTCCGAGTCCGGTGAGTTCATACCCCTACCCTTTTTCACTATTTTCCACTGTTTTCAGGGGGGAACACAAGCAAAGTACAGGGGAATTCTTGTACTCAAAACATGTTTTCAAATGTGTGTTTCATATTCTTATGCTTTTATAACTGATATTACAACTGATAACAGATTGAACATACAGATCACGTAACATATATTTGTGAAATAAGTCTTTAAACTAGTATGTTTTACATGTATTTCACAAATGGTTTTCCACATTTTATCAGTTAAAAGCATGACATTAAAACATTTGAACATAATACCTGTACACTGTTTTGTCCTCGGTAACACTCCCCACACATATACGAGTGGAGGACTATCATATTACTACTAGTAAATTTGTTATTCCTGTATGATTGGAGACACGTCCTCGGAGAACACTCCACCCAGCTTACGCGAGTGGAGGACTACACCCATAACCAGAATCTCTGGTATTTAGAGAGCGTGACTTGAGTGTATAGATCTATACGGGGCTGACTACCCCACACCTGGTTGCTAGCTACAGCCGAACCGAAATGGTTCAAGGGTGACGAAAGTCATAAGTATGTGGACGACTTATTGCCACATGTGGACTACTTATTGCCACAGGTTTCAGTCTATTGTATGGTTATGGAACTCACAATTAGGATAACAGAGATTTACTTATAGTAATAATGGATTACTTTATACATCGTTTACATCTTTGACATCTTTTACATCTTTTACTTACTGTAACCAACATTCAGGAGGGTACGGGACTTTCCTGGGGAAAACATAGAACCTAATCACGATTACATCTTTTACATCTTTAACATTGTTTACATTAGATACATACATACAGGAAAGCATGGGGCTTTCCTGGGTAACATTTACATAACTAGAAAGGGTAACAAACTGGATAACATTACATCTTTTACAATTTGTAACATACAATAAGGAAAGTATGGGACTTTCCTGGTAACACATGATAAGTAAACAGAACAGTTCAACCAGTCAGATAACCAACTATACATTTTCACAGGAATAAACATATTTTCAGTGTACAAACTTACTATACTTTACATTTGTGAAACAATAACCAACTTTTAAGAAAATACGGGATTTTCTTGTTGTACATAACATTTCAGAAACAGAAAGGAAACCGATACATTTTCGTAAAACAAAACCGCTTATGAACTCACCAGCTTTATGCTGATTTTCAAACCGCTTGTGTTCTCAGGTCAGCGTTAGAACAGGTACCCGGAGATCCTTTTGCTCGAAGACGGAGTACATGAAGATCCGTTTCATTTTGTCTATATATACTATGTATCACAACTGTACAAACTTTACTTTTGAACAACTGTAAAACTTTTATTATGTAATGTAATGGTTGCTTTACTTTACTTACTATGTACATTGGATTTGATACTCAACGTGGTAGTCAACCCCGGAAATGTTTTCCGCCTTCGGTTTTCGGGGTGTGACATCATGTCCATACGATATCTTGTAGAGAGGTGGGATATTTGATTACTTATCTAAGGAAAAGTCACTAACAAGGTCAGAGTTCAACAACAGCCTTTGGTAGCTAAAATTTGCTAGTCAAATTTTTAAATTTTACTTACAACTATAGTTATTACACTTATCCAAGTAGGAGACTGTTGGATTAGGTGTCTAAGCCCATAACTATAAATGGTATGTACTTGAATTGATAGTAGCAATGTCCTTTTGGGTTACCTTTAAACCTGGAAATTGAATAAGATAATTGTTAGAGAGAGAAGAATGATTTATTAATTTATTACTTGGTTAATAAATTAATCTGAAATCATGATAAAGGATTTATTAATGTATTGTGGATATAAAAAATTAACTAGAAATCATATTGTTTAATTAATATTTAATCAAAAATTAATTTGGAATTAATTTTGGGATTAAAGGAATTAATTGAAACTGTAGAGACTAAAGGTGACAATGTTCAAAAGTTGAGCATTGAGCATTCTAGAACCTCCCTAAATGGGGGAATGAATTCTAGGGTATTCCTAGAGTTTCCTTGGGCTCTAAGGGTGCCTTGGATGCCTTAGGGAGGAAGTTAAGAGATTAGGGTTATCTTGGATACACCTACCTAATCTAAAACCTTCCTAGCACCTATATAAAACCTCTTAGGGTTAAATTTCAGCCTATGCACTCCAAAAAGAAACTAAGGTCTGAAATTCTACTCTACTTCTCTCTCTCTCTAAAGTATTCCTTGGTTGCTAGGTTTGTTTGTGAGTCATTAGAGGCACAACACTTGTGGCGCTTGCTACCAAAGTTCAAGATCTTTAAGGATCTGATTGTTATTACAATATAACAATCAATGTATGTATCCTAACCCTAATTATATGCTAATTTATAAAATTATATATGCCTCCTAGGGTTTCTAGCTTTTGTGTTCAATGCTTGTATGTCTAATAGTGAAAACATAGATCATAAAATTTGGGTTTCATGCACACATGGGATTGTTTGCTATGTATAAAACCCATCATAAGATCCCCCTTTGGGGCTAATTTTCGGCTCCATTAATAGTTTTCAGCGTCAAGTCGACGAGTTTGGACACCACCTCGGCGAGTTCTTCATTAAAATCCTGTATTCCCTAAGTCAGTGTCAAGAATCGTGACGCTTATACTTAACACAACGAGTTTGTGTTAAACTTGAAGAGTTCGTTTGGAATCACCATTTTATCAAAACACAAAATTCATCTGAAATTGTGTCTAGTTTTTAGAACATTTTGAATCTCATTAGTGTGAGTTATGAGTCATGAGATATGGCGAAAACACTGATGAGGGCTCAAGCTATCCAGCAACACCCTTTTTGCGTCTTTTTAGCTCCTTTCTCCTGCTTTTGCATTCCAGCTCCCATTTTAATAGTAATTTAACATTTCAAAGCATATTAAGTATCTTTTAGTTCTAAATAGCATAAAAACATGGTATAAAAAAATTAGAGAACATCATAAATATATGCATAAAATAGACGTTATCAAACTACCCCACACTAGCAGTTTGCTTGCCCCTAAGCAAAACTGATTTTACTATTATCATATCAAGACTTTAGCTACCAACATCACATAAGGCAATCCATTTTGATCCTTTCCATTACTTCAAGACCGCAATGCATGAATTTGTGTCTAAATTTTCCTAAAAACCTCCACAATCCTAAATACTCACAATCTTCATAAACACTTGCCCACTTCTTTTGAACAATGCTCATTTTATGCGTCCCTTCGAATCCATCCACAAAAATCTTTCTTAACCTCATGGTAATTTTTGATTAAGTTCCAAAGCATACAAAGTTTAAGGGTTTCTGCCATATTTAAGCCCCTAAACATTACGTTTAGGGAATCTTCTTTAACCTTCACCTCCCCATCTTGAAACCCTTGCCCCCATGAAGACTTGAGAGCTTGTTCTCTTGATTTGAAACTTATTCCTTTAGTTTTGATGGAGTTTGTAAAGAAGGAAGTTCAAAAAAAACTAAGGAAGCAAGAAGTAAGTTTAGATCCAACATTCTCTTTAGTTTTTTGAGTTGTTAAAGGTATAAAGTTCATAACTTGGCATGTTTTCTTCTACATTCAACTTCTAGGTCATATTTGGGTGGTTTTTGTCCCTTTATTGGATTTTCTTGGAGTTTGAAGAACTCCAGAACTTGTGGTGGATTTTCTAGGTTCTTGGACTTATGTTTATTGAGAAAAAGGCAATGTTTGGGTGTATCTTGTGTTCATACTCAATTTATGGGCTCATGAAGGACTTATCAAACTTATAGTTATAGATCTTGGCTTGTAATGGAGTCCTAATGGATAAAGTTGGAAACTTTATCCATTAAGTTATTGAAAAGGGGGAGATATAGGATTTTGGGTTCGGATCTTTAAGGATTAAGAACTTTAGGAAGGTTTTAGCATTCTGTCAATTCCCACATTGTAGCCAAGGGATGGCCATGGAATGGCGATGTCTCGTTTCACATTTATGATGTTCTGGCTTTTTCCACGGTGTGGCCAATAGGTGGCCACGACGTGGAAAGAGTTTACAAGTCGACCATTTTGTCCCAAATGACCACAACATGGCAGAAGGAGCTCCATGTTGTGGCGAATGTTGACCATTAAATTTTGTTGATCATTGACTGTTGACTTTTGACTAGTTTGACTTTTGGTCATAGTTGGAAGAATTAAGTTGTTGATTAAGGTTTGTCTTTTCATGGTGATTATTCGGTTCGTGGGTCAAATCTGTGAGAGGAGTACAAGCGTTGCTATATCGTTTTAGGTCTTCATTCTAGGTGAGTTTCCTCACTGTACTCATCGGTCGAAGGCACCAAGTCTGACCCACTATATTTTGTTATGTACCCTTGTGTATAGGATGTTGTTGTGCTGTAGTGATCTACTATATATATATATATATATATATATATATATATATATATATATATATTTGAGTGTTAGGATATAGGAGTAGTGGTATGTTGGTTAGAGTACATGTAGGCTGGTTGGAGTCTAGTGGAATGCCCTAGGGGCTATATGTAGTCACATAGGATAGCTTGAGAACTCTTGATCTAGGCTTTCTTGTCTATTCCTTGTTTGGTTGTGGCTCTAGAGGATCATCTATTTGGGTGTCTATCTTACCTCTGGATACATATGGCTATGCATTCCTTAAATATTTTTTGGTAATGGAACAGTGTATTGTGAGGGGTTTAGTACGCGGTAGTGAATTGTGGTGGGTTAGGTTGAGGCAGTCATGCTTTGTGTTGTAGGCCAAGATATCAGGTGTGCACCGACTCTAACCCATTTGCACTAAGGCTCGGGAGGAGCGGTTAGGTTGAGGCAACAGGACAACATACATGTGGAGATCCAATCTGTTAAATGTGGGTCGGGGATAATTTAATCCGATGACTGTGGACCCGATGGTAATCCAGTCCGATGACTGTGGACCTAATGTGCATTCTTGTTTGTATTGTTGTGTAGGGTATTTTGGAGTAAATCACCAAGCTTCAAGCTTACCAACCTATTTATGTTTTTTAGGTACCATTGGTGATCGTGAGAAGGCAAAGATGTCACTGTACGCATTCATCAACAGTAATGAAGATTTTTTCTTTGCTATATTACTCTGATTTTAAACAATATACTATAGAACAAATAGTTTTCTTAACTTAGATTCTAAATATTTTAAGTTTTATCTTAATTAAAAATGAAAAAATGATGTGAAAATGGGACGTAACACAAACATTATGTTGCTAATCCTGATGGTCGTACCTAGTGTGTCACACCTCTAACTGTTATTGACCCATCTATCAAACCCCCTAATGGTGAATATAAGTGTCATAATATTGCTACCATAATTAAGTTTCCCATTTCTAGTGGTCATATTCATACTATCAAGGTTATTCTTTGTGAATTTCTTTAATACACAACCGATGATTATACTACTCAAGATTGCTCATGGCTTCTGACACTGAGAATTTTGAATGTTCATTGTCTGAGTATTGTTCTACTGAAACCACACCTTGTATCACTGATCGTTCTCATGTATCTAGAACCAAAGAAAGAGTTTTTATATTAAATGAAAGTGTTCCTACTCCTTGGAAACATATGTCTATTGAAAAACAAAACTCCTTCTCAAAAAGGAAAACCTATTTTAGAATAAGAAAGTGATACATATGTGGTAACCCATCTCATAAAGTGTAAATATATACCTTTTTAGGAAAACACAAAAAAGGTAAGACAACATTTTAATTCAAAACAAAAAATGATTGAAGAAAGAAAATTCATTAAATTATTTCCATGATGAGTGTTATAATATTTTTCACTCCGCTAAATCTTCCATTATTAAACCCATTGCAAAACTGGATCAATAAAGTGCTCTAATTGTTATGAGTGGTCTAGGGTCAAGAGAACATATGGTATCTTGATAGTGGATGTTCTCATCATATAACATGATTCAAGTCTCTACTAGAGGATTACAAGAACAAAGATGGCCATGTAGTCACTTATGGAGGCAATGGCAGGGGAAACATAAAAGGTTATGGTATAATCAAATGCAAGTATGTTCAACTTTCAAATATGTATTATATGAAAGGACTAAACACAAGTGATGTTTTTATGAGTTATCAAGATTTACATGTGTTAAGTTTTTACACAACAAAAGTGATGTTGCTAATGAGATCATCTTCATAATCAAACAAAGTGAAGCGCTATATGATAGAAAGTCAAGAAACTAAGAAGTGATCATGGAACTGAGTTTAGACATGTTACTCTTGAAAGCTTTTGTGAAGAAAAGGGTATTGTTTAGAATATATCGACTATTAGAACTCCAAAACAAAATGGAGTCATTGAACATCGAAACAATACTCTCATTGAAGCAGGAAGAACAATGGTTTTTGATTCTGGTCTCTCACTCTAGCTTATTGATCATGGTTTCACACTTACTAAGACTCCCATCTACTGCGATAACACAAGTGTTATTCCCATCACTCATAATCCTGTTCAGCACTCGAAGACAACACATATAGAAATCATGCACTGTTTTACCAGTGAAAATATACAAAAATGAAAGATTGAGCTGATGTATGTTGCCACTGATCATCAACTTGCTAATATATTCACTAAACCACTAGATGAACAAAAGACCAACTTTCTTATTGGTGAATTGGTCATGATCTCCATGTCTCAATGTTTTTTTTTTCTTTTAAGTTGTATGTACCTTGTTGGTGTGTCTTTGTCAAACATTTGTATTTCAAACTTCTGGTCTTCTACAAATTTTAAGCTTTATATATTTTGTTTCACTTCAAATAAAAAAAAGAGACAATATATTATTTTATTGCTTGTTTCTTTTACATTTTTACCAAAGGAGTATACATTGCCTCCTAATGTTTTCTAAAGGTTGATCCCTCGTGTCTTTTTCCTCTGAAGCACAAGTCTCAAGATTATTCATATTTTACCTTCAAAGTTGTCTCTACATCTTTCTCATATAGATATGTTATCATTGAGCTTGGTTGCATGGCTGACCTCAGATGACCATGCATCTTCACATCAGCTGGTGCAACTTTCAGTACTAAGGTGATATCTAGCGACTTAGGCGTTGAGTGTATCACCGTCGATACAAGGAAGAACTGCCACCTAGATAGTTCTTATGAGTCCTCTCCCTGCCTCTTAAGAACCCAACACATGTTGACTCCGACACAGATTCAGGTGAAGATAATGTGGATGGGTCGTCTAATTTTCATAGAAGCTACCAAATTCTCCACCGTCTTCCATTAGAGATTCAAGTACCCATCATTATCATAATGGTTCTTGACTTTTTTCTCATGGTTCATAATCTTTTCCCCTTTGAGTATCTGCTTGTTGATTTGTGTAACTCGAAGGTTACAAAGATTACAAACATTTAACTCGATGGTTATAAAGATTTTGTTCTTCTTATCGTTTCTTTGCGGTGATGAACTTGAAGCTTGCCATTCATCAAAATGATGTTCTTCTCAACAAAATGGTGTTTTTCTTCTTTAATTTCTAAAAGAGTTGTTGATTTTGTGTGTGAAATGTTGTTTAATGTGACATCCCCATTTTCACGGCCAGAAAAGACCGATTTGGTTTATGCTTTGTAAAAATCAGAGTACCTCTTTTAATAAAAATGTTGCGGAATTTGTTCCCAATAAAACATGATAAATATGTTATCAAAGCATTTTCGAAGAAAAATATTTTTATTCATTTGAAAACATTTGGGATGTCATCATCAATACATAAATATAAGCATAAACAAAACATACATTCATTATCACTACTGATTTATATCTCCTTAATCTCTCAGTGTAATGTGACTTCATATCAACACCTGTGATATAAATAAACTGAGTGGGTCAGGTTGGGAAACCTAGTGAGTACATAGGGTTTTCAACCCACAATAAATAAGTTTATTAACTTTATCAAACCAAACAAACCCAATTACCCGTTCTCGTTATCCTCACTTTACGTCCCTAAAACATCTAACACAAGGGACCTAGTCTAAGGGACTTTCATCGGGGTGAAAACACATGCTTCGGGGGTTCCTCTGTAATTCATGTCAAATAAGGCAACCACGTAGGGGATGGAGTACTGCTGGTGAGCACACAGTTCAAATAAACACCTACAGGTTGCGAGCCTGCTAGCATTCTACCGGACTATCTAGAATAGACCATGGTCGTCATCTATACTCCGCTAGATGACTGGTTCATCAATAACATCTATATCGAGGTCTCTCATTATTTTATTTGGTCACGCAACAACTATTACATCTACCCATGTTTTACCCAACACGTTTTGTAGATATAAAATACATATAAATTTTAAATCATTTAAAACGTGTATTAAAATATTTCACCCAGCATAGACAGCAAATATTCAGACACTATGCACACATAGCACGTAATTTATATTAAATACTTCATATCTATGTGTAAGACGAAAGTAACTATGCGCTCACTTGAAAAGGTGGTGATTCCGAACTCAGACAGCGCTCACTTGAAAAGGTGGTGATTCCGAACTCAGACAGCGCTTCGCTTCTTAAAAATAATTTCCGTCGACGAAACCTACTATTATTACCATTAGAGTTTAGTATATTATTCGTCGAGACTAATTAATAGTCTAGCTATTATTACTATTATATAAGCGTTAAAAAATACTTATATAACCCATAATAATAGCTCAAATACTTATTATAAGTTTCTAATAACATTACTATAATTAAATAAAAGCTATATTAAAAATAGCATAGGCGTAGCTCACTTACAGCGGGTTTTATAGAAAATCGGGCTTTTCTTGGAGCTGGGTTCCTGAGCCGAAAAGCTCTTCTTCTCGGAGCCGTCGAGCACTCCGGGGCTTCCGCCTTGTGCTAGGGAGGCTCCCTAGGCTTTTCGGGGGGTTTCGAGGCTAAAGAGAGGTTCTAGAGACAGAAGAAAGAGAAGAACGAATGGGAAAGATGTGAAGAAAATGAGGGTGGGAGAGGTTCCATTTATAGGGTGAAAAATGGCTGAACTTGGTGCCACATGTCACCATCTAGTGGCAAGACTTGGGGAGAAAGCAATGGCCAAGATTGTGTCACATCACCCATTTTCGCACAGCACACTTCTAACTTCTAAAATCCGTAACATTCAACTACGACCTCCGTTTTTGATGTTATTTATATTGACGCGTAGGTAAAAATAAGATCTACAACTTTCATGTTGACTCTGTCGGCTAATTCTCGACCGATCTTAAATTTAATAGTACGAGGAGATTATATTGTTAAATGTCCGCGTAAAATTCATAACTTCTACATACGGACTCTGTTTTCGTATGTCTTTTTACCGTTGAGTTCCTATTAATGAGATCTTCAATTCTCATTTAGGTCGCGTAGGCCAAAAATCGCTCGATCTAAAATTCGAGTTTCGGGTTGTGCACTGTTAAGCCAAATCTTAGAAAATTCACAATTTCCTCATCAGAAGTCAGATTTGGGCGTTCTTTTTTTTATTTTTTGTATGTTCTTGGTTTAATGTATACTACAACTTTTGTTTAGATTTGTAAGGCTAAAAAGTCCTCCATCGTAAATTCACTATTTACGTCTCCCGGTGTCTTGCTAGTTTTGTCGTAAAACTTCGATGGACCATAACTTCTTCGTTATAAATCGGATTTCAACGTTTTTTACATGTACGGAACCCTTGAGACGTATTCTACAAATTGATTAAGATTATATATTCTAAATAATATTTTGTTAATAAGTCATTTTCGACCCCTATTATCTCTAAATTGACTAGCCCGGATCTATGGGCATTACAATTATCTCTCCCTTAGGATGATTACGTACCAGAATCATCAACAAAATAGGGCTCACATGATGACTCCATACATTATCTCTTCATCCTAAGTAATAACCATAACTTTGATATTTCTTTGAACGAATATCTAACTCTAAGACTTCCTGATTGCAGGCAATGCTCGATCTTGCACTTGCTCCCTATCTCACGTTAGACTCCAAATTATGACCTTCAAGTCACAATCTCAATCCTTACTGGAGACTACTTCTTCTTATTCAGATAAGTTATTTTATTACTAAAATGGACCGATGTGTCATATTCTAATGACTTATCATCGTATGTTCCCACGCTTAGACTCAGGTCTCTTAGAGTCTTCCAGAACAGACTATACATTTCTTCATGTTCTAATCACATATTAAAAGGTAGCATTTCTAGCTTCAAGCAACTATCGCGATACCTCTATCGATCGCTTTGATTATCTTTTATTTCAATCTTCCGACTTAAGACAGATGATATATCAAACTTGGTTCTCTGAACCATGTAACATACTTATCGTAGTCGGACTCAATTCGATATGACCATTAGGGCCGGAATAGCAATCATCATCTTAGTCATTACTGAAATGATGGTAACGACATATTTAAATAAAACGATATCAATTACTAGCTTCTTGGTAACCTTGTGACTTTTCCTGATCCAAGCATGAGTCCTGTGTTTCCGGTAGTATAGGCCTCTACTACCTTTCACACCTACTCATACTCGTCTCAAGTATTGTCTCGTAGTTCACCCAAGTCACCATACAATAAAATCACATAACAATGTGACACATTAGATAACAAAACGAAGGTTTTATATTATTCCTTGAAACGATTACATAGGTGTTCAAGTTCTGCCTATACTATGCCTGTAATAGGCTACACTACGTGGTACTATTTACATGACTACTTCATAGATCCTCATTCCTAATCCCTTTCATTTCCATCTTCTTCATCAAGGATCATATGGAACGCTCTTGCCTTCGGTTTCAATGGAATGTTTGGTCTTGCAGCCTCTTTCTTCTTTGGGCAATCCTTAGCAACGTGCCCTTCTTCACGGCATTCATAACACACCCTTTTGCTGGCGGTGAACTTGTTGGCATAATATCCGGTCTTCCCACACTTGTAGCAAGTCACTTCCTTGCTACATTTCCCGAAGTGCTTCTCATTGCATTACTTGCACCATTTCACTTTGTTTCCTCCTCCGCTAAACTCCTTTGAACCAGACTTGATCTTCTTATTGGGCCTCGTAGACCCCTCAAACTTCCTCTTTTCGCTAACCTCAATCTTGTTAGCATCTCTTCCCTTAATCATATCCTCCACAGACTTGGCAGCCCAGATAGCTGCCTCTAGAGTAGATACCTAACGCACTGGTACCGCGTACTCCCATGGAAGTCCCTTTACGTACTTGTCGATTTTTGTCAGCTCATCCGGAACAAGACGCAAGGCGAACTCCATCTTCTCTGTGAAGTTTTTGGTGTATTCATCAATTAACATGCTTCCTTTCTTCAAGGTCAGGAACTGGTTCTCTAGCTCGAGCAGGTTTTGGGCTGAGTAGTACTTGCGTTTGAACTGCACCAAAAACTCTCCCCATGTCAGTTTCAAGGGCTCATTGGGGCTCGAAGTCTTTCCCAGGGTATTCCACCAGTGCACAACACCTCCTCAGAATTAACATACTGCAAAGGTGGTCTGTAACTTACCTCTGCAACCACACATCTTGAAAGCTAACTCCATCTTCGAGATCCAATACATGACTCCGAGTGGATCTTCCTTTCTAGTGAAAGTCAATGGCTTGCAAGTCAGAAAATCCTTGTACTTGCATCCATTCCTCTCGATTCCATCATACTGGTTGTTTTGTCGAACTATTGGTGGGTTGGCTTGACCAATGGTCCCACTGTAGTTCCCTCCTTCTAACTGCCCATCGTTCACTTTGGGCTGACTAAATGGCATTGTAGGTTCGTCCCTATTTTCATGCAACATTTGCCTCATCTCTTCCCATTTTTCAGCCAACATAGCCTGTATCATGGCTTGTACTCCAGCAATTGTAATTGGCTCAGGAGCATCTGCTACAACTTGTATTTTTGTTCAATCACTGGTGGTTGATTCTTGTTCCCATTTTCATTCCCGGCTCCACTACGGGTTCTTGCCATTTTGATCTATATACCAAATCATACGTTCGGTGTTCAATGACGAGAATTAAGATAGGAAAGATTTTATTTACGATCGACGTGTAATTCTCCTTATTTCTCCGAAAAGTTATATGTCAGTTCTAATACCGTAATTAAACGTTTAGAAATCTGAACACATAAAGTTTCTAGATCCGGTCGGCAACAGACCATAGATCCGATCATACAATGCATATCATAAATCATTTAGCACATAAAAGCATGTTAGGCATTTTCCCTAAATTAGCTAGTGCTTGTGTTTATTCAGGTGCTTTACCTAAATTTTATTAGGCACACTCGTCACAATCCTTGCTTAGCATTCTAAGTTTAAGTCTAAAAATATATCCATATTCCAAGTTCGCTGAAACTAATGCTCTGATACTAACTGTGACATCCCCATTTTCATGGCCAGAAAAGACCGATTTGGTTTATGCTTTGTAAAAATCAGAGTACCTCTTTTAATAAAAATATTGCGGAATTTGTTCCCAATAAAACATGATAAATATGTTATCAAAGCATTTCCGAAGAAAAGTATTTTTATTCATTTTAAAACATTTGGGATGTCATCATCAATACAGAAATATAAGCATAAACAGAACTTACATTCATTATCACTACTGATTTATATCTCCTTAATCTCTCAGTGTAATGTGACTTCATATCAACACCTGTGATATAAATAAATTGAGTGGGTCAGGTTGGGAAACCTAGTGAGTACATAGGGTTTTCAATCCACAATAAATAAGTTTATTAACTTTATCAAACCAAACAAACACAATTACCCGTTCTCGTTATCCTCACTTTACATCCCTAAAACATGTAACACAAGGGACCTAGTCTAAAGGACTTCATCAGGGTGAAAACACATGCTTCGGGGGTTCCTCAGCAATTCATGTCAAATAAGGCAACAATGTAGGGGATGGAGTACTGCTGGTGAGCACACAGTTCAAATAAACACCTACAGGTTGCGAGTCTGCTAGCGTTCTACCGGACTGTCTAGAATAGACCGTGGTCGTCATCTATACTCTGCTAGATGACTGGATCATCAATAACATCTATATCGAGGTCTCTCATTATTTTATTTGGTCACACAACAACTATTACATCTACCCATGTTTTACCCAACACGTTTTGTAGATATAAAATACATATAAATTTTAAATCATTTAAAACGTGTATTAAAATATTTCACCCAGCATAGACAGCAAATATTCAGACAATATGCACACATAGCACATAATTTATATTAAATATTTCATATCTATGTGTAAGATGAAAGTAACTATGCGCTCACTTGAAAAGGTGGTGATTCCGAACTCAGACATCGCTTCGCTTCTTAAAAATAATTTCCTTCGACGAAACCTAGTATTATTATCATTAGAGTTTAGTATATTATTCGTCGAGACTAATTAATAGTCTAGCTATTATTACTATTATACAAGCGTTAAACAATACTTATATAACCCATAATAATAGCCCAAATACTTATTATAAGTTTCTAATAACGTTACTATAATTAAATAAAAGCTATATTAAAAATAGCGTAGGCATAGCTCACTAACAGCAGGTTTTATAGAAAACCAGGCTTTTCTTGGAGCTGGGTTCCCGAGCCGAAAATCTCTTCTTCTCGGAGCCTTCGAGCACTCTGGGGCTTCCGCCTCGTGCTAAGGAGGTTCCCTAGGCTTTTCGGGGGGAGGGGGGGTTTCGAGGCTAGAGAGAGGTTCTAGAGAGAGAATAAAGAGAAGAACTAATAGGAAATGTGTGAAGAAAATGAGGGTGGGAGAGGTTCCATTTATAGGGTGAAAAATGGCTGAACTTGGTGCCTCATGTCACAATCTAGTGGCAAGACTTCGGGAGAAAGCAATGACCAAGATTGTGCCACATCACCCATTTTCGCACATCATACTTCCGACTTCTAAAATCCATAACTTCCACATACGACCTCCGTTTTTGACATTATTTATATCCACATGTAGCTAAAAATAAGATATACAACTTTCATGTTGACTCCGTCGGCTAATTCTCGACCGATTTTAAATTTAACAGTATAAGGAGATTATACTGTTAAATGTCCGCGTAAAATTCATAACTTCTACATACGGACTCTGTTTTCGTCTGTCTTTTTACCATTGAGTTACTATTAATGAGATCTTCAATTCTCATTCCGATCGCATAGGCTAAAAACCGCTCGATCTAAAATTCGAGTTTCGGGCTGTGCACTGCTAAGCCAAATCTTAGAAAATTCACAATTTCCTCATACGAAGTCAGATTTTGGCGTTCTTTTTTGTATGTTCTTGGTTTAATGTATACTACAACTTTTGTTTAAATTTATAAGGCTAAAAAGTCCTCCATCGTAAATTCACTATTTACATCTCCCGGTGTCGTGCTTGTTTTGCTGTAAAACTTTGACGGACCATAACTTCTTCGTTATAACTCGGATTTCAACATTCTTTATATGTACAGAACCCTTGAGACGTATTATACAACTTGGTTAAGATTATTTATTCTAAATAATCTTTTGTTAAAAAGTTGTTTTCGACCCCTATTATTTCTAAATTGACTAGCCCGGATCTACGGACGTTACATGTAACATGTCTCCTTTTTATAGAAAGGTTTTCGTTGGAGGGTATCTTGAAAAGAGGAAGTACTTTAATGAACATTCAATTCGAAAGATACTCCAAATTTGGATTTATGAACTTATTAAAAAAGCTACATGTTTCTCTTTTTGAGTATTTGTTCTTTGACTAATTATTTTATATTTATATTTTTGTTTTGTACTGTATCTAAAGAATTGATGTGGAATATCTTATTCTAGCATGGAACTTGAACTTAAAATGTCCCTATAAGCATTCTGATGAATGTGACTAAATCTCTCTAAGTATCTCATCAGCGAGACCATCTGTTGAGATATCATTGAGTCTTCCAATCACGTTAATGGTATGACACTATCCATGTTTTCATTGTAAGATTGCCTGGTCATTCTCAATAAAATTATTTTATAAGGCTTGGAAGTTTTTCTTTAAATATTGTATTTTATCTTGACCATGTCCCTGGACACATGTTGTCGTATGTATAAAGTTAAGTGTTATGTTGAATCACTGTGCATTACCCATTGGCTTACCCAGATTACAATGTCATCAATGTAAGAGTTACTTCTCTGGTCCTTTAATGAAAAAAGGATTGCTCATGTCCTTTACCTCCTAGAATGAGGTTTTGTAACAGCCCGGAATTTCAGGTATTACTTTAAATTAATTTGGGGAATAATTAAGGGGGGGGACTCGGCGAGTCGATGCCTGACTCGCCGAGTAGGACCACGGTCGTGGTCACAGATTCGCGACTGGACTCGACGAGTCCATTAGGGACTCGGCGAGTCGACGCTGTTCAGCTGAAACCCTAGCCGTTTTGATTCTGGATCGTATATAATGTCTTTAAGGCCGTCATGTCTCGTCTTTTGGCCGATTGAAGATAACCTAAACGGCTGTGGGCATCTGGAGCAAGGGTGAAGGCTAGTGGAAGTTTGAACAGGTTGTTAGGCAAGGAGAGGCAAGGTGGTGATCAAAGGAGGATCAAGGGGTCGAGTTCTAAAGGTTGGGGACATAGGGAACACGTTTTTCAGGTAATCCTCGGATCATATCTGTAGCTTTTACGTTGTATGCGAATCTAGGGTTTAGGAAACCCATTTAAGGATTTGATAGATTATAGTGTTATTATAAGTGTTTAAATCCCAGTAATAGAATGTGTAAAGGTCCAGGAAGCCCCATATTTATATATTACGGAATCATGCGAATTACAGGAGGCAGTTGTTTGACTGCATGGCGAAGACTCGCCGAGTCCAATGATCAGACTCGGTGAGTAGCTTGAAGATTCACTAGGACTCGCCGAGTTGTTCTTCAGACTCGGCGAGTAGCTTGAAGACTTACTGGGACTCGTCGAGTCGTTCTCTAGACTCGGCGAGTGGAGTCGGGGTGTCTAGACTCGCCGAGTTGCCTTTGAACTCGACGAGTCCGGTCAAGTTGACCGTTGACCTGTATGTAATTTAGTAGGGTCAGTTGTCTTGTTTGATAAGATCATTAATAAAGGTATGTGGTATTATAGGGAGCCTGCAGATTAGCGGATCGAGTGCGAGTGACTCGAAGGGTTTATAGCTTGCATACTACGAGGTGAGTCTTCTCACTGTACTTCACCCGTAAGGGTTGACTGCGTGACCGTAAGGTTGTATGTGTTATATTTATGCTATGTCTAGAGAGGTAGATGCTTTATATGTGATGTATGCTTATATGTGATGTATGCTTATATGTGATGTATGCTTATACGGGCCGGAAGGCGTGACTTTATGTGATAGAAGGAACGGTAAGGGGTATGATTATGTGTTATGTGTGATATGTTATATGTGTTATATCTTATACTATTATGGGCCGGAAGGCAAAATATTATGGGCCGGAAGGCAATGTAATACGGGCCGGAAGGCAATATACTATGGGCCGGAAGGCAATATACTATGGGCCGGAAGGCGATTATGTTACGGGCCGGCAGGCAATGTTATGTGGACCGAAAGGTCCGGGCCGGAAGGCGTATGTGGGTAAGTCGTATACTGGGGAACTCACTAAGCATTTATGCTTACTAGTTGTGTTTATGTTTTTCAGGTACCAGCAATGACCGTGGGAAGGCGCCGGCGTGACACGTACACACTGCCATCGTTGAAGATCTGGAGGATTCGTTATTTATACTTTTGCAATAAACTTGGAATAATCTCTTTTATCGAATAATGATGTTTTATTTTAAATGAAAAATTTATTTGAAAATTTGAGCTGTTACAATTGGTATCAGAGCCTTGGTTTGAGGGATTCGGGTGTACTTTTGGGTGCAACTGAACTCAGACCGTGGATTTGAGGAAAAACCTTTTTAAAATAATAAGGACACAACATTTCATAAATGGTAAGGCGGTAAAACAAGAACGGAGCAGTGTGTACGATCAGCCAGCGCCCGAACGGTAAAGATCCCCAGAATACCTTACAAAGTTATGTTATGCACTGAATTATGAATTGTTATGCATGCTAGAAGACTAGGTATACATGATAGGACTAGAATTGCCTGTTTTGTGATGCCTTAGTCTAGGGAGATTGCTTATATGAGATATTTGGTAGCGTGCAAGTAGATAGTGCATACTAGAGGTAGAGTACTCATTATTCGGGATTTGGGGAGGAAGATTTGGGACGAATACTGATACGGTGTGGTCGGTAGTATTGGGCCCGTACTACCGAAGGCACCGGATCAGTGGAAGACCCAAGTAAGAATCCCTGGAAATCGGAGACTGAGTAGGGCGCGTATCGAGTACAATTGTACTTGGTAGAGTCTCTGATGATTTTATATTGTATTTCAGAGACATCATGGTCATCACACGCAATGGGGCGAGTTCGAGCGGTGCGAGTGACGAGGAGATTCTTCAGATTATTCAGGAAGAGGTAGCTGCGGCGGTCCGGGCTGAGATCCCGGAGATGTTTGGGTCTATTAAGACCACCCTGATGGAGGAGTTTGAGGAGCGGTACGCCGCACTTACTGAAGCTGCAGTCGCTGCCGCTACCGCAGTTGTGGCTGCTACTAGGCCGCAAGGGGGTGATTCGTTGTTATTCAGGGAATTCAGTAACACGAAACCCCCTGAGTTCGATGGGACGCAGGATCCGATTGCGGCTATGAGGTGGATCGCCGACATTGAGGGGTGTTTCTATACTTGCTCATGCCCGGAGCACTTGAGGGTACGGTTCGCCTTGAACCAGCTCCGTCTGGGAGCGAAGGATTGGTGGAAGTTCGTGACGGCGAACTTCACTCAGGCAGAGATTTCAGCGGTAACATGGGAGAGGTTTACAGCGATGTTCAGAGACGAGTACGTTCCCCCGGTGGAGAGGGAGCGATTGATTAAGGAGTTCTTGACCCTTAAGCAGGGTACTGATTCTGTGGCGGTGATCACGCGGAAGTTTCATGAGAGGGCAATGTTCTGCCCCGAGCTGGTATCTACGGAGCAGTCACGGATGAGCCGGTATTTGGGCGTGTAGAAGAGGGAGATCCGGGAGTTTGTGTCAAACTCCACCTATCGTACTTTCACTGAGCTTCAGACGAACGCCAGGAAGCGCGAGATCGAGTTGGAAACTCAGGCGAGGGAGGAGGCTGAGTCTCGGCAGGTGGATCGGCGGCCGGCTCAGTCTCAGCCGGCAGCCAAGCGGACTAAGTTCGCTGATTCGAGGATGGGAGGTCCGAAGGGTCGCACTTGCGTGAAGTGCGGCAGGAGTCACGAGGGGGTGTGTCGAGCTGGTGGTTGCTACAAGTGTGGCAAGGAGGGACATATTGCCAGGGATTGCCCTAAGGGGTTTATGGTTTGCTTTCACTGCAACCAGACAGGCCATCGGAAGGCCGAGTGTCCGCAGCTTCGTCAGGGAGCTACACCTACTACCAGGACTACTGAGACCCGACCGGCGAAGGTCGAGGCCCCGAGGGCTCGCGGGAGAGCCTTTCAGCTGACTGCAGAGGAGGTCCGCGCTGCACCCGACGTTGTGGCAGGTATATTATCATTCGCGTAATTACTTAAAGGTTGAAATGTTATGCTTATGTTAATGTATGTGTAGGTACTTTTCTTGTGAACTCTATGCCTGCTCTAGTGTTATTTGATTCGGGTGCGAGTAGATCGTTTGTATCGTTAGCCTTTAGTCAGCATATCGGCATTAGTCGTGAGCCGTTAAGTCGGCCTTTGAGTGTTTCTATTGCGGCCGAGAGGGTGGTTTGTGCTACGGAGGTTCTTCGGGGATGTGTGCTAGAGATCTTCGGGGTCGCGTTCCCGATTGACCTAGTTCCTATTGCGATGGGGGATGTCTGTGTCATCGTAGGCATGGACTGGTTGAGCCGATTCAGCGCTGTCATCGACTGCGAGCGTCAGCTGGTGACTATACGAGACCATAGTGGGGGAGTTCTTACGGTATATGGCGAGGGTACCCGTTCGGGATCAGCTTTTTGTTCGGCCGCTAGGGCGAGGCAATGCCTACAGCGGGGATGTAACGGTTTTGTGGCGTATGTGATGGATACGTGGGAGATTTCCGAGAGACCGAAGACACTGAAGGAGGTTCCCATGGTGCGCGAGTTTCCAGATGTTTTTCCCAAGGATTTGCCGGGAGTACCTCCTGCGAGGCAAGTGGAGTTTGGTATCGATCTAGTTCCAGGGGCTGCGCCTATTGCGAAGGTGCCTTATCGTCTTGCACCTCCAGAGATGCAAGAGTTGTCCTCGCAACTTCAAGAGTTGTTGGGAAAGGGATTTATTCGGCCGAGTAGCTCACCGTGGGGAGCACCGATTCTGTTCGTCAAGAAGAAGGATGGTTCACACCGGATGTGTATCGATTACCGGGAGCTAAACAAGGTGACGGTCAAGAACCGCTATCCGTTACCGAGGATCGATGATCTATTCAATCAGTTGCAAGGGGCATCTTGGTTTTCCAAGATTGATTTGAGATCAGGGTATCATCAGGTAAGAGTGCGGGATGAGGACGTCCAGAAGACAGCATTTAGGACGCGATATGGGCATTACGAGTTCGTGGTGATGCCTTTTGGGCTCACCAATGCCCCAGCAGTGTTCATGGACCTCATGAACAGGGTATGCAGGCCGATGCTGGATCGGTCTGTGATAGTATTTATCGACGACATTCTGGTGTATTCGCGGTCTAGAGAGCAGCATGAGGGACATTTGAGGGAGGTCCTTGAGGTACTGAGGTCAGAGAAGCTATATGCAAAATTCTCCAAATGCGACTTCTGGTTACGGGAAGTCCAATTTCTGGGGCACGTTGTAAATAAGGCAGGGATATTGGTTGATCCGGCCAAGGTGGAAGCAGTGATGAGTTGGGAGGCACCGAAGTCACCTTCTGAGATCAGGAGTTTCCTTGGGTTGGCGGGGTACTATCGGAGGTTTATTAGGGACTTCTCCAAGATCGCGGTGCCGCTCACCAGATTGACCCGGAAGGGTGTTACATTTTCATGGGGACCCGAGCAGCAGACTTCCTTCGAGACACTTCGTCGAGATTGTGCGAAGCCCCAGTATTAGCTCTCCCGGAAGGGATGGAGGACTTTGTCGTATATTGCGACGCATCGATTTCGGGACTGGGTGCAGTGTTGATGCAGAGGGGCCATGTGATAGCCTATGCATCGAGGCAGCTGAAGCCTCACGAAGCGAGGTATCCCACGCATGACTTAGAGTTGGGGGCCGTAGTGTTCGCCCTCAAAATTTGGCGTCACTACCTGTACGGGGTTCGTTGTACCATATACACGGACCATAAGAGTTTGAAGTATTTGATGGATCAACCCAACCTAAATATGCGTCAGAGGAGATGGTTAGACGTGGTTAAGGATTATGATTGTGAGATCCTATACCACCCAGGCAAGGCTAATGTGGTAGCCGATGCATTGAGTCGTAGAGCGGAGAGCACTACGTTACGGGACGTATGTTTGAGATTGACGGTGATGACTCCGGTATTAGATGCTATTCGTGGGGCACAGGCCGAGGTTGTGAAATCCGGGATGCAGAAGAAGGAGCGGGTCGTCGGGTTGATTTCAGAGTTCGTCATGGACGGACGGGGACTTCTAACGTTTCAGGGTCGGATTTGGGTACCATTCGTGGGCGGTACGCGTGTTACGTTGATGGAGGAGGCTCACAGATCGAAATTCTCGATCCATCCCGGTGCTACGAAGATGTATTTGGATTTGAGAAAGGAGTATTGGTGGCCTTCTATGAAGAGAGACGTCGCTTGGTTCGTTGAGAGGTGTTTGACCTGCCGTAGGGTTAAGGCCGAGCACCAGAGACCGCATGGTAAGTTGCAACCCTTGGAGATTCCTGAGTGGAAGTGGGAACAGATCACGATGGATTTCATCACCAAATTACCGAGAACTGTTAGGGGAGTCGATGCGTTTTGGGTGATTGTTGATAGGCTGACAAAGAGTGCACACTTCCTTGCCATTAGCGAAAGTTCATCAGCAGAGAAGTTGGCAGAGTTATATGTGAGAGAGATAGTATCTCGGCATGGAGTGCCGACCTCGATTGTTTCGGACCGCGATGTACGTTTCACTTCCAGGTTCTGGAAGAAATTCCATGAGGAGTTGGGTACTAAACTGCATTTTAGTACCGCATACCATCCCCAGACCGACGGTCAGAGCGAGCGGACGATTCAGACATTGGAAGACATGCTTAGAGCGTGTGTGTTGGACTTCGGGGGTAGCTGGGATGCGCATCTGCCGTTGGCTGAGTTTTCCTACAACAACAGCCATCATTCGAGCATTGGTATGCCACCTTTTGAGTTGTTGTATGGTAGGAGGTGTCGGACTCCCATTTGCTGGGGAGAAGTGGGACAGAGAGTGATGGGTAATACAGAGATCGTACTTCAGACGACCGAACAGATTCAGCAGGTGAGGCAGAGGCTATTGACCGCCCAGAGTCGACAGAAGAGTTACGCGGACAGACGCCGGTCCGAGCTCGAATTCCAGGTTGGCGACTTCGTTCTCCTAAAGGTTTCTCCTTGGAAAGGAGTGATCCGGTTCAGAAAGAGGGGCAAATTGGGGCCTCGGTTCATAGGACCATTTCGTGTAAATGCAAGGGTAGGTCGGGTAGCGTATCGGTTGGAGTTGCCAGCGGAGCTGAGTCAGATTCACAATACCTTTCACGTATCGCAGTTAAGGAAGTGTATAGCCAATGAATCGGCAGTGGTTCCGTTAGAGGATATTCAGGTGGATGCGAGCCTGAATTACGCCGAGAGACCAGTAGCCATCAGGGATCGAAAGATCAAGGTCTTGCGAAACAAGGAGATACCTTTGGTGTTGGTTCAGTGGCAACATCGGAAGGGGTCGGAGATGACGTGGGAGCCGGAGAGTGAAATGCGGGAACAACATCCGGAGTTATTCGCGGAATGAGACTTCGAGGACGAAGTCTAGTTCTAGTGGGGGAGAGTTGTAACAGCCCGGAATTTCAGGTATTACTTTAAATTAATTTGGGGAATAATTAAGGGGGGGGGACTCGGCGAGTCGATGCCTGACTCGCCGAGTAGGACCACGGTCGTGGTCACAGATTCACGACTAGACTCGACGAGTCCATTAGGGACTCGGCGAGTCGATGCTGTTCAGCTGAAACCCTAGCCGTTTTGATTCTGGATCGTATATAATGTCTTTAAGGCCGTCATGTCTCGTCTTTTGGCCGATTGAAGATAACCTAAACGGCTGTGGGCATCTGGAGCAAGGGTGAAGGCTAGTGGAAGTTTGAACAGGTTGTTAGGCAAGGAGAGGCAAGGTGGTGATCAAAGGAGGATCAAGGGGTCGAGTTCTGAAGGTTGGGGACACAGGGAACACGTTTTTCAGGTAATCCTCGGATCATATCTGTAGCTTTTACGTTGTATGCGAATCTAGGGTTTAGGAAACCCATTTAAGGATTTGATAGATTATAGTGTTATTATAAGTGTTTAAATCCCAGTAATAGAATGTGTAAAGGTCCAGGAAGCCCCATATTTATATATTACGGAATCATGCGAATTACAGGAGGCAGTTGTTTGACTACATGGCGAAGACTCGCCGAGTCCAATGATCAGACTCGGCGAGTAGCTTGAAGATTCACTAGGACTCGCCGAGTTGTTCTTCAGACTCGGCGAGTAGCTTGAAGACTTACTGGGACTCGTCGAGTCGTTCTCTAGACTCGGCGAGTGGAGTCGGGGTGTCTAGACTCGCCGAGTTGCCTTTGCACTCGACGAGTCCGGTCAAGTTGACCGTTGACCTGTATGTAATTTAGTAGGGTCAGTTGTCTTGTTTGATAAGATCATTAATAAAGGTATGTGGTATTATAGGGAGCCTGCAGATTAGCGGATCGAGTGCGAGTGACTCGAAGGGTTTATAGCTTGCATACTACGAGGTGAGTCTTCTCACTGTACTTCACCCGTAAGGGTTGACTGTGTGACCGTAAGGTTGTATGTGTTATATTTATGCTATGTCTAGAGAGGTAGATGCTTTATATGTGATGTATGCTTATATGTGATGTATGCTTATACGGGCCGGAAGGCGTGACTTTATGTGATAGAAGGAACGGTAAGGGGTATGATTATGTGTTATGTGTGATATGTTATATGTGTTATATCTTATACTATTATGGGCCGGAAGGCAAAATATTATGGGCCGGAAAGCAATGTAATACGGGCCGGAAGGCAATATACTATGGGCCGGAAGGCAATATACTATGGGCCGGAAGGCGATTATGTTACGGGCCGGCAGGCAATGTTATGTGGACCGAAAGGTCCGGGCCGGAAGGCGTATGTGGGTAAGTCGTATACTGGGGAACTCACTAAGCATTTATGCTTACTAGTTGTGTTTATGTTTTTCAGGTACCAGCGATGACCGTGGGAAGGCGCCGGCGTGACACGTACACACTGCCATCGTTGAAGATCTGGAGGATTCGTTATTTATACTTTTGCAATAAACTTGGAATAATCTCTTTTATCGAATAATGATGTTTTATTTTAAATGAAAAATTTATTTGAAAATTTGAGCTGTTACAGGTTTGATATGGTGCCATTATGAATTGATGATGTATTGATAATAATCTTGGTAAAATATTATGTTGCATATTATGACCGATAGATTACATAGCGTATGTATAAACTAAATAATTACACTTTGTATCTTTCTAAAGACTCTATCTTAACTGTCTATAATTGATTCCAAGATTTTTACTATCCTTTTCCTTGATGTTAATGATTGGCTGTCAAACCAATAGTTATTGAAACATCTTCCCCCCATGTTAATTCTCTTGCTATGACACTGATAGTGAGTGAAATATTCTTAACATTGATGTCAAGGAATTTCCGTATTAAACCATACGGTAAGGGTATTTCAGCAACCCAGTATCTAGGATAACCCTGTACTATCTCATACAATGTATGAGGCATTAAACAAAAAAAATGATGTCTAACATCCGCTATAACAAAACATATAGTATGTGAGCATAAAAGCACCATATGTTGAAGATCTCATGTGTTACACCATACAACAAGTGAAACATTTTTATCTCACCTTAATTTGTTGTGCATATGTGCTCTAGCTTATTATTTCTTAGGATGCTCTACAACTTGTTTTCAGATACGTTGGGCAATGGTAACTTTTGGATTGACATGGAAGAGTCGATTATTGGGTTTTGAAAATTATGAAGATCTTTTTGGAATTATTACTGATTATGTCATATAATCCTTTCATAAATTATAAAAGAAAAATATTTTCCTAATGAAGGGTTTACAATCATCTCTCTCAAATATCTTTCTATCAGCATAAACCTTTTCAAGAACTCTAGATAGCAATCATGTCTTCCTCATTGTTCGTATACATTCTAACTACTAGCATTCACAAAGCTCACAACACTCCAACAACCCCCATTGTAATTAACTCAAAAATGTTGCATTCTCTGATGCTATTCCCATAAAACATCAAAACAAAGGATTGGAAGCCTTTGTTGAATTCTTGAAAAGACATACACTGGATACGCTCTTGCTGACATTGTTGTTTTGTTTTTGCCCAAGAAGATATGTGAGTTCTACTACTCTTGCACGTATGATGATCAAGCTGATATCATTCAAGTAACCATTGGAGATGATCATCATGCAATTCGTCTCTTTGTATATGTTCCTAGGGATTCTCTTCGTCTTCAAAACTTGGTTAATTTTTCAGACTTTCCTTCTGAGAAACAATGTAAACAAGCTATTATGAAGTTGGTTTATGACTCTACAAAACAAGGAAAATGCTATGGTTTTATTTTGTGTCAATGTCTTCCTGCTGGATGAAAGTATCTAACTAGTGTTATTAGCAAGTTCCTAGGCCATAAAAGTGGAAGTCTTGACCAGTTGAACCTGTTTGAGATGTGTATTATGTATACTATGGTGAAGAACAAGCTTCTGGACTTTGCTCAACTTGTTGCTTCCATATCAGGAAATAATAGATCTACTTATGTCCCTTATCCTCTGTAACAGCTCAAATTTTCAAATAAAATTTTCATTTAAAACAAAACATCATTATTCGACAAAAGGGTTTATTCCGAGTTTATTTCAAAAGTATAAATAATAAATCTCCAGGATCTTCAACAGTGGCAGTGTGTACGTGTCACGCCGGCGCCTTCCCACGGTCGTCACTAGTACCTGAAAAACATAAAAACAACTAGTAAGCATAAATGCTTAGTGAGTTCCCCAGTATACGACTTACCCACATACGCCTTCCGGCCCGGACCTTTCGGTCCACATAACATTGCCTTCCGGCCCGTAACATAATCGCCTTCCGGCCCGTTACATATCGCCTTCCGGCCCTTATTAATTTGCCTTCCGGCCCATAGTATTTTGCCTTCCGGCCCATAGTAGTATAAAACATATCACATGTAACATAACGCACATAACACATAAGTCATACATCATACCGTTCTTTCTATCACATTAAGTCTCGCCTTCCGGCCCGTATAAGCATGCATCACATATAAGCATTCACCACATATAAAGCATCTACCTCTCTAGACATAGCATAAATATAACACATACGACCTTCCGGTCTCGCAGTCAAACCCTTGCGGGTGAAGTATAGTGAGAAGACTCACCTCGTAGTATGCAAGCTATAAACCCTTCGAGCTACTCGCACTCGATCCGCTAATCCGCAGGTTCCCTATAATACCACATACCTTTATTAATGATCTTATCAAACAAGACAACTGACCCTACTAAGTTACATACAGGTCAACGGTCAATCTTGACCAGACTCGTCGAGTGCAAAAGGGCAACTCGGCGAGTATAGGCACCCCGACCCCACTCGCCGAGTCTAAAGAACGACTCGACGAGTTCTAGTAGATCTTCAAGCTACTCGCCGAGTCTGAAGAACAACTCGGCGAGTCCTAGTGAATCTTCAAGCTACTCGCCGAGTCTGAAGAACAACTCGGCGAGTCCTAGCCATGCAGTCAATCCGCTGCCTCCTGTATTTCGCATGATTTCGAAGTATATAGATATGGGGCTTCCTGGACTTTCACATATACTATTACAGGGGTTTTTAAACACTTATAACAACAGGATAATCTAACAATTCCTTAAATGGGTTTCCTAAACCCTAAATTCGCATACAACGTAAAAGCTACAAATTTTGATCCGAAGATTACCTGGAAACGTGTTCCCTGTGCCCCAAACTTCCAATACTCGATTCCTTTGATCACCACCTTGCCCCTCCTTGTCTAACAATCTCTTCAAGCTTCCTCTAGTCTTCACTCTTGCTCCAGATGCCCACAAACTCCCAAGGTATCTTCAATCGGCCAAAAGACGCGACAAGACGTCCATAAGATCATTATATACGATTCAGAAATGAAACGGCTAGGGTTCAGCTGAATCAGCGTCGACTCGCCGAGTCCCTATTTGGACTCGTCGAGTCCAGTCGCGTATCTGCGACTGCGACCAAGACCATGGCCCTACTCGGCGAGTCATGCACCAACTCGCCGAGTCCCCTCCTAAATGTGCCCCAAAAATAATTTAAAGAAATACCTGAAATTTCGGGCTGTTACAACTCTCCCCCACTAGAACTAGACTTCGCCCTCGAAGTCTCATTCTGCGAATAACTCCGGATGTTGCTCCCGCATTTCTCTTTCCGGCTCCCAAGTCATCTCCGATCCCTTCTGATGTTGCCACTGAACCAACACCAGAGGTATCTCCTTGTTCCGTAGAACCTTGATCTTCCGATCCCTGATAGCTACTGGTCTTTCGGCGTAATTCAGGCTCGCATCCACCTGAATATCTTCTAACGGAACCACTGCTGCCTCATCGGCTATACACTTCCTCAACTGTGATACGTGGAAGGTATTGTGAATCTGACTCAGCTCCACTGGCAACTCCAACCGATAAGCTACCCGCCCTACCCTTGCAATTACCCGAAATGGACCTATGAACCGGGGCCCCAATTTGCCCTTCTTCCTGAACCGAATTACCCCTTTCCAAGGAGAAACCTTTAGGAGAACGAAGTCGCCGACCTGGAATTCGAGCTCGGACCGGCGTCTGTCCGCATAACTCTTCTGTCGGCTCTGGGCGGTCAATAACCTCTGCCTCACTCGTTGAATCTGTTCGGTCGTCTGAAGTACAATCTCTGTACTGCCCATCACTCTCTGTCCCACTTCTCCCCAGCAAATGGGAGTTCGACACCTCCTACCATACAACAACTCAAAAGGTGGCATACCAATGCTCGAATGATGGCTGTTGTTGTAGGAAAACTCAGCCAACGGCAGATGCGCATCCCAGCTACCCCCGAAGTCTAACACACACGCTCTAAGCATGTCTTCCAATGTCTGAATCGTCCGCTCGCTCTGACCGTCGGTCTGGGGATGGTATGCGGTACTAAAATGCAGCTTAGTACCCAACTCCTCATGGAATTTCTTCCAGAACCTGGAAGTGAAACGTACATCGCGGTCCGAAACAATCGAGGTCGGCACTCCATGCCGAGATACTATCTCTCTCACGTATAACTCTGCCAACTTCTCTGCTGATGAACTTTCGCTAATGGCAAGGAAGTGTGCACTCTTTGTTAGCCTATCCACAATCACCCAAATCGCATCGACTCCCCTGGCAGTTTTCGGCAATTTGGTGATGAAATCCATCGTGATCTGATCCCACTTCCACTCAGGAATCTCCAAGGGTTGCAACTTACCGTGCGGTCTCTGGTGCTCGGCCTTAACCCTACGGCAGGTCAAACACCTCTCAACGAACCAGGCAACGTCTCTCTTCATACAAGGCCACCAGTACTCTTTTTTCAAATCCAGATACATTTTCGTAGCACCGGGATGGATCGAGAATTTCGATCTGTGTGCCTCCTCCATCAAAGTAACACGCGTACCGCCAACGAATGGCACCCAGATCCGACCCTGAAATGTCAGAAGTCCCCGCCCATCCGTAACGAACTCTGAAATCAACCCGACGACCCGCTCCTGTTTCTGCATCTCAGACTTCACAACCTCGGCCTGTGCCCCACGAATAGCATCTAATACCGGAGTCATCACCGTCAATCTCAAACATACGTCCCGCAACGGAGTACTCTCCGCCCTATGACTCAATGCATCAGCTACCACATTAGCCTTACCTGGGTGGTATAGGATCTCACAGTCATAATCCTTAACCACGTCTAACCATCTCCTCTGACGCATGTTTAGGTTGGGTTGATCCATCAAATACTTCAAACTCTTATGGTCCGTGTATATGGTACAACGAACCCCGTACAGGTAGTGACGCCAAATTTTGAGGGAGAACACTACTGCCCCCAACTCTAAGTCATGCGTGGGATATCTCGCTTCGTGAGGCTTCAGCTGCCTCGATGCATAGGCTATCACATGGCCCCTCTGCATCAACACTGCACCCAGTCCCGAAATCGATGCGTCGCAATATACGACAAAGTCCTCCATCCCTTCCGGAAGAGCTAATACTGGGGCTTCGCACAGTCTCTGACGAAGTGTCTCGAAGGAAGTCTGCTCCTCGGGTCCCCATGAAAATGTAACACCCTTCCGGGTCAATCTGGTGAGTGGCACCGCGATCTTGGAGAAGTCCCTAATGAACCTCCGATAGTACCCTGCCAACCCAAGGAAACTCCTGATCTCCGAAGGTGACTTCGGTGCCTCCCAACTCATCACCGCTTCCACCTTGGCCGGATCGACCAATATCCCTGCCTGATTTACAACGTGCCCCAGAAATTGAACCTCCCGTAACCAGAAGTCACATTTGGAGAATTTTGCATATAGCTTCTCCGACCTCAGTACCTCAACGACCTCCCTCAAATGTCCCTCATGCTGCTCCCTAGACCGCGAATACACCAGAATGTCGTCGATGAACACAATCACAGACCGATCCAGCATCGGCCTGCATACCCTGTTCATCAGATCCATGAACACTGCTGGGGCGTTGGTGAGCCCAAAAGGCATCACCACAAACTCGTAATGCCCATACCACGTCCTAAAGGCTGTCTTCTGGACGTCCTCATCCCGCACTCTTACCTGATGGTACCCTGATCTCAGATCGATCTTGGAAAACCAAGATGCCCCTTGCAACTGATCGAATAGATCATCGATCCTCGGTAACGGATATCGGTTCTTGACCGTCACCTTGTTCAGCTCCCGGTAGTCGATACACATCCGGTGTGAACCATCCTTCTTCTTGACGAACAGAATCGGTGCTCCCCACGGCGAGCTACTCGGCCGAATAAATCCCTTCCCCAACAACTCTTGAAGTTGCGAGTACAGTTCTTGCATCTCTGGGGGTGCAAGACGATAAGGCACCTTCGCAATAGGCGCAGCCCCTGGAACTAGATCGATACCAAACTCTACTTGCCTCGCAGGAGGTACTCCCGGCAAATCCTCGGGAAAAACATCTGGGAACTCGCACACCACTGGAACCTCCTTCAGTGTCTTCGGTCTCTCGGAATTCTCCCGCGTATCCATCACATACGCCACAAAACCGTTACATCCCCGCTGTAGGCATTGCCTCGCCCTAGCGGCCGAACAAAAAGCTGATCTCGAACGGGTACCCTCGCCGTATACCGTAAGAACTCCCCCACTAGGGTCTCGTATAGTCACCAGCTGACGCTCGCAGTCGATGACAGCGCTGAATCGGCTCAACCAGTCCATGCCTACGATGACACAGACATCCCCCATCGTGATAGGAATTAGGTCAATCGGAAACGCGACCCCGAAGATCTCTAGTACACATCCCCGAAGAACCTCCGTAGCACAAATCACCCTCTCAGCCGCAATAGAAACGCTCAAAGGCCGACTTAACGGCTCACGACTAATGCCGATGTGCTGACTAAAAGCTAACGATACAAACGATCTACTCGCACCCGAATCAAATAACACTAGAGCAGGCATAGAGTTCACAAGGAAAGTACCTACACATACATTAACATAAGCATAGCATTTCGACCTTTAAGTAAATACGTGAATGATAACATACCTGCCACAACATCGGGCGCAGCGCGGACTTCCTCCGCAGTCAGCTGAAAGGCTCTCCCGCGAGCCCTCGGAGCCTCGACCTTCGCCGGTCGGGTCTCAGTAGTCCGGGTAGTAGGTGTAGCTCCCTGACGAAGTTGCGGACACTCGGCCTTCCGATGGCCTGTCTGGTTGCAGTGAAAGCAAACCATAAACCCCTTAGGGCAATCCCTGGCAATATGTCCCTCCTTGCCACACTTGTAGCAACCACCAGCTCGACACGCCCCCTCGTGACTCTTGCCGCACTTCGCGCAAGTGCGACCCTTCGAACCTCCCATCCTCGAATCAGCGAGCTTAGTCCGCTTGGCTACTGGCTGAGACTGGGCCGGTCGTCGATCCACCTGTCGAGACTCAGCCTCCTCCCTCGCTTGAGTCTCCAACTCGATCTCGCACTTCCTGGCGTTCGCCTGAAGCTCAGTGAAAGTACGATAGGTGGAGTTCGACACAAACTCCCTGATCTCCCTCTTCAAAACACCCAAATAGCGGCTCATCCGCGACTGCTCCGTAGATACCAGCTCGGGGTAGAACATTGCCCTCTCATGAAACTTCCGTGTGATCACTGCCACGGAATCAGTACCCTGCTTAAGGGTCAAGAACTCCTGAATCAATCGCTCCCTCTCTACCGGGGGAACGTACTCGTCCCTGAACATCTCCGTAAACCTCTCCCATGTCACCGCCGTAATCTCTGCCTGAGTGAAGTTCGCCGTCACGAACTTCCACCAATCCTTCGCTCCCAGACGGAGCTGGTTCAAGGCGAACCGTACCCTCAAGTGCTCTGGGCATGAGCAAGTATAGAAGCACCCCTCGATGTCGGCGATCCACCTCATAGCTGCAATCGGATCCTGAGTCCCATCAAATTCAGGGGGTTTCGTGTTGCTGAATTCCCTGAATAGTAATGAATCACCCCCTTGCGGCCTGGCAGCAGCCACAGCTGCGGTAGCGGCAGCAACTGCAGCTTCAGTAAGTGCGGCGTACCGCTCCTCAAACTCCTCCATCAGCGTGGTCTTAATAGACCCAAACATCTCCGGGATCTCAGCCCGGACCGCCGCAGCTACCTCTTCCTGAATAATCTGCCGAATCTCCTCGTCACTCGCACCGCTCGAACTCGCCCCATTGCGTGTGATGACCATGATGTCTCTGAAATATAACATAAATTCATCAGAGACTCCACCAAGTACAATTGTACTCGATACGCGCCCTACTCAGTCTCCGATTTCCAGGGATTCTTACTTGGGTCTTCCACCGATCCAGTGTCTTCGGTAGTACGGGCCCAATACTACCGACCACACCGCATCAGTATTAGTCCCAAATCTTCCTCCCCAAATCCCGAATAATGAGTACTCTACCTCTAGTATGCACTATCTACTTGCACGCTACCAAGTATCTCATAAAAACATCTCCCTAGACTAAGGCATCAAAAAACAGGCAATTTTAGTCCTATCATGTATACCTAGTCTTCTAGCATGCATAACAATTCATAATTCAGTGCATAACATAACATTGTAAGGTATTCTGGGGATCTTTACCGTTCGGGCGCTGGCTACTCGTACACACTGCTCCATCCTTGTTTTACCGCATTACCATTTATAAAATGTTGTCCTTATTATTTAAAAAGATTTTTCCTCAAATCCCCGGTCTGAGTTCAGTTGCACCCAAAAGTACACCCGAATCCCTCAAACCAAGGCTCTGATACCAATTGTAACAGCTCAAATTTTCAAATAAAATTTTCATTTAAAACAAAACATCATTATTCGACAAAAGGGTTTATTCCGAGTTTATTTCAAAAGTATAAATAATAAATCTCCAGGATCTTCAACAGTGGCAGTGTGTACGTGTCACGCCGGCGCCTTCCCACGGTCGTCACTAGTACCTGAAAAACATAAAAACAACTAGTAAGCATAAATGCTTAGTGAGTTCCCCAGTATACGACTTACCCACATACGCCTTCCGGCCCGGACCTTTCGGTCCACATAACATTGCCTTCCGGCCCGTAACATAATCGCCTTCCGGCCCGTTACATATCGCCTTCCGGCCCTTATTAATTTGCCTTCCGGCCCATAGTATTTTGCCTTCCGGCCCATAGTAGTATAAAACATATCACATGTAACATAACGCACATAACACATAAGTCATACATCATACCGTTCTTTCTATCACATTAAGTCTCGCCTTCCGGCCCGTATAAGCATGCATCACATATAAGCATTCACCACATATAAAGCATCTACCTCTCTAGACATAGCATAAATATAACACATACGACCTTCCGGTCTCGCAGTCAAACCCTTCCGGGTGAAGTATAGTGAGAAGACTCACCTCGTAGTATGCAAGCTATAAACCCTTCGAGCTACTCGCACTCGATCCGCTAATCCGCAGGTTCCCTATAATACCACATACCTTTATTAATGATCTTATCAAACAAGACAACTGACCCTACTAAGTTACATACAGGTCAACGGTCAATCTTGACCAGACTCGTCGAGTGCAAAAGGGCAACTCGGCGAGTATAGGCACACCGACCCCACTCGCCGAGTCTAAAGAACGACTCGACGAGTTCTAGTAGATCTTCAAGCTACTCGCCGAGTCTGAAGAACAACTCGGCGAGTCCTAGTGAATCTTCAAGCTACTCGCCGAGTCTGAAGAACAACTCGGCGAGTCCTAGCCATGCAGTCAATCCGCTGCCTCCTGTATTTCGCATGATTTCGAAGTATATAGATATGGGGCTTCCTGGACTTTCACATATACTATTACAGGGGTTTTTAAACACTTATAACAACAGGATAATCTAACAATTCCTTAAATGGGTTTCCTAAACCCTAAATTCGCATACAACGTAAAAGCTACAGATTTTGATCCGAAGATTACCTGGAAACGTGTTCCCTGTGCCCCAAACTTCCAATACTCGATTCCTTTGATCACCACCTTGCCCCTCCTTGTCTAACAATCTCTTCAAGCTTCCTCTAGTCTTCACTCTTGCTCCAGATGCCCACAAACTCCCAAGGTATCTTCAATCGGCCAAAAGACGCGACAAGACGGCCATAAGATCATTATATACGATTCAGAAATGAAACGGCTAGGGTTCAGCTGAATCAGCGTCGACTCGCCGAGTCCCTATTTGGACTCGTCGAGTCCAGTCGCGTATCTGCGACTGCGACCAAGACCATGGCCCTACTCGGCGAGTCATGCACCAACTCGCCGAGTCCCCTCCTAAATGTGCCCCAAAAATAATTTAAAGAAATACCTAAAATTTCGGGCTGTTACATCCTCATTGGCTCTCTCTTGCTCTTGCTCATATGGGAGCTGGTTATAGTGGTGTTGATGATGACTCTATTTCTAAATATATCATGTCATCAAAATTGATTAATGCCACACCTTTTCCTGATGATACTCATGTTACTCAATAGATGGCCAATAGGATTTTAAATCCATATACATATAACATTCATCCCTTTAATCCTTAGGGGTTCCAGACTTTCTTCTATGCTTCTGACGAGGAGCCTGATGAAGTTGTTATTGAGATAGAGGTTTCTGAAAAAGAAGAAGACAATGATGTTGAAGGGAATTCTACAAAAGAGGATTCAGACATTAAAGATTCTAAATCTCCATTAATTACTATGAAGCAACCTGTTTTGAGGCACCCTAATCCTTCATCTTTTATTGTTGTTCATTCTCCTCCAAGAATAAACACTCACGTTTGATTTAGTCCTCTTCCACATCTTCTCAGCATGATGATTTTGTTAAACCTACTCTTTCTGAGCATAATTTTGGATTTGGAACTAATGAAAGCTCTCCTGGTCTTATTGTTGGTGAGTCTCAACCACATATTCAAGCTAAGGGGGAGTGACAACTAGAGCAACCAGATTCTTCTGATGTCCATACTTATATTCTTGGAGCTCTTCGAACACTCCTTGGATTAGTTGATGTTTTTGCTAAATGACAAGATCGAATGGAAAAAGATACTTCTTCTGTCAAGAGAGTTGTTTTGCTATCCTCCTTAGTTGCTTCATCAAATGCACCGCCACCACCATGATGTGGTTCACAACCTCTAAATGATGGATCCACTGCACCATCACATCCTCTTTCTTATGACAATTTTGCAATGGATGTCCCTCCAAAGAATGCTACTCCTTCATCTTTTCCTATTGCCTCTACTGATCCTTAAACTGATAATGTCAAAAAATGGGAGATTTCAAAATCACCCATGTATGATCTTCAAGTTGCTTATGTTTCTATAGATTTTGATGGTGAAGCTTTTGCATCTCTTGATCAAGATGAAGAAGGATTTCTAGAATATGTATTTCTTGGTAATTTTGTTCACGCTATCATTCCACGTGTGGTTTTCCTATCTGATTATCATGTTGAGAGGGAGTCTCAGCCTCAGGGGAGCAACATGTCCATAGTGACATTGAATTAGATGATGGCCAGTCCTTCTCTAAAAAATGCAAGTCTTCAGTCTCAACCTCTGAATCTATCAAACGAAGAAAAGGTCCCATGGTTACAAAGTCATCTAAGGTTTATGTCGAACGGGGACTGTCTAAAGAAGATGTTAGAGTCATTGTTGTTGAGCATAATGTTGCTACATGTAATAACATTCATCTCATGAAATTAGATCCAAATTGCTTCTGCTGATAACTCATTCACTGATAATATTGTTGCAATCAAACATTTTGATGATGAGGTTAAAGAGAAAAAGAAGGTTAAAGATATTCTCACAAGAATTGATCGTTCCAAGTATGTTGATGTTCTTTATAGAAGATTTTCTTTAAATCCTTTTGCGAAAGTTAGGTGCTCCAAACCCAAAGGAGAAAAAATTCTCATTGTGCACCTAATAAGAAGAGATTCTAAAGGAGAATACCCTGAAAATATTCATGTATCCGATCTTGTTAAATATGGATACAGTGAATGGTTAGAAATTCAAGTAGTCATCAAAAGTCACAAGGGTATTCATGCACAATAATTAAAGTTGGGTATCATCTTAATGATCAACAAATTCAGGAATCTCAACTTGGTTCCTCTACTTGATGCATCCTCTATGCCCACCGCTTCATTCTATGCTAGATCTGGAAGAAGATCCCAACATTCAAGGTTCCTACTTCTATATGGGACTATCTACATCAACAATTCTCTTCCGAAAAATGTGGAGTGCATTCAACATCGTTTCATCAGAGAACCTAAAAATGTACCATTCTACATTGATAACAATGATCATATGTGCTTTCAACGATCTACTGATTTTTCAAGAAGGTCATACCAACCATATTTTTCATTTGAGACTATAATCCAAAGGAAAACATGAAGCTGATTATTATCACTGGATTATCTCTTATGAGCTAGACAAAAGAAGATATAAATTGGAATGTGATAATTACCAGTGGATTAAACCAGAGATCATTTCAGATGCTGAAAAGGTTCTTTTTGAATATATTTTCGAATAGGTTTTGACATTATCATATTAGGGGAGCTTGTAAGGTCAACCCTTATAATCTGATGACTCAAACCTTTATCACGTTGAATACATTATCACCGTTAGTGCCTTTAGACGTTGATCAAGCTTTAGAGAAAATGTAATATGTTTCTTGTTATTTAAGTCCTATGATGCGTTATCTTTGTGATATGATTTGTTTTGTATGGTTTGTATCTTTAATATATGGTAATTATCATAGTTATTCAACCCTGATATGTAGGGATTTGAATCTAAAATAGTCATCAACCTAGTATATAAGTTACACAAGGTTATGATGTAAAAAAACGCTTTGTGCACTCTTTCTTTGTGAGAGATTTTCTTAATCGAAATTGGTTTTTGATTAACTCTTTTCTTGTTCTTTACATTGTTTGATATTAACTGTTCAAATTTTGATCCTTTATTCCGATCACCTTTTAAAGCAAACAATGAATTTTTCAGTAAATTTTTTTTTATGGAAGATCAAACCCTAGAACTCCTTGAACACACACACACACACACACGCACACACACATACACACACCATCTTGATGACTCAACTCTATTTCTAAACTCGTTTGTGCATCTTGAGTCCCATAAATTGGAACTCATCTTAGATTCTAGGGTTTTTGTAACAACCCGAAATTGTTCGTCGCCAAAACCCGTTCTACCCGAAAAGTCGCCGTTATCAAATTCGTTCCGTTTTCTCTTTTGGGTTAATTATTTAAACTTATATGTTTATTTTAATTTAATGAGTGTCTAAATCACTCAGGAACTCACGTAATTAGCCCGAAAATAATTATTTCATAAGTTTTAGAAAACATCCCCGCCAGGTGTCGGTAACTTAATCGGGTGCGACCAAAAGCCGCGTTTAACGTCGGTATCGGGTAGAATTCCACCGGGTCCAAGTTTTAGGACCTATATAAACGTGTTTTAGCATCTACTTGAAGCTTTTTAATTCTCTCTCTACTCTCTCTCTCTCTAACCTCTCTCCTAAATCCAAGTTTAAGGGTCCAAAACTCAAATTTAAGGCTTCAAATCTCTAAGGTACTTTCCTTAGCTTGTATTGTAACCTTCTTAGCCTTCAAATTCGAGTTCAAAACATGATTTGTGACCACATTCATGAGTTTACGGCCATGGAGCATTCATGGGCCGTAAACTCATATTAAGTGGGTTTTTGAGCCCTTAAACCCCTCCTTGACAAGTTTGGGACTTAGATATGGCTAAATGGCTTCCAGATATGGAATCTAAACAATTAAAACATGAGTTTTGTGGCATTTAAAGGAGTTTACTGCCAAGGATCATTCTTGGGCCGTAAACTCATATAACTAGGGTTTTCATGCCCTTAAACCCTTCCAAACCACTCATATGTCTTAGTTATGAATTATAGAACATAGATCCTTGCATTTGGACACTTGAAACATCATTTTTGGGGGACTTACATGAGCTTACGGCCAAGGCTTGTGCTTGGGCCGTAAACTCCATGAAACATGGTGCAAATCCAATTCTAGGGTGTTTGAAAGCCATCCAACACCACCAAAAGCCTTGGAATAAATCAAAGGACCAACCAAAAATAGTTTTAGGGCTTTACAAACATCAAAACCCCAAATTTGAGAGTTTACGGCCATAGAACATGTCTCATGGCCGTAAAATCATAAAAAGGTGTCAAATGGTGCCCTAAACTCATTTCTAGGCTTGTGGGAATTTTTAGAATCACATGTGATTGATTTTAACACCTTAAAAACACTAAATCAAGGGGATTTGAGAGTTTACGGCCAAAGATCCCATGCCTAGGCCATAAACTCCCTTAAGTATCTCAAATGATGTTTTTAATTCAATCCAAGCCTTAAGTAAAATTTATCCAAGCATTTCCAAGTGTCCATATCCATTTATGACCCAAATTTGCACCATAAACCACCCTACCATGAGTTTACGGCCGTAAACTCATGGGGAATGGGTGTGTTGGACCAAAAACTCTTGTATAAATTTATTCATGGGGAGCAAACTCAAGTCCCAAGTCCCTCGCATCATTACATGTCGCTAAACGCCACCCGGGTCCTTCCAAACACTCGTATCGGAGTGTTTTCGCGACTTGAAGCAATTGTCCCTATCCAACAATCAATCTAAGTCCAAATTAGATACAAATGTGTATCTTTACTTCATAATTAGGAACCTAGTGTGTTTACAAGCCCCGGATCAACTCGTAGCATCCAAACCGTCTCATATCTCGTCCGGTGAGTTCATACCCCTACGCCCTTTTTACTGTTTTCAATGTTTTCAGGGGGGAATACAAGCAAACTATAACTGTCTTCAAATCATAACATTGATGTGCTTCAATTATATCTTACAATCTTATAAACTCTTATACTCCTTATGTAATATGCTGAGCATAAGGAATGATTTATCAATTACAACTAAATGTATTTTAGTTAAGGAAATAAACCAACTAATCAAATTATTATGGGAATAATTTGGGGGCTTTACTGTTCTTTCTATTATGTACTGATATCTATACAAAGTCATTAGATAAACTATGTCTGATTCAGTTTATCTCCATATCATTTAAATGTATTGTCAGATAATTTCATTGTATGTATCTATATTTACTGTACTATGTTTCATAATCTTCTGTATGTCGATATCTTATGAGAACCCTGTGAATAGTTTAGTACTGGTTTGTGAGATAGTCACTACCCTTTATGGATGATCAGTAAATCCTCCCCGGAAGTGTAACCAGAGTCTCCTGGAGGGAGAGCACGGAATTTGTGAATAGATCTATTCGGGACTGACAATCCCACACCTTAACTGCTAGCTACAGTTAGGCGGGCATGCCTGGGGTGACAAATTTCTGGATATCGTTTCGACGTCTGACAAACGTCAAGGAGGTCATGTTGTCGTATTAGCATGCTTACCCGACTCACAACATGTATTAATATTAGTTTATTCACTGTTTGGTTTTAGAATCTATATCTCTTTCGGGATAGTGATCCCATGGTATTATCAAACTATTTTACATCTAGTTCGGGATAGTGATCCCATGGTTTGGTATCTATATCTTATACGGGATAATGATCCCATGGTTTTGTATCTATATCTTATACGGGATAATGATCCCATGGTTTTGTATCTATATCTTATACGGGATAATGATCCCATGGTTTTGTATCTATATTAAGTACGGGATGATAATCCCATGGTCTAAATCTATATCTTGTCCGGGATAGTGATCCTATGGTTTTCAATCTATGTTTCCATATATATCAAATTATCTCGTGTCTAGTCTGGGATGGTAATCCCATGATCTTAAATCTATACTTTCATATGTGTCAAACTATCTTATATTTCTTCGGGATAGTGATCCTAAGATTTTCATCATATAGTTTTCTGTATTAAACTATACGTTGTGATATACAATTGATCTTACAATTCGGAAAATATGGGATTTTCCTGGGGTAAAACACAACAAGTAATAAAAATAGTAACAAATGATAACTAAACCAACTTCACATAAGAAAATATGGGATTTTCTTGGATAACAAATCTTTTTGGAAATTAAAGGAAACCGATACATTTTCATAAAACAAAACCGCTTATGAACTCACCAGCTTTATGCTGATTTTCAAACCGCTTGTATTCTCAGGTCCAAGTTAGACAGGTACCCGGTGATCTCTTTTGGTGAAGACGGAGTGCTTAGAAGATTCGTCTCAACTTTTGTTAATATGGTGCATATGTATATCTTGTATAACTTTACTTTTGAAACAAATGTAAACTTTCATATATATGTAATGTAATGGTTGTTTACTGTGATTACTATGTACATTGGATTTGATACACAACGTGGTAGTCTACTCCGGAGATGTTTCTGCCTTTGATTTTCGGGGTGTGACAGATTGGTATCAGAGCCCTTGTTTATAGTGAACGGAGTATACCAAACCTTACATGGTATAAAACTATAAACACTAAAGGGCCTCAGTGCTCTGAATTAAAAGTATCTTCAAAGCTATAAGTATTTTCAAAAGTATACAAGTATACCGAACCGTCGAAATCCGTAACTACAAGTAGAACAAAACATAAGTAAATGGGTGTTGTACACTGCGGTTAAACCTGAGCAGTTATGTAGTTGTGTCTAGGGTCAATATAGCCTGTCCAACTATATTCATTTGAGACACGGCCAACATGTGCTTGGGAGTGATTGTGGTACGCAACATGCCTAAAACTTACCTAATATCTCAAGCAACAAATCGTCGCTGCAGCGAACCATGAAATACTATGGGAGTATTTCTCGAGCCAATCCTTCGTAGAAAATCCTCGTATACGCGATGTTACTTGAACATCCCTCTAGCAATAAGATGTTCTGTCTTGATATCTCTTTCCTGCTTTATCGCTTAGTATAATGCTATATCTGTCTTGATGAGATATCCCCTGTTCCATATCTCTTGATTCAATTCAGAGGACTTATAATCCTCTCTTTCCTGATCTTTTTAGATCAAGATTCCTCCAAGAAAGAGACCCAGCTCGAAGAACAACGACAATCCTCCTCCGCCGCCACCTTCTCCTCAATTTGATCTCGCATCACTTCAGACAGTTCTGATTGCTGCAATGGTGGCAGCCATGTCACAAATGAATCCCGGTGGCTCCGGAGGTGGTCCCCAGCCCCAAAATCCAGAAGACAACCAGGAACACCGAAGAGGGGGTTCCTATAAAGACTTCATGAACGCGAAGCCCACAACTTTCGATGGCACCGGAGGTGTCATTTCCCTGACTCGATGGTTCGAGAAAATCGAGTCAATCTTTGAAATATGTGCCTGTTCGGAGTCTGACAAAGTCAAATTCGCCGCCTACACCTTCCTTGACAAAGCCCTGACTTGGTGGAACGGCCGAGTCAAATCCTTAACCTTACCTGTAGCAAATGCCATGGGTTGGGAAGCTATGAAGGAGCTTCTGCTTGCAGAATACTACCCTCGGGGCGAAATTCAGAAACTAGAACACGAACTCTGGAACCTTAAGATGAAGGGTTCCAACATAGCAGCTTATACTTCAAGATTCGATGACTTGGCATTACTCTGTCCGGGAATGGTTACCCCGGAGAGTAAAAAGATCGAGAGATTCATCTGGGGATTGACCCAGCCAACTAAAGGGAATGTCTTGGCTGCAAAGCCAGACACGTACGACAGTGCTAAATGTCTTGCGAAAATCTTGATCGATCACGAAGACAACTCTGATGAGGAAGATACCACTCCTGAATCGGACACAAGTGGAGGTGAAAGTAAAAAAGAAATCTCGGAACAAGCGAAAGGCCCCAAGTACGAAAGGGTCTTCTAAGAAACAGCAAACGGTAGCAGTCCATGCTGCTACTGCCCCTGTTGTTGTCTCAGCTGTTGGATCCACAGCCCAAACTCCCACCAGTGGATACACTGGTAACCTTCCTTGGTGTGGTAAGTGCAACTACCATCACCGCATTCCTGGCCCATGTCGCGAAAGGATCTGCGACAGCTGTGGCGAGAAGGGCCATCTTGCTCGGACCTGCAGAAAACCAGCTAAATCGACGAACCAATCATCGGCAGCAGAAATCAGTCCAGCCTGCTACAATTGTGGTGAAGCAAGGCACTTCAAAAGGAATTGCCCCAAAGAAACTACCACCACTGATCCCTCTGTCGCCGCAGGTATACTTCTCTTTGATAACTCTTATACCTGCAACTCTTTTTGATTCCAGTATTTAGAGGGAAAACTGTTATCTATCTATTCGAACCTTTTCTAAGCTCAATTCCTCGTATGTGATTGAAATGTGTATCATCGAGACGAGTAACCAATGAGATTGAGAACACTAACTTCGTACCTATAGATCGAATCCTCGGTCCGGAGGACTAATATGTTCCATTCGATTAAAAAGGGGGAACACTTTTCACGAAAATGCTTTGGTGCTATGTTTAACATGGAATGATTGAGCCTCATTCATGTTGTTATCTTGGTTTCGAGAGGGTCGCCTGTCTATATCTTTTTCCTCGACCTAACTCTCATGATCTTCGGCATCAAACCTTCGTATTGTTTCATGCTATAAAACTCAAAAGTTTTCCTGACACGAATTACCACACATTCCTCGTTTCTGTGATCATTGAGAAACGGGAAGTTAGTAGCTCTTTCTACTAAATGTTTGTCCCGAAGAGTTTCCGGGAATTTCATTCAAACATCTAAGTTTAGTTCCACCTCATACTTTTCGAGGTCTTCGTAGAGATTTATTCTACAATCTTCAAGGTTTGGATGCTCGTAGAGCTTGTTAACATCTATCCAGTACATCATGTCTCGAATCCTTAGAAGCTTCTACCCAACGAAACCCTAGTGATTCCTACTAGAACGCCCGGTAGAGACCCGATTCCACTTGAGAAAGTGAAGATCCGAAGTAACAAACTCATTCGTGTCTCATTTCAAACTCATGATCTATATCTTATTCTTTGAATTTCGGGACGAAATTCCCTCTAACGGGGGGATAATGTAACAACCCGAAATTGTTCGTCGCCAAAACCCATTCTACCCGAAAAGTCGTCGTTATCAAATTCGTTCCGTTTTCTCTTTTGGGTTAATTATTTAAACTTATATGTTTATTTTAATTTAATGAGTGTCTAAATCACTCAGGAACTCACGTAATTAGCCCGAAAATAATTATTTCATAAGTTTTAGAAACATCCCCGCCGGGTGTCGGTAACTTAATCGGGTGCGACCAAAAGCCGCGTTTAACGTCGGTATCGAGTAGAATTCCACCGCGTCCAAGTTTTAGGACCTATATAAACGTGTTTTAGCATCCATTTGAAGCTTTTTCCTTCTCTCTCTACTCTCTCTCTAACCTCTCTCCTAAATCCAAGTTTAAGGGTCCAAAACTCAAATTTAAGGCTTCAAATATCTAAGGTACTTTCCTTAGCTTGTATTGTAACCTTCTTAGCCTTCAAATTCGAGTTCAAAACATGATTTGTGACCACATTCATGAGTTTACGGCCATGGAGCATTCATGGGCCGTAAACTCATATTAAGTGGGTTTTTGAGCGCTTAAACCCTTCCTTGACAAGTTTGGGACTTAGATATGGCTAAATGGCTTCAAGATATGGACTCTAAACAATTAAAACATGAGTTTTGTGGCATTTAAAGGAGTTTATGGCCAAGGATCATTCTTGGGCCGTAAATTCATATAACTAGGGTTTTCATGCCCTTAAACCCTTCCAAACCACTCATATGTCTTAGTTATGAATTATAGAACATAGATCCTTGCATTTGGACACTTGAAACATCATTTTTGGGGGACTTACACGAGTTTACGGCCAAGGCTTGTGCTTGGGCCGTAAACTCCATGAAACATGGTGCAAATCCAATTCTAGGGTGTTTGAAAGCCACCCAACACCACCAAAAGCCTTGGAATAAATCAAAGGACCAACCAAAAATAGTTTTAGGGCTTTACAAACATCAAAACCCCACATTTGAGAGTTTACGGCCATAGAACATGTCTAATGGTCGTAAACTCATAAAAAGGTGTCAAATGGTGCCCTAAACTCATTTCTAGGCTTGTGGGAATTTTTAGAATCACATGTGATTGATTTTAACACCTTAAAAACACTAAATCAAGGGGATTTGAGAGTTTACGGCCAAAGATCCCATGCCTAGGCCGTAAACTCCCTTAAGTATCTCAAATGATGTTTTTAATTCAATCCAAGCCTTAAGTAAAATTTATCCAAGCATTTCCAAGTGTCCCTATCCATTTATGACCCAAATTTGCACCATCAACCACCCTACCATGAGTTTAGGCCGTAAACTCATGGGGAATGGGTGCGTTGGATCAAAAACTCTTGTATAAGTTTATTCATGGGGAGTAAACTCAAGTCCCAAGTCCCTCGCATCATTACATGTCCCTAAACGCCACCCGGGTCCTTCCAAACACTCGTATCGGAGTGTTTTCACGACTTGAAGCAATTGTCCCTATCCAACAATCAATCTAAGTCCTAATTAGATACAAATGTGTATCTTTACTTCATAATTAGGAACCTAGTGTGTTTACAAGCCCCGGATCAACTCGTAGCATCCAAACCGTCTCATATCTTGTCCGGTGAGTTCATACCCCTACGCCCTTTTTACTGTTTTCAATGTTTTCAGGGGGGGAATACAAGCAAACTATAACTGTTTTCAAATCATAACATTGATGTGCTTCAATTATATCTGACAATCTTATAAACTCTTTTACTCCTTATGTAATATGCTGAGCATAAGGAATGATTTATCAATTACAACTAAATGTATTTTAGTTAAGGAAATAAACCAACTAATCAAATTATTATGGGAATAATTTGGGGGCTTTACTGTTCTTTCTATTATGTACTGATATCTATACAAAGTCATTAGATAAACTATGTCTGATTCAGTTTATCTCCATATCATTTAAATGTATTGTCAGATAATTTCATTGTATGTATCTATATTTACTGTACTATGTTTCATAATCTTCTGTATGTCGATATCTTATGAGAACCCTGTGAATAGTTTAGTACTGGTTTGTGAGATAGTCACTACCCTTTATGGATGATCAGTAAATCCTCCCCGGAAGTGTAACCAGAGTCTCCTGGAGGGAGAGCACGGAATTTGTGAATAGATCTATTCGGGACTGACAATCCCACACCTTAACTGCTAGCTACAGTTAGGCGGGCACGCCTGGGGTGACAAATTTAAGGATATCGTTTCGACGTCTAACAAACGTCAAGGAGGTCACGTTGTCGTATTAGCATGGTTACCCGACTCACAATATGTATTAATATTAGTTTATTCACAGTTTGGGTTTAGAATCTATATCTCTTTCGGGATAGTGATCCCATGGTATTATCAAACTATTTTACATCTAGTTCGGGATAGTGATCCCATGGTTTTGTTTCTATATCTTATACGGGATAATGATCCCATGGTTTTGTATCTATATCTTATACGGGATAATGATCCCATGGTTTTGTATCTATATCTTATACGGGATAATGATCCCATGGTTTTGTATCTATATTAAGTATGGGATGATAATCCCATGGTCTAAATCTATATCTTGTCCGAGATAGTGATCCTATGGTTTTCAATATATGTTTCCATATATATCAAATTATCTCGTGTCTAGTCCGGGATGATAATCCCATGATCTTAAATCTATACTTTCATATGTGTCAAACTATCTTATATTTCTTCGGGATAGTGATCCTAAGATTTTCATCATATAGTTTTGTGTATTAAACTATACTTTGTGATATACAATTGATCTTACAATTCGGAAAATATGGGATTTTCCTGGGGTAAAACACAACACGTAATCAAACTAGTAACAAATGATAACTAAACCAACTTCACATAAGAAAATATGGGATTTTCTTGGATAACAAATCTTTTCGGAAATTAAAGGAAACCGATACATTTTCATAAAACAAAACCGTTTATGAACTCACCAGCTTTATGCTGATTTTCAAACTGCTTGTATTCTCAGGTCCAAGTTAGACAGGTACCCGGTGATCTCTTTTGGTGAAGACGGAGTGCTTAGAAGATTCGTCTCAACTTTTGTTAATATGGTGCATATGTATATCTTGTATAACTTTACTTTTGAAACAAATGTAAACTTTCATATGTATGTAATGTAATGGTTGTTTACTGTGATTACTATGTACATTGGATTTGATACACAACGTGGTAGTCTACCTCGAAGATGTTTCTGCCTTTGATTTTCGGGGTGTGACAGTTTTCGAGTTCTGAAATTCAACATTTTCAACGGTTTTTCAAGTTTTGAACTTCCAAGGTTTTTCGAGTTCAGTTTTACTCATCCTGTGTGGAGACATACATATACACACTCAATCGAAAAATCAAAGTTGAATCTGGAAAATAAACCAAAAATCAAACTAATAACTCGAATTTGAACAAACTAAAAAACAAACCTGAATATGAAAAACCAACCAAAAACTTGTTCTTGTGTTCATCGTGTGTGTAGAACCAGAAAATCCCTAAATCAACAGGTTTCCTTGTCTGAAAACCCTGAATCGAATCGAAATCGAGTGTTTCTTTTAATTAAAAACACCCTAAATCGATGGGTTCTCCGTTTGTATGTGCGTGTGGGAGAAGAACGGTGAAGTCTCATATTAGTTCTCCAAAGGAAGTCAAATACAGGTGGTTTATCAAAATTTGAAATTGTTTATCTTGAAATGAAGCTCGAAATCTAAAATGAAACTCCAAAAGAAACTTGATTTTTGAAATCTTTTAGGGTTTCTTTGTTCATGTTTGAAATCTAAAATGAAGATTCAACATCGAAAAGGAAGCTCGAAATATGAAGCTTGAAAAATACGTTATCCTTACAAATCATTATCCCATAATATTTTGATGAAAATAGGTAACATATGATAGACCCTTTAATTTTTGTTGTTTAGAAAGTGTTGATTTTATTTAATTCATGGTTGTTATAAGGAAAACACCTAAAAAGATAAAGATTTGATCATGCTTCGCTAAACATGATAGATTTAATTTTTAAGAACTTAATAAGTATCGAAATGATAAATTTTACAGTAAAAATCAACATAATATGCGAGAAAAGTTGTGCTTTATTTCTTTACAAAAATAAACATTCCTTAAACAGAACAGATAATGTAATTTGGTAAAAGATTGTGATTTGATATTCATACGTAATCTCAGTACATGGGGCTATATATAGAGTTTTATATTTACACTTAAATACCATGTGAATATATTAAATGCTAAATACAATATATAGTCTAACATTCCCCCGCAAGCTAAGGGCGGGAAACAACCTGCAGCTTGGATCGTAGAAACAAAAACCTTTGCGTTGGTAGAGGCTTAGTGAAGACATCAGCAACTTGATCTTTTGTGGATATGAACTTAACATTCAGTTTACCATGTGCTACCTTTTCTCTAACAAAGTGAAAATCTACTTCAACATGTTTTGTACGAGCATGAAAAACAGGATTTGCAGAAAGATACGTAGCACCTAAATTGTCACCCCAAAGTGTAGGAGCTGTCTTGGTAGAGATACCGAGTTCTTTCAAAAGAGCTTCCAACCATGTTAATTCTGCAACAGTGTCAGCAAGAGCCTTATACTCAGATTCGCTAGATGACCGTGAAACAGTATGTTGTTTTCTTGCGATCCATGAGATGAGATTAGATCCCAAGTAGATGGCATATCCCCTGGTGGACCAACAGTCATTTGGATCCTTGACCCAGTCAGCATTGGAGTAGGCTTCAAAAGGGGAGGACACGTTGCTTTTCCAGGACGCATTCGTGAAGGCTTGAAGTGAGGATCCAGAGTCAGGACGAAGAAAAAGACCAAAACCAGAGGTGCCCTTCAGGTAGCGTAAAATTCTTTTGACTGCAGAACAATGGTTTTCAGTTGGCGCATGCATGAATTGACAAACCTTGTTTACAGCAAAAGTTATGCCTGGTCTCGATAGTGTTACATACTGGAGAGCACCAACAGTTTGGCAATACTTTGCTGGATCAGAAAGTAATGGACTGTCATCAAGACTTAAGGGTTGAGAAGTACTCATAGGAGAGTACATTGGTTTGCAATCTGACATACCAGCTCTATATAACAAATCCATGATGTACTTTATTTGAGAAAGAAGAATGCCCTTGCTAAGAGGCACGATTTCAATGCCCAAAAAATAAGCTAGATTTCCAAGGTCTTTGACAGCAAATGTAGTGCTGAGCTGATGAATGATTTTGTTGATTGTTGCATTGTTATTGCCTGTGACAATGATATCATCTACATAAACTAGAACATAAACAAGTGTGCCCCGAGACTGAAGAATGAATAGCGATGGATCAGTTTTAGAACCACGAAATCCGAGATGTTGCAAGCTAGTGGATAAGCGATGAAACCAGGCCCTGGGTGCCTGTTTTAGGCCATATAGAGATTTATGAAGCTTGCATACATGAGTTAGTTTATCTGGATCAACAAAGCCCTGTGGTTGGCGGATGTACACGGTTTCGGTCAAATCACCATGGAGAATCGCATTTTGAACATCCAATTGTCTGAGAGACCATCCCTTAGTGACTGCAAGAGAAAGAATCACTCGAATAGTAGTTGATTTAATGACCGCACTGAAAGTTTCATGAAAGTGAATTCTTGGTTGCTGCTTGAAGCCCTTCGCTACTAGATGTGCTTTATATCGAGTGACTTTTCCATTTTGATCTCGCTTTAACCTGTATACCCACTTACAGTCAATAATATTAGTATTTTGAACAGGAGGTACCAATGACCATGTTTTATTCTTAACAAGCGCGTGGAACTCTTCAGCCATAGCATGGCGCCATTCAGAAGATTGGTTAGCAACGGTAAAAGAGGTTGGTTCAAGAATGGATGAGGAAGAGACGGTTGTGTGGTAGGCGGCTGGATTGTATCTGTCGGTTAGCTTAGGATAAGGCCATAGGTTTTGTGGGCGAGATCGAGGAAGTGGGGGCTGTGGTGGTGACGTTGGAATGGTGGATTAGGAAGCAATAGGAGAGTTAGGAGGGCTATCTTGTGGGGATATAATGGGACTGTTTGGAGAGGAAGATTGGGTGCTGATAGGTGGGGAATTGGTGATAGAGGGTGTGTGGGTAGTAGATTGGTTTTGTGGAATAGGGTAGGTGGTAGGCAAAGGAAAAGTGGAAACGTAAGGAGTATCATTGGATTTGTTGGTTGGTTGAGAGGTAGTTTGAAATGGAAACACTCATTAAACCTGACATGACGGGCGATGTAGACCCGTTCGGTGGTTAGATCCAGGCATCGATATCCATGGTCACTCGGACTATAGCCGAGAAAAACACACGGGGTAGACCGGAAATCCATTTTATGGTGATTGTAAAGACGTAGATATGGAAAACATTGGCATCCAAAGGCACAGAGAAAGGTGTAATCAGGTCGTCTTTTGAATATAAGTTCAAATGGAGATTTGTTGGAAGAGACATCAGAAGGCATACGATTAATCAAATAAACTGCAGTTTCAAAAGCAAATTGCCAAAATCGTGTGGAACATGAGAGTGAGCAAGAATGGTAAGACCTGTTTCCACAACGTGTCGATGTCGACGCTCAACAACACCATTTTGTTCACTGGTGTGTGGGCAGAAGCATCGATGGATAATTCCAAGGGATGAGAAGAAGGGAGCAAGGTTGCGAAACTCACCTCCCCAATTGGTCTGAACAGATTTTAGTTTGGTGTTGAATTGGTGTTCTACCATTGTGACAAAAGTTTTAAATGCGGAATAGACATCAGATTTATGAGCTAAGGGAAAAATCCACATATATCATGAATAATGATCAACACACAACATGAAAAATCTAAAACCATCAAAAGATAATTGTGGTGCGGGTCCCCCAAACATCACAGTAAATCAAATCCAAAATGTTATTACTATGAAAATTTGAATCATGTAAATGTAATTTGGAAGACTTTCCCAACTGACAGAAAGTACATAATGAAGGAAGTAATTTAGTGGAAACAGGTAAAGAACAAGTAGAAACAATGGAATTAAAGACACGTTGGTGTGGATGACCAAGTCTTTGATGCCAAACGATGGAAGATGTTCTTGTGGCTGTAAATGTATTCTTAGGAATGGGTTTGAGTTGTGGTAGGCGAATGGAATATAAACCATGATCACTTGGGCCCGTGAGTAGGATAGTGTGTGTAGGTGCGTCCTTCACAACAAAAAATGAAGAGTGAAATTCAAAAAAAACATTATTTTCTCGACAAAATTGTTAGACAGATAGGAGATTCTTTTTAATGGCGGGAACATGAAGAATGTTTGAGAGATTAAATGTTTTATGTGGTGAAGAGATTTTAGAGGAACCAATATGAAAAATTGGAAGAGCCTTACCATTGCCAACCTGAAGGGAGTCAGTACCATAGTAAGCTTCAGAGTTATCTAAGCTTGACAAGTCTGGTGTAACATGGCTATTAGACCACGTGTCAGGAAACCATGTTGCAACTGAGGTAGAACCGGTTTCTGAGAGGTTTGCATAGTTTGCTTGTGGCTGTGAAGAAGAAGAACGAGCATTAGATTGATTTGGACATTGAGATGGAATATGTCCGATGCCACATCGATTACAATGCCCATAAACAGTGTTTTGGGTTGATGCCCATGCAAACTGTGAACGATTTCCATTGTTGTTTCCACGATTATCCTCACGTCCTCTGTTTGAATACCCACGTGAATTCCCACGGGTATTGTTACGTCGGTTGCCCCGAAAATTGTCCATTGTTGTTTCCACGATTATCCTCACGTCCTCTGTTTGAATACCCACGTGAATTCCCACGGGTATTGTTACGTCGGTTGCCCCGAAAATTGTTTGATGGACGAGTTGCATAAAAGGCTTGGGGTTGCAGTTGAGAAGAAATAGGATTCAATTGAAATCCAAGTTGTGAAGCAAGTTGTCGTAAAGAGGCTATTTGATTCTATTGAATAGCATTTGGTCTTAGAAGAGATTCTCCAGCAGAAGCAACAAAGGCTTGAGGAGCAGCGACCGGTGTTGAACTAGATTTGTTGATCATGAAATCATGATCACTGAGGAGGCATTGCAATTCATTGAAGGCGATAGGAGGAGAGCGAGCAAGAAGATTGGATTTCAACCCATTGTATTCATCTCTTAGCCCCGATATGGCTAGCATAACAAGGTCCTTGTCTTTAATTGGCTCTCTAATGTTGGCTAATGCAGTCGCGTACTCCTGTGCACGGGTGAGATAGGCGATTGAGGATTCATCACCCTTCATCTCTATTTTTTAAGAGTTGTGTTTTCAACGTGTATTCCCTGGACGAGGTATTAGGTGCATATGCTCGTTCTAATGAAAGCCAAAGATCTCTTGATGTTGTGCCTTGAACATGTTGGAAGGAGGCTTCAGAGATGGTGGATATGATTATCATTTTGATATGTGCATCGTTAGAGACCCGGTTGAGATAACTAGGGTTATCAAGAGATGAAGATTGATCAGCTCCTCCTGGAATTTTTGGTGCAGGGCATAGTGCCATCTACATAGCCGAATAGATTGTTGGTTATTAAGAAGGGTTGGATCATTGCCTTCCAATACCCATAGTTAGTGGGTGATAACGTGAAGGCAAACTTATGTGAATCATGGGCTATCTTTTCTGCGGAGGCGAATGCTGTAACAATAGCCATGATCGACTGGGTTGGATGATGGTTGGATTTGATCGGCGATGGCAGGAGAGTTTGGCAGCCAAGTTGACGGCTACTAGAGTTTATTGATTGATCACACTCTGATACCAAAACAGAACAGATAATGTAATTTGGTAAAAGATTGTGATTTGATATTCATACGTAATCTGAGTACATGGGGCTATATATAGAGTTTTATATTTACACTTAAACACCATGTGAATATATTAAATGCTAAATACAATATATAGTCTAACATCCTTTCATTTTTGTTTCCTATTTTATTTTTATCATTTTCTTTTATATGAATTTTCTCGATATGAATAAGAAAGAGATACAAGAAGCTGCATTTACGTTAAAGAGACATTATACATTAAGTAAAAGTAATGAATAAAATGTACATCAACACACACACAAACACAAAAATCAGATCTATTTAGCCCTCCATTTTTCTTTCTTCACAATGTTATACCCAATTCCCCTTTTAGCCTTTTAGGTTTTTACATCCAATCCAATCCAATCTACTCTACAGTTATTTCCAATATTGTAGTAAGTCGCGGTTTCTTATATCTTCTTAAAAGCAAAGAAGAGCATACAACACTTACAGATGAGAGTGCCATACATGCACCAGCCACCCACGGTGGCAACTTGAGCTTTATCCACGGAAAGAAAACTCCGGCTGCAATCGGAATCGAGATCACGTTGTATGCCATGGCAAAAACGTAATTTAATCGGATACGTGTGAAGGTCTTTCTCGAGAGATCAATGGCTGTGATCACATCTTCCAAGTTGTTTCTCATTAGAACGTAATCGGCCGCCTCGATTGCGATGTCGGTTCCTGCTCCGATTGCGATTCCAACGTCGGCTGCTGCCAAGGCAGGGGAATCGTTGATTCCGTCTCCCACCATCGCCACTATGCTGCCGTCTTTTTGAAATGAACGAATGACATCAGCTTTTCCGGCTGGCATCACCTCCGCCCTTATGTCATCAATGTCCACCTGCACAAGAAATAAATAAATAATAATTAAAACTTTAATCCATCCAATAAGCTACAAATGAGTGTTGTCTTTTTTACTTAATAAAATGAAAAAGGTCATACCTCCTTGGCCACAGCCTTAGCAGTCCGCCAATTGTCTCCGGTAACCATGATAGGTCGGATACCCATTTTTTTAAGACCTTCCACCACCACAGCCGCCTCTCTCTTCAACGGATCCGCCACCCCTACCACCCCAATCAGTTGTGTATCACATGCCACCAGTATACCTGTCTTTGCATTTTCTTCTAACTCAACCACAAAATCTTCAACATTGGTCGGAATCGTGATTCCATTCTCCGTCAGCAAACTTCTGTTACCAACCTGTTCAATTATACAATTAATTAACGGTCATTCCATCATCATGTTTGGTAATTTAATTATATTATATTTATATGTAAATACATGTCTGTATATATAGTTTTAACTCTACTGAATACATTACATTATATGATTATGACTGATTATAGAATAGACAAATAAATATTGTAATTTAACTAAACAAGTGAAACATGGAAAATAAACATGTGATGTGGTATTGGAAATGATGGAATGAATATCAACAAAAAGGAAGTTATTATTATTATGTTTGTTTCATTCCAACCAAGATTACCAAACACTATTAAAATTTCACCAAACAGATAAAACACAAATTGTGAGTATCTCACCAAAACTTGCTTGCCATCAATATAACATCCAACACCTCTTCCGGGAATTGCGGAGAAATCAGAGACATCTAGAAGCCATCCGGACATTAGCGACTCATTGTTTTTATGAGAATCTTTGGTTGTTGCATTCGGGTCAAAGAATTGAAAATGGCGAGCATATTCCACTATTGCCTTCCCTAACGGATGTTCGCTACTTGCCTGAAACAGTTTTGGAATTTCAGATATATAATATAATATTCCTAATGCTTCTATTTTCAGATATCTATCTAGATTCTAATAAAGTACACTCACTACACACCTCAGCAGAAGCTAATAATCTGAGGAGATCTCCACGATCCATTTCCTGCGTGAATAGTTTGACTGTGGTGACTGTGGCTTTACCCTGAGTCAAAGTTCCGGTTTTATCAAAAATGACGTATTTAACCTTCTGGGCCCTTTCCAATGCATCACCCCCTTTGATGAGAACACCGTTGTTGGCTCCAACCCCGGTTGCAACCATGACAGCAGTCGGGGTGGCCAAACCGAGTGCACACGGACATGCAATTACAACAACTGATATCGAAAACATAAGAGCGAATACAAAGTGGTTGCCGTTTTCAGGTAGCCATTCTTCTGGGTAAGCTCCAAGTGATCCGCTCACATACCTAAATCAAATTTACCAGATGTCATTTCTATTCTCTTCTCTTCTGTTATGTTATAACACTATGTATTATGTTATTTATTGTCAGTCTATGGATTGGAAACTTACCACCCTAGCAACGTCATTAATGACAAACCAACCACCATAGGGACAAAAATGCTTGCAACCTGAACCACACACATATTCATAATACACATAATAAGTGAATTGTCTTTTGATATCATACTTACAATAACCAAATTTATATAAATTTCCATTTCTTTCATGTCAAAAATGCAAAGAGATTCTTATTAAATTCACCCATCTGCCTGGTAAGGGAAATAGGCTTTCCCCATTAACTCATAACCTTACCTGCGCTTGTTTGTTTTTTTCTTCCATTTTTCTCAAATATCATTTACTGAGACAGCATTTGATGAAAAAAACAAGCCCTAACAGAATATCAAGTTTATAAATATAGAAACAAGAACACACCAACTATAACTCACATGCTAACTATGTTTCTGATTATCCGATCCATGCAACAATGTTCCAGTTTTTTTACCAATTTATGCAATAATCTTTCCTTTTTTAACCTATTTATGCAACTTATACAACCATGTTTCATCAGGTTAAACAGGTTACTGGTAAAACATCGTATGTTTTGGTCCTAAAATAAATAATACACCGGTGCATATTTTCTAATAAAGAAACAAATTTGTTGCATAATCGGGAAGAGGGTGTATGCTGTTTCATAAATATGTATTTAATCCTTTTAAATATAAACACTCCAACCATAATTCACATGTCTACTTACAATTATTCATGCAACAATATTTCATCTTTTAGCAATTTATGCAACAACAATATTCCATATTTGTATATACATATGCAGCTGACACGAAATATACAACAAGTTCGGAGTAAAATAATGGATCTTCTGGTGGTTGCAGATTTAGTATGATAAATAAAGAGATTTGTGGCATAAATAGTGAAAAGGGTGCATAAATAATAAAAAGTAAAAAGAAAGAGGAAAGCTGACTTACATAATCAGCAAATTTCTGAATAGGTGCTTTTGACATTTGTGCAGTCTCAACAAGAGAAATAATCTGGCTCAAAACAGTATCGGAACCAATTTTGGTTGCCCTGACATGGAGTAAACCATGAAAATTGATTGTACCTCCAATCACCAATGAGTCAACCTCCTTCAAAACAGGTGCTGACTCACCAGTCACCATACTTTCATTCACATGACTTGAACCCCACTCAACAACACCATCCACTGGAACTTTTGTACCTGGAACAACTTTTAATACATCACCCGGCTGAATCAGCAATGCATCTATTTCCCTTTCTCCGATGTTCTTTCCACCTATCAAATCAATTAATATAAAACTCTTTTTTACACAAAACATTATCATTTTCTATTAAATAATATATAACAAATAATGCAAGAAAGATAGATAAGATACCTTTGTCTTTAAGGAGCAGCAAAGCGGTTGCGGGCACTAGCTCCACCAACTTCTTTATAGCATCTGATGTTTTCCCTTTTGCAAGAGATTCCAAATACTTCCCAAGCAACACAAAAGTTATTAACATGGCACTAGTCTCAAAATAAGTCGGAGACCAAAACCCAGTAATGGCACCATACAGAAGGGCATAAACGGAATAAAAGTATGATGCTGTGGTCCCCAATGCCACCAACACATCCATATTTGTTGAACCGTTACGTAATGCTCTGAAAGCCGCAACATAAAAGCGTTTCCCAATACCAAACTGAATAATAGTAACCAGTATCCAGCTCAGCCAATCACCCATCTGGAAGGGCCCACATCTCCATAGCAATAATGCGTAAACAAGCGGTATGTGTGGGCATATGAATCGCATCAAAAAGATTGGAAACTGCACAAAAAGTTAGTTACTTAGTTAGTGCAATCCATCAAACCCTCCACATACTCACTACTCATTACTTACACTCAGGAAAAGACTGGATGTGAACAGCCTATACATCTTTGATGATTCTTCTTCATCTTGAGATACCATTCTTGTGTACGGGTTCTTTACATGCATCTGAAACCTCCCTGAGCTTTCTCTAACGATTGCATCAACTAAAGATCTTGGACCAAGAATCTCAGTATCAAACAGAACATCTAATTCTCTTGAACCCCGGTTAAAACCAAATTCTCTAACTCCTTTCAAATTGCAAACTATGCTTTCCAATGTCTGTGCATCCAACTCGTTTGATACCCCAACAACACCCAATATAATCTTATCCTGCTCGCTACTCTGTACAAATGTGGCATCAAAACCAGCATCTTCAATGGCGCTCACAATTTCCTCCTTACTTATTACCAAAGGATCATACTCCACTTCCCCTAATGAAGTTGGAAGGGCAACAATGGCTCTTTTGACACCAGGTAGCTTTCTTAGGATACCTTCAACGGAATTAACGCAAGCTGCACATGTCATGCCTCCAATTGTGAACTGCCCTACGAGACTTCCTTGTGGCTTTGTGCCAGAAGTACTCTTTTCCTGTAGAATCTCCGCTTCAAACCCTGCATCTTCTATTGCATTCTTAACATCGTCTTCCTGTACAAATTACAATTAGGATAATTTGGTGTTAAGAAAATAAAAGGTTCAGATCAATTTTGAAAAATATCAGACAACGACTGAAAAACAGTAAAGAGGAACAATCTGTTGGGTTCGACATGTCCCTTGTAGATCAATCGGAACAATTGCCGATGCTTATTACCCGAATCAGGTTTATAAGAAAATCAATTTTTTTCCTTAAAAGCTTAGTTCGAACCCATCGGAGGACTAATCAAAGACTGAAAGTGATTCATGGCAGGAACAACATACTGACCTTGACCAAATTGGGATCGAAGACGACATCGGCTCTGTGCTGCAACAAGGCGACAGAAGCACTTACGACGCCATTTAAACTCATAAGAGCTCCTTCAACGGAATTCGAACACGCTGCACAAGTCATCCCTGTAACTTTCACCTGAATTCTCTTCATACCCCCTTCTTCTAAACCCTGTCCGCTTTTACCTGAATCAGCAGTATTATCATACCCGTCTTCATATGAATCCAGCAGTCTAACGTCCTCGAGGTCACCGCCTACATCGATCGCCAACGAATCACGGTCGCCGCCACCAACCCCCGTCAGCTGGAGGTCTTTGAAGGTCGGCGCCATTGCAAAACCACAGCGACTAAACAACTATGTATATATTTCCTATATATGTATATATTCTGGAGGAATAGATGTACGTATATGCTGGATGAGAGAGAAAAGTGTGGGAGAGAGGTGGTGAACACAGAGAGATTGAAAAATGGTGTACTATAAGAAACCAGTCTTGGTGGGTAAGGGCAGGTAAACAAATACATATAATTAGCAATGTTTCTCTTAGCCCCCTCATTTTTACTATTTAATCGACATACACCCCATAGAATACAACAACTCTTTCTGCACCCCTGATATTTTTGTGTTTTATGGATTTGACCCAAATTTTAACTACACATTCTCTATTAATAAATTATCACTTTAGCTGTTTATCATAACAAGTAAATATTAAAATTTTAGAATTTAAAAATTATATATTTTCAAGATTTTTCTCTTTTACAAGGTCTATAATTTTTTTCTGAAACTTTCAAACAAAACAAAATCCTTCACATAACGCATAATATATATGTCGCCATGTCGGTTTGTTCTTGAAGAAAAAACATTTCAAATCACTTACATATATTGTTTTGTTTAGCAAAAAAATATATAACAGTAATAATGAAGAACACACTTGTTTAAAATTTTTTCCTTAATTCATTATTGTAAGTCATGAAAGTTTTTTTTCAAATGTTAATTAAGTTACATGTTACTTTAAATATTTTTATTCAAAATACTTATTTTAGAGTCTTTCATCCTAACAATATGAGTGCTAACTTAATTTCTTACAAGAATGCAATGTTGTTATAATGACTAAATTTTTATTAGTTAGTTAGCACTTAAGATTATGAAGAGTCCTTGATAAATTGACGATTGAGACAAAAGTGTACATTAACCAAATTGAGCATTGTGGCTTTTTATAGCAGAAAAATGTAATTAAAGTCCAAAATCGTGACAGTTCAATCCCTATAACTGCATCTGAAATCTGGTCAGAACCTATAGGACCATTCATGCCTTTTATTCATAAAAGTATATATATTGTTTTAATAAGTAAGGAAATTGGGTAGGGGGGATTTACCAGATATAGCCCTTGAGATAGCTTAAATTTCGATTTTTATCCTATTTTGTACGATACTTCTATTACATGTTGTACTACACGTTTGACTTTTTCTAATGCTTCTCGACGGCTGAATTCCTCAATGGACATTATGGTAATTAGCTGCTTTTTAATGTTTTCAATGACAAAAACCTTTGACCTAGACCCATTAATCTTTTATAAATAAGATTACATAGACATAATATTAAAGGGAATTTTCCAAAAAAAGTTCTAATATCTACTATAATAAGTAAAGTTTTTTTTGTCACATGTCATTTTATTGTTCATTTAGATACATAACATTTTCTAATATTTTTTAATTTTCTATTTTCACTTGTCATTTTATTGTATTTTTCATTATATTAAATTAAAATTCTACATTTAATATGTAAAGTAATATATATGTAAGGTATGTATTAAAAAGGGTTTATATATGTAATGTATCAAATACATTAAAACCTCATTAATTTTAATAATTCAAAAAATTTCTCATTTTTCTTTATAAATTCAAACTTTTCAAATTGTTAAAATTTTATATTTAATTTTTTTTTTAATTAAACTCATGTAATACATGAGTTTCACACCTAGTGAATAATATTTTAGTCCAATTTACACACAAAAAAAAATCAAATTTAGTTTTGTTCTAAAAACCTTGAAAAAACATTTTGACGGGTTTTACTGATTTAGTCGGTATCATGCTCTTTTTCGTTAGTTTGGTTAAAATATTAAGATTTTTTTTTTAAATTATCCAATAACCAAAATATTGAGATTCTGAAAATTACCATGTAATTAATGGATATTATTATTAACAGATCATTTATAAACATAATAAATATTTTTTTTATTCTAAATAAAAAAAATACAATTGTTGCTAATTTATAATAATAGAATGGTGGATTAAGTACTCATCTATTGTTTGATAACTACTTCAAACTCTCTACGTTCCTCCTATTATGTACATTTCTCAAATTAATTACTTAATAAACAGTCAATAAGTGTATGTTTGATATAAGGTGTGATGTTATAGAATCACATATTATTAAAAAAATCTTATTACACAATAATTCTTAAACATATAGATATTTCATTATGTTCTTTAACCTAACTATCACCTAACCTCCATACATTATACGGTAAAAACCATTGAATTACACATACATATCGAGAGTGAAAAATAGACTTAGAAAATTAATTTAAATAGATAATCATCATTCACATGTTTTCATGTAAACTGTCATTCACAATTCACTTTCCACATTCGATGGATATAAGTTAGTCGATGGTTATTACCAGGTGAAATATTGATGATGGGTTGTAGTTAGGTTAAAGAACATTAGAGGAACACCTATAGAGTACATTAGGGATGAGCAGCGGCCTCGAAACCGCCTTAAGCGGTTTCGGTTCTGGTTCTTATTTTTATGGAACCACTACTCATTGGGTGCCCGCCAGAATCGGTATATATATATATATATATATCAGTGTTGCAAATATCGGCCTAGGCGGCCGATTAATCAGCGCCTAGGTGCTTGGCGGTCCTCTACCATCGACGTTTATAGCTAATCGGAGTATATAATCGGATGTGGTTAAAGTCGGTCAAAGACTGGTCTAGGCGTGTCTAGGCAGGTCTAGGCGGTCAACGAAGTCAACGTAATTTTAAAAAATTTCAAGGGCAAAATTGTCAAAATGGAACAAATGATTTTAGGGTTCAATCTGTTTTCTCATTCGATGCAGTAAAAAAAATAACATTCTCTCTGCCTCTCTAGACACAAACGACGAATGAGAACAACAAATGAAATCGACACAGTTTCTTCTTTAATTCATCTTCGACTTTAACTCTCACCATCTTCGTCTCACGCCGTTGACTTTAGCTCCAGCCTCCGGTTCGTCATCTCCTTCAAGCCACGATGTCGCAGCCCCCTTCCAAGCTTCAATTCACGATTTCAGCTCCTCCCATCACGAAGTTTCTCGGCTCACGATTCCAGTTCACGAAGTTTCTAGGTTCCAAAATCAACTCTTCTTCTGACTTCAGCTCCTCTCATCGACACTAATTGAATCATCTAGCAAATGTTAGTTTTTATTTGGGTAAATTACACGAATGGTCCTTATGGTTTGGGGTAACTTGCGGGTTTGGTCCCTAACTTATTTTTCTAACTCGGAAGGTCCCTACTATTTGTTTTTGTTACAAGCTTGGTCCCTGTCTTACATAAAAAAAATCTAGTTTTCCCTTGATTTTTTAATTTATTTAAATAAACACACCTCCAATCTCACCTTATCTCCTTACCTTACCTATTCTACCATTTTCCCCTATTTAAATAATTGTCTTTTTATGTAATATAGGGATCAAATGCGTTACAAAAACAAACAATAGGGACCAAACATGTAGCAATAACAAACAGTAGGGACCTTCCGAGTTAAAAAAATAAGTCATGGACTATACGTGCAAATTACCCGAAACCATAGGGACCATCCGTGTAATTTACTCTTTTTATTTTTTACTACTCTGTGACAGCTTCTTCTGTTCACAGCAAGCAATTTATCAATTGACCATGAGTTAAGTCTCAATGGTATACATCATACATGATTTATGTGAGTTTGATTTATGGAGATTAGGAAGAAGAAGGTGAAATCGATTTGAGATTAGGAAAACTGAAAAAGCTATCCAATGATATCACATATCAATGGTATACATCTGTTAACAGTTCTTCTATGACATTTATTAAGAAATTGAACATTTGTTAAGAACTTTGATAAGAAATTAAACATTTGTTAAAGCTGTTTAACATGAAATTTGTTTAGAAATTTGGTATCCTATTAATTGTCTGTTGTAGCTGTTTAACATGAAATCTGTGAAGTAGTGTTTTTTTTTTTTTTTAATCTGTTAAATATAAATATGTTGTGCATATGTTTTCTTGAAATCTGTTAAATAGAAATATCACAAGTAGTTTTTTTTTTTTTTTTTTTTTTTTTTAATCTGTTAAATATGAATATGTTGTGCATTTGTTGATAACTTGAAATCTGTTAAACATGAATCTCTTAAGTATTTCTTTTAGAACTTTAGCATTAAGGCATTAACATGAATATGTTAAATATGAATATTAAGTTGTTTGGTTGATTAATAATCATATTATCAAGCATTTATATTATATTTTTTAAGGTGTTAATTTTTTTAATGTGTTAATGTGATGATTTAACACGTGACAATCAATGACTTCGAATGCTTCAACTACACCGTCTGTGGGATCAACCCCCACCGATACACATAAAATGGAATTCAGATGATATTGGCTGGGAATATGGTTTTATCCCGGATAAAAGCAACTTGGATAGATTGAAATGTAAATTGTGTGGAAAAGTGTTTGGCGGAGGGATTACTAGAATGAAACAACATATTGCTCATGTGAAGGGGAATGTATCTTCACATCCAAGTTCTACAAAAGATGATCAATTGAAATGTCGATTTGGTGTGTTTGTTGAACTTATTATTAACTTTTTGTGTTTGTTTTGGTCTTTTGGATGATAATTTATTGTGTTTATTAAACTTTTATGCTTATTTACTTATATTATTATGATTAAATTTAGATTTATTAAATTTTGAATTATTTTCTTAATAATTAATGGTCTCCGATTAATCTCCCGATTAATCCCCGCCTAGCCGATTAATCCTTTGACCCTAATCCACCGTCGAGCTACCGTCAAACAATTTTTGCAACCTTTATATATATATATATATATATATATATATATATATATATATATATATATATATATATATATATATATATATATATATATATAAAGTGAGAGAGAAAGAGAGAAAAAAAAAAGATAGGTTCAAATGTTTCTCACATCTATTGTTTGTTAGAATGCACCAATTAAAATTAAATTACTATTTAATCAAATAAATATAGATATTAAATGATTTTCATAATTATATGTATATTAAATGATATCCATAATTATAATTTTTTTATGGAAACTAATTAAATTTGTCATTAATATCAGTAATAATATTCTTTCAAAATAAATTTGTATCTAAAAGAATGGCATTGTATTCTAGCAGAATGAGAGTGTATTCTAGTAGAATACAATTTCGTTCTTCATATTCCATGCATTTTTATTATATTCGAAGTGAGTGTGTCAAAAAACAAAACACGAATCCATACAAAAAAAACTTATATTTGAATTCAAAAGAATGTTATTGTTGATATTAATGACGAATTTAATTAGTTTTCATAAAAAAAGAATTATATTTATGGATATCATTTAGTATACATACAATTATGGAAATTATTTAATATATATCTTTATTTAATTAAATAATTATATTATTTTATTAAATTCATATTGGTGTTTTTCTAACACACAATAAATGTAAGAAATATATTAATCTAGCCCTATATATATATATATATATATATATATATATATATATATATATATATATATATATATATATATATATATATATATATATATACAAATTTATGTTTTTTTAAAATATAACAATAACGTTGTTAAATTTCATATAATATTTTTATGCTAAATTGATATAATATATTAATTATTTTGAATTGTATGATAATATATACATCTATTATAACTTTATAATCTCAATCATTTAAATGACTTTTACCCACGAGTTACACATGAATAAAATTAAATAGAATATATATGGTTTAATAATCTCAATCATTTGAATGACTTCTACCAACAAGTTACACATGAATAAAATTAAATAGAATATATATGGTTTAATGTTATTTATAGTTGCTGTTATTGTTAATTGATTTTTTAAAATTTATTTGCTTAATGTTTTAATTTCTATCATTATAATTATTTAAAACATAAAACATTATTTTTTGTTTTTAAAGGTAACAATATAATCATTTATATAGAGTTAATTTTAACTATTGCTATTTTAAGTTATTTTAAGCTACTTATTTGGAAACTTTTAACGATTGTAAAAATATATTTAAGAAATATTTTAATTAAATTGATATTACAATTTAGTTTTTGCATTTATCACTACAATTTATCACTTTTAACTATTATTATTGTAAGTTATTTTAAGCTACTTATTTGAAAACTTATAACGATTATAAAACTATATTTAAGAAATATTTTAGGTAAATTGATACTGCAATTTAGTTTTTGCATTTATCACTACAAGTTATCACTTTTAACTATTTACAAAATATTCTTCGATTTTTTAAGTGAACCTGAAATTTATATTTAAGTTGACATTGTAATGCGCAGAAACAACTATATAGTTGAAGTTTTTACAAAATATGTTTTTTTAAATATAAAAATAACTTTTTTGTTAAATTTGCTATAATAATTCGTATACTAAATTGATAAAATATGCTGATTATTTTGAATTATATGATAATATATACATTTATTATAACTTCATAATCTCAACCGTTTGAATGACTTATATCTGCGATTTACACATGAATAAAATTACATAGAGTAAATGATTTAATGTTATTTATAGTTGTTGTTATTGTTAACTAATTTTTTAAAATTTATTTGCTTAATGTTTTAATTTCTATCATTATAATTATTTAAAACATCAAACACTATTTTTTTTTTTTTAATTTTAAAGGTAATAATATAATCATTACATGAAATTATTTTTAACTATTGTTATTATAAATTATTTTAAGCTACTTATTTGAAAACTTTTAATGATTATAAAAATATCTTTAGAAAGGAATTTAGTTAAATTGAGATTACAATTTAGTTTTTGTATTTATCACTACAATTTATCACTTTTAACTATTTACAAAATATTCTTTGGTTTTTTTAGGTGGAACTAAAATTTATATTAAGCTGACATTCTAATGTTATATTTAAGTTAACAATTTAAGTATTTTGTCCAAACTATTCAAAAGTTGTAGCTTTAAACTGATAATGGTTTACATATAACAACATATTAAATCTAATAAATTAAGTATAATATGTTAAAATTTAAATACATAACTTTATAAGTAGAAGTAAAAATATTATTTTAAAAATGAAACTTAGTTTATGTATGATTACACTTTAGATTTGATATTTATTTAACCTTATTAACCAACTTATAATCATTATTAGAAAGACATTACAATTTATCACTTTTAAATATTTATAAAATATTCTTCGAGTTGTTAAAACTTATATTTAAGTTGACCCTGTAATTTTATATTTAAATTGATAATTTAAGTATTTTATGCAAATTGTTCCAAAATTGTATATTTAAAATGATAATGGTTTACATCCAACAATATATATTAAAACTAATAAATTAAGTATAATGTGTTAAAAGTTAAAAAAACATAACTTTATAAGTAGAAGTAAATATATTATTTTAATATTGAAATTTAGTTTATATATGATTTCACTTTAGGTTTGATATTTATTTAATCTAATTAACCAAATTATAATGATTATTATAAAGAAATTGAAAAGTCATAGGAGTTTCAAATGAATGTGGTGAAAGGAAAAATACTTCCTTTATAAGTATATAATGATATATATATATATATATATATATATATATATATATATATATATATATATATATATATAAGGTCGGGATCTTTTCTGAACTTATATTTCCCGTGAACCACTCTTAAAATGTGATTTTTTGTGTGATGTTTTTCTTACAAAGAATGAGATAAAACACCAAATCAATCCTAAAGAAGCATATTCGTAAAAAATGTGCATTTAGAACAGATGCATATATGCACAAACATTGAAAATTCACAAAGTTCGTAAAAAATGCACATATGCACTTGTTGTATATGCATATTTTTTTCGAGATTTTTTTTGAATATGCTTCTATATGACCGATTTGGTGCTTTATGTCATTTCTTTTTTAAATATCGCACAAAATGTTCAAATTTTAAGATTTATTCGCATAAAAATATGAGTTCGCAAAAGACCATGACCCTTTATATATATATATATATAGTGTGAACATGTGAGGACGATTTACAACCAATCAAATCTCATCATTTTAAAAAATAATTAAATTTAATTTTAAGGGTAAATATGTCAATTTACACAAAAGTCAAACAACTAATTAAAACAAATTGCCTGTAAATATGCTAATTGATCTTTCCATATTCCACAATTGAAACCCACGTATTATTAATTTCGTATTATCAGTCTTACAACCATCATATGATTCGTCGTTGAAACGATTCGATTATTCTGTTGATCCATATGGATTGTCATACAGTAGACGGTGGCCATGATGATTTCGATTCAATGCAGGATGGAATAGATTGTACTTATCATGAGAGTCCGTTCGATGAACAACAACATGAAACTGGTCAAAATCCACGTTTAATTTCGTCCACTTTTTCTTAAATGTTAACTTCATTTTCTCTTATTCAGGTTGTATATTTTATGTTAATTCATCATCATTTCTTTTAAGGAGAAGATTGTGACATTTATGATAATATTGATAAAGATGCAAACGATTTACGTGATAATTCAATTGAAGACGAGACATTGAGTGGATTTGATGATAATCAATCTAATCATAATCATCAACATGTGATTATTAATGGAAACAGTATTGGATTCCAATGGTACCTAATGAAGTTAAGCCGAAACTCAAAGGTCATTACAAGTCGTATGAAGATATAACATATATGTATTACAAGTACGCTCTTGCAGTAGGTTTTGATGTCAGAAAAACGAGCGAATAGAAAAAATGCGCAAGGTATTATTAAATTGAGATACCTTGTGTGTAACATACAATATCTTCCTAATATAGGTCCTATTGATACATTGAACCCAATCAAAACTAAGATTCAAAGAAGGACTGATAGTCGAAGGACTGGATGTAATGCATGTATAAGATTTAGTATGATAAAAGGAAGATCTACATGGTTGTTATATGAGTGTGTAGAGGAACATAATCATGAACTTATGTCTCAAGATAACATATTGTTTTCCCGATACCATAGACAACTTAATTCATGGAAAAAATCGCATTCCACCAATTGGTTGTAGTTTAAACCTTCACTTGGCAAACCAAACATTTCTTCAACCGTTTTCTTTGTAATTTTTATTCCCCCTTTCTTAATCTTAATGGTCGATGTTCTAGTTATGAATCTGTCCACCAAGTAGTAAGCCAATCTAGAAGGTATTGAATCTAACTTTATATCAAGGAAAGCACCGAAACCCATTCGTCTCACCATTTTCTCTCTGAGTGTATGACATTCCCTTTACCACCATATACATTGATTTTGGGGACATACGACAACTTATTTTTGCAACTCTTTAGTTGTGTCATCCTCAGCAGTTACATCTTCATTTTCTACTATATTCTCTCTTTTTAATTTTCTCTTCTTCATTCATTTCTTATAATCAACTTCCTTTAATACTTCATTGTTTATTACTTTTGTTTTTTTCCTACCGCTTCTTCTTACATTTACAACATGATCAACTTCACTATCTTCATAATGTTCTTCTTTCCTCTTGTTTTTCTTACTGACATTAATGCTTGATTCATCTACAATAAACACAAAATAACATACACATGATCAGGATAATACTACACCATTAACAATCATGCATATTTGTTTTTTATATGTTTTTTGTGTTTTGAATATTCACAAATATAATATGCATGTATGTGAAAAACGTAAACTGATAATAAATTATCATACAACAGATACAAAACATATAAGAATTTTTACAATATTGTATTTTGTATTGAAGCATAAAACACATAACATATTCTATATTGAATACTAAATTAAACCTTAAAATAATTTTTAGAAATAATACACAATACCCCGATACATACTAGTGAAATAATATTGTATTATGAGTTGAATAATTTAATACATAATGCTTAATTTTTTTATAGAATACTATTATTTTGAAATAATACACAATAACACATACCATTATAGTGAGAATAAAATCTACACATTCCACCAATAAAACATATACACAGTAATTTAAAAAATAATTAATGTTAGCATATCAAAATTCAGTCCAACATATTTAAGTCATGCCACAATTATGTTTTTAATAATGAATACATATAAAAGAATTGCATACATGATTTCTTCTTTACATACTAACACACATAGTGTAATTAATCAAATAATGTTAATCATGTCAACACACATAGGATAATAATACCCCAATAAGAATCACGCATCTTTGTTTTTTATATATTTTTTGTTTTGAAGATTCCTAAATATCATATATTTGAATGTGGATACTAAATCATACAACATATACAAAACCATCAAACAATTTTTTTACAGTAACGTATTCTGCATTGAAGCATTACATATATAAAGTATTGTGTATGGAATACTAAATCTAACCTTTAAATGACCTTTTGAAATAATACATAAAACCACAAAACATACTAGTCAAATACTATTGAATTCTTATTTGAATAATTTCATACACAATGCTTAATTTCTTTTTTTATTGAATACTATTATTTTGAAATAAGACACAAATAAAACTTCAACATTGAAATTTAAAAAATAAAATAATGTTTCTCACATCAAAATTCAGTGCAGAATATTTAATACTAGAAAATATATTATCTATTGAATTCTTACATAACGTATACATTTTCGAAATGTTTTCAATATTGAATAGATGTGCAAGCATTGCATTCTATCAGACATAACGTATATTCAGTACAAAACAATTTAGTACTACTATATATTTTGTATTGAAGTATTACATAAAGTTTTTAATACTGAATGCACGTGACTAATCATATAATATTTCACACATAATAAACCAAACAACATCACATAGTCAAACACATACAAAAGTAACACAATATCACTTGTAGAAGTACCTTTTTCAATATGGCATTTGACCTTGTTTTTGCTAATGGTTCTATACTAAGCACCAACACACTAGAACCTCCTGCAAAATTTTATAAACAAAAATCATTAAAAAAAATTAGAATAACCAGTATTCACTATATCAAACCCTTGAAAAACAAAACATTCTTCTATATAGATTCCATGATACAACCACACCTACATTCTTAAATGTATTACGATTATAATATCAAAATATTAAAAAGAAAAAACAAATTGAAACACACAAGGCTAACAGTCGTCGTCTTCAACAAAACCCTAAAAAAACAACATCAAAAATTGTAATATGATTCTCGTCATCTTCAACAAAGAATCTAACTTAAACTTCAAACATCTACATTTTCAACTCTATTATCAGTATAATATTTGTATTTAAAAAATAAACCAAATAGTCGTCATATTCACCACAAAAACTAATTTAAAATTGTTTTTGAATATCAATGAGCAATACCTGAATGAATGTTCACGAAATCGTCATCATCAAGGTTAATGGCTTCTTCAAAGGTATTGTTGAACTTGTTGCCCTTCATTTTTTAGTATGATCGAAGAGTCCTCATTGTGTGCAATGATGAACAATCAAACATTTTTTATATTCAACTACCGTATCAGTTTTAATCGAATCCCATTCAACGTTGAAATCAGATAATATCTTCAGCCAAATTCGAAGATGCGTACGGATTTGGAAGATGGATTCACCGGCGTAAGTTACGAACAGAAACCCCTTTTCCTAAATTACGTTGATGAATCAAAGAATCAAGTATAGAATGAATTATAGAGTTAATTCAAATTAAGTATGAGAGATTTGAACACCGATGTAAATATGATATGTTTGGCTCTATTACGCTTTTTCTAAGTTTACAGAGTACAATCAATATTATGTAAAGACTTCGTTACTAAGATACTAGTAACTTCTCCTATTTATAGAAGAGGAAAACGTACAAAAAGTATACTAAGGACTAAAACATTATGCTTCGAATATTATGCCTTAGTAAAATAAAAATACAGAAAGGTTCGAAGACCCTAAATACAAACTTCGACTATTACAACACTTTGACTCTAGCACTCCCCCCCTTTGTAATAAAAGTTGAAGTCTTCAGTTTGTAAGTAGAGTGATGGAGTAAAGCAAAACTCTTCAAACTTCAGTATACCAAGAAATAATCTTCTTCATTTCCTTCTTATCGCCTTCATTATTCTTTTTACAGTGGTTTATACGAACTATTAAATTCGTATATTGAGATGTTGAATATCTCTCCACTTCGCTGGCTTGAAACAAAAATCTCTTCGCTTTTCCAGCTTTATCCTTCCCAGCAAAAACAATTCCAAATGGCTTTAAACATATTTCTCCATCTGCAAATTTCTTTAACTCAGCCTGAGTTAATGAAGGAGCCATTGGAACTTTAACTTCCATTCCCTTTGTAGTTGCCAGCTCCACATCAGTTAGTGCAAGGCACTCATAATAGTTTTCAATGAAAATTTTGATGTGAGCAAGTCCAAGTTTGAATTCTTCAGGATTAATATTTTGCAAAAAGGAGAAAGATTTGTCTTTAAGAAGCAATGCAACTTGTATAAGATCATACAAGTTCATTAGAGGAAAGTCAACAATGGTGAATTCTCATGTTTTACCATTTGCCCTGGCCACAATGTACTTCACATTTTGAACAATATTTTCGAAGACCACATCTTTCTTCATGCTAATCACCTTTTTAATCTTGATTAGTGACAAGACTTCCTCAGGAGATTTACCCAGAACTGCATGAAATCGAATCTTCATATGGGTTCCTTCATCCTTTTCTTTGAAATTCCCTTCTGCTTTAAATTGAGGCATGATGAACATCATCTCATTAACAGGGAAATCCAACTGGCAAGCATCAGTGTTTGTAACCACGTAACTCTGTTTTGGCTTCTTTTCAAATGAGTACATGTGGTTAAAGGCAACCAAGGCTTCAATTGTTTCATAATTGTAATGCTTAGCTGGATCACCTTTATTCATACCCTTCGGATCTCCAGCCCTCTGAGGCATGATGCTTTGAACAAGACTCATTCTCTCGAGTTCAGCTTCAGCTTCAACCTTCTTTTCTTCCTTGGATTTTTCAATAAAAATTGATTTGCCTTTGTCTTTCGAAGCATATTTTTCAGTTAAGTCTTTTGGCTTCGAACCACTCCCACCAAACTCCAAAGGTTTACCAATAACAATTCCTTTCGAAATTGTTCGTGTAGTTGGCAATGTTGTAACAATTGTTGAAGTCACTGGTTGAGCAGACACAAACACTGGCTTCGTTGATGGGATGTTCGAAGAAAATACCTTCCCCACAACTTTCGCTTCCTCTTCTGTGGACTTCCTTTCTCCCCCTTGCACCCCTGTGAAAACAGGAGGGGCAGTTGATGTGGGAAGAAGACTAGATATGCGAAAGAGTGGAGCAAGTTGCTTGTTCAGAATAGCTTCGAACTGTACAAATTTTTGTGACAAAAATTCAGTAGTGATCAAAGGAGACAAAACTGGTTTTGTGGATATCTCCTTCAACTCTTTCAACAGCTTCATCACTCCTTCAAAATTTTCAGTTTCAGACTTGGAGATTTGAGCAATTTGTGGACTCAAACCTTCGTACATTTTGACAAATTTAGTCACTGCATCACATATGATATCGAACTTCTGATGTAAGGACGCATAATCATGTTGAATAGATAAAATTTCTTTGTTCATTTCTTCATGAAGCTCTTGGATTTTCGAATTCACATCCTCTCTCACCTTCTTAACCTCCTAAACAAAAAGAACATGTCGTTCTTTTGCTACGCTTCGTAAATATTTCACTTCTCCCAGAAAATCAGATCTTTGATTTTTAAGACGAAGCTCATTTGTTTGATCTGAATAATCAACCTTCTCCATAAGCACTATCTCCGAAGCCTTCAACATACCTGACACTTTGGCAATTATTCTTGACTCACACATCTTTAACATTGAATCAACCACCAAACTGGAAATTGATGAACCCCCTCCAAGATCAACTTGGGATTGAATAATGGAGTTCAACTTTTGATTCAAAATTTTGTATTGTTTCATGGTCATGAGCATGTGATCAGGGAAATCTTCTTCTTCATCTTGAAATTCCAAATCTTCGAATGTTCCTCCAAACCCTTCATGATCTGTTTCAGTGGGTGAAGTTGGTTTGGGGGTATCAGTTGATTGAGAGGAGAACATGGAAGTGATTGGTTGATTGAGGATGTGTTTAAAGGTTGGAGAGATAGTAGTTGAAATAAGATGAATGGTTGATGTTGGTGTAACAGAAACAAATGATTCAAAAGGAGTAGAGATAAATGGACCTTGAGCTACATCCTTCGAAACATTTTCACCCAAGCCTGAAGTTCTTACCTCCTCAAAAATTGACTTGGCAATCGAAACTTCAGGGGTGAATATGATAGTGGTCTCTGGAATTGAGCTTGTAAGAATAGAGGTGACTTCTGGAGTTTCTGGTACTCGTTCATCCTCTTCAGTAGACTCACTTGAGGAAACAATCTTCCGAGCCTTCTTCGTTGGTTGGGATAAATGCTTCGCCATATCTTCGACTGCTCATTTTTTGGATGCGGGAGAAACATGAACAACAACCTCACGAAACATTACTCCTTGATGAGAAAGTTGAGGTTTACGAAGCAATTTCTGAGATGAAGACTTGCGTTTATGCTTGGATTTCATCTTTATTCTTCGGAACATCCCTGTTTTCGAAGGAATAACCACATTTTCTTGTGACTCTTCCACTACTGGTGTAATCACTTTCGTTGCTTCGACTATCACAACAACATTTTCTGGCTTCTGCTTTGTGGATTTGGATGAGGTTGAGCCCTTCGCTTTCTTCTCAGGAGAGGTAGGCTCATCTTTCTTCGACTTCTTAGACTTCTTTGCTTCACGTGGTAATAAAATTCCCGTAGGAATAGAAGAATCGAAGGTTTTTAAATATGCCTGCAAGATAGGATTAAAAGGATCCACTCTTTTAAGCATTGCATCGGGAATCCGAGCAACACTTGGAAATTCGTCAGCATCATCAACAACCTCCTTTGGAAAATGATAAGATTGAAAAGTAACCTTTTCTTCTTCATTAGAGACCAAAATACCTTCCTTGTTGTAGAAATGTTGTAAAATAAGACTCCAGTACTGAGCACACGAAATGCCATGAACAACATTCGTGCGTTCTACCCCTTTCTGTAACTCCTGCCATAGCTATGTGGAATAATCAGCCGGAAGATCATAATACAGACCAGCCACCATGGCATATATCTCCATTCTTCCTTTATCCAAGCCAACTGTTTAGACGGTTAAACAGCGCAAAAATATTCCAAACAAAAAATTCAATAGTTTTGGAAGACCATACTTCTTAAAATCACTGATCTTTGACAATGGGGGCTGATATCCCATTCCATTAAACATGTGAATGATTTCAGAGAATTGAAATTCAAGAAACGGAGGTGTATTTGGGATATCAAGAATCTGGCAAAACAGTTTCTTGGAAAGCCTAACCTTTTTATCATTGATTAAAAGAAAGGTAATTAAATCAGTGGCTTTATTGTATGTAGCTGTAGATCCTGCTTGAGAAATCCAAGATAACGGAACAGAAAAAGAGTTGAACATTGCTTTTGATAAAACAGAGTGTTTTAATGCAACAATCAGCATCTTGAATTCCTCCAGACACTGCGAAAGTTCACCATTTACGTAATAATTGGTAGATTGAATCTTCATAACTGGTATTGAGGATGTATCTTCTGTGGAAGCATCAACATGAGAAGTAGTCGCCATTGTTAGGGTTTGAAGAAGATGAAGAACAAAGAATTTTGGGAATTTTGGAGTGTTTGATCGCGTAAACATAGAATGTACTATAAACCCCCTTTTATATGTAACGTTGGATGATTTAAATTTGAAGCGGGATGCATTTACTGAAATCCAACGTGACACCTTGAAAATCGAACCAGTTCTGCGGAAAGTTAGCCATGCGTTAAAAAGCGTTTGTCACATCTCCTAGAAAATCGGGTTGAATACAATACGTCACGGTTACACAGCCTGTCACTATCCCCTTTATTGAATAGTAACCGTTAGAACCCTTCGAATAGAGGCAAAGCTCTTTCACTTTTGGGATGAAAAGCGAAGTCATATGCCAGATGTTCGAAATCATCATCCTGAGTTGGTATTACTCAGAACCTCAAGGATTTTGTGTGTGCAGTGTTCCAAAGAAAGGTTAGACAAGTAACAAAAAAAATTTGGAATGTAGTGATGTCAAAAATGCAATTTGACACGAATGCAGTTAAACCCCGGGCAAAGGTTGCTTCTTTAATCATCAAGAGAGATGATCAACAACTTGTGTATGTTATCGTGAAGTACAATCGACTACTTTTTGATAAGCATCAAAGGGCTTCTTTTAAAAGTAATTCTTAGGTTGGTTTAAAATTTCATTACATGTCAACCTAAACATAAGGTGATAAATTGTAACAGAAATTACTTGTTTGACTAGTGTAGTCAATGACAAGTTTGCTTTGAAAAATATGATCATGACAAGGATATTCGAATGAAATTCACACTGAAATCATATTCATAAAAACAAAATTTGTGTTCTGGATCTTGTTAGGTAACAAACATCTTGGGTTTCGAATGTTTGATCAAGACCACGCATTTGAAATGAATATGATTTGGAGTTTCAAATTTTGGTACGGAAACAAAAGTTTCTTTAATATCTGGAACAATGTTCCCCGTCAATTCCTTAAGTTTCAAGATGTTTGGGTTTCACTTTCATCACGGACTCATGATGTCAGATCGTTAACACAAAATTTTGATATATCTAGGTCTTGATAGGTTTGATCAGAGACTTCTCGGATATACGTCTTTGTGTGTGATCGTGTAAGAATGCATTGATGAAAAAGATTGGTGTAAGACACGAAAAGTACCTCTGTTATGTTTTGGACCAAACAGAAAACTCTTAACTCATTGTGAGAAGAGTAAGGTAGCGCAGAGACTAATGTGAATATAAGCCTGATTGGGAAGAATTTTTCGTATGAAAATTTCATTAAGGCTTTCGTACACACACATTGAGTCATGGAGGCTTTGGTCGACATGCAACAACATGCTTCTAGGGACAACCTAACTAATTCGAATAATTAAAAAGATAGTGATGCATACGAAAAAAATTACCTGTCCCCAATACTGCCTACTCTTTCCCTTCGAAATCATCAGCAAAGTCTATAACAAAATTCTCAAAAAAAAAAAAATTAAAAATATTTTTGTTGTTTTTGAATTTTTCGAAAATTAATACAAAAAACTGAAAATCTTTTTGGATTTTTGATTTTTCGAAAATTTAAAGACAAAACAAAAGAAAATCTTTTTGGATAAGAGGCTATTTGTTCATCAATTTGTGTGATATTGCAAGAAAGGAAGGAGAACATCAAGCTTGAAGAGATGGGGAGCTTGGATATGCTTCTATTTCATCAAGGGAACCTTCTTGAGGTAACTTTCAGAGCTAAACTTCGTATTTTGGTTGATGTGTCAAATCTAGGGTTTCTTCTTGCCTTATTTGGCTTGGATTTGAAGTATGAAAGGTCCCATGGAGATATAGAGCCTAGATCTGGACCTTAGCAGGTCCAGAAGGCCCCAAATGATATGCTTTATGTCCATTCTTTTGAGTTGGAAGCTAGGGTTGCCATATTAGAGGTTATTTCCCCAAAAAGAGCCTTGTATGTGTTGCATGGCGGCCAAGACTGAGACTTTACGTGATAAATGAACTTGGGAAGGCCAGATCTATGTGTGTATGGAACAGATCTGACCGCAAAAGCAAGTTTTAGCTGATGCATGGCATGGACTCGCCGAGTCTGAAGAACAGACTCGACGAGTAGCTTGAAGATTTTCCTTGAGACCACCCAGTGTGTAGTCCTGCCGAGTTGTGGGTGACTCAGTAAGTCACAGAGAGTTAGAAAGGTATTTGACAGGTGGACCGAGTTGAGTTGGGACTCACCGAGTTGTCCTTGCGACTCGGCGAGTTGAGTCGCAGTGGCCCGGTGATTCATGCCCATGTGGAACTCGTCGAGTCAGGGGAGTACTCGACGTGTCAAAGGGAAAATCCTTGCGAGTTGGTGAAAACGCGTAGACTCGCCGAGTCACTCTAGTGCGCTCGCCGAGTCCGGTCAATTTGACCAAAGACTGTTGACCAAGTTGACCAGTGTTGACTTGATAAGGATGGTCAACCTTAGTGGTACAAGTAATAATTATAGATATATGATGTTATAGGAGGATTACAGCTCGGGGGTTCGAGCACGAGTGATTTCCAGGGTTCACGAGTTATCGAGACATACGAGGTGAGTCTTCTCACTATACTGTACCCGAAAGGGTTTGACTGTGTGACCGGAAGGTCGAATATGATGTGAGATGTATGCATTATGTGTGATAAGTTATTCGTTATATGTGCCATGTATGATATGCTTGTTATGGGCTGGAAGGCATTATGTTATGGACCGGAAGGCGTTGTAAAATGGACCATAAGGTTGACGTGGGTAGGACCGGAAGGTTTACCCAGTTGGGACGGAAGTCCCCTGAGACACATGGACCGGAAGGTCAGGGCCTGGAAAGGAGTATGTGCGTAGGTTATATTTTGGGGAACTCACTAAGCATTTATGCTTACAGTTGTTGTGTCATGTGTTTCAGGTACTAGCGAGGACCGTGGGAAGGCGCCGGCGTGATCGTACACACACTCGGGGAAACTATTTTGTGAACTTTGTTATGTAATCGGTCGTGACAATATTATTTACATTGGAACTTAAATTATTACTCGATGCTTGATGTTTGTAAAAATGAAAATTTGGTTTAAAAATTACGTTGTTACAAGTTGGTATCAGAGCCTTGGTTTGAGGGATTCAGGTATACCTTCGGGCGTAACTGAACTCAAACCGGGGATTTGAGAAAATTTTAATAAATCAATGAAATTTGATAAGTGATTTTGAAACAACCAAAGAAGAAGGAGTGTGTACGTTTAGCCAGCACCCGAACGGTAAAATCCCCAAAATACTCTTACAATATGTGTTATGAGATATGATATGATATGATACGCATACTAGTAGACTAGGTATACATATTAGGACTAGAGTGGCTTGATTTTGTGATGCCTTAGTCTAGGGAAACCTGCTTCTATGAGGTGCTTGAGAGCGAGTGGGTAACTAGTGTATGACAAGAATAGAGTACTCAGGATTCGGGGTTTGGGGAGGAGGACTTGGGGTGAATACTGACGCGGTGTAATTGGTAGTATTGGGCCCATACTACTAAGGACACCGGGTCAGTGGGCAACCCAAGTAAGAATCCCTGGGTATCGAAGATTGAGTAGGACTGCGTTATCGAGTGCGATTATGCCCGATAGAGTCTCTGATATTTTTATGTTGTATTTCAGAGACATCATGGTTGGGCCACGACACAGACCTGGTACGAGTAGTGTGACTGACGAGGAGCTTCGTCAGATGATTCATGAGGAGGTAGCTGCAACGATCCGCGCTGAGATTCCAGAAATGTTTGGGTCTATTAAGACCACGCTGATGGAGACATTTGATGAGCGGTACGCCGCGTTGACTGAGGCCACAGCCGCTGCAGCTACCGCAGTTGTGGCCGCTGGTAGACCACAGGGAGGTGACTCGTTGCTGTTCCGGGAGTTCAGCAACACGAAGCCACATGAGTTTGACGGGATGCAGGATCCGATCGTTGCAATGAGATGGATTGCTGATATCGAGGGATGCTTCTACACTTGTTCATGTCCGGAGCATCTGAGGGTACGGTTCGCCTTGAACCAGCTCCGTCTGGGAGCAAAGGATTGGTGGAAGTTCGTGACGGCGAACTTCACTCTAGCAGAGGTTTCAACTATGACTTGGGAGAGGTTTACTGCTATGTTCAGAGACGAGTACGTTCCCCAGGTGGAGAGGGAACGGTTGGTTCAGGAGTTCTTGACCCTCAAGCAGGGTAATGATTCTGTCACGGTGATCACGCAAAAGTTTCATGAGAGGGCGATGTTCTGCCCCGAGCAGGTGTCCACGGAGCAGGCATGGATGAGTCGGTATTTGGGAGTGCCGAGGAGGGATATCCGGGAGTTCGTATCGAACTCGTCATATCAGACTTTTTCTGAGCTTCAGGCGAATGCCAGGAAGCGTAAGATCGAGTTGGAGACCTAGGCCAGGGAGGAGGCCGAGTCTCAACGGATGGATCGGCGGCTGGCTCAGTCTCAACCGACAGCCAAGCGGACCAAGTCCGCCGATTCGAGATCCAGAGGTCAGAAGGGTTGCACTTGCGGAAAGTGCGGCAAGGGTCACGAGGGGGCATGCCGATCGAGTGCTTGCTACAAGTGTGGCAAGGAGGGGCACATTGCTAGGGATTGCCCCAAGGGATTCATGGTTTGCTTTCATTGCAACCAGACCAGCCATCGGAAGGCCGAGTGCCCCCAGCTTCACCAGGGATCTACGCCTGCTGCTAGGGTTCCCGAGATTCGGCCAGTGAAGGCCGAGGCTCCGAAGGCTCGCGGGAGAGCTTTCCAGTTGACTGCGGAGGAGGTTCGCACGGCGCCTGATGTCATAGCCGGTATGTATTCTTTCATGTATTTACCTTTATACTAAGATATTGTGCTTATATTATGATATGCGTAGGTACTTTTCTTGTGAATTATGTGCCTGCTTTGGTATTATTTGACTCAGGTGCGAGTCGGTCTTTTTTTTTCGTTGGCTTTTAGCCAGCACATCGGTATTGATCGGGAGGTGATGAGTCGACCCCTGCGAGTTGCTATAGCAAATGAGAAAGCGGTATACGCCACTGAGGTGATTCAAGGATGCGTGCTTGAGATTTTTGGGGTCGAGTTCCCTATAGACTTGGTTCCTATAGCTATGGGAGATGTCTACGTTATCATGGGCATGGACTGGTTGAGCAAGTTTGGAGCAGTCATTGACTGCGAGAGACAGCTGGTGATGATTTGAGACCCTAGTGGGGGAGTGCTCACGGTTTATGGCGAGGGGACCCTGTGTGGGTCGGCGTTTTATTCGGTTGCCAGGGCAAGGCAGAGTTTGCAGCAGGGCTGTAATGGATTCATAGCCTACGTGATGGATACTCGAGTGGCTGCGGGGAGGCCCAATTTGATTGATGACGTTCCGGTTGTATGCGAGTTTTCGGATGTGTTCCCCGAAGAGTTACCGGGTGTGCCTCCGGAGTGGCAAGTGGAGTTTCGTATCGATTTGATTCCGGGAGCGGCGCCCATCGCCAAGGCGCCTTATCGTCTCGCTCCACCAGAAATGCAGGAGTTATCCTCGCAGCTTCAGGAGCTGTTGGGAAAGGGATTCATTCGACCGAGTAGCTCACCTTGGGGAGCGCCGATTTTGTTCGTCAAGAAAAAGGATGGTTCACACCGGATGTGTATCGATTACCGGGAGTTGAACAAGTTGACGGTTAAGAACCGGTATCCGTTACCTAGGATCGACGATCTGTTCGATCAGTTGCAGGGGGCATCTTGGTTCTCCATGATTGACTTGAGGTCGGGGTACCATCAAATGAGGGTTCGAGAGGAAGAGATCCGGAAGACTGCTCTCAGAACTCGTTATGGACATTATGAGTTTGTGGTGATGCCTTTTGGGCTCACCAATGCCCCGGCCGCGTTCATGGATCTTATGAACCGGGTGTGCCGGCCGATGCTGGATCGGTCGGTGATCATATTCATCGATGATATTCTGGTGTATTCGAGGACTAGGGATCAGCATGAGGAACATTTGAGGGAGATTCTTGGGGTTTTGAGATCGGAGAGACTGTATGCCAAGTTTTGCAAGTGTGATTTCTGGTTACGAGAGGTCCAGTTCCTCGGGCATCTTGTTAACCAGAAAGGGATATTGGTCGACCCGACCAAGATTGAGGCAGTGTTGAGGTGGGAGGTGCCGAGATCGCCCACCGAGATCAGGAGTTTTCTGGGTTTGGCTGGATATTATCGCAGGTTTATCAAGGACTTCTCCAAGATCGTTGTGCCACTTACTAGGATGACCCGGAAGGGTGTTACGTTTTCATGGGGACCGGAGCAGCAGTCCTCATTCGAGACGCTTCATCAGAAATTGTGCGAGGCTCCGGTACTTGCACTCCCGGAAGGGATGGAGGATTTTGTGGTGTACTGTGATGCCTCTATACCGGGTTTGGGGGCGGTGCTTACGCAGAGGGGTCATGTGATAGCGTATGCTTCGAGGCAGTTGAAGCCTCATGAGTCGAGATATCCCACCCACGACCTGGAATTGGGGGCTGTGGTGTTTTCCCTCAAGATCTGGCGACACTATTTGTATGGGGTTCGGTGTACAATATACACGGACCATAAGAGTTTAAAGTACTTGATGGATCAGCCAAATCTGAATATGCGACAAAGGAGGTGGTTGGATGTGGTGAAGGATTACGATTGTGAGATCCTGTACCACCCGGGCAAGGCTAATGTGGTAGCTGACGCGTTGAGCCGTAGGGCGGAAAGCACCCCGATCCGAGATATTTGTATGAGATTGACGATATTAACCCCGATTTTGGATATTATTCGAGGAGCTCAGGCAGAGGCTGCGAGGCCAGAACATCAGAAGAAGGAGCGGGTTGTAGGTCAGGTATCAGGATTCGTCACGGATGGTCGAGGGCTTATGACTTTTCAGGGTCAGATTTGGGTACCGTTTGTGGGCGGTGCGCGTACTATTTTGATGGAGGAAGCACATCGATCGAAATTCTTGATTCATCCCGGTGCTACAAAAATGTATTTGGATCTCAGGAAGGAGTACTGGTGGCCCTGTATGAAAAGGGATGTCGCTTGGTTTGTCGAGAGGTGCTTGACTTGTCGGCAGGTCAAGGCCGAGCACCAGCGAGCACCAGCAACCACACGGTAAGCTGCAACCGCTAGATATTCCTAAATGGAAGTGGGAAAAAATCACTATGGATTTCATCACCAAGTTACCACGTACTGCGAGGGGAGTCGATGCGATTTGGGTGATCGTGGATAAGCTGACGAAGAGCGCTCATTTTCTAGCCATCAACGAGAGCTCTTCTACGGAAAAGTTGGCAGAGTTATATGTGAGGGAGGTAGTATCGCGACATGGAGTGCCGATCTCGATTATTTCGGACCGTGATGGCGTTTCACTTCCAGGTTTTGGAAGAAGTTTCATGAGGAGTTGGGTACTAGGTTACATTTCAGTACTGCATATCATCCCCAGACAGACGGTCAGAGTGAGCGGACGATTCAGACGCTCGAGGACATGCTTCGGGCATGTGTGTTGGATTTCGGAGGAAGCTGGGACACCTATCTACCCTTAGTGGAGTTCTTGTATAACAATAGCCATCATTCGAGCATTGGTATGCCACCCTTTAAGTTGTTGTATGGGCGGAGGTGTCGCACCCCCATCTGTTGGGGTGAGGTAGGGCAGTGGGTTATGGGTAGCACGGAGATCGTACTCCAGACGACCGAGCAGATTCAGCTGGTCAGGCAGAGGTTGTTGACCACTCAGAGCCGACAGAAGAGTTATGCAGACAGACACCGGTCCGAGCTTGAGTTTCAGGTCGGTGATCTTGTACTCCTGAAGGTCTCTCCTTGGAAAGGAGTGATTCGATTCAGGAAGAGGGGCAAGTTGGGGCCCCGATATATTGGTCCTTTCCGTGTGATCGCGAGGGTGAGCCGGGTAGCCTACCGTTTAGACTTGCCAGCAGAGTTGGGGCAGATTCACGACACTTTCCATGTGTCGCAGTTGATGAAGTGTATAGCCGACGAATCGGCAGTGGTTCCATTAGGGGATATTCAGGTGGATGCGAGCCTGAATTATGCTGAGAGACCAGTAGCCATCACAGATCGGAAGATCAAGGTTTTGAGGAACAAGGAGGTACCCCTGGTATTGGTTCAGTGGCAGCATCGGAAGGGATCAGAGATGACCAGGGAGCCGGAGCGTCAGATGCGTGAGCAGCATCTAGAGCTATTTGCATAGCGGGACTTCGAGGGCGAAGTCTTGTTCTAGTGGGGGAGAATTGTAACAGCCCGGATCTCCAGGTATCTCTACTTTCATATTTTTGATATTTTGTGAGGGGACTCGACGAGTTGGAGGTCGAACTCGCCGAGTCGGGTCGCGGTTTAGGACGGAGGTTTGCGTCCGGACTCGGCGAGTCCAAGGGATGGACTCGGCGAGTGCGTGCTGTTTAATGAAACCCTAATTTCCCGGTCCTAATCCCTATTTAATGGATCTTATGGCCTTCATTTGCGGCCACCTTGAGCCTTGAGTGCACCCAAGCGGCTGAGAGACCCTGTGAGTGAGATAAGAGGCTATTTGTTCATTAATTTGTGTGATATTGCAAGAAAGGAAGGAGAAGATCAAGCTTGAAGAGTTGGGGAGCTTGGATCTGCTTCTATTTCATCAAGGGAACCTTCTTGAGGTAACTTTCAGAGCTAAACTTCGTATTTTGGTTGATGTGTCGAATCTAGGGTTTCTTCTTGCCTTATTTGGCTTGGATTTGAAGTATGAAAGGTCCCATGGAGATATAGAGCCTAGATCTGGACCTTAGCAGGTCCAGAAGGCCCCAAATGATATGCTTTATGTCCATTCTTTTGAGTTGGAAGCTAGGGTTGCCATATTAGAGGTTATTTCCCCAAAAAGAGCCTTGTATGTGTTGCATGGCGGCCAAGACTGAGACTTTACGTGATAAATGAGCTTGGGAAGGCCAGATCTATGTGTGTATGGAACAGATCTGACCGCAAAAGCAAGTTTTAGCTGATGCATGGCATGGACTCGCCGAGTCTGAAGAACAGACTCGACGAGTAGCTTGAAGATTTTCCTTGAGACCACCCAGTGTGTAGTCCTGCCGAGTTGTGGGTGACTCAGTAAGTCACAGAGAGTTAGAAAGGTATTTGACAGGTGGACCGAGTTGAGTTGGGACTCACCGAGTTGTCCTTGCGACTCGGCGAGTTGAGTCGCGGTGGCCCGGTGATTCATGCCCATGTGGAACTCGTCGAGTCAGGGGAGTACTCGACGTGTCAAAGGGAAAATCCTTGCGAGTTGGTGAAAACGCGTAGACTCGCTGAGTCACTCTAGTGCGCTAGCTGAGTCCGGTCAATTTGACCAAAGACTGTTGACCAAGTTGACCAGTGTTGACTTGATAAGGATGGTCAACCTTAGTGGTACAAGTAATAATTATAGATATATGATGTTATAGGAGGATTACAGCTCGGGGGTTCGAGCACGAGTGATTTTCAGGGTTCACGAGTTATCGAGACATACGAGGTGAGTCTTCTCACTATACTGTACCCGAAAGGGTTTGACTGTGTGACCGGAAGGTCGAATATGATGTGAGATGTATGCATTATGTGTGATAAGTTATTCGTTATATGTGCCATGTATGATATGCTTGTTATGGGCTGGAAGGCATTATGTTATGGACCGGAAGGCGTTGTAAAATGGACCGTAAGGTTGACGTGGGTAGGACCGGAAGGTTTACCCAGTTGGGACGGAAGTCCCCTGAGACACATGGACCGGAAGGTCAGGGCCTGGAAAGGAGTATGTGCGTAGGTTGTATTTTGGGGAACTCACTAAGCATTTATGCTTACAGTTGTTGTGTCATGTGTTTCAGGTACTAGCGAGGACCGTGGGAAGGCGCCGGCGTGATCGTACACACACTCGGGGAAACTATTTTGTGAACTTTGTTATGTAATCGGTCGTGACAATATTATTTACATTGGAACTTAAATTATTACTCGATGCTTGATGTTTGTAAAAATGAAAAATTGGTTTAAAAATTACGTTGTTACACATCGCCTCTGACGCATTCTTTTTCCCTTATTATTCGTCTTTTTCGCATGGAACATAATTTCCATCGATCATTCCAAGACCTTCTATTATTCGCAGTAGAGACTTTTCATCCAAAGATTTCGTGAAAATATCAGCTAACTGATCAGTTGTTTTCACGAAATGAACTTCAATATTTCCATCCTCCACGTGATCTTTAATGAAATGATAACGAAGAGATATGTGTTTAGTCTTCGAATGCTGCACAGGATTATGGCAGATTCTTATTGCATTTTGAGAATCACAATATAATGGAATCTTTTTCATATTAATTTCATAATCACGTAACTGACTCTGAATCCATATTATTTGCGAAGTGCATGTAGCAGCAGCCACATATTCTGCTTTAGCCGTGGAAATCGACACACATGTTTGCTTTTTCGACTGCCAACTGACTAATTTGCCATCAAGTAATTGACATCCACCACTTGTGCTTTTTCAATCAAGATTACAACCACCCAAGTCTGCATCTGAGTATGCTTGAACGAAGAATCCTGTTTTCGAAGGATACCACAATCCTAACGAAAATAGTGCCTTTAAGATAATAAAAAATATTCTTCACAACAGTAAGATGTGGTTTGTGTGGATTAGACTGATACCTAGCACAATTACACACAGAAAACATGATATCAGGTCGACTTGCTGTAAGATAAAGTAACGAACCTATCATGCTCCTATACAATGTTATATCTGATGGGTTTTAGCCATAAGAACTTTCCTATGTGCGCATGCAAAACCCTAATGCTCGGATCTAGGCTTTCTAATTAAACATGCTTTGAATCCAAGACTTCTAATGGCTAATTAGGTTAAATAACAACATTGAAATAGATCTAGAACCATACCTTTGAATTCCTTGTTGATCTTGTTGTCTTGGAGCTTCTAGAGTCACAAATGTCACTCCTCTAATGGCTTACAAACACCAATAGCAAGAAGGATGATTTAGGAGAGAGGAGAGGGGAGGAATTCGGCTAGAGTATCTCTACTTTAGATGGTGTATCGAATTCCCTCACCCCTAGGGTCTATTTATACTTGTAGACTCCTTAAGGATTACAGCTTTAACCCTAATTGGATAACTTCGACTTTAAGTTGATCCATATCCTTTCCTTGATAACCCTATGGACGATTTTGGCTTATCCAAGCCCTAGAAATCGTCCATTCTATCTTGGATAAGGATTTATAGTCTAAAGTGTAACTATCAAACAATTGACAGTTTATACTCTCTTATTTAATTAATCTTTTTAAGTCACCAAATTAATTCCAATTAATCTATGACTTATATTAATCAAATAACAATATATTACTCCTTATAATATTTACTCTCTCTGAACAAATCATCCATCAAGTTGCTATGGTGAAGGCAACCCAAAAGGACCATGCACAACCGGGTCAAATACTTGCCTAATATAGTTGCAGCCTTAGACACTATTCCAACAGTCTCCCACTTGGATAAGTCTAGTAACTATACAAGTACAATTCGGTTTGCAATCGTAGCTCTCAAAGACGCTATCAAACTCTGATCTAATCAATCTTGTCCTTTAGATAAGGGATCGTACAGTCCTCTATTAGATATCATGCTGACAATCCTATGGAATGGTTAGTCTTGCATTTGATTTCTTGATCTCCGATTTATTCGACATAGAACTTAATCAAACACATCAATTCAGTTCTGACCGGGCCTGGCACATAAGTCAAATCAAATCATCGAGTGGCCAAGATATCTCTTCTACCCTCTTAGGATAAAATTTACAGATAAACTTCGACTTATATGCATTTACTTATTCATTAACCAACTATACACAACAATGCGTTTTATAACACCAAGTTACTGATGCGTTTTCGCATTATCAATGTACAATCAATTAACAAATAATAAACCATATATCTAGGTTTTAAGACTATATGATATTATCGTCTTGCGATCACCTTTTATATCGTATTCTATAAAGTGATTCCAGCAAGCGCGGGTTTGTTCCAATGCTCAAAACCAGTTCATAAGCACTCATGAACGTTGCAGCAACCCTTTGCTATGTCTAACACCATTTAGACAATCTACACACCAATTCATGACAGTCTTCATTCATATCTACTTCCAACATATGAACGATTGTGGACAATTTGAATAATTCGATTATTCCTAATAAACTCAATTATTCTGGAAGTCAAAACATGCAAAGTGAAACAATAGTTAAACAATTAACATATGACAGTAACTTTACTTATAAATAAAACTCCTTTATTTAATCATCAAATGTTAATTACATTTATCTATTATACGTTTCTAAATACTATCTAATCTATACTAATATCATCCTTCAGCCGAATACTCCTAGCATGCTGCAAGTGCTTAACCCTACTCAGTCCCTTCGTAAGCGGATCTGCTGGGTTATCTTCTGATGATATCCTCTTAACTATGAGTTGTCCTTCTTCTACACGATGTCTAATGAAGTGATATTTTCTGTCGATATGTCTTGATCTACCATGATCCCTCGGTTCCTTGGTCAAGGCAACCGCACCTTCGTTATCACAGAAAATCTCCATGGGCTCCTTTATGGCAGGCACAACTCCAAGATCACTGATGAAGTTCTTTAGCCATATTGTCTCCTTTGATGCTTCGCTCGCTGCAATGTACTCTGATTCGCACGTTGAATCAGCTACGGTTTCTTGCTTGGAACTTTTCCAAGTTACTGCTCCTCCATTTAAGGTAAAGACCCAGCCCGACTGCGAACGGTAGTTATTCTATCGGTCTGAAAACTGGCATCACTATACCCTCGCACCTTTAAGTCATCACTCCCTCCAAGGACTAAGAACCATTCTTTCATCCTCCGAAGGTACTTAAGGATGTTCTTTACCGCAATCCAATGTGCTTTGCCAGGGTTCCCTTGATATCTGCTAACCATGCTCAAAGCGAAGGCTACATCAGGGCGAGTACAAGTCATAGCGTACATGATTGAGCCAACTGCGGAAGCGTACGGTACTCGGCTCATTTATGCTATTTCAGCTTCAGTACTCGGACTTTAAGTCTTACTCAACTTGGTATTTCCTTGTATCGGTAGTTCTCCCTTCTTTGAGTTTTCCATACTAAAACGTTTTAGTACCTTCTCTAAGTAAGTATTCTGACTAAGTCCAATTAGTCTCTTACTTCTTTCTCTTACTATCCTTATTCCCAAAATGTAAGAAGCCTCTCCGAGGTCCTTCATAGCGAAACACTTCCCGAGCCAGGACTTGACTTCCTGCAGAGTCGGGATGTCGTTTCCTATGAGTAATATGTCATCGACATATAGAACGAGGAAGCTTACTATACTCCCACTGGCTTTGACATATACACAAGATTCGTCTTCGCTTCGTACAAATCCAAACTCTTTGACTTTCTCATCGAAGCAAAGATTCCATCTGCGAGACGCTTGCTTAAGTCCATAAATGGACTTCTCAAGCTTACACACTCTATTTGGATGCTTCAGATCCACAAACCCCTCTGGCTGAGCCATGTAAACATCCTCAGCTAACTTTCCGTTAAGGAAGGCGGTCTTGACATCCATTTGCCAAATTTCATAATCATGAAATGCGGCAATTGCTAGCATCACTCTAATAGATTTAATCTTCGCAACTGGTGAGAAGGTCTCATCATAGTCAACTCCTGGAGTTTGAGTAAAGCCCTTCGCAACCAATCGCGCTTTATACGTGTGTACGTTCCCATCCACGTCGGTCTTCTTCTTGAAGATCCACTTGCACCCAACGGTCTTACGTCCGGGCACATAATCAACCAAATTCCAAACTTGGTTATTGTACATGGATTGGATCTCGCTATCCATTGCCTCTTTCCATTTCGCAGACTCTGGGCTCCTTATAGCTATTAGATTCATCATGATTTACTAGTGTACCATCACTAATATACGTGTCCCCTTCGGTAGTAATATGAAAACCATAAAACTGGGGATGAACTCCAACTCTATCGGAACGTCTAAGAGGTAAGGATTTGTCAATCAGTTCAACCGGAGTTTCCTCCTCGGGTTGAATGCCAGCAGTAGAGGTTCCTTCATCTATTGACTCTTGAATCTCTTCAAGTTCGATTTGCCTCCCACTGTCTCGTTGGCTTATGAGTTCTCGCTCTCGGAAAACTCCTCTCCTCGCAACAAAGACAACATTGTCCTTCGGTCTATAGAAGAGATATCCAAAGGATGTCTGCGGGTAGCCGATGAAAATACATCGCTCACTTCGAGGTTCAAGCTTTTCGTGAGTATCTCGTCTTACGAAAGCCTCGCAACCCCAAACCTTGATATGTGCCAACGAGGGAGCTTTCCCCGTCCACATCTCATGAGGTGTTTTGGCAACCTTCTTAGAAGGGACTCGGTTAAGGATATGGGCGGCAGTCTCTAAGGCATACCCCCAAAAGAAGATAGGTAGTGAAGCACGACTCATCATAGAGCGAACCATATCCAATAAGGTTCGATTACGCCTTTTTTCCACACCATTCAACTGCGGTGTCCTAGGAGGCGTCAATTGCGAAACTATTCCACACTCCTTGAGATAATCGTGGAATTCAAGACTTAGGTACTCTCCTCCTCGATCGGATCGAAGCATCTTGATTTTCCTGCCCAATTGATTCTCCACTTCATTCTTGAACTCTTTGAATTTTTCAAAGGTTTCTGACTTTTGCTTCATTAAATAGATATACCCATATCTACTATAGTCATCGGTAAAAGTCACATAGAAGCGGTTCCCATCCTTCGTGGTTGATCTAAAGGGTCCACATACATCGGTATGTATTAGGTCCAATAGCCCCTCACCCCTTTCACAAGTATTCGTGAAGGGTGACTTAGTCATCTTTCCATGTAAACAAGACTCGCATGTGTCATCTTCCCTAAGGTCGAATGACTCCAACACTCCATCCTTTTGGAGTTGGGCTATGCGTTTCTTGTTGACATGTCCAAGACGGCAATGCCACAAGGATGCTTTATCCATACTAGTGGAAGAATCAATATTCAAAACATCATTTCCTAAGTTATCAACAATCATAACAGTTTCATATATTCCATTACATGGTATAGCTTCAAAGTAAAAGACAATAATTAGATAAGCCATAATAGAACCATTCTCATTATTAAAAGAAAATCTAAATCCTTGTCTATATAAACCATGAAATGAAATGATGTTTCTAGCCATTTCTGGCGAATAGCAACAATTGTTCAAATCTAAACATAAATTATTCCTAAGCACTAAAAAATACACTCCAATCTTGGTAACAGGCGACGATCTTCTGTTCCCCATGATTAGATTGATCCTTCCTTGCTCCACATCCCCACTTCTTCTTAGTCCCTGCACATTTGAACAAATGTGATAACCACACCCGGTGTCAAGAACCCAAGAAATAGCATGATTAGAATCGTTAGATTTAATTGTGTATATACCTGCGAAAGATGGCTTGATCTTTCCTTCTTTGATTGCTTGCAGGTATTCTGGGCAGCTTCTCTTCTAATGTCCTATCTTGTGGCAGTGATGGCACTCTACCTCCTTCGGGTTAGGATAGGGCTTAGAGGGATCAACTTTGGTCCCACTAGAAGAGGCACCATCTCGGGCTTTAACCTTGCGATAGTTCTTTGATGAAGCCTTCCTCTTCTTTCCCTTTCCTTGACCAATTGCCAAGACAGGAGCAGCAGACGGATTGGGAGTAGGTGCAACAGACTTGTATTTGAAGTTGCTCTCAGCGACCCTCAAAAGACCTTGGAGTTTGCTTAGGGTGACCTCCTCTTTGTTCATGTGGTAGGTCATCCTAAATTGGTTGTACATCGGAGGCAAAAAGTGAAGCACCATGTTGATCGCCAAGTCTTCCCCAAAGTCAACATTTAACTTGCGAAGGCGATCGACATACCTTTGCATCTTTTGCAGGTGCACGGTAAGAGATTCTCCATGACCCATCTTAGCGGAAATCATGTTAGTGAAAATCTCATAACGCTCTTGTCTCGCGTTTTGGTGGTATCTCTCCAACAAGTCTTGATGCATCTCGTATGGGTACATGTCCTCGTAGGACTTTTGGAATTCAGAGTTCATGGTGGCAATCATGATGCAATGTACCTTCGTTGCATCTCGCTCATGAGTCTCAAAAGCGGTGATTTCGGCCGGAGTAGCGATTTCGGGGTTGATTTTCTCAAGCTTTTCATCGAGGACATACTCCTTATCCTCATAGCGAGCAATGGTGCGAATGTATGTTATCCATTCGCTAAAGTTCGTTCCATCGAAGGTGACCTTTTGGCAAAGGCTCATCAACGTGAAAGAACTAGCAGCAACGTTGTTTGCGTTCGACATCTATAGAAAGGACAAAGATAGATTAGAATAAGAATCCCTAATTATCACCCAATACGAAAAAATAGGGTTAGGATCCAACAATAACATTTACATATTAGAAAAGGGATGCCGTAATCTAACATGAAAATAAATTGAAGGTAAGTGAATGACGATTCACTAATTCTCCATTACAAAACATAGACTATTAGTCCTAAGTGTATTGAGAATTCCTAGGTTCGGATGAGATTCATTGAAACTATTCAATGGCATGTTTAAATCTCGATATGCCCCTCTTGTTTGTGACTGGGATGCCGAGGATCACAAAGCGGGTGTGAATTACCATGCAAATTCACATGGTGCCTTCATTGTAACGATCACCTATTGGATGTGTCGGTAAACCACACACGCTCCATCGAACTATGATAAACAATGAATCACCCTTTGCCACCTTTGCTTAGAACCAATTAGTGTGCCGGTAAACCACACACGCTCCACTAACTTCTTAGCAAGGGTGCAAAGTGTAATTTCATGGGATTGCATCAATTCACTTTTCCTAAAGTAACTAAGATTGGGAAATTTTTAAAACGTGTAGTTACTTTGTATTTCTTTTTATACTTTTAATGAGAGGATGAGGTTGCCCTATCCTACCTGTTCGGCTAACGATCCTCCACCAATCAAGCAAGCGGTGGGTGTAAGTGTACACCCATTAAGCGCCATTTTATAGGCTGCAACCTTATACCCACCTTATAGATCGGCTTCGTGAATGAGGCCTACTAACGGTAAGACTAGCATTTAGTTATACATATATATATATATATATATATATATATATATATATATATAGATATATATAATTCTAGTAATATCATATTAGTATAAGGTTGTGTTTTAAACCTTTTAAAACGTAGGGTTTGAAATTTAAGTTGTCTAAATTAAAACTTTTAATCACAAATATAAATTTCAAAACTTGAGGGCAAGTTTTAAACATTTAAAACATGGAGGATCAAATAACAAATAATTCCAATTAACAATTAATATCCTAATTATCTATATTTGATTTATCCAAGATTTCTTTTAAGATAATTATCAAAATAATTAATCAATTATCATATAAGGAGATTAAATATTTTATTAGATGATAAATATATTTAATTAGATCAAGATTATAGTCATATATATATATATATATATATATATATATATATATATATATATATATATATATATATATATATATATATATATCAAAAAACTGGATTAGGGTTAATCTAATATGATTAAGGTAAGTTTCAATAAAATAAACATGAAAAAATCCTGGTTTTGCCTAATCCTGACGCCCGGACTCGCCGAGTACACAAAGGGACTCGCCGAGTCCACTTTGGAACTCGCCGAGTCCATGACTCAGAAACCAAAAAATCGAATTTTTGCAGGTTTGTTTCAGTTAATCAAGCAACAATTTAAAGAAAACCAAGCTAGGCTCTGATACCACTGATGGGTTTTAGCCATAAGAACTTTCCTATGTGCGCATGCAAAACCCTAATGCTCGGATCTAGGCTTTCTAATTAAACATGCTTTGAATCCAAGACTTCTAATGGCTAATTAGGTTAAATAACAACATTGAAATAGATCTAGAACCATACCTTTGAATTCCTTTTTTATCTTGTTGTCTTGGAGCTTCTAGAGTCACAAATGTCACTCCTCTAATGGCTTACAAACACCAATAGCAAGAAGGATGATTTAGGAGAGAGGAGAGGGGAGGAATTCAGCCAGAGTATCTCTACTTTAGATGGTGTATCGAATTCCCTCACCCCTAGGGTCTATTTATACTTGTAGACTCCTTAAGGATTACAGCTTTAACCCTAATTGGATTACTTAGACTTTAAGTTGATCCATATCCTTTCCTTGATAACCCTATGGATGATTTTGGCTTATCCAATCCCTAGAAATCATCCATCCTATCTTGGATAAGGATTTATAGTCTAAAGTGTAACTATCAAACAATTGACAGTTTATACCCTCTTATTTAATTAATCTTTTTAAGTCACCAAATTAATTCCAATTAATCTATGACTTATATTAATCAAATAACCATATATTATTCCTTATAATATTTACTCTCTCTTAACAAATCATCCATCAAGTTGCTATGGTGAAGGCAACCCAAAAAGACCATGCACAACCGGGTCAAATACTTGCCTAATATAGTTGCAGCCTTAGACACTATTCCAACAATATCAACAACATGTTTTTCTATACAATGTTATATCAACAGCAGGTTTTTCTAACGATGGTGTTAACTTGATGCCCGTTGCCATTGGTACACGAAGCCTTGTGCTATTCGTCAATCCAAACTTTTCAAGCAGATTTTTCGTATATTTTTCCTGATTGATGAAAATCCCTTCTTTGTTTTAACGAATATTCAACCCAAGAAAATTATTGATTTTTCCCATCATGCTCATTTCAAACTTGCTTTTCATCAAGTCTTCAAATTCTTTAGACAAAGCAGGGTCAGTCGAGCCAAAACTAATATCATCAACATAAATTTGAACAAGCATAAGATGATTCCCTATTTTCTTTCGAAATAGTGTGGGATCAACAGATCCTTGTTTAAATTTAGATTGTTTCAAAAATGATATGAGTGTTGCATACCATGCTCGTGGTGCTTGTTTTAGACCATAAACCGCCTTATCTAAAATATAAACATGATTAGGAAATTCTTCGTTAATAAAACCTGGGGGTTGTTCCACATAAACCGTTTCTGTAAGATAAAGTAACTAACCTATCATGCTCCTATACAATGTTATATCAACATCAGGTTTTTCTAATGATGGTGTTAACTTTATGCCCGTTGCCATTGGTACACGAAGCTTTGTGCGATTCGTCAATCCAAACTTTTCAAGCAGATTTTTTGCATTTTTTTCCTGATTGATGAAAATCCCTTCTCTGTTTTGATGAATATTCAATCCAAGAAAATTATTGATTTTTCCCATAATGCTCATTTCAAACTTGCTTTTCATGAAGTCTTCAAATTCTTTAGACAAAGCAGGGTCAGTCGATCCAAAACTAATATCATCAACATAATTTGAACAAGCATAAGATGATTCCCTACTTTCTTTCGAAATAGTGTCGGATCAACAAATCCTTGTTTAAATTTAGATTGTTTCAAAAATGATATAAGTGTTGCATACCGTGCTCGTGGTGCTTGTTTTAGACCATAAACTGCCTTATCTAAAATATAAACATGATTAGGAAACTCTTCGTTAATAAAACCTGGGGGTTGTTCCACATAAACCGTTTCTTCAAGCTCTCCATTAAGAAATGCATATTTCACGTCCATTTGATAAACATCAAAATCTTTGTGAGCTGCATAAGCTAGAAATATTCTGCGACAGGGGCAAAGGTTTCTTCATAATCGATTCCTTCTTGTTGTGAATAACCTTTTACAATAAGTTTGGCTTTATTTTGAATAATGTTTCCATCTTTGTCGGTTTTATTTTTAAAAATCCATTTTAACCCGACAATCGAAACATTTTTAGGTTTAGGAATTAATCTCCAAACCTTGTTTCGTTCAAATTCAGACAATTCCGATTGCATTTCAACAACCCAATCTGAGTGTTCCATTGCATTCTTAATTGTTTTTGGTTTAACTTTAGAGATGAAAACATTAAACATACAAAATTCTTGATGAGTATTCAATACCTCATTCTTTGCACGAATTTGAGCTCTTGTTAACACTCCTTCTTGTGGATTCCCAGTCACTTGATCCTTCGAATGGTCTCTAGTCCATTTTTCCATGGGTGGATATGCTGGATCAAATTCCAAAGGAGCATCTTCAAATATTTCATCATATTCTGAGCCTGCATTCGAACATGCATCATCAACACTATGCTCCCCCTCAACAACATGCTCCCCCTCAATTTCAGCATTCAATTGTTCTTGCTCCCCCTCGAAAGAATGCTCTTCATCATTCAAAGTATTCAAATCCAATTGCTCCCTCTCCAAAGGATTATCATTCATAGGTTCTCCTTTTTGAGGAGTCGATGATGATTCATCACTAAGTTTTGAAAATTCTTGAATGTGTTTATCAGGAGCATGAACTTCAGCATCAACTGCATGATCTTAGATGCCAAAAATTAAATCATAATCAATATCATCCATTTGTATAAATTCAGTTTCATTTTGTGTTTCTTGTAAAATTGGATAATTCGAAAATTGATGTTCATTTGATTTAACATAATAATCATCGAATGTGAGATTGAACATTTCTTCCACTTTTCGTGTTCGCTTATTTAACACTCGATAAGCCACTGAATTGTGCGAATATCCAAGAAAAATCCCTTCATCAACTTTTTCTTGAAATTTCGAAAGATGATCCTTGAGATTCATAATAAAACACCTACATCCGAAAACATGAAAGAACTTCACATTAGGTTTTTGATTATTTAGAATTTCGTATGGTGTAATATTAAATCTACGATGAATGAATGATCTGTTTTGTGTAAAACATGCAGTTGAAACAGCTTCAGCCCATAGATATTGAGGTAAATTCGCATATGCCAACATGGTTCTTGCCGCTTTGCATAATGAGCGATTTCTTCGTTCTACAACATCATTTTGTTGTGGTGTTTATGGATATGAGAAATTATGCGAAATTCCTTTGTCCACTAAAAATGAATCAAGAATTTTGTTTTTGAATTCAGTTCCATGGTCACTCTTGATTTTTCGAACAAACTTTTTCAACGTGATTTCCATCTTTTTGATAAAATCAATCATAATTTGTGCAACTTCAGATTTGGGAATGAGAAAATAAATCCACATGAATCTTGAAAAATCATCAACAATAACTAAAATGTATCGTTTATTGTTGAGAGTTGATACAGTCGAAGGACCACACAAATCGATATGTAATAACTCCAGAGGTGCAACAATCTTTGAATCAATTTTAATTGGATGACCTTGTTTATGTTGCTTGCCAACTTCACAAGCTGCACATAAAGAATCATTATCAAATTTAAGTACAGGTAAACCTCTTACCAGATCTTGTACCACAAGTTTGTTTATGTTTCGAAAGTTGAGATGTGAAAGTCTTCGATGCCATAACCAGCTCAAATCAGATGTAGCTTTCGAAAGTAGACATACTGCTGTTTGCCTACAATTGGATTGATGTCTAAAGTAAACATGTCACCTTTCCTTTTAGATTTAAGTAATATTTCGTTTGTGTTTACATTCGAAATAACACTTCCTTCTTCGTTGAAAAGAACTTGATTGGCAGTGCCCACAACAAGTTGAGAAACGCTTATCAAGTTATGTTGAAGACCTTCAACATATGCAACACGATTCACTGTGAATTGTCCATTTGTAATTTTTCCATATCCTTTGACTTGACATTTTTGATTGTTCCCAAACTTTACTACTCCAGCATTTTTGAGACTTCGAAAATCTCTTAAGTTCTCCTTCTTTCCAGTCATGTGACGAGAGCAACCACTATCGATGTACCATTTGTTATCATATTGCTCGTCACATAAAACCTGCAATCAATGAAAGATTTTAGGTACCCAAGGCTTTTTGGGTCCTTGGAAATTAGATTTCAATTTAGAATGAAATGAAGAACTTTTAACCCAATCACAAACTTTAGTTTTGAGACTATCAATTAAGTTCACTTCATCATCTAAAGGAACTGAAACATTAGAATTTGATGGTTTCGAATGTTCATTGACTTTTCCCTTCGCATCTTGAGTTTGTGATTGAACTGTCTTCGCTTTTGAGACAGGTCTCCATGCTTTTACTGAGATATTCGAATCCTTAGATGATGAGCTGCCATTCGAAGAAGTATTGACATACTTTTTGTATGCTTCATTAATTTGCTCTTTTGAATACTTATTCGACTCATATATTTTTCCTTTTCTTTCAAGCTAATGATCACTGTTTTTCCTTGAAGTTATTCCTTTTTCCCGAGATGTCCTCATTGTTTCTTTCTTTGTGTAATTTGGAAAATTTGGCTTTTGAGGAACAAAATCAACTTTAGGTTTGGCAACATAAGAATAAGCATAAGATGTATTAACTTTTGATTTGAAATCTTGACGTTGAAAAACTTTTTTAGTTGGATTATGTCTTTTTGAAAAATCTCTTGTTTTGTTAGTCTCTGAGACTTTCGAAGACTTTGGTTGCTTATTTACTTCAGACCTTGTTATTTTTGATTGTTGGGTTTTTGAAAAAGAAGCATTTTTAATTTTGAAAACATTTTTGGTTGATTGTGATTTAGACATCTTTTGTGATTCAATATTTTGCCAAAACATTTTCTTTCTTGCTTATCTTTTTGAAATATTGTTTTCATTCGAAAATTTGTCAATTTTATCTTTAAATTCCTTTGAGTTTAATTTGACAACTTTTTCTTTTTCCTTTTCAACATGTATCTTTGTCTCTTTTTCAATTTTTTATTTTTCAACCCATTGTTTTTGTGGTTTTTGTCTTTGAAAAATATAGGAATTCTTTGTTAAGGTGTTTTCAATGGTGTTTTGATTTGCGAAAAAACCTTCCTTAGTTGTTTTTGAGTTGTCTTCCTCAACCATCTTCTTTAACTTTGCTTTGATATTCTCAACATTGCCTTTAGTTACGAAGACTTGATTTGGAAAAATGACATCATCTGTGCATTTGAAATTTGGAAAGACCACCGTGTTTGTTTCAAGATAATGTGGACCTTTTTCTTTCATCACTTCTTCGAACTTTTGTGTATCACCATACACTTGGTCAACTACGATTCTTGGAATTTCTTCTTCTTTTGAGGATACCTTTTCTTTCGAAAGTTTCTCAACTTCTTCATCATCACTATCATCAGTTTGACAATCTTTGAGATCCACGAAGTTCATTTCACCAACTTTCAAAGTTGAGGGTATATCAGTTTCATACTCAACTATCAAATCCTTAACTTTTTCTTTCCCTTTACAATTCGAAGCAACATTAACAACAGTCAACTGAGAACAATCAACATCTTCAAGCTCACTAATTTCACTAATATTGTCAAAATCATCTTCAATATCAACACAATTAGATTGAGAATCAGATGTTGAATTCTCAGTCTTTTTCAAAATGTGAATTTGTTCAGATTTAGTCAAAGTATCATTTACAATGTTAACTAAATCATTCGAATCAAGACAATCATCGATTTTGACAATTCCATATCTATACTTGTCATTTGGAACTTTGTCAAAATCAGCTATCTCCTTTTCACAATCATATGAAATGTTATCTACCTTAGCTCTTTCAAAAGCTAAAAATGGCAGCAATTTCCTATGTTGTTCTTTACTGATTTCACACGAATGATGAAGTTCAGTTAATTTTCCGTATAATCTCTTAGCAGCATTACAGTAGATATTTTGTTGTGCTAATAACAGTTTATTACCTGTTGATAAACTGTCCCTATCTACCATGTTATTCATTATTTGGAGTTCTAGACAATCTATTATAGATATTTTCAAATCTACTTCTTCTGGGTCTCTAGCAATTGTATTGACAGCTTCGTAGCCTCATTGCTAGCAGATACCACAATTGAATCGAAATAAGTAACAGTTTCATCAAAAGATACTAATTCAGAATTATAAGCATGTATTGGAATATTAAAAGATTCAAGAATGTTTCGTACCTTTGTTGTCACTGGTGACTTGTCAGCATCCTTTGATACGAAGCATTTTCCACACACTTTGTGTGTTTCCTCCTCTGAATTCTCCTCCATCTTTGCAAACATGGCTCCATGGGTTGTATTACGCATTTCTTCATCATATTTGATATGTCCCATCTTCCTCCTCATCAGTGCCCTTTGGAACTAGAGACAAATTTTTAGCTTTCGTACGAACCTCCTCTAACTTTTCAGCGTAGTATGCCTCATCTTTCACCTCCATCTTCCTCTCATCGTTCTTTAGAAGCATAAAATCATTTGCAAGATGATTCGCACCATTGCAATAATGAAAATCAATCCCAACATCTCCCTTCAGCTTCTTCTCACTCTTTCCCTCAACAGCCTTCGAATCTGGCTCCTCTTCCTTCTTCTTCTCTTCCCTTTTCTTCTCTTCCCCAACATTTTTACTCAGAAAGTTCCCTTTTATCTCATACGACTTTTCCTTCTGATTGAAAGGCTTTTTAAAGAACTTTTTCAAGCTATTGTTTGAGTAAAAGGCAATTGCTTCATCATCAGAGTTCATGATGAACCCTTCATCTTCATCCGAAGCATCTTTCTCAGAAATCTTTGACATCAAAGCTAGTCGACCTCCCAACACAGCCTTCAATTCTTCATCTATTTCATTCACTTCGCCTTCATGAGTTTTAAGCTGGTTGTACAAGTCATTCAATGTAGATGTGTTAAAGTTCTGTTGGTTCTTCACCATCATGCTCACGCTCCACCATTCCTTTCTAAGTCCCATGACAAATATCAGATTGAATTCCATTGCAGATCTAGCGATTCCATATCGATTGCATCGATATATCAACTCATTTAGATGATCGTAATATTCTTCAATTGATTCACCATCTTTCTGTCTGAAGTCCTTCAGCTCAACTAAGCATTGTTTGACAGAATTAACCTTCATCTTCTCACTTCCCTGAAACTTTTCCTTGAGATTGTTCCAGATTTCTTTTGTAGTTTTACAACTCCTCTCGTAGTTGTAAACAACTGGAGGCAAAGCTCCTCTTAGTTCTCTCATACATCTTTTCTCCGGATTTTTCAGACGATCAACTTGATTTTCAACTTCAGAGTTTCCAGATGAAGAACCAATTGGTTGAACATTCGATGGTGGATTGCAATGACCAGAAATACAATTCCACAGATCTTCATCCAATCCATTAAGATAATCCTGCATACGATCAGCCCACTGATCATAATACTCAGGGATGAGCATAGGAATTTTGGTGGAAGATCCTAGAAGATGAGAAAATGAAGTCATTGAATTCAGATTGAAGGATACCATTTTTGTACGGAAGAAATACTTGAGATTTTTAGAAGAAACTATGAGAATTTGACAACAAACTGTATGACTCAGATCACAATCACTCTTAGAACATTCAATTCAATGAATTTAGTGCATAATCTAATTACAATCTTAGATCTAAAGAATTTTTCACTTCCAAAAAGCGCGGAAACTTTTGAAACAAAAAGTTGATTCAAAAACCTTTTGAACAAAGTGAAAATCAGATTAGAGATGTAATTCCTGCTCTGATACCAATTGATGAATCAAAGAATCAAATATAGAATGAATTATAGAGTTAATTTAAAGTAAGTATGTGAGATTTGAACACCGATGTAAATATGATCTGTTTGGCTCTGTTACACTTTTTCTAAGTTTACAGAGTACAATCAATATTCTATAAAGACTTCGTTACTAAGATACTAGTAACTTCTCATATTTATTGGAGAGGAAAGCATACAAAAAATAAACTAAGGACTAAAACATTATGCTTCAAATATTATGCCTTAGTAAAATAAAAATACAGAAAGGTTCGAAGACCCTAAATACAAACTTCGACTATTACAACACTTTGACTCTAACATACTTACCCTAGTTTTTTACCCATATGCCCTCCTAAACCCGTGATCAGTTAATTTGTGGGATTTTTCAACTTTTTTCCTTTTTATTTAAATAGAAAATAGTTAATTATCCTAACCATCTATTTAAAGAATCTAATGGTTGTAAAATGTCCTTATGTTCTCACAATAATGGGTGTTTTTGAAAGAACTATCATATATATATATATATATATATATACACACACACACACACACACACACACATAGGGGATTGTGAATATGTAGTTGTCATGTGAACAAGCTTACATATAGAACCCGATTAAAACTATATATTTTCAACGAAAAAATTATTTGAATTTCTATAGAAATCAATTCAATTTCATTAATAACCATTAAAACAATATATAATAACAATATAAACAACCAAAAAGTAATACTCCATCCGTCCCATATTAATAGTTCATGTTTCATTTTTGGTTTGTCCCAAAATAACAGCCTACTTCTAAAAATAATTGTCTTTTACCATAATATATATATATATATATATATACATATATATATATATATATATATATATATATATATATATATATGTGTGTGTGTGTGTGTGTGTGTGTGTGTCACAATCACATAATTTATACAATATCTTAAATAACATCATTTTAAATTCTAAAATTTTGAGTAATTTGTTTTCAGCCTTTAAATGTCCATGTGTAATTTTTACTTTGAATTTAAACTATCCAGGTTCAAAGCGAATTTGTAGATAACATACATAATGTATTATTATGTTCAAGTTAAATTATAACTCATAGAAATATTTCTTTAGCTATAAACTTTAATTGTTTGAATTTTTTATATCAAAAGTATGAATTTTAGATACATGAAATCAGTGGAGTATATTTATTCAACTGACATATTCTAATCCTAACTTTTAGTATGTAGTGAATTACATATTGATGTTACCAATAACTTTTTTATAAGTTTACAATAGATATACTTCTGTAAGTTTAAAAGATTCAACAAATTTTACGAATAGGGTACCCAGTGTTTGAACAGTTGCCCGTCGGTTTTGTGGCTTCAGTTCCAACATTTTTAGAACCGTTGGTTTTGGTTTCGGTTCCAGTTCTGGTTCCATATAATTAGGACGGGTACCCACCTACAGTGTAACGTCCGCAGATTCGCGTTAGTCAATTTAGAGACAATCAACATCAAAAATGACTTTTCGGTAGAAGATTATTCCGAGTAAATAATCTTAACCAAGTTATATTATATGTCACAAGGGTTCTATATATATAAAGAACGCCAAAATTCGAGTTATAACGAAGAAGTTATGACCCGTCGAAGTTTTACGGCAAAACCGACACGACACCTAGAATCGTAAAAAGTGAGATTGCGATAAAATACTTTTTAGCCTTAGGGATCTAAATGAATGTCGTAGTATATGTTAAACCGAGAACGTACATAAAAAGAACGTCCAATTCTGATTTTGTATGAGGAAGTTATGATTTTTCTAAAATTTAGCATAACAATGCACAACCTAAAAATCGCATTTTAGATCTGTTGATTTTTAGCGGACACAACCTAAATGAGAATTGAAGATCTCATTAAAAGGAGCTCAACGATGTAAAGACAGTCGAAAACGGACGACAGATGACAAAGTTATAAATTTTTAACGGACTTTAACAGTCTAAGTCTGATAAAATATAACTTTAAATATAAAGTCAAAGATAGCCGACAGAGTCTAAACAATAGTTGTAGATCACGTTGCCGCCTATGTGTGGATATGAAGAACGTAAAAAACGGAGCGCGTACGCGAAAGTTATGGGTTTTAGAAGTTAATTAGTTTTTGGAGTAATCTGTGCGTGACACGTGGCATAATGCTGACCATTGTTTCCTCCCCATGGCTTGCCACCAGATGGTGACACTTGGCACTGAACTTGACGAGTTGGAGACTCATAACTTGCCAATTTAGGCCAATTTCCATCCTATAAATAGCATGCAAGGCTGTAACGACCCAATTTTTTTCAAAGCAAATTTTCATTTTTGAATAGTCAAATACATTTCCATGATTTAAGAAATCTAAACATAACTGTTTTCAAAACATATGTCAAATACAACTTTTATTCCAAACATCAGAGTGTCCATAACAGCGCCTGGGAGAGAGTGCACACCCCGCTATCACACATTGCGTTTGTCGTTGGGATCTGAAGTACCTGAAACAATTCCACAACCTGTAGGCTAAATGATTAGTGAGTTTCCCAGAGCATACCACACACATTACACATATCACATATCCTGTTAGTTATAAAAACTACATATGACACATAAGCTATGCATAGATATGATGGGTTTTATACAAATAATCCTATGTGTGCATGTAACCCTAGAGTTGGATCTATGTTTTCACTATTAGTTATACAACTTTATGAACACAAAAAGAAACCTGGCATGCTACTATTATTTTTGAAATTCATATATAAAAATAAAATACATACCTTTTGTTGTTATATAGCAATAACAACTAGTTCCTTGAATTTCCTTAGCTCTTGAAAGAAAGTACCACAAGTATAGTACCTCTAATGGCTCACAAACACACTAGGTGAAAGGATGAATATGGGAGAGAGGAGAGAAGGGTATCTTTCCCTAGATTTCGTCCCTTTTAGGGTTTCCCAAGGCTTGGACGAAATCTTAGTGCCTTAGGGTGCTATTTATACTTAAGGCTAACTAGGGTTTCAATTTGTAAACCCTAATCCCTTAGCTTAGGGCCTAAGCAAGTCCATAGACTCCTTTCCTTAAGCCCTTGGACGAAAACTCCTAGATCCTTCTAGGATTTTCGTTCAAGCATTAATAAAGGTGATCCAATGGCCCAAAGCCTCAACTATTGAATAATTACAAAATAGGCCCTACACTTTCAATCAGTTCCTTTAATCCCAAAATTAATTATAAATTAATTTCTGATTAAATACTAATTAATAATATGATTCCAAATTAATGTATTATTCATATAATATATTAACAAATCATATTTATACCCTAATTTATTATTCTTAACAATAAACCAGCCTCTCTCCTCAACAATCATCCTATCTAGTCACCAGTGTGAAGGCAACCCAAATGGACCATGCATAATCGGGTCAAGTACATACCAAAATAGTTATAGACTTAGACACTAATCCAACCGTCTCCCACTTGGATAATTCTAATAACTATTCTGCGTATAACCTCAGATCCTGATTAGCAATCGTAGCTTTCAAAAGCCGTTGTCAACTCTGATCTTATCAGAAGCGTGTCCTTTAGATAAGGGATCATATATTCCTCCATTCTCGATATCGTATAGACTTGAGACATGGATTTTAGTCATTCTCTCAGTTTATGTTCTGTTTCCCGATTTCCGATTTATGACGACTGACAATAGACTACAATTGAACACATCAAATTAGTCTCGGCTTTGCCAAGCGCTTATGTGCCATCACTAAATCATCGAGGGACTCACATATATCGTTTTTATCCCACTTTAAGTAAAAGGAATGGATAAACTTCGACTCATATGCTCGCTTGCATTCACTCATCGAATCACACACAACAATAAGTTTGATGACACCAAGTTACCGGTGCATTTACTTATTATCAATGTGAAACCGACCAGCAAATAACAACTCACACATCTCGGTTTCAAGAATATACAATATTATCAACTCACAATCACTCGTGATAAAATCCATGAAGTGATTATTGTGAGCGTGGGTTTAATCCAATGCTCAAAATCATTTTCATAAGCACTCATGAAGGTTGCAACAAACCTTTGCTATGTCTAATACACTTTAGACAATCTACAAACCAATTCATGACAGTCTTCATTCAAACCTACTTCTAATATATGAACGACTATGGACCATTCGAATAATTTGATTATTCTGAAATAATTAATTATTCAAGAAGTCAAAAAACGCAAAGTGAAATACAAGGATAATATTAATCCTATATGGTCCCAAACCTTTGAGTATAAATAAAGCATTTTATTTAATCACCATATTGATTACTCATTATTTGTTGTTTTGGGTAATCAACTTCTTTTTGAATTATTACTACACTTATCCCATGCTCTCAGCATGCACACAATGTTTACTTATGGTCCTTACTTTGTGAAACAGATCAAATGAACACATTTCCAATCATAATCATTTTACAACTCCCAATCCTTATCACAAGTGTAAGAATATCAAATTCTTGCCACTTATAGAATATGCTAGATTCTAACATTTTATGCAATGATCCTTTCGTACAGTCATAGCTCAAAATCATCAAGACTTGGTCAATCTCTATCAGAAACAATTCTATAGATATGATATGTCTCACTCAAAGTACATTCCTTTGAACATCCTTCTTGCATAAAAGTTTATAATCTAGACATAGATTCTCAATAATCAGCTCCCAATATGGAAACATTTCCATATTTTCCATATGACAACTCATTCTTAATAGAATCTTATCTATTTATAATAATGTCGATATGGTCCATCCAATACCATATTTCCAACTACTCACAAGCGACCAATCCTCAGCGAGCTTTGGATCGTCCTTTGATAGTTGTTTAATTATCTTAGTCAAAACCGATTCTTGTCCAGTTTCCTTCTTAATGCCCTAGACATTTGGAAAATTTTAGAATGGTCAAATATTATAGCATTTTCAATCGATCCTATAACCGAAGCGTATGGGACACGATGCATAATGTCTTACATAAAGATACGATACTTTATCAATCTTCTGTAATAATATCTTATGTGTCACGTTCTTATAATTCGAATTATGAAGAGGGATGCCATAATCATAATCGAATTTTTTTTTGAGAACGCACTATGTATCCTTGACTAAATTTGTTAACATTCCACAACCTAAGCCTTTAGATTTGAAATGAAACATAATATTCTCTCCCTTAATTATAGTAAAACAACTTTTCAACCCTTACGACTTTGCAAAGTATAACTCTTGTTTTCTATAATTAATATTGCTAACTTGCAATACTTACCATAATAATCATACAATCATAACATTTATGCTCCCACTATCATGATGATATTATCATATAAGCATAACACTTATGCTCCCACTAGCTTTGACATGTATTCAGAAAACAGCTTAACTTCCAGAAAACAATACTTATGAATTTCTTAAGTTCATATTTCTAATACCTAATGTTTTGATAATCCTTTATCTAATTTTCTCAAACTTATACACCTTTGCCTTAGATAGCTCATATGTGCGTCTAAAAAATTCAAACTAATTGCCAAATCTCACAATTCGAATCATGGAAAGGGAAACCGTAACCATAATCAAATTCGAGAATACAATTTTCACAATCACTATCTTCTTAAAATCTCTCTTAGTGAAAGCATTTCATCACAATCATTTTCATGAAGGAGGGAATCTTATGACACTTATATTTTAATGGTGTGTGTTCCTATCCATGAGAATTTGTCAAAACCAAAGTTTGCGACAAATCCAAACTCATATGGACCAAACTTTCTCAATCTTGATTTCTTGCCTTATGGTAACACGAGTGCCCACCATGTCTTCCAAGTAGTTAAGCAGCTCATCCTTTCCTATCAATGTACTTTTCATTGATCAAGGTGCTTGCCTTTTATGCGTTCAAATGAGAACTCATAGAACTCACATGCATAATTAACTCAACTGGAATGACACAGAAACAAGATAGTGTCAACACGATAGGTTGTGAACCTCAAGTCGTGTGCTAGTGATGATCGATAAGGTTTATTCTTGATTAGTTCTTGAACTTTTCAAGAACATTAAGACTGCCACTGACTCCTTGACATATAAGATTCTCTTGTCAACAAACACTTCTCGACAAACAAATATTCAAGAGTTAGTGTAGCTTTTATCAAGACAAAACTCTTCACAAAATTGGTCCTAGTTGGTCTTTGTCTTATCCAAGACATCACAACTTTCCACATTTGATGAATGTTATAAACCTTCTGAAGACTTGTCACTCAATGTGAGAATCTTAACTCTAAGACTTGTTTTTGGAACGAAGTATGATTGACTTCTTGATTTAACCATTTCTTCAATTCTTGATTCCTCTTCTCAGACATACAAATGTACTAAGACTCATTTAGAGGATTAATTGAGATATGGTTCTTAATCATTAAGACCTATCATAAAACATAATAAAAGGTACTCTCCCTTCTTCTTAGAATAGAGAAACTTTTATCTTCTGCCTACTTGATTCTTCTTACCCGTTCTGCTATTGATTGAAACTCTTTCAATCAACCTAGAATTACACTTAATCTTATAAGTATAATCATATTTACTAAACCCTTAGTAAGTCATGACGAATATCTTTGTCACTCTTGTGGTGGACTTGATCAACACACAACTTTGTGTACTCAATCTCCTAGTCCTTCACTTGACATTTTGTCAACGAATTAGTCTAATTTCCAAATATAAAATTTCTCATTCATCATGCAACCAAGTTGCATGATTCCAAGTCTCTGTCCAATTGAAACTTGGGCGATGAGAAACTCTGCCTATTTGGTAAATTCTTGACATTTCCATAAATAACATAATCCATTATTCCTAATAACTAAAACATTCAAACATCAATTTTTCATACACGCCATTGCAAGGATAAATAAATAATATAAAATCAAAATTTATTTTATTGCGGAAAAATTTGTCCTTACAATTCAATTCAATTGAAAACTATGTTAATACATATTTCATAGCAATCTATTCTAACTCCAAATAATAGCTCAAAATTCTAATCTTCAAGCAATGCGATCGAAATCCATTTCTTCACGATTAGATTCAGCTCACTTCTTCCTTTAAGCTTCCTCTCTTTTCTTTGATCCTATAAAACATCAAAATGTAATCTTATTACATCATGTATTACGAATCTAAAATAGGAACTTAAAGGAGTTAGTTAATGGATTTTACCTGAAGTAGAGCCATGCATCTTGACTCTCCATCTCTTAGATTTCTCAGATAGTTAGGGCAACTTCATCTCCAATGCCCCTTCTCTTGGCAATAAAAGCAAATGGACTCCTTTGGCACAACACATCGGACAATCATAGACTTAGTTCTTTCTAGACTTCCGATGTTGCCAGTCCCATTGCAGTTTGGGAGTTTGACTCACCAGACAAATTTGCTTGACCAGCACGTCAAATCATTGCTGATTCAGCTGCTATAAGTAAATAGGTGAGATCAATGAGGGTCACATCGTGATGCATCATATAGTACTCTCTAACGAACTCACTATATGATTCAGGAAGTGACTGAAGAACCCAATCAACAGCCAACTCGCCTGAAATCTCGACACCCAACATCCTTAACCAATCGATGTGTGACTTCATCTGTAAGACGTGTGCACACACATGTTTCCCATCTTCATGTTTACTTGCCAAAAGGGCTTGAGTGTGTTTGAACATTTCAAGGCTTTGAACTTGTGGGTTAGGGAGAATAATTGGAGGAGGTGGAGGAAGTGAAGCATGATCTCTTGTTCCTCGATCATATCACGGAATATCATCTTCATGTGGAAAGCTTGTTCCACGGGATTTGGGAAGACCATAGTTGTCATACTTTGACATCTACAAAACGGGAGAAAATTCAAGTTAAGTTGATTCGAATCCTTTATGTGACACCCAAATGAAGCATCAAGGCTAGGATCCAACACAATACTCTACAACCTAGAAGAGGGATACTGTAATCTAGTTGCAGAATATTTGAAGGTAGGTAAATGACGATTTACCAATTTCCACCATGAAAAACGAAAAGGAAACTTAAGTTTTAAATGTATTGAAAACTCCTAAATCTTTTGAGATTCATTGAACTTTTCAATGGCATGTTTAAATCTCGACATGCCCCTCGATTTGTGACTGGGATGCCGAGGATCACAAAACAGGGTGTGAATAACCATGCAAACTTACATGGTCCCCCAATGTTACAGTCACCTATTTGATGTGCCGGTTAACCACACACGCTCCACTGAACTATGACAAACATTGAGTCAGCCTTTGCTACCTTTGCTTAGAACCACTTAGTGTGCCGGTTAACCACAGGCGCTCCACTAACGTCTTCGCAAGGGTACAAAGTGTAATTTCATGGAATTGCATCAATTCACTTTTGCCTAAAGTAACTAAGATTGAGAATTTTGTAAAAACATTTAGTTACTTTATACTTCATTATACTTTTAATGGAAAGGGTTTGCCCTATCCTACCCGTTCGGCTAACGACCCTCCACCAATCAAGGAAGCGGTGGCTAAGAGTGGACACCCATTAAACAGACATTTTATAGGCCATAACCTTATACCCCCTTATAGATCGGCTTCGTGAATGAAGCCTACTAACGGTAAGACTAGCATTTAAGTTATACATATATAATATTAGACTTTTAATGTTATACATAGTATAAGGGTGTATTTTACACTTTTAAAATACTAGTTGGTTTAATTTTATAAATTACACTATTAATTTAATTAAATATAAACCATATTATTATGGATGTATTAACTCTCTTTTAATTATACACTTAATTAATTTAATAAAACCATAAGGGTGTAATTTGAACTTTTCAAAATTAGGGTTTTAGAATTTAGACTTTTTCAAAATTAAACCTTTTAATCAAACAATTTAAATTCCAAAACTTGAGGGCAAGTTTTGAAACTTTTCAAAACAAAAGCAATAACATTCTAGATCAAATTACAAATAATAATAATTAACCAATTAATTAGTAATTATCTAAATATGACCTAATTCAATTTCTTGCAAGATAATCTATCAAATAATTCAAATAAATCAAGTTTATCACTTAAAGAAATGATTATCTAACTAATTTGACAATTATCTTTTATTTTGGTAAGGATATCTTTTAAATTAAACAATTAATTTAATCTAATCCCTTAAATCCCCTAGATTTCGAAATTATGGGATGAGATATATCAAAATCTTTAATTACCAAATTTAAACATTTAAGGGATAATTACAAGATATGACATTATCTAAATCCCTAAAATTTAGGATCTAACCTTGGGAAGGAGGTAATTTCGAAATCCAAGGGTTGGATAACCCTAGATTTCAAAATCTTGGAGGCTAAGGAAAAGGTTTAAAACCCTATCAAAAAATCGCCAACTAGAGTTTTGCAACCCTAATTGCGAAAATTACCAATCCCTAGGGTTTACTAGCAATAAACCCTAATTTGTCATGTTCATACATTAGAATAATGCTAATTGAAAACAAAAACCAATGGCTCTGATACCACTGATGGGTTTTATACAAACAATCCTATGTGTGCATGCAACCATATAGTTGGATCTATGTTTTCACTATTAGTTATACAACTTTATGAACACAAAAAGAAACCTGGCATGCTACTATTATTTTCGAAATTCATATATCAAAATAGAATACATACCTTTTGTTGTTATATAGCAATAACAACTAGTTCCTTGAATTTCCTTAGCTATTGAAAGCAAGTACCACAAGTGTAGTACCTACCTCTAATGGCTCACAAACACACTAGGTGAAAGGATGAATATGGGAGAGAGGTGATAAGGGTATCTTGCCCTAGATTTCGTCCCTTTTAAGGTTTCCCAAGGCTTGGACGAAATCTTAGTGCCTTAGGGTGCTATTTATACTTAAGGCTAACTAGGGTTTCAATGTGTAAACCCTAATCCCTTAGCTTAGGGCCTAAGCAAGTCCATGGACTCCTTTCCTTAAGCCCTTGGATGCAAACTCCTAGATCCTTCTAGGATTTTTGTTCAAGCCTTAATAAATGTGATCCAATGGCCCAAAGCCTCAACTATTGAATAATTACAAAATAGGCCCTGCACTTTCAATCAGTTCCTTTAATCCCAAAATTAATTATAAATTAAATTCTGATTAAATACTAATTAATAATATGATTCCAAATTAATATATTATTCATATAATATATTAACAAATCATATTTATACCCTAATTTATTATTCTTAACAATAAACCAGCCTCTCTCCTCAACAATCATCCTATCTAGTCACCAGTGTGAAGGTAACCCAAAAGGACCATGCACAATCGGGTCAAGTACATACCAAAATAGTTATGGACTTAGACACTAATCCAACCACATAAACCTATATGGATGCCATTGGCTCACCTTAGGGTCTTATACCTTTGTGTCATAGGCTACCCCACATGGTCTTTACCTAGAAATGCCATGGGCTACCCCATATGGTCTTACATCCAATGCCATGGGCTATACCACATGGTCTTTCCCTAGGAATGTTATGGGCTACCCCACGGGCTCCCCCCGGGGTCTTCCATGCAATAACCCACAATCACATAGCATATCAAATCACAGAAATGACTAACACATAAACCATAATTATATAATGGGTCGGCCTTGGTGCCTTAGACCCATGGGTATGGTGAGATGACTTACCTCCGTCCGAAGAATCCGAAACTGCTTTCTTAACTGTTTGTAACCTCCCGTGCTGAATAACATAATTAACCCATGTTAGGACATCACATAATCAAAGGGGAACCTAACCCCAAACCCTTCCATGAAGGCCCAATTATCCTTTCTTTGTTAATGGGCCAAAGTCCATGTCAAAAATCAATAATGGGGCACTTGGCCCAATAAGACCCTACCACAACTCCAATGGCCCAACACAGATAAAAGGGCCCACTATTCACAGAATGCAACCAAGTCCAATAACCAAATGATGCCTAACAGATCAAAGGCACAAAACAGATCGAAGCCAATCTGTGATGCGTACGCTTAGAATACCACCCTGGTACGCACAACGTACTGGGGTTCGGGGACTTATGCGCATCGTATACTGGGTTACGCCTCGCATACTAACAGATTAAGCACTTTTTCCATTAAGTGCTTAATACCCGATTCTACAACTCGACCTATTGCAGCTTGACCTTGCTCGACATTCCTGGCAATCCTTCGGATCATGATGAGCAGAACCTGATCTGCTGATCCTCCTTCGTTTATGTTGTAGAAACTTCGGTCTCCATTGTATGGCATGGGCTAACCCTGCTCTTCGCTCCATCTGTGCAAGGATATGGCCCACATAGGAGTGGGGCCCTGAAATGTCGGACGGCGGTTGGGGTTCGGAACTCCGGGAGGTAGGTTATTAACTTCTGGCTCGGAGTCGGAGTTATCCGGAAAGCCTTCTGCTCGGTGGTCATCCAAAGGGATTGGGTGATCATCGTCCAACTCTTCACTGAGCCATCCCCCATTACCCTGGTTTGGGTAGTACGGGTCGCCAGGAGGGTGGAAGCCAGCCATGGTATCTATGCGAGAAAAGGGGAAAAGAAGATTAATAGACGTACTAACCTAAATTATTTATAAGATGGTCGTCACGAGTTGGACCAATACTTGCATAATGCATACTAATTACATGTGACTGGGGCAGGATAGTCCGTCGAATAAGTGACCCTAACTCTAAATCCACAACCAAACAAGGAACAGGAAGTAAGGCAAAGATCACAGATTCTAAGTCTATAACGCCCTAGTCACATGTAACCGGAAAGTATCCATTTAGCAACTATTGCTCCATCAGTAACGCCCCTTTTTATTTCTCACAGATGTATGTTTTTAGCGGTACAGAATACTCCTATAGTATTCTAATGTTAACGTTATTGTGGTAGTGTTGGTAAGTTTTAGACTTGTTGTAACACCACAACCAAGCTTAGGCACATGCTAGTCACTCCCAGGAAAACGTATTTGATCAGGCTACATCCCCCTAAATGTGACTATATGTCTCTAAGCCCAATTGTGCTATCCAACAATCTTAATACTTTTGTTTTGTTCTAGGATGATACTGATTTTTGTGTTTTATAGTGATGTGTGTATATATATACTTAGTTAAATCTTTTAGATACTTAACAATATATATTCTTGGTCAGAGTGTCTTAGTCCCGAAGTGTTTATAGTTCGTATATCTTTTATAGGTTGATATACTTGATTCACTATAAACAATGCTCTGATACCAATCTGTCACACCCCAAAACCGATAACGGCGGAATACATTTCGGGGTGGATGACGTAGTGTACAGTATCATCACATTTGTATAATAGTAAAAGCAAGAAACATACAACCATTTCATTTACATAGTAAGTGTATATACAGGTGTGTTTTGTAATGTTTGACAAACACCAAAAGTAAACAAAAATAAGAGATGGGTCTTGCATACTCCATCTTCTCCAAAAATGCTGCAGCTATACCTATCTATCTTTGACCTGAAGATACATGTTATTTTGAAAAGAATATCAACATAAAGCTGGTGAGTTCATAAGAGTTTAGTGTGAATTCTTGTATATAAAATGCATTAGAATCATTAGTATGAAAACTGAAGTTTGTAATCATAAGTAGTGGTAAAACCTAGAAAATCCTATATTTTCCAGAACTGTATAGTAAATAAAAATCTTTAAGAAGTATATTGATTCTATCTTTGAAAGCCATTCATCGTAGAAGTGTAATAGTGACTCACCATTAAGTAAGGCAATATAGTGAGTTATTCTTGGAGTACATAATAGTGGTGCAGCATCCTTTATTATTAGATACTTATTTACTTCGGGATATTACTTCATCTTACTTTTAGTATTTTAGTGCGGTTATAGTGTCTTTCTTGTATGTTACCAATAGTGTGAGTAATAGCGGACCACCATGACCTTCCCTGTCATGCATAGTGTAGTAAAGTAAAGGCATCCCTGGACCTGAGCGGCTCGGACTGAAGTTATCAGTCGGGATGTAATAGCGTCTGCCCCGTATAGATCTATACATATAGTGTCGTCTTCCTATCGGAAAACTCTGGGCGTAGTGTGTAGCGTATAGAGTATCCCGTAGTGGATTAATGAATTATCTCATGATTAGTACATTCTCTTGTATTATAGTGTAGTAGTCTTTTGTATAACTTGTATTGTATTCTCTTATTAGTGTATTGCTTCATAATAGAGAGAATTATAGTAGTGTAGAGTAGTAGTTAAAACAAGGGATAGAGTCCTTAACTATACCTATTATAGTTAAATTAGTGTGTGTGGTTCTAGTTAGGTTAGTGATTTAGGCATCTAATGAAATAAGAAGTACTCGTAACCCGTACTAATATACGAGATATATAACTAAGAAATCAATGACAGTCGGACGGATAACCACTACCCTAAGCCCACAATCAAACAAGAAACAGGAAATAAGGCGAGCTATCGGTCCTAAGTCCTTCAAGTCTTACTTATATAAATATATTAGTATGGTTACATTTTTTATAAGGAGTTTTATTAAACAAAAGTGTTGTACGAAAGAAACATTTAAAGCTTGTTTATTTATCCAAGATAGTTTTGAAAACAATTGATTTATTTATAAAGCATAGTGATAAATCACATGTGATTTGAACTACAGGTTGTGAATCACATGTGATTAATTCTGTAATCTGAAAAATTGTCTTGTATAACTTTTCATAAACATGTATACCCAACTTGTATCTCCCCCCTAAAACATACAAAACATTTTAAAGGTTCATTAAAGGGGTATGAACTCACCTGAAATCGCGTAAATCGGGTGAATCGGGTAAATCGGGTAAGAGTGTCGGCTGAGCGTTTTGTTCCAAATAATGACTTGTACACCTTTAGGACCCTAATGTCATATGAAAATATGTGTTTTACAATAAATTAATCATTTTATGCTTTCCGTTTAAGTATTGAGGCATTCTAGCATCAATTCGGGGTTTTAGGGCCTAGAAGGGGTTCCCGGGAGTGGTTTAAGGCTAAAGAGGATTTACGGAAGGATCCATGAGCTCACTCCCTTGGAGTTTATGGCCTAAAGGCCACTCCTTGGGAGTTTACAGCCGTAAGCCCCCTAGGCTTGGCCGTAAGCTCATGTGGTCTTCCAAATTGCATGATTAAGGCCTTATTTCCCTTCCTTACTTTAATGGTATGTGTCTTGGACCAATATGGAGGGATTAAACTCTTGTTTTGTGACATTTTGGGGATTTTACGGCCAAGACTTGTTCTTGGGCCGTAAAATCCATTAAATCCTTCAAGATGGATGTTTAAATGGTACAACATGTTCTCATTCACCTTAGGTAAATCCTAGAAGTCCTTACAATGAGTTTTGGGACAATTTGGCATGAAATTTGGGGAGTTTACGGCCCAAGAATATCCTTGGCCGTAAACTCTTCATTTGGCCTCAAAATGGGAAGTTTAATGGTACAACATCCAAAGGCCTTAGCTAAATTCCTTACATGCATTTGAGGGGTTTTGGGACTTGTTTGACACAAAAACATGGGTGTTTACGGCCCAAGCTTAGCCTTGGCCGTAAACTCCTCTTTTTGCCATCAAATGATGTTGTTTGATGCATTTAAGCCTTCCTTGTTGTCAAGTCTAAATTTCCAAACACCCTAGATGAGTTTTTGGGACTTTAAACAAGGGTTTTTGGGGTGTTTGAGGTGTTTACGGCCTAAGCACAAGCTTGGGCCATAAACTACTTTTTAAGCTTTAATTCCTTGTGTTTTAGTGTCCAAACTCTCCTAGATTTATGCCTTAATTAGTCCATGAGCTTAAAGGAAGGAAAAACAAGGTCTTTGGCATGATTTTGGGGGTTTACGGCCTAAGGGGCTTCTTAGGCCGTAAACTCCATTTTGTTACTTGATTTCTATGATTTTAGACTCTAAATGCCGTAAGGTATGTTTAGATTAAGATAGGGAATGAGTCCTTACGTTCGGAAGTCGGAAATTCGCGGATTTGGGGTCGATTTCGGGTCTAGAGAGAGAAAGTAGTGAGAGAGAGGTGAAAGTGTGGTAAAAGAGTTCAATTGTAGTGTTCAGTCGTTTTTATATGTCTCAGGTATTGCACCCGATACACGGCTACCCGATGCTAAAGTTTAACGGGGTTAAAACATTTTACCCGGTGAAGTGGTTGAAAAGTAATATAACTCTATTTAGTTAAACGGGGTTAACATTTACAAGTTATAATTACTTATGATAATACCAGAACATATAATTAACTAGATATTTATTTATTGACAACCCAAACAATACTGAGAAATAACATATAGTGACGCATTCCGTTAGTGAAAATAGGGTTTGTAACGGCAATATATTTGGGGTTGTCACATTATCCCCCCGTTAGGGGAATTTCGTCCTGAAATTTAGAATTCATACAGATAAGAATTACAATACTACTACGCGAAGAGATGGGGGTATTTGAGTTTCATTTGGTCTTCACGTTCCCAAGTGAATTCCGGTCCTCGTTTGGCGTTCCACCGAACTTTCACAATTGGGATACGGCTTTGCTTTGTTCGTTTTACTTCTCGATCCATAATCTCCGCGGGCTCTTCCATGAATTTGAGGCTCTCATTGACCTCAATCTCGTCAAGGGGAATTACGAGTGTCTCGTCTGACAAGCATTTCTTCAAGTTAAAGACATGAAAGGTAGGGTGTATGTTGCTTAGTTCGTGAGGTAGGTTGAGTTTATAAGCTACGGGGCCGATTCTGGCGAGAATCTCAAAAGGCCCTATGTACCTTGGGTTTAACTTTCCACGCTTTCCAAAACGTATCGTGCCCTTCCAGGGTGAGACCTTCAATAGGACTCGATCTCCCACCTGGAATTCCAAAGGTTTTCTTCGTTTGTCGGCGTAGCTTTTCTGTCGATCCCTAGCGGCTTTTAGTCGTTCACGTATCTGCACAATCTTCTCGGTCGTTTCTCGAATGATCTCCGGACCAGTGAGAGAGCTGTCAGGGACTCTTCCTTTAGCTAGCTGAGTGTCACCCACCTCAGCCCAGCACAGAGGGGATCTACACTTACGGCCGTAGAGGTCTTCGAATGGGGCTGCCTTGATGCTCGTATGATAACTATTATTATAAGAAAATTCCACAAGAGGTAAGTGTGTGTCCCATGATTTGCCGAAGTCAATCACACAAGCTCGCAGCATATCTTCTAAGGGTTGTATCGTCCTCTCACTCTGTCCGTCGGTTTGCGGATGGTAGGCTGTACTCATGTCCAGCCTCGTCCCTAGTGCTTCTTGCAACAATTGCCAGAACCTAGAGGTGAATCTACTATCTCTGTATGAGATAATAGATATTGGGACGCCGTGCAGTCGTACTATTTCTTTAAGGTATATTCTAGTGAGTTTCTCCATCTTGTCCGTTTCTTTAATGGGTAGGAAGTGTGCGGACTTGGTCAACCTGTCAACAATGACCCAAATGGTATCTAATCCACCCGCTGTCTTGGGATGTTTGGTTATAAAGTCCATTGTGATCCGCTCCCACTTCCATTCTGGTATCTCAGGTTGTTGAAGGAGTCCCGATGGCTTTTGATATTCGACTTTAACCTTTGCGCAAGTAAGGCACTTACTCACAAAGGTGGCGATCTCCGCTTTCATGTTTGGCCACCAGTATTGCTTTTTGAGATCCAGATACATCTTATCTGAACCCGGGTGGATGGAGTAGCGAGTGTTATGCGCTTCCCTCATAACCAAATCTCTAAAACCTCCATGGCGCGGAGTCCAGATTCGGTCCATGAAGTAGTAGGCTCCGTCACCCTTAACCTCCAGATTTTTATCCATTCCGCGCAGAGATTCTCCCAACACGTTCTCGGGCTTTAAGGCTTCCAGCTGAGCCTCTTTGATCTGTGTGGAGAGATGCGAATGGATAGTCATCGTCAACGATTTGGTCTTTCGACCAGTATACTCCTTCCTGCTCAGTGCATCTGCTACTACATTGGCTTTTCCCGGGTGATATCTAATTTCATAGTCGTAATCGTTAAGTAGCTCGACCCATCGATGCTACCTCATGTTGAGTTCTTTTTGGTTCATTATGTGTTGAAGGCTTTTATGATCAGTGTACACCACACTCTTCGTCCCATATAAGTAGTGTCTCCAGATTTTTAGTGCAAAGACAACCGCTCCTAATTCGAGGTCGTGAGTAGTGTAGTTCGCCTCATGGGTCTTTAGCTGTCTCGAGGCATATGCGATAACCTTACCCCGTTGCATCAAGACACAACCGAGCCCCTGATTAGATGCATCACAGTATACAACAAAATCTTCTGTCCCTTCGGGAAGGGATAATACTGGTGCGGTGCATAGGGCTCGCTTCAGGGTTTGGAATGCCTTTTCCTGTCTTTCTTCCTAGTCGAACGGTACCCCTTTCTGTGTCAGCATAGTGAGAGGCTTCGCAATCCGAGAAAAGTTTTGAATGAATCTACGGTAGTAGCCAGCGAGGCCTAGAAATTGATGAATTTCTGTAGGCGTCTTCGGCGCTGACCAGTTCTCAATAGCTTTAATCTTGGAGGGATCCACATGAATTCCTTCCTCACTAACCACGTGACCTAAGAATTCAACTCTTCGGATCCAGAACTCGCACTTAGAGAACTTCGCATATAACTTTTTGGATCGCAACATTTCCAGGACTCGTCGTAAGTGATCCCTGTGTTCTTCCTCGCTCCGAGAGTAAACGAGGATACCGTCAATGAAGACGATGACGAACTGATCCAGGTATTGACGACACACTCTATTCATCAAGTCCATTAATACTGCAGGGGTGTTAGTCAGTCCAAAGGGCATCACTATGAACTCAAAATGTCCGTAGCGGGTTCGGAAAGCTGTCTTCGGAACATCTTCCTCAAGTACCCGTAACTGATGATACCCAGATCTAAGGTCAATCTTGGAGAAGTAACTTGCTCCTTGTAGTTGATCAAACAGATCGTCGATACGAGGGAGAGGGTAGCGATTTTTAACCGTGAGTTTATTGAGTTCTCTATAATCGATGCACATCCGGAACGATCCGTCTTTCTTCTTCACGAACAAGACCGGAGTTCCCCAAGGTGAGAAACTCGGTCTTATAAAGCCCTTGCTGAGCAGTTCGTTGAGTTGACCAGATAGTTCTTGCATTTCGGCGGGCGCTAGACGGTAGGGCGACTTAGCTACGGGGGTAGCTCCTGGAATTAGGTCGATTCTGAACTCAATCTGACGTTTGGGAGGTAGGCCGGGAAGATCCTCCGGAAAGACATCAGGGAAATCGCATACTACGGGAATGTCTTTTGGATCTTTCGATTTCTGGTTAGTGTCGACGACATGGGCAAGAAAGGCGCGATATTCCTTGCGTAAGTATTTCTGAGCCTGAACACTGGAGATGATACGAAGGCTCGTACTCGGCTTATCTCCATATATCAAGAGGGTTTCGTGATTCGGAAGGTTCAGACGAATGGCTTTGTCGGAACATAGGATATCGGCGCGATGGAGACTCAACCAATCCATACCAACAATGACATCGAAATTTTTGATTGAGACTGGCATAAGATCGATTGGAAATGAGTGATCGTCTAACATGAGAGTGCAACCTATGTAGATTTCGCTAGAGCTTTCCGTTTTCCCATTAGCCATTTCTACGACAAATGTTTCTTTTAGTGGTTGAGGGGTTTGTTTGAGTAAGTATTTAAAGTTATGATTCACGAAGCTTCTTTCTGCACCACTATCAAATAAGACACAGGCATAGGAGTTGTTGAGAAGAAACGTACCCGTGGCTACCGTGGGATCTGCCACCGCTTCATCGTGACCGATAGCGAGTAGCCTTCCAGTTCCTCCAGCATTTGTGGTCTTTGGACAGTTTCTCTTAAAATGATCCACCTCTCCACAGCCATAACAAGTTGGGGTCACTCCCGTACCAGAAACCTGCGTGATAGGTTTGGGAGGGGCCTTACAAAATCGGACAGTATGGCCCTTTCGACCGCAGTTGGAACACTGCAGTTCACGGCAGGGACCGTTGTGGTGGAAAGGGCACTTGGGACACTTGGGCAAGTTCCCACTGTAAGCTTTTGGCGGGGCTGGAGCAGCTGGAGTAGTCGGGGTGGTGGCAGCATGGACCGCCACAATTTGTTGATCCTTTGAGGAGGTTTGAGTTTTCTTTCCCTTCTTCTTATCCCATCGCTTCCTCTTTCCGTCAGATGAAGCGGGTGGTGCAGTGGTTGTTGTGATTACTGTTGCTGGAGTGGAGGAGATTTCGTGGTTGATCAGACTCTGGGCCAATTCCTTGGCGCTGTCAAAAGTTGTAGGGCGTGAAGCTAGAACATTTCCTCGATATGGAGGCACTAAACCCCAGATGTACCGTTCAATCTTCTTGCTTTCCGAGGGGATCATGTTGGGGCACATAGCTGCCAAGTCGCAAAACCTGGCCGTATAAGCCGTTATGTCAGTCCCCTTCATCTTGAGGTTCCAGAGTTCTTCCTCAAGTTTCTGAACTTCGCCTCTAGGGCAGTACTCTCCTCTCATGAGGTCTTTCAGGGTGTCCCAGCCCATAGCATTGGCTGTGACCAAGGAAAGTGAACTAACATGGCCGTTCCACCATGTCAAGGCCCTGTTAGTGAGGGTAGCAGTAGCGAACTTAATTTTGCTCTCTTCAGGGCAAGAGCACATCTCGAACACCGCTTCGGTTCTTTCGAACCATTGGGATAATGCCAGAATTCCTCCGGTACCGTTGAAGAAGGTAGGTTTACAGTTCATGAAATCCTTATATGTGCACCCCTGCACCCTTTGATGGACTTCACCGAACCTGGAGTTACCACCGCTCGCATCCCCATAATTCATTTGGGCCATGGCTGCTGTCACGGCCGCGGTCACCGCTGTTTGGAATAGCATCAGATCGATCTGTGGAGGAGGAGGTGGTGGAATAGGGGTTTGAGCTGCGGGCCTTCCTCTGGTGGGACGCTTTCGTGGAGGCATCCTTTACTGGAAGAATTATAGAAATGATAGCAATAGTAAGAGCCTATTGCGAATATAAATAGAGTGTTTCGTGGATTAAATCAACATAATCCAAGATCAGGATGAGAGCTATAGCAATAGAGAAATAAACTGCCAATATATTGGTATTAATGATGCAACACAAGTTCATGAAAATTTGACCTAGCAATAGGTCTTACATCATACCATAGAGAAAATGTTGGCAGTTTAGAGGTTTAATTAGAGTACTTTCAAGCTAGGAATGTTTACATATAATAGATCTACGGAACATAGAGTGAAAAGGTTAACCCATTTAACAAAAGATTGAGTTAACTAGACATCTTCTACTGGCGACGGTTGCTTGTTGGGCGAATCCTCAGATCTGCTAGTTGACGCATAACTTCTTGAAGGTGTCGATCATGAGTCCTTTGGCATGCACGGAGTTCTCTAACTTCGGCTCGGGATGCAGCCAGCTGGTGCTGCAGAGCCTCGTTGGTCCTCCTTGTCCTGTCCATGGCTTCTTCGAGTTGGCGGATGCGAACTGTGTTGAGATTTGAGTTGGCATCCACTTCTACAACTCGACCTATTGCAGCTTGACCTTGCTCGACATTCCTGGAAATCCTTCGGATCATGATGGGCAGAACCTGATCTGCTGATCCTCCTTCGTTTATGTTGTAGAAAATTCGGTCTCCATTGTATGGCATGGGCTGACCCTGCTCTTCGCTCCATCTGTGCAAGGATATGGCCCACATAGGAGTGGGGCCCTGAAATGTCGGACGGGGGTTGGGGTTCGGAACTCCGGGAGGTAGGTTATTAACTTCTGGCTCAGAGTCGGAGTTATCCGGAAAGCCTTCTGCTCGGTGATCATCCAAAGGGATTGGGTGATCATTGTCCGACTCTTCACTAAGCCATCCCCAATTACCCTGGTTTGGGTAGTACGGGTCGCCAGGAGGGTGGAAGCCAGCCATGGTATCTATGCGAGAAAAGGGGAAAAGAAGATTAATAGACGTACTAACCTAAATTATTTATAAGATGGTCGTCACGAGTCGGACCAATACTTGCATAATGCATACTAATTACATGTGACTGGGGCAGGATAGTCCGTCGAATAAGTGACCCTAACTCTAAATCCACAACCAAACAAGGAACAGGAAGTAAGGAAAAGATCACAGATTCTAAGTCTATAACGCCCTAGTCACATGTAACCGGAAAGTATCCATTTAGCAACTATTGCTCCATCAGTAACGCCCCTTTTTATTTCTCACAGATGTATGTTTTTAGCGGTACAGAATACTCCTATAGTATTCTAATGTTAACGTTATTGTGGTAGTGTTGGTAAGTTTTAGACTTGTTGTAACACCACAACCAAGCTTAGGCACATGCTAGTCACTCCCAGGAAAACGTATTTGATCAGGCTACATCCCCCTAAATGTGACTATATGTCTCTAAGCCCAATTGTGCTATCCAACAATCTTAATACTTTTGTTTTGTTCTAGGATGATACTGATTTTTGTGTTTTATAGTGATGTGTGTATATATATACTTAGTTAAATCTTTTAGATACTTAACAATATATATTCTTGGTCAGAGTGTCTTAGTCCCGAAGTGTTTATAGTTCGTATATCTTTTATAGGTTGATATACTTGATTCACTATAAACAATGCTCTGATACCAATCTGTCACACCCCAAAACCGATAACGGCGGAATACATTTCAGGGTGGATGACGTAGTGTACAGTATCATCACATTTGTATAATAGTAAAAGCAAGAAATATACAACCATTTCATTTACATAGTAAGTGTATTTACAGGTGTGTTTTGTAATGTTTGACAAACACCAAAAGTAAACAAAAATAAGAGATGGGTCTTGCATACTCCATCTTCTCCAAAAATGCTGCAGCTATACCCGTCTATCTTTGACCTGAAGATACAAGTTATTTTGAAAAGAATATCAGCATAAAGCTGGTGAGTTCATAAGAGTTTAGTGTGAATTCTTGTATATAAAATGCATTAGAATCATTAGTATGAAAACTGAAGTTTGTAATCATAAGTAGTGGTAAAACCTAGAAAATCCTATATTTTCCAGAACTGTATAGTAAATAAAAATCTTTAAGAAGTATATTGATTCTATCTTTGAAAGCCATTCATCGTAGAAGTGTAATAGTGACTCACCATTAAGTAAGGCAATATAGTGAGTTATTCTTGGAGTACATAATAGTGGTGCAGCATCCTTTAGTATTAGATACTTATTTACTTCGGGATATTACTTCATCTTTCTTTTAGTATTTTAGTGCGGTTATAGTGTCTTTCTTGTATGTTACCAATAGTGTGAGTAATAGCGGACCACCATGACCTTCCCTGTCATGCATAGTGTAGTAGAGTAAATGCATCCCTGGACCTGAGCGGCTCGGACTGAAGTTATCAGTCGGGATGTAATAGCGTCTTCCCCGTATAGATCTATACATATAGTGTCGTCTTCCTATCGGAAAACTCCGGGCGTAGTGTGTAGCGTATAGAGTATCCCGTAGTTGATTAACGAATTATCTCATGATTAGTACATTCTCTTGTATTATAGTGTAGTAGTCTTTTGTATAACTTGTATTGTATTATCTTATTAGTGTATTGCTTCATAATAGAGAGAATTATAGTAGTGTAGAGTAGTAGTTAAAACAAGGGATAGAGTCCTTAACTATACCTATTATAGTTAAATTAGTGTGTGTGGTTCTAGTTAGGTTAGTGATTTAGGCATCTAATGAAATAAGAAGTAATCATAACCCGTACTAATATACGAGATATATAACTAAGAAATCAATGACAGTCGGACGGATAACCACTACCCTAAGCCCACAATCAAACATGAAACAGGAAATAAGGCGAGCTATCGGTCCTAAGTCCTTCAAGTCTTACTTATATAAATATATTAGTATGGTTACATTTTTTATAAGGAGTTTTATTAAACAAAAGTGTTGTACGAAAGAAACATTTAAAGCTTGTTTATTTATCCAAGATAGTTTTGAAAACAATTGATTTATTTATAAAGCATAGTGATAAATCACATGTGATTTGAACTACAGGTTGTGAATCACATGTGATTAATTCTGTAATCTGAAAAATTGTCTTGTATAACTTTTCATAATCATGTATACCCAACTTGTAACTCCCCCCTAAAACATACAAAATATTTTAAAGGTTCATTAAAGGGGTATGAACTCACCTGAAATCGCGTAAATCGGGTGAATCGGGTAAATCGGGTAAGAGTGTCGGCTGAGCGTTTTGTTCCAAATAATGACTTGTACACCTTTAGGACCCTAATGTCATATGAAAATATGTGTTTTACAATAAATTAATCATTTTATGCTTTCCGTTTAAGTATTGAGGCATTCTAGCATCAATTCGGGGTTTTAGGGCCTAGAAGGGGTTCCTGGTAGTGGTTTAAGGCTAAAGAGGATTTACGGAAGGATCCATGAGCTCACTCCCTTGGAGTTTATGGCCTAAAGGCCACTCCTTGGGAGTTTACAGCCGTAAGCCCCCTAGGCTTGGCCGTAAGCTCATGTGGTCTTCCAAATTGCATGATTAAGGCCTTATTTCACTTCCTTACTTTAATGGTATGTGTCTTGGACCAATATGGAGGGATTAAACTCTTGTTTTGTGACATTTTGGGGAGTTTACGGCCAAGACTTGTTCTTGGGCCATAAACTCCATTAAATCCTTCAAGATGGATGTTTAAATGGTACAACATGTTCTCATTCACCTTAGGTAAATCCTAAAAGGCCTTACAATGAGTTTTGGGACAATTTGGCATGAAATTTGGGGAGTTTACGGCCCAAGAATATCCTTGGCCATAAACTCTTCATTTGGCCTCAAAATGGGAAGTTTAATGGTACAACATCCAAAGGCCTTAGCTAAATTCCTTACATGCATTTGAGGGGTTTTGGGACTTGTTTGACACAAAAACATGGGTGTTTACGGCCCAAGCTTAGCCTTGGCCGTAAACTCCTCTTTTTGCCATCAAATGATGTTGTTTGATGCATTTAAGCCTTCCTTGTTGTCAAGTCTAAATTTCCAAACACCCTAGATGAGTTTTTGGGACTTTAAACAACGGTTTTTGGGGTGTTTGAGGTGTTTACGGCCTAAGCACAAGCTTGGGCCATAAACTCCTTTTTAAGCTTTAATTCCTTGTGTTTTAGTGTCCAAACTCTCCTAGATTTATGCCTTAATTAGTCCATGAGCTTAAAGGAAGGAAAAACAAGGTCTTTGGCATGATTTTGGGGGTTTACGGCCTAAGGGGCTTCTTAGGCCGTAAACTCCATTTTGTTCCTTGATTTCTATTATTTTAGACTCTAAATGCAGTAAGGTATGTTTAGATTAAGATAGGGAATGAGTCCTTATGTTCGGAAGTCGGAAATTCGCGGATTTGGGGTCGATTTCGGGTCTAGAGAGAGAAAGTAGTGAGAGAGAGGTGAAAGTGTGGTAAAAGAGTTCAATTGTAGTGTTCAATCGTTTTTATATGTCTCGGGTATTGCACCCGATACACGGCTACCCAATGCTAAAGTTTAACGGGGTTAAAACTTTTTACCCGGGTGAAGTGGTTGAAAAGTAATATAACTCTATTTAGTTAAACAGGGTTAACATTTACAAGTTATAATTACTTATGATAATACCGGAACATATAATTAACTAGATATTTATTTATTGACGACCCAAACAATACTGAGAAATAACATATTGTGACGCATTCCGTTAGTGAAAATAGGGTTTGTAACAACAATATATTTGGGGTTGTTACACTATGGAGTTGCTTAACTCATAAGAGGATGTCCAAAATCAACCAAAGGGACAAAACTAGAAAACCTTAGCTAGATCTAGTGACTAAGATGGAAAGGTCCAAGCTATATACCTCCATAAGCTCCTCAAGGTTGACTATATGCAAATTCTTGAAGCCAAATGAGACTCCAAGCTTCCTTAACAACTTCTCCTTCTTGAATGATCTCTAAAATGGCCACAAAACTCACTCCTTAAGCTCAAAAACCCTCTTACACAATATCTCAACTATAGGCGGATGAAATGAGGCTAAAGAGACTGATAGGGTTTGGTCTAAGAGGCTAAAAGGTGTTTAAATTGGGGTTAAGTCCGAGATTTAGGGTTTTGGCCCTCAATTGCGTACGCCCGACGTACCCTTACGTACCCCCATCATACGTAAGGCTTCTTCGTGTTCCTTCTCCCATAGTACGCTAAGCGTACCCTTAGGTATGCCCAATGTATGAGAGGGACCATTTTTTCTAATTAATTCATTTCAAGGGTTTCAAAGGTGTACCTGATTTGGAGTGTTATAAAGGTTCTCCCATTTCCTTCACACCTCAACCCTTCTCTCTCTTTAACTTCTCTCTAAACCCCTCCCAACCCTTGGTACTTCCCAAGTGCTAAAAGGCGAGTCTCGGAGTGCTAGAAGGCTCTGAGAAGAAGAGCTTTCGGCTCGGAAGTCCAGCTCCCATAGAGCCTGGTGCCTAGCCAAACCTCCTAGTAAGTGAGTTATGCTTACCCTACTTATAACTTATGTTTAAGTTTAATGTCGTTATTATGAACTTATAAAAAATAAGTATATTATAAAATATAATATACAAAGTGTTATTATAATAAATTTTAAGTAGTCGCGGTACCGAGAATCTGGTTTGAATGGCCACATAGGGTTGTTGGATTTCAAAAGTGCTATAATGCCAAAATGGTCCTGCCCTCCAGTGTTTCATGCATGGCCCCTGTCTGTACATAGTGGTTAAAAAATATTGTTTAACACTTATAAAACAATATAGCTCATAAATAGTCGCAATAAATAGTATACTAAAATCTAGTGGTAATAATATTAGGTTTCATTGAAGGAAAATAGAATCGTTAGAAGCGAAGCGCTGCCCGAGTTTGGAATCTTCAATTTAACAATTAAGTGCATAGTTACTTTCATTTTACACATAGATATGAAGTATTTAACATAAATTACATGCTATGTGTGTATATTACTTGTGTTCTTGATATATATGCTGGATGAACCGAATATACATTTTTTATTTGATGTAAACTATACATGTATTTTATACCTATAAAAATATTGGGTAAAGATGGGTAGATGAATGATGAGGAATGAAAGATGATATAGATGAACATTTGTAGTTGCGCCACAATTTGTAGATGTTTTTGAACTACGACGTACTCTAAACATCCAAGCAGCTGCTCCTAAATGATAATATCGCCAGCTGCACCTAATAGAGAACATGATAATCCTAGCAGCTGCGCCTAAATGATAATATCGACAACTGCACCTAATAGAGAACATCATAATCATGGAGGATGTGCCTAAATGATAATATTGGAAGTTGTGAATAAAAGATAACAATGGCCGTTGTGCCATTGGTAGTGATGGACTTCATGCTTATTCCTTAGGACAATCCTTAGGAATGAATAAATGAAAAATAGATAATTCTTAGGGTAGATCCTTAAGAATAAATGAGATAATGGGGATGGGTAATTGGGTTAATTGTTTGACTATGAAACATAATAACTTTAATATTATAGGTTGAACCCATATGTACTCACCAGGTTTCCTAACCTGACCACTCAGTTTATTTGTATCACATGTATCGATATGAAGCTAGATTACACTAAGAGATTAAAGGGATGTAAATCACTAGTGTAAATGAATGTAAGGTTTGTTTATGCTTATGTTTCTGTATTGATGATGACATCCCAAAGTGTTAATATAAACAAAAATACATTTCTTCGGAAATGCTTTGATAACATATTTATCATGTTTTCTGGGAACAAATTCCACAATATTATTCTTTAAAATGAATACTTTGATTTTCAAATAAGCATAAATAAAATTTTTAAAATTACCTTGAACTTGGTGTGACAACCGTCAAAATTCAATTCGGTTCTAGATTTGAATAAACTTAGTTGCACATATAGGCACGAAACATACTAGACTTAGTAACTAGAAGTTAAGATATAACCTATTAGAAACTTGGAAACAATTAAAAACAGTGGATAATATGCTTGGATTTCACATTGATATGTGAATTCTACTACTACTTAACTGTAGAGACTATCCATATTCGGGTCACTCTTTGACTCGAACACCATTTCATTAATCATATACACACATCATGCACTTGACCTAGTAGTAAAAATTAGGTCAAAGTCTCATAGAAACTTAAGTCAAAGTTGAAGACTAGGACTAGTATACTTGATTCCTCAATTTCGCTTGAATCTCGGAATCACTACATAGAAAATGCCAATAAACTGATAAAAATAAATTACAAACATTATTTATAACTGTAAAAGAGTTATAATACCATATGATAAGTTAAAGTCTCAAATATTCTGTTTATTTTGATATCCAAAGATTTACAAACTCTAAAAAACCCAAAAACTTAAATTTTATAAAGTTTAGCGTCAAGAATTCTATAAAAATAGTTATGAAACTTATAATATGATCTCATAATAATAAAAATTATGAAAATGCATTTAAGGAAAATAAAATTAAGTCATTAACATTTACTTTTAATTTATAAGCCAAAACCAAGGTTTTGTGGATAAAAGCTAGGTTAAGTTGTATATTTTCTAAAATTTTGATATTTTTTATAAAGGATTTAATTATTATAAAGAGAAAACAGTAATAGAGGGTATTATACCTCAAAAAGTCGGATCTCTCCCTCCCTCTCTCTCTCTCTCTCTCTCTCTCTCCTCTCTCCTCTCTCTCCTCTTGCCAACACACACAATCAATTCCTTTCCATTTCTCCATATTTCACTTTCTCTCTCACACTCCCTCACTTCATTTTCTCTTTATTTTCTTTTCCTCTCTCCACCAACCATGAAATTTCCAGAGAATAGGACCCAAAAACACTCCTTAAACTTGAAATGTTCATCATCTAGGAGTTTTCTTAACGGTAAATCCGAAAATCCTTCAATCTCCTTCACTTTTCTTTCTAGTTTTAAAGGTTTTTCTTAGACTTTCTCCTTATTCTACTCCATTCTTTGGTAAAATCATGAACACTTACTCAAACTCACAGTTTTGATGATGATGGTGGTAGGATTTCACCCAAAAACAACATGCATGTTGTAAATGGTGAAATCCAAGGACCAAAAGCTAAGTCGAAATCAACATAATGCACTTTTTCTACAAGTTTTGGGTGAAAAACACCACATGCATCCAAAGTTTTCTATCAAAAATAATTTTGAAAATTTCAAACTAATGAATGGTCTCAAACAAACATGCATGTGATAATCTTCAAGCTTAGATGCTAGATGATCAAAGTATGTTGTTAAAAAGCTTTCAAATATGTTCATGAAGGATTTATTTCCAAATAAATATCTGAAACTACTTTTCTGACCAAATCCGATTTTTCCCAGATTCCCATCAACAAAATGAGATGTTCAACAAATTTTCAGAAAATAATTCATTTATCTCGAATTATTATAATTATTGAAATAAAATAGGGCAATAAATCATATAAAATATTTTTTAGGGTCTATAAATCCTAGGTAAATTTGTGGATGACCCATATGCTAAATAATGACCCCACATTAAATTTCATCGGTTTTTGTTACTGTTTAATATGGTTTTGATTTTTTTTTTGTCTCCAATAAATCATAAAACCATTTTAGAGAATGTGAAAGTGATATATAAAAATCTTCACACCTTATCATCTATGTTGAACACTTAGAAAAAAAATTTCAGAATTTTTCATAATGCATTCCTATTTTTCCCTGATATTTGTATTTATAATGGATTAAAAACAGGAAAAATAATTTTACTCATCCAAAATTCATGAAATATTACCAGAACACCTTGTGGTACATTAGGAGGCTACATAAAAAGTTTGATGAATTTTCTCTTCTGTATACTATTTTTCTCCTGTTTTCTAAGATTAAGTACACTTAAATCCACAAAATCGGATTTTAGTAGATAAAAACCACATTTGGGATTTTTCCTAGATTATTTACACTGTAAATAAACTTTACAAAATTTTGGTAATTTACTTTAACTGTTTAATAATTATTCTCCAATTAATGATTATTTAAGAGGATAAAACAAAGAAAAATAGAAAGATTATTTGAAAAATAACTTTTTTATTTTTCACAGCTTCTACATGTATAACAACAGTGTTTCAAAAATTTTGTGCAGTTTTGGAAACTGGTTTCTATTTATTTTAAATTTTATTAGAATAAATGCACAAAAATCATAAAATTTGGATAAACAGTTTAGAAATCTATTTTTATATTTTTCCCAGGTTAAGAATGTCTAATAACAGTATTATAAAAAGTTTGGGCAATTTTGGAAATTGTTTTCTATTTATCCCCATTTTTATTAGAATAAATGTTTAAAAATCATAAAATTGGGTTAATCCATTTAGAAACCGATTTGTATAACTTTTCCAGCTTAAGTATGTGTAATGACATTATTATAAAAAGTTTTTGGTATTTTCTTAACTGATTTCTATTTTTTCATGAATTTGTATCTATTTAGAGAATTAAATACATGAAAAATGGTTATACATATCCATAATCCATGAAAATTTATCTAGAAGTCTTTTAATACATTTAGAACCAAAATCTGAATTTTGGTAATTTTGATTAACTGTTTAGTATTTTGTTATGATTTTATCGTTATTCAAAAAAATAAAATCATGAAAAATAGTCCGACAAATCAAAAATCCAAGAAAATTTATCTTGAGGTCTTTGACTTCAATTAAAACTGAAATGCAAACTTTGGGAAGTTTTAGAACTAAATTAATTTAGGTTTTGAATATTTAATCATTAGAACACCTCTTAAAATGTTAAATGTTAGCATTTCAATAATGTGAAATTTCCACTTAAATTGCTATATAACAATTGATTCATTGAAATTTAATTTTCATAGAAAAATTTTTGTAACTTATCAATATTAAATTTTGACCTATTATTTGCATAATTCTATTGTAGTAGTAAGTATACTAGTGTTAGATTTTGATTAGAGACTCACTAGCGAATACCATTATTATAGGAATCGATAGTGGTACGAGTGGAGCGTAGTCAAGGCACCATTTGCATCATCTCAATGCACTGTGAGTATTCACGCACTCCCTTATTTTCAGTTTTTATGTTTTGGGGTGGAAAAGCATGTCCTAAACTATTTATGTTCGTTATATTAATTTGACTCGTATAAACTTAATTGCTATATTTTGCATATTGTGAGTATTCACCACTCCCTTATTTTTGGTTTTTAAATGTTTTGGGGTGGAAAAGAATGTCCTAAACTATTTATGTTCGTTGTATTTAATTGACTCGTATAAACTTGACTACTATATTTTGCATATAGTGAGTATTCACACACTCCCCTATTTTCAGTTTTTATGTTTTGGGGTGGAAAAGCATGTCCCGGAAAACTATTATTTGTTCGTTGTATTTAAATTGATTTGTATCAAACATGATTGCTATTTTATTACTATATCTCCCTATCTACGTCTATGCAACACGGAACATGAGAACTTATCGTTTGTAACACCCCGTTCTTTAAATGTTTAGCTATGAGTCCCTGTGATTTAAGAGGAAGGGTAATTCTAGTCCTTTTTTGGGAAATGGGTTTCATCCGAGAAGGTTTCGGGCTGGTGTATGTTGTTAGAAGCATTGGGCTTCTCGTCACCCTTGTATGAATGTAAGGTTATTTGGGAGCGGGTTTAGAGTAGAGGAGTTGCGGCGTTTTGAAGATGATCATTGTTATAGCTCTTTGTGAAATAAGTGGGAAAGGTCCCATGCATGCATGAGTTTTTGGGTTATGGATGGGTACGCCCAGCGTAAGCTGGACGTACGCCCAGCGTAGTGGCGAGAAGTGTGCGGGGTGGCCGGGTGAGTATGCCCAACGTACTAGAGGTACGCCCAGCGTACTCTCAGAAACCCCAAACCCTAATTTAGGGTCAACCACTATATAAGGAACATGTTGGTTCATACCCTAGCCTCCATAAGCTCATCCTCAACCTCAGAAACCCTAGAAACTCGTATTCTTTCCATTGTTCGGTTTGTTTGACCTTGGAAAGCTCATTTTGACAAAAGAAAGGCTAGAAGGAGAAAGGAGAAGTTGTCAAGGAAGAAGAGGAACAATTGGAGCTTGTAGATCTGAAGAGATACCATCCTTTGGAGCTTGTTTGAGGTATAAAGCTTCTTGATTGCCATCTATTTTGCATAGATCTAAGTGTTGTGGAGTTTTTAGCATCTTTCTTGTCCCAAAGTTCTCATCTTGATTCATGCTTTGTGTTGGCCGAGATTATCTATCCTTTCAGACCTTTGGAGAGGTCTTGAGTGAGAAAAATGAGGTCCCAAGGGCGGTAGTTGTTCCATGTGTGAGAAACATAGGTCTTAATGGATTAAGACCTTGGATTAAGAGCTTTATGGACGTCCCAAGTGATAAAGTTTGAGACTTTATGAGTTCTAATCATATTTGGCTTAAGGATCTGAAGTTTGGGCTTAAGAGCTTAAACCATTAAGTCATTATGTGAAATTGTTGAGCATCAGGGTTACGCCCCGCGTAGCGGGCCAGAGCCCCGATCCCCTTTTTGCAAATCATGCTGTACGCCCCGCGTACCAAGGAGGGTACGCCTAGTGTACTCCCCCTGTTGGACTTTCATATTGGGCCTTAGAGTTTGGGCTGTTTTTGGGTTGTTGGTTTTAAGGGCCATGACTGGGAATTTATGGATGGATTATTTTGGGCCCAATTATTGTTATGGACATTGGATCTAGGCCCGTTTGGTGAGGTGGGCCCAATTTGGTAAATTGGGCCAATATTGAACTTTGTATAAGATTTGGACTTTGGTCTTGGCCCGATAAGTGAATGTATGCTTGGCTTAATGATTATTTTGTTATGATGGCTAGTTCTGGATTTGTGGTGAGTTGGTGATTCTAGAGTCTCCTTCTTCAGTTCAGAGTATCGGCATTCGCGAGGTGAGTTATCCTCACTATATCGACAGGGTCTAAGGCACCAAGGCCAGCCCTTATTGGATTGAGATTCAGATATTTTTTGTTATGTTATTGCTTGATATGTCTGCATCCTGGTAGCTAGGATGGTATATGTTAGAGACCTGGTTAAGGTTGGTTTCCTGATATGTAAAGTAATGCTATGCTAGTGACCGGTTAGGTCGGTATCCTGGTTAGGATGATGATATGTTACGTGATCTGCTTGATCGGCTTGCTGACTATGAACAATTATATGATTGTATGTTATGTTCCCATGGTTGTTTGGACTGGAGTTGGGTTGAGGCGGTCCTGCTTTGTGGTGTAGGCCAAGATACCTAGGGCGGACCGGTTGTTCCGAAGGCCCAACGAGTAGTCCGAATAGGCTATAGGCCCCACCGGGGCGAACCAGACGTGCCGAGGCTCGGAGAGTGGACCAGGTCGACTGAAGGCCCGATGCGGGCGGACCAGTCATACTGTAGACTCAGATGGTGGACCAGGTGGGTTGAAGGCCCGGTGCGGGTGGACCAACCACACTGTAGACTCGAGGGACATGACTAGACTCGGAGGGTGGACACGGTGGACTGAAGGCCCGATACGACGGACCAGTCACACAGTAGACCCGATATGTTTTGGACTGGAAGGTCGTAGCCTGGAAGGGTGTATATGTGGTTGGTATTTTGGGGGTATCTCACTAAGCTTTCGGGCTTACAGTTGTGGTTTAAATGTTTTTTAGGTTCTTCAGGAGACCGTGGTAAGGCGAAGGCGTGATCGTACCGGTCCTCATGTTTATGTTTATGACATGGTTCTGGGAATACTCTGATAATAAATGTGTTGAAAACCTTTTTGTAATAACATTATTAAAATAGGTTGTTTTTGAAAAGTTTAAATTTTTTTGAAATTTTTGGTCGTTACAAGTTGGTATCAGAGCCTTGGTTTGAGTGAATTGGAGGAACATTCGTGTGAATCCAGTCTCAAATCAATGAGAGTTTTTAAAAGAGAATTTAAAATGGTTTTCAAATTAAGTGAAAAGAGGATGCGGAGATACGATCAGCCGGAGCCAGTAAGTGACCCCAAAATACCATACATGATTTTTGTTTTTGAGCTTTGATAGAACAGCATGCTAGTACTAGGCTAGGGATCTTCGGGATTTCATGATAATGTTGCCTGTTTTCTAATGCCTGCTAGCCTAGGGTTTCACTCTGTATGAGATTTCCAGTGTTCCTCTAGGAGTGAGGATTGAGCGCTTTCTATCTATATTTGTCACTAGGGCGTTGTGGTAGTACTTCATACAAATATGGGTAGGTGTGGAAGGTAGTATGGGCCCGTACTACTGAAAGCACAGGACCCATACGCGTATCAGGGAAACCATGACATCTAGGGTTGGGTTGAGAGTTGGTCCCCGTGGTAGTGGGAAGTGTCTGAGATTTTGTGGTTTATTTTCAGTATGGAGATTTCGAGGCACGCTGGGAGTGGATCCGGGTCAGGATCGGGAGCAGGAGAGGGAGTTCTGGGTGGGTCAGTACTGCTTGAGGTTATCAGACAGATGAGCACGTGCGAGTTGGATGCGAGGATTCGTGAGATCCTGCATGATGAGGTTGTTGTGTTGTTCCGGGCCGAGCTGCCGGAACTGTTAAGGCTCGGGGCAAAGGATTGCTGGAGATTGACCATGGGGTCATACTCGGATGTGCAGAGGGCTGCGATTTCATGGGATCAGTTCAAAGAGATGTTCAACACTCGTTATGTTCCGCAGGTCGAGAGGGAGAGGTTGGCTTAGGAGTTCCTTGAGCTGAAGCAGGATTCGGAGTCGGTGACAAAGATCACTAGGATGTTTACTGAGAGGGTGATGTTTTGGCCTGAGTTCGCTTCGAAGCAGGCTCAGATGTCCCGATATCTGAGTATACTGAAGAGAGATATCAGAAAGTTTGTATCCGCACAGAGGTGCAAGACTTTGTTGGAGTTGCAGGAGGCCACCAGGCGGCATGAGTTAGAGATTGAGTTGTAGTTGCGTGAGCTGAGGCAAGCTCGGGTGCAGTCGCAGCCGACGACGAAATGGTCTAAGACCGTTGATTCCAGGATGGGAGATCAGGGCAGCCACGTTTGTGAGAAGTGTGGGAGGGGTCACATCGGAGTTTGTCGGTCTGGTGGTGCATGCCGCAAGTGCGGAAAAGAGGGGCACTATGCGAGGGATTATCGGCAGTCAGTGCCGGTTCGGGATTTGAGGATTTGTTATCATTGTCATCAGGTTGGGCACTTGAGGGTCAATTGCCCACAGCTTGCTGCAGGACCGGTGCAGGCTCCAACACCGACCACTTTGAGGATCACAGGTGGAGGCCAGGGGGGAGCGGAGCCCCCAAGGGCTCAGGGCCGTGTTTTTCAGCTTTCAGCAGAGGCGGTCAGAGCAGTTCTGGATGCAGCTGCGGGTATGTTCCTTTCTTGATATCTTGTTATCTTGTGATTATTATGGAAGTATTATTATCTGCTGGTCTCGTTGTGTAAATTTTCGTTTTGGTATCCGTTGTTCCTTGAGGGTTTGGTATGGTTATGGGGGAGTGTTTCGGGTTTTTGTTGGTTACCATTCGTGAGGGTTAATTAGTGGAAATATGGCGTTGGTTTGAATATCGGGTAGCATCTGCAGTCTGAGGAGTGGTTAGCTGAAGATTGTGTTTCTTTTGAGCGGGATGATCACTGTGGAAATTCCCCGGATGGTCGATAGGCTTGAGAGGTTGTTTTGTAACACCCCGTTCATTAAATGTTTAATTATAAGTCCCTTAGATTTAAGAGGAAGGGTAATTTTGGTCCTTTTGCGAGAAATGAGTTCATCCAAGAAGGTGTCGGGCTGGTGTATGTGTTTGAAGCATTTGGGCTTCCGTCACCCCCGTATGAATGTAAAGTTATTTGGGAGCGGGTTTAAATTAGAGGAGTTGCGGTGTCTTGAAGTTGATCATTGTTGTACTTCTTTGTGGAGTAAGTCTAGAAAAGGTCCCATGCATGCATGAAATTAATTGTGAAGTTTGGCTGGGTACGCCCAGCGTAATAGGGTGAATGATGCGGGTTGGCCGGGTGAGTACGCCTAGCGTACTAGAGGTACGCCCAGCGTACTCTCAGAAACTCCAAACCCTAATTTAGAGTCAGCCACTATATAAGGAACATGGTGGTTCACCCCTTAGCCTCCTTATACTCATCCTTAACCTCAGAAAACCCTAGAAGACCCTTATTCCTCCATTGTTGGGTGTGTTCGACCTTGGGAAACTCTTTTTGGAAAAAGAAAGGCTTGAAGGAGAAAAGAGGAGTTGTCAAAGAAGAAGAAGAACGTGTGGGGCTTGTAGATCTGAAGAGATACCACCCTTTAGAGCTTGTTTGAGGTATAAAGTTTCTTGCTTGTCCTTCATATGGCATAGATCTATGTATTTTGAAGCTTTGTCACCATTCTTTTCCTAAAACTCCTCACCTTGTTGCATATTTCGATTCGGTCAAGATTATCTTTCCTTTCAGACCTTTGGAGAGGTCTTGAGTGATAAAAATGAGGTCCCAAGGGCTGTGGTTGTTCCATGTATGAGATATATAGGTCTTAATGGATTATGACCTTGGATTTAGAGCTTAAGGACGTCCCAAGTGATAAAGTCTGAGACTTTATGAATTCTAATCATATTTGACCTATGGATCTGAAGTTTGGGCTTAAGAGCTTAAGCCATTAAGAGGTTAAAAGGACCTTATCAGCACTGCAGTTACGCCCCGCGTAACCTCTGAGTACGCCCCGCATAGCGGGCCAGTGCCCCGTTTTCTTTTGGTGATCATTGCAGTACGCCCAACGTACCAAGGAGGGTACACACAACGTACTCTTGCTGTGGACTTCAATTTTGGGCCATTTGTGGGTTGTTGGTGTTTGGGCCAAGTGTGGAAATTATGAATAGAGTATTTTGGGCCCAATTAATGTTATGGACATTGGATCTAGGCCCATTTGGTGAAGTGGGCCCAATTTGGTAAATTGGGCCAATGTTGGACTTTGAATGAGATTTGGAATTTGGTCTTGGCCGATAAGTGTAAGTATGATTGACCTTATGTTTGTTTTGTGATGATGGTTAGTTCGGGATTTGCGGTGAGTTGGTGATTCGAGAGTCTGCTTCTTCAGTTCAGAGTATCGACATTAGCGAGGTGAGTTATCTTCACTATATCGACAGGGTCTAAGGCACCAAGGCCGGCCCTTTATTCGATTGAGATTCGAATATGGTTGTTATGTTATTGCTCGATATGTCTGCATCCTGGTAGCTAGGATGGTATATGCTAGAGACCTGGTTAAGGTTGATTTCCCGATATGTAGAGTGATGCTATGCTAGTGACCGGTTAGGTCGTTATCCTGGTGAGGGTAATGATATGTTATGTGATTTACTTGATCAGTTTGTGGACTATGACTGTTATATGATTGTATGTTATGTGCACATAGTTGTTTGGACTAGAGTTGGGTTGAGGCGGGTCCTGCTTTGTGGTGTAGGCCAAGATACCCAGGGTGGACCGGTTGTTCCGAAGGCCCAACGAGCGGTCCGGATAGGCTGTAGGCCCCACGAGGGCGGACCAGACATGTCGAGGCTCAGAGAGTGGACCAGGCCGACTGAAGGCCCGATGCGGGCAGACCAGTCATAGTGTAGACTCGGAGAGTGGACCAAGTGGGTTGAAGGCCCGGTGCGGGCGGACCAACCACACTGCAGACTCGAAGGACATGACTAGACACGGAGGGTGGACTGAAGGCCGATACAACGGACCAGTGACATAATAGACCGATATGCATGGCTGTTCTACGTTTTGTTATGTTATGTATGCTATTTATGTTATGGGCCGGAAGGTCGTAGCCTGGAAGGGCGTATATGTTGTTGGTATTTTGGGGGTATCTCACTAAGCTTTCGGGCTTACAGTTGTGGTTTAAATGTTTTTCAGGTTCTTCAGGAGACCGTGGCAAGGCGAAGGCGTGATTGTACCGCTCCTCGTGCTTATGTTTATGGCATGATTATGGGAATACTCTGATAATAATTGTGTTGAAAACCTTTTTTTAACAACGTTATTAAAATGGATTGTTTTTGAAAAGTTTAAATTGTGTTGAAATTTTTGGTCGTTACATGTTTAGCTGCTTGGGATTCAGCGGTATTTCTGTCAGCCGAGAGCAGGCTGGTATGGGTGAGTAGCAGGCATGCGGGGCGGGATACAGACCTATGGCAGTGATTGTGAAGGGCCTGGGATCAGGCTGGGATCGAGTATGTATGATGGAGATAGAGTTCATAACCCTTAGAGGGCTAGAACAGTATGCATGGGAGGATTTACCGGAGAGATAACTCGGAATGTTGGATGCTAGTTGAGCGGTCCGGATAGACTGAAGGCCGGTAGGCGTACCAGTCAGGCCGAAGGCTCGGAGAATGGTCCATCCAAACAGAAGGCCCTGGAGGGCGGTCCAGATTGGCTGAAGGTTCTGAGAGTGGTCCAGATTGGCTGAAGGCCTGGTAAGCCGGTCCAATCATGCTGAAGACTCTGCAGGTATTGTTAGATCAGTTTGAGGAAATGGGTTGAGTATGTTATGATGTGTTAGCATTAAAAGGTCTGGCCCCGGGTATTGATCTTGATTGGTGGTGGTAGTGCATGGACTCGAGAGTCCTTGCGAGCAGATTCAGGACATGTGTGTTGCATGGATAGCGGTTATGTTATAAGGGAGTGTAAATTTGCGAAAGTGGAAGTAGCAGCGCAGGGTTATGATTGGAGTGGTCCAATTATGGTCATTGAGCAGCGTGATTGCGGCAGTGGTATGGGATCACATCCGGTTTGGATGGTTGCTGAGGCTCGGCAGGAATGCATGGGTGGAATCTTAGATTTCTAGATAGATTTTATTTTAAGTGGTGAAAATTCATCCGGAAGGATGTTTGGAAGTGTCATCAGTGTATCCGGGTTTTCCTAACCCGAGGACACTAGAGCCAGTTCGGTATGGTTATGAGATTGCGGTGGAGAACTCGTGGGAGTTGCTCTGAGGCTGAAGCATGTGTCATCCTGTCGGCAAGAAAGGCAAAGTTGGGTTTCGGATTTCGATGGTTGAATCTTGAGGAACCGGGTCCGGTGAATGCCAGGCGATGCATTGCGGGGGTAGTTCTGGAGTAGAGTTGTCGCAGGCTTCGAGGACGAAGCCTTATTTAAGTGGGGGAGAATTGTAACACCCCGTTCTTTAAATGTTTAGTTATGAGTCCCTGTGATTTAAGAGGAAGGGTAATTCTAGTCCTTTTTTGGGAAATGGGTTTCATCCGAGAAGGTTTCGGGCTGGTGTATGTTGTTAGAAGCATTGGGCTTCTCGTCACCCTCGTATGAATGTAAGTGGTAAAGGTCCCATGCATGCATGCCATGCATGCATGAGTTATTGGGTTATGGCTGGGTACGCCCAGCGTAAGCTGGACGTACGCCCAGTGTAGTGGCGAGAAGTGTGCGGGGTGGACGGGTGAGTACGCCCAGTGTACTAGAGGTACACCCAGCGTACTCTCAGAAACCCCAAACCTTAATTTAGGGCCAACCACTATATAAGAAAGATGTTGGTTCATACCCTAGCCTCCATAAGCTCATCCTCAACCTCAGAAACCCTAGAAACTCGTATTCTTTCCATTGTTCGGTTTGTTTGACCTTGGAAAGCTCATTTTGACAAAAGAAAGGCTAGAAGGAGAAAGGAGAAGTTGTCAAGGAAGAAGAGGAACAATTGGAGCTTGTAGATCTGAAGAGATACCATCCTTTGGAGCTTGTTTGAGGTATAAAGCTTCTTGATTGCCATCTATTTTGCATAGATCTAAGTGTTGTGGAGTTTTTAGCATCTTTCTTGTCCCAAAGTTCTCATCTTGATTCATGCTTTGTGTTGGCCGAGATTATCTATCCTTTCAGACCTTTGGAGAGGTCTTGAGTGAGAAAAATGAGGTCCCAAGGGCGGTAGTTGTTCCATGTGTGAGAAACATAGGTCTTAATGGATTAAGACCTTGGATTAAGAGCTTTATGGACGTCCCAAGTGATAAAGTTTGAGACTTTATGAATTCTAATCATATTTGGCCTAAGGATCTGAAGTTTGGGCTTAAGAACTTAAACCATTAAGTTATTATGTGAAATTGTTGAGCATCAGGGTTACGCCCCGCGTAACCCCTGAGTACGCCGCATGTAGCGGGCCATAGCCCCGATCCCCTTTTTGCGAGTCATGTTGTACGCCCCACATACCAAGGAGGGTACGCCCAGCATACTCCCCCTGTTGGACTTTCATATTGGGCCTTAGAGTTTGGGCTGTTTTTGGGTTGTTGGTTTATGGGCCATGATTGGGAATTTATGGATGGATTATTTTGGGCCCAATTATTGTTATGGACATTGGATCTAGGCCCGTTTGGTGAAGTGGGCCTAATTTGGTAAATTGGGCCAATATTGGACTTTGTATAAGATTTGGACTTTGGTCTTGGCCCGATAAGTGAATGTATGCTTGGCTTAATGATTATTTTGTTATGATGGCTAGTTCGGGATTTGCGGTGAGTTGGTGATTCGAGAGTCTGCTTCTTCAGTTTAGAGTATCGGCATTCGCGAGGTGAGTTATCCTCACTAAATCGATAGGGTCTAAGGCACCAAGGCCGGCCCTTATTGGATTGAGATTCAGATATTTGTTGTTATGTTATTGCTTGATATGTCTGCATCCTAGTAGCTAGGATGGTATATGTTAGAGACCTGGTTAAGGTCGGTTTCCTGATATGTAGGGTGATGCTATGCTAGTGATCGGTTAGGTCGGTATCCTGGTTAGGATGATGATATGTTACATGATCTACTTGATCGGCTTGCTGACTATGAACTGTTATATGATTGTATGTTATGTGTACATGGTTGTTTGGACTGGAGTTGGGTTGAGGCGGTCCTGCTTTGTGCTGTAGGCCAAGATACGCAGGGCAGACCGGTTATTCCGATGTCCCAACGAGCAGTCCGGATAGGCTGTAGGCCCCACGAGGGTGGACCAGACGTGCCGAGGCTCGGAGAGTGGACTAGGCCGACTGAAGGCCCGATGCGGGCGAACCAGTCATACTGTAGACTTGGAGAGTGGACCACGTGGGTTGAAGGCCCGGTGCGGGCGGACCAACCACACTGTAGACTCGAGGGACATGACTAGACTTGGAGGGTGGACCCGGTGGATTGAAGGCCCGATACAGCGGAGCAGTCACACAGTAGACCTGATATGCATGGCTATTCTATGTTATGTTATGTTATGTATGCTATTTATGTTATGGGACGGAAGGCACTATGTTATAGGCCGGAAGGCAATATGTTTCGGACCGGAAGGTCGTAGCCTGGAAGGGCGTATATGTGGTTGGTATTTTGGGGGTATCTCACTAAGCTTTCGGGCTTACAGTTGTGGTTTAAATGTTTTTCAGGTTCTTCAGGAGAGCGTGGTATGGCGAAGGCGTGATCGTACCGCTCCTCGTGTTTATGTTTATGACATGGTTCTGGGAATACTCTGATAATAAATGTATTAAAAACCTTTTTGTAATAACATTATTAAAATGGGTTGTTTTTGAAAAGTTTAAATTTTGTTGAAATTTTTGGTCGTTACCCTTAAGGCCTTCCCTTACACTTTTCTCTAACCATTAACTCTTTGAGCCAATGGTCATTGTGGATAGCGCTATTAGGAATTGACAACTCCTCACTCGCTCGATTGCTGGAGTGCATGATACCATATAATCTATGGAACGATAAGCATAGATCTTGATAGGGCTTCAGTTATAGGCTTGGTTGAGAACTCATTGTTTGCTCATACACATACAAACTCGTTACTTATTATAGCAATAAACTTTGTATCTCATTATAACAACGAACGTTTGTTACTAAATACTTATTTACTTGTTTTAGCAACAAACTTGGTTGCTTCTTATAGTAACAAATTTGTTTGCTCCTTGTAGCAATGAAACTTCATTACTCATTTTAGTAACAAACTTTATTTCCCATGAGGATATGAACGCTGCATCTCTTTTGGGCAACATACTTTATTTCTCATGATGACAATGAACTTTGTTTACACAAACTTATTTACTTATTTTAGCAATATATTTCTATCTATGGAAACTTATATCAAAATTTTGATTTCGATTCATGAAACCAATATTATTTTTAAATCTGTGAGTACTCACCAACAATTTTTATAGTTGATGCTCGTTTTACATGCTTTTTCAGGAATCATCGAGTAAGTGCCACTTAGGGACACTTAACTTTTAGGAGCATTTGCATGTGTTGTATTTCAATTTACATTGTAATTTCTTTTAAAAGTTGTTCAAATCCATTGTAAAATTGTGATGACTTCATGTAGTATCGCAATAATTGAATACATAGTAAAGAAAGTAATACAACCATCATATATATATATAATTTAAAAGTTTACATTGTTGAAAGGTACTTGTTTCAAAAACAAATTACAATATGATGTCAAAATGAAATTAAACTAACGCTGCAATGTCCCTTCTTCAAAAGCTGTAGTTTACATGTATTACTGGATCCCTGACAAATACAAGTGGTTTTGAAAGAGTAGGTCAGCATTTAAGATGGTGAGTTCATAATTATTTAGTGACAATGTTTATATGAAATAGAATGAAATGGTTTGTACATGTTTAAAAGTTCCTAGAAAATCCCATATTTTCTACTATAGTAGATGATAGTTTGATTGTTCCAAAACTGTAATGCAATAGTGCTTTTCATGCTTAAAATAGTAGGTTTATGTATAAATTGTTTAAGGAATTTAAAAAAACCCCGTAAATCAATGTGTTTTTAATACTCCATGTGAGTCTTATAACCATACTATTTGACCAGGATGCCTATAACAACGTTCTTCAGGCGTTGGAAAGTTATGACGTTTGTCACCCTAGGCCTGCCGACCTAGCTGTAGCTAACAACTTAGGTGTAGGATTGCCAATCCCGTATACATCTATACTGTTGGGTATTTGGTGTTGCATCTTGGGCTCGTCTCTTAGCCCATTTTATATCCGGTATGGGCCTGTCCATCCGTGACTTGTTTTTGTTAGGGTTTGTGTATTAATAGATACTTGCGTGCATCTTTTCAAGAACTGATAGATCGTTTTTACGTGTGATTAAGAAGATCACTTTTGTAACCCTAAAATTCTCTACAGCGGAAGTTCTTAATCGAGCTCTGCTGGGGATTGAACGTTCTAATCATTCGACTCATTCAGATCCATACTTGAGTATTGTTTCATTGTTTTACTTTCATTATCTACCTGTTACAAAGATCTAATCGATCAAAGAGTTAATAAATCTCATTAATTGGTATCAGAGCAGGAGGCTATGTAATTCATACACATCTCTTCTGTGAAAGAAGTTGTTAGGGTTTATTCCACATTTACAGATATTTATTGAGCCGTCACTCCATAATTGACGTATCTCATTACTTATTCGTTTTGCCCTAATATTATATATTACAAGTTTGATCTTTCAAACAGGTTAAACGATCAAGCATGGACGATTCTCAATCTAATCATATCAACATCTCAAACAGTATTGGATGAACAACAAAGACTCCTATTCTTTACGATCAAGATTATGAAGTTTGGGCGCATCACTTTGAAGATTACATCAGTGGATCGGAAGAAAATGGGTATCTTGTATGGGAAGCTATTGTGTCAGGACCATTCGCTCACTCAGGAACATCCAGAATTATTAAAACTCAGAAAGAGTATAATGATTTGCTAAAAGATGTTAAAGATGTGGCACAAGACGAAAAAGAAAAGTTTCAGTGCAACATTAAAGCTTTGAGACTGATTCGATTCTCTCTTCAATCTGATACATTTAGATTGGTAAGTTCCTGCAGTACCGCTAAAGAAATCTGGGATAGGCTGCGAGAGCTATATTCCACAGATGAAGATGTGGAGCATTCTATTCAGACCTTGCTCTTGTCTGATTTTGGTGAATTTAAGCAGAATTCTGATGAGACTGTTACTCAGATGTTCAATCTCTTCAATCATCTTCTTAGCAAGATGATCAAACACGATATAGAAAGGAAGCTGATTGAACAGAAAGTCACCTTTCAGAATGGCTTAAGATCTGAATGGAGATTTGTTGTGTCTACGGTCAAAGCTCACGAGCAGTTCAAGTCTTATTCGCTAGCAAAGCTGGTGGGAATTTTGAAATCCCAAGAAAAGATTGTCATGCAAGAGAAGAATGTAGTCTCAAGTTTGGGATCCTTGGCTCTCCTATCTAAAAGCAAAAATGTGGTAGAAGATGAAGATCTGGACCTAGAAGACTATGATCTTACCTCTGAAGATTATGCAATGATGGTGTCTAATCCAAAGAGATTTATCAAGAAGAGATTCTCTACTAATAAGAACCGAAACTGGCAGGGAAGCTATAGTTCTGAAAAGGTAAGGGAAGAGCCAAAGACAGAGGAACCAAAGAAAGAGGCGAAAGTTGAAGGAGATTCAGGTGTGAGTTGCTACTATTGTGGAGGAAAGAACCCCTATGCTAAAGACTACATTCTGAAGAAAATAACAGAGAAGGATGAGGAAAAAGATGAAGAGTCCTTGTTAATGAAAAGGCTAGAAGAGATCAAGAGAAAGAAAGCTACTGCTAATCCTTCAATGAATGCTTTAATTGTGCAGGGTTCGGTAGCAGATGATGAGTTCGGTGGCGTGCAGGTCTGGTCATCCGACTCGGAAGATGATGAAGTCAGGAAACCATCTCATGGAGAGGCGTATGTTGCAAGAGGTGAAGGAAGCAGTGGGAAGTGTTTGATGGTGACAGATGTATCTCAAATGAGGGGATACAATACAGATGGTGGGAATGAAGACTCCAAGGAGCGAGAGGATCTATGCTTCACAGCAAAACCTCTCAGCGTGCAGATCAATGAGCTAGATGAATTGATCAAGAAGGTACAATCTGTTTTTGTTTCATTTAAAGTCCCACAAAATTCGTATGAAAAAGAATTAAAAAGCTTAAATTCAAGAATCTCAAATCTAGATAGTAGCTTAACTCAAACACGGGTCACCAATTCTAACCTAACTTACCAAATAAGCAGTGTGTCTTCCAAGAGTGAAGAACGGAGGATGTGAATAGAGTTGAAGGAGTCGGAGCTGATTAAATCCAAAGATGAAAACATTTATTTGCAAAGAGACAATTTAAAACTTTTGAAACAGAGAAATGTTTTTTGTTTAATTGCTAAACGTCTTTATGCTAACATCACTCAACTTCATCTGAACTGTGAAATAGGGCAGAAAATTCATCGCATGATTTTTCCCTTCCTTGAGTTCAAGGAAGATGAAATCGATGCTGAAGCATATAATTGCGAAAGTGTTGTATTGTCTGATGATGTAAATCCCACTTACATGTATGGCCTGGACAAAATAGAATCTTATATAAACTCCAAGGACCATAAGGACATGCTGAAAAATCTTTTGGATGAAAACGATAGACTGAAACTTAGGACCGAAACCATACAAAAATTTGACTCATTGAATGCCAATTAAAGTTCAGAAAATAAAATTGATGTTGAAAATGCATTCGAACTTGATGAGGATGATGATATGAGTGTAATTTCTGTAGAGGATGAAGTCGATTGTTCCAAGTTTGTAAAAAGCGAACACGAAAACCACAAAAATCTTATTTCCAAAAATTCTGTGGAGTTCGCTCATCTGTCACAAAATAAGTCCCCGATTCTTAAGGAAAAGGCTGTTGTATACCAGAAGGTGATAACAACACCAAATCAGGTATATAAAGTCAAAGGAGTATCCGAACATCAAACAACCGAACTCACTACCATTGTAGACGAAGATAATGCAGATGGTTGCGATGAGTTCTTCTGGTCTACTCCTATCGATAATACCGATGAAACAGTTGGTTTATTAGAGCGAACTTCCTGGAAAACAAAAGGAAGATACATACCAGAGCCGCTGAACAAGCCTGATAACTTTGACGTGCCAGGTACTAGTGGCACTAAAGAAATTCCATTAGAAGAAGTCACCTCCACAACCGAAACCTCATCTACAACAAGCGAACCTGTTGTTCAAACGCCAAAACAAAAGGCAAATAGTCACAGGTGTCATACCCCGCTAATGCGGAAACACAAGGCGTGACAGTACAAAGGGTTTCATAGCAAAAGTTTAAAGACAACACCAACCATAGTATTAAAAACCATTACAAATTTACAAGGGGTTTGAACAACTTTTAAAAGAAATTACAATGAAAATAGAAATACAACACATGCGAATGCTCCTAAAATTGAAGTGTCCCTAAGTGCCACTTACTCGATGATTCCTGAAAAAGCATGTAAAACGAGCGTCAACTATAAAAATAGTTGGTGAGTACTCACAAGTTTAACAAAATAATATTGGTTCATGAGTTGAAATCAAAGTTTTGATAAAAGTTTCCAATAATAAAAGTATAATGCTAGGAGTAAATAAGTTTGTAAACACAGTTCGTTGTTATCATGAGAAATAAAGTATATTGCCCGAATAAGATGCAACATTCATATTTTCATTGAAGATAAAGTTCGTTACTCAAACGAGTAAACAAGTTTCATTGCTAAAATGAGCTGTCAATTTCGTTGCTACAAGGAGCAAACAATTTCATTGCTAAAACATGTATATAAGTTTCCAGTAGTAAAAGTTCGTTGTTGTAATGAGAAATAGAGTCCATTGCTATAATGAGAAGCAAAGTTCATTGCTATAATGAGAAACAAAGTTTATTGCTATAATGAGAAACAAGTTTCGTTGCTAAAATAAGTATTCAAGTTTCATTTCTAAAATAAGTATACAAGTGTCGTTGCTAACATGGGAATACAAGTTTCGTATGTGTATAAAGAATAGGACATGGATCAAGTTTCCATTCATGAGTTCACAACCCAAGCCTAATGACCGAATCGTGCCCTATTGACTACTATGTGTATCGCAAATATAGTTTATAAAATGGTAAAATGCACTCAAGCGAATCGTGCGAGTGAGGAGTTGTCTACCTCCTGATAGCGCTATCCATAATAACCATAAGCTCAAAAGAGTTAATGAGTTGTGTCTAGAGATTCCAGGGACTTAACCGCAATACAGTCCTCATGAATTAAAGTAACATACACATACATACGAAATACAGCAACCAAGTTTCATACAAGTCAAAATAAATACAACGAACATAAATATAGTTTAGGACATGCTTTTCCACCCCAAAACATTTAAAAACCAAAAATAGGGGAGTGCGTGAATACTCACAATATGCATTGAGATGATGCAAATGGTGCCTTGACTATGCTCCACTCGTATCATATTGATTCCTACAACAATGGTATTCGCTAGTGAGTCTCTAATCGAAATCTAACACTAGTATACATGGTACTACAATAGAATTATGCCAATATTGTGTCAAAATTTAATATCGATAAGTTACAAACATTTTTCTGTGGAAATTAAGTTTCAAAGAATCAATTGTTATATAACAATTTAAGTGGAAAATTTTCATTATTGAAATGTTAATATTTAACATTTTAGAGGTGTTCCAATGATTAAATATTCAAAACTAAATCAATTCAATTCTAAAATATCCCAAACTTTGCATTTCAGTTTTAATTGAAGTCAAAGACCTCAAGATAAATTTTCTTGAATTTTTGAGTTGTCTAACTATTTTTCACCATTTTAGTTTCTTGAATACCCATAAATTCATAAAAAATAGCAATGACTTAAGAAAATTTCCAAACTTTTTATATTACTGTTATTAAGCATTGCTAAGCTGGGAAAAATATAAAAATGGATTTCCAAGATGTTTCATTATATTTTATGATTTTTGAGCATTTATTCCAATAAGAATTGAAATAAATAGAAAACAGTTTCCAAAATTACCCAAACTTTTTATTTAACTGTTAGTATACATAACTAAGCTGGGAAAAATATAAAAGATATTTTTCAGTAGGTATTTCTATTTTTCCTTGTTTTATTCCTTTAATTAATCATTAATTGAAGAAATAATATTAAACAGTTAAAACAAATTACCAAAAATTTTTGTAACATCATTTACAGTATAAATAACCTAGGAAAAATACCAAAAGTGGTTTTCATAATGTATAAACTGGTTTTGGGTATTTATGTGTATTTAAGTGTATTTGGGTGCAATTAACTTTAGAAAATAAGAGAAAAATAGTTTACAGTTGAGAAAAATCACTCAAAACTTTTATGTAACCTCCTACTGTACAATATGATACCCTGGTAAAGTTTCATGAATTTTGGATAACCAGAACTATTTTTCCCATTTTTAAACCATTATAATTACCAAAAATTGGGAAAAATAGTAAGACATGATGAAAAATCTTGAAATTATTTTCTGGAGTCACCCATCATAGGTAAGGTATGCAAAAATTTTTAGATACAATTTTCACACTTTCTAAAGTGGTTTTGTGATTTATTATGCCCTAACAAAAAGAATATCGAAAATCATATCAAATAGCAACAAAAATTGATGAAATTCGGTGAGCGGTCATTATTCATCATAAGGATCTTCCATCAATTTATTCAGGATTTATTGACCTCTGAAAGTATTTTATGTGATTTATACCCTTGGTTTTAGCAATAATTTTAATAAATCAAAGAAATAATAAAAGCTCTTGAAATTTTCCAGATTATCTCATGCGTGTGAGGGATTTCAAAAGGAAAAATGTTAAAAATGTATTCGGAAGGGAAATGAGGGTAATGAATCCAAACAAGTTAAGAAATGTTGCATGCAATGGTGCACGAGATGTAAATGTGGCTGAAGTTCATGAATTTGTGTAGCCCATTCAGTGAGGTTTTAAGCCACGAAATTTCAGCCATCATTCACTAGATATGTGAAGTTTCTAAATTATTTTTCCTCAGATTTATGGTTGGGTTTAAGGCCATTGATCATGCAAGGCAAAAATGGTGATCACAGAAAAAGAGCTGTTTGCGCAACCATTTTGTAAAAATTGCCAAAAATCGGATATTCAATATTTTACAGTGAGACCAGTTGGGTTTGAACGCTAACTCAAAATATTATATTTCAGAAAAAGAATCACAAAATTTGGTTAAGCAATTAGTGAGATATGGCAATTTAAATTCAAGTAAATAAATCTTGCAGATTGCATGCATGATGATTGGTTAGAAAAGTGAGTTTTCATCATTTCCTTGAGTAAATCTTTTGAGATATTTTAAATAAATCATGATAAACTTATATTCTATTTATGTTTCCAGAGATCAAAAGATTAAAACTTATCAAAATGTATACATTCATTTATGAACAAAAATTTGTTTCTCAAAAACTCCTAACTTGAGTTTGATGTTTTAATCCTTAAAATCGATTTTTGCACTAAGATCATGAACATGCAACCTTGTTTATCATACATGCATGGTGTTAAAACACATCCATGATGTTCTAAAAACCATTTTAACAAAAAGAAAACAAGTTTGAAGAAGATGAAGAAGGAGAATAAGGAGAAAATATAGGAAAATAGCAAAACTTGAAGGAAAAGTGAAGTAGAATAAAGAAAATTCGAGATTACCTTCAAGATTACTTCAAATGAAGAATATTTAGATATTAAGGTGTGTTCTTGGAGCCATTTTTCTGTAAAACTTTGTGGTTAGGGTGAGGGGAAGAGAGAAAATGTGATGGTGATGAAGAGTGTGAGAGAGAATGAGGAGGTGAAGTGTGGAAATGTGAGAAATGATTCAAATTTTGGGGAAGAGAGATAATGGGAAGAGAGAGGACGAATTTTAGGGTGGGGGGAGGCTCCCTCTCTCTTGTTTATTTTATAAAAATTCAAATCTTTTATAAAAATGTCCAACTTTTTTATAAAATGTGCACCTTAACCTAGTTTTTATGCATAAAACTCTTGATTTTTGAATTATAAATCAAGGTTAAATTTTAATAACTAAATCTTTATTTTCATTGATTGTATTTCATAATAATTATTATGATAAGATAATATTATAAGTTTCACAATTATTTTTTTAGAATTCTTGATGTCAAGTTTTATAAAATTTAGGTTTTAGGGCTTTTAGGGTTTTGAAGTTTAATAAACTTTGAATATCAAAATAAATTGAATATTTGAGACTTCAAAGTATCTTATGGTATTATAACTCTTTTATAGTTATAAATAATGTTTGTAATTTATTTTTATCAGTTTATTAGCATTGTATGTAGTGATTCCGAGATTCAAGCGAAATTGAGGAATCAAGTATAGTAGTCCTAGTCTTCAACTTTGACTTAAGTTTCTATGAGGCTTTGAAATCACTTCTACTTCTAGGTCAAGTGCATGATGTGTGTATATGATTCTTGAAATGTTGTTCGAGTCAAAGAGTAACCCGAATATGGATAGCCACTACAGTTAAGTAGTCGTAGAATTCACATACCAATGTGAAATCTAAGCACATTATCCATTGTCTCTATTTGTTTCCAAGATTCCACTAGGTTATAACTTAGCTTCTAGTTACTAAGTCTAATATGTGTAGTGCCTATATGTGTAACTAAGTTTATTCAAATTTAGAACTAACTCGAATTTTGACGGTTGTTACAACAGGTAACCCAAACATGTGAAAAACCAAAAGCAACAGAGGAATCTGAGATACAAGAAGAATCTATCAGAGCGAAAACAGTTCTGGCAATCTCAAAATGCTCGTTTTTCTGATCATGACAGGAAGTCAGAGAAAAGGGAAGTCAAACCGCATGAAGGCATTAACAACCGAAAACATAGGTTCGGTTCAGAGCACACAAGCTACCGAAAGCATAGGTTCGGTTCAGAGCACACAAGCTACCGAAAGCATAGGTTCGGTTCAGAGCACACAAGCTACCGAAAGCATAGGTTCGGTTCCGAGAGCACAGGTTACCAAGGTTCAAGGTTCGGTCTCTCCCATGACCACCAACAAAAGGGCCACCTAGAATCTCGAGTCAAGAAAACTTCTCAATCTAAATTCTCTCATTCTAATTATTCTCAACCCCATTCTAAATCCAATTCCGTTCAAACTCAAAATCCAAAATCTTCAACATATTTGAAAGGAAAATCGAAGGTTTCCTCGGTCAAGAGTGATCAAAAGCATTCCAAAGTCCAAACACCTGAACCTGAATTCAAACCAACTGTAACAAATCCCAATAAAAATAAAGTTTACACCATTAAGAAGAAAGATGAAACAACGTTAATAAAAAGAACATATTTCGTTGATATTTCTCTCAATATTCCTGTTCCTATGAAAGGCTCACGTGGACCCAAGAAACTTTAGGTTCCTAAATTTGCTTAATTTTTGGAGGTTATCAGTGACGAGCAGTTCGACGAAGAATGGTACATTGACAGCGGCTGCTCGCGTCACATAACAGGAAGGAAAGAAGAGCTGAGGGAATTTCGATCACTTTCAAATGGTGGGAATGTCAAGTTCGTGAACAACTCATATGACACGATTAAAGGTTATGGGATGATAACGAATGGAGACTTCACGATTAGAAAGGTTGCATACGTTGAAGGACTACAACACAATCTCATCAGTGTGTCTCAGCTTGTTGGAGGTACCGGTCTTAAAGTTTCGTTTGATGATGAGGGTTCGGAAATAATAGAGAAGAAAACAAAAAGGGTAATTCTCAAATCGGAGCGCAAAGGCGAAATGTTTCCTCTCAATCTCAAACCTATCAAAGGAAACCCAGCTATTTGTCTGTTATCCAAAGCACATTCTGATGAAAGCTGGCTGTGGCACCGAAGGCTCTCCCATCTCAATTTCAAGGATATTAATAAACTCGTCACAGGAGGTCATGTTAGGGGTCTTACATTGCTCAAGTTTGATCGAGAACATTTGTGTGCTGCGTGTGAAATGAGGAAGCAAAGTCGTCAAAGTCACCCATCCATTATAAACACAAAGGTTGTTGAACCACTTGAGTTAATTCATATTGACTTGTGTGGTCCATTTTCTATTGAAAGCATAGGCGGTAGCAAGTATATTTTTCTTATTGTCGATGACTTTTCACGTTTTACATGGGTGTTCTTTCTGAAGCACAAATCTGAGGCAACTCTCAAGCTGAAGCTGTTTATCAAGCAAGTTGAAGTGCAACTGAGGAAAATTGTACGCAACATCAGAAGCGACAATGGGCTGGAGTTCAAAAATAAAGAATTTGAAGACTTTCTAGCGGAAAAAGGAACCAGTCACAACTTCTCAGCTCCCTACACCCCTCAACAAAACGAAATTGTCGAAAGACAAAACCGATCTTTGTGTGAGGCGGCCAGAACCATGTTAAGTTTCGCTTCTTTACCATTATATTTCTGGGCTAATGCTATTTCTGCAGCATGTTTTACGCAGAACAGGTCCTATCTCAATAAGCGTTTCACTCTCACCCCTTATGAGATCATCAACAACAAAAAACCAAATGTCAAATTCTTCCACGTGTTCGGCTCACGATGCTTTATCTTCAATTCTAAAGAACATCGTAACAAGTTTGACGTAAAAGACGATGAAGGGATTTTTCTGGGATACTCTCTTACTTCAAAAGCATATCAGGTCTTAAATAAGCGTTCAAGGAAGATTGAAGAGACATATTATATGTCTTTCGATGACAGCTTCGTCAAAAGGATAAAGGCTACTGAAGAAGCAATTGGAGAAATTTTCACTCAAACAGGTCATGTCACGGCCTCAATTGCTAATTTTTTTGAACTGTTTGGTGAGTTATTCGATGAACCTGAGGAAGCCACTCTCTCGGAAGCCAAGGCAGCAGACAACAAAATCAACCATCTGAAGCAAATCGTCGATGAAGCTGCCAAACGACTGGGTGACGGAGAATTCGATCCAAATAAAACTTCTCAGCACAATGCATCAGTTAAGGGGGAGGATCCATCTTCTTCAAAACAGTCAAGCTTACCAGTTGAGGGGGAGCACTCTAGTCCTGTCGCACCCGAACGCTCTAGTGCACCCGAAGGTACTGTAGCTCCCGAACGCTCAAATGCACCTGAAGGTACTGTAGCACCCGAACGCTCCACAGCACCCGAAGGTACTGTAGTAACCGAAAGCTCAAAACTGTCAGAGAACTTTACACCGTCTGAGAGCATAACCACACCCGAAAGTCCTGCTGCACCAGAAAGCTCACCACTCGAGGGGGAGAATGCCGATCCGTTTTATGAAGAAGACAGTCAATCTGAATTGGAAGAGATGGTGAATGCTGAATTGGATCCTTCCTATGATCCAAATTACCCTCCTCTTGTCAAATGGACTAGAGATCATCCTGTTTCACAGGTTGTGGGTAATGTCTCTGAAAAGGTGTTGACCCGATCTCAACTGAAGGCAAAGCAAACTTCTTTATTTTCTAAAGTAGAGTTCTGCATGTTTAACTCTTTTGTCTCAAAGGTTGAACCAAAGACAATAAACACCGCTCTTGATCACTCTGATTGGGTTCAAGCTATGCAAGACGAACTTAATGAGTTCGAAAGAAATAAAGTTTGGCGTCTCATTCCAACTCCTCAAGATGCCTCGGTTGTTGGTCTCAAATGGGTCTTTAGAAATAAAATGGACAAAGAAGGCAATGTAATAAGAAACAAAGCTCGTCTAGTGGTGAAAGGATACTGCCAGGAAGAAGGAATTGACTACGAAGAGACTTTCGCTCCAGTTGCAAGGCTGGAATCTGTTCGAATATTTCTTGCCTATGCTGTGCACAAAAACTTTGAGTTCTACCAAATGGACGTAAAATGCGCTTTTCTGAATGGAGAACTTGAAGAAACGGTCTACGTGGAGCAACCTCTTGGTTTTGTCAATGAGAAGTACCCAAATCACTGCTATATTCTGGACAAGGCAGTTTACGGCCTGAAACAAGCACCTAGGGCCTGGTATGAAACGCTAACTAAGTTTTTAAAGATGTCCAAATTCAAACAAGGTTCGGTTGACCCAACCTTCTTTCGTAAGAAGGAAGGTAACCACCTTATGATTGTACAAATCTATGTCGATGATATCATCTTTGGCTCAATGAATCCCAACTTAACAGTTGAATTCAGAAAGCTGATGGAGACTAAATTGGAAATGAGGTCAATGGGTCCGATTAACTTTTTCCTTGGTTTAAATATTAGACAGGGACCCGAAGGCATCTTTATCAACCAGGAAGCATACACCAAAACTCTTCTTGGCAAATTTGGTATGATGGGAGACTCAAAGGTCAAAGTTCCAATGGTATTCGGCACCAAACTCACACCTTCCCTGGAAAAACCGGCAGTTGACATTACGCTATACCGCCAAATGATTGGGTCCTTAATGTATCTTACTGCTAGCAGGCCTGATATAATGTTTCCTGTATGTTATTGTGCTAGGTTTCAGGCGAATCCTGTTGATGTATATTGTAAAAGTCGAATAGAGTGTTTTGTATAGTTTTGCATTTTATGTTATTTTACTAAGTCATTTTTATGCGAAGATAAAATGTATAGACTTAGTATACTTTTTGATGGTTCCCTATAAATAGGGACTTAGGCTAGAAGTTGTAGTACGAATGCTTGAACTCACTTCTGCTTAACACTGTAATCAGACTTTATCAATATAAGATCTGATTAATATTTACTCTCTGTGTTCTTCATCTTAATTCATTCAAATCTATCATTTCTGTTCTAAATTCTCGATAACAATTCTCTACAATTGGTATCAGAGCAGGATTCAAACTGCTTAGATCTGATTTTCGTATAAGAATCATTTGCTTTTTGAGTTATGAATTTTACTCAAAATTTTCCGCGCATTTTTGATTTTGAAAATCACTTTTAATCTTTAGATTTGAATTGATTCTGCATTTGAATTATTAATTCGAGTAATCGATTAGTGATTTGTGATCAATTTGTTTGATAAATTCTGAAATTCATCAAGTTTTCAAGTTTTCAGATATTTTCTGTGTTCATCAATGGCGAACTTCAACATGAATTCAATGACTTCTTTCTCTCATTTGCTTGGTTCATCAACCAAAATTCCGATGTTAATTCCAGAAAATATGATCAGTGGGCTGATAGAATGGAAGATTACTTAAATAGAATTGATGAAGAACTTTGGAAGTGTATTGATGGAACATACTAGCTCCTGCTAATGTTCAACCAATTGGATCATCTACTGCGTCTACTGATGTTGAAGAACAAAGTAATCGATTGAAGAAAAATGAAAAGAGATGCATGAGAGAACTAAGAGGTGCTCTACCTCCTGTGGTTTACAATTACATTCGTAGTTGTAAAACAGCTAAAGAGATCTGGAATACTCTAAAAGAAAAATATCAAGGAACTGAAAAGACGAAGATCCACTCTGTGAAGCAGTGTCTCGTTGAACTGAAGGAATTCAGACAAAAGGATTCAGAAACTTTAGAAAGTTGTTATGATCGTCTGAACGAGCTTATATTTCACTGCAACAGGTATGGAATTACTAGATCTACCATGGAGTTCAATCTCACTTTCATTATGAGTCTTCACAAAGAATGGCGCGGTGTGAGCATGATGATAAAGAATCAACAATGTTTTGATACAACAACATTGAATGATCTGTACAATCAATTGAAAACACATGAATGTGAGGTCACAGAAATGTATGAAGAATCAAAACAAGCTGTTGGTGGTCCTTTAGCTCTTGTTTCAAAAGTAACATAAAATGATGAAAAAGATGGTTCTGATATAGAAGGATTTTTGATGAACTCTGATGATGAAGCAGTAGCATACTATTCAAACAACAAAGTTGAAAAGTTTTTCAAAAAGCCTTTTAATCCAAAAGGAAAGAATAGTAATGTGAAAATTGAAGTAACAAGAACTGGAGGAGAAGAGAAGAAGAAAATGGAGAAAACAAATGGAAAACAGAAGAATGCGAATGAAGAGAAAAAGTTAAAGGGTGATTCAGGAATTTATTGCCACTACTGCAATGGTGCGAATCATTTCGCAGCTGATTGCATGTTGCGAAAGAAAGAAGAAAAGAAAGAAAAAGTCAAAGATGAAGCTTATTATTCTGAAAAAATTGAAGAGTTAAGGGAAAAGAACAAAGGAGTGTCTTTGGTTGCTAAGGGAGAGTCGGATGAAGAAGAAAGTGGAACGTATCAGATCTGGTCTTCAGGCTCTGATGATGAAGAAATGAGACATCCAACGCATGGAGCTATGTTCGCAAGTTTTGAGGACTGCGAAGAGAACATTTCTGGGAAATGTTTTATGTCTAAATCCACAGACAAATCTCCCATGACAACCAAGGTACGTGCAATTCTTGAATCTTTTAATATTCCTTTATCTGCTTATGATGCTGAAATTGTTTCGTTTGATGATACTGTGGCTTATTTTGATTCTGTTATTGTGTCTACTAGTAACGAAGCTAAGAAATTGAATGTGCAACTTAGTGAGACACAAAGGGAATTAGAAATAAAGAAGATCAGGGTAGAAAAATTAGTATTGCAAATCAAAAACATAGATTGTGATAGGAATAATCATTCGAATGATGTTAGATTGTTACTAGCACAAAGAAACATCTGTTGTAATTCAGCTAAAAGGTTGTATACAAAATTAACTGCTTTACATCATTCTTCTGATATTAGCAAAGAACAACATAGGAAACTTCTACCTTTTCTTGAATATGAGCGTGAAAAAGTTGATGTTGTTTCGTATGATTGCGAAAGTACAATTGCTCAATTTGACAAAATACCGGATGATAGATATTCATATGGTATTGTCAAAATTGATGAATTTCTGAATGCTGATGAGTTGGTTAACATTGTAAATGAAAGTTTGACAAAAAGTGAACAAGTGAAAATCTTAAAGAAAACCGAAAATTCAACTCTTACTTTGCAATTTAATTATGCTGATATTGATGAAAATTCTGAGAATGTGAGTGAAATCAGTGAAATTGAAGAAGAAGAAGAGATTGATTGTTCTTAATTGTCAATTGTTATTATCACATCTAAGATCAAAGGTAAGGAAATAGTAGTTGATTCAATAGTAGAGGATAAAGTTGATAATTCTTCAACTTCGCAACATTGTAAGTTTGATAATGTGGAAGTTGAAAGCTGGAAATCTGATGATACTAATGAAATTAAAGAAGAAAAGCAAAATTCAACTGAAACACATCAAAGGGTTGTGGTTGATCAAGTGTTTGAAAACACAAAAGAATTTGACAAAGTTTTAAATGACAAAGGAGCACATTATTTGGAAACCAACACAGTGGTATATCCAAATTTTGTATGTACTGATAAAACTATTTTTCCAAATCAAGTTTTTGTCACTACTGGAAATGCTGAGAAAATTCATCCTGAGTTCAATAAAATGGTTGAAAAAGATAATCAAAAGTCAACACCTGAAGGTTTCTTCGCAAATCAAAACACAGTAGAAAACAATTTAACTCAAAATTCTTATGTGTTTCAAAAACAAAAATCATTACAAAAATGGGTGGTTAAAGGTGAAAAATCAAACAAATCTTTTGAAAAAGTTGAAAAATCAAAGGTTGAAATGAAATTAAATTCTCAAAAATTCAAATTGATGGTTGAAACTTTTTCAACAGAAAATAATGTTTCAAAAAGACAAGCAAAAAAAAAAACAATATTTTGGCAAGTTGTGAATAATGAAAAACAACAAATTTCAAAAACATCGTCAAAATTTCAAGATAAAAACACTAACACAACTTCGAGTTTTCATAAACAAATAAATTCTGTTGATAAGGTTTCATATATTCACAAATATGACAACAATAGAAAATTTGAGAATTCGCAAAAATTTGCAAATAATCAAAAGTTTCCAAATGTTGACAAATTCACGAATAATTCATCAAATATGAAGAAATCAAATCAAGTCAAAGCGAAATTTTCACCACAACAACCAAATTTTCCAAATCCTTCAATATCATCAAAAACCAAAGTTTCATACATCAAAGGAAAGACTGATATAAATATGATCAATAATTGGTTTGAGGGGAAAGGAAAGAAATATCAAAGTGCAAAGTTTTCAGAACAAGAAATCAAAAATGCCTTTGATAAATTTGCAAATAATTCTTCAACTGCGAGTACATCATCATATAATTCGCAAGTTCCAGTTCAAAAATGGAAACCAGTTATCAAACATGCGAATGTTGTGAAGGATAAGATTATAATCAATGCAAATCCAAAACTAGTGAATGACAATATTTCAATATCTAGAACTGATGATGCTGATATAATGGATTCAGTAACAAACAAAGTGAAAACATGGTTTTCAAATTCCAAAAAGTTGTTTTATTCTACTAATGATGGACCTAATAAGTCTTGGGTTCCTAAATTCTTTCATTAAAGCAGGTGTTATGTGACGAGCAATATGATCCAAAATGGTATATTGATAGTGGTTGCTCTCGTCATATGACTGGAAGAAAGGAAAACTTGCGAGATTACCGAAGCTTGGAGAATGCTGGAGTTGTCAAATTTGGAAATAATCACAAGTGTCAAGTGAAAGGATATGAGAAAGTCACAAATGGAAACTTCACAGTAAACAGAGTTGCTTATGTTGAAGGACTTCAACACAATTTGATTAGTGTATCACAACTTGTTGTGGGTACTGGTAATCAAGTAGTGTTTAATGAAGAAGGAAGTTTCATTTCAAATGAAAAAACAAATGAGATCCTTCTGAAATCCAAACAATATGGTGATATGTTTACTTTGGACATCAAACCAATTGTGGGAAAACCAGCTGTGTGTTTATTATCAAAATCATCCAATGATATCAGCTGGCTTTGGCATCGAAGATTGTCACATTTGAACATTCGAAACATAAATAAGCTTGTAACTGAAGATTTAGTTCGAGGTCTACCAATATTAAAATTTGACAATGATTCTTTATGTGCAGCTTGCGAACAAGGAAAACAACATCGCAAAGGTCATCTGATTGTCATAGATTCAAAGATAGTAGATCCATTGGAACTTCTTCACATTGATCTATGTGGACCATCAACTGTTGCAACAATAAATAAAAAGCGGTATATTTTAGTTGTTGTAGATGATTTCTCTAGATTCACATGGGTATTTTTTCTCAGGTTAAAATCTGAAGTTGCTCAGACGATGATTGATTTTATCAAAAAGATTGAAATTAGTTTGAAAAAGAATGTACGAAAAATTAAAAGTGATAATGGTTCCGAGTTTAAAAATCAAACTCTTGACAATTTTCTTACAAACAAAGGTATTTCACATAATTTCTCATCACCATATACTCCACAGCAAAATGGTGTAGTTGAAAGAAGAAATCGATCTCTATGCGAAGCAGCCAGAACCATGCTCACATATGCGAATCTACCTCAATATCTTTGGGCCGAAGCTGTATCCACAACATGTTTTACTCAGAATAGATCATTCATTCACAGAAGATTCAATGTTACTCCATATGAAATAATCAATAATCGGAAACCTAATGTAAAATTCTTTCATGTTTTTGGTTGCAGGTGTTTTATTATGAATCTCAAAGATAATTTGTCAAAGTTTCAAGCAAAAGCTGATGAAGGCATTTTCTTAGGATATTCACAGAATTCAATTGCATACAGAGTGCTTAATAAACGAACAAGAAAAATTAAAGAAACTTTCAATTTAACTTTTGATGATTACTATCTTAAACAGATTGATAGTAAATTTGATCAGAAACCAATACTTGTGGATTCAAATACTCAAATTGATAATTCCGAAATTAATGATTTTGATTATGACTTAATTTTTGGAATTCCTGACAGGGCAATTAATGCAGAAGATAATGCTCCTAATAATCAAACATCAGAATCTTCAAAACATTCTGATGAATCAACAACAACTTCAACGTCGATAAATTGTGAAAGCATATCAAATACTCATATGGAGGAGGAACACACAAGTGTTCATGAAGATTTTATACCACCTTTTAAGGGGGAGCATTCACAAAATCAGCAAGAACATCAAGTTGAGGAGGAGCATACACAAAATCAACAAGAACATCAAGTTGAGGGGGAGCATACACAAAATCAACAAGAATATCAAGTTGAGGGGGAGTATTCGCAAAATCAAAATGCACATAATTCTGAGGGGGGTATCCAAATGTAGATCATGTTGAGAGAGGACTTCATTAAACAGAGACAAATAGTCATGATAACAATGCAGACTTTCATACATTTAATGATAATTTTTCTGTTGCAGGATCTGAAAATGAAGATATGCATGAAGATGCACTATTAGACTATGATCCAAATTATCCACCACTTGCGAAATGGACAAGAAATCATCCACAAGAACAGGTAATTGGCAATTTACAAGAAGGTGTGTTGACTAGAGCTCAAATTCGTGCGAAAAATGAGGTAATAAACACTAACCAAGAACTTTGTATGTTTAATGTCTTTATTTCGAAAATAGAGCCAAAAACAGTCAAGAATGCTATGGCACACTCAGATTGGGTTGTTGCTATGCAATCTGAATTGGCTGAATTTGAATGAAACAAGGTTTGGAGATTAGTTTCAAAACCTTCTGATGTTTCGATTGTTGGATTAAAATGGATTTTTAAAAACAAAACCGACAAAGATGGCAATATTATTCGAAATAAAGCAAGACTAGTGGTTAATGGATATTTGCAACAAGAAGGCATTGATTATGAAGAAACATTCGCACCTGTTGCAAGACTTGAAGCAATTCGCATATTCTTAGCTTATGTAGCTCACAAAGATTTTGATGTTTATCAAATGGATGTTAAATGTGCATTCTTAAATGGCAAACTCGAAGAAACAGTGTATGTTGAACAACCACCAGGTTTTGTAAACACTGAACATCCTGATCATGTTTATATTTTAGATAAAGCTGTATATGGGTTAAAACAAGCACCAAGGGCCTGATACGCAACACTTACAAATTTTTTGAAACAATCTAAATTTAAACAAGGATCAGTTGACCCCACATTATTTCGCAAGAAAGTTGGGTGTCATCTAATGCTTGTTCAAATTTATGTTTATGATATTATCCTTGGTTCAACTGATCCAGCATTGTCACTTGAATTTGAAAATTTAATGAAAATTCAGTTTGAAATGAGCATGATGGGAAAAATTAATAATTTTCTTGGTTTAAACATAAAACAGAACAGGCAAGGAATTTTCATTAATCAAGAAAAATATACAAAGAACTTGTTGGAAAAGTTTGGAATGATTAATAGCACGAAGCTCAAAGTCCCTATGGCAGTAGGAACACGACTAACTCCTTCGTTAGACACTCCTGCTGTTAATCTAACAGTGTATCGTAACATGATAGGGTCTTTGTTGTACTTAACTGCGAGTAGACCTGATATTATGTTTTCGGTGTGTTGTTGTGCTAGATATCAAGCAAATCCAAGAGAACCACATTTGACGGCAGTGAAAAATATCTTTCGATATTTAAAGGGAACTGTTTCATTAGGCCTTTGGTATCCTGCGAAAACAGGATTTTTCATTCAAGCTTTTTCAGATTCTGATTTAGGAGGATGTACATTAGATCGAAAAAGTATGACTGGTGGATGTCAATTATTGGATGGAAAGTTGGTGAGCTGGCAATCAAAGAAACAAACTTGTGTGGCTATCTCAACTGCTGAAGCAGAATACATCTCTGCGGCTGCTTGCACTTCACAAATTATATGGATTCAGAGTCAACTTCGTGATTATGCAATCAACATGAAAAAAATTCCTTTTTATTGTGATTCACAATGTGCAATCCGCATTTGTCATAATCCAGTACAACATTCAAAGACAAAACACATTGCTCTTCGATATCATTTTATCAAAGATCATGTGGAAGATGGGAATATTGAAATTCATTTTGTCAAAACAACTGAACAACTTGCTGATATTTTTACAAAACCTCTTGATGAAAAATCATTTGTTCGAATTTTAGCAGGTTTGGGGATGCTTAATGCAAATTCAATTTCATCTACACAAGAATAAATGTTTTGTTTAAAAGATGCGTTCACGCCGTTCAGAAGTTACTGTTCATTCAGAGGCTTCGCATGGCTTCGCATCCATATCAATTCGCATATGTGGGTACATCAACTTACGAAAGTTTTCCATGTTGCTTTTTTATTTAAAAATAAAAAAAATCAAAAATACAAAAAGATTTTAATTTTTTTTTAGTATTTTCTTTTGAAAAATTAAAAATACAAAAAGATTTTCATTTTTTTTGTAATTTTCTTTTGAAAAATCAAAAATCCAAAAAGATTTTATTTTACTTTAATTTTTCAATTGTGTGCTAAGATGTTACTGCAGGGCTAGAATGCGAAGTGGTCACACATTGTGTTTCTATGGGAAGGTATAAATTTTTTTTTAGACTAGTTAGGATGTCCCTAGAAGCATGCTCCTGTATGTAGACCAAAAGCCTCGACATGACTCTATGTGTGCAAAGAAAGCCTTGATGACATTATCATATGATGATTTCTACCCATAAAGGCTTATATTCGCATAAGTAAAAAATGAGCTACCTTACTCTTCTCAAATGAGTTAAGAGTTTTCTGTTTTGTCCATTATAACAGAGGTACACTTCGATTCTCATCCAATCTTTTTAAACCAAACAATTCTTTCAATCCAAAATTTATTTTAGAAAAGATTTGTCCTTAAGGTTTTTGATCAAACCAATCAAAACTTAGACGAATCACAAATCTGTGTTAATGGCCTATCATCATGTGTTCGTGATGAAAGTGAAACCCAACAATCATACACCTTAAGGAATTGACGGGGAACTTTGTTCCAGATATTTACGAAACTTTTGTTTTTGTATCACAATTTCGAAACTTCAAATCATATTCAATTCGCATGTGTGGTCTTGATCAAATATTCCAAACCCAGAATGTTTGATTACCCAACAAGATCCAGAACAAATTTTTCATTTGAATATGATTTCCGTGTAAGTTTCATTCGCAAATTCTTGTCATGATACATATTTTTCCAAAACCAACTTGTCACTGACTACACTGGTCAAACAAGTAATTTCATTTACATTTTCTCACCTTATGTTAAGGTTGATATGTAATGAAATTTCAAACCAATCCAAAATGACTTTTAAAAAGAAGCCCTTCGATACTTTTCTATAAGTATTCGATTGTAATTCACGGGACACTATACAAGCAGTTGATTATCTCTCTTGATAATTAATGAAGTAACCTTTGCCCGAGGTTTTACTGAATTCATGTCAATTTGAATTATTGACATCACAACATTCCAAATATCTTTGTTTCTTATCTTGTTTTGTTTGGCACAATGCACACACGAAATCCTTGAGGTTCTGAGTACAACCAACTCAGGCTGATGATTTCGCAAGTTTGGCATATGAATTTACTTTAAATCCCAAAAGTAAATGAGCCTTGCTTCCATGCGAAGGGTTTTAACGGTTACTGTTCTATAACGGATACTTGACAGGTTGTATACTCAAAATCGTTGGTATTTTGTCCGGTTTTCAAGGAGATGTGACAGTTACTTTTTGGAATGTTGTTACCTTTTGCAGTCATGATCCGACTTTCAAGGTGCCACATCGGATAACATTAAATGTATCCCGCTTCAATTTCAAATCAATTTTGAGCAACCTATAAAAGGGGGTTCAAGAACATTGGTTACGGTTACGCAAACAAGAACTCTTACAAACACATTCAAGATTCAATCTTCATCCCAACTTCAACTTTCTTTTTCCAAAACCTAACAATGTCGGCCACTACTTCCAACACCGATGAGGTTCTTTCTCAGTCTCTGATGAAGATTCAAAGCACAAACTACCAAGTTGATCCCAAAGTTTCTGCTTATCCTGAAGGGTTAAAGATGCTGATTGTTGCCCTAAAACGTTCTGCTTTGGCAACCGCAATGTTCAGTTCATCTCCGGTTCCGATGGTCTGGTTATCACATGCCGCTTCCACAGCTTCCTATAATCACACAACCGATGTGATTACTTTTAATCTCATCAACAATAAACGATTTAAACTTTCGAAGAACTTGTTTGTGGAAATACTACAAATTCCAAATAATCCTCCCTTCATCAAACCTGTTAACTCCCAGGTTATTCATATGTTTAACGAAATGGGGCATCAACCGGAGTTAACAAAAATCAGTGATTTTAGAAAATCAGGGTTGCTGTGTATGTGGAATTTTCTTTTTGGAATTTTTCTCCGATGTCTTACAGGCAGAGTCGTTGGCCTGGATAGAGGAAGGATGGAAGTATATGCCATGGTGATGGGTATATATTATGACATTAGTGTTGATTATGCAACACAGTTATGGAAGGAATTTGTCAAGAGTTTAGAACACACAACTCAGGAAAAGGGAATTTCATGTGCAAGATATTGGAGTTTGATTCTTGAACATGTGTATGACAAAGAAGAGATTCCAATATTGTCAAATGTTGAAGTTGCTGAATTTTCGTTTTATCAATTTCCCAAAGCTGTAGAAGATGATGAAGAAATGTTCACACATGTAGCTCGCAATCCAGACGCAATGCTTCGCAAGGTCTCTCCCACCCACAAAATTTTGGTGAGATATTTGCGAACTGTTGATACAGATGAGCCAACTGGAGTTTTATTAGCTGTTGCAACTCCATCTAAAACAAAGAAGGCTGGTAAGAAACTTGCGAAGGGTTCGTCTTCCTCAGTACCAACTGCAGTCATTTCAACTGAGGAACCTTCCAAGCAGTCGAAGAAGGAGCTCTTACCTTCTAAATCTGGGGTACTAAAACAGATTCGCAAAGCGAAAGTGAGTAGTAAAGGTGTTACTATTCGCAATATTCCGGCCCCAGTATCTCCCACGAAGAAGCGACAACTAGCGGAAGACGTTGCGAAAAACATGCAATGTACCATGGTCAAGAAAAGGAAGATGGTGATTCGAAATGAATCATCTGAAGAAGAGATTGTCCCAGAAACTCCTCCTATCACAACAATGGTACCTATGTCTTTACCTATCATTCCTACTTTGCAAATTTCTACTTCTCTTTCTCAAACCACACCACTCGAAATAGTTCTTACCAAATCAGTTACTGAGGAGGTTCCTATTTCTGATATGGTTGTCAACGTATCTGATACGGGGGCACCTATCCTGAGTGATGCACCATCTGTTCAAACAACCTTACCCATTTCCTTACCTGTTACCACTTTGTCTACCACTTCAAATATTTTTGACCATGCTCTACAAAACCCTTTCACCACACTATTTCCTTCGCAATCACTAGAAAACCCTCAACCTTCGCAAACTACGCAACAAATGTTAGATCCAGAAATCGAAGGAGGTACTTTTGGGGGGATACTTACTGATATTCCTTTTGATTCAGATGAAGAAGATATTCCTGATCATATGCTGATGACAGGAAAACAGTTTAAAATACTGAATCAAAAGTTGAAGACCATAATTCAATCACAGGCTGATTCAGGTCGAATGTCCTCAATATCTGCCATGGAGGTTGATATCATGATTAAAGGAGCAGAAAAATGAATAATGGAGAAAATTGCTCAGTTTGATAAAAACAATGAGCTCAGAATTGTATCTCAAGGCAATAATTTTAATTATGTAGTTCAAGATCTTCAGGCAGTTACAAAAGAACGTCATGTTCTTTTTGTCCAAGATGTTAAAAAGGTTCGCGAAGACGTCAACTTCAAAATTTAGGAGTTGAAGTCTGAACTTGCGAAAGATCTTCATGATGTCCACAACAAACAAGATGCAGTTCAACAACAGATTGTGGACATTTCTGCTCAGCTTCAAAAGCTACATAATCTTCCTGGTCTTGCAGATCACAAAGCCGAAATCATGATGAAATTTGATCAGCTCATCCAGTTGGTCACTGATCTCAAAACAGCTCTTTCGCATTCTTCATCATCTCAAATTCTTACTCCAGAATTCTTGTCTCTAAAGATTAATACTTTAGAACAAGCTATTCACAAAGCCCTTACTCCACTCACCAGTTTTACTTCTTTACTTCCAAAGGGTGCTCCGCCTGTTTCCATAGGGGTGCAAGGGGGAGAAGAAAGACGAAGCAAAGAAGAGGATGCGAAAACTGTGGGAAAAGTGATATCAACACCGCTTGTTGCTACTCTTCCAATTCCTTCTAAGCCGATTTCTGCAACAACAATCACCACAAGAACAATTACTAAGGGTATTGTTATTGGAAGACATGAAGGTGGTTCAAGCTCAAAACCCCAACATGATGTTGTAGGAAGAGGGAAAGGAATTTTATATGAAAAATCAAAAGAAGAGTTGAAAGCAGAGGCTGAGGCTGAGATGGAGAAGATGAGGCAAGTCCAGAGCATCATGAGGCAACGAGCAAGTGATCCTCCCTCCATGAACAAAGGAGATCCCGCAAAACTTTATTCTTACGAAACCATAGAGTCAAAGGTTGTTTGTAGGGAGATGTATGAGTTCGAGAAAAAGCCGAAAAGAAGTTATGATATTGCGAACTCAGATCACTGCCAGTTGGACTTCCCAATTAATGAAATGCTTTTCATCAATGCACAATACAAGATCAGTGAGAAATTTGATAATCCGAATGATTTCACTCAAATGAAAATCAGATTTCATGCTGTCTTGGGGAAGGAACCTGATGAAGTTTGGTCGTTAATGAAGATCAAGAAGGTTGTGACGATAAAGAAAGATGTTATGTTTGAAGAGATGTTATAGAATTTCAGATACTTTGTTATCAGAGCTGACAACAAACAATATGACTTCACAGTTGCTGACTTTCCTTTGATGAATTGCAATGATTTGATTCAAGTAGCATTGATTTTGAAGCATATGGAAGAAAACAATCTCAAAGGCTCTGATACAGATGTGTTCAAAGCTGGCTTCGCACATGTGAAGACTTTCATAGACAATTACTTCGATTTTCTAGCCCTAACTGATGATGAATTAGCACATGTTGTGGGAAGGAAGTGAAAGTTCCATGGGAGGAGACTTTGACAAATTCTGCTTTGTCAAAGTATGCTGTTGGAGAAATTTGTCTCAAACCATTTGGTATGGTGTTTTCAGGAAGAGACACAAAAGGTAATCCAAAGAAATTTTTGTTCCAGGTCTCAGAGGTTGAAAGATATAATTCTTCGCAATATACGCACTTCATTGTATGTATGAACAATTGCAAGAAAAATAACGAAGGAGACAAAAAGGATTTGAAGAAGGTGATCTCCTGGTTTGGAGAGGTGCGAAAGACAATTCACTCTGCAATTCAAAAGCTTATGAATTGAATTGTATCGACTGTTTACAAAGGGGGAGAATGTTGATGTATATTGTAAAAGTCGAATAGAGTGTTTTGTATAGTTTCGCATTTTATGTTATTTTACTAAGTCATTTTTATGCGAAGATAAAATGTATAGACTTAGTATACTTTTTGATGGTTCCCTATAAATAGGGACTCAGGCTAGAAGTTGTAGTACGAATGCTTGAACTCACTTCTGCTTAACACTGTAATCAGACTTTATCAATATAAGATCTGATTAATATTTACTCTCTGTGTTCTTCATCTTAATTCTTTCAAATCTACCATTTCTGTTCTAAATTCTCGATAACAATTCTCTACAAATCCTCGTGAACCACATATGCTTGCAGTGAAAAATATACTCCGGTATCTGAAACACACCACCTCTCTCGGTCTATGGTATCCATCAAACTCAAGCTTCTTCGTTTAAGCCTTCTCAGATGCAAACCTTGGAGGATGTGGTTTAGACAGGAAAAGCACCACAGGAGGTTGCCAATTCCTTGATGGGAAGTTGGTCAGCTGGCAGTCAAAGAAGCAAACCTGCGTTTCTCTTTCTACAGCTAAAGCAGAGTACATCGCAGCCGCCTCTTGTACATCTCAAGTCATTTGGATCCAAAGCCAGCTCAGAGATTATGGACTCAACATGAAAAAGATCCCACTATATTGTGATTCAGAAAGTACAATTAGGATCTATCATAACCCAGTGCAACACTCTAAGACCAAGCATATAGCAATGAGGTATCACTTCATTAAGGATCATGTGGAGGATGGAAATGTCGAAATTCACTTTGTTCGAACCACTGATCGATTGGCCGATATCTTCACCAAAGCCCTACCTAAAGCAAGTTTCAATAAAATCCTTCAAGGTCTAGGAATGATGGAATCAGAATCGGTACCAAAAACACCATCTCAAAGTTAAAAGTTGGAAGCGAAATGAACCGAACGCTCAGTCTATTTCGGGTTCGGTTCACATGGGAACCGAAATGAACCGAACGCTCGGTCTATTTCGGGTTCGGTCCCATTGTAAATATTTTCGCTCCATCTCAAAAAGGTGTTGTCTATGGTTGTATACCTTTGTACAGTTGTTTTCCAAAAATCCAAATTTTTTTTAGGAACCGAAATGAACCGAGCGTTCGGTCCATTTCGGGTTCGGTTCAATTTTTTTTTGTTTTGTTTTGTTTGGTTTTTCTCTTTTCAAAAACTTAAAATCTACAAAAATATTTTCTTACTTTTTCTTTCATTCTCGTTTAAATATCGATGGGACAGGTTTCGTTCTCACACTTTATACTAGTTAAGCGTCCCTAGAAGCATGCTGCTGCATGTAGTCTAAAGCCTCAACTGATTTTGAATAAAGCCTTAATGACTAGGTATATACAAACCTTGTCTTCCCAATAAGGCTGCTACATTTATTCTAATCCTGAGCTACCTTACTCTTTTCTCATATGGGTTAAGAGTTTACTGCTTGGTCACTATTTTCAGCAGAGGTACTTTAGTTTCTTTTCACCACCTCAATATTTTTCTCCATCATATTTCGGTTCCATATTGTAACCCTTGAGACTCTTAGAAATAACCACTGAGGTTTATGGTTACACAATCTCTGTGTTTATTATCGTAGCCTTGTGTCACTACGTGCTAAGTGAAACCCTAAATTCAATACCTAACATGAATTGACGGTAAACATGAAATCTCTTTCCGTTGTGAGATTCTTATGAAATTGTTATTTACCATAACATTTCTTCCCTTAGAATCCAGATTTAATTTTTTTTGAGATTTCACAATCACACATCTTCAATAAGTCACTATATACATATTCCAACCTACTTGTTCAACAGACCACATCGGTCTCACAGGTACTTCATTTAGTCTCGGTCTTATGTCAAGGTTCGGGATTCTAAACTGAAGCGAAAGCCACCCTTTTAAGCCTTATCAAAAGATGCCTTTCAACACTTCTTAACAAGTGATTGATCGTAATTTAACGGGAATCCATACAGACACTTTAAAGTCTCTCTTGACTTTGAAGAAAGTGATTCATGCCCGGGATCAATTGTTTTGTGTCTATATTGACATCACAAACTCCCACATAAATATCGCTTTATTTCCTTATCTTTGACACTCTATGCACGAAAATATTTGATTTTCCAAAAGTCTAGTTTGGTTCCATCATTATCTTTTGTTTGGATGACAGCTATTTAACAGATAAGGTGCTGACTCAGCCGACAGAGTAACGACCTCAATAGTGAGTTGACGGGCACGCGTGCAATACGGAACAATTTTTCTCTCTCATGCGTAATCATCGGGGTTGCCAACCATCGTGATTCTGTCACATCCAAAACCGTTTCGTGTATCAAGAAGATTTGGGGGATGATTCTTCTCTCTCTTCTACCCACAATATAAAAATAAAACTCCTGATTCATTCCACAATTACAGCAATCAAAAATTAATCGAGCAAAATCAGGCGATTTACTCTCTACTGTTCATCATCTTCAACATTGCATTCAATAATGGCGAACTCTTCCTCAGTTCAGGAAACCTCTTCTCGCACCAACATTCTTCCCATTCGCGCTCAACAAAGCCTGGTGATCGATTTATACCCTAAAGTCTACGAGAATTACATGTATCCCATGGTGGAGTGTCTCAAATACTCTCCACTGGTTCTAGCCCTTTTGAAGGTCGAGATTGTGCACATGGTATGTCTTTACCAGGTTTTCTCCACTGCTCATTACGATAAATCAGTGGATAGAATCTACTTCGACCTCCTTTCTCACAAGACCTCCATCTCCAAGCAAAGATTCTGCTGGCTCCTAGGGTTTGAACCTGATGAATCTAGGGTTAATCCTGACTCCATAACTGTGGGACAATTATTCTCGATGTTCTACAACATGGGCTACACGGAAATCCTCACGACTGTTACCAAGTTCAAAAAGTCGTGTCTTCCTCCTCCATGGAATGGCTTCTTCACCATTCTCTTCAAGGGGCTATCCGAGTGAAGTTCTGGTTCTGATGGGGCTAGTAAATTGTTCATGACCATTCTCTATGGTCTATATAATGGCATCAACCTCGACTACGGCTCGGTTCTCTGGCAACAACTCATTCAGAGCCTTGCCTCCTCCTCTCGCCATACTGAAGTGTCCTATGCCAGATTCTGGACACTAATCACCAAATGGTCAATGGATATGCTTCACATTCCTACTGTTGCCAATTCCCTCCTCTCCTCCATTAGTGTCTTCCACACCACCAAGATCATCGTCACAGATTCGACCAAGTTCTCCTTCGTCGGATCCATCCCGGATTCCATGTCCGCTGGTGTGTCCAAGGAGAGTGTTATCATGAAGGCCTAGAATGAATTTCGTCCTTCGGGCCCATGGGAACTTTCTGCGGAAATGGTTCAGTCCATCAATGATGCAGATAAACCAGCTGCTAGAGGGAAGAAACCCGAGAAAAGGAAGATTAAGAAAGCAGCAAAGGGAGCAAAGGGTCCTTCTCCTAAGAAGTGAAAAACCTCAAAGACAGATCTTCCCCCCCCCCCCCCCAGCGAAGAAGAAGAAAACACAGCCGAAGAGGAAACTTATTCTCTCTTCTTCATCAAGTGATTAAGAGGATAACCAATCTGACTCAGACGAGTCAGCTAGAGGCGATACCCCACCTGACTCGCCTGCGCATGAGGTACTGGTTTCATCAAAACCTCCTTCTCCTTCTCCTATCATCATACCCTCCATTCCCACCATAACCTCCTCCATTTCCATTCCCTCCATATCTAACCCTATTTCTATTCCCCCCATAACTACCTCTACTACCCTTCCACCCACAACTACTTCTATACCACCACCAATCTTCACTGAAGCAACCAAAACCACCACCAGTGAGATTCCAACCAATGTATCAGATACGGGGGTTCGAACTTCACAACCCGAACCTACTTCTGTACCCGAACCCACTTCCACTACCGAACCATCCGCTACACCCTTATCTCCTACTCCCTCTGCTGAAACCGAAACATTTTTAGGAAGGGAGGATATGATCTTTGATTCCATCTACTACAGCCCCTACCAACTCCAAAGTGATGATGATGATGATGCTCCAGTTACGAAAAAGCACATCAAGGAACTCCACGAGAAGATTGATAATCTTGTGGCTTCTTCCTCTACCTCAAAATCTCACTTTTTGGAGGCTGTCATTCAGGGGATGGTGGAATCTCTCTCCAAAGCACATGAAGCCTCCATTAGCTCAGCTGATGCTGCTATTGACAAATCGACAAAGGCTAGAGCTGCTGCGACCGAAAAAGTCGAAAAACTATTTCAAGATGCCCAGATTTGGCTGGAGTCTTTGCAGGCGGCATCCGAAACCAATACCAAGAAGATTCGCACCATTGTGGAGAAGCTGGTCCATTCTCTCGAAACAGAAAAAGACCACTTTGCCAGCTTCCGTAAGAACCTCAAAGAAGACAATCAGTCTTTTCAATCTTCGGTTGCGGATCGTCTTCTCACCTTTCAAGCAACTCTTGCCGCCAAATCTACTACAAAGGACGAGCTTGCTCGTAAATCTTCCGAGCTTAATCTTGAAACTCATCAGCTCTCCCAAGCCGAGAAGGAGATCGATTCTCTTCGATCTGAGAAAGCTGTGGTTAGGAGTTGTGTTTTGGATGTTCATGGGGCTCTATCCAACATCATCGAAGCCCATGATCCGATTCTTAACTACTCGGTGAGGCGCACTCTTGCAGAGAAGCTCGCTCCTGCCCTTGCCTTGCTTAGCCGCATTGAATGGAATCCTAAGCAGGAGGAACATCCGCAACAAGGGGGAGAAGGGAAGCCCACAGCTCAATCAAAACCCCCTCCGATTTCCAAAGCTCAATCACTTCCAGTTTCATCACTTGTCCCTCCGAAATCACCCAAACCAACAACTGTTCCTGCATCAGGTTTGAGTGCTCAAAGCGATGACAAACAAATCCTTGATGACAGTGATGAAAGTGAGGACCAGGAACCGATTACCAGCCTACTGAGGAAACAGGCCAGAGAGAAGGAGGTTGATGAAAATGCTCGTATTGCCTGAGAGGCTGAAGCGAAAGAGAGGAAGATAAAGGAGGCTCATGATCTCCTTGAAAGCAGAAAAACTCTATTTCCTCCTTGGACTCTTGAAGAGCTTGTCAAAGAAGCTATCGAGTCCCCCTGCACTCTTTGGCTTGAACCAATGATCTCTTTGGACCGGGTTAATTCAGTGGATTCCCAATTTGACATGCCCTTGACCAGAAAAGCTTTTATCTTCCATGCATTCGCCCACATAGCTGAAGTTCCTCATCCTCACCCGAAGGTTGATAGAGAGCTTGTAGACTTCTATCTAAGGACAGCTCAACCTTAGTATCAGACGTGGAGTGCACAGAAGATCATCAACGTTCGGGTTCTCAAACCTGTTCGGGAGGGTAACTTCACAAATGTCAGATTCAAGGTCTTAAGAGGGTCCGACAAAACCGAGCATTTCATCTCTCTAGCTGATCTTCCCAACTTAAACCCTCATGACTGGATAATCTTGCACAACATTCTTCTTGTTAATGAAGTGGAATCTGGTCCGATCATAGATCATTTCAAGAGAATGTTGGTGTGTTATATTTTGTAGGTTGCTAAGCTGGATCAAGAAGTTGCCAATGTTCTCAGGAAGAAGCCCACTATCACTCAGTCGGTTCTGCAAGTGATTTAAACAGAATGCAGATGGGAAAGATTGATCCTAAACGAAACTCCATCATGTTCACCAGGGCAGAAGGTCAGAAACGCTTATTTGCTTTGGCTGACAAACATCTTTACACCACTTCCTGCTTGGAGCATGTTCTGGGTATCATCAATCGATGCAAACAGAACTCGGAGAGTGATAAGAAGTACTTCAACGATATGATCAATTGGTACATTCACTTCTGACAAACACTTCTTGCTATCATTCCCTGCCTATTCAAAACTGTGAAGAAAGCTAGTGCCGCAGGTGTAAGCAAGGTGGAGTGAGGTCTCGCCCCTATTGACGCAAAGGGGGAGATTGTTGGGTATTTAGTGTTGCGTCTTGGGCTCGTCTCTTAGCCCATTTTGTATCCGGTATGGGCATGTCCATCCGTGACTTGTTTTTGTTAGGGTTTGTGTATTAATAGATGCTTGCATGCATCTTTTCAAGAACTGATAGATCGTTTTTACGTGTGATTAAGAAGATCACTTTTGTAACCCTAAAATTCTCTACAGCGGAAGTTCTTAATCGAGCTCTGCTGAGGATTGAACGTTCTAATCATTCGACTCATTCAGATCCATACTTGAGTATTGTTTCACTATTTTACTTTCATTATCTACCTGTTACAAAGATCTAATCGATCAAAGAGTTAATAAATCTCATCATATACACAAGTAGCATGCTCCCCTACAAGAGATTATGGCATATAATACAACACTTAAAAGGCATACTCGAAAGTACGTGAAATGTCTCACAAAACTTAGTATAAAACAGATTTACGTATGAAAATTTCCATTTGTTCTTGTATATGAAAATATCTCTTTGATATAGTGTTTCTAGTATATAAATGTTCATGATTTTCTCGTAAACTATACCTATTATAGTTTTTCAAAGTGTGTGTTTTGTTCATATAGTAAACCCTAGTGTAATGCTCACTTGTTATGTAAAGTATAACATTCAAAGTGACATAAATGATCACATATACTTAATGTAACAACCCGTTATTTCAAGTCAGTAAAAATCGAGTCCTGTAACCTCTTTGAGAAAGGAAATAGAATATCATCGAAAAATGAAGTATTCAAAAACTCTATTTGGAGTACACTATGTGGTAGTTACCGTCTTAAGGTTTCCAAACATATAAATAACACAAAAATCCGAGTTATAACGAAGAAGTTATGCTCTTTCTAAGTTTTCCGACAAAAACCAGCAATACTAAGTTGCGTAAAAACGCAAAGTTTCAATAAAACACTTTCCGACCTTAGGTGTCTAAATGAAAGTCGTAGATATCGTTAAACTACAAACATGCATAAAAAGAACGCTCAAATCGGACATCGTATGAATAAGTTATGAATTTTTAAAGAAATTCCTTAATCACGTCATTTTAATAAATAAATAATAAAAATAATTCCGGAATTTGCCAACGGAATCTAAATGAAAGTTGTAGATCATAGTCTCACCTTCGCGGGGGTATAAAGAACGTCAAAAACGGAGTTCGTATGAAGGAGATACGAATTTTCGAAATTTGATAATTAATTTATATATTTTTTTAATAAAACTTCGGTATTATCCGAAGGGGAGTCAGCGACCTCATCCGAGGTACGCGCTGCGTACTCCTGTACGCCCCGCGTACCCGAGAAACTTGGCCTCAAACCGGCCACGTCGCCCTATGCGAGGCACCCAACCCGACCCGTCCCATCCGACCCGACTGCCTGAGCCGTCCCATCCGAGGCCGAGGCAGTCGAGGCTTCGGTCACTCATTTTTATACTAATAACAGTTTCATAGTAAATAACTTTAGAAGTATTATAAATAAGTTGTGCAGCACAGGTACGCCTTAGGACATGTAATCGGAACTGGGAAGAATATAGCATGATCAACTATATTTGTCCAAGAGCCGACTAACGTATGCCAAGGAGTGTCTGTAATGGACAACAAATTTAAAACTTACCAAAAGCAAATCGCTAAAGAATATTGAGGGAGTATTCGAGTGCCGTCAACCATTAAACTTAAGGGTAAGTTTCATGTGCTCTAGCTTATAGTAAACTTTTAACTCTATTCTCGTACAGCCTAAATTGCGGGATTCCATCACCCCAATGACCCTTACTACCCCAACCAAGGTAATGAAGGGTGGATTGAAGAAGATCCTGAGGAAGACAAAGAGCCTATAGAGTTGGAGGGAGGGGATGACTCTGGCACGGATTCGGAGCCAGAAATTATAAATCCACCAATCCCACAATCTCCCGTCAACGTGAGGAATTTCCAAGGACCCACTCCAGTGTGGGGAAGTCACCTCCATCATTGGAGCCAACAACAAAGCTTACGCCCTCCTTACGGCATGTGCCGAGACTTCTATGATGTGAGGGGCGGGGGATCAGCCGACCGCGCACTTCCGGTCATGGTTGGCAAACTCGCCAACCAGTGCTATCAATCCGGAGTGCAAGCCAATCGAATCCGAGAGGTCAATGTGGAAGTACAAATCCACACGGCCGATATCAACCGCCTAGAGTTGTTGCAGAACGACATCCACATTCGTGCCGAAGCGTTTCAAGCACGAGAAAATGCGGCCTTCGCAGAATTAAGAGAACAACAAGCTGCGTTTGATAGACGCCTCATGGAGTCGAAGCAGTCCGACACGGAGTTGAGCTCCAAACGCAAAGCGCACCGCAAGTAGTACTTGCCCAACTCTCAAATTTTGTTATAAATTAGGACTTCGGATAAAAGTATTATTTTCTTTAAATTGTTCTGTAATCGGAGGCCTTTAGAAAGGCCAAGAAATTTTGTCTAGACCCCGCTGTAACACAACTATATGTTTAATATATATAAGGGTATACCCCTTTTCTTGTTGTTGTTAATCATGCGCAAATCGTTCGATTCATTGGTACAGCTATTCAAACTTTACTTTCAAGCTCAAAACATTATGTCAGTCAAACCCAACTTCTTAGAACTATTAGAAGTTAACTCAATATCATTCAACTCTGAACTACCAAAACTTATAAAATTTTCCATTATGCGCCTCATGGAGTCGAAGCAGTCCGACACGGAGTTGAGCTCCAAACGCAAAGCGCACCGCAAGTAGTACTTGCCCAACTCTCAAATTTTGTTATAAATTAGGACTTCGGATAAAAGTATTATTTTCTTTAAATTGTTCTGTAATCGGAGGCCTTTAGAAAGGCCAAGAAATTTTGTCTAGACCCCGCTGTAACACAACTATATGTTTAATATATATAAGGGTATACCCCTTTTCTTGTTGTTGTTAATCATGCGCAAATCGTTCGATTCATTGGTACAGCTATTCAAACTTTACTTTCAAGCTCAAAACATTATGTCAGTCAAACCCAACTTCTTAGAACTATTAGAAGTTAACTCAATATCATTCAACTCTGAACTACCAAAACTTATAAAATTTTCCATTATTTTTTTCTTTTAGCAGCACGATGCCTCCCCGTCCAAACCTAAGGCCCAGGCCGGGCACGATACCACCACAACCTCCACCACCAGCTTATGATCCAGCCATGGTCCAGGCTGCTATCACAGCAGCAGTAACTGCAGCCCTCTCGCAAATAAACTCTCACGGAAATGGAGGGGCGGGAAGCAGCACGAATCATCCAATCATGGCACTGGTCATGGTCAAGGAAGAGAATGTACTTACAAGGAGTTCTCTAATGCTAAGCCAAAAACTTTTAATGGAACTGGGGCAGTCATTGCACTAATGCAATGGTTCGAGAAGACCGAAACGGTCTTCGAGATCTGCTCATGCGTAGAAGCAAGCAAAGTCAAGTTCGCTGCTTGCACTTTCATGGATCGAGCCCTCACTTGGTGGAAAGCCATGTGAATTCAGTGACGCTCACTGTCGCCAACGCCATGAGTTGGGACAATCTAAAGGTTCTACTACTGGAAGAATACTGCCCAAGGGGCGAAGTGCAAAAGCTGGAGCAGGAGCTCTGGAATTTGAAAATGACTGGGTCTGACCTAGTCACCTACACAGCTAGGTTCAACGACCTCGCTGCACTGTGCCCTACCATGGTCAACCCATAATCAAAGAAGGTTGAAAGGTACATTTGGGGGTTGTCACCCCAGATTCAAGGGCATGTCCTAGCTTCCGGCCCTGTTACCTACAACAGCGCTAAACTCCTGGCTCAGCGACTCATCGACCACGGAGTAAAACCCAGTATCATTTCAACAACCGCAAATCCACCTAGGGAGGCTCAGGGCCAAAGTAGGCCTTGGAACAAAAGGAGGGGACAAACTCTCCAGGAAACCCCAAGAAACAACAAGTAATAGCGACCCATGCTATGACTATACCTGTGAACCCTGCCCCCACAAGCTCATATAATGGGAAACTTCCTAAATGCAACCGATGCAGCTTCCACCACCACGGTCCTTGCCCTGATCTTCAATGCACCAAGTGTAACAAGAAGGGACATACAGCCCGCTATTGCAAAGGGCCAACCCAACCATCCGTCCCCACTACTAATACCGGGGTAAGCCGCGCCTGCTTTGAGTGCGGAGACACGGGGCACTACCGCAGGGACTGCCCAAAGGCAAACAACCGGAATACCGGCGGAAGGGGGCGAGTTTTCGCAATGGGACAAGATGAAGCCATTGCGGACCCTACTGTTGTTACGGGTACGTTTCTTCTCGATAACTCGTATGCATGCATTTTGTTTGATAGTGGAGAGGAAAGGAGTTTTGTGAGTCACGGATTTAAAGGCCTGCTAAAATCAATACCACAATCACTAAGTGAACCATTCATAGTAGAAATAGCCAACGGGAAAACCGAAGGCACTAAGGAGATATACTTAAACTACACCCTAACTTTAAACGATAATCCCTTTTCAATCAACCTCATGCCAGTCTCGATTAAGAGTTTTGATGTCATCACTGGCATGGATTGGCTGAGTTCTCATCATGCGGACATTCTATGTTACGATAAGGCCGTTCGCCTTAATCTGCCAACCGACGAAACTTTCATTGTCTTGGGCGACAAACCAAGTACCACTCTTCGTATCATCTCAAGTATCCAAGCTCAGAAATGCCTACGCAAGGAGTGTCACGCATTCTTGGCACATGTTGTAGATGTGAAACGCGAAGTCCAAGACATCAAGAGTGTGCCCGACGTACGCGATTTTTCCGACGTTTTTCCCGAGGACCTTCCGGGAATACCACCCGCGAGACAAGTTGAGTTTCGAATCGATCTAGTTCCCGGAGCTACCCCAGTAGCCAAAGCACCCTATCGATTAGCCCTGGCAGAGATGCAAGAGCTATCCAGCCAACTGAATGAACTACTTAGAAAAGGATTCATCAGGCCGAGCTTCTCGCCATGGGGAGCACCCGTACTGTTCGTGAAAAAGAAGGATGGATCATTCAGAATGTGCATTGACTACCGAGAAATCAACAAACTTACCATCAAGAACCGATACCCCCTACCCCGAATCGATGACTTATTCGACCAACTCCAAGGAGCCAACTACTTCTCCAAGATCGATCTGAGGTCGGGATATCACCAGCTGCGAGTCCTGGAGACTGATATTCCCAAGACGGCCTTCCGAACACGATACGGACATTACGAGTTCGTAGTGATGCCGTTCGGACTAACCAATGCCCCGGCCGTGTTCATGGATCTAATGAATCGGGTATGTCGTCCATTCTTGGATAAATTCGTGATAGTATTCATAGACGACATACTCATTTATTCAAAGAATAAAGAAGAGCATGGTCAACATCTGAGGCAAGTTTTAGAGACGTTACGGACTGAGAAACTATATGCAAAATTCTCAAAATGTGAATTTTGGATTAGAAATGTGGACTTCCTCGGTCACGTGGTCAGCAAGGAAGGAATCCACGTGGATCCATAAAAAATCAAGGCTATCAAAAACTGGTCTGTGCCAACTACACCAACAGAAATTCGCCAATTTCTAGGTCTTGCTGGTTATTACCGAAGGTTCATCCAGAATTTCTCCAGCATCGCAAAGCCTCTTACCGCCTTAACCCAGAAAGGTGTGACCTACAATTGGGGAGAAAAGCAGGATGCTGCATTTCAGACTTTGAAACAGGCCCTTTGCAGCGCGCCCATCCTTTCTCTCCCAGAAGGGACCGAAGATTTTGTGGTGTATTGCGACGCTTCGAAGCAAGGGCTGGGATGTGTACTAATGCAGAGGGGAAAGGTTATTGCATATGCCTCACGACAACTGAAAACGCATGAGGTCAATTACACCACTCATGATTTAGAACTTGGGGCGGTGGTCTTCGCTCTTAAAATCTGGAGACACTACCTATATGGTACCAAATGCACTATCTTTACAGACCACAAGAGCCTACAACACATCTTCGACCAGAAGGAGTTGAACATGAGACAGCGACGTTGGGTCGAATTGCTCAATGACTACGAATGTGAGATTCACTATCATCCAGGAAAGGCTAACGTCGTGGCAGATGCCCTTAGTCGTAAGGAGTACTCTGGCCGAAGAGTGAAGTCATTAGCCATGTCAATCCATTCGCACCTGTCGACACAAGTCAAGGAAGCTCAAATAGAGGCCCTGAAACCCGAAAACGTGACAGGTGAGACCCTTAGGGGAATGGACAAGAATTTAGAAATCAAGAGTGACGGAGCACGCTACCTCATGAACCGAATATGGACGCCCAAGTTTGGTGGACTTAGAGAGGTAGTTATGAGCGAGGCACACAAGACTCCATACTCCGTACACCCCGGGTCAGACAAGATGTATCAAGATCTCAAACAACTCTACTGGTGGCCAAACATGAAAGCGGAGATCGCTACATATGTGAGCAGGTGTTTGACTTACGCCAAGATCAAAATAGAACACCAGAAACCCTCAGGACTACTCCAAGAACCTGAAATTCCTGAGTGGAAATGGGAGCAGATTTCCATGGACTTTATAACGAAACTGCCCAAAACTCAGGGTGGCCAAGATACTATTTGGGTAATCGTCGATAGATTAACCAAGTCCGCTCATTTCCTACCGATCAAGGAAACTGATAAAATGGAAAAGCTATCAAGAATCTACATCCGAGAGATCGTACGACTTCATGGAGTGCCAATGTCTATCATCTCGGATAGAGACAACAGATTTACGTCTAGATTCTGGCAATCATTGCAAAAATCCATGGGAACAAGATTGGACATGAGTACTGCCTATCACCCCCAAACTGACGGACAGAGCGAAAGAACGATCCAAACCTTGGAAGACATGTTGCGAGCATGTGTAATCGACTTTGGTAAAGCATGGGATGTTCACTTACCTTTGGTTGAGTTCTCTTATAACAATAGTTGTCATACTAGTATCAATACTGCTCCATTTGAATCCCTTTACGGCCGTAAGTGCAGATCACCTCTGTGCTGGATGGAAGTGGGCGACACACAACTAGCAAAAGGTCTAGTCCCTGATAGCACCCTCACTGGTCCAGAGATGATCAGGGAAACTACTGAAAAGATCGTGCAAATACGAGAACGACTGAAATCCTCGAGGGATAGGCAAAAGAGCTATGCCGACAAAAGACGTAAACCCTTGGAATTTCAGATTGGCGATCGGGTACTACTGAAGGTCTCACCCTGGAAGGGAATGATACGCTTTGGAAAGCGTGGGAAGCTAAATCCTAGGTACATTGGACCCTTCGAAATCATTTCAAGGATTGGTCCAGTAGCCTACAAACTCCGACTTCCAATTGAGCTTAACAAAGTACATCCAGTATTCCACGTATCAAACCTGAAGAAGTGTCTGTCCGACGTAACACTTGTAATTCCACTCGATGAGATCGAACTAAATGAAAATCTTAACTTTGTGGAAGAACCCGTCGAGATCATTGATAGGGAAGTTAAACGAACTAAACATAGTCTCATTCCAATAGTAAAGGTCCGATGGAATGCTAAGAGGGGACCTGAGTTCACGTGGGAATGAGAAGATCAAATGCAACAGAAGTATCCACATCTCTTCCCCAGCCCCTAAGACTCTTCTTTTGTATTAAAATTTTGGGACGAAATTCCCTCTAACGGGGGGATGATGTAACAACCCGTTATTTCAAGTCAGTAAAAATCGAGTCCTATAACCTCTTTGAGAAAGGAAATAGAATATCATCGAAAAAAGAAGTATTCAAAAACTCTATTTGGAGTACACTATGTGGTAGTTATCCTCTTAAGGTTTCCAAACATATAAATAACACAAAAATCTGAGTTATAACGAAGAAGTTATGCTCATTCTAAGTTTTCCGACAAAAACCAACAATACGAAGTTGCGTAAAAACGCAAAGTTTCAATAAAACACTTTCCGACCTTAGGTGTCTAAATGAAAGTCGTAGATATCGTTAAACTACAAACATGCATAAAAAGAACGCTCAAATCGGACATCGTATGAATAAGTTATGAATTTTTAAAGAAATTCCTTAATCACGTCATTTTAATAAATAAATAATAAAAATAATTTCAGAATTTGTCAACGGAATCTAAATGAAAGTTGTAGATCGTAGTCTCACCTTCGCGGGGATATAAAGAACGTCAAAAACGGAGTTCGTTTGAAGGAGATATGAATTTTCGAAGTTTGATAATTAATTTATATATATTTTTTTAATAAAACGTCGGTATTATCCGAAGGGGAGTCAGCGACCTCATCCGAGGTACGCGCTGCGTACTCCTGTAGGCCCCGCGTACCCGAGAAACTTGGCCTCAAACCGGCCACGTTGCCCTATGCGAGGCACCCGACCCGACCCGTCCCATCCGACCCGACTGCCTGAGCCGTCCCATCCGAGGCCGAGGCAGTCGAGGCTTCGGTCACGCATGACGTACGCGTACGCGCTGCGTACGAGCGTACGCCCCGCGTACGTGGCCTCTCAGGCCGCCTATAAATAGCATGCGAGGGTTCCCGGGAAAATGGCCCATTCTCTCTCCTTTTTCTTGCGTTTTACCTCGTTTTCCGTGCTCGCACTACCCCGAAGCCCTGGTCATTTTGTGCAAGTCCCGAAGGTCGATTTTTCTCCCGAGGAATCCCGAGATTTCCGAGGAAAATCCATTTCCTGAGACGAAACTCTGCCCGGTTTTCCATCTTGCTATCTTCAAACTTTCAAGTGAGTTCATACCCCTTTCAAACACACTTTAAATACATTTTAAATGCTTTTATACTCTTTTAGGGGGGGGGGATACAAGTAAACATACGGTTATTATCATGTATTTTATAAAGTTTCACTTCACTTATTTTATCGAATAAATCACTTGGAATTCATTACTACTATGGAAAAATCTTGTCATACTTTGCGTGCATTAGACTTATACAAAGTATATAATTATTTCAAAGTACCTTTCATTGTTAAAAAGGATAAACTTTGCATACAAGACTATCACTATAATGAGGACTTAGTTGAGAATTCATGAGACGTGTATATCTTCAAACGTTACTTTTCTTTATTAGAAAGTAATGCTGCAAGTCCTGTCTATAACCAGAGTCTCCCGTTCAGAGAACGTGTCAAATGTGTATAGATCTATACGGGAAGTCATGATCCCGCGCCCTGACTGTTAGCTACAGTCCGTCTTTTTGGGTGACAGTTATCATAACGCTGCGACGCCTGAAGAACGTCGTTATAGGCATATTATGTTTAGTATGGTTATAAAACTCATCGGATATACAATTATTATGGTATTATTCTTTTATGAACGAGTAGCTATTAAAACTATTCTTCATCTAATAAATGCGATCTTCGTATAGTTTTACTATATAAAACTATGACACAACTTTTGAGAACGTCGGTTTCTTGCGATTTTCGGTCTTAGAGACTGCCAATTATATTAGGAAAATAAGGGTTTCTCCTGCATACAAACCAAACGACTAATAGGAAATAAGGGATTTTTCTGGTGCAATTATTTACAACTTATAACACGAACATTTATATGCATTTCATACTTTTATAAGAAAATAAGGGTTTTCTTGGAAAACACAACAACTCGTATCTCAACCATTAGGGATAATATTGGATTTTCTGGATCTAATACATTCACTTTCAACACAACAAATCACAACTCTTTACATTTGAAATGCTACGTTTTCTGGAAAATATACACCCATTTTGGAATGGCATCCAATTTTTCTAAACTACTCATGAACTCACCAACTTAATTGTTGACACTTTTTCTTTGAAATAACTTGTATTCTCAGGGAACCGCTAAGCAGGTTTGGGAATCAACTTTTGGGATTAACGCGCTGCCGTTAATTACTTCTTTTGGATGATGTTTATGTATTTATCTTTTGAACATGTAATGAATACAATTATGTAAACATCTTGGAAACTTTAATATATATGGTGGTGTGTACTTTCCTTTCTATGAACTGTTATGATACTGAATATGACGTCCTCCGCCCCCGAACGTTTCCGCTGTTCTGGTTTGGGGGTGTGACACTTAAAGTATAAATAAAGTGGTTGATTCGTATATATATATATATATATATATATATATATATATATATATATATATATATATATATATATATAACATGTTTTATTTCCAAAAGACAAGATGTTATCGAGAATATATTTTGGATACGAAAGTTCTCATGTAGTAGTTATGAATCACATATGATTGCTAGATAAAAAGTTTATATAGTGAAACTTTAGGTTACACACGATAATAACCATGTGTTTACTTGCATTCCCCCCCCCCTAAAAGTGTATAAAAAGCATTTATCAAACATTTAAAAGCATAGTTTATAGGGGTATGAACTCACTTGATAGATCGAAGAAGGTGAGACAATAACCGAGCAGAACTTTGACTTGAGAAAGCGGATTTTCTTCGGATTCTTGGGAATCTCGGGAGCTTAAACTTCCTTCGTGGCTTGGGTATGGAAACCGGAGTAAAAAAGCAAGAAAAAGGAGAGAAAATGAGCAATTTACCCGGAACCCTCACATCCCTTTTATAGGGACTGGGAACCGCCTCGGTACGCTGGGCGTACGAGGTTACGCGGGGCATACTGGTGCATCATGCGTGACCACATCCTCGACTGCTGGAACTTCGGACGGGACAGGGCATAGGGGAGCATAGGGGAGACCTGGACTTTCCGAGGCCTAGTCCTCGAGTACGCTGGGCGTAACTCGGATTAGCCCGGTGACTACTCCTTCGGATAATACCAGATTTTTATTTAAATTTATATTTTAATTATTTAGTAAACTTCAAAAATTCATATCTTCTTCATACAACTCCGTTTTCGACGTTCTTTATATCCACACGTAGGTGAGGCTACGCTCTATAACTTTCGTTTAGACCCCATTGACAAATTTTAAAATTATTTTTATTATTTATTTTTAAAAGATCAGGGTAGGAAAAGTTCGTTAGAAATCCATAACTTCTTTATTCAATGTCTATTTTTCCAGACTTTTAACCGTTGAAATACCATTGTCGAGACCTTCGATTCTCATTTAGGTCATTCCGGCCAAAAGTCGCTCGCTCTTTATTTCGAGTTTTTAGCTGTCTACCGCTATACCGAACTTGGAAAAATCATAACTTCCTCATACGAAGTCAGATTTGGACATTATTTTTATGTACGCTCACGGTTTAATGTTATCTAACATAGTAGGTATAGAGACTTTTGTACATTTTATTTTCAAAGTTAATTTCATTATTTTTAAAAGTGTTTACAATACTTGGCTTTTTAGGTCATTTACATAGAATCAAAATATCGAGTTGTCACATCTTCCCCCCGTTAGAGGGAATTTCGTCCTGAAATTTAATGTAAGAAAAACACTTGTGGATTAGAGAAAAAGATGTGGGGTACTTGTGTTTCATCTGATCTTCGTGTTCCCAGGTGTATTCAGGTCCTCGCTTTGCATTCCAACGGACCTTCACTATGGGTATGCGACTTTGTTTTGTTATTTTAATTTCCCTATCCATGATTTCAATTGGTTCTTCTATAAAGTGGAGACTGTCGTTGATTTTGATTTCATCTAGAGGGACGACGAGGGTCTCATCGGACAAACATTTCTTCAAGTTTGACACATGAAAGGTAGGGTGTATGTTATTGAGTTCCTGCGGTAGACGAAGTTTGTAGGCTACTGGGCCGATCCTTGCAAGGATCTCGAATGGTCCGATATACCTTGGGTTTAGTTTCCCGTGTCATCCAAAACATATTAGCCCTTTCTAGGGCGAGACCTTTAATAGCACTCGGTCTCCGACCTGAAATTCCAAGGGCTTCCGTCTTTTGTTCGCATAACTCTTTTTTCTGTCTCTTGAAGCCTTTAGTCGTTCCTGAATTTGTACAATCTTCTCGGTTGTCTCTCTTATGATTTTCGGGCCAGTGAGAGTGTTATTGGGTACTTGTCCCTTCGCTAGTTGCATGTCGCCTACTTCAGCCTAGCATAGTGGTGATCTGCACTTCCAGCCGTAGAGGGCTTCAAATGGAGCAACTTTAATGCTGGAGTGATAGCTATTTTTGTATGAAAATTCTACTAGTGGTAAATGGGAATCCCATGCTTTACCAAAATCGATTACACAAGCTCTTAGCATATCTTCCAAGGTTTGTATGGTCCTCTCACTTTGACCGTCGGTTTGTGGATGGTAAGCAGTACTCATGTCGAGCCTCGTTCCTAGAGATTTTTGTAACGATTGCCAGAATCGCGAGGTGAACCTACTATCTCTCTCAGAGATAATGGATATTGGTACACCATGTAGTCGCACAATCTCTCGGATGTAGGTTCGAGCTAGCTTCTCCATCTTGTCGGTTTCTTTTATTGGCAGGAAGTGTGTGGATTTTATTAATATATCTACGATTACCTAGATGGTGTCTATCCCACCTGATGGCTTGGGTAATTTGGTTATGAAGTCCATCGTTATCCGTTCCCACTTCCACTCGGGTATTTTGGTTTGTTGAAGCAATCACGATGGCTTTTAGTACTCTACCTTGACTTTGGCGAAAGTCAGACACTTGCCTACATAGGTAGCGTTCTCTGCCTTCATGTTCGACCATCAATACCTTTTCTTGAGGTCCAGATACATCTTGTCCGAACCTGGATGCACGGAGTATCGAGTCTTATGAGCCTCATTCATGACCATGTCTCTGAATCCACCAAACTTTGGTGTCCAGATCCAATCCATGAAGTAACGAACTCTGTCACCCTTGACTTCAAGATTCTTGTCTATTCCTCTTAGGGATTCACCTGCCACATTCTCTATTTTCAAGGCTTCCCTCTGAGCTTCCTTGATTAGTGTGGACAGATGTGAATGGATCGTCATGGTTAAGGATTTCACTCGGCGACCTGAGTATTCTTTCCGACTAAGGGCATCAGCTACTACATTCGCTTTTCCTGGGTGATAGTGAATCTCGCATTCGTAGTCATTCTGTAGTTCAATCCATCGTCTCTGCCTCATGTTGAGTTCTTTTTGGTTAAGGATGTTTTGAAGGCTCTTGTGATCGGTGAAGATCGTGCATTTCGTGCCATAAAGATAGTGACTCCAGATCTTTAGCGCGAAAACGACTGCTCCTAGTTCAAGATCATGGGTAGTGTAGTTGACTTCGTGCGTCTTAAGTTGTCTTGAGGCGTAAGCGATGACCTTACCTCGCTGCATTACTAGACATCCAAGACCTTGATTAGATGCATCACAGTAGACCACGAAGTCTTCCATTCCTTCTGGCAAGGACAATATCGGTGCACTGCATAGTGCTTGCTTTAGTGTTTGGAATGCAACGTCTTGTTTTCCTTCCCAATTTAAAGTTACACCCTTCTCTGTCAGGGTGGTGAGTGGTTTGGTAATCTTTGAGAAGTCTTGTATAAATCTATGGTAATAGCCAGCAAGGCCCAAGAATTGTCGAATTTCCGTTGGGGTTCTTGGAGCTGACCAGTTCTTAAGTTGCTTTGATTTTGGAAGGGTCCACGTGTATTCTGTCTTTGCTAACCACGTGACCTAGGAAATCTACCTTCCGAATCCAAAATTCGCACTTGGAGAATTTTGCGTATAGCTTCTCTTTTTTTAGTGTTTCCAAGACTTGTCGGAGCTATTGATCATATTCTTCTTTATTCTTTGAATAAATGAGTATATCATTTATGAACACAATCACAAATTTGTCCAAGAATGAACGACACACTCGGTTCATTAAGTCCATGAACACCACCGGTGCGTTTGTTAATCCAAAGGGCATCACTGCAAACTCGTAGTGACCATATCGAGTTCAAAAAGCTGTTTTAGGAACATCTCCTTCCACGACTCGTTGTTGGTGATACCCGGATCTTAAGTTGATCTTTGAGAAATAACTCGCTCCTTGGAGTTGGTCGAACAAGTTGTTAATGCGTGGTAGTGGGTATCGGTTCTTGACAGTAAGCTTGTTAAGTTCCCGGTAATCAATGCACATGAAGAAAGATCCATCCTTCTTCTTTACGAACAAGACCGGTGCTCCCCAAGGTGAGAAGCTTGGCCTGATGAATCCTTTGTTGATCAGTTCGTTTAATTGGCTGGATAATTCTTGCATCTCAGCTAGCACCAGATGATACAGTGACTTAGTTACTGGGGTAGCTCCGGGAATTAAATCTATTCTGAACTCGACTTGTCGTTCTGGTGGAACTCCTGGGAGATCTTCAGGGAAGATATCGGGAAAATCGTAGACATCAGGAATGTCTTTGATGCTCTTTGTTTCTTTTTCCTTATCTACCACATGGGCTAAGAAGGAATAGTACTCCTTATGTAGGTACTTCTGGGCTTTGACGCAAGAGATGATTTGTAAATTGGTACCGGGTTTGTTACCATAAATGACAAGAGTGTCGCCGCTTGGCAGGTTTAGGCGAACGACCCTTTCGTGACAAAGAATATCGGCATGGTGTACGCTTAGCCAATCCATACCGATGATGACATCAAAGCTCCTTATAGTGATCGACATTAGATCGATTTGAAATGAATGTTTGTTTAGAGTTAGTGTGCAGCCTATGTACATATCATTCGTGCTTTTTGTTCTACCATTTTCCATTTCTATTATGAATATCTTATCGAGTGATTTAGGGTTCTGTTTTAGTATGTGCTTGAATTTATGACTCACGAAACTCCTCTCTGCACCACAATCAAAGAGTATGCATGCATAAGCGTTATTGAGGAGAAATGTACCCATAACCACCGTGGGATCAGCTATTGCTTCGTTTTGCCCTATTGCCAGCAATCTTCCTATGCTGCCAGTGTTCCTTGCCTTAGGGCAGTCTCTCTTGTAGTGTCCAGCCGCACTGCATCCATAACATGCCTGGCCTACACTGAATCCTTGGACTTGAGTGATCGGTTGTGCTGGTGCTCTACAGAAACAAGCAGTGTGCCCCTTCTTGTTGCAGTTGTTGTAGTGCATCTCCCAATAATTTCCGTTGTGATAGAAATTGCATTTGCTGCATTTCGGCAGGTTTCAAGCATATGACTTTGCTGGTGTAGTGGTAATTAGAGCAGCAGTGGGGGTAGTAGCAGCATGGACTGCCACAATCTGTTGTTTCTTGGAAGTTTCCTGTGAAGGTTGACTCTTCCTTTTGTTCCAGAACCTCTTGCTGTTGTTGTTGTTGTTGTTGTTGTTGTTGTTGTTGTTGTTGTTGTTGTTGTTGTTGTTGTTGCTGCTGCTGTTGTTGGTAATGTTGTTGTTGTTGTTGCTTCCTCTGGGTTGCTCTGGTGCGGTAGTTGCGAAGTCTTGGCAGACCCCATGGTCTACGAGAGCTTGTGCCAACTGTTTGGCGCTATCGAAAGTGATTGGTTTGGAAGCTAGAACACTTCCTTGAATCTGGGGTGACAGTCCCCAGATGTATCGTTCGATCTTCTTGATCTCTAGAGCAACTATCCCTGGGCAAAAGATTGCCAAATCACTGAACCTGTTGGTATAGGTCGTGATATCTGAGCCTACCATGGTAAGGCCCCAAAGTTCCTGTTCTAGCTTTTGTAATTCACCCTGTGGACAATACTCTTGCAGTAATATTTGTTTTAGGTTCTCCCAGCCCATAGAGTTAGCCACTACTAGCGTTAGTGACTTGACATGGCCATTCCACCATGTCAGAGCTCTCTCAGAGAAAGTATAGGCAACAAACTTCACTTTGTTCCCTTCCGGACAAGAACAAATCTCGAAAACTGCTTCAGTTTTCTCTATCCATTGTGAAAGAGCCATTATCCCTCCGGTCCCATTAAAAGTAATGGGTTTGCTATTTATGAAATCCTTAAATGTACAATCCCCTGAGCGACCTTGACGTTGGCCATTCGTAAAACTATATACTCCCCCACCAGAACCATTATTACTCATTTAGGCCATTGCCGCTAATACTACAATAGCTACAATAGCTATCAATGCGGCATTTTCCGCCGTGGGAGGGGGTGGTGGTGGAGGTGGTGCGTTGTTGACACGACGTGTAGATCTACGGGGCGGTATTGTGTTGATAAAGAAATAGAATGAAGAACATAAGTTTTTAGTGTGTTAATAAATTAGTCATTTTTATCAATGTATAAATTCGACTAACCTACCCATGGTTTAGAGTTTGACTAATAATAAAAGTTTGCATAGTGTTAGATAAAATTATGAATCTGAGTGGTAGTCAAGGAATTTACACCCAACGGAATTTCTTCATACATATTAAACACATGCCGAGTTACATTTGGAGTTAGGAAAATTTCGACCCTTCTAAGGATCTCTGATACAGAAGTTAAAGAAAAGTAAGACTTTTAGCCGAGTTCCTATTCTATAACAAAATTTTGGGATTTAGTAAGAACTACTTGCGACGTAGGTTGCGCTTGGAGCTTGACTCCGTGTCTGATTGCTTTGCTTCCATAAGACGCCTATTGAAGGCAGCTTGCTGTTCCCTCATCTCAGAGAGGGTTGCAATCATTTGTGCTTGCAATGCGTCAGCACGAAGTTACGTGTCATCCTGCAACCTATCCAGTCGAAGGATGTCGGAAGTGTGAACCTGTACTTCCACATTTACTTCGCGAAGTCGGTTTTCTTTGAACCAGGATTGATAGGACTGGTTGGATAGTTTGCCCACCATGACCGGGAGTGCTCGGTCGGCTGAACCTCCATCTCTAACATCGTAGAAGTCCCGACACATACCGTAGGGAGGACGTAACCGTTGTTGTTGGCTCCAATGGTGAAGGTGACTTCCCCAAATGGGAGTTGGTCCCTGAAAGTTCCTCCTAACAACGGGAGGTTGAGCGGCTGGAGGGTCAATTACTTCTGGTTCTGAGTATGTCCCAAAGTCATCCCCTCCCTCCAACTCGATAGGTTCTTCATCCTCTTCGGGATCCTCCTCTACCCATCCTCCATTGCCCTGATTCGAGTAGTAGGGGTCCCCTGGTGGGTGGAATCCGACCATTTGACTATACGAGAATAGGGTTATAAAAATTGAACAAAATTTGAAAACATGTAACATTAAACATGTCGATTAAACTATTGCATGAACCAAATATTCCTATAGTATTTAAATTTGTATGTTTGATACCAGTGTTTATTTTGGTAAGTTTTTACTTGTTGCTCACTACGTACATTCCTCGACATACGTTAGTCCAATCTTGGATAAATATAGTTGATCAGGCTATATTCGTCCCAAATCCGATTACATATTTTGAGGCCTAATCGGTGTGTCCAACTTGTCTTAATACTTCTTGTATAGTTCTAACCATGAAAATATACTGTTGTATGCATGTATTTGTACTTTTACGACCCAAAATAATCTAAATTAAACGAAACAAGGTTTTAGGTGTAAAAACGTTTTGTCAAAGACCTTGAGTCCCTATGCATTTATAGTTTGTATATCTTATGTGGTTCAATATACTTAGTTCAGTATAAACAATGCTCTGATACCAATCTGTCACACCCCCAAACCAGAACGGCGGAATCGTTCGAGGGCGGATGACTTCATGTAGTATCGCAATAAGTGAATACATAGTAAAGAAAGTAATACAACCATTGTTGGGTACTTGATGTTGCATCTTGGGCTCGCTTCCTAGCCCATCTTGTATACGGCATGGGCCTGTCCATCCGTATCTTGTTTTACTAGGGTTTGTGTATTAATAGATGCTTGCATGCATCTTTTTGATAACTGATTGATCGTTGGTTTTTACGTGTAATTAAGAAGATCTCTTTTGTAACCCTAGTCTCGGTCTTATGTCAAGGTTCGGGATTCTAAACTGAAGCGAAAGCCACCCTTTTAAGCCTTATCAAAAGATGCTTTTCAACACTTCTTAATAAGTGATTGATCGTAATTTAACGGGAATCCATACAGACACTTTAAAGTCTCTCTTGACTTTGAAGAAAGTGATTCATGCCCAGGATCAATTGTTTTGTGTCTATATTGACATCACAAACTCCCACATAAATATCGCTTTATTTCCATATCTTTGACACTCTATGCACGAAAATATTTGATTTTCCAAAAGTCTAGTTTGGTTCCATCATTATCTTTTGTTTGGATGACAGCTATTTAACAGATAAGGTGTTGACTCAGCCGACAGAGTAACGACCTCAATAGTGAGTTGACGGGCACGCGTGCAATACGAAACAATTTTTCTCTCTCATGCGTAATCATCGGGGTTGCCAACCATCGTGATTCTGTCACATCCAAAACCGTTTTGTGTATCAAGAAGATTTGGGGGATGATTCTTCTCTCTCTTCTACCCACAGTATAAAAATAACACTCCTGATTCATTCCACAGTTACAGCAATAAAAAATTAATCGAGCAAAATCAGGCGATTTACTCTCTACTGTTCATCATCTTCAACATTGCATTCAACAATGGCGAACTCTTCCTCAGTTCAGGAAACCTCTTCTCGCACCAACATTCTTCCCATTCGCGCTCAACAAAGCCTGGTGATCGATTTATACCCTAAAGTCTACGAGAATTACATGTATCCCATGGTGGTGTGTCTCAAATACTCTCCACTAGTTCTAGCCCTTTTGAAGGTCGAGATTGTGCCCATGGTATGTCTTTCCCAGGTTTTCTCCACTGCTCATTACGATAAATCAATGGATAGAATCTACTTCGACCTCCTTTCTCACAAGACCTCCATCTCCAAGCAAAGATTCTGCTGGCTCCTAGGGTTTGAACCTGATGAATCTAGGGTTAATCCTGACTCCATAACTGTGGGACAGTTATTCTCGATGTTCTACAACATGGGCTACACGGAAATCCTCACGACTGTTACCAAGTTCAAAAAGTCGTGTCTTCCTCCTCCATGGAATGGCTTCTTCACCATTCTCTTCAAGGGGCTATCCGAGTGAAGTTCTGGTTCTGATGGGGCCAATAAATTGTTCATGACCATTCTCTATGGTCTATACAATGGCATCAACCTCGAATACGGCTCGGTTCTCTGGCAACAACTCATTCAAAGCCTTGCCTCCTCCTCTCGCCATACTGAAGTGTCCTATGCCAGATTTTGGACACTAATCACCAAATGGTTAATGGATATGCTTCACATTCCTACTGTTGCCAATTCCCTCCTCTCCTCCATCAGTGTCTTCCACACCACCAAGATCATCGTCACTGATTCGACCAAGTTCTCCTTCGTCGGATCCATTCCGGATTCCATGTCCGCTGGTGTGTCCAAGGAGAGTGTTATCATGAAGGCCTAGAATGAATTTCGTCCTTCGGGCCCATGGGAACTTTCTGCGGAAATGGTTCAGTCCATCAATGACGCAGATAAACCAGCTGCTAGAGGGAAGAAACCCGAGAAAAGGAAGATTAAGAAAGCAGCAAAGGGAGCAAAGGGTCCTTCTCCTAAGAAGTGAAAAACCTCAAAGACAGATCTTCCCCCCCCCCCCAGCGAAGAAGAAGAAAACACAGCGGAAGAGGAAACTTATTCTCTCTTCTTCATCAAGTGATTAAGAGGATAACCAATCTGACTCAGACGAGTCAGCTAGAGGCGATACCCCACCTGACTCGCCTGCGCATGAGGTACTAGTTTCATCAAAACCTCCTTCTCCTTCTCCTATCATTATACCCTCCATTCCCACCATAACCTCCTCCATTTCCATTCCCTCCATATCTAACCCTATTTCTATTCCCCCCATAACTACCTCTACTACCCTTCCACCCACAACTACTTCTATACCACCACCAATCTTCACTGAAGCAACCAAAACCACCACCAATGAGATTCCAACCAATGTATCAGATACGGGGGTTCGAACTTCACAACCCGAACCTACTTCTGTACCCGAACCCACTTCCACTACCGAACCATCCGCTACACCCTTATCTCCCACTCCCTCTGCTAAAACCGAAACCTTTTTAGGAAGGGAGGATATGATCTTTGATTCCATCTACTACAGCCCCTACCAACTCGAAAGTGATGATGATGATGATGCTCCAGTTACCAAAAAGCACATCAAGGAACTCCACGAGAAGATTGATAATCTTGTGGCTTCTTCCTCTACCTCAAAATCTCACTTTTCGGAGGCTGTCATTCAGGGGATGGTGGAATCTCTCTCCAAAGCACATGAAGCCTCCATTAGCTCAGCTGATGCTGCTATTGACAAATCGACAAAGGCTAGAGCTGCTGCGACCAAAAAAGTTGAAAAACTATTTCAAGATGCCCAGATTTGGCTGGAGTCTTTGCAGGCGGCATCCGAAACCAATACCAAGAAGATTCGCACCATTGTGGAGAAGCTGGTCCATTCTCTCGAAACAGAAAAAGACCACTTTGCCAGCTTCCGTAAGAACCTCAAAGAAGACAATCAGTCTTTTCAATCTTCGGTTGCGGATCGTCTTCTCACCTTTCAAGCAACTCTTGCCGCCGAATCTACTACAAAGGACGAGCTTGCTCGTAAATCTTCCGAGCTTAATCTTGAAACTCATCAGCTCTCCCAAGCCGAGAAGGAGATCGATTCTCTTCGATCTGAGAAAGCTGTGGTTAGGAGTTGTGTTTCGGATGTTCATGGGGCTCTATCCAACATCATCGAAGCCCATGATCCGATTCTTAACTACTCGGTGAGGCGCACTCTTGCAGAGAAGCTCGCTCCTGCCCTTGCCTTGCTTAGCCGCATTGAATGGAATCCTGAGCAGGAGGAACATCCGCAACAAGGGGGAGAAGGGAAGCCCACAGCTCAATCAAAACCCCCTCCGATTTCCAAAGCTCAATCACTTCCAGTTTCATCACTTGTCCCTCCGAAATCACCCAAACCAACAACTGTTCCTGCATCAGGTTTGAGTGCTCAAAGCAATGACAAACCAATCCTCGATGACAGTGATGAAAGTGAGGACCAGGAACCGATTACCAGCCTACTGAGGAAATAGGCCAGAGAGAAGGAGGTTGATGAAAATGCTCGTATTGCCTGAGAGACTGAAGCGAAAGAGAGGAAGATAAAGGAGGCTCATGATCTGCTTGAAAGCAGAAAAACTCTATTTCCTCCTTGGACTCTTGAAGAGCTTGTCAAAGAAGCTATCGACACCCCCTGCACTCTTTGGCTTGAACCAGTGATCTCCTTGGACCGGGTTAATTCAGTGGATTCCCAATTTGACATCCCCCTGACCAGAAAAGCTTTTATCTTCCATGCATTCGCCCACATAGCTGAAGTTCCTCATCCTCACCCGAAGGTTGATAGAGAGCTTGTAGACTTCTATCTGAGGACAGCTCAACCTTAGTATCAGACGTGGAGTGCACAGAAGATCATCAACGTTTGGGTTCTCAAACCTGTTCGGGAGGGTAACTTCACAAATGTCAGATTCAAGGTCTTAAGAGGGTCTGACAAAACCGAGCATTTCATCTCTCTAGCTGATCTTCCCAACTTAAACCCTCATGACTGGATAATCTTGCACAACATTCTTCTTGTTAACGAAGTGGAATATGGTCCGATCATAGATCATTACAAGAGAATGTTGGTGTGTTATATTTTGTAGGTTGCTAAGCTGGATCAAGAAGTTGCCAATGTTCTCAGGAAGAAGCCCACTATCACTCAGTCGGTTCTGCAAGTGATTTAAACAGAATGCAGATGGGAAAGATTGATCCTAAACGAAACTCGGTCATGTTCACCAGGGCAGAAGGTCAGAAATGCTTATTTGCTTTGGCTGACAAACATCTTTACACCACTTCCTGCTTGGAGCATGTTCTGGGTATCATCAATCGATGCAAACAGAACTCGGAGAGTGATAAGAAGTACTTCAACGATATGATCAATTGGTACATTCACTTCCGACAAACAGTTCTTGCTATCATTCCCTGCCTATTCAAAACTATGAAGAAAGCTAGTGCCGCAGGTGTAAGCAAGCTGGAGTGAGGTCTCGCCCCTATTGATGCAAAGGGGGAGATTGTTGGGTATTTAGTGTTGCATCTTGGGCTCGTCTCTTAGCCCATTTTGTATCCGGTATGGGCATGTCCATCCGTGACTTGTTTTTGTTAGGGTTTGTGTATTAATAGATGCTTGCATGCATCTTTTCAAGAACTGATAGATTGTTTTTACCTGTGATTAAGAAGATCACTTTTGTAACCCTAAAATTCTCTACAGCGGAAGTTCTTAATTGAGCTCTGCTGAGGATTGAACGTTCTAATCATTCGACTCATTCAGATCCATACTTGAGTATTGTTTCACTATTTTACTTTCATTATCTACCTGTTACAAAGATCTAATCGATCAAAGAGTTAATAAATCTCATCATATACACAAGTAGCATGCTCCCCTACAAGAGATTATGGCATATAATACAACACTTAAAAGGCATACTCGAAAGTACGTGAAATGTCTCACAAAACTTAGTATAAAATAGATTTACGTATGAAAATTTCCATTTGTTCTTGTATATGAAAATATCTCTTTGATATAGTGTTTCTAGTATATAAATGTTCATGATTTTCTCGTAAACTATACCTATTATAGTTTTTCAAAGTGTGTGCTTTGTTCATATAGTAAACCCTAGTGTAATGCTCACTTGTTATGTAAAGTATAACATTCAAAGTGACATAAATGATCACATATACTTAATGTAACAACCCGTTATTTCAAGTCAGTAAAAATTGAGTCCTGTAACCTCTTTGAGAAAGAAATAGAATATCATCGAAAAATGAAGTATTCAAAAACTCTATTTGGAGTACACTATGTGGTAGTTACCGTCTTAAGGTTTCCAAACATATAAATAACACAAAAATCCGAGTTATAACGAAGAAGTTATGCTCATTCAAAGTTTTCCGACAAAAACCAGCAATACGAAGTTGCGTAAAAACGCAAAGTTTCAATAAAACACTTTCCGACCTTAGGTGTCTAAATGAAAGTCGTAGATATCGTTAAACTACAAACATGCATAAAAAGAACGCTCAAATCGGACATCGTATGAATAAGTTATGAATTTTTAAAGAAATTCCTTAATCACGTCATTTTAATAAATAAATAATAAAAATAATTCCGGAATTTGCCAACGGAATCTAAATGAAAGTTGTAGATCGTAGTCTCACCATCGCGGGGGTATAAAGAACGTCAAAAACGGAGTTCGTATGAAGGAGATATGAATTTTCGAAATTTGATAATTAATTTATATATTTTTTTTTAATAAAACTTCGGTATTATCCGAAGGGGAGTCAGCGACCTCATCCGAGGTACGCGCTGCGTACTCCTGTTCGCCCCGCGTACCCAAGAAACTTGGCCTCAAACCGGCCACGTCGCCCTATGCGAGGCACCCGACCCGACCCGTCCCATCCGACCCGACTGCCTGAGCCGTCCCATCCGAGGCCGAGGCAGTCAAGGCTTCGGTCACGCATGACGTACGCGTACGCGCTGCGTACGAGCGTACGCCCCGCGTACATGGCCTCTCAGCCCCCCCTATAAATAGCATGCGAGGGTTCCCGGGAAAATGGCCCATTCTCTCTCCTTTTTCTTGCATTTTACCTCGTTTTCCGTGCTCGCACTACCCCGAAGCCCTGGTCATTTTGTGCAAGTCCCGAAGGTTGATTTTACTCCCGAGGAATCCTGAGATTTCCGAGGAAAATCCATTTCCCGAGACGAAACTCTGCCCGGTTTTCCATCTTGCTATCTTCAAACTTTCAAGTGAGTTCATACCCCTTTCAAACACACTTTAAATACATTTTAAATGCTTTTATACTCTTTTAGGGGGGGGGGGGGGAATACAGGTAAACATACGGTTATTATCATGTATTTTATAAAGTTTCACTTCACTTGTTTTATCGAATAAATCACTTGGAATTCATTAATACTATGGAAAACTCTTGTCATACTTTGCGTGCATTAGACTTATACGAAGTATATAATTATTTCAAAGTACCTTTCATTGTTAAGTTGTTTTATACATTCTAAAAACTTATGATCTTGCTTTGTCAAACATTGTGAAAAAGGATAAACTTTGCATACAAAACTATCACTATAATGCGGACTTAGTTGAGAATCCATGAGACGTGTATATCTTCAAACGTTACTTTTCTTTATTAGAAAATAATGCTGCAAGTCCTGTCTATAACCAGAGTCTCCCGTTCGGAGAACGTGTCAAATGTGTATAGATCTATACGGGAAGTCATGATCCCACGCCCTGACTGTTAGCTACATTCCGTCTTTTGGGGTGACAGTTGTCATAATGCTGCGACGCCTGAAGAACGTCGTTACAGGCATATTATGTTTAGTATGGTTATAAAACTCATCGGATATACAATTATTATGGTATTATTCTTTTATGAACGAGTAGCTATTAAAACTATTCTTCATCTAATAAATGCGATCTTCGTATAGTTTTACTATATAAAACTATGACCCAACTTTTAAGAACGTCGGTTTCTTGCGATTTTCGGTCTTAGAGACTGCCAATTATATTAGGAAAATAAGGGTTTCTCCTGCATACAAACCAAACAACTAATAGGAAATAAGGGATTTTCCTGCTGCAATTATTTACAACTTATAACACGAACATTTATATGCATTTCATACTTTTATAAGAAAATAAGGGTTTTCTTGGAAAACACAACAACTCGTATCTCAACTATTAAGGAAAATATGAGATTTTCTGGATCTAATACATTCACTTTCAACACAACAAATCACAACTCTTTACATTTGAAATGCTACGTTTTCTGGAAAATACAGACCCATTTTGGAATGGCATCCAATTTTTCTAAACTACTCATGAACTCACCAACTTAATTGTTGACACTTTTTCTTTGAAATAACTTGTATTCTCAGGGAACCGCTAAGCAGGTTTGGGAATCAACTTTTGGGATTAACGCGCTGGCGTTAATTACTTCTTTTGGATGATGTTTATGTATTTATCTTTTGAACATGTAATGAATACAATTATGTAAACATCTTGGAAACTTTAATATATATGGTGGTGTGTACTTTCCTTTCTATGAACTGTTATGATACTGAATATGACGTCCTCCGCCCCCGAACGTTTCCGCCGTTCTGGTTTGGGGGTGTGACACTTAAAGTATAAATAAAGTGGTTGATTCGTATATATATATATATATATATATATATATATATATATATATATATATATAAACATGTTTTATTTCCAAAAGACAAGATGTTATCGAGAATATATTTTGCATACGAAAGTTCTCATGTAGTAGTTATGAATCACATATGATTGCTAGATAAAAAGTTTATATAGTGAAACTTTAGGTTACACACGATAATAACCATGTGTTTACTTGCATTCCCCCCCCCCCCCCCTTAAAAGTGTATAAAAAGCATTTATCAAACATTTAAAAGCATAGTTTATAGCGGTATGAACTCACTTGATAGATCGAAGAAGGTGAGACAATAACCGAGCAGAACTTTGACTTGAGAAAGCGGATTTTCTTCGGATTCTTGGGAATCTCGGGAGCTTAAACTTCCTTCGTGGCTTGGGTATGGAAACCGGAGTAAAAAAGCAAGAAAAAGGAGAGAAAATGAGCAATTTACCCGAAACCCTCACATCCCTTTTATAGGGACTGGGAACCGCGTCGGTACGCTGGGCGTACGAGGTTACGCGGGGCATACCGGTGCATCATGAGTGACCACATCCTCGACTGCTGGAACTTCGGACGGGACAGGGCATAGGGGAGCATAGGGGAGACCTGGACTTTCCGAGGCCTAGTCCTCGAGTACGCTGGGCGTAACTCGGATTAGCCCGGTGACTACTCCTTCGGATAATACCAGATTTTTATTTAAATTTATATTTTAATTATTTAGTAAACTTCAAAAATTCATATCTTCTTCATACAACTCCGTTTTCGACGTTCTTTATATCCACACGTAGGTGAGGCTACGCTCTATAACTTTCATTTAGACCCCATTGACAAATTTTAAAATTATTTTTATTATTTATTTTTAAAAGATCAGGGTAGGAAAAGTTCGTTAGAAATCCATAACTTCTTTATTCAATGTCTATTTTGCCAGACTTTTAACCGTTGAAATACCATTGTCGAGACCTTCAATTCTCATTTAGGTCATTCCGGCCAAAAGTCGCTCGCTCTTTATTTCGAGTTTTTAGTTGTCTACCGTTATACCGAACTTGGAAAAATCATAACTTCCTCATACGAAGTCAGATTTGGACATTATTTTTATGTACGCTCACGGTTTAATGTTATCTAACATAGTAGGTATAGAGACTTTTTTACATTTTATTTTCAAAGTTAATTTCATTATTTTTAAAAGTGGTTACAATACTTGGCTTTTTAGGTCATTTACATAGAATCAAAATATCGAGTTGTCACATCTTCCCCCCATTAGAGGGAATTTCGTCCTGAAATTTAATGTAAGAAAAACACTTGTGGATTAGAGAAAAAGATGTGGGGTACTTGTGTTTCATCTGATCTTCGTGTTCCCAGGTGTATTCAGGTCCTCGCTTTGCATTCCAACGGACCTTCATTATGGGTATGCGACTTTGTTTTGTTATTTTAATTTCCCTATCCATGATTTCAATTGGTTCTTCTATAAAGTGGAGACTGTCGTTGATTTTGATTTCATCTAGAGGGACGACGAGGGTCTCATCGGACAAACATTTCTTCAAGTTTGACACATGAAAGGTAGGGTGTATGTTATTGAGTTCCTGCGGTAGACGAAGTTTGTAGGCTACTGGGCCGATCCTTGCAAGGATCTCGAATGGTCCGATATACCTTGGGTTTAGTTTCCCGTGTCATCCAAAACATATTAGCCCTTTCTAGGGCGAGACCTTTAATAGCACTCGGTCTCCGACCTGAAATTCCAAGGGCTTCCGTCTTTTGTTCGCATAACTCTTTTTTCTGTCTCTTGAAGCCTTTAGTCGTTCCTGAATTTGTACAATCTTCTCGGTTGTCTCTCTTATGATTTTCGGGCCAGTGAGAGTGTTGTTGGGTACTTGTCCCTTCGCTAGTTGCATGTCGCCTACTTTAGCGTAGCATAGTGGTGATCTGCACTTCCAGCCGTAGAGGGCTTCAAATGGAGCAACTTTAATGCTGGAGTGATAGCTATTTTTGTATGAAAATTCTACTAGTGGTAAATGGGAATCCCATGCTTTACCAAAATCGATTACACAAGCTCTTAGCATATCTTCCAAGGTTTGTATGGTCCTCTCACTTTGACCGTCGGTTTGTGGATGGTAAGCAGTACTCATGTCGAGCCTCGTTCCTAGAGATTTTTGTAACGATTGCCAGAATCGCGAGGTGAACCTACTATCTCTCTCAGAGATAATGGATATTGGTACACCATGTAGTCGCACAATCTCTCGGATGTAGGTTCGAGCTAGCTTCTCCATCTTGTCGGTTTCTTTTATTGGCAGGAAGTGTGTGGATTTTATTAATATATCTACGATTACCTAGATGGTGTCTATCCCACCTGATGGCTTGGGTAATTTGGTTATGAAGTCCATCGTTATCCGTTCCCACTTCCACTCGGGTATTTCGGTTTGTTGAAGCAATCACGATGGCTTTTAGTACTCTACCTTGACTTTGGCGAAAGTCAGACACTTGCCTACATAGGTAGCGTTCTCTGCCTTCATGTTCGACTATCAATACCTTTTCTTGAGGTCCAGATACATCTTGTCCGAACCTGGATGCACGGAGTATCGAGTCTTATGAGCCTCATTCATGACCATGTCTCTGAATCCACCAAACTTCGGTGTCCAGATCCAATCCATGAAGTAACGAACTCCGTCACCCTTGACTTCAAGATTCTTGTCTATTCCTCTTAGGGATTCACCTGCCACATTCTCTATTTTCAAGGCTTCCCTCTGAGCTTCCTTGATTAGTGTGGACAGATGTGAATGGATCGTCATGGTTAAGGATTTCACTCGGCGACCTGAGTATTCTTTCCGACTAAGGGCATCAGCTACTACATTCGCTTTTCCTGGGTGATAGTGAATCTCGCATTCGTAGTCATTCAGTAGTTCAACCCATCGTCTCTGCCTCATGTTGAGTTCTTTTTGGTTAAGGATGTTTTGAAGGCTCTTGTGATCGGTGAAGATCGTGCATTTCGTGCCATAAAGATAGTGACTCCAGATCTTTAGCGCGAAAATGACTGCTCCTAGTTCAAGATCATGGGTAGTGTAGTTGACTTCGTGCGTCTTAAGTTGTCTTGAGGCGTAAGCGATGACCTTACCTCGCTGCATTACTAGACATCCAAGACCTTGATTAGATGCATCACAGTAGACCACGAAGTCTTCCATTCCTTCTGGCAAGGACAATATCGGTGCACTGCATAGTGCTTGCTTTAGTGTTTGGAATGCAGCGTCTTGTTTTCCTTCCCAATTTAAAGTTACACCCTTCTCTGTCAGGGTGGTGAGTGGTTTGGTAATCTTTGAGAAGTCTTGTATAAATCTACGGTAATAGCCAGCAAGGCCCAAGAATTGTTGAATTTCCATTGGGGTTCTTGGAGCTGACCAGTTCTTAAGTTGCTTTGATTTTGGAAGGGTCCACGTGTATTCTGTCTTTGCTAACCACGTGACCTAGGAAATCTACCTTCCGAATCCAAAATTCGCACTCGGAGAATTTTGCGTATAGCTTCTCTTTTTTTAGTGTTTCCAAGACTTGTCGGAGCTATTGATCATATTCTTCTTTATTCTTTGAATAAATGAGTATATCATTTATGAACACAATCACAAATTTGTCCAAGAATGAACGACACACTCGGTTCATTAAGTCCATGAACACCACCGGTGCGTTTGTTAATCCAAAGGGCATCACTGCAAACTCGTAGTGACCATATCGAGTTCAAAAAGCTGTTTTAGGAACATCTCCTTCCACGACTCGTTGTTGGTGATACCCGGATCTTAAGTTGATCTTTGAGAAATAACTCGCTCCTTGGAGTTGGTCGAACAAGTTGTTAATGCGTGGTAGTGGGTATCGGTTCTTGACAGTAAGCTTGTTAAGTTCCCGGTAATCAATGCACATGAAGAAAGATCCATCCTTCTTCTTTACGAACAAGACCGGTGCTCCCCAAGGTGAGAAGCTTGGCCTGATGAATCCTTTGTTGATCAGTTCGTTTAATTGGCTGGATAATTCTTGCATCTCAGCTAGCACCAGATGATACAGTGACTTAGTTACTGGGGTAGCTCCGGGAATTAAATCTATTCTGAACTCGACTTGTCGTTCTGGTGGAACTCCTGGGAGATCTTCAGGGAAGATATTGGGAAAATCGTAGACATCAGGAATGTCTTTGATGCTCTTTGTTTCTTTTTCCTTATCTACCACATGGGCTAAGAAGGAATAGTACTCCTTATGTAGGTACTTCTGGGCTTTGACGCAAGAGATGATTTGTAAATTGGTACCGGGTTTGTTACCATAAATGACAAGAGTGTCGCTGCTTGGCAGGTTTAGGCAAACGACCCTTTCGTGACAAAGAATATCGGCATGGTGTACGCTTAGCCAATCCATACCGATGATGACATCAAAGCTCCTTATAGTGATCGACATTAGATCGATTTGAAATGAATGTTTGTTTAGAGTTAGTGTGCAGCCTATGTACATATCATTCGTGCTTTTTGTTCTACCATTTTCCATTTCTATTATGAATATCTTATCAAGTGATTTAGGGTTCTGTTTTAGTATGTGCTTGAATTTATGACTCACGAAACTCCTCTCCGCACCACAATCAAAGAGTATGCATGCATAAGCGTTATTGAGGAGAAATGTACCCATAACCACCGTGGGATTAGCTATTGCTTCGTTTTGCCCTATTGCCAGCAATCTTCCTATGCTGCCAGTGTTCCTTGCCTTAGGGCAGTCTCTCTTGTAGTGTCCAGCCGCATTGCATCCATAACATGCCTGGCCTACACTGAATCCTTGGACTTGAGTGATCGGTTGTGCTGGTGCTCTACAGAAACGAGCAGTGTGCCCCTTCTTGTTGCAGTTGTTGTAGTGCATCTCCCAATAATTTCCGTTGTGATAGAAATTGCATTTGCTGCATTTCGGCAGGTTTCAAGCATATGACTTTGCTGGTGTAGTGGTAATTAGAGCAGCAGTGGGGGTAGTAGCAGCATGGACTGCCACAATCTGTTGTTTCTTGGAAGTTTCCTGTGAAGGTTGACTCTTCCTTTTGTTCCAGAACCTCTTGCTGTTGTTGTTGTTGTTGTTGTTGTTGTTGCTGCTGCTGTTGTTGGTAATGTTGTTGTTGTTGTTGCTTCCTCTGGGTTGCTCTGGTGCGGTAGTTGCGAAGTCTTGGCAGACCCCATGGTCTACGAGAGCTTGTGCCAACTGTTTGGCGCTATCGAAAGTGATTGGTTTGGAAGCTAGAACACTTCCTTGAATCTGGGGTGACAGTCCCCAGATGTATCGTTCGATCTTCTTGATCTCTAGAGCAACTATCCCTGGGCAAAAGATTGCCAAATCACTGAACCTGTTGGTATAGGTCATGATATCTGAGCCTACCATGGTAAGGCCCCAAAGTTCCTGTTCGAGCTTTTGTAATTCACCCCGTGGACAATACTCTTGCAGTAATATTTGTTTTAGGTTCTCCCAGCCCATAGAGTTAGCCACTACTAGCGTTAGTGACTTGACATGGCCATTCCACCATGTCAGAGCTCTCTCAGAGAAAGTATAGGCAACAAACTTCACTTTGTTCCCTTCCGGACAAGAACAAATCTCGAAAACTGCTTCAGTTTTCTCTATCCATTGTGAAAGAGCCATTATCCCTCCGGTCCCATTAAAAGTAATGGGTTTGCTATTTATGAAATCCTTAAATGTACAATCCCCTGAGCGACCTTGACGTTGGCCATTCGTAAAACTATATACTCCCCCACCAGAACCATTATTACTCATTTAGGCCATTGCCGCTATTACTAAAATAGTTACAACAACTATCAATGCGGCATTTTCCGCCGTGGGAGGGGGTGGTGGTGGAGGTGGTGCGTTGTTGACACGACGTGTAGATCTACGGGGCGGTATTGTGTTGATAAAGAAATAGAATGAAGAACATAAGTTTTTAGTGTGTTAATAAATTTGTCATTTTTATCAATTTATAAATTCGACTAACTACCCATGGTTTAGAGTTTGACTAATAATAAAAGTTTGCATAGTGTTAGATAAAATTATGAATCTGAGTGGTAGTCAAGGAATTTACACCCAACGGAATTTCTTCATATATATTAAACACATGCCGAGTTACATTTGGAGTTAGGAAAATTTCGACCCTTCTAAGGATCTCTGATACAGAAGTTAAAGAAAAGTAAGACTTTTAGCCGAGTTCCTATTCTATAACAAAATTTTAGGATTTAGTAAGAACTACTTGCGACGTAGGTTGCGCTTGGAGCTTGACTCCGTGTCTGATTGCTTTGCTTCCATAAGACGCCTATTGAAGGCAGCTTGCTGTTCCCTCATCTCAGAGAGGGTTGCAATCATTTGTGCTTGCAATGCGTCAGCACGAAGTTACGTGTCATCCTGCAACCTATCCAGTCGAAGGATGTCGGAAGTGTGAACCTGTACTTCCACATTTACTTCGCGAAGTCGGTTTTCTTTGAACCAGGATTGATAGGACTGGTTGGATAGTTTTCCCACCATGACTGGGAGTGCTCCGTCGGCTGAACCTCCATCTCTAACATCGTAGAAGTCCCTACACATACCGTAGGGAGTACGTAACTGTTGTTGTTGGCTCCAATGGTGAAGCTGACTTCCCCAAATGGGAGTTGGTCCCTGAAAGTTCCTCCTAACAACGGGAGGTTGAGCGGCTGGAGGGTCAATTACTTCTGGTTCTGAGTATGTCCCAAAGTCATCCCCTCCCTCCAACTCGATAGGTTCTTCATCCTCTTCGGGATCCTCCTCTACCCATCCTCCATTGCCCTGATTCGGGTAGTAGGGGTCCCCTGGTGGGTGGAATCCGACCATTTGACTATACGAGAATAGGGTTATAAAAATTGAACAAAATTTGAAAACATGTAACACTAAACATGTCGATTAAACTATTGCATGAACCAAATATTCCTATAGTATTTAAATTTGTATGTTTGATACCAGTGTTTATTTTGGTAAGTTTTTACTTGTTGCTCACTACGAACATTCCGCGACATACGTTAGTCCAATCTTGGATAAATATAGTTGATCAGGCTATATTCGTCCCAAATCCGATTACATATTTTAAGGCCTAATCGGTGTGTCCAACTTGTCTTAATACTTCTTGTATAGTTCTAACCATGAAAATATATTGTTGTATGCATGTATTTGTACTTTTACGACCCAAAATAATCTAAATTAAACGAAACGAGGTTTTAGGTGTAAAAACGTTTTGTTAGAGACCTTGAGTCCCTATGCATTTATAGTTTGTATATCTGATGTGGTTCAATATACTTAGTTCAGTATAAACAATGCTCTGATACCAATCTGTCACACCCCCAAACCAGAACGGCGGAATCTGTAACACCGTGATTTTCAAGACAAAAATTTTTATTTAAATAATGAATTTAATATTAATACACCTGTTTAAAATCTTATTCCCATTCGAATTACAAAACATAATTTCATTTTTATTATAATAGAAGACCAGGATCCTCCAAAACACAACTCTTTCTTCGGTGTGTACAATCGAACCGTTGCCATCCCACGTTACTGCAAAAACCTGAAACCACATAATATAAACAACGTAAGCACGAAGCTTAGTGAGTTCCCCAATATACACCTTACGCACGTACGCCTTCCGGCCCGGACCTTTCGGTCCACGTGACATTGCCTTCCGACCCGGACCTTTCGGTCCACATAACATTGCCTTCCGGCCCGGACCTTGCGGTCCACATAACATTGCCTTCCGGCCCGGACCTTGCGGTCCACATAATATATATCGCCTTCCGGCCCATACAATAACTGCCTTCCGGCCCATACACGTATATAGCACATAATGCAATTACTCTAACACATAAAGCACATATATCATATATCAACCTATCTTCTGGCCCGAAACATACTTTAACACATAAAGCACATATACCACATATCATACCTGGCCTTTCCGTCACATAATAATCTGCCTTCCGGCCCATATGTAAACATGTATATCACGCGTAGCGGCTAACTTTCCATTTACAGCAAATAACATAACACATAACATACTTGACCTTCCGGTCACACAATCAAACCCTTCCGGGTACAGTATAGTGAGAAAACTCACCTCGCGAACGCTGGAAGATAACAACTCCTGAATCCCTTGCACTTGATCCTCCGAGCTACAAGCTCCCTGTAACATCATATATCTCTTCATCAATACTTCTATCTTCCGTGTTAACTGACCCCAAGAAATCACACCGGTCAACTCTGGTCAACGGCCATCTCGACTGGACTCGGCGAGTACCCTGGCGACTCGGCGAGTCTAGTCGTCCTCACAAATTCCTGAATGTTCCCTTTCTACTCGTCGAGTATCCCTCTTGACTCGACGAGGTCCTCGTGGAAGAATCGCGGGGCCACCCCGACTCTACTCGCCGAGTCTGAAGAACAACTCGGCGAGTCCCAGTAAATCTTCAAGCTACTCGCCGAGTCTGCTCATCCGACTCGGCGAGTCCACGCCATGCAGTCGATCGAACTGCTTCCTGAGATACATATATTCCCGAATATACAAACATGGGACCTTCTGGACCTCTAAGGGTCCTAATACAAGGTTATAAACATTGGGTAACGACACAACAATCCATCTAATCTCCAAATGGGTTTCATAACCCTAATTCTATAAACACATCTATCACAGGAGAATATTAACCGAGATATTACCTGAATGATGCACCTTCCATGTCCCCAAACTTCAGGACTCGAACTCCCTGCAGTTCCTTTAGCTAAAACCCCTCTCCTCCTTGCACAACAATTGCTCCAAGGTCACCAATGGCCTTCAAGCTTGCTCTAGCCACCACAGCCGCCTGGGGTTCCTCTAAATCGATCAAAAGACGTGAAGTGACGACATAATAACCCTCATATACGACCCAATACGAAACGGCTAGGGTTTCCGCTGAACAGCGTTGACTCGCCGAGTCCATGCCTGGACTCGTCGAGTTCAGTCGCGAACCCGCGACCAAATCTGCGACCCTACTCGGCGAGTCTGGCTCCAACTCGCCGAGTCTCCCCTTTTAAACACCCCCAAAATGCAATTTAACAATACTTGAGATTTTGGGCTGTTACAATTCTCCCCCACTAAAATTAGACTTCGCCCTCGAAGTCTCACTCTGAAAATAGTTCTGGATGCTGCTCCCGCATCACACGTTTTGGCTTCCCAAAAACACTTCCGATATCTTCCGAGGTTGTCCCTGAATCAATACCAGAGGTACCTCCTTGTTCCTCAGAAACTTGATTCTTCCGATCCTTGATGGCCACTGGCCTCTCGGCGTAACATAGGCTCACATCCACCTAATCGTTCTCTAGTAGAACCACTGCTGACTCATCTACTACACACCTCTTCAATTGCGACACATTAAAGTGTCATGGATCCATCCCAATTCCGTTGGCAGCTCCAACCGATAGGCCACCTTTCCTACCTTCGCACCTTCACGCAAAGACCCAACATACCGGGGCCCCCACTTACCCCTCTTCCTGGAATACGAAGTCGCCTATCTGAAACACATGCTTGCGACGGCGTCTGTCTACATAACCTTCCTGTCAACTCTAAACGAGCTTTAACCTCTGATTAACCTGATGCATCTGCTCTGTCGACCAAAACACGCTCGATGCACTGTCCACCGCTTCCTGCAACTGAGAATTACCCAAGACGCGACTCTGCTCTAAATCTCAATGATCACACGACTCATAAGGCTTATGAAACCCTGAATCACCGGTTCCCCGATCCTAAGCCCACTTTGTCCATATCGGAACAACTGAGGGACCTATTCTCAATTCTCAGGGCAACTCTCACGAGTTCACCTCTTGCAATCGTATACACATGCTGCACTCGCCCCAACATACCTTTCCCTTCCCTCACTTAGTGAAATCCGTTTACCAACCTTGCCACTATTCCCTGTATCACACATGCACTGGATCTACTCGCAAGGCTCCCGGGTCCATGCATTACCTTTCCTCGGCGAACGAGGTTCCGACATCACCTTCCATGCAACAGCTCAAAGGGCGGCAGCTCAAAGGGCGGCATACTAATGCTCTAATGATGGCTGTTAATATGGAACAACTCAACCAATAGTAATTACGTACCGCGGCTTCCTCCGACAGCTAATACACATGCCCAAAACATGTCTTCGAACGTCCGCATCGTTCGCCCTCTCTAAAGTGTCCTCAGATGTCATCATGATAAGCTCTTTTTTCCATATTCCTCTTCAAGGCTAAGTATCAGATCACTTTTGGCTCCACCTCTGAGCCCCCAACGGTCACCCATAACGCGATCCAACTATTCCACTGACTTTACTCCCCGTGCCCACTATCCCGACCCAGTGACACGTAAGTCACAAAATCTTCTTTTCTTCGTGAGAGAAAATACAATCCCACCGAGGTTCGTCTCAACTCTAATCTCTGGTTTCTGCTGTGCCTCTTCCTTGCGTATCGCCCCACATCTCCCGACTGAGACGAAGACCCCCGTCTCACCCTGACTCAACATCCAAGCTCCAAAGACTCAATACCAGGGCTACTCAAACTCGAAACTCTTCCACCTCATACGCTGCTCGAAAATATTCCAACATAAAGATTCTCTTGTCACCCAGTGAGTACTGCAACTCCACGCAGTATCACAACACCCTCTGACTAGTGAGTACTGCGACTCGAACATCCACCACAGACTATGGAGGCAATCAACATAACAAACGCCCCTCTTGCGAAATCCACCCTCTCAAATAATCTCCCCGAATGCCCATACTCGAAGACTCCTACTAACTCCGCAGATACTTGATATGCCACACGTCGATTCAATTCGGGATTCCCGAATCACTCCAAAATAAGGATATCATACCCGAATATCCCAGAGTACTACCACTACCCCTGATCTCCTGCACCCCATAAATAAACCTATATTTTCCCCGCCTTACCACCTTGGTGCATCTAATTTCTCGATTGGAATGCGAGATAACGTTAACGTACAAATTGCGCTGATAACTCTCCAAACCCCTTTTCCCGACACTCAAAATCCAACTAAAGATACGCATACCGACTCCAGAAGTTGACTGCCCAATCATTCTCTATCTTCTTGCAACAACACCAGTCACCTGTCATGAATACGTTCGTTCTCCTCTTCAAGTACTTCCCGCATTAACTCACTCCGACCTCTTCACTCGATCACCGACACCTCTGATTTCATGATTTCTTACTGCATATCTCTATACTTCACTTATAACCACTCTTGACGAATCTTTGCTTTCTTATGTACCGCACCCGATTCTCCCCCACTAGGGTTTGAACCGCCACTAATTAGCATACCATCAATCCACGACCATCTTTCACCAGCGAAATCGTACCTGCTCTCGGAAAGTGCTATGCAACGCCCAATAGTTCCTCCCCTTATGAAATCAATCAATCCTCTATACTCTGAACCTCTGGTTAACTCTCCAAGAACTCCTCATCACGGCTGTCTCTAATCGTTCCAAATCCCATACCAATCCAACACTAAGCATCTGCTCCGCTCGATAACATCTTTGACTCGTAAGCTGCACCGCAAAATCATCGTTCTTCTCAGCTCAACTCCTCAACCCATATCCAATACCGGATTTGTCCCAAGGACAGGAACTCACTCTCAACATAGACGAAACTCTCTGCACTTGCAAAACTCGACTGAACTCTTCACTGCTACCACTATAACACAACCTGTCATTCTCAATTAGGTGTGGTGTAGTTCTCGACTACCTCAGTCCCAACTGACTGCCTGCTCACGGTAAATCACTGTCTCGCGGCACACCCGCTACCTGATGCTCTGAGGGAAGTCGTCATCGATAACCACCTGCAGGGTGTACTCCCAAATCCAAAACTGAAACACCAGACCTCTCGTGTCTTGCACACGAACATAAATGACACTACCCACTTAGAAGGTGACCTCTCCTCTATCGACTGATTTCTCAACTCAGACCGAAATTTCCTCTCCCTTTAACTCCCTACCACCATACTCTGATAGGTACTCGCCTTTCCCCTCAAGGAACGCCTCTCCATCCTCAATCGTGGTCCACAGGCCTAAAACCCATAGCGTCCGATCTCTACCTCATCGATCATAACCAAATAACAAAATAGTCACCAACGTCATCCACTACGAACTACGATACTCGTCCCATGACATCCCTTCTCCATTCGCTTCGGTGCATGGTGCCTGAACCATAGTATTACTCCTCAATCTGTTCCGACGTATGGTACATGAACCATAACATCACTCTGTAATTCGCTCCGATGTATGGTGCTCGGACCACAACATCCATCCTCAATCTGTCCCGATGTATGGTACCCGGACCATAACATCGCTCCGCAGTCCGCTCCGACGTATCGTATTCGAACCATAACATCACTCCTCGATCTGTTCCTTAGAACCTTCAGAATGCCCCCTGTATCAAATATGGGTCCTCTGCTTTCAGTAGTACGGGCCCATACTACCTGCCACATCTACCCATACTTTCCACACGGACCATCCCAGAGTTCCTAAGTAGCTGATCGACCTGCTCTTTTCACCAATCCCATCTTGCATGCTCGCTCCCCAGCGAAATCCTCTACTCTACCCGCGCACCCATCTTGGCTAGGTTTAATCTCTAGCCCCTTCCGCCGTCCTCCCACTTCTTTGCTATCAGCTGCTGAAGAGCTCCTAATGATGCCAAACATCTACCTCCTGAGTATCGTCATACTCACTTAGTAGCTGTCTCCCATCATCGAGAACTCCACAAAGCACGAAGCAAGCAGCATTCGAGCATCGAAGCATACATAGGACTCCCTAGCTGTGATAGCTCCACCTTCTCGGCTCATCCTCGGAAGTACCACTGTACTCTGTAGTTCTACCCCTCGTGCGTTCTAACTAGATACCCTCACTCATCTCATACACACAAAAGCATAACGCACGTATAACCACAAGCCCTAGACTAAGGCATCACAAATCAGGCCACTCTAGTCCTAAGATATGAAATACCTAGCCTGTCTCTAACATGCAATAACATCTCATAAGTACATAATAAATATTTCGTAACACAAAAGTAAGGGTATTTTGGGAAATCACCGTCTGGCTCTGGCTGATTGTACACACTGCTCTTTCTTGCTTTCTCTTTGAACTCTTATTCACTTTTAGAAAACCATTTATTTGGAAAACTTTTTCTTACTTCCTCAGTTTGAGTCCAGATTTACCCGTAGGCGCGTCCGAATCCCTCAAACCAAGGCTCTGATACCAATTTGTAACACCGTGATTTTCAAGACAAAAATTTTTATTTAAATAATGAATTTAATATTAATACACCTGTTTAAAATCTTATTCCCATTCGAATTACAAAACATAATTTCATTTTTATTATAATAGAAGACCAGGATCCTCCAAAACACAACTCTTTCTTCGGTGTGTACAATCGAACCATTGCCATCCCACGTTACTGTAAAAACCTGAAACCACATAATATAAACAACGTAAGCACGAAGCTTAGTGAGTTCCCCAATATACACCTTACGCACGTACGCCTTCCGGCCCGGACCTTTCGGTCCACGTGACATTGCCTTCCGGCCCGGACCTTTCGGTCCACATAACATTGCCTTCCGGCCCGGACCTTGCGGTCCACATAACATTGCCTTCCGGCCCGGACCTTGCGGTCCACATAATATATATCGCCTTCCGGCCCATACAATAACTGCCTTCCGGTCCATACACGTATATAGCACATAATGCAATTACTCTAACACATAAAGCACATATATCATATATCAACCTATCTTCTGGCCCGAAACATACTTTAACACATAAAGCACATATACCACATATCATACCTGGCCTTTCCGTCACATAATAATCTGCCTTCCGGCCCATATGTAAACATGTATATCACGCGTAGCGGCTAACTTTCCATTTACAGCAAATAACATAACACATAACATACTTGACCTTCCGGTCACACAATCAAACCCTTCCGGGTACAGTATAGTGAGAAAACTCACCTCGCGAACGCTGGAAGATAACAACTCCTGAATCCCTTGCACTTGATCCTCCGAGCTACAAGCTCCCTGTAACATCATATATCTCTTCATCAATACTTCTATCTTCCGTGTTAACTGACCCCAAGAAATCACACCGGTCAACTCTGGTCAACGGCCATCTCGACTGGACTCGGCGAGTACCCTGGCGACTCGGCGAGTCTAGTCGTCCTCACAAATTCCTGAATGTTCCCTTTCTACTCGTCGAGTATCCCTCTTGACTCGACGAGGTCCTCGTGGAAGAATCGCGGGGCCACCCCGACTCTACTCGCCGAGTCTGAAGAACAACTCGGCGAGTCCCAGTAAATCTTCAAGCTACTCGCCGAGTCTTCTCATCCGACTCGGCGAGTCCACGCCATGCAGTCGATCGAACTGCTTCCTGAGATACATATATTCCCGAATATACAAACATGGGACCTTCTGGACCTCTAAGGGTCCTAATACAAGGTTATAAACATTGGGTAACGACACAACAATCCATCTAATCTCCAAATGGGTTTCATAACCCTAATTCTATAAACACATCAATCACAGGAGAATATTAACCGAGATATTACCTGAATGATGCACCTTCCATGTCCCCAAACTTCAGGACTCGAACTCCCTGCAGTTCCTTTAGCTAAAACCCCTCTCCTCCTTGCACAACAATTGCTCCAAGGTCACCAATGGCCTTCAAGCTTGCTCTAGCCACCACAGCCGCCTGGGGTTCCTCTAAATCGATCAAAAGACGTGAAGTGACGACATAATAACCCTCATATACGACCCAATACGAAATGGCTAGGGTTTCCGCTGAACAGCGTCGACTCGCCGAGTCCATGCCTGGACTCGTCGAGTTCAGTCGCGAACCCGCGACCAAATCTGCGACCCTACTCGGCGAGTCTGGCTCCAACTCGCCGAGTCTCCCCTTTTAAACACCCCCAAAATGCAATTTAACAATACTTGAGATTTTGGGCTGTTACAGAATCGTTCGAGGGCGGATGACTTCATGTAGTATCGCAATAAGTGAATACATAGTAAAGAAAGTAATACAACCATTGTTGGGTACTTGATGTTGCGTCTTGGGCTCGCTTCCTAGCCCATCTTGTATACGGCATGGGCCTGTCCATCCGTATCTTGTTTTACTAGGGTTTGTGTATTAATAGATGCTTGCATGCATCTTTTTGATAACTGATTGATCGTTGGTTTTTACGTGTAATTAAGAAGATCTCTTTTGTAACCCTAGAATCCTCTACAGCGGAAGTTCTTTATCGAGCTCTGCTGAGGATTGAACGTTCTAATCATTCGACTCATTCAAATCCATTCTTGAGTATTGTTTCATTGTTTTACTTTCATTATCTACCTGTTGCAAAGATCTAATCGATCAAAGAGTTTTTATATCTCATCAATTGGTATCAGAGCAGGAGGCTGTGTAATTCATACACATCTCTTCTGTGAAAGAAGCTATTAGGGTTTATTCCACATTAACTAATATTTATTGAGCCGTCACTCCATAATTGACGTATCTCATTACTTATTCGTTTTGCCATAATTGACGAGTCGCAATCCAATCCCATTAATATTTCGAACAACATTGGATCAACACCGAAGATTCCCATCCTTTACACCCAGGATTATGAAGTTTGGGCACATCACTTTGAAGATTATGTTATAGGATCTGAGGACAATGGATACCTCATCTGGGAAGCAATCGTATCTGGACCCTTCGCTCATTCTGCAACTTCAAGGATCATTAAAACTCAAAAGGAGTATAATGATCTTTTGAAAGATGTTAAAGATATTGCCCAAGACGAAAAAGATAAATTTCAGTGCAATATTAAAGCATTGAGATTAATCATATTCGCTCTTCAATCTGACACTTTCAGGATGGTGAGTTCATGTACAACTGCCAAAGAAGTATGGGACAGGCTACGAGAATTGTATTCTACGGACGAAGATCTTGAACACTCCATTCAAACCTTACTTTGTCCGAGTTTGGTGAATTCAAGCAGGGAGCCGAAGAAACCATGACTCAAACGTTCGATTGCTTCAATCATCTTCTTAGCAGGATGATTAAACATGACATTGAAAGGAAGCTAATTGAGCAGAAGGTTACGTTTTTGAACGGCCTCAGATCTTAGTGGAGAGCTCTAGTGTCCACAGTTAAAGCGCATGAGCAATTTAAATCTTATTCTCTGGCAAAACTGGTAGGCATTCTGAAATCTCAAGAAAAGATCGTACTACAGGAGAAAAATGTAGTTTCAAGCCTGGGTTCATTGGCCCTCCTATCCAAAAGTAAAGCGGTTATGGAAGATGAAGACCTCAACTTGGAGGACTATAACCTTACTTCTGAAGACTATGCTATGATGGTATCAAACCCCAAGAGGTTCATCAAGAAAAGATTTCCCACCAATAAGAACCGAAATTGGCAGGGAAGTTATAGTTCTGAAAAGGTCAAAGATGAACCGAAGGCAGAAGAATCAAAAAAGGAACCGAAAGCTGAAGGAGATTCGGGAGTGAGCTGCTATTATTGTGGAGGAAAGAACCACTATGCAAAAGATTGTGTCCTCAAGAAAATGGCAGAAAAGGATGAGGAGAAAGATGAAGAAGCTTTGTTGCTGAAAAAGCTGGATGAGATCAGGAAGAAGAAATCTACTGCTAACCCTTCTATGAATGCTTTAATTGTGCAGGGGTCGATAGCGAATGATGAGTTCGGAGGAGTGGAGGTCTGGTCATCCGACTCCGAAGATGATGAAGTAAGGAAGCCTTCTCATGGAAAGACTTATGTGGTGAAAGATGAGGATAGCAGTGGAAAATGCTTGATGGTGTCTGATGTATCTCAGATGAGGGGATACAACACAGATGGTGGGAATGAAGACACGAAGGAGCAACAGGACATGTGCTTTACAGCAAAACCGCTCAGCGTGCAGTTCAACGAGCTTGATGAACTGATCAAGAAGGTACAATCCGTTTTTGTTTCATTCAAAGTCCCATAGTGCTCATACGAAAAAGAATTAAAAAATGTTAATTCAAGAATCTCTCATCTAGACAGCAGTTTAACTCAAACACGGGTCACCAATTCTAACCTAACTGACCAAATAAGCAGTGTCTCTTCAAAGAGTGAAGAACGGAGGATGTGGATAGAGCTAAAGGAGGCGGAGCTGATCAAATCTAAAGACGAAAACATTTATTTGGAAAGAGATAATTTGAAACTTTTGAAACAAAGAAATGTGTTTTGTTTGATTGCTAAGCGTCTTTATTCTAACATTACTCAACTTCATCTTAACTGCGAAATAGGACAGAAAATTCATCGCATGATTTTGCCCTTCCTTGAGTTTCAGGAAGATGAAATCGACGTTGAAGCATACAATTGCGAAAGTGTAGTTTCATCTGAGGATGTAAATCCGACTTATATGTATGGCCTAGACAAAATCAAATCTTTCATAAAGTCCAACGACCATAAGGACATGCTGAAAAACCTTTTGGATGAAAATGACAAACTGAATCTAAGGACCGAAACCATACAAAAGTTTGACTCATTGAATGCCAATTTGAGCTCAGAAAATAAAATTAATGTTGAAAATGCATCTGAGCTTAATGAGGATGATGATATGAGTGAAATTTTTGTAGAGGATGAAGTTGACTGTTCTGAGTTTGTCAAGAGCAAACCCAAAAACCACAAAAATCTTATCTCAGAAAATTCTGTGGAGTTTGCTCGCTTGTCCCAACAAAAGTCCTCGAACCTTGAAGAAAAGGTTGTTGTTTACCAAAAGGTAAGGACAACACCAAATCAGGTGTATAAGGTCACAGGTGTAACCGAACATTAGACAACCGAACTCACAGCCATTATAAACGAAGATAATGCTGATGGTTGTGATGAGTTCTTCTGGTCCGCCCCTATCGACAATGCTGATGAAACAGTTGGTCTATCAGAGCGAACATCCTGGAAGACAAAAGGAAGATATATTCCGGAGCCACTGAACAAGCCTGATAACTTTGACGTGCCAAGCACTAGTGGCACTAAAGAAATCCCATTAGATGAAGTCACCCCTTCTACCAAAAAGTCATCTACAACAAACGAACCTGTTGTTCAAAAGCCAAAACAAAAGGCAAATATTCACAGACAACCCAAACAGGTGAAAAACCAAAAGCAACAAAGGAATCAGAGATACAAGAAGAATCTTTCTGAACGAAAACGGTTTTGGTAGTCTCAAAATGCCTATTTCTCATATTGTGACAGAAATTTAAAGTCAGAGAAAAATACTGTTAGACCACAAGAGAGCAATAACAACCGAAAGCAAAAGTTCGGTTCAGAGAACAGTGTCAACTGAAAGCAGAGGTTCGGTTCAGAGAACAGTGTAAACTGAAAGCAGAGGTTCGGTTCAGAAAACAACATCAACCGAAAGCAGAGGTTCGGTTCAGAGAGCAAAAGAGACCAAAATTCTAGGTTCGGTCCCACTGATGATCAAAACCGAAAGGGTCACCTAGAATATCAAGTCAAGAAATCATCTCAGTCAAAATTATCTCATTCTAACTCTTCTAATTCTTTCAATTATTCTTCCTCTTAACCTCATTCTAAAGTCTATTCGGTTCACTCTCAAAAACCTAAATCTTCAACTGATCTGAAAGGGAAATCAAAGGTTTCGTCAGTTAAATCAGAGTCCAAAGCAAAAGCAACAAATCCCAATAAAATTAAAGTTTTCACCATCAAAAAGAAAGATGAAACAACGCTAATAATTAGAACATATCTTGTCTACATCTCTCTTACTATTCCTATTCCTATAAAAGGCTCACGAGGACCCAAGAAACTTTGGGTTCCTAAATCTGCTTAATTTGTGCAGGTTATCAGTGACGAGTAGTTTGACGAAGAATGGTATATCGACAGTGGCTGCTCACGTCACATGACAGGAAGGAAGGAAGAGCTAAGGGAATTCAGGTCTCTTTCAAACGGTGGAAATGTCAAGTTCGGGAACAACTCCTTCGGAACAATAAAAGGCTATGGAATGATTACAAACGGTGATTTCATGATTAGGAAGGTTGCATATGTAGAAGGACTACAACATAATCTCACCAGTGTATCTCAGCTAGTTGGAGGTACCGGTCTCAAGGTCTCATTCGATGATGAGGGTTCGAAAATAATTGAGAAGCAAACGAACGTAGTTATTCTCAAATCAGAGCGCAAAGGTGAAATGTTTCCCCTAAACCTCAAACCCAACAAAGGGAATCCAACAATCTGCTTGTTATCAAAAGCACAATCTGACGAAAGCTGGCTGTGGCACCGAAGGCTTTCTCATCTCAACTTTAAGGATATCAACAAACTTGTCACTGGAGGTCATGTTCGAGGTCTTCCATTGCTCAAGTACGATAGAGAACATTTGTGTGCTGCATGCGAAATGGGGAAGCAGAGTCGTCAAAGTCATCCATCAATCATAAACACTAAAGTTGTTGAACCACTAGAGTTACTTCATATTGATTTGTGCGGTCCATCATCTATCGAAAGCATCGGTGGTAGCAAGTACATTCTTGTTATTGTTGATGACTTTTCGCGTTTTACATGGGTGTTCTTTCTGAAGCTTAAATCTGAAGCAACTCACAAGCTAAAGATGTTCATCAAGCAGGTTGAAGTACAGCTGAAGAAAGTCGTTCGCAACATCAGGAGCGACAATGGACTGGATTTAAAAATAAAGAATTCGAAGAATTCTTGGCAGAAAGAGGAACCAGTCACAACTTCTCAGCTCCCTACACACCTCAACAAAACGGAAGTGTCGAGAGATGAAACCGATCTTTGTGTGAAGCAGCTCGAACCATGCTAAGTTTTGCTTCTTTACCTTTATATTTTTGGGCTGATGTTATCTCTTCAGCTTGTTTTACACAGAACAGGTCATATCTCAATAAGCGATTCACGCTCACTCCTTATGAGATCATCAACAACAAGAAGCCGAATGTTAAATTCTTTCATGTGTTCGGTTCACGGTGCTTCATCTTCAATTCTAAAGAACATCGCAACAAGTTTGATGTCAAAGCCGATGAAGGGATTTTTCTGGGCTATTCTCTCACTTCTAAAGCATACAGGGTATTAAACAAACATTCGAGGAAAATAGAAGAAACTTATTACGTGACTTTTGATGATAGCTATGTCAAAAAGCTAAAGGCCAACGTAGACACACCTGGCAAAATCTTTCCTCAAACAGGTCAAGTCACAGTATCAATTGCAAATCTCTTTGAGAATTTTGTCGAGTTATTTGATGAACCAGAGAAGGCCATTCACTCGGAAGCCAGCGCAGCAGACAACAAGGTAGATCATCTGAGGCAACTGGTAGAAGATGCTACAAGGCGAATGAATGAAGGAGTATCCAGTTCCAACGAATCTCCACAGCCAAATGCTTCAGTCGAGGGGGAGGATCCATCTTCATCATCACAGCTAAGCTCACATGTTGAGGGGGAGAACAGTTCTCAAGCTGCTCCTGAACGCACTTTACCAACCGAAAGTACCACACCAACCGAAAGTGCCTCACCACCCGAAGGTACTGTAGCACCCGAACGCTCCACAGCACCCGAAGGTACTGTAGCACCCGAAGGTACTGTAGCACCCGAACGCTCCACAACACCTGAAGGTACTGTAGCTCACGAACACTCCACAACATCTGAAGGCACAGTTGCACCCGAACACTTCACTACACCCGAAACTCCCACTGCGTCAGAAAGCTCATCATTCGAGGGGGAGAATGCCAATACATTTTATGACGAAGATAGTCAATCAGAATCGGAAGAATTAGTGAATGCTGAATTGGATCCTTCCTATGATCCAAATTACCCTCCTCTTGTCAAATGGACTAGAGATCATCCTGTTTCACAGGTTGTGGGTGATGTCTCTGAAAAGGTGTTGACCAGATCTCAACTAAAGGCAAAACAAACTTCTTTATTTTCCAAAGTTAAGTTCTGCATGTTTAATTCTTTCGTCTCAAAGGTTGAACCAAAGACGGTAAACACTGCTCTTGATCACTCTGATTTGGTTCAAGCTATGCAAGACGAACTTAATGAGTTCGAAAGAAATAAAGTTTGGTGTCTCATTCCAACTCCTCAAGATGCCTCCGTTGTTGGTCTCAAATGGGTCTTTAGGAATAAAATGGACAAGGAAGGTAACGTAATAAGGAACAAAGCTCGTTTAGTAGTGAAATGATATTGCCAGGAATAAGGAATTGATTATGAAGAGTCTTTCGCTCCAGTTGCAAGGCTGGAATCTGTTCGAATATTTCTTGCCTATGCAGCGCACAAAAACTTCGAGGTCTACCAAATGGACGTCAAATGCGCTTTTCTAAATGGAGAACTCAAAGAAACAGTCTACATGGAGCAACCTCCTGGTTTTGTCAATGAGAAGTTCCCAAATGACTGCTATATTCTGGACAAGGTGGTTTACGGTCTGAAACAAGCACCTAGGGCCTGGTATGAAACGCTAACTAAGTTTTTAAAGATGTCCAAATTCAAACAAGGTTCGGTTGACCCAACCTTCTTTCGTAAGAAGGAAGGTAACCACCTTATGATTGTACAAATTTATGTCGATGATATCATCTTTGGCTCAACGAATCCCAGCTTAACAGCTGAATTCAGAAAGCTGATGGAGACTAAATTTGAAATGAGCTCCATGGGTCCGACTAATTTTTTCCTTGGTTTAAATATTAGACAGGGACCCGAAGGCATCTTTATCAACCAGGAAGCATACACCAAAACTCTTCTTGCCAAATTTGGTATGATGGGAGACTCAAAGGTCAAAGTTCCAATGGCATTCGACACCAAACTCACACTTTCGCTAGAGAAACTGACAGTTGACATTACACTATACCGCTAGATGATTGGGTCCTTAATGTATCTTACTGCTAGCAGGCCTGATATTATGTTTTCCGTATGTTATTGTGCTTGGTTTCAGGCGAACCCACGAGAACCACATATGCTTGCAGTGAAAAATATACTCAGGTATCTGAAGCGAACTACCTCTCTCGGTCTATGGTATCCATCCAACTCAGGCTTCTTCGTTCAAGCCTTCTCTGATGCAGACCTTGGAGGATGTGGTTTAGATAGGAAAAGCACCACAGGGGGTTGCCAATTCCTTGATGGGAAGTTGGTCAGCTGGCAGTCAAAGAAGCAAACCTGCGTTTCCCTTTCTACAGCCGATGCAGAGTACATCGCAGCCGCCTCTTGCACATCTCAAGTCATATGGATCCAAAGCCAGCTCAGAGATTATGGACTCAACATGAAAAAGATCCCACTATATTGCGATTCAGAAAGTGCAATTAGGATCTGTTATAACCCAGTGCAACACTTTAAGACCAAGCATATAGCACTGAGGTATCACTTCATTAAGGATCATGTGGAGGATGGAAATGTTGAAATTCACTTTGTTCGAACCACTGATCAACTGGCCGATATCTTCACCAAAGCCCTACCTGAAGCAAGTTTCAATAAAATCCTTCAAGGTCTAGGAATGATGGAATCAGAATCGGTACCAAAAACACAATCTCAAAGTTAAAAGTTAGAAGCGAAATGAACCGAACGCTCGGTCTATTTCGGGTTCGGTTCACATGGGAACCGAAATGAACCGAACGCTCGGTCTATTTCGGGTTCGGTCCCATTGCACATATTTTCGCTCAATCTCAAAAAGGTGTTGTCTATGGTTGTAAACTTTTGTAAATCTGTTTTCCAAAAATCCAAAAATATTTTTTTTAGGAACGGAAATGAACCGAGCGTTCGGTCCATTTCGGGTTCGGTTCAATTTTTTTATTATTTATTCTATTTGGTTTTTCTCTTTTCAAAAACTTAAAATCTCCAAAAACATTTTTTTTCTTCTTTCATTCTTGTTTAAATATCGATGTGCCAGGTTTCGTTCTCACATTTTTTTAATAGTTAAGCGTCCCTACAAGCATGCTGCTGCATGTTGTCAAAAGCCTCAACCGATTTTGAATAAAAGCCTTAATGACTAGGTATATACAAACCTTGTCTTCCCAATAAGGTTGCTCCATTTATTCTAATCCTGAGCTACCTTACTCTTTTCTCATATGGGTTAAGAGTTCACTGCTTCGTCACTATTTTCAGCAGAGGTACTATCGTTTCTCTTCACCACCTCAATATTTTTCTCCATCATATTTCGGTCTCATATTGTAACCCTTGAGACTCTCAGAATTAACCACTGAGGTTTATGGTTACACAATCTCTGTGTTTATGATCTAAGCCTCGTGTCACTACGTGCTTAGTGAAACCCAAAATCCAATACCTAACATGAATTGACGGTAAACATGAAATCTCTTTTTGGTTGTGAGATTCTTATGAAATTGTTATTTACCATAGCATTTCTTCCCTAAGAATCCAGTTTAATTTTTTTGAGATTTTACCATCACACATCTTCAATAAGTCACTATATATATAATCCAGCCTACTTGTTCAATAGACCACATTGGTCTCACAGGTACTTCATTTAGTCTCGGTCTTATGTCAAGGTCCGGGATTCTAAACTAAAGCGAAAGCCACCCTTTTAAGCCTTATAAAAAGATGCCTTTCAACACTTCTTAGAAAGTGATTGATCGTAATTCAACGGGAATCCATACAGACACTTTAAGGTCTCTCTTGCCCTTGAAGAAAGTGATTCGTGCCCAGGATCAACTGTTTTGTGTCTATATTGACATCACAAATTCCCACATATATCTCGCTTTATTTCCTTATCTTTCACACTCTATGCACGAAAATCTTTGATTTTCCAAAAATCTCGTTCGGTTCCATTATAATCTTATGTTTGGATGACAACTATTTAACAGATAAGATGCTGACTCAGCCGACAGAGTAACGACTTCAATAGTGAGGTGACGGGCACGCGTGCAAAACGGAACAATTTTTCTCTCTCATGCGTAATCATCGGGGGTGCCAACCGTCGCGTTTTTGTCACATTCGAAATAGTTTCGTGTATCAAGAAGATTTGTGGGATGATTTTTCTCTTTCCTCTACCCACAGTATAAAAGGAACACCTCTGCTTCATTCCATACTTACAGGATTCAAAAATCAATCGAGGAATATAAGGCGATTTATACTCTACTGTTCATCATCTTCCACATTCAACAATGGCGGACTCTTCCTCTGTTCAGGAAACCTCTTCCCGCACCAACATTCTTCCCATCCGCGCTCAACAAAGTCTGGTGATCGATTTAAACCCTAAAGCTTATGAGAATTATATGTATCCCATGGTGGAGTGTCTCAAATACTCTCCATTGGTGTTCGCTCTTTCCAAGGTCGAGATTGTGCCCATGGAATGCCTTTCCCAGGTCTTCTCCACTGCCCATTATGATAGATCAGTGGATCGATTCTACTTTGACCTTCTTTCTCACAAGACCTCCATCTCCAAGCAACGATTCTGTTGGCTCCTAGGTTTTGAAGCTGATGAATCTAGGGTTAATCCCAATTCCATCACAGTAGGACAGTTATTTTCAATGTTCTACAACATGGGCTACAAGGAGATTCTCACGACAGTCACTAAGTTCAACAAGTCGTGTCTTCCTCCTCCATAGAATGGTTTCTTCACCATTCTGTTTAAAGGGCTCTCTGAGCGTAGTTCTTGTTCTGATGGGGCCAACAAGTTGTTCATGACCATTCTCTATGGTCTATATCACGGCATCAACCTCGACTACGGCTCAGTTCTCTGGCAACAAATCATTCAGAGCCTAGCCTCCTCCTCTCGCCACACTGAGGTGTCCTACGCCAGATTTTGGATGCTAATCACCAAGTGGGCTATGGATAAACTTCATGTGCCAACAGTTGCAGGTTCCCTTCTCTCCTCCATCAGTGTCTTCCACACAACCAAGATCATTGTTACCGATCCGACCAAGTTTTCCTTCATCGGATCCATTCCTGATTCTATGTCCACTGGGGTGTCCAAGGAGAGCGTTATAATGAAGGCCTACAAGGACTTTCGTCCTTCGGGTCCACGGGAACTTTCTGCGGAAATGGTTCAGTCCATCAATGATGCAGATAAACCTGCTGCTAGAGGGAAGAAACCTGAGAAAGGGAAGATCAAGAAAGCAGCAAAGGGGGCAAAGGGTCCTTCTCCTAAGAAGCGAAAACCCTCAAAGACAGATCTTTCCCCCCCCCCCCCCATCGAAGAAGAAGAAAGCACAGCCGAAGAGGAAACTTATTCTCTCTTCTTCATCCAGCGATTCAGAAGATAACCATTCTGACTCAGATGAGTCGGCTAGAGGCGAAACTCCTCCTCACTCACCTGCTCATGAGGTACCTGTTTCATCAAAACCTCCTTCCCCTTCTCCTATAACCACCTCTTCCATTCCCACCATAACCTCTTCCATTCCCATCATAACCTCCTCCATTTCCATTCCCTCCATATGTAACCCTATTTCTATTCCCCCCCATAACTACCTCTACTACTCTTTCAACCACAACAACTTCTATTCCCCCACCACTCTTCATAGAAGCCACCAAAACTACCACCAGTGAGGTTCCAACCAACATATCTGATACGGGGGTTCAAACTTCACAACTTGAACCCACTTCGGTTCCCGAACCCACTACCATAACCGAACCACCCACCGCACCCTTATCTCCCACTCCATCTGTTGAAACCGAAACCTTTTTGGGAGGGGAGGATACGGTGTTTGATTCCATCTACTACATCCCCTACCAACTTCAAAGTGATGATGATGATGATGCTCCAGTTACTAAAAAGCACATCAAGGAACTCCACGAGAAGATTGACAATCTCATGGCTTCTTCTTCTTCCTAAACATCTCACTTTTCGGAGGCTGCATTTCCTCTCTCCACTCTTTCTCTCAAGCTCGTTTTCGACTCAAAACCGCAAGTTTCCACCTCCAAAACGTAAGATCTCTTAACCTAGCTTCTTCTAGACATCAATTCTTGTTACAATAGCTCAAAAATCACCCAAAATGACCATAAAAAAGGAGTTCACGGCCTAAGAACCTCCTTAGGCCGTAAACACCTAAAATTGTGCCAAAAGTCCCAATTTTCCTTCAATTGAGCTTAGAAACTAGTTGTGGAATTAACCTAGAAGTGTTTGAACCTCAAAACAACAATTTTTAGGGCATAAAAGAGGGTTTACGGCCCAAGCACATGCTTAGGCCGTAAACACCCTCTAAACTTGTATAATCAAGTCCAAAAACACTTCCAAACCACCCTTAGACTTATGATATTGCTTAGGGACTTGCTATTTCGGGTTTGGAGCAATTAAACACAAACATTTGAGGGGTGAAATAGAGTTCACAGCCCAAGCATGTGCTTAGGCCGTAAACTCCCCTAAATCATGCAAATTGGGAGTTTAAGCCCCTTAAAGAGCCCTATACCCTTACTAGAATTTGTTAGAATTAAACCAAAGGCCTAGAAATCAAGGAATGGGGGGGGGGTATGAGAGTTTACTACCATAAACCATAGGGTTTATGGCCTTAAACTCCCGAGGAGTGGCCTTTGGGCTGTAAACTCCAAGGGAGTATACTCTTGGACCCTTAAACACCCCTATAGCCTTGTATAATTCCTTAGGACCAGTTCTAGAACCACACGAGACTTGAAATCATTCAAAAACACTCCTCCCATGAGTTTACGGCAGTAAACTCATGGGGGATGTGGCCTCCCAACCGTGAACTCACTTAATGTGAGTTTTAGGAGAGTAAACTCCATGGAGAGGTCATACACTCTTTCCATACAACCCATTAACCTACTAGCACTCAACCATAAGATCTTTAATCACATTAGGATGGCTATATGTGTTTAATTAGAGTTTAAATCACTAATTACTTGCAAACATATGTCTTCATATGTTAATAGGTCACAAAGTGTGTTCAAGTCTTTATTTGACATCGAGCACCCAACCGGAACCTTCGTCGGATCCACTTACATCAGGTGAGTTCATACCCCTGAATTAACCTTTTAAATGTTTTTACATGCTTTTATGGTGGGGAATACATGTTAAAAATGCCAGTTATCATATCAATCACATGTGATTGATAACCCGCATGCACAAGGATTCATTACACTGTCAACTGTTTTACCAAGTATGATACTATAAATGGTTTTCTAAAACGTCTTTATGTGTTTAAAGCTTTTCTCAAATTGCCTCTCGTGCTGTATGATTTATTTCAAACTCTGTTACAACAGCATTTTAAATAAAGGTTTTCTCTACTTTATCAAGGTTATAATCAAAACTTGTTTATGAATGATTTTCTAAAAATACAAAGGTTCTCCAAAGATTTCATCAAAGTTTTCTTCCATGTTTTATACTCCTACTTTTTTAGATACTACTGTTATGTTATACTTCCTGGTAGTTAATGCTACTACTTTGTTAATGCTTTTACTTCATGATACGCTTATACTTCACGATCCGCTTATACTTCACGATACGCTTATACTTCACGATACACTTATACTTCACGATATGTTTATACTTCACGATACACTTATACTTCACGATACGCTTATACTTCACAATACGCTTATACTTCACGATACACTTATACTTCACGATTCACTTATACTTCACAATACGCTTATACTTCACGATATACTTATACTTCACAATACGCTTATACTTCACGATACACTTATACTTCACGATACGCTTATACTTCACGATACACTTATACATCACGATTCACTTATATTTCACGATACGCTTATACTTCACGATACACTTCTACTTCGTTAAACACTTAAACTTAGTTAAATGTATGTCTATGCTTGTATAGTTATATAAATAATGTTTAAAGGACTTAGGAAGGCTAGTTTGTCCTATTTCCTTTTCTTCGTTGAGATGTGGTCTGGTGGGATCGAATACCCATCCGAAGGTCATTTGATCATTAGTTATATATTATATATAAGCGTACACATATAGGTTTACATTAGTCAGTTCAGTTGTGAGTCTTTATCATTAGTCCAGTATTTCACGTCAGATCTCACTACACGAGATACATCTTCAGTACACGGCCTTCTCCGTTGTCAGGATAGTAACCAGAGTCTCTTGTAAGGAGAGCTGGCATTATGTGTATGGATCTATACGTGATTGACACCCCCACACCCTGACTGTTAGCTACAGTCCCCGGCCTACCAAGCCCAAAGGGTGACATATGTCACATTATTACCGACGCTTGCAGGGCATCAAGTTCTCTAGTGTCTATTAGTATGGTTGCGAGTATCTCGGGGTTACCTTATAATTCATGGCCTTAAGGTAACGGATTTTAACACTGTATTCACTATATTTAGACCTTGCTAGACGTATAATTCATTTGATACTGTTTGCGGTCTGTGTTCACTGTTTTTAGACCTTGCTAGACGTATCATTCATTTGATACTATCTGGGGTCTGTGTTCACTGTTTTTAGACCTTGCTAGACGTATCTTTCATTTGATACTGTCTGGGGTCTGCGTCTCCCTTTTGTTAGACTGAGCCACGCGTATCTTTCATTCGATACTCCCCTGGAGTCTATGATTTCTTTTGCCTTAGTCACCAGTCTTCACTGCTCAGGCATATGTTATTTTCCCTGATATTCTCCTACTTTATTTCAAAATCAATACCACTTTTTGATAATGATAGTGTTAACGAAAAATTACTTTTTACCACATAACTCTGTCCAGTCTTGGTAGAAGACTCCTTTTAATTAGAAAATATAGGATTTTCTGGAAAGGACTCTAATTCACTGTATACTTTAAAACTACTACTTATATAAAGTTATTTGGATGAAATGATACTAAATACTTATGAACTCACCAGCATTTGTAAAAATCCTGATACTCGCTTTTCAAATACTTATGAAATGATACTAAATACCACATAAAGTTATTTGGATGAAATGATACTAAATACTTCTCAGGTCAGTTTTAGATAGGTACATTCCAGGAGCTTTTGGATGAGGATAGTTTAGTACCAAGCTGCATCTATATTATTACTTGTATTACTTTGATGATGTAATGTAATGTAAACCATGTAAAACTATTACTATTAATGCAATGGTTGTTGTACTTTGATTACTATACTGCATATGTTGTGATACTTGACATGAAGTCATCCACCCCAAAACGTTTCCGTTGTACCGATTTTGGGGTGTGACATTTTCGGTGTGCGTACGGGCATTGCATTTTATAGGCATTCATCTAGGTACACTTAGAAACTAAGTGCACTTTTAGCACAATGTCTTTATTTAGAAATATTCTTATCCCTTATCTAGTGATAGGTTAACCACTTAGGTTATATCACTAGCCACTCTAGGAGAAATGCATTTGATACTGAGAATGGGTATTCCTCAGTAGCTATTGACTTTAGATGTAAGGTTAGTAGTTAGGTACACATTAGTAAAAATCTTAAGTCGAAACATATAAAATTATTCTTCAATACCTCTTCATCGTCGTCAAGAGTTACAACTAGGAAAAAGAGTTTCGATACCGACGCGAATGATAATGGGAGCATCGCGTAAGGCGGTAGATGAGTCGCCACTAAGCAATCACTTGGATACCATTAGCAGACATTCCAGATTTGACTCACGAGGAGACACAGAGGTTTAACTCATTGCTACTGATACGCGAGACCTTCTTTGTACGCTACGATTTAGCTATATTTTATTCCCACCTTAAGCTTAAAAGTTAACATAGGATATACCTTTGACCTCTATGTTGACAACTTAACATGTTTATCAAAAAAAATTCTTGTCCTTTATTTTGGGGAAAAGACATCGGCACTCGCCTTATACTCGCTTTTTACTCGCCTTAGTATTTGGGTACGATCAACTACACTAACATATTTTTTCCTTACTTCTTAATCTTCCATAGAAAAGTTATTTCGCTTCATCGGTTTTACTTATCATCGATAAATTATTTTATAACTATCTCATAAAACTTATTAGACCTTTCCTAACAATTTAAGCCATATTCTCGCTAAAAATCTTTTGACAACTTGGTTTAACTGAACACTTTTCATCAAAACTCAATTTAACCAATATTGGTTTTAACCTTGCTATTTCAATTTCATTTCAAATCCATTTCAATGGATAGATGTGCTTTTAAGGGCATATAAACCATTTTAAACCTTGCTTAACATTTTGACATGTTTTCGAAAAACTTAGAAACATTTTCTTTTATAAAAGTGTTTAAACTCTATGCTATAAAACTTAAACATATGACATTAAAGTTCATAGTATGTGTAAAAGCTTCATCGGATCTTCAAACCACTTTTGTTTTAAGTCTTTTGACTACTTTCTCATTTAGGCATTGTACTTACTTAAATGTGTTTTCTAGAATCCCAACATGATATTTTCACAACTTTCTACTTCACACATGTTTCTAAGATATCACTAATTCCGAAATTTCCAACACACATCATGTGTTTATTTTTATTTCAAATTAGTTTTATAATCAGTGTTTATAAGACTTACATCATTGCAAAACATAGTGTTCACTTTTAAACTCCCAGCAATGTGCTTTTTACAATGCACAATTATTCATCTAAATATGTTAAGTATTTACCTTATCCGTTTTAACCATTGTTGGACACAGTCAAAAAGGTCAAAACTGACATATTTCAATTGCAAGTTTTAGTGTTTCTTCTTTTTCACAAATAAAGTTTAATTTAATAGATAACTCGTGAATTTTTAGCAAACCTTAGAAAACACTTTAAAACTTCTATATTTCTATGTAACCATCAACATACATCAAATATTGAAGTTTGAAATATATCTCAACCTAGTTTTAAATCTAGTTATAGGTATTGTTCTTATAATTTTAACAATAACAATCGTTGTCGCCGCTACCTTACTTTTTCTTTCCCCTGAACTTTATTTCTCGCTCTCCTTCTAATTTTAAATCTCGCACGCCATAATATTAACATAATACATCAACTAACTTTGTTTCTGTCTATTTTGCTTCTCCTGGTATCATGTTCTTATACATAAAGACTAGAAGTCTACCATTTCATTTTGAGCGATTAATACGTGTATAGTCATGAGGCATACCTTTGATTTAGTCAACTTGGATATATTAAATTACGCCTTTTATCATATACATCTTGTTTTTATTTTGAAATCTACTATAAACAAGTGATCCTTATTTACATTTTCTCTTTCGTTCTAAATTCGGAAACTTGATTTAAAATGCAAGTTTCATTGTAATTTTTCCTTATAATTAATACACAAGATGAATACCCTTATGCTTATAATTTTCATATATCCAGAAAATATATGTGAAGGATATGTTTCGTTAGTTTTATTGTTTCTTTAAATACATCAAAAGTTTTAAATATTACAATAACCTATTCTCTAAATGATTCTTTTCGTAGAAACACTAAACTAAGAATACACTATTTTCAATAATTGATATTTTTATTCATTTCTTAAAAATAGCATTCTACTTTGCAATTCTCAGTGAGTTCCTAAACTCTCGAACTTGTTTTCATAAATATTCTGACTCCTCTTAAACTTGTATTTGTCTTGATTTCGACAATTAGTCAATTGTACAAAAAGCATAATGTCAATATTTCTATTAAAAAAAATCCCTTAATGACGACTTTAACATTTAACTTTAATTTATCTTTTTATTATTTTACCACTTCGTTTGATCGTCACTCATGTATCTTCATTATCTTGGAATTATTAAACAATTTGATAATAGTGAGATTACTTATCATTTCTAAACACTCCAATTGCTATCTAGACAAGGTGATATAATTTTTCATAAACTTGCATCGCTTTCATTTGCGAAAATGACTCTCTAATATATATATATATATATATATATATATATATATATATATATATATATATATATATATATATATATATATACATATATATATATATACATACATATATATATATATATATATATATATATATTCTTTGAATATTGTTTTATTATAGTAAGAGTAACCGTGGTAGTAAATATTGCTTCGGATATCCTCGACTGTTTCATAATTTATTTTATTGACAACACTTAAATAGCCTTTACATTCGAGTGGTACTAAAACTTCGTTGGTTACCCTTAGTGCATATCTTTACGAACTTACCCTCGATCGCTTCCCCTTTCATTCGTGCTACCCGTTCTTATTTCGGAATATATCTTTTTCCAGATGTAATAGCCAACCCGAAAGTGAACAAATTGTACCTAACCCCTTCTTTATTAGCTGGCGAATTTACACTTAGTGCTAATTTAGAATGCGACTTAAGGATCAATGCGGATTTAATGCTCAGTGTAGTTGGTGCTCCAGCAAAACTTATGGAAACACTAATTTGATTATAACTAAAGAATTGGGCTCTTCCCTTGAGAAATTAAACCAAAATAATCAAAGAGCTCTTCAGGTCACCATCTCTCCAAATATATAATTGTGGTCGGCTGAGTTTTAATAGAATACTTCACGAATTGAATTTCGGGATGGAATTCTTTCAATCGGGGGAGACTGTGACAACCGTTAAAATTCAATTCGGTTCTAGATTTGAATAAACTTATTTGCACATATATGCACGACACATACTAGACTTAGTAACTGGAAGTTAAGATATAACCTATTAGAAACTTGGAAACAATTAGAAACAATGGATAATATGCTTGGATTTCACATTGGTATGTGAATTCTACTACTACTTAACTATAGAGACTATCCATATTCGGGTTACTCTTTGACTCGACCACCATTTCATGAATCATATACACATCATGCACTTGACCTAGTAGTAGAAAATAGGTCAAAGTCTCATAGAAACTTAAGTCAAAGTTCAAGAGTAGGACTAGTATACTTGATTCCTCAATTTCGCTTGAATCTCGGAATCACCACATAGAATGCCAATAAACCGATAAAAATAAATTATAAACATTATTTATAACTGTCAAAGAGTTATAATACCATAAGATAATTTAAAGGCTCAAATATTCTATTTATTTTAATATCCAAAGATTTACAATCTCTCAAAAACCCTAAAACTTAAATTTTATAAAGTTTAACGTCAAGAATTCTATTTAAATAGTTTTGAAACTTATAATATGATCTTATAATAATAAAAATTATGAAAATGCATTTAAGGAAAATAAAATTAAGTCATTAACATTTACCCTTAATTTATAAGCCAAAAACCAAGGTTTTGTGGATAAAAGCTAGGTTAAGTTGTATATTTTATAAAACTTTGATATTTTTTTATAAAAGATTTAATTATTATAAAGAGAAAAGAGTAAAATAGGGTATTATACCTTAAAAATTCGGATCTCTCCCTCTCTCTCCTCTTCCCAATACACACAATCATTTCCTCTCCATTTCTCCACATTTCACTTTCTCTCTCACACTCCCTCACTTCATTTTCTCTCTATTTTCTTTTCCTCTCTCCATCAACCATGAAATTTACAGAGAACAGGACCCAAAAACACTCCTTAAACTTGAAATGTTCATCATCTAGGAGTTTTCTTAAAGGTAAACCCAAATATCCTTCAATCACCTTCACTTTTCTTTCTAGTTTTCAAGGTTTTTATTACACTTTCTCCTTATTCTACTCCATTCTATGGTAAAATCATGAACACTTACTTAAAATCATGGTTCTGATGATGATGGTGGTAGGATTTCACCCAAAAACAACATGCATGTTGTAAATGGTGAAATCCAAGGACCAAAACCTAAGTCGAAATCAACATAATGCACTTTTTCTACAAGTTTTGGGTGAAAGACACCACATGCATCCAAAGTTATATATCAAAAATGATTTTTGAAAATTTCAAACGCATGAATGGTCTTCAAACAAACATGCATGTTGTGATCTTCAAGCTTAGATGCTACATCATCTAAGTATGTTGTTAAAAAGCTTTCAAATATGTTCATGAAGGGATTTTTTCCAAATAAATATCTAAAACTCCTTTTCTGACCAAATGTGATTTTTCCCAGATTCCCATCAACAAAATGAGACGTTCAACAAATTTTCAAAAAATAATTCATTTTTCTCGAATTATTATAATTATTGAAATAAAATAGGCAAATAAATCATATAAAATATTTTCTGAGGTCTATAAATCCTAGGTAAATTCATGAATGACCCCTATTCTAAATAACGGACCCACATTAAATTTCATCAGTTTTTGTTACTGTTTAATGTGATTTTGAATGTACTTTTTGTTTGGCACCAATAAATCATAAAAGCACTTTAGAGAATGTGAAAATGGTATATAAGAATTTTCGCATCTTATAATCTCTGTGGAAGACTTCGAAAAATATTTTCAGATTTTTTCATAATGCATTTCTATTTTTCCCGATTTTTGTATTTAGAATATACTAAAAACAAGAAAAATAGTTTTACTCATCCAAAATTCATGAAAGTTTACCATAACACATTGTAGTACATTAGGAGGCTACATAAAAAGTTTGATGATTTTTCTCTTCTGTATACTAGTTTTCTCCTATTTTCTAAGATTAAATACACTTAAATCTACAAAATCGGATTTCAATAGATAAAAACCACATTTGGGATTTTTTTCAAGATTATTTACACTTTAAATGAACTTTACAAAAAATTTGGTAATTTACTTTAACTGTTTAATAATTATTCTCCAATTAATGATTATTTAAGAGGATAAAACAAAGAAAAATAGAAAGATTAATTGAAATATTTTTTTTCCACAGCTTCTACATGTATAATAACAGTGTTAAAAAAATTTGGGCAATTTTGGAAACTGGTTTCTGTTTATTCTAATTTTTATTAGATTAGATGCACAAAAATCATAAAATTTGGATAAATAGATTAGAAATCTATTTTTATATTTTTCCCAGGTTAAGAATATCTAATAACAATATTATAAAAAGTTTGGGTAATTTTCGAAATTGTTTTCTATTTATCCCCATTTTTATTAGAAAAAATGCATTAAAATCATAAAATTGCGTTAAACCATTGATAAACCGATTTGTATAGTTTTTCCAGCATAAGTATGTGTAATGACATTATTATAAAAAGTTTTTGGTATTTTCTTAACTGATTTCTATTTTTTCATGAATTTGTATCTATTTAAAGAATTAAATATATGAAAAATGGTTATACATATCCATAATCCAACAAAATTTATCTAGAAGTTTTTTAATACATTTAGAACCAAAATCTGAATTTTGGTAATTTTTATTAACTGTTTAGTATTGTTATGATTTTATGGTTATTCAAAAACTAAAATCGTGAAAAATAGTCCGACAAATCAAAAATCCAAGAAAATTTATCTTGAGGTCTTTGACTTCAATTAAAACTGAAATGCAAACTTTGCGAAGTTTTAGAACTAAATTGATTTAGTTTTTGACTATTTAATCATTAGAACACATCTTAAAATGTTAAATGTTAACATTTCAATAATGTGAAATTTCCACTTAAATTGTTATACAACAATTGATTCATTGAAATTTAATTTTTACAGAAAAATGTTTGTAACTTATCAATATTAAATTTTGACACATTATTTGCATAATTCTATTGTAGTAGTAAGTATACTAGTGTTAGATTTCGATTAGAGACTCACTAGTGAATACCATTATTATAAGAACCGATAGTGGTACGAGTGGAGCGTAGTCAAGGCACCATTTGCATCATCTCAATGCATTGTGAGTATTCACGCACTCTCTTATTTGCAGTTTTTATATTTTGGGATGGAAAAGCATGTCCTAAACTATTTATGTTCGTTATATTAATTTGACTCGTATAAACTTAGTTGCTATATTTTTCATATTGTGAGTATTCACCACTCCCCTATTTATGTTCATTATATGTTCATTGTATTTAATTGGCTCGTATAAACTTGACTACTATATTTTGCATATAGTGAGTATTCACACACTCCCCTATTTTCAGTTTTTATGTTTTGGGGTGGAAAAGCATGTCCCGGAAAACTATTATTTGTTCTTTGTATTTAAATTGATTTGTATAAAACATGATTGCTATATCTTTCTATATATGTCTATGCAGCACGGAAGATGAGAACTTATCGTCTTAAGGCCCTCCCTTAAACTTTTCTGTAACCATTAACTCTTTGAGCCAATGGTCATTGTGGATAGCGTTATTAGGAATTGACAACTCCTCATTCGCCCGATTGCTGGAGTACATGATACCATATAATCTTTGGAACGATAAGCATAGATCTTGATAGTGCTTCAGTCATAGGCTTGGTTGAGAACTCCTTGTTTGCTCATACACATACAAAATCGTTACTTAATATAGCAATAAAATTTGTATCTCATTATAACAACGAACTTTTGTTACTAAATACTTATTTACTTGTTTTAGCAACAAGCTTGGTTGCTTCTTATATTAACAAACTTGTTTGGTCCATGTAACAATGAAACTTGATTACTCATTTTAATAACAAACTTTATTTCCCATGAGCACATGAACTTTGCATCTCTTTTGGGCAACATACTTTATTTCTCATGATGACAACGAACTTTGTTTACACAAACTTATTTACTCATTTTAGCAATATATTTTTATCTATGGAAACTTATATCAAGATTTTGATTTCGATTCATGAAACCAATATTATTTTTAAATCTGTGAGTACTCACCAACTATTTTTATAGTTGACGCTCGTTTTACATGTTTTTTCAAGAATCATCGAGTAAGTGGCACTTAGGGACACTTAACTTTTAGGAGCATTCGCGCGTGTTGTATTTCAATTTACATTGTAATTTCTTTTAAAAGCTGTTCAAACCCATTGTAAAATTGTAATGATTTTTAATACTATGGTTGGTGTTGTCTTTTAACTTTTGCTATGAAACCTTGTAATGATTTTTTAATACTACTGGCACGCCTCGTGTTTCCGCTTTAACGGGGTGTGACAGAAAATGGTATTAGAGCCAAAGGTTATAGAGAATACCGGTTTTCCTTTGGAAAACCACAACTATAGCCAAAAATTTCAAAACATCTTTAAGATACTGAACATACTTGTAACACCGTGATTTTCAAAAAAAAAATTTTATTTAAATAATGAATTTAATATTAATACACCTGTTTAAAATCTTATTCCCATTCGAATTACAAAAACATAGTTTCATTTTTATTATAATAGAAAACCAGGATCCTCCAAAACACAACTCTTTCTTCGGTGTGTACAATCGAACCGTTGCCATCCCGCGTTACTGTGAGAACCTGAAACCACATAATATAAACAACGTAAGCACGAAGCTTAGTGAGTTCCCCAATATACACCTTACGCACGTACGCCTTCCGGCCCGGACCTTTCGGTCCACGTGACATTGCCTTCCGGCCCGAACCTTTCGGTCCACATAACATTGCCTTCCGGCCCGGACCTTTCGATCCACATAACATTGCCTTCCGGCCCGGACCTTTCGGTCCACATAATATATATCGCCTTCCGGCCCATACAATAATTGCCTTCCGGCCCATACACGTATATAGCACATAATACAATTACTCTAACACATAAAGCACATACATCATATATCAAACTATCTTCTGGCCCGAAACATACTTTAACACATAAAGCACATATACCACATATCATACCTGGCCTTTCCGTCACATACTAATTTGCCTTCCGGCCCTTATAAAAACTTGTATATCACGCGTAGCGGCTAACTTTCCATTTACAGCAAATAACATAATACATAACATACTTGACCTTCCGATCACACAATCAAACCCTTCCGGGTACAGTATAGTGAGAAAACTCACCTCGCGGACGCTGGAAGATAGCAACTCCTGAAACCCCTTGCACTTGATCCTCCGAGCTACAAGCTCCCTGTAACATCATATATCTCTTCATTAATACTTCTATCTTCCATGTTAACCGCCCCTAAGAATTCACACCGGTCAACTCTGGTCAACGGCCATCTCGACTGGACTCGGCGAGTACCCTGGCGACTCGGCGAGTCTAGTCATCCTCACAAATTCCTGAATGTTCCCTTTCTACTCGTCGAGTATCCCTCTTGACTCGACGAGGTCCTCGTGGAAGAATCGCGGGGCCACCCCGACTCTACTCGCCGAGTCTGAAGAACAAACTCGGCGAGTCCCAGTGAATCTTCAAGCTACTCGCCGAGTCTGCTCATCCGACTCGGCGAGTCCATGCCATGCAGTCGATCGAACTGCTTCCTGAGATACATATATTCCCGAATATACACACATGGGGCCCCTTCTGGACCTCTAAGGGTCCTAATACAAGGTTATAAACGTTGAATAACAACACAACAATCCATCTAGACTCCAAATGGGTTCCATAACCCTAATTCTATAAACACATCAATCACAGGAGAATATTAACCGAGATATTACCTGAATGATGCACCTTCCATGTCCCCAAACTTCAGGACTCGAACTCCCTGCAGTTCCTTTAGCTAAAACCCCTCTCCTCCTTGCACAACAATTCCTTCAAATTACCAATGATCTTCAATCCTCGTTCTGGATGCCTACAACCGATTTAGGATCCTTCTCAGTCGGCCAAAAGACGTGAAATGACGACATAACAACCCTTATATACGACCCAATACGAAACGGCTAGGGTTTCCGCTGAACAGCGTCGACTCGCCGAGTCCATACCTGGACTCGTCGAGTCCAGTCGCGAACCCGCGACCAAATCTGCGACCCTACTCGGCGAGTCTGGCTCCAACTCGCCGAGTCTCCCCTTTTAAACACCCCAAAATGCAATTTAACCATACTTGAGATTTTGGGCTGTTACAATTCTCCCCCACTAGAATTAGACTTCGCCCTCGAAGTCTCACTCTAAAAATAATTCTGGATGCTGCTCCCGCATCACACGATTCGGCTTCCCTAAACACTTCCGACCTCTTCCGAGGTCGCCACTGAATCAATACCAGAGGTACCTCCTTGTTCCTCAGAAACTTGATCTTCCGATCCCTGATGGCCACTGGCCTCTCGGCGTAACACAAGTTCGCATCCACCTAATCGTTCTCTAGAAGAACCACTGCTGACTCATCTGCTATACACCTCTTCAATTGCGACACCTAAAGGTGTCATGGATCCATCCTACTTCCGTTGGTAGTTCCAACCGGTAGGCCACTTTTCCTACCTTTGCACTTTCACGCAAGACCCAACATACCAGGCCCCTGCTTACCCCTCTTCCTGGATCTAAACACCCCTTCCCAGTGAGAGACCGTCAGGAATACGAAGTCGCCGACCTAAAACACGTGCTCGTAACGGCGTCTGTCTGCACAACCTTCCTGTCAACTCTAGACGATCTTCAATCTCTGATTAACCTGTTGCATCTGCTCTGTCGACCAAAACACGATCGCTGCACTGTCCACCGCTTCCTGCAACCGAGAATTTCCCCAAGACGCGACTCTGCTCCAATTCTCAACAATCATCCAGGGTTACGAAACTCTGAATCACCAGTCCCTCGATCCTAAGCCCACTTTATCCATATCGGAATAACCGAGGGACCTATTCTCAATTCTCAGGGCAACTCTCACGAGTTCACCTCTTGCAATCGTATACACATGCTGCACTCGCCCCAACATACCTTTCCCTTCCCTCACTTAGTGAAATCTGTTTAACAACCTTGCCACTATTCCCTGTATCACACATGCACTGGATCTACTCGTAAGGCTCTCGGGTCCATGCATTACCTTCCCTCGGCGAACGAGGTTCCGACATCACCTTCCATGCAACAGCTCAAAGGGCGGCATACTAATGCTCTAATGATGGCTGTTAATATGGAACAACTCGACCAATGGTAATTACGTACCGCGGCTTCCTCCGACAGCTAATACACATGCCCGAAACATGTCTTCGAACGTCCGCATCGTTCGCCCTCTCTAAAGTGTCCTCAGATGTCATCATGATGAGCTCCTTTTTCCATATTCCTCTTCAAGACTAAGTACCAGATCAACTTTTGGCTCCACCTCTGAGCCCCCAACGGTCACCCATATCGCGATCCAACTATTCCACTGACTTTTCTCCCTGTGACCACTATCCCGACCCAGTGACACGTAAGTCACAAAATCTTCTTTTCCTCGCGAGAGAAAATACAATCCCACCGAGGTTCGTCTCAACTCTAATCTCTGGTTTCTGCTGTGCCTCTTCCTTGCGTATCGCCCCACATCTCCCGACTGAGACGAAGACCCCCGTTTCGCCCTGACTCAACATCCAAGCTCCAAAGACTCAATACCAGGGCTACTCAAACTCGAAACTCTTCCACCTCATACGCTCCTCGAAAATATTCCAACATAAAGATTCTCTTGTCACCCAGTGAGTACTGCAACTCCACGCAGTATCACAACACCCTCTGACTAGTGAGTATTGCGACTCGAACATCCACCACAGACTATGGAGGCAATCAACATAACAAACGCCCCTCTTGCGAAATCCACCCTCTCAAATAATCTCCCCGAATGCCCATACTCGAAGACTCCTACTAACTCCGCAGATACTTGATATGCCACACGTCGATTCAATTCGGGATTCCCGAATCACTCCAAAATAAGGATATCATACCCGAATATCCCAGAGTACTACCACCACCACTGATCTCCTGCACCCCATAAATAAACCTATATTTTCCCCGCCTTACCACCTTGGTGCATCTAATTTCTCGATTGGAATGCGAGATAACGTTAACGTACAAATTGCGCTGATAACTCTCCAAACCCCTTTTCCCGACACTCAAAATCCAAATAAAGATACGCATACCGACTCCAGAAGTTGACTGCCCAATCATTCTCTATCTTCTTGCAACAACACCAGTCACCTGTCATGAATACGTTCGTTCTCCTCTTCAAGTACTTCCCGCATTAACTCACTCCGACCTCTTCACTCGATCACCGACACCTCTGATTTCATGATTTCTTACTGCATATCTCTATACTTCACTTATAACCACTCTTGACGAATCTTTGCTTTCTTATGTACCGCACCCGATTCTCCCCCACTAGGGTTTGAACCGCCACTAATTAGCATACCATCAATCCACGACCATCTTTCACCAGCGAAATCGTACCTGCTCACGGAAAGTGCTATGCAACGCCCAATAGTTCCTCCCCTTATGAAATCAATCATTCCTCTATACCCTGAACCTCTGGTTAACTCTCCAAGAACTCCTCATCACGGCTGTCTCTAATCGTTCCAAATCCCATACCAATCCAACACTAAGCATCTGCTCCGCTCGATAACATCTTTGTCTCGTAGGCTGCACCGCAAAATCATCGTTCTTCTCAGCTCAACTCATCAACCCATATCCAATACCGGATTTGTCCCAAGGACAGGAACTCACTCTCAACATAGACGAAACTCTCTGCACTTGCAAAACTCGACTGAACTCTTCACTGCTACCACTATAACACAACCTGTCATACTCAATTAGGTGTGGTGTAGTTCTCGACTACCTCAGTCCCAACTGACTGCCTGCTCACGGTAAATCACTGTCTCGCGGCACACCCGCTACCTGATGCTCTGAGGGAAATCGTCATCGATAACCACCTGCAGGGTGTACTCCCAAATCCGAAACTGAAACACCAGACCTCTCGTGTCTTGCACACGAACATAAATGACACTACCCACCTAGAAGGTGACCTCTCCTCTATCGACTGATTTCTCAACTCAGACCGAAATTTCCTCTCCCTTTAACTCCCTACCACCATACTCTGATAGGTACTCGCCTTTCCCCTCAAGGAACGCCTCTCCATCCTCAATCGTGGTCCACAGGCCTAAAACCCATAGCGTCCGATCTCTACCTCATCGATCATAACCGAATAACAAAATAGTCACCAACTTCATCCACTACGAACTACGATACTCGTCCCATGACATCCCTTCTCCATTTGCTTCGGTGCATGGTGCCTGAACCATAGTATTACTCCTCAATCTGTTCCGACGTATGGTACACGAACCATAACATCACTCTGTAATCCGCTCCGATGTATGGTGCTCGAACCATAACATCCATCCTCAATCTGTTCCGATGTATGGTACCCGGACCATAACATCGCTCCGCAGCCCGCTCCAACGTATCGTATTCGAACCATAACATCACTCCTCGATTTGTTCCTTAGAACCTTCAGAATGCCCCCTGTATCAAGTATGGGTCCTCTGCTTTCAGTAGTACGGGCCCATACTACCTGCCACATCTACCCATACTTTCCACACGGACCATCCCAGAGTTCCTAAGTAGCTGATCGACCTGCTCTTTTCACCAATCCCATCTTGCATGCTCGCTCCCCAGCGAAATCCTCTACTCTACCCGCGCACCCATCTTGGCTAGGTTTAATCTCTAGCCCCTTCCGCCGTCCTCCCACTTCTTTGCTATCAGCTGCTGAAGAGCTCCTAATGACGCCAAACATCTACCTCCTGAGTATCGTCATACTCACTTAGTAGCTGTCTCCCATCATCGAGAACTCCACAAAGCACGAAGCAAGCAGCATTCGAGCATCGAAGCATACATAGGACTCCCTAGCTGTGATAGCTCCACCTTCTCGGCTCATCCTCGGAAGTACCACTGTACTCTGTAGTTCTACCCCTCGTGCGTTCTAACTAGATACCCTCACTCATCACATACACACAAAAGCATAACGCACGTATAACCACAAGCCCTAGACTAAGGCATCACAAATCAGGCCACTCTAGTCCTAAGATATGAAATACCTAGCCTGTCTCTAACATGCAATAACATCTCATAAGTGCATAATAAATATTTTGTAACACAAAAGTAAGGGTATTTTGGGAAATCACCGTCTAGCTCTGGCTGATTGTACACACTGCTCTTTCTTGCTTTCTCTTTGAACGCTTATTCACTTTTAGAAAACCATTTATTTGGAAAACTTTTTCTTACTTCCTCAGTTTGAGTCCAGATTTACCCGTAGGCGCGTCCGAATCCCTCAAACCAAGGCTCTGATACCAATTTGTAACACCGTGATTTTCAAAAAAAAAATTTTATTTAAATAATGAATTTAATATTAATACACCTGTTTAAAATCTTATTCCCATTCGAATTACAAAAACATAGTTTCATTTTTATTATAATAGAAAACCAGGATCCTCCAAAACACAACTCTTTCTTCGGTGTGTACAATCGAACCGTTGCCATCCCGCGTTACTGTGAGAACCTGAAACCACATAATATAAACAACGTAAGCACGAAGCTTAGTGAGTTCCCCAATATACACCTTACGCACGTACGCCTTCCGGCCCGGACCTTTCGGTCCACGTGACATTGCCTTCCGGCCCGAACCTTTCGGTCCACATAACATTGCCTTCCGGCCCGGACCTTTCGATCCACATAACATTGCCTTCCGGCCCGGACCTTTCGGTCCACATAATATATATCGCCTTCCGGCCCATACAATAATTGCCTTCCGGCCCATACACGTATATAGCACATAATACAATTACTCTAACACATAAAGCACATACATCATATATCAAACTATCTTCTGGCCCGAAACATACTTTAACACATAAAGCACATATACCACATATCATACCTGGCCTTTCCGTCACATACTAATTTGCCTTCCGGCCCTTATGTAAACTTGTATATCACGCGTAGCGGCTAACTTTCCATTTACAGCAAATAACATAATACATAACATACTAGACCTTCCGGTCACACAATCAAACCCTTCCGGGTACAGTATAGTGAGAAAACTCACCTCGCGGACGCTGGAAGATAGCAACTCCTGAAACCCCTTGCACTTGATCCTCCGAGCTACAAGCTCCCTGTAACATCATATATCTCTTCATTAATACTTCTATCTTCCATGTTAACCGCCCCTAAGAATTCACACCGGTCAACTCTGGTCAACGGCCATCTCGACTGGACTCGGCGAGTACCCTGGCGACTCGGCGAGTCTAGTCATCCTCACAAATTCCTGAATGTTCCCTTTCTACTCGTCGAGTATCCCTCTTGACTCGACGAGGTCCTCGTGGAAGAATCGCGGGGCCACCCCGACTCTACTCGCCGAGTCTGAAGAACAAACTCGGCGAGTCCCAGTGAATCTTCAAGCTACTCGCCGAGTCTGCTCATCCGACTCGGCGAGTCCATGCCATGCAGTCGATCGAACTGCTTCCTGAGATACATATATTCCCGAATATACACACATGGGGCCCCTTCTGGACCTCTAAGGGTCCTAATACAAGGTTATAAACGTTGAATAACAACACAACAATCCATCTAGACTCCAAATGGGTTCCATAACCCTAATTCTATAAACACATCAATCACAGGAGAATATTAACCGAGATATTACCTGAATGATGCACCTTCCATGTCCCCAAACTTCAGGACTCGAACTCCCTACAGTTCCTTTAGCTAAAACCCCTCTCCTCCTTGCACAACAATTCCTTCAAATTACCAATGATCTTCAATCCTCGTTCTGGATGCCTACAACCGATTTAGGATCCTTCTCAGTCGGCCAAAAGACGTGAAATGACGACATAACAACCCTTATATACGACCCAATACGAAACGGCTAGGGTTTCCGCTGAACAGCGTCGACTCGCCGAGTCCATACCTGGACTCGTCGAGTCCAGTCGCGAACCCGCGACCAAATCTGCGACCCTACTCGGCGAGTCTGGCTCCAACTCGCCGAGTCTCCCCTTTTAAACACCCCAAAATGCAATTTAACCATACTTGAGATTTTGGGCTGTTACAATACTACTAGTATAACTAATTCGAGTACACATTATTGGACTTTAATTAAGTATAGCCTGGCCAACTATGCTTAATTAAGGAAACTTAAGTCAAGGCTTGAAACGGTTATAGTAGAATTATGTTCAAAACAAATTTCAACTTGAACTTTTGAAAAACAAAGCATTTTTCGGTGTGCGTACGGGCATTGCATTTTATAAGCATTCATCTAGATACACTTAGAAACTAATTGCACTTTTACCAAAATGCCTTTATTTAGAAATATTCTTATCCATTATCAAGTGCTAGGTTAACCACTTAGGTTATATCACTAGCCACTCTAGGAGAAATGCACTTAATACTGAGAATGGGTATTCCTTAGTAGCTATTGACTTTAGATGTAAGGTTAGTAGTTAGTTACACACTAGTAATAATCTTAAGTAGAAACATATACCAATTATTCCTCAATACCCGTTCATCGTCGTCAAGAGTTACAACTTGGAAAAAGCGTTTCGATACCGACGTGAATGATAATTGGAGCATCGCGTAAGGAGGTAGATGAGTCGCCACTAAGTAATCACTTGGATACCATTAGTGGACATTCTAGATTTGACTCACGAGGAGACACAGAGGTTTAACTCATTGTTACTGATACGCGAGACCTTCTTTGTACGCTACGATTTAGCTATATTTTGTTCCCACCTTAAGCTTAAAAGTTAACATAGGATATACCTTTGACCTCTATGTTGACAACTTAACATGTTTATCAAAAAAAATTCTTGTCCTTTATTTTGGGGAAAAGACATCGGCACTCGCCTTATACTCGCTTTGTACTTGCCTTCGTATTTAGGTACGATCAACTACACTAACATACTTTTTCCTTACTTCTTAATCTTCCATAGAAAAGTTATTTCGCTTCATCGGTTTTACTTATCATCGATACGTTATTTTATAACTATCTCATAAAACTTATTAGACCTTTCCTAACAATTTAAGCCATATTCTCGCTAAAAATCTTTTGACAACTTGGTTTAACTTAACACTTTTCATCAAAACTCAATTTAACCAATATTGGTTTTAACCTTGCTATTTCAATTTCATTTCAAATCCATTTCAATGGATAGATGTGTTTTTAAGGGCATATAAACCATTTTAAACCTTGCTTAACATTTTGACACGTTTTCGTAAAACTTAGAAACATTTTCTTTTATAAAAGTGTTTAAACTCTATGCTATAAAACTTAAGCATATGACATTAAAGTTCATAGTATGTGTAAAAGCTTCATCGGATCTTCAAACCACTTTTGTTTTAAGTCTTTTGACTACTTTCTCATTTAGGCATTGTACTTACTTAAATGTGTTTTCTAGAATCCCAACATGATATTTTCACAACTTTCTACTTCACACATGTTTCTAAGATATCTCTAATTCCGAAATTTCCAACACACATCATGTGTTTGTTTTTATTTCAAATTAGTTTTAGAATCAGTGTTTATAAAACTTACAGCATTGCAAAACATAGTGTTCAATTTTAAACTTCCAGTGACGTGCTTTTTACAATGCACAATTATTCATCTAAATATGTTAAGTATTTACCTTATCCGTTTTAACCATTGTTATACACAGTAAAAAAGGTCAAAACTGTCAGATTCCAATTGCAAGTTTTAGTGTTTCTTCTTTTTCACAAATGAAGTTTAATTTAATAGATAACTCGTGAATTTTTAGCAAACCTTAGAAAACACTTTAAAACTTCTATATTTCTATGTAACCATCAACATACATCAAATATTGAAGTTTGAAATATATCTCAACCTAGTTTTAAGTCTACCTATAGGTATTATTGTTATAATTTTAACAATAACAATCGTTGTCGCCGCTACTTTCCTTTTTCTTTCCCCTGAACTTTATTTCTCGCTCTTCTTTTGATTTTAGATCTCGCACGCCATAATATTAACATAATACATCATCTAACTTTGTTTCTATCTATTTTGCTTCTCCTAGTATCATGTTCGTATACATAAAGACTAGAAGTTTACCATTTTGTTTTGAGTGATTAATACGTGTATAGTCATCAAGCATACCTTTGATTTAGTCAACTTGGATATATTCAATTACGCCTTTTATCATATACATCTTGTTTTTATTTTGAAATATACTATAAACAAGTGATCCTTATTTACATTTGCTCTTTCATTCTAAATTTGGAAACTTGATTTAAAATGCAAGTTTCATTGTAATTTTTCCTTATAATTAATACACAAGATGAATACCCTTATGCTTATAATTTTCCTATATCTGGAAAATATATGTGAAGGATATGTTACCTTATGTTTCTTGTTTTCTTTAAATACATCAAAAGTTTTAAATATTACAATAACCTATTCTCTAAATGATTGTTTTCGTAGACACACTAAACTAAGAATACACAATTTTCAATAATCGAGTTTTTTATTCATTTCTTAAAAACAGCATTCTACTTTGCAATTCTCAGTGAGTTCCTAAACTCTCGAACTTGTTTTCATGAATATTTTGACTCCTCTTAAACTTGTATTTGTCTTGACTTCGACAATTAGTCAATTTTACAAAAAGCATAATGTCAATATTTCTATTAAAAAAATCCCTTAATGACAACTTAAACATTTAAGTTTAATTTATCTTTTTATTATTTTACCACTTTGTTTGATCGTCCCTCATGTATCTTCATTATCTTGGAATTATTAAACAATTTGATAATAGTGAGATTACTTATCTTTTCTAAACACTACAATTGCTGTCTATACAAGGTGATTTAATTTATCATAAACTAGTATCGCTTTCATTTGTGACAATGACTCTCTAATATATATATATATATATATATATATATATATATATATATATATATATATATATATATATATATATATATATATATATATATTCTTCGAATATTGTTTTATTATAGTAAGAGTAACCGTGGTAGTAAATATTGCTTCGGAAATCCTCGACTGTTTCATAATTTATTTTGTCGATGACACTTAAATAGCCTTTACATTCGAGTGGTACCAAAACTTCGTTGCTTACCCTGAGTGCATATCTTTACGAACTTATCCTCGATCGCTTCCCCTTTCATTCGTGCTACCCGTTCTTATTTCGGAATATATCTTTTCCAGATGTAATAGCCAACCCGGAAGTGAACAAATTGTACCTAACCCCTTCTTTATAAGCTGTCGAATTTACACTTAGTGCTAATTTAGAATGCGACTTAAGGATCAATGCGGATTTAACGCTTAGTGTAGTTGGTGCTTCAGCAAAACTTATGCCGCTCTCTTAATTCAAATAATATCTAACTAGATGATCTTTTTCGACTACGTCACCATGGTTGGATCATGATTTCCGTGATCCTAAGTTCCCACAATCTAGACCGTAAAACTCGAATTATGGTAACACTAATTTGATTATAATTAAAGAATTGGGCTCTTCTCTTGAGAAATTAACCCAAAATAATCAAAGAGCTCTTCAGGTCACCATCTCTCCAAATATACAATTATGGTCGGCTGAGTTCTAATAGAATACTTCACGAATTGAATTACGGGACGAAATTCTTTCAACCGGGGGAGACTGTGACAACCGTCAAAATTTGATTTGATTCTAGATTTGAATAAACTTATTTGCACATATAGGCAAGACACATACTAGACTTAGTAACTGGAAGTTCAGATATAACCTATCAAAAACTTGGAAACAATTAGAAACAATGGATAATATGCTTGGGTTTCACATTGGTATGTGAATTCTACTACTACTTAAATGTAGAGACTATCCATATTCGGGTCACTCTTTGACTCGAACACCATTTCATGAATCATATACACACATCATGCACTTGACCTAGTAGTAGAAATTAGGTCAAAGTCTCATAGAAACTTAAGTCAAAGTTGAAGACTAGGACTAGTATACTTGATTCCTTAATTTCGCTTGAATCTCGGAATCACTAAATAAAATGCCAATAAACTGATAAAAATAAATTATAAACATTATTTATAACTGTAAAAGAGTTATAATACCATAAGATAATTTAAAGACTCAAATATTCTATTTATTTTGATATCTAAAGATTTACAAACTCTAAAAAACCCTAAAACTTAAATTTATAAAGTTTAACGTGAAGAATTCTATAAAAATAGTTATGAAATTTATAATATGATCTTATAATTATAAAAATTATGAAAATTAAGTCATTAACATTTACCCTTAATTTATAAGCCAAAAACCAAGGTTTTGTGGGTAAAAGCTAGGTTAAGTTGTATATTTTATAAAACTTTGATATTTTTTTATAAAATAATTAATTATTATAAAGTGAAAAGATTAATATAGGGTATTATCCCTCAAAAAGTCGGATCTCTTCCTCTCTCTCCTCTCTCTCCTCTTCCCAACACAGACAATCAATTCCTCTCCATTTCTCCATATTTCACTTTCTCTCTCACACCCCCTCACTTTATTTTCTCTCTATTTTCTTTTTCTCTCTACATCAACCATGAAATTTCCAGAGAATAGGACCCAAAAACACTCCTTAAACTTGAAATGTTCATCATCTAGGAGTTTTCATAAAGGTAAACTCGAAAATCCTTCAATCTCCTTTACTTTTCTTTCTAGTTTTAAAGGTTTTTATTACACTTTATCCTTATTCTACTCCATTCTATGATCAAATCATGAACACTTACTCAAACTAACGGTTTTGATGATGATGGTGGTAGGATTTCACCCAAAAACAACATGCATGTTGTAAATGGTGAAATCCAAGGACCAAAACCTAAGTCGAAATCAACATAATGCACTTTTTCTACAAGTTTTGGGTGAAAAACACCACATGCATCCAAAGTTTTCTATCAAAAATGATTTTTGAAAATTTCAAACTCATGAATGGTCTTCAAACAAACATGCATCTGATGATCTTCAAGCTTAGATGCTAGATCATCAAAGTATGTTGTTAAAAAGCTTTCAAATATGTTCATGAATGATTTATTTCCAAATAAATATTTAAACCTCCTTTTCTGACCAAATCCAATTTTTCCAAGATTGCCATTAACAAAATGAGACGTTCAACAAATTTTCAGAAAATAATTAATTTTTCTCGAATTATTTTAATTATTAAAATAAAATAGGGCAATAAATCATATAAAATATTTTCTAAGGACTATAAATCCTAGGTAAATTCGTGGATGACCCTTCTACTAACTAATGACCCCACATTAAACTTCATCGGTTTTTGTTACTGTTTAATATGGTTTTGAATTTTCTTTTTGTTTGTTTCCAATAAATCATAAAACCACTTTAGAGAATGTGAAAATGATATATAACAATTTTCACAGCTTATACTCTCTGTGGAAGACTAAGAAAAATATTTTCAGAATTTTTCATAATGCATTCCTATTTTTCCCCGATATTTGTATTTATAATGGACTAAAAACAGGAAAAATAATTTTATTCGTCCAAAATTCATGAAATATTACCAACACACCTTGTGGTACATTAGGAGGCTACACAAAACGCTTGATGAGTTTTCTCTTCTGTATACTATTTTTCTCCTATTTTCTAAGATTAAATACACTTAAATCCACAAAATCAGATTTCAGTAGATAAAAACCACATTTGGGATTTTTACCAGATTATTTACACTGTAAAAGAACTTTACAAAAATTTTGGTAATTTACTTTAACTGTTTAATAATTATTCTCCAATTAATGATTATTTAAGAGGATAAAATAAAGAAAAAGAGAAAGATTAATTGAAAAATATATTTTTTATTTTTCACAGTTTCTACATATATAATAACAGTGTTACAAAAATTTTGGGCAATTTTGGAAACTTGTTTCTATTTATTTTAATTTTTATTAAATTAGATGCACAAAAATCATGAAATTTGGATAAACAGTTTAGAAATCTATTTTTATATTTTTCCCAGGTTAAGAATGTCTAATAATAGTATTATAAAAAGTTTGGGTAATTTTGGAAATTGTTTTCTATTTATCCCCATTTTTATTAGAATAAATGTTTAAAAATCATAAAATTCCCAATGTCAAGAAAGAATAAAAGAAACCATCACGTCTCCTACAACAACCAGTGATACCTGCAAGGAAGTAGGAGCGGCTAACCATGGGCTTCATAACCAAGCTACCCAAGGCAATGGATGGCCTTGTTACCATTTGGGGAACCGTCGACAGACTGGCCGAAACCGCACCCTCCCTACTAATCAAAGAAACCGACAAATGTACATCAAAGAGATTATGCGACCATGGGGTCTAGTAATATATGTTATCCCTATCAGAGATAGTAGATTCATTTCGTGACCCTGGTGACCCTTGCAGGGAACTAGGTTAGACTTGAGCATGGCCTACAAATAGCAAACCAACGGGCAGAACAAAAAGGGATTGTTTAGAACTTGGGCGACCTGTTAATAACTTGGGTGATTAACTTCAGTAAAACGTGGGTGTGCTCACTTACCACTTGGCGAAATCGAAATGAGCAAGAGTCTTCACTTTGTAGCGGGGAGCATAAAGGAACACCTAGAATACACTATCATTTCAACACAATAACTCCTTTAAATTGACTTAGCTCAAGTTACAATAAGAAATTCCAAGGCGTCATTTAATATCAGGAGGATTAGTCCCCGCCATATCAATTTCTTGTATTACAAGAAGTTTTCCCCATCTTTTCTCTAAATTCATGAAGTCCCGGACGAAGTGCTAATTTCGGGACGAAATTCCCTCTAACGGGGGGATGATGTGGCAACCATCAAATTCCAGTCAAGCCAAAGTCAAATAAAGTCAACAAGTCAAACCGGTCACCTCAGTTAACCCTTGTATACTAGGGTTTACATTATGTAATTACTAAACAACTCGCTATTTTTATGAGAAAACATCAATTGGAAAATTCGTATGTTTGAATTTCCATAGCCGTGAATATGCTAAACATTGAACCAAAGCAATAAAACACTATTGCACACTCATCGGGAGTGTGTAGGACCTTAAAACATGGCTTAACGGGGCTTACGGACGTTGCGTTGCGGAGCCAAACATTCACAAATGTCACTCACGAAACCTCTCTCAATCGTTTTCACTCTATGTCCCTCTATTTAGAATGTCTCCCAAATCTCTCTTTGTATGAGAAATCTCTCTAAGAATGTGAAATCTCTCCTAAATCTCTCTCTGTATGAAAAATCTCTCCAAGAATGTCAAATCTCTCCCAAATCTCTCCATGTATGTGAAATCTCTCCCAAATCTCTCTTTGTATGAGAAATCTATCCAAGAATGTGGAATCTCTCCCAAATATCTCTCAAAAGTTCCTTAAACTTTTTATAGTCTTTCGGACCATCCCGACCCTTAACCGGGTCAAAAACGGCTTGAAACGGGGTAAAAACGAGTAAAACAACTTTATTGAGCTGAAACTCCTCTTAGGAGCCGAAGCCCCTACGACCAAAACCTCAGCAGCCGAAACCGAGACCTTGGAACTGAGAGACAACCGAGAACCAAAAAACTGAGGACCGAAACCCCGAAGACCAAAATCGCCTGAAGACCGAACCTCGCTTTCGGTTCTAACCGCCGAGCCAAACCTCGCCTTCGCCTCCCTCCCCTCACACTTTCGGTTCCCACTTCTACTTTCGGTTCCTTCCTTCCCTTCTCCTAGTCTCTCTTCTATTCTCGTACCTCTCTTCTACTTTCGGTTCTAAGCTCCTAAGGAGCCGAACCTCCGCACCCTTGGCCCAAATTTCGGAATTTGGCAGTTTTTGCCCGGTTTTCAATATTTTTAGCGTTTTGAGCCCGTTTTTCGAGATTTTAACGTGGGATTTTCACCCAAACTTGTATTTTAACATAATAAACCCCAAAAATTCATATTTTAATTATATTTTGGGGAAAATCTTTGCCTAAGAATAAAATCTAGTAGGTAAGATTTATGGGTGGAGTGTTGACTTGGCCTTAGTGTATGACACAAGCAACCTCCCCATACCTTCATAGTACAACCCCTAGTCACTATTCACCCATACCTAGTCAATCATTGTCCTTTTCCCACTCTTTTTCAGTCATAATGTTGAACAAAAGCTGGAAAACCCTCCTGTCTCCTCACATTACTCCATTTTTCCATCAAGTGACAACTTCATTTTCTCTCACTCCATCTCTCTGAGATTTCGAGATTCAAGGTATATTTCCAAGATTTTCTTCTACATTTGGTAAGCATATTCCTCTTACACTTAGATGTTCTACTATCCTTCATCCAAACCATAGATTGCTTACACAAACATCATCATATTTGTGTTAGATCTTCAAATCTTCAAGCACCTCTCAAGTGCTCTTGAGTTGAACACTTCTTTTCTCCATCATACATCTACTGAAATCACTTAAGGTGAGTTCATACCCCTATCTTTTCATGTTTTTCTTAAGTTTTAATAGGGGGGGGGGGACTACAAGTTAAAACACCAAGAACACAACTAAACGTATTTAACAACCTTCATAAAAAAAGTTCAACCCCATTCACGGACTGTTTTGAGAAACTTAAGTATTTGAGTTTTCAAAACTGTTTTAGGTGCAAGTATTTCCAGTTCTTAGCTTTAAAAGGACTACTTGCACACCTCCATACGATTTTCTACAATTTATGGTGATTTTTACAAAGCTGCCTATCATCTCAAGAGCAAATCCGGACCAGTCTGTGACTATGGACTTTTTCACACAAGTTGGAGGTCATTAAAAATTATAATAAAATTTATGAACAAACTAGACTCATTTCCTAGACTCTCAAAAGTTATGGATTTTGATTTTGACCTTTGATGATTTTTCTATAAATTTTCTAAGAAAAGTTAAAGAAAATGTTAACAACAGAAAAATGCTATCAATTTCATTTCACCTTGTAACATGTTGAGCAAGGTGTATATCGTTATGTGAATATATGTTTTTGCAAATAGATGACATTTTGTCTTAGTATATAGTCACACATCAGAAAACAAATGTATTTTTACCTACAAAAGTATGGTAATTAATTAGTTGTTATATCGCATGTTGCTTCACTTTAGTAAGAGGTATATATATATATATATATATATATATATATATATATATATATATATATATACATATCTGTAAACAAAAGGGTTTTTACCTTCACAAATACAGTATTTAACCATAATAAACAAAGTTATAACTATTACATTTAAATGTTTTGATAAACTATAATAGGTATGGTTTATGTTTCCATTAGCACCACAAACACATTTCGGAAGGTTTTATTCCCACAGAAAAAGGTTTGACACTCACGCACACTACACGTAAACTTGTTAACTTAAATGGTGAGATATTCATCTCAGTACTCCTAGAGTACTGTTTAAAATTCCTGGTAGTTATAACCAGAGTCTCTTGTAGGGAGAACGTGATAGTTGTGTATAGATCTATATTGGGTTTGACACCCCACACCTTACTGCTAGCTACAGTAGGACCTGCAGGTCTACGGGTGACAAATGTCATTCCAGTTTCGCGATGCCTGAGAAATGTCGTGGCAGGTTCATTAAGTCATAGTATGGTTATAGCGGCTCACATAGAGAGTTAACAACACATAAAGTTTACGGGGATTTTCATAAATCAAAAAGGGGTTTTATGTCGATTTAAAAATCGATTTTTATATCAATAATTATAGATATTATTGTATCCTTTCAGCCCTGGTATTTAAGAGTACACACCATTCATTATTGGATTTTTCTCAAATCAGAAAGGGTTTTATGCCAATTTAAAACCACTTTTATATCGTTAATTATGACAAATACTTGTTCATTTTGGGTCCCGACATTTAGGACCACATAACTTGTATAAGGAAAATATTGGATTTTTCTTGTTAACACACCACACGTTACAAAGAACGATTTCCAAACTCTTTATCTAAAAAGCTTATGAACTCACCAACTTAATTGTTGACACTTTTTCAAAATTACTTGTATTCTCAGGAAATCAACGAAACCAAGTAACCACAAGCTTTTGAGGATGGAACGCTACGGTGTTGAACAATTATTTTTACATCATGTTGTGATCAATCATTGAAATATGTAATACTTGTAGCCATGTAATTGTTTTCTGATTATATTTAGGATTGGTTGTATTTACTTTGAGCACTATTATACTCATTGTTGTGATACTATACATGAAGTCCTCCACCCCCGGACGTTTCCGCCATCCTTGGTTTGGGGGTATGACAGATTGGTATCAGAGCATTGTTTATAGTGAACTAAGTATGTCGAACCACATAAGATATACAAACTATAAATGCATTGGGACTAAGGTCTCTGATTTAACATTTTCCAAATAACTATACTTTTAGAAATAAATAGTTTCTTGTTAAAAGTATACATGCATGCATACATACAAAGGTCAACATCATTCCAGAAAAACACAAAAGTAATGATTGATGAATGGCACAAGTAGGCTTGGGGATGTATGGTCAGTCATGGGAATGGCATAGCTTGATCAACTATGTTGGTATGAGGAGTGATTAGCATATGCCCAAGAATGGTTGTGATGTGGCAACAAGTATAAAAAAAACTTACCAACACTACCACAATGAAATACCGTAGGGGTATTTGTTGTTACTATAAGTACTTATCTGAGAACTAAATAGATTTTTATCAATAGGTTCATAACTACTTAGTGGATACATTAAAATTATATGTACCCACGACGTCATAGACTTAGAATCTATGGATCTTTGCTTTACTTCCTGTTCCTCGTTGGGTTGTGGACTTAGAGTTAGGGTTGCTTATGAAGGGTTTTGAGCATTCTAACACTTCCTAAGTGTACATGCAACCCTAATAACCTTGGATCTATGTTTCTCTAATTATCATGCAAAGTTGATTTCCAAGGCTATGATCCTATCTAGCATACATGGGGAACAATTTTAACTTAAATAATAGATAGAACTACATACCTTGTTGTTGTAGGTGTTCCTTGAAACCTTGTGAGCCTACCACCCCAAGTGTGATGCCTCAAATGCTTCACACAAGACCAAATGCTATGGAGTAAACTTGGAGAGAATGTATAACACACTAAAATCGGCTCTAGCCCTCTTGTTTCATGTCTAATTGATTATGGAAGAACACATGAGCTTTATATAGTGTTGACACATCTAGGATTACACCATGTAAACCCTAATGTGTCATGACTTTTCATTTCCATGACCCATGGGTTTGTAACTCCCACGGAGCCTCCATGGACCATCCAATGGGTTTAACCCGACTTGATTATCCATGGAGCCTCTTAGTCCACCATATAGGTTATGGATGATTTACATAATCAACCCATATATTTAATTAGTTATCTTTTGATCACATAATTAATTCTAAATTAATTCTTGATCAAACTAATTAAATAATATTATTAATATATTAGAACTTATAATATATTAATAAACCATATGTGTTATTTCTCTCATTTAGTTTATCCAATTGCATGGTGCCATGCAACCCAAATGGACAATGTCGGGTCGGGTCAGGTATTTACCAGAAATAGTTATGGACTTAGACACCTTATCCAACAGTATCCCACTTGGATAAGTCTAATAACTATAACTGCAATACTTCAGGAATCGATCGGCAATCGTAGCTCTTTCAAGGTCTCTCAGAACTGAGAAGAAGATGGTACGCCATTTCAGATAAGGGATCATATAATCCTCTGTTTTAGATATCAGCTGGAAAAACACATGGAACATAGTCTTGCTTATTGTCCAGCAGTATGTTTCCCGATTTCCGATTTGTTTGACAAAGAACTTAATTGAACACATCAACTTAGTTATGATCGGGCCCAATACATGGGTCAAAACAAAATCATCGAGGGGCCCAGATATCAGCTTCTAATCCAAGAAGGAATAGATAAACTTTGACTCATATGCTTATTCTACTACTTGTTAAATTACACACAAATGCACGTTTTATAACATCGAGTTACCAATGCGGTTTCGCATGTTTAATGCATAACTAACTCATAGTTAACACGTCATATCTCTAGGTTTGAAGACTTATATGATATTACCGTCTCGCGATCACTTGAGATAAATTCCATAAAGTGATGCCAACGAGCGTGGGTTGAATCCAATACTCAGAACTTATGAGCACTCATGAGTGTTGAGGCCATGTCCAACATCTTAGACCTCTACAACCAACTCATGACAGTCTTACTTCATATCTACTTCCAAGATATGACTGACTGTGGATAATTTGAATAATATGTAAAACAACATAAATATTCTGGAAGTCAAAACATGCAAAAGAAATAATAGTAAACGATTGACAAGCGATAACAACACTTTACTCATAAATAAACACAACTTTTATTCATCATCAAATGTCAATTACATTTTACAAATTTCAAAATTATCTAACTACTAAACTAATATCATCCTTCAGCCCTATGCTCCTAGCATACTGTAGATGCTTAACCCTACCCAGTCTCTTTGTGAGGGGATCTGCCGGGTTCTCATCCGATGATAATCACTTTGCCACGAGAAGTCCTTCTTCTATACGATGTCTGAGGAAATGATATTTTCTGTCGATGTGTCTGGATCTCCCATGATCCTTTGGTTCCTTTGCTAAGGCAACTGCACTTTCACTATCATAGAAAATCTCTATAGGCTTCGATATAGCTGGGACAAATCCAAGGTCTCCAATGAAGTTCTTTAGCCACATAGCCTCTTTTGCCGCCTTACTTGCCGCTATATACTCTGATTCGCAAGTTGAATCAGCCACTGTCTCCTGCTTGGAACTTTTCCAAGAGATTGCTCCTCCATTTAAGGTAAAGACCCAGCCTGACTGAGAGCGGAAATTATCCTTATCAGTCTGGAAACTAACATCACTATACCCTACAACTCTCAAGTCATCACTCCCACCAAGGGTAAGGAACCAACCCTTAGTCCTCCACAGGTACTTGAGAATGTTCTTTACCACTGTCCAGTGAGCCTTACCAGGATTCCCCTGATACCTGCTAACCATGCTTTAAGCAAAGGCTACATCAGGACGAGTACATGTCATAGCATACACGATATAGCCTATTGCCGAAGCATAGGGTATCCGAATTATTTCTACTATCTCATCCTCAGTACTCGGGCTCTGAGTCTTACTCAGTCTAGTGTTACTCTGGATGGGTAACTCTCCTTTCTTGGAATCTTGCATGCTGAATCTCTTCAACACCTTGTCCAAGTAGGTACTTTGACTAAGTCCAATTAGTCTTTTACTCTGGTTTCTCAAAATCCTTATCCCTAGAATATATAGGCAGCTTCTCCTAGGTCCTTCATAGCAAAACTCTTCCCAAGCCAGGACTTAACTTCCTACAAAGTTGGGATGTCATTTCCTATGAGTAGTATGTCATCCACATGCAGTACGAAAAAGCTAACTATACTCCTACTAGCCTTGACATATACACAAGATTCATCTTCACTCCTAGAGAAGCCAAACTCTTTGACCTTCTCATCAAAGCAAAGATTCTATCTACGAGGTCTTGCTTTAATCCATAGATGGATTTCTCAAGCTTACACACTCTATTAGGGTACTCTGTGCTGACAAAACCCTCTGGATGATTCATGTAAACATCCTCAGCCAACTTTCCGTTAAGGAAAGTGGTTTTGACATCCATTTGCCATATTTCATAGTCATGAAATGCAGATATGGCTAACAATATCCTAATAGACTTAATCTTTGCTACTGGAGAAAAGGTCTCATCATAATCCACTCCAGGAGTTTGAGGGAAGCCCTTTGCTACCAGTCGAGTCTTATAAGTGTGGACATTACCATCCATGTCGGTCTTCTTCTTGAAGATCCATTTGCACCTTACAGTCTTATGACCTGGCACATTGTCAACCAAGTTCTAAACTTGATTGTCATACATGGATTGTATCTCGCTATCCATTGCCTCTTTCCATTTAGCAGACTCAGGGCCTACCATGGCTTCCGTATAGCTGTTAGGTTCATCCAGACCTACTAGTGTCTCATCACTAATAGGTGTCTCACCTTCTGCAGTAATATGGAAACCATAGTAATGCTCATGTACATTCCTAACCCTTGTGGAACGCCTCATATGTACAACTGGAGGTATAATTGGGTCAACAGGAGATTCCTCTTCTAGTTGACTGCTAGGGTTTGAGGTTTCTTCACAACTTGACTCTTGAAGTTCTTCAAGGTCAATTAGCCTCCCACTGTCTCCTCGGCTTATGAACTCTCTCTCTCGAAAGATAGATCTCGTTGCTACAAAGACCACATTCTCATTAGGTCTGTAGAAGAGGTAAACAAAGGATTTTTGTGGGTAGCCAATGAAAATACACTTCTCGCTTTGAGGTTCGAGCTTGTCATGAGTCTCGCGTCTCACGAAAGCCTCGCAACCCCAAACCTTGATGTGGGCTAGATTAGGAACTTTTCCAATCCACATCTCGTGAGGTGTTTTGGCAACCTTCTTTATAGGGACCAGATTAAGGATATGGGTGGCAGTCTCTAAGGCATACCCCCAAAATGAGATTGGTAGCGTAGCTCAACTCATCATGGAACGAACCATATCAAACAAGGTTTGATTATGCCTATCAGCTACACCATTCAACTGTGGTGTCCTGGGAGGTGTCAATTGTGAGACAATCCCACAATCCCTTAGATAGTCGAGGAACTCAGTACAAGATACTCACCACCACGATCGGATCGAAGCATCTTAATGTTCCTGCCCAATTAATTCTCGACTTCTTGTTTAAACTCTTTAAACCTTTCAAAAGTTTCTGACTTATGCTTGATTAAGTAGACATATCCATATCTACTATAATCATCTGTAAAAGTCACATAATAACGATTAGCATCCCTTGTGGCATGTTTGAAGGGTCCACACACATCCGTGTGTCTAAGATCCAACAAACCTTTACCCCTCTCACACGAACCAGTGAAGGGTGACTTTGTCATTTTTCCAAGTAAGCATGATTCACAACTATCATCTGACTTTAGGTCAAATGACTCCAAGACTCCATCCTTTTGGAGTTGGCCTATGCATTTCTTGCTTATATGTCCAAGATGACAATGCCATAATGATGCTTTATCCAAGTTATTATTATTAGTAGAATCAATACACAATACATGATTTCCTAAGTTATCTACAACAGACACAACTCCATACACACCATCACAAGGTAATTCTTTAAAATAAAACACATTATTAAAGAAAGCATTTGTTCCACCAGTTTCATAATCAAAAGAAAAGGTAAAACCTTGTTTATACAAAGCATGAAAGGAAATAACATTTCTTGCCATTTCTGGCGAATAACAACATTTATTCAAATCTAAAGTAAATCCACTACTAAGAAACAAAGTATAAACTCCAATCTTGGTGACAGGTGAAACTTTCCTATTCGCCATGATCAATTTTATCTTTCCATGCTCCACATTCTCACTTCTTCTTAGTCCCTAAAATTCAGAACAAATATGAATACCGTAATCGGTATCAAGGACCCAAGAGTTAGAATAGAGTGAATTATTAGATGAGATAGTGTAAATACCTGCATGGTTGGGTTTAACATTCCCATCCTTCACGTCTTGCTGGTACTTTGGGCAGTTACGCTTCCAGTGCGCCTTTTCGTGGCAGTAGAAGCATTCAGCCTCTTTGGGATCAGAAGAAGGTGTAACGAAACCTTTCTTGGTTCTGCTAGAAGAGGAGCTATCAAGGGTCTTACCCTTGGTACCCTTCGAAGGGTTCTTTCTCTTCTTCCCTCTACCATTCCCGATTGCCAGGATAGGTGTTGAGTTTGGAGTAGTAGCAGGAGTGGTTACAACCGACTTTCCTGTAAGACCTGATTTTGCGGTCTTTAGGAGTCCCTGAAGTTTTCTAAGTGTAACTTCCTCCTTATTGATGTGGTATGTCATGCGGAATTGATCATAACACGAAGGTAACGAGTGCAAAATAATATCTATTGCTAACTCCTCAGGGAAGTTCACATTCAACTTCATCAATCTATCCACATACCTTTTCATTTTCTACATGTGGCTTGTGATGGGTTCACCATCTTTCATACGGGTTATGATGACAGAGGAGATGATTTCATATCTCTCTTGACGAGCACTCTGATGGTAGCGGTCCATCAAATCCTGGTGCATCTCAAAAGGATAGTAGTCCTCATAGGACTTTTGGATCTCGGTTGTGATGGTGGCCATCATGATGCATGCCACTTTGGTTTCATCTCTTTCATGTGCCTCATATTCAGCAAACTCCTCAGGAGTAGCAGTTAGCTCAGGCACCTTGAGCTCCTTGTCAAGAACATATTCCTTATTCTCGTAACAAGTGACCATCTTGATGTTTCTGATCCAGTCAGTAAAGTTGGATCTATCAAAGATGACTCTCCCACAAAGGTTCATGAGAGAGAAGGATCCAGTAGGGTTTGAGCCAGGAGTAACATTGTTGGAAGACATCTGAAAGGAAGAAAGTAAGTTTAGTTTAGATATAGGGATAGTCCTTAATAAAACACCCAAAGGTAGTATTAAGGCTAGGATTTAATCACAATATATTATAACCCAGGAGAGGGATGCCGTAATCCAAGTTATAACATATTTGAAAGGTAGGTGAATGACGATTCACCAATTTCCACCATGACAACGAAATATAAATTATTAGGTTTTATTTGGCTCTTAGAAATTCCTAGATTCTTTGAGATTCATTGAACTTTTCAATGGCATGTTTTAATCTCGAGTGTGCCCTTCATGTTTTGTGACAGGGATACCGAGGATCACAAAACAAGGTGTGAAGTAACCATGCAAATTACTTGGTGCCCTTAATGTTTTTTTCACTTAATCGTTGTGTCGGTAAACCATATGCGCTCCTTCCGACCTCATGGAAAACCTTAAGTCACCCTTTGCCTTCCTTGTTAAGTCCAAGTTAGTGTGCCAGTAAACCACACACGCTCCACCAACAACTTAAACAAGGTGCAAAGTGTAATTTCATGGATTAGCACCTTATTCACATTTTTCCTAAAGTAACTAAGATTGGGAATTTATAAAACATTTAGTTACTTTATAATAATCATTATACTTTTAATGAGAATATATAAGTCCTTGTCTTACCCGTTCGGCTCACGACCCTCCACCAGTCAAGCAAGCGGTGGGTGAGAGTAGACACCCATTAAGTTGCCATTTTATAGGCAACAACCTTATACCCACCTTATAGACCGGCTTCGTGAATGAGGCGTACTAGCGGTAAGATGACTTTTTTCTTATATATATATATATATATATATATATATATATATATATATATATATATATATATATAATTAAATCATAATACTAAAGTTTTAATCAAGACTTTACTTGTTCCAAAACTTGAGGGAAAGTTTTGTAAACTTTCAAAACTTTTCATTTCTTGTAACTTATGAGTTTATTAGGGTATTTAAAAATGAAGACTCTTCATTTTATAACCCATGAGTTCTTTTAATGGTTTTAAAGCAAACTGACTTTTGGTTTCCCATAACTTGAGGACAAGTTATGGACTCCATTAAAACACATAAAGATCATGAATTAGTCTACCACATACGTTACAAATAATTCCTATGATCATCTAAACATCATAAGATCAAGAACATGAATACAAATACTTTCATGAATCAAAAAATTACACTTAAAACTTGTAATTTTGATAACTTGTTGTTGTAAATGGATTAGCATAAACATTGCTCCATCTAAACTTGTTTACAAAAACCAAAACAATTTAGGGTAATGTTTCTAGTCCATTTCCAACAACTAAAATCGAAATTCTGAAAACTGCAGCTTCTACTCGTCGAGTGCATGAACTGACTCGGCGAGTAGCTTGCATTTGGTCATGGACTTGTTGAGTCCCCCCCATGGACTCGGCAAGTTCATACGGGCAGAAAGTAGAAAACTCAATTTTTTCAAGCAGTTTGCACAAAAATCAAACAAGCAAGCCTAGGCTCTGATACCACTGAAGGGTTTTGAACATTCTAACACTTCCTAAGTGTACATGAAACCCTAATAACCTTGGATCTATGTTTGTCTAATTATCATGCAAAGTTGATTTACAAGGCTATGATCCTATCTAGCATACATGAGGAACAATTTTGACTTAAATAATAGATAGATCTACATACCTTGTTGTTGTAGGTGTTCCTTGAAACCTTTTGAGCCTAGCACTGTGACAACCTGAAATTTCCATTCTGTACAAACAATATCAATTCATTAGAAGTTATAACAGTCATAGCAAAATTTTCAGACTTTTCGTATAAGTTTGAGTAATACAGGGTTTACACTTCAGGAGATATCTAGAGAGTGGATGCACTAGGGCTTTAACACTCTATTATATTAGAGATCATTTCGGGAATAAAAATATTTTCTGCCAAAAATATCTCAGGACTATAAATAGAATTCTGAACCAATTTCATTCATTATTCACATTTACAACTAGAGAAAAGCCAATTTCTTGCTCACGGATCTTCGGGTTTTCATCCCAAATCGTGAGTACCCCTCTCTAGTAGTGTTATATAGCTTATAATGTGTTAAGAACATATATTACATAAGTAAATAACTGGATTTAGGAGTTTACTCCTGGAGGTGTTCTTGGGCAGTAAACTCCCAAAATGATGCCTAGCCTTTCCCCCGTGATATGTTACTACCTTAGACTTGTATATAGGAGTAATTAGGACAAGAAAACAACAAAGAAACACCAAAGTTTGGGTGTTCATGACCCAAGAAGATCTTGGACCGTGAACTCCAAAACCATGGACCGAAGTGTGCTTTTAAAGCACCTAAAGCCTTGCACATTTTACATAGAATTACTTCCACTCAAATCAAGGACTTTAACACCTCAAAATCCCCTCTCAAAGAGTGATTACGACCCTAAGAGGGTGGTTGGGCCGTGAACATCAAACTAAGACACCAAAGTGTCCCTAAGGCCTTCATTTACTTTATGTAAAAGTCTAGAACCTAAGGCCTTGAACATCAAAAACAACCTTCCATAAGAGTTTACGATAGTAAACTCAAAGGGGATTGGCCTTTGGGCTGTAAACTCCTCAAAGGAGTGTATCTATGCCCTAAACCCTTCCAAGAATTAATCCACCAAGTTGGAATACGTCTAGGGATCATTTAGAACTTCAAAACACAAAATATCACCAAGCTTAGGATTTCACGGCCGTAAACTCAAGACTTTACAACCATAAACTCCTTGCGTTATGGTTATGAGAGAGTAAACTCATGTATAGGGTCCTTTGGAACCCTAAACCCAATTTCCTTGTCCCACAACAACTTAGATGGAATCCTTAGGGCTTATAACACTTATATAAAGTGTTTATCATGTTCTAGGATGTCTTAGCATTTACAATTAGTAATTTAAGACTAATTAGGTGCATATATGTGTGATTATATGTTCATTACGGTCATAGTGTGTGTACAAGTCCTCACTTGACACCTAACAATCCTACACCGTTCAGTTCATCCAAACCACCATCTATAGGTGAGTTCATACCCATAAATCAATGTTTTAAATGATTTTAAATGCTTTAATGGGGGGGGGGGGGAATACAAGTAGAAAGCAGTATGTTATTAAATCATTTGTATGTATTTTATAACTGTGTTTTCATTCAGCAGATTTCACATACTAGAAAATGTGATGCATGAAATGGTTTTCTATCTCAAAAATACTTTGTTATCAAATGTATAACTTTTGAAATGTTTATTAAAATGACATCAAGTCATTGTTCAAAACTGTTAGATGTCTTACAAAACCATTTTTACCTTCTTGAACAAAACTATACTTATACACTTATGTTTCTTTTATATATATATATATATATATATATATATATATATATATATATATATATATATATGTTTTGAGCTTATAGTTTTCATCCTTCATTCAGTTTTCCACACTCTTGTGTAGCAAGGGTGTGTAAACCTACTTGAACAACCAATTACCTTTCAGTTAATTATCATAGGGATAGTTAGATGATAGAAAACATTATTCCTATTACAAGAAATCACACAAGAGTCAGTTCATTCATGAGTCTATAGCAGTAAATTACCTGATAGATGAGTACATTTACATATGATTACATGATACATGAGTACATTTACATATGCTTACATGATACATGAATACGCTTAAATGAATAAATTATATGAGTACCTTTACGTAGATACATTTACCTGTGTATATTTACATGAGTACTTGTATCTCGAATTGCGAGGATGATTTATTAGTACCTTCTATGTAAAATTTCCTGCCTATCCTTAGTACCTTGGGATATCTAGACGGGACCCTATCCCTAGTACCTCGGGATATCTAGATGGGACCCTATCCTTGTACCTCGGGATATCTAGATGGGACTAACCATTCCGGAACCCAGCTGTTAGCACCAGTGGGTGATGAACATCTACGGATGCCTACGGTTATTACTTATACTAGGAGTACCTTTACGGGACTAACCCTTCCTCCACCCTGCTGCTGCTACAGAGGATAATTGGAAAATATTTGGATGTTCATTAGGTTATACATTTCGCTTTACATGATGGCGTGTTAGCCCTAGTACCTCTGGATAACACTTACATTAGTACTTTTTCCTATTTACTTTATTTTGTGATAGGATATACATTTCGCTTACCGCGAGGTCGTGTTAGCCCTAGTACCTTGGGATAACACTTACATTAGTATATTTTCCTATTTACTTTATTTTGTGATATATTCACATAAATGAAGAGTTACACTAAGTACTCTTAATACTAGTGAATGGAAAGGAAAAACTATCATTTTACTTACAAAACAATTGGGTCTTGGCAGAAGACTACATCTCATACTAATAGAAAATAAGGGATTTTCTATGGTGTTTCATACTTATATCAAAATCTTCGTTTAAAGATTTACATGGCATTCATAACATCTTTTTAAAACAAGGCAATAACACTTAAATACTTATGAATTCACCAGCTTTATGCTGATACTCACTTTCAAAATAACTTGTATTCTCAGGTCATCAGTAGACAGGTACGGTGGCCTGGTTTTGAGAAAACGGAGCACAGACAAGTCTCATCTTTTATTTTGATTGTATATTTTTGGTGTCTTATTACCATGAAAGAACACACATGTATTAAAACTTTACTTATAATGAAATGGATGATGTTGTTGCTTGTTTACTATTTTACACTGTTGTGATATTGTACATGACGTCCTCCACCCCGGAACGTTTCTACCATTCTTGGTTTTGGGGTGTGACAGATTCGTATCAGAGCTTTGTTTATAGTGAATATAGTATATCAACCCATAAAAGATATACTAACTATAAATACATTAGGATTAAAACACTCTATCTAAGAGTTATACTTTTAAATAATAAAATATTTAAGTAAGTATACATGCCTGCATTCATACTATAATCAGTGTCGCAATGACAAGAACAAAAGTATTACGATTGTTGAATATCACAAGTAAGCCTGGGGATATATGGTTAGTCTTAGGAATGGCATAGCCTAATCAACTATGCTAGTCCAAGGAGTGATTAGCATATGCGCAAGAATGGTTGTGATGTGGCAACAAGTCTAAAAACTTACCAACACAACCATAATGAAATACCATAGGGGTATTTGTCTTACTTTAATTATCTTAGTTAGTTCGCCTATTTAGCTATTTCTTATATCCTTTTCTCGCGTAGATTAAAATGGCTGGATTTCACCATGGCGATCCGTACTTCCCAAACCAAGGCAATGCTGGTTGGCTAGAGGCAGAACCAGAAGATGATCACCAAATCCCTTTGGATGATCACCTTGCAGAGGGTTTTTCCGATAGTTCTGACTCGGAGCATGAAGTCAACAACCTACTCCCAGCTACTCAAAACCCAAACCTGAACCCCCATCCCGCATTTCAAGGACCCACACCTCTGTGGGCCACGAACTTGAATGCATGGAGATAGGAACAAGGTCAACCCATTCCCTACAATGGGGACCGAAGTTTCTACAACCTCACTGAAGGAGGTTCTGCTGACAGAGTCCTACCAATCATGGTGCATAGGATTTCTCGGAACATTATAATGGCTTAAGCAACTATCAATCAAGTCTTGGAGGTTGATGCCAACTCTGGTGTTAACAGTGTCCACATTCGCCAACTGGAGTCTGCTCATGAAAGGACTCTGGTCCGCAATGCAAATATGCAGATGGAACTTTCTGAAACTCAAGCTGAAGTTAGAGAACTTCGAGCTCAGCAAGTGAGGGCTGACAGGCGTATAAGGGACATAGAATGTCTACTGTCGGGATCAAGAACTCATGCTTGCAGTTTTCGTCACCGATAAAATCTCGACGACTCATCTTTTGGATATAACCTAGTTTATGTAAAACTTTGGTCTAATTTCATATCTTTAGAAATCTTAGACCTGTTAGGTCTTCATCTAGCCTTAGTTCTGTCAAAAATTTTCCTATCTTGGTTGATGTAAGGCCTACTGCTAGGCCATTTTTCCCAAACTTGTTACATCTGTAATTCCAATATTATTGACAGATATCTAATCATATGGAAATTATTTTCCAAATGCTATCATCTTCATTTAGTCATACTATTCATTCTGTTGTTGGACTATGGGGAAGTAGTCCTTGAGACACTTTCATTATTCATTTATTCTTATCCATGTCGTCATTTTTTAAACGTATAGTTAAAGATTCCGCCACGCATAAATCCCAGGCGTAACCCAAACAACGAAGCACCTCTACCACCACCTGAACCTCTTGAACCACCTACTCCTTTCGATGCCAATATGTTCCAGGCAGCTTTCATAGCAGCAGTTACATTGGCTGTGTCAGCAATCAACACTCCTGTCCCTAGTGGATCGGGATCAGGTACACCTCCCTCGAACCACGGTGAAAGCCATGGACACTCTCGGGAATGCACCTATAAGGACTTCAGGAACGCCAAGCCCCACAGCTTCAATGGTACGGGTGGGGTGATGGTGTTAAGGTAATGGATTGAAAAGATGGAATTTGTCTTTGAAATCTGCGCTTGCCAAGAAGGCAACAAGGTCAAGTTCGCAGCTTGTACCTTCTCTGACAGAGCACTAACGTGGTGGAACGGCGATGTTAAGTATTTGACTTTGGTGGTGGCATATTACATGAGCAGGGAAAAGTTGAAGGACATGCTGATGAAAGAGTACTGTCTTTGAGGTGAAGTACAAAAAATCGAGTAGGAATTCTGGGGTCTACAAATGGTTGGATCCGACATCACAACCTACACAAATAGGTTCTGTGATCTGGCAAACTTATGCCCTGATATGGTTGCTCTCGAGAGCAAGAAGATAGAGAGATATATCTGGGGACTGTCGCCCTAGATCCAGTCAAGTGTGTTAGCTTCCAGGCCTATCACTTTTGATAGTGCCAAGGAACTGGCACAATCTCTCATAGATCACAGGAAAGCTCAGAACCCAAAAATCCTTGCACCTGTACCACAAAAGGTCAACAACAACAAGAAAGGGTGGTCTAAGAGGAAAAGAGGGGCTTCGCAAGAATCCTCCAAGAAACAACAACTGGTGGCAATCAATGTTGCCATAGTGACTCCCGTTGTCCCTGCGAACCCCTTACCAGCAAAAACTTATGCTGGGACTCTACCGAAGTGCAACAGATGCAGCTTCCACCACCACAGACCTTGCAAGGAGATGTTGTGCTCTAACTGCAACAGGAAGGGGCGTACAACCCGTTACTGCAAGACTCCAACAGGTCAGGATGCCTAGGTTCCTAACACCGGTATGGGCCAAGCTTGCTACGGTTGTGGTGAAGTGGGCCACTACAAGAGGAACTGCCCTAAAGCGGGGATAGCTGGAGGGGTAGTAAGAGTTATGGCCTTGGGCCACGAGGAAGCAGTAGCTTATGCTATGATAGTTATTGGCACGTTCCTCCTTGATAACTCATATGCTTGCATACTTTTCGACAGTGGAGCAGAGAGAAGTTTCGTAAGTCACAAATTCGCACACATGCTTAAACAAAAACCATGCGCATTAGATAATTCATTTACGGTAGAAATGCATAACGGGAAAACAGAGAGCACAAACTGCATATACGTAGGTTGTACTTTAACTTTAGATAGCCATACTTTCAAGATAGATCTCATGCCAGTCCCAATTAAATGTTTTGACGTTATCATCGGCATGGATTGGTTGAGTCTTCTTCACGTCGACGTCATGTGCTTTGAAAAAGTAGTTCATCTTAACCTCCCTAACAGCGAAACATTAGGTATCTACGGCGACAAACCTAGTACGAGCCTTCGCATCATTTCGTGCATTCAAGCCCATAAGTTCTTGTGAAAGGAATACCATGCATTCCTCGCACACATCATTAATACAAGTCAAGAAACGAAAGACATTCAAAACATCCAAGAAGTATGCGACTTTCCCGACATCTTCCGAGAAAAACTCCCCGGTTTACCACCACAACGCCAAGTCGAGTTCAGAATCGACTTAGTGCTAGGAGCTACCCCATAGCCAAATCTCCTTATCATCTGGAACCGGCCGAAATGCAGGAACTTTCCAGTCAAATTAACGAACTTCTCAAGAAGGGATTCATTCGACCAAGCTTCTCACCATGGGGAGCACCAGTCTTGTTCGTCAAGAAGAAGGATGGATCGTTTCGCATGTGCATCGACTATAGAGAACTCAACAAGCTTACCATTAAAAATCGTTATCCTTTGCCCCGCATTGACGATTTATTTGATCAACTTCAAGGAGCCAACTACTTCTCGAAGATAGATCTACGATCCGGATATCACCAACTACGAGTGTTAGAGGAGGATGTTCCCAAGACAGCCTTCCGAACTCGTTATGGACACTACGAGTTTGTAGTGATGTCGTTCGGATTAACTAACGCACCCACGGTATTCATGGATATGATGAATAGAGTGTGTCATCCTTACTTGGATCAGTTCGTCATCGTCTTCATTGATGACATACTCATCTACTCTCGAAGTAAGGAGGAACATAGTCAACATCTCCGAAGAGTCTTAGAAACATTGCGGTCGGAGAAGCTTTATGCGAAGTTCTCCAAGTGAGAATTTTGGATCCGACAAGTCAAATTTTTAGGCCATGTTGTTAGCGAAGAGGGTATACACGTGGACCCTTCCAAAATCAAAGCCATCGAGAACTGGTCAGCACCGAAGACACCTACAGAAATTCGTCAATTTCTAGGTCTGGCTGGCTACTATCGCGGGTTCATTAAGAACTTCTCCCGCATAGCGAAACCTCTTACAACACTGTCCCAGAAGGGTGTAGCCTTTAACTGGGAAGAGAAACAAGAAAGAGCGTTCCAAACGCTCAAGCGAGCCTTGTGCACCGCACCGATACTGTCCCTCCCCGAAGGGATAGAAGACTTCGTTGTCTATTGCGATGCATCAAATCAAGGACTCGGATGTGTTCTGATGCAATGAGGTAAAGTCATAGCCTATGCCTCGAGACAGATGAAGACGCATGAGGTTAACTACACCACCCACGATCTTGAGCTAGGAGCAGTTGTGTTCTCTCTAAAGATATGGAGACACTACCTGTATGGTACAAAAAGCACGATCTTTACAGACCACAAGAGTCTACAACACATTTTCGACCAGAAGGAGCTCAACATGAGACAACGTGAGACATCCCCAATTTCACGGCCAAAAAAGACCGGTTTTGTTTATACTTTATTTCAAAATCAGAGTAACCTTTTAATAAAAGAATTGCGGAATTTTTCCTAAAACAATAATATGATAAAGATTTATCAAAAGCATTTCCTTAGAAATGTATTTCATTTAAAAGACTTGGGATGTCATGTTCGATACAGTACATAAGTATAAACAATACAATATAAACCTTACTACATTATTTCATATTTACAGGCCTATATCCGTAATCCCTCATCATAACTATGCTCGAGCGCCACTACCTGTAATACATAAAACTGAGTGGGTCAGGCTTGGGAGCCTGGTGAGCATACAGGGTTTTCAACCCTCAAATAATAATAAATTTATTAATTTCATCAATCAACAATAAATTTATTAATTTCATCAACCAACAATAACCATGTTACCCATTCCCGTTATCCTCACTTTACGTCCCTAAACACCTATAGAAGGGATCTAGTCTAAGGATTTTATTATCGGGATGAACACTACTGCTAAGGGGGTTCCTCAACAATAAATTTCCTAAAGGCAACCATGAGGGGATGGAGTACATCGGTGAACACATCGTTCACAACACCTACAGGTTGCGAGCCTGCCAGCGTTCCACTGGACTGTTTGGAAGAGTCTGTGGTTGTCATCCATACTCCGCTAGATGACTGGAACAACAACAACATCGAGGCCTCTCATCATTTTAACACACATCAACTATTTTGTCTACCCATGTTTTACCCAACATATTTGTAGATAAAATACATATACAGTTTATAACTTGTATAAAACATTGTATTCAACAATCATCTCAAATAAACAATCAATATAATTACACATAACACGTATTTTATAGAAAATACTTCGTATCTATGTGTAAGATGAAAGTGACTATACATTCACTTGATTTGATGATAATCGGACAGCAATCCGTTCCTTAAAATGATCGTTTCTGATAAAACCTGGAGTTTTATTGAGAAACGGGCTCTGCGAGAGTTGGAGCTTCAAACCAAAAAGATAAAAAATTTGGGTTTTCGAGCACTTCGGGACGTATTCCGGGCTTCGGGGGAAGTCAAAATAGTCAAAATATAAGTTTAGGGGTGAAAAATGCCAAATTTGCAAAAGTAGTCAGGAAGGCTCGCAGCCCCCCTTGAAATTCGTGAACAAATTCGTGAACAATTGAAAGCCTCTGGAGACCGACAAAAAAGCTATGATGACAAGAGAAAGAAACCGTTGGAATTCCAGGTGGGCGACCGAGTTCTACTAAAGGTCTCACCCTGGAAGTGCTTGATACGCTTTGGAAAGCATGGGAAGCTCAATCCAAGATATATGGGGCCTTTTGAGATTCTCGCAAGAATCGACCCTGTAGCTTACAAACTCAATCTACCACACGAACTCAATAACGTACATCCTACCTTCCACATGTTGAACTTGAAAAAGTATCTATCCGACGAGACTATTGTTAATCCACTCGACGAGATCGAGATCAACGAGAGCCTCAACTTCGTGGAGGAACCCGTAGAGATCATGGACCGAAAGGTCAAGCAAACAAAGCAAAGCCGTATCCCGATAGTGAAGGTTCGCTGAAACGCAAAGCGAGGGCCTGAATTCACTTGGGAACGAGAGGATAAGATGAAACTGAAATACCCTCATCTTTTCGCTTAGTTATGTGTAATTTCTTATTTGCTTAAATTCTAATTTCGGGACGAAATTTCTTCTAACGGGGGGATGATGTGCAACCCGAAATTTCCATTATGTACAAACAGTATCAATTGATTAGAAGTTATAACAGTCATAGTAAATTTTCAGACTTTTCGTATAAGTTTAGTAATTCAGGGTTTACACTTCCCGATATATTAGGAGAGTGGATGCACTAGGGCTTTGTACAACTCTTTTATTCCAACACTCTATTATATTAGAGATCATTTCGTGAATAAAAATATTTTCTGCCAAAAATATCTCAGGACTATAAATAGAATTATTAACCAATTTCATTCATTATTCACTTGTACAACTAGAGAAAAGCCATTTTCTCTCTAACTGATCTTCGGTTTTTCATCCCAAATCATGAGTACCTCTCTCTAGTGGTTTTATATAGCTTATAATGTGTTAATAACATAGGTCACATAGCTAAATAACTGAATTTAGGAGTTTACTCCCCAAGGTCTTCTTGGGCGGTAAACTCCCGAAATGATGCCTAGCCTTTCCCCCGTGATATGTTACTACCTTAGGCTTGTATATAGGAGTAATTAGGACAAGAAAACAACAAAGAAACACCAAAGTTTGGGTGTTCACGGCCCAAGAAGATCTTGGACCGTGAAATCCAAAACCATGGACCAAAGTGTGCTTTTAAAGAAGCTAAAGCCTTGGACATTTTACATAGAATTAATTCCACTCAAATCAAGGAGTTTAACTCTTCAAAATCCCCTCTCAAAGAGAGATTAAAGCCCTATGAGGGTGCTTGGGCCGTGAACATCAAACTAAGGCACCAAAGTGTGCCTAAGGCCTTCATTTGCTTTAGGTAAAAGTGTAGAACCTATCCTACATGTGCGTGAGACTTGAAAGCATCGAAAACAACCTTCCATAAGAGTTTACGATAGTAAACTCAAAGGGGATTGGCCTTTGGGCCATAAACTCCTAAAAGGAGTGTATCTATGCCCTAAACCCTTCCAAGAATTAATCCACCAAGTTGGAATACTTCTGGGGATCATTTAGAACTTCAAAACACAAAATGTCACCAAGCTTAGGAGTTCACGGCCGTAAACTCAAGAGTTTACAACCGTAAACTCCTTGTATGATGGATATGAGAGAGTAAACTCAAGTATAGGGTCCTTTGGAACCCTAAACCCAATTGCCTTGTCCCACAACAATTTAGATGCAATCCTTAGGGCTTATAACACTTATATAAAGTGTTTATCATGTTCTAGGATATCTTAGCCTTTACAATTAGTAATTTAAGACTAATTGGGTGCATATATGTGTGATTATATGTTCATTAGGGTCATAGTGTGTGTACAAGTCCTCACTTGACACCTAACAATCCTACACCGTTCAGTTCATCCAAACCACCATCTATAGGTGAGTTCATACCCCTAAATCAATTTTTTAAATGATTTTAAATGCTTTAATGGGGGGGGATACAAGTAGAAAACAGTATGTTATTAAATCATTTATATGTATTTTATAACTGTGTTTTCACTCAGCAGATTTCACATACTACAAAATGCGATGCATGAAATGGTTTTCTATCTCAAAAATACTTTGTTATCAAATCTATTACTTTTGAAATGTTTATTAAAATGACATCAAGTCATTGTTAATCATTGTTCAAAACTGTTAGATGTCTTACAAAACCATTTTTACTTTCTAGAACAAAACTATACTTATATACTTATGTTTCTTATATATATGTTTTGAGCTTATAGTTTTCATCCTTCATTCAGTTTTCCACACTCTTGTGTAGCAAGGGTGTGTAAACCTACTTGAACAACCAATTACCTTTCAGTTAATTATCATAGGGATAGTTAGATGATACAAAACATTATTCCTATTACAAGAAATCACACAAGAGTCAGTTCATTCATGAGTCTATAGCAGTACATTACCTAATAGATGAGTACATTTACATATGATTACATGATACATGAGTACATTTACATATGCTTACATGATACATGAATACTCTTAAATGAATACATTATATGAGTACCTTTACGTAGATACATTTACCTGTGTATATTTACATGAGTACTTGTATCTCGAATTGCGAGGATGATTTATTAGTACCTTCTGTGTAAAATTTCCTGCCTATCCCTAGTACCTCGGGATATCTAGACGGGAACCTATCCCTAGTACCTCGGGATATCTAGATGGGACCCTATCCTTGTACCTCGGGATATCTAGACGGGACTAACCATTCCGGAACCCAGCTGTTAGCACCAGTGGGTGATGAACATCTACGGATGCCTACGGTTATTACTTATACTAGGAGTACCTTTACGGGACTAACCCTTCCTCCACCCTGCTGCTGCTACAGAGGACAATTGGACAATCTACGGATGTTCATTAGGTTATACATTTCTCTTTACGCGATGACGTGTTAGCCCTAGTACCTCGGGTAACACTTACATTAGTACTTTTTTCTATTTACTTTATTTTGTGATAGGATATACATTTCGCTTACTGTGAGGTCGTGTTAGCCCTAGTACCTCAGGATAACACTTACATTAGTATATTTTCCTATTTACTTTATTTTGTGATATATTAACATAAACAAAGAGCTAGACTAAGTACTCTTAGTACTAGTCAATGGAAAGGAAAAACTATCATTTTACTTACAAAACATTTGGGTCTTGGTAGAAGACTACATCTCATATTAATAGGAAATAAGGGATTTTCTTGGTTTTTTATACTTATATCAAAATCTTCTAATAAAGATTTACATGGCATTCATAAAATCTTTTTAAAACAAGGCAATAACACTTGAATACTTATGAATTCACCATCTTTAAGCTGATACTCGCTTTCAAAATAACTTGTATTCTCAGGTCATCAGTAGACAGGTACGGTGGCCAGGTTTTGAGAAGATGGAGCACAGACAAGTCTCATATTTTATTTTGATTGTATATTTTTTGTGTCTTATTACCATGAAAGAACACACATGTATTACAACTTTACTTATAATGAAATGGATGATGTTGTTGCTTGTTTACTGTTTTACATTGTTGTGATACTATACATGACATCCTCCACCCTGGAACATTTCCGCCGTTCTTGGTTTTGGGGTGTGACAAGCACCCCAAGTGTGATGCCTCAAATGCTTCACACAACACCAAATACTATGGAGTAAACTTGGAGAGAATGTATAACACACTAAAATCGGCTCTAGCTCTCTTGTTTCTTGTCTAACCAATTTTGGGAGAACACATGAGCTTTATATAGTGTTGACAAATCTAGGATTACACCATGTAAACCCTAATGTGTCATGACTTTTCATTTCCATGACCCATGGGTTTGTAACTCCCATGGAGCCTCCATGGACCATCCAATGGGTTTAACCCAACTTGATTATCCATGGAGCCTGTTAGCCCACTATATAGGTTATGGAATATTTACATATTCAACCGATATATTTAATTAGTTATCTTTTGATCACTTAATTAATTCTTGATCAAACTAATTAAATAATATTATTAATATATTAGAACTTATAATATATTAATAAACCGTATGTGTTATTTCTCTCATTTAGTTTATCCAATTGCATGGTGCCATGCAACCCAAATGGACCATGCCGGGTTGGGTCAAGTATTTACCAGAAATAGTTATGGACTTAGACACCTTATCCAACAGCTTATTTGAAGGTCTATCCTGTCCCAAATACATATAACTATGTAATAGCCCGAAATCCAGGTACCTTTATTTGGCCATTCATCTTTATTTTGTTGTCATTTAAGAGCTTTTATGTTGGGCGAGTACGTTGGGCGTACAAGGAGTACCCTGCGTGTACTCGCACGCTTCATTTAAACACATCCTCCCTTGGGTACGTTTGGCGTACCCAAGGTTATGCTGGGCGTAACTGATCCAGACCCAAAAACCCTAATTTTTGTGGTTGGCTATAAAAGGAATGAGATGGCTTGGTTCCTTACCCACCATCCCTCAGAAAGAAACCCTAAGAGAGTGTTCCTTCGTTCCTAGCTCATTTGTGAGTGCTCTAAGCTTGGTGGTGTCATTTCAAGGTAGCAAAGGAGAAGAGGAGTCCATTGTGGAGGCTAGAAGTTGGTGTTCAAGTGTAGATCCGAGTTTAGGAAATGTTGGAGCTTCATTCTAAGGTAAAAAGTTCGGATCTTGACTTGTAGTTATTGTGGTATGCTTTATGGACCATTTTCTAGGGTTTTGGTCCCAAAGGTGGATACTTTATGAGCAAGTAGTCTCCATTAGCTTAGATCCACCATATTTGTGGTCCATTTGAATTGTAGATTCATAAAAATGTAATCTTGGACGTGAATGATTAGCCATGCAAGAAATCAAGATCTTTTGATTGAAATGGAAAGGTGTTAAGGAGTGTAGGAGCCTTTACAGCCAGGCCAAGGCTTAAAGGTTTCGACTTTATGGGTTAGGAGGCTTAAAGGAAGCCAGATCTAGAAGTCGAAGAAGTGACTTAACCGATTAAGACCAGAAATGAAGGGTGGAGACCCTGACTTTTGGGTTGGCGATGTACGCCCCGCGTACATCAGTCTGTACGCCCCACGTACTGAAGATGTTGACTTTTAGGGTTTTGGTCAACATGTGGACTTTGAGTGAAGGAAGGGTAAAATGGTCTTTTACCCCTCTGAGGAATGATAATAAGGGGTAAATTCTAGTTATGGAAGTCTATATGAATTAAAATGATATTCGTTATGATTAGGCGAGGTTGAGTCTTCGTTGGGATTCGGAGATAGCGAGCACGTGAGATTCTAGACTTTCCACGAGGTGAGTTTTCTCACTATACTGTACCCGGAAGGGTTTTATTGTGTGACCCGAAGGTCAAATATGTTATGAGTTGTATGCATTGTATATGATAAGTTAATCGTTTGTATGTGCTATGTATGTTATGCTTGATATGGGCCGGAAGGCATTATGTTATGGGCCGGAAGGTGTTGTGATGTGGACCGTAAGGTTGACGCAGGTAGGACTGGAAGGTTTACCGAGTCGGGACGAAAGTCCCCTGAGACACATGGACCGGAAGGTCAGGGCCTGGAAAGGCGTATGTGCGTAAGTAGTATTTTGGGGAACTCACTAAGCATTTATGCTTACAGTTGTTGTGTTATCTGTTTCAGGTACTAGCGAGGACCGTGGGAAGGCGCCGGCGTGATTTGTACACACTTACGACGGAACTGTTTTTTGATCATGGGATGTATTTTGTTACAGTGACATTTGTTACACATGTGATTTCGGAATATTAAATGATGGTTTATGTTGTTTGCAAAATGAAAAATTGTTTTGAAAATTTACGTTGTTACAAGTCGGTATCAGAGCCTTGGTTTGAGGGATTCGGATGCACCTTCGGGCGTAACTAAACTCAAACCGAGGATTTGAGGAAAATTTTCAATTAATAAAAGCATAAAAATTTTATAAGAGATTTTGTAATAACCAAAGGAGAAGCAGTGTGTACGGTCAGCCAGCGCCCGAACGGTAAAATCCCCAAAATACCCTTACAATATGTGTTATGCGATATGTTATGATATGTTATGCATGCTATAGAAGACTAGGTATTCATATTAGGACTAGAGTGGCCTGATTTGTGATGCCTTAGTCTAGGGGAACCTGCTGCAATGAGATACTTTGAGAGCAAGTAGGTAGTCAGTGCATAACAAGAATAGAGTACTCGTGATCCAGGGTCCAGGGAGGAGGACTTGGGTGAATGCTGAAGCGGTGTAGTCGGTAGTATCGGGCCCGTACTACGGAAGACACCAGGTTAGTGGGCAACCCAAGTAAGAATCCTTTGGTATCGGAGGTCGAGTAGGTTGCGTTATCGAGTGCGATTATGCTCGATTGAGTCTCTGATACTTTTATGTTGTATTTCAGAGGCATTATGGTTGCGCCACGGCACAGACCTGGGACGAGCGGTGTGAGTGATGAGGAGCTTCGTCAGATGATTCACGAAGAGGTGGCTGCGGCGATCCGGGTTGAGATTCCGGAAATGTTTGGGTCTATCAAGACCACACTGATGGAGACTTTCGATGAGCGATATGCCGCGGTGACTGAGGCTGCAGCCACTGCAGCTACCGCAGCTGTGGCTGCTACCAGACCACAGGGAGGTGACTCGTTGCTATTCCGGGAGTTCATCAACACGAAGCCACCCAAGATTGACGGGACGGAGGATCCGATCGCTGCGATGAGATGGATTGCTGACATTGAGGGATGCTTCTACACATGTTCATGTCCGGAGCATCTGAGGGTACGGTTCGCTTTGAACCAGCTCCGCCTGTTAGCAAGGGATTGGTGGAAGTTCGTGACGGCGAACTTCACTCTTGCAGAGATTTCGGCCGTGACTTGGGAGAAATTTACTACTATGTTTAGAGACGAGTACGTTCCCCCCGTGGAGAGGGAACAGTTGATTCAGGTGTTCTTGACCCTCAAGCAGGGTAATGATTCAGTTACTGTGATCACCCGGAAGTTTCATGAGAGGGCAATGTTCTGTCCTGAGCAGGTGTCCACTGAGCAGGCTCGGATGAGTCGATATTTGGGTGTACTGAGGAGGGACATTCGGGAGTTCGTATCGAACTCTTCATACCGGACCTTTGCTGAGGTCCAGGCAAATACCTGGAAGAGAGAGATCGAGTTGGAGACTCATGCCAGGGAGGAGGCTGAGTCTCAGCAGGTGGATCGGCGGCCGGCTCAGTCCCAGCCGGCCACCAAGCGGACCAAGTCCGCCGATTCGAGGACGCGAGGTCAGAAGGTCAGCACTTGCGGAAAGTGCGGCAAGGGTCATGAGGGGGCCTGTCGATCAGGTGCTTGCTACAACTGTGGCAAGGAGGGGCACATCGCTAGGGACTGCCCCAAGGGATTTATGGTTTGCTTCCATTGCAACCAGACCGAACATCGGAAGGCCGAGTGTCCTCAGCTTCACCAGGGAACAACACAGGGATCTGCTCCTACTGCTAGAATTACCGAGACTTGGCCGGTGAAAGCCGAGGCTCCGAAGGCTCGTGGAATAGCTTTTCAGTTTACTGTGGAGGAGGTCCGCGCGGCACCCGATGTCGTGGCTGGTATGTATTCTTTCGTGTATTTACTTTTATGCTGAGATATTGTGCTTATATTATGATATGCGTAGGTACTTTTCTTGTGAATTCTGTACCTGCCTTGGTATTATTTGACTCGGGTGCGAGTCGGTCTTTTGTATCTTTGGCTTTTAGTCAGCACATCGGTATTGATCGGGAGGTGATGAGTGGACCTCTGAGGGTTTCCATAGCTGATGAGAAAGCGGTATACGCCACCGACGTGATTCGAGAATGTGTGCTCGAGATTTTTGGTGTCAAGTTCCCTATAGATCTGGTTCCTATAGCGATGGGAGATGTCTGTGTCATCGTTGGCATGGACTGGTTGAGTAAGTTTGGAGCAGTCATTGACTGCGACAGACAGCTGGTGACTATACGAGACCCTAGTGGGGGAGTGCTTTGTCACACCCCGAAAACCGAAGGCGTAAACATTTCCGGGGTTGACTCCACGTTGAGTATCAAATCCAATGCACATAGTAAGTAAAGTAAAACAACCATTACATTACATAAGAAAAGTTTTACAGTTGTTTTCAAAAGTAAAGTTTGTACAATTGTGATACATAGTATATATAAACAAAATGAAACGGATCTTCATGTACTCCGTCTTCTGATCAAAAAGAAATCTTCGGGTACCTGTTCTAACACTGACCTGAGAACACAAGCGGTTTGAAAATCAGCATAAAGCTAGTGAGTTCACAAGCGGTTTTTGTTTGTGAAAATGTTTCAAGTTTCCTTTCTGTTTCTGAAATGTTATGTATAACAAGAAAATGCCATATTTTCTTAAAAGTTGGTTATTGTTTCACAAATGTAAGGTATCGTAAGTTTGAACACTGAAAACATGTCTACTCATGTAAAAATGTATAGTTTGGCTATCCGAGTTGTTAAACTGTTCTGTTTACTTATCATGTATTCCTAGGAAAGTCCCATACTTTCCTTATTGTATATTACCAATTGTAAAAGATGTAATGTTATCCAGTTTGTTACTCTTTTTAGTTATGTAAGTGTTACCCAGGAAAGCCCCATGCTTTCATGCATGTTGGTTTCCAATGTGAGTGATGTAAAAGATGTAAACGTGGTTAGGTTCTATGTTTTCCCCAGGAAAGTCCCATACTTTCCTGAATGTTAATTACTGTACGTGAAAGATGTAAAAGATGTATAAGTGGTTTATTATTACTATAAGTAAATCTCTGTTATCCTAATTGTAAGTTCCATAACCATACGATAGACTAAAACTTGTGGCAATAAGTAGTCCACATGTGGCAATAAGTAGTCCACATACTTATGACTTTCGTCACCCTTGAACCAATTCGGTTCGGCTGTAGCTAGCAACCATGTGTGGGGTAGTCAGCCCCATATAGATCTATACACTCAAGTCACGCTCTCTAAATACTAGAGATTCTGGTTATGGGTGTAGTCCTCCACTCGCGTATCTCGGTGGAGTGTTCACCGAGGACGTGTCTCCAATCATACAGGATTAACAAATTTACTAGTAATAATATGATAGTCCTCCACTCGTGTATATGTGTGGAGCGTTACCGAGGACAAAACAGTGTACAGGTATTATTCAAATGTGTAATGTTATGCTTTTAACTGATAAAATGTGGAAAATCATTTGTGAAATATATGTAAAACATAACAGTTTAAAGACCTATTTCACAAATATATGTTACGTGATCTGCATGTTCAAATGGTTATTAGTTGTGGTAATCAGTAATAAAAGCATATGAAATATGTAACACACATTTGAAAACATATTTTGAGTTCAAGAATTCCCTTGTACTTTGCTTGTGTTCCCCCTGAAAACAGTGAAAACAGTGAAAAAGGGTAGGGGTATGAACTCACCGGACTCGGAAATGTGTTGGTTTTGGATACTAGACACTAGTTCAGGGTTTGATTACTCGCGATGTCCCTATGTAAAATGAAATAATTTCCATATATATACAATTAGGGATACATTCACTAATCATATGGAACATTACACCCCAACGAGGTTAAACACCTCAAAACGAGCGTTTGGAGTGACCCGGGTGACATCTTCGGACGTGTAATGGCACTAGGGACTTGGGACTTGAGTTTACTCCCCAAGAGTAAACATTTTAAAGAGTTTACAGCCATAGAACACACACACACATGAGTTTACGGCCGTAAACTCATGTTGGTGTAGTTTTGAGTGTTTAAATGGCTTAAATGGACATGGGGATTGTTGGAATGGATTTGTAAAATGCCTTGGAATTGTTTAAATGAAATTTTAACACTTAAAAGGGAGTTTACGGCTACACCATAAGAGTTTACGGCCGTAAACTCAGCCATGGCCAAGAAAACTTGATTTGAGCTACAAAGGACAATCACATGTGATTCTAGTTAATTTTCCAAGCCTTGTTATGAATTTAGAACATCATTTAACATACTTTTAGGAGTTTACATCCTAGAGGTATGTTCTAAGGCCGTAAACTCTTCTATCCTCATGAAAATTTAGTTTTTGATGCTTAAAACAACCACATGTGATTCTAGAAATTTATGCAAGCCATTTAAGTGTATTTGATGCATCATTTAACAAGTTTTATGAGTTTACGGCCAAGGGTATGTTCCTAGGCCGTAAACTCCTATAAATGAAATTTTTGATGTGTTTAAAACCCTTAAACTATTTTTAGATGCATCTAGATTTTACCACAAGGCCATTGGTTGAGTTTCAAGGCATTTGGACATGTTTTTAAGGCACTAAATCCCCATTTAAGTGGAGTTTACGGCCCAAGAATGTGCCTTGGCCGTAAAATCACTTTTGTCCCCCAAAAATCATCTTTAAGGTGTTCCAAGTCTAGATTTTCAAGCCTTAAGGTCATATCTAAGTACCAATTATGATTTGGAAGGGTTTAAGTTCATGAAAACCCCATTTACATGAGTTTACGGCCCAAGCTTATGCCTTGGCCGTAAACTCCTTCAAATGGCTCAAATTCAATGTTTTAAATGTTATAAGTCCTTTCCATTAAGTCATTAACCCATATCTAATGTCCAACATTGCTTAGGAGGGGTTTTAGGGCTTAAAACCCATGTTATATGAGTTTACGGCCCATGAAGGTTCCACGGCCGTAAACTCATGAATGTGGTCTTAATTCATGTTTTGAACTCAAATTTGAAGGCTAAGAAGGTTACAATACAAGCTAGGGAAAGTACCTTAGAGATTTGAGGCCTTAAATTTGAGTTTTGAACCCTTAAACTTGGATTTAGGAGAGAGGTTAGAGAGAGAGAGTATAGAGAGAAAGAAAAAGCTTCAAATGAGTGCTTAAACATGTCTATATAGGTCCTAAAACCTGAACACGGTGGAATTCTACCCGATACCGGCGTTAGACGAGGCTTTTGGTCGTACCCGATTGAGTTGTCGTAACCCGATACAGTAAATTCTAGAAATATTCTGATCACTAAATTTGGGTGTTAAAATGATTTCTAAATGTATTAAGACACCCATTAAGTCATTTTAAGTACGTACCAGTTAATGACTTAATTAAACGGAAGATCGGAAATCGAATTTGGAAACGACGATTTGTTGTGTGAATTTTACTACGAAAGAGTTACAAGAGTTGGTATGAAAATTTTGGGTTGTTACATGCTTACGGTGTATGGAGAGGGGACCCGGTGTGGGTCAGCATTTTGTTCGGCTGCCAGGGTGAGACAGAGTTTGCAGCAGGGCTGCAGTGGATTCATAGCCTATGTGATGGAACACGAGTGGCCGCGGGGAGGCCAATTTCGGTTGACGAGGTTCAAGTAGTGTGCGAGTTTTCAGATGTATTTCCCGAGGAACTACCACGCGTGCCTACGGAAAGGCAAGTGGAGTTCCATATCGATCAGGTTCCGGGAGCGGTACCCATTGCCAAGGCGCCTTATTGCCTCACTCCACCAGAAATGCAGGAGTTATCCTCGCAGCTTCAGGAGCTGTTAGGAAAGGGGTTTATTCGACTGAGTAGCTCACCTTCGGGAGCGCCGATTTTTTTTTGTCAAGAAAAAGGATGGTTCACACCGGATGTGTATCGATTACCGGGAGTTGTACAAGCTGAAGGTTAGGAACCGGTATCCGTTACCTAGGATCGATGATATGTTCGATCAGTTGCAGGGGGCATCTTGGTTCTCTAAGATAGACTTGAGGTCGGGTTATCATCAGATGAGGGTTCGGGATGAAGATATTTAGAATACTGCATTCAGAACTCGTTATGGACATTATGAGTTTGTGGTGATGCCTTTTAGGCTCACCAATGCCCCGGCTGCGTTCATGGATCTTATGAACAGGGTGTGCAGGCCGATGCTAGATCGGTCGGTGATCATATTCATTGATGATATTTTGGTATATTCGAGGTCTAGGGAGCAACATGACGAACATTTAAGGGAGATTCTTTGAGTATTGAGATCGGAGAGGCTGTATGCCAAATTCTCCAAGTGTGATTTCTCGTTACGAGAGGTCTAGTTCCTAGGGCACCTTGTTAACCAGAAGGGTATATGGGTCGATCCGGTCAAGATCGAGGCGGTAATGAGATGGGAAGTGTCGAGATCGCCCACTGAGATCAAAAGCTTTCTGGGATTGGCCGGCTATTATCGAAGGTTTATCAGGGATTTATCCAAGATCGCCGTGCCACTTACCAAGATGACCCAGAAGGGTGTTGCATTTTCATGGGGTCCGGAGCAGCAGTCCTCATTCGAGACCCTTCGTCAGAAATTGTGCGAGGCCCCGGTGCTCGCACTCCTGGAAGGGATGGAGGATTTTGTGGTATACTGTGATGCATCTATATCTGGATTAGGGGCAGTGCTTAGGCAGAAGGGACACGCTATAGCGTATGCATCGAGGCAGCTGAAGCCTCATGAGTCGAGATATCCCACCCATGACCTAGAATTGGGGGCTGTGGTGTTTGCCCTCAAGATCTGGCGACACTATCCTTATGGGGTTCGGTATACCATATACACGGACCACAAGAGTCTGAAGTACTTGATGGATCTGCCAAATCTGAACATGCACCAGAGGAGATAGTTGGATGTAGTGAAGGATTATGATTGTGAGATCCTGTACCACCCGAGCAAGGCTAATTTCGTAGATGAGGTGTTGAGCCGTAGGGCGTAGAGTGCCCCGATCCGAGACGTCTGTATCAGGTTGAAGGTGATAAATTCGATTCTGGACACCATCCGAGGGGCCCAGGCTGAGGCTGCGAGACCAGAAAACCGAAAAAGGGAGCGGGTTGTCGGACAGGTATCAGAACTCGTTACTGATGGTTGGGGACTTATGTGACATCCCCTAATTTCTCCGCCAGAAAAGACCGATTTAATTTATGCTTTTTAAAATCAAAACAGAGAAATATTTATAAAAGATGTTGCGGAATTGGTCTCCAAAACAAAATATGATAAAAGTTTTTCAAAACCTTTCTTTAAGAAATATATCATTTCCTTTTTATATCAAAACCTTCGGATGTCATGTTCCGATACAGATCAAAAGCATAAACAAGACATTATAAGCCTTACAACAATTATTTGTAACTACTGGCCTATAATCCAAAATTCACTCATCATCATCATCCGAGTATGCTCGGGGTCCTCTACCTGTAATATAAATAGCTGAGTGGGTGTGGCTTGGAAGCTTGGTGAGCATATAGGGTTTTCAACCCACAATACATAAATTTATTATGTTTAAACATCAATCAATCAACCAAATTACCCCAAACCCCATTATTTTATTTATTTCTTAAGGGTTTAACCTAAGAATCAACTATCACTCCTTTCTAAGGATTCATCCTAAGGAATAGACACAAAGACATCTCGTGATCGGGGTTTATACAACTGGTACTAATTCCATAGCTGCCAAAGTTTATTCAACATGTGCTAAGTCCATAGCTCTCATTTATCGACTGTATTATTTTCAGGTATTCTCTCCTGCAATACATGTCAATGGGTTTTTAGAGTACAGCTAATGAGCATATAGTTCATTACACCTACATGTTGGGGGCCTGCTAGTGTTCCATAGACTGTCTAGAATAGTCCATGGTTGTCATCCATACTCTGCTGAATGACGGGGGCCAACAATTTGGGTAAGTGACTCTCTCAAATTTCACCACTCATGTAACACCGTGATTTTCAAGACAAAATTTTTTATTTAAATAATGAATTTAATATTAATACACCTGTTTAAAATCTTATCCCCATTCGAATTACAAAAACATAATTTCATTTTTATTATAATAGAAGACCAGGATCCTCCAAAACACAACTCTTTCTTCGGTGTGTACAATCGAACCGTTGCCATCCCGCGTTACTGCAAAAACCTGAAACCACATAATATAAACAACGTAAGCACGAAGCTTAGTGAGTTCCCCAATATACACCTTACGCACGTACGCCTTCCGGCCCGGACCTTTCGGTCCACGTGACATTGCCTTCCGGCCCGGACCTTTCAGTCCACATAACATTGCCTTCCGGCCCGGACCTTGCGGTCCACATAACATTGCCTTCCGGCCCGGACCTTGCGGTCCACATAGCATTGCCTTCCGGCCCGGACCTTGCGGTCCACATAATATATATCGCCTTCCGGCCCATACACGTATATAGCACGCAATGCAATTACTCTAACACATAAAGCACATATATCATATATCAACCTATCTTCAGGCCCGAAACATACTTTAACACATAAAGCACATATACCACATATCATACCTGGCCTTTCCGTCACATAATAATCTGCCTTCCGGCCCATATATAAACATGTATATCGCGCGTAGCGGCTAACTTTCCATTTACAGCAAATAACATAACACATAACATACTTGACCTTCCGGTCACACAATCAAACCCTTCCGGGTACAGTATAGTGAGAAAACTCACTTTGCGGACGTTGGAAGATAACAACTCCTGAATCCCTTGCACTTGATCCTCCGAGCTACAAGCTCCCTGTAACATCATATATCTCTTCATCAATACTTCTATCTTCCGTGATAACTGACCCCAAGAAATCACACCGGTCAACTCTGGTCAACGGCCATCTCGACTGGACTCGGCGAGTACCCTGGCGACTCGGCGAGTCTAGTAGTCCTCACAAATTCCTGAATGTTCCCTTTCTACTCGTCGAGTATCCCTCTTGACTCGACGAGGTCCTCGTGGAAGAATCGCGGGGCCACCCCGACTCTACTCGCCGAGTCTGAAGAACAACTCGGCGAGTCCCAGTGAATCTTCAAGGTACTCGCCGAGTCTGCTCATCCGACTCGGCGAGTCCACGCCATGCAGTCGATCGAACTGCTTCCTGAGATACATATATTCCCGAATATACAAACATGGGACCTTCTGGACCTCTAAGGGTCCTAATACAAGGTTATAAACATTGGGTAACGACACAACAATCCATCTAATCTCCAAATGGGTTTCATAACCCTAATTCTATAAACACATCAATCACAGGAGAATATTAACCGAGATATTACCTGAATGATGCACCTTCCATGTCCCCAAACTTCAGGACTCGAACTCCCTGCAGTTCCTTTAGCTAAAACCCCTCTCCTCCTTGCACAACAATTGCTCCAAGGTCACCAATGGCCTTCAAGCTTGCTCTAGCCACCACAGCCGCCTGGGTTCCTCTAAATCGATCAAAAGACGTGAAGTGACGACATAATAACCCTCATATACGACCCAATACGAAACGGCTAGGGTTTCCGCTGAACAGCGTCGACTCGCCGAGTCCATGCCTGGACTCGTCGAGTTCAGTCGCGAACCCGCGACCAAATCTGCGACCCTACTCGGCGAGTCTGGCTCCAACTCGCCGAGTCTCCCCTTTTAAACACCCCCAAAATGCAATTTAACAATACTTGAGATTTTGGGCTGTTACAATTCTCCCCCACTAAAATTAGACTTCGCCCTCGAAGTCTCACTCTGAAAATAGTCCTGGATGCTGCTCCCGCATCACACGTTTCGGCTTCCCCAAAACACTTCCGATATCTTCCGAGGTTGTCCCTGAATCAATACCAGAGGTACCTCCTTGTTCCTCAGAAACTTGATCTTCCGATCCTTGATGGCCACTGGCCTCTCGGCGTAACATAGGCTCACATCCACCTAATCGTTCTCTAGAAGAACCACTGCTGACTCATCTACTACACACCTCTTCAATTGCGACACATTAAAGTGTCATGGATCCATCCCAATTCCATTGGCAGCTCCAACCGATAGGCCACCTTTCCTACCTTCACACCTTCACGCAAAGACCCAACATACCGGGGCCCCCACTTACCCCTCTTCCTGGAATACGAAGTCGCCTATTTGAAACACATGCTTGCGACGGCGTCTGTCTACATAACCTTCCTGTCAACTCTAAACGAGCTTTAACCTCTGATTAACCTGATGCATCTGCTCTGTCGACCAAAACACGCTCGATGCACTGTCCACCGCTTCCTGCAACTGAGAATTACCCAAGACGCGACTCTGCTCTAAATCTCAATGATCACACGACTCATAAGGCTTATGAAACCCTGAATCACCGGTTCCCCGATCCTAAGCCCACTTTGTCCATATCGGAACAACTGAGGGACCTATTCTCAATTCTCAGGGCAACTCTCACGAGTTCACCTCTTGAAATCGTATACACATGCTGCACTCGCCCCAACATACCTTTCCCTTCCCTCACTTAGTGAAATCCGTTTACCAACCTTGCCACTATTCCCTGTATCACGCATGCACTGGATCTACTCGCAAGGCTCCCGGGTCCATGCATTACCTTTCCTCGGCGAACGAGGCTCCGACATCACCTTCCATGCAACAGCTCAAAGGGCGGCATACTAATGCTCTAATGATGGCTGTTAATATGGAACAACTCAACCAATAGTAATTACGTACCGCGGCTTCCTCCGACAGCTAATACACATGCCCAAAACATGTCTTCGAACGTCCGCATCGTTCGCCCTCTCTAAAGTATCCTCAGATGTCATCATGATAAGCTCCTTTTTCCATATTCCTCTTCAAGGCTAAGTATCAGATCACTTTTGGCTCCACCTCTGAGCCCCCAACGGTCACCCATAACGCGATCCAACTATTCCACTGACTTTACTCCCCGTGACCACTATCCCGACCCAGTGACACGTAAGTCACAAAATCTTCTTTTCCTCGTGATAGAAAATACAATCCCACCGAGGTTCGTCTCAACTCTAATCTCTGGTTTCTGCTGTGCCTCTTCCTTGCGTATCGTCCCGCATCTCCCGACTGAGACGAAGACCCCCGTCTCGCCCCGACTCAACATCCAAGCTCCAAAGACTCAATACCAGGGCTACCCAAACTCGAAACTCTTCCACCTCATCCGCTGCTCGAAAATATTCCACATAAAAATTCTCTTGTCACCCAGTGAGTACTGCAACTCCACGCAGTATCACAACACCCTCTGACTAGTGAGTACTGCGATTCGAACATCCACCACAGACTATGGAGGCAATCAACATAACAACGCCCCTCTTGCGAAATCCACCTTCTCAAATAATCTCCCCGAATGCCCATACTCGAAGACTCCTACTAAATCCGCAGATACTTGTTATGCCACACATCGATTCAATTCGGGATTCCCGAAACACTCCAAAATAAGGATATCCTACCCGAATATCCCAGAATACTCCACCACCACCGATCTCCTGCACCCCATAATTAAATCTATATTTTCCCCGCCTTACAACATTGATGCATCTAATTTCTCACTTGGAATGCGAGATAACGATGACGTACGAAATGCGCTGATAATTCTCCAAAACCCTTCTTCCAACGCTCAAAATCCAAACAAGGATACGCACACCGACTCCAGAAGTTGACTGCCCAATCATTCTCTATCTTCTTGCAACAACACCAGTCACCTGTCATGAATACGTTCGTTCTCCTCTTCAAGTACTTCCCGCATTAACTCACTCCGACCTCTTCACTCGATCACCGACACCTCTGATTTCATGATTTCCTATAGCATATCTCTATACTTCACTTATAACCACTCTTGACGGATCTTTGCTTTCTTATGTACCGCACCCGATTCTCCCCCACTAGGGTTTGAACCGCCACTAATTAGCATACCATCAATCCACGGCCATCTTTCACCAGCGAAATCGTACCTGCTCTCGGAAAGTGCTATGCAACGCCCAATAGTCCCTCCACTTATGAAGTCAATCAATCCTCTATACTCTGAACCTCTGGTTAACTCTCCAAGAACTCCTCATCACGGCTGTCTCTAATCGTTCCAATTCCCATACCAATCCAACACTAAGCATCTGCTCCGCTCGATAACATCTTTGACTCGTAAACTGCACCGCAAAATCATCGTTCCTCTCAGCTCAACTCATCAACCCATATCCAACGCTGGATTGTCCCAAGAACAGGGACTCACTCTCAACATAGACGAAACTCTCTGCACTGCAAAACTCGACTGAACTCTTCACTGCCACCGCTATAACACCACCTGTCCTTCTCAATTAGGTGTGGTGTGGTTCTCGACTACCTCAGTCCCAACTGACTGTCTGCTCACGGTAAATCACTGTCTCGTGGCACACCCGCTACCTGATGCTCTGAGGGAAGTCGTTATCGATAACCACCTGCAGGGTGTACTCCCAAATCCAAAACTGAAACACCAGACCTCTCGTGTCTTGCACACGAACATAAATGACACTACCCACCTAGAAGGTGACCTCTCCTCTATCGACTGATTTCTCAACTCAGACCTAAATTTCCTCTCCCTTTAACTCCCTACCACCATACTCTGATAGGTACTCGCCTTTCCCCTCAAGGAACGCCTCTCCATCCTCAATCGTGGTCTACAGGCCTAACACCCATAGCGTCCGATCTCTACCTCATCGATCATAACCGGATAACAAGATAGTCACCAACATCATCCACTACGAACTACGATACTCATCCCGTGACATCCCTTCTCCATTTGCTTCGGTGCATGGTGCCTGAACCATAGTATTACTCCTCAATCTGTTCCGACGTATGGTACACGAACCATAACATCACTCTGTAATCCGCTCCGATGTATGGTGCTCGGACCACAACATCCATCCTCAATCTGTCCCGATGTATGGTACCCGGACCATAACATCGCTCCGCAGTCCGCTCCGACGTATCGTATTCGAACCATAACATCACTCCTCGATCTGTTCCTTAGAACCTTCGGAATGCTCCCTGTATCAAGTATGGGTCCTCTGATTTCAGTAGTACGGGCCCATACTACCTGCCACATCTACCCATACTTTCCACACGGACCATCCCAGAGTTCCTAAGTAGCTGATCGACCTGCTCTTTTCACCAATCCCATCTTGCATGCTCGCTCCCCAGCGAAATCCTCTACTCTACCCGTGCACCCATCTTGGCTAGGTTTAATCTCTAGCCCCTTCCGCCGTCCTCCCACTTCTTTGCTATCAGCTGCTGAAGAGCTCCTAATGACGCCAAACATCTACCTCCTGAGTATCGTCATACTCACTTAGTAGCTGTCTCCCATCATCGAGAACTCCACAAAGCACGAAGCAAGCAGCATTCGAGCATCGAAGCATACATAGGACTCCCTAGCTGTGATAGCTCCACCTTCTCGGCTCATCCTCGGAAGTACCACTGTACTCTGTAGCTCTACCCCTCGTGCGTTCTAACTAGATACCCTCACTCATCACATACACACAAAAGCATAACGCACGTATAACCACAAGCCCTAGACTAAGGCATCACAAATCAGGCCACTCTAGTCCTAAGATATGAAATACCTAGCCTGTCTCTAACATGCAATAACATCTCATAAGTGCATAATAAATATTTCGTAACACAAAAGTAAGGGTATTTTGGGAAATCACCGTCTGGCTCTGGCTGATTGTACACACTGCTCTTTCTTGCTTTCTCTTTGAACTCTTATTCACTTTTAGAAAACCATTTATTTGGAAACCTTTTTCTTACTTCCTCAGTTTGAGTCCAGATTTACCCGTAGGCGCGTCCGAATCCCTCAAACCTGGCTCTGATACCAATTTGTAACACCGTGATTTTCAAGACAAAATTTTTTATTTAAATAATGAATTTGATATTAATACACCTGTTTAAAATCTTATCCCCATTCGAATTACAAAAACATAATTTCATTTTTATTATAATAGAAGACCAGGATCCTCCAAAACACAACTCTTTCTTCGGTGTGTACAATCGAACCGTTGCCATCCCGCGTTACTGCAAAAACCTGAAACCACATAATATAAACAACGTAAGCACGAAGCTTAGTGAGTTCCCCAATATACACCTTACGCACGTACGCCTTCCGGCCCGGACCTTTCGGTCCACGTGACATTGCCTTCCGGCCCGGACCTTTCGGTCCACATAACATTGCCTTCCGGCCCGGACCTTGCGGTCCACATAACATTGCCTTCCGGCCCGGACCTTGCGGTCCACATAACATTGCCTTCCGGCCCGGACCTTGCGGTCCACATAATATATATCGCCTTCCGGCCCATACACGTATATAGCACGCAATGCAATTACTCTAACACATAAAGCACATATATCATATATCAACCTATCTTCAGGCCCGAAACATACTTTAACACATAAAGCACATATACCACATATCATACCTGGCCTTTCCGTCACATAATAATCTGCCTTCCGGCCCATATATAAACATGTATATCGCGCGTAGCGGCTAACTTTCCATTTACAGCAAATAACATAACACATAACATACTTGACCTTCCGGTCACACAATCAAACCCTTCCGGGTACAGTATAGTGAGAAAACTCACTTCGCGGACGCTGGAAGATAACAACTCCTGAATCCCTTACACTTGATCCTCTGAGCTACAAGCTCCCTGTAACATCATATATCTCTTCATCAATACTTCTATCTTCCGTGATAACTGACCCCAAGAAATCACACCGGTCAACTCTGGTCAACGGCCATCTCGACTGGACTCGGCGAGTACCCTGGCGACTCGGCGAGTCTAGTAGTCCTCACAAATTCCTGAATGTTCCCTTTCTACTCGTCGAGTATCCCTCTTGAGTCGACGAGGTCCTCGTGGAAGAATCGCGGGGCCACCCCGACTCTACTCGTCGAGTCTGAAGAACAACTCGGCGAGTCCCAGTGAATCTTCAAGCTACTCGCCGAGTCTGCTCATCCGACTCGGCGAGTCCACGCCATGCAGTCGATCGAACTGCTTCCTGAGATACATATATTCCCGAATATACAAACATGGGACCTTCTGGACCTCTAAGGGTCCTAATACAAGGTTATAAACATTGGGTAACGACACAACAATCCATCTAATCTCCAAATGGGTTTCATAACCCTAATTCTATAAACACATCAATCACAGGAGAATATTAACCGAGATATTACCTGAATGATGCACCTTCCATGTCCCCAAACTTCAGGACTCGAACTCCCTGCAGTTCCTTTAGCTAAAACCCCTCTCCTCCTTGCACAACAATTGCTCCAAGGTCACCAATGGCCTTCAAGCTTGCTCTAGCCACCACAGCCGCCTGGGTTCCTCTAAATCGATCAAAAGACGTGAAGTGACGACATAATAACCCTCATATACGACCCAATACGAAACGGCTAGGGTTTCCGCTGAACAGCGTCGACTCGCCGAGTCCATGCCTGGACTCGTCGAGTTCAGTCGCGAACCCGCGACCAAATCTGCGACCCTACTCGGCGAGTCTGGCTCCAACTCGCCGAGTCTCCCCTTTTAAACACCCCCAAAATGCAATTTAACAATACTTGAGATTTTGGGCTGTTACAACTCACCCTCAACTCATGATCAATATCATTGATCATCTCCTTTATCCAACTCACCTTTCATCATACCCACTATTTCATCTACCCATGTTTTACCCAACATTTTTCGTAGATAAAAATACATATATAGTTTAAATTGTTTAAAAACATGTATAAATCATTCCTTCAGCACCCATCTCAAATAAACAAACAATATATATTCACACAACACGTATTTTATGTAAAATACTTCATATCTATGTGTAAGGTGAAAGTAACTACACACTCACTTGATTTGATGATAATCGGGCAGCAATTCGTTTCCTAAAACGATCGTTTCTAATAAAACCGAGAGTTTTATTGAGAAACCGGGCTCTGCAAAATTCGGGCTTCGAAACCGAAAAGATAAATTTTCCGGGCTTCTCGGGCACTTCGTGGAGTATTCCGGGCTTTACAATAGATACCGGGGCTTTGTGGGATGTTAAGATGAAGAAAATATGGGTTTAGGGGTTAAAATTGACAAATTTTGAAAGTTACCTGGGAGGTCTCGCACCCTTCTATTTATAGGGGTGAGGCTTCTAATCCAAGGGCTGAGAAGAGGTCACGCGTCGCACATCCAAGGGTTCGCAGGGAAGGCTCGCACGAGGGTAGCATGTGCGAAGGGCTCAGTGTGGACCTCTAATTAGACCGCAGTCTACTGGTCCACATGCGAGGTTCGAAGGCTAGGCGGTGCAAGGTTCGATCTGGATGCGAGCTTCGGATCGGGCCTCCCTTTGGTTGAATCAGAAGAGGACACGAGGCAGGCATTGCGAGGCTCGGACACGAGGAGTAGAACACGCGTCGGACCTCTACTGGACCGGACTTCGGATGCGAGGGCAGGCGACACGTCTCGCCTGGTGGCTTCGTGACTCAGCAGCTCGGATACGTGGCACAGGCGGAGCGAGGACACGTGGCAAGCATGCAGCGAGGGTGACGTGGCCGAAGCCACATGTGCAAATTTTCTCAGTTTTTGTGCAAAAATTTCTAAAATCTATAACATTCGCATACGAGCTCCGTTTTTGACGTTCTTTATATGCACGCGTAGCTAAAATTACGCTCTACAACTTCCATTTAGACTTCGTCGGCTAATTTTGAATTCAATTTTATATTATTATTTTTAACAGACCGGGACAGGAAATCCGTTAAAAATTCATAACTTCTTCATCCGACGTCTGTTTTCATCAGACTTTTTACCGTTGTGCTGCTAATGACGAGATCTTAACTTCCTCATACGAAGTCAGATTTGGGCGTTCTTTTTATCGAACATCTCGGTTTAACGAATACTACGACTTTGGTTTAGATCACTTAGGCTAAAAAGTAGTTTATCAAAAACTGACTTTTTACGACACTCGGCACTATGCCGGATTTGTCGCGAGACTTCGACATGTCATAACTTCTTCGTTATAACTCGGATTTCGGCATTCTTTATATCCCCTAAATCCTTGTTTCGAGCACTAAAACTTTATGTAAAGATACCAGGCTTATCTCAAACTTTAATTTTGATGCTTATTTTTATTCCTAATTAAATAAACCCTAAGAATTAAGCATAAAACACATAATTCACATAAAATTCACATAATCCCTTTTTTATATCTTCTAAATGAGTTACAAAGGTTAACCTAGGCCATTATGTCAATATTAATGCCTAGCCTAGAAACACGAGTGTTACAACTTATGACATTTCAGGGTCGGATTTGGGTACCGTTTGTGGGCGGTATGCATACTATTTTGATGGAAGAAGCGCATCGATAGAAATTCTCGATCCATCCCGAGGCTACTAAGATGTATTTGGACCTAAAGAAGGAGTATCGGTGGCACTGTATGAAGAGGGATGTCGCATGGTTCGTCGAGAGGTGCCTGACTTGTCGTCAGGTTAAGGCCGTGCACCAGCATCCCCATGGTAAGTTGCAGCCGCTGGAGATTCCCAAGTGGAAGTGGGAACAGATTACCATGGATTTTATTACCAAATTGCCAAGGACTGCGAGAGGGGTCGATTCAATTTGGGTGATTGTGGATAGATTGACGAAGAGCGCTTATTTTCTAGCTATTAGTGAGAGCTCTTCTGCGGAGAAGTTAGCAGAGTTATATGTGAGAGAGGTGGTATCGCGACACGAGGTTCCGATGTCGATCGTTTCAGACCGGGACGTACGATTTACTTCCAGGTTTTGGAAGAAGTTTCACGAGGAGTTGGGTACGAGGCTCCATTTCAGTACCGCATACCACCCGCAGACGGACGGACAGAGCTAGCGGATGATTCAGACGCTCGAGGATATGCTCCGAGCGTGTGTTTTGGATTTTGGAGGATGTTCGGACACCTACCTACCCTTAGCAGAGTTTTCGTACAACAACATCCATCATTCGAGCATTGGTATGCTACCCTTTGAGTTGTTGTATGGGAGGATGTGTCGCACCCCCATCTGCTGGGGAGAGGTGGGGCAACGGGTAATGGGTAGTACGGAGATTGTGCTTCAGACGACCGAGCATATACAGCAGGTCAGGCAGAGATTGTTGACCGCTCAGAGTCGCCAGAAGATTTATGCGAACAGGCGTCGGTCCGAGCTCGAGTTTCAGGTTGGTGACCTTCTGCTCTTAAAGGTATCTCCTTGGAAAGGAGTGATACAATTCAGGAAGAGGGGCAAGTTGGGACCTCGATATATTGGACCTTTCAGGGTAATCGCTAGGGTAGGCAAGGTAGCCTACCGGTTGGATCTACCTGCTGAGTTGGGTCAGATCCACGATACCTTTCGTCTGTCGTAGTTGAGGAAATGTATTGTCGACGAGTCGGCAGTGGTGCCATTAGATGATATTCAGGTGGATGCATGCCTGAACTATGTTGAGAGACCAGTGGCAATTAGGGATCGAAAGGTTAAGGTTTGAGGAACGAGGAAGTACCCTTGGTGCAAGTGCAGTGGCAACATCGGAAGGGGTCCAAGCTGACATGGGAGTCTGAGTCTGAAATGCGGGAGCAGTATCCAGAATTGTTTTCATTGTGAGACTTCGGGGACGAAGTCTGGTTCTAGTGGGGGAGAATTGTAACAGCCCGAAATCCAGGTACCTTTATTTGGCCCTTCATCTTTATTTTGTTGTCATTTAAGAGCTTTTATGTTGGGCGAGTATGCTGGGCGTACTCGCGCGCTCCATTTAAATGCATCCTCCCTTGAGTACGTTGAGCGTACCCAAGGTTACGCTGGGCGTAACTGGTCCAGACCCAAAACCCTAATTTTTGTGGTTGGCTATAAAAGGAATGAGATGGCTTGGTTGCTCAGCCGCCATCCCTCAGAAAGAAACCCTAAGAGAGTGTTCCTTCGTTCCTAGCTCATTTGTGACTGCTCTAAGCTTGGTGGTGTCATTTCAATGTAGCAAAGGAGAAGAGGAGTCCATTGTGGAGGCTAGAAGTTGGTGTTCAAGTGTAGATCTGAGTTTAGCAAAGGTTGGAGCTTCATTCTAAGGTAAAAAGTTCGGATCTTGACTTGTAGTTATTGTGGTATGCTTTATGGACCATTTTCTTGGGTTTTGGTCCCAAAGGTGGAGACTTTATGAGCAAGTAGTCTCCATTAGCTTAGATCCACCATATTTATGGTCCATTTGAGTTGTAGATACATAAAAATCTAATTTTGGACGTGAATGATTAGCCATGCAAGAGATCTAGATCTTTTGAGTTGAAATGGAAAGGTGTTAAGGACTGTAGGAGCCTTTACATCCATGTCAAGGTTTAAAGGTTTCGACTTTATGGGTAAGGAGGCTTAAAGGAAGCCGGATCTAGAAGTTGAAGAAGTGACTTAACCGATTAAGACCAGAAATGAAGGGTGGCTAGATCTGACTATTACGCTGGGCATAACTCCCAGTACGTGCAGCGTACTGGGTGGAGACCCAACTTTTGGGTTGGCGATGTACGCCCCGCGTACATTAGTCTGTACGCCTCGCGTACTGAAGATGTTGACTTTTGTTGAATTTTAGGATTTTGGTCAACATGTGGACTTTGAGTCAAGGAAGGGTAAAATGGTCTTTTACCCCTCTGAGAATGATAATAAGGGGTAAAGTCTAGTTGTGGAAGTCTATATTAATTAAAATGATATTCGTTATGATTAGGCGAGGTTGAGTCTTCGTTGGGATTTAGAGATAGCGAGCACGTGAGATTCTAGAGTTTCCACAAGGTGAGTTTTCTCACTATACTGTACCCAGAAGGGTTTTATTGTGTGACCGGAAGGTTGAATATGTTATGAGTTGTATGAATTATATATGATAAGTTAATCGTTTGTATGTGCTATGTATGCTATGCTTGATATGGGCCGGAAGGCGTTGTGATGTGGACCGTAAGGTTGATGCAGGTAGGACCGGAAGGTTTACCGAGTCGGGACAGAAGTCCCCTGAGATACATGGACCGGAAGGTCAGGGCCTGGAAGGGTGTATGTGCATAAGTAGTATTTTGGGGAACTCACTAAGCATTTATGCTTACAGTTGTTGTATTATGTGTTCCAGGTACTAGCGAGGACCGTGGGAAGGCGCCGGCGTGATTTGTACACACTGACGAAGGAACTGTTTTATGATCATGGGATGTATTTTGATACAGTGACATTTGTTACACATGTGATTTCGGAATATTAAATGATGGTTTATGTTGTTTTCAAAATGAAAAATTGTTTTGAAAATTTACGTTGTTACACACTAGTATGCACTAAACAAGTATTGAAGTACCTGATAAAGATCATCTTATAATTATCTAATTAGTACGTCTACTTAGTTATTTCTTATACTCCCTTTTCTCGTGTGGATATCATGGCTGGATTTCCATCCCCACGACGACCCGTACTACCCTAACCACGATAATACTGGATGGCTCGGAGAGGAGCCAGAGAATGATCACCGAATCCCTGTGGATGGTCACCAAGCTAAAGGCGTTGCTGATGGTTCTAACTCCAAACCTGAAGTGGAGAACCTACCCCCAATGGCTCTTGTACCGAATCCTAACCCTCATCCGACTTTTCAAGGCCTGACGCCTCCTTGGGTAGAGTACTTGGAAACCTGGAACGAAGAGCAAGACCAACCTATGCCATTTAATGGAGACCGAAGCTTCTACAACATAAGTGAAGGAAGCTCAACAGACAGAATTCTTCCAATTCTGGTCCATAGAGTTGCCCGAAATGAGATTCACGACAAAACAACTCTCCATCGTATCGCAGAGGTTGATGTAAATGCAAGAATGCATACAACCGACACCAATCGCCTTGAGCACACTCGTGAAAGATCTGAGAGAGATCATGAAACCCCACTACAAGCACTGGCTGAAACACGAGCCAAAGTCATAGAACTCCAAGATACACTAGAGGGTGTACAAAAGGAACATGCTTGATATGCAGCGACAACTGGCTGAACTGTGGGTACACAAGAGGGATGACCGCCACCAGCGGTAGATGCCTTACCTTCTTTCTCTGCTAAAAAGGAATCATTTTCCTATCTATGTCCTATGTGGTATTTTCTATGAAACTATCTTGGAGTGTAGGTACTTTTGGTTAGGCCTTTAGGCGGCTAAAACTATCCTACAACGGATATGATGTAAGACCCTCTACAAGATCAATTTTCCCTAATTTGTTACATCTTAAACATCAATGACATTTTCAGTCGGCTAAATTCTATGTCACTCCTTGTTCAAATACTTCCATCATGCTATCATAAGAGTGTATCAGAAACCCACTCTAGTCAAGTTGTTGGACTCGGGTATTTAGCTCCGGGATCGTTCCCAATTCTCTTTCCAAGGTTGGATCATGTTATTCACCAACCAATGGAACCCGGTTTGAACGAAAAATGTCATGAGACCATTCTACGAACTCACTTCTACTCCGTAATAGGATTGCATCATAGGGATGTAGGTCAAACCTTCGAGAACATACTTCTACTCTATAGGAGAATGGCCGATATACATCTAGGTTCAATGATGGCCTTTACTAGGAATTCTATTTCATTAAGAGGGATCAATAAGAATGTTATTATTATGATTTCCTCACTCATACATTCCATAGTTATATATAACAAAACCTAGTAGACAATAGAATGTGAGATTTCTAACTTAGTTTCTTTTCCTTGTTGGGATGTGAAACTAAAGTAGAATCACACATTTCACTATCCGCCCAGTCTTGGTTATATCATAATGTGTATAATTTAAGTTTTCATGTATAATAACTCATCTCTTAGTCAGACTCGAAATAATATAGAGTTAACCTTGGTCACTCACGAACTCCTTGTCTTTCGTGTTGCAGAATCATGTCATCATCCGGAAATAGTCAGACAATTAACGAAGCCCCTATTCTTCATATCGACGCCGCTACATTCCAAGCTGCAGTAACAGCTGTCGTGGCAGTTGTCCTTGTATACCTCAATGCTAGCAACGTAATCATGATTACCGAAGGAATTAAAATTTTTGATCGATGTATCAATCTAGGAAGCCAACAAAGGGCAACAGTCACAGACGTACAATGTTATAAAACCGAGAGGAGGAAACGAAATCGTCGAGCTCGAAAGGAGCGCCAACGATCCCAAAGACTTGCCATGCAACAGTAGCGAGTGGCAACTCCTGCCCCTTCAGCACCAACACGACCCATTCCTCAAGTCCCTGGCATCGGGACCAAACCTGCACACAAAGGTGGTGGTAAAACCGGACCCCATAAAAGGAAATTTTCTAAGTGGATGAACGAGGAGGGCACCCGTGTCCACGTAAATCTGACTAAACACCTCACTTCCACCACCAATGCCCGTACGAGCCAGATATGTTACCAATGTGGCGAGATAGGACACCTCAAAAAGGACTGTCCAATAATAAAGAACTTCGACACAGATGAGAAGATACTAAGGATCATTGCCGCAGGAGAAACTACTCCGGACCTCGTCAAAAATATCTAAGGAATTCGTTGTAACAGACTCATAAACTTCTTAAAACTAGTGCAACTAGAGTCTTATCTTTTGCGAGACCCCTTCAGTAAAGGGACCATCGCGCTGCGTATACTTGTCTTTTGTAGTATACCTAGTTCGCAACAATAGTCTTGTAGTAAATCTATAGTACTGTAACTCTGTTAAAAGTTGCACCATTGTGTTTTGTCTGTAACGCCTTTATGATCAAATCTAGTGCCTTTATTTCACGTGACTTCGATTTTTATCATACGACTGGAGTCCAACTGATCCTCACAATACAAGTTTTGTGCGTAAATCTCTTCCTCCGAAATCTTCTTTCTAGCGAAGCCGTCATTCCAGAACTCCAAAGTACTCATGCGTAGAGTACCTCTGGTTTCTGATCCTTTTCCGAAGAAATGTCAACAAACCTCCCCAAAGTACCACTCGGGCAGTACGTCAAGTTCAATCCAAATACCCGTACGGTTAATCTATCACTGAATAATGTATACACAAGGGTGGTATATGTAACGCCTGTGTTTCTGGGCTTGCCATTTTTCGCAATGTAATAGTCTAGGTTAACCTTTGTAACCCGTTTTAAAATAATAGAAGAGTATTATTTGAGTATTATGTGTTTTGTGCTTAATTGCTTAATTATGTGGTTTGATTAATTAAGAATAAAAATAAGCGTCAAAATTTAAGTATAAAATAAACTTGATATCTTTAGATAATGTTGTAGTAGTTGAAACAAGGTTTTCGAAGATATAAAGAATGCCAAAATCCGAGTTATAACGAAGAAGTTATGACCTGTCAAAGTTTCGCGACAAAACCGACAACGTTGAATGGCGTAAAAAGTGAAATTTACGTTAGAGCGATAATTAGCCTTAGTGATCTAAACGAGAATAGAAGATCTCGTTGTTAGTATCGAAGTGATAAAAAGTTAGGCGAGAACGGACGTCAAATGAAGAAGTTATGAATTTATAACGAAATTTTCTGTCCCGGCCTATTAAAAATAAATAATAAAAATAAAGCAAAATTAGCCGACGGAGTCTAAATGAAAGTTGTAGAGCATAGTCTCACCTTCGCGTGGATATAAAGAACGTCGAAAACGGAGTTTGTATGAAGAAGATATGAATTTTCGAAGTTTATTAAATAATTAATAATTAAATTTAATTATTAAACCTCGGTATTATCTGGATGCGAGTCACCAGACTCATCCGGAGTACGCCCCGCGTATGGAGAAGGATGTCGACACTCGCAATCGAGGACTTCGGATGACGCATGTGCTTACGAACTCGGAGCAGTACGCCCCGCGTACGACAAGGCCTCAGCCTCCTATAAATAGGATGCGAGGGCAGCTGGCTCTTTTACCACTTTCCTCCCTTCTCTCTCCCGTTTTACCTTGTTTTGCGTGCCAGAAATACCCCGAAGCCCCGGTAATATTCCCGAGTCCCGAAGCAAGTCCTGAGATCCCGAAGATCCTGAGAAGTGCGGTTTCCAAGCCGAAGCTCTACCTGCGAGAAGTTCGATTTTTGTAGAGATCTTCCACATCTGCTGAGGATTACTACTTCTATGAGTCGTAGTGCTGTCCGATCATCTTCTGATCAAGTTAGTGTGTGGTTACTTTCTTCTAACGCATAATTATGAAGTATTTTATACGAAATACATGTTATGTGTATATTTTGTTGTTATGTGTGTGAATGTATATTCACTGTCTTCTATCTTATAGATCTGATTATTTCTCTATGAAATACATGTTATGTGGGTGTGTCTCATCTGTTATATGGAAAATGTATTGATTGAGCATGCTATACAGGTTTTGAAACTATGTATAAAAATGTATGTATTATCTACTAATATGTTGGGTAGAACATGGGTAGATAGTTGGTGTGTAATAAACAGATGAGAGGCCTCGATGTTGTTTTGATCCAGTCATCTAGCGGAATTTAGATGACAACCACATACTTTTCTAGACAGTCCCATGGAACGCTAGCAGGCTCATAACCTGTAGGTGTTAATGAACTTGGGTGTTCATTCGCTGTATTCCATCCCCCTCATGGCTGCCTTATTTGACTTATATTGCTAAGGAACCCCTGAAGCATGTGTTGTCACCCCGATGAAATATTCTTAGACTAGGTCCCTTGTGATAGTTATTTTAGGGACATAAAGTGAGAATAACGGGAATGGGTAATTGGGTTATTGTTGTTTGATGAAAATTAATTTAATTATTTATTGTGGGTTGAAAACCCTATATGCTCACCAGGCTCCCAAGCCTGACCCACTCAGTTTTATTTGTATTATAGGAAGTGGCATGAGGGCGTAAGATGGATGAACCATCAAGTTGTTTTGTTTACAAGTCTGTATATGTATATATTTGTTGAATGACTTGTAATGTTATCGTTTATGCTTATTGGTCTGTATCGGAACATGACAACTCGAGTTTTGATTATATAATAAAAATACATTTCTTTTATGAAATGCTTTGGTAAACATTGTTTTATCATGTTTTGTTTTTGCGAACAAATTCCGCAACTCTTTCAAATCAAAAGGATTTACTCTGAAATTATTTTAAAAGCATAAATGAAAATCGGTCTTTTCTGGCCGAGATTTTGGGGATGTCACAGTTGGTATCAGAGCATTAGTTTAAGCGAACTAGGAATTTGTAGGATTTCTAGACTTAAACTTAGAATGCTAAGTGGAATTTTGAGATGTGTGACTGTTATATTTTAGACACGAGCACTAGTTTATTTTAGGAAAGTTGCCTAAAATGCTTTATGTGCTAAATGTTATATGTTGCCATATATGATATTATTTGTTCGGATCTATGGTCTGTTGCCGACCGGATCTAGAAACTTTATGTGTGTAGGATTCTAAGCATACGTCTACGATATTAGAACTAGCATATAAACGTTTCAGAGTGATAAGGATGATTTGAATATCTATCGTGAATGACGATCTAATTTCACTTTATTTGGTGTGTAGATCAAAAATGGTGAGAACAAGAAGTGGAGTTGGAAATGCTGATGAAAACAGGAATCAACCACCAGTGATTGAACAAATACCTGTCGTAGCAGCAACACCTGAGCCAATAACCATGGCTGGTGTGCAAATGATGATTCAAACAATGTTGGATCATCAGATGGACGAAACTAGACGGTTGCTTCAACATAATCGTGAAGAACTGTCAATTCGTGTGGAAGAGCCTGAATTAAATGAAGGGCACTCGGAAGGTGGAAACTTCAGTGCGTCAGTTGGTCAAGCCAACCCACGGATAGTTAGGCGAGACAACCATGATGGAAGGAATGATGGAATGGGATGCAAGTACAAGGACTTTCTAACTTGCAAACCATCGACCTTCAATGGAAAGGAGGATCCGATAGGAGTGATGGATTGGATCTCTGAAATGGAGTTAGCCTGCATGACTTGTGGCTGCAGAGGCAAGTTGCAGACTATCTATGCAGTACGTTAGTTCCGAGGTGGAGCCGTTCGTTGGTGGAACACTCTAGGGAAGACTTTAAGCCCAAATGAGCCACTGCAATTGTCATGGGTAGAGTTCTTGGTGCATTTCAAGCACAAGTTCTGCTCGGCTCAAAATCTATTAGAACTAGAGAACAAGTTTCTGACATTGACGAAAGGCAGCATGTCAGTTGATGAATACACCAATAACTTCACCGATAAGATGGAATTTGCCTTACGTATCGTTCCAGATGAGCTGACAAAGGTGGACCGGTATGCGAAGGGACTCCCATGGGAGTACGAGGTGCCAGTACGTCAGGCACATACTCTAGAGGCAGCTATCTGGGCTACCAAGTCTGTTGAGAACATGATTAAGGGGAGAACCACCAACAAGGTTGAGGTTGGTGAGAAGAGAAAGTTTGAGGGAACATCTAGTTCCAGTAAGAAAAACAAATTTTCGAAATATGATTCGAAAAAGTTTGGTGGAGGAAAAGGAGGCGAAGCGAAGTGGTGTGATAAGTGTAAGAAAAAGCACTTTGGGAAAGTGTAGCGAGGATGTAACCTGCTACAAGTGTGGAAAGGTTGGAAATTTTGTCAATGAACGTCCGAACAACAAAAGGATGTGTTTTGGTTGTAATGAAGAGGGGCACATTTTGAAATACTGTCCGAAGAAGAAGGAGGCGGCTAAGCCCAACATTCCACCAAAGCCAAAGGCGAGAGCATTCCAGATGACACTAGAAGCTGCTAAAGATGAAGCTGATGTCGTTTCAGGTACCTTTCTCGTAAACACATTGCTTGCGCAAATTTTATTTGATTCTGGAGCCAACTACTCCTTTATATCGCATGAATTTGGTAGAAAACTAGCTTTGCCTATTGATAGACTAGATAATGCTTTATTAGTCGAAGTTGCTAGTGGCAAGTTTGTACCTGTTAGCCATCGTATGAAAAACATCTTAATCGACCTTAATGGGAATAAGTTTCACGAGGAATTATTACCTATCGAACTTAATGGTTTCGACATCGTGTTGGGAATGGATTGGCTTAGCGCCAATGATGCCGAAATTTTATGCAAGAAGAAGATAGTTAAAGTAAACCCGCCTGGAAAAGATTCGTTTATGGTGTATGGGGACAAACGCCGAGTGAATTCTGGAATCATTTCCCTAATGAAAGCCAGAAAGTGTTTGACCAAGGGATGTACATCATATTTAGCATTCGTGATCGATGCTAAGAAGGAAAAGAAGGTGATGCAGAGTATTCCTGTGGTGTGTGATTATCCGGAAGTATTTCCAGAAGATCTTCCTGGATTACCACCTGATAGACAAGTGGAGTTACGTATTGACTTGTTACCAGGAACAACGCCAATTGCAAAAGCACCTTATCGATTAGCACCGGCGGAGATGAAGGAATTGATGATGCAACTTCATGAGTTGTTGGACAAAGGTTTCATTAGACCTAGTTCATCACCCTGGGGAGCTACAATCTTATTCGTGAAGAAGAAAGATGCAAGTATGAGAATGTGCATTGATTACAGAGAGCTGAACAAGGCAACAATAAATAATAGATATCCGTTGCCAAGGATTAATGACCTGTTTGATCAATTGCAAGGTTTGAGCTATTTCTTGAAGATCGATCTAAAGTCAGAATATCATCAGCTAAAAGTAAGAGAGCAGGATATAGAGAAGACTGCATTCAGAACATGATATGGAAACTACGAGTTTTTGGTTATGTCGTTTGGACTAACCAATGGTCCAGCAGCATTCATGGATTTAATGAACAGAGTTTGTAATCCGTTCCTTGATAAATCTATGATAGTGTTCATAGACGACATTCTGATTTACTCAAAAAGCCAGGAGGAACATGGCAGACACTTGCGAGAAGTGTTAGAAGTCTTGAGGAAGGAGAAGCTGTATGCTAAGTTCTCCAAATGTGATTTTTGGATTCGTGAAGTCCAATTCTTGGGTCACATGGTCAACCAAGAAGGGATAATGGTTGATCCAGCAAAGATTGAAGCTGTAATGAAGTGGGAACAACCGAAAAGTCCCACGGAGATCCGAAGCTTTTTGGGATTAGTCGGATATTACCGAAGGTTTATCCAAGGATTTTCTTCGATCGCTACTCTGTTGACAGCTTTGACCCATAAAGGAGCTACTTATGCTTGGAATTATAAGCACAAAGAAGTATTCGAGAAGCTAAAGAAGAAGCTATGTGAGGCACCGATACTTTCTCTACCCGATGGAGTCGAAGACTTCGCTGTTTTTAGCGATGCGTCTGGTGTTGGATTGGGTTGTGTTTTAACCCAAAGAGAAAAGGTGATAGCATATGCGTCCCGACAGCTGAAGGAGCATGAAAAGAATTACCCGACTCATGATTTGGAGTTGGCAGCGGTAGTTTTCGCTCTGAAGATATGGAGGCATTACCTCTATGGCGCGAAGTGCAAACCTTTCACTGATCATAAGAGTCTCCAATATCTCTTTAATCAGAAGGAATTGAATATGAGGCAACGACGCTGGCTGGAATTACTCAAGGACTATGACTGTGAGATACTTTACCATCCCGGTAAAGCTAATGTTGTTGCTGATGCTCTCAGTCGGAAAGTCAATGTTGAAAGGAAAAGGCCAAGAGCGTTGAGAATTGAAGTTGTCTCGACCATTGTAGAAAGTATAAAGAAAGCTCAAGAGGAAGCTTCTGAGAAGAATGACCGAAAGGGGGAACGTTTGGGCAAAACGTTGGTGTTCGGTGTAAACAGTCACGGACTGAAGGTGTTCCAAGATTGGATTTGGATACCTAAGACAGGAGGAATCAGAGATCTTCTGATGGAAGAAGCTCACAAAACTATGTACCCTATTCATCCCGGTAGCACAAAAATGTATAGGGACCTAAAACCCTACTACTAGTGGCCGACGATGAAGCTTGATGTTGCAAAGTATGTGGCCGAGTGTGTGACTTGTGCGAGAGTCAAGACACAACACCAGAAACCGTATGGGAGTTTAGAACCTTTACCTGTGCCTATGGGTAAGTGGGAAGACACTGGTATGGATTTTGTCACTAAACTGCCCAGAACAAAGAATGGTCACGACATGATTTGGGTGTTCATCAATCGATTTACTAAGAGTGGTCATTTCATAGCAGCCAGGGAGAAATGGTGTAACAACCCGAAGTTTTCCATTATTGAAAACTTGTTCTACCCGTGAGATTTCGCCGTTAGTCGATTCGTTTCGTTCTCGCTTTGGGTTAATTAATTAAATTTATACGTTTATTATAATTTAATGAGTGTTCAAATCCCTTAGGAACTCATGAAATTAACCCAAAAGTGTTTACTTCAAAAAGTTAGAAACATTCCCGCCGGGTGACGGTAACTTAATCGAGTGCGACCAAAAGCCCCGTTTAACGCCGGTATCGGGTAGAATTCCACCATGTCCAAGTTTTGGGAACTATATAAACGTGTTAAACCTTTCATTTGAAGCTTTTTCCTTCTCTCTCTACTCTCTCTCTAACCTCTCTCCTAAAATCCAAGATTAAGGGTCCAAAACTCAATTTTAAGGTCTCAAATCCTTAAGGTAACTTCCTAACGTAATTGTATAGCTTATTTGACTTCCAAATTCGAGACTTAATCATGAAATAGGACACTAAATATGAGTTTACAGCCCAGGAAGGTGCCTAGGCCGTAATGTCACACCCCCGAACCAGACGGCGGAAACGTCCGGGGGCTTGCCGTGACTCAATTGAATACCATAGCATTGAATATATATGAAACATAACAACATTCGTCACCATTCATCAACATAGTACAACCAGTAGTGTTTACATATCATACATTGTTTAAACATTACATTTCCCAAAAATTAATTTGTTCAATCCATACAAAAATAAACTGCAACCGTCACTGAATATGATTTCCCTTGATTCACTGGTTCCCTGAGAATACAAGTATTTTGAAAAACGTCAACATATGAAATGTTGGTGAGTTCATAAGTAGTGTTTGAAATCGAATGTTTGTATTGTTTGAAAAACCACCAGAAAATCCGATATTTTCTGAAAAGATAAGCTTTTGAAGACATTTGTGAAGATCCATAGGTATGCTTGTTTGTTTCTATACTTGTAAAAAAAATGTTCATTGAAAATGTATGCATTTCAAATTTGTAAGTATTGAAAACCCTAGGAAAACCCGATGTTCTCCTAGTTCCTTGAATTACGTGATGTTACATTGAAACCATTGCATAGCGTATAGTGTCAGTCCCAGGCGACGTTGGAAGGTTCTCGAGCAGGATTATTTACTACAAACCCGCGTTACACAAACGCCCAGTTTATAGTTATACTAACGACTCCGAAGGCGTCGTCAGTACTAATCGCGTTATCCAATCGCCCTGACTAGGTGTAGTCCCACATCCGAAGAGAAAGAGGTCACGAAGACCCCGGTAACTCCATTAGCCGGTTGGGGATAAAATGTACGAGGGGTCCCCGACCCGCCTCGCATGAAATGTAGACTTTACTAGCAATACCCAAGGACCCTTGGGGACCGGTGGTATACAAGCCATTGTAAGTCCATTTACGTTGTGTCGGATCGGTAAAACCCGACACACCGTAAAAAAAAATGTCTTCGGGCCTTAAGATCAGGTCATTGGGCTAGCTAGGCTCAACGAACAAGATTTTACACTTGTGGGGCCCAAAGATGGTGCGTAGACGTCTGTGCACACTCGTATGTATATGTATAACCAAACGTTACTTGTATGAATCGCAGTGTCGTAGTGTTAGTAGTTGTAGAATTCTATTGGCTCGAGACCGAGCCAATTCGTTTAACAACGATTTTTTTGGTATTGTAATGTATTGTATTTCGTCGATATCCGCGGTGCCATTATTTGATCAAATTGTGTATATTGAACTAGCCTTGAAATATTCCTGTTTTCAGCCCCTCATTATTTGTAAAATTTACATTTTCAACCCTTTTTATTAAATACTTCCCGGTTTGGTCCTTAAACTATTTTTCTTGACATTTTAACACCAAAAATTATTGAAATTAATATTTTTCAACATATTTTTCATAAAAACAGTTTAAGTCCTTGAAAATGCAGTTTTCTCGGTTTTAATCCCTTCTTTTCGCAACTTTGACAATTTTGGCCCAAATTGGAAAATTTTTGCAACTTTGGTCCTTTTTAAATTTAAAAAGCATTTTAAACCTTTGAAAAGGATTTGGAACACTTATAGTCCACTGTTTTACAGAAAGTTACAGTTTTGGCCCTCCAAAACAGAAAAATTCGCATAATGGGCCTTATTGGGCCGAAATTTTCATTTTTAGCCCATTAAGCTTGGAATTTATGATTTTAATCCCCTAAATGAGTATATTTCCAGAAATTTATTTATGGAAACTGTTTTGGCACACTTCATCCATCAGAATCTGTGAAATGTCAATTTGGGCCCTTATTTTTGCATTTTTCACATTTTAGGCCCAAAATTTGTGTTTTTAACCCAAAGAAAATTATTACTAAACCACTTAGCCATTTTTCTTGAAGCACTTTGTGTTTAGAAATATATTTGAAGCTAAAATCATTTAACACAAGATATATCTCGGTTTTGATGGGTTTTAAGGCTAGATCCAACATAAAAACACATAAAAGCATACATATAAGCATGGAAATCATACAAGGCATACAAAACACATATAGATCTACACTTTCACTTGTATTCCCCCCCCCCCCCCACAAAACTCATAAAAACAGAAAATAGGGGGTATGAAGCTCACCTTGGGGTGTTGATTCGGTTTTTGAAGAAAGATTGGAAGAAATGAAGTGATTTTTGGCCTTTGCACTCCTTGATGAACTTTTCGAGATTATGGGGGTTTCTAGAGTGCAAGATCATGATTTTTGCATGGATTAGGAAGATATGTTTGGTAAATAAGGAATACAAATCATAGATCCAAGCAAAACTTTACCTTAGATGTTGATTTTTGTGGAAGAACCTTCTTGAATGCTTCCTAATTTTCGAGATTTTGGATGGAGGGGGGAGAGATGTTCTTGAGTGATCTAGAGAGTGTTTGAGAGATTTTTGGTGGGTGTATGTGTGTATGGCCGAGAGTGAGAGAGGAGAGAAGGGAGAAGTGATTTTGAAGTGATGTGCATGGAGGAATGGGAAATATTGCATGGATATCCTTTGGATAATAATGAGGTGTCACTTGAAAGTCAACTCTTTCTTGTGTTTGGGCCTTGGGCCGAGATTTTAGAGAGGGAAAAGAAAAATTTGGGCTTTTTCCCTTAAGCCCAAAATTAGAGTTAATTTTGGGTGCTTATTAGCCTTATAAAATAAAATTGTGATTTTTATGCTTTAATAAGCTAGGTTAGGTTAAATTATGGATCAAAGCTTGTGATTTATTCCATTCTAGGCCCAATATGACCCAAGATATTGAAATAAATAAGTGTGGGTCCAATTAGAGCTCAATTAGGGTTCTAAGCCCATGATAGTCCAATTGGAAGCTTATTGGTCCATTGGGATCCAATAAGGAAGTTCTAGTCTAAAATAGACTTAACAAGAGCTTCTAGGGTCTCCAATTGTTTGATGACTATTTGTGGTAGTAGCATGTTGTATTTGATTGAAGTTTTTGATTCACATTAACTTGAATATATAGATTACATGACTCAAAATTTAGAGTTGTGACATCATCCCCCCGTTAGAGGGAATTTCGTCCCGAAATTCTGTTTGAAAGCTAGATTTGAGAATGCTAGAATAGGTGAGGGTACTTTTGCTTCATTTGATCTTCGCGTTCCCACGTGAATTCTGGCCCACGCTTTGCGTTCCACCGTACCTTCACGATCGGGATGCGACTCTGCTTAGTACGCTTCACCTCCCTGTCCATAATTTCGATTGGTTCTTCGACGAACAGGAGATTCTCATTGATTTCGATTTCGTCAAGAGGGATGACAAGGGTTTCATCTGATAGGCACTTTTTCAGATTAGAAACATGAAACACGGGGTGTACACCGTTTAGCTCTGCGGGTAGTTGTAGTCTGTATGCTACTGGACCTATTCGGGCGACGATTTCGAAAGGTCCAATGTATCGCGGGTTCAGCTTTCCCCGTTTTCCGAAACGTATAACCCCTTTCCAGGGTGAGACCTTCAACATTACTCGATCACCGACCTGGAATTCTAAGGGCTTACGCCGTTTATCAGCGTAGCTCTTTTGCCGGTCACGCGATGCCTGTAGTCGAGCTTTGATCTGGACAATCTTTTCTGTGGTCTCGCGAATGATTTCCGGTCCCGTTAATGCTCTGTTTGACGTATGTGTTCTTGCTAGCTGGGTGTCTCCTACTTCAGCCCAACATAACGGTGATCTACATTTACGCCCGTACAGTGCTTCGAAAGGGGCCACCTTAATGCTCGAATGATAACTATTGTTATATGAAAACTCGATCAACGGTAGGTGGGTATCCCAAGACTTTCCGAAGTCTATCACACATGCGCGAAGCATGTCTTCAAGCGTCTGAATGGTTCGTTCGCTTTGACCGTCCGTTTGTGGGTGATACGCGGTGCTCATATCAAGATGAGTTCCCATTGCCTTGTGGAGCGACTGCCAAAAGCGTGACGTGAACCTACTGTCCCTATCCGAGATGATAGATTTTGGCACTCCATGAAGTCTTACAATCTCTCGTAGGTACAAACGCGTCAGCCTCTCCATCTTGTAGGACTCTTTGATCGGCAGGAAATGGGCAGATTTCGTCAGTCGGTCGATTATTACCCATATGGTGTCCAAACCGTCCGACGTCTTGGGCAGCTTGGTCATGAAGTCCATAGAAATCCCCTCCCATTTCCACTCAGGGATTGCCGGTTGCTGTAACAATCCGGAAGGTTTCTGGTATTCCACTTTTACTTTGGCACACGTAAGGCACTTACTAACATAAGTTGCGATTTCCGCCTTCATGTTAGGCCACCAATAGTGCTGCTTAATGTCCAAATACATCTTGTCTGAACCAGGATGAATGGAGTATCGTGTCTTGTGGGCTTCCTTCATAACGATCTCCCTGAATCCTCCGATTTTTGGAACCCAAATACGGTTCATGAAGTAGTATACCCCATTCTCTTTGACTTCCAGGTTCTTCTCCATACCGCGTAATGCCTCGCTAGTTCTATTTTCCGCTTTCATAGCCTCTGCCTGGACTGATGCAATTTGAGCGGTCAGATGAGACTGAATGGTTATCGAGTGCGTTTTCGTACGGCGATTTGTGTACTCCTTCCGACTTAATGCGTCAGCTACCACGTTGGCCTTGCCTGGATGGTACTTGATCTCGCATTCGTAGTCGTTTAACAACTCCACCCATCTTCGTTGTCTCATGTTCAGCTCCTTCTGATTCAAGATATGCTTGAGGCTTTTGTGGTCTGTGAAGATGGTGCACTTTGTACCGTACAGGTAGTGCCTCCAAATTTTTAGGGCGAAGACCACAGCTCCCAGTTCTAGGTCATGGGTTGTGTAATTTACTTCGTGCGTCTTTAGTTGACGGGACGCATATGCTATCACTCTTCCACGTTGCATGAGAACGCAACCTAAGCCTTGATTTGACGCGTCACAGTAAACTACAAAATCTTCCGTTCCTTCGAGTAGAGATAGTACAGGAGCGCTACAAAGAGCTTGCTTCAAGGCTCGAAACGAAAACTCTTGTCGGTCTGTCCACTTGAATGGCACACTCTTTTGCGTAAGCAAGGTAAGTGGCTTGGCGATTTTAGAGAAGTTTTGGATGAATCTCCTATAGTAGCCTGCTAGGCCTAAGAACTGACGAATCTCTGTGGGCGTAGTCGGAGTTGCCCATCCTTCCACAGCTTTGACCTTAGAGGGATCCACATGAATTCCATCTTGACTAACTACGTGACCTAGAAAATTCACGCTCCGTAGCCAAAACTCACACTTCGAGAGTTTGGCGTAAAGCCTTTCCGATCGCAGCGTTTCTAGGACTTGTCGGAGATGTTGGCCATGCTCCTCTTTGCTTCGAGAATAGACGAGGATGTCATTGATAAACACAATGACGAAGTTGTCCAAGAACGGTCGACAGATTCGGTTCATTAGGTCCATAAATGCGGCGGGTGCATTTGTTAGACCGAAGGGCATTACGACGAATTCATAATGTCCATAGCGGGTTCGGAAAGCGGTTTTAGGAATATCTTCTTCTCGGACCTTGAGTTGATGGTATCCGGACCGTAGATCTATTTTAGAAAAATAGCTAGCTCCTTGGAGCTGGTCGAATAGATCATCGATTCGTGGGAGTGGGTAGCGGTTTTTAACAGTGAGTTTATTCAACTCTCTGTAATCGATGCACATTCTGACAGCATAACGGCTCCATGAGTAGTGTAGTCACTTAAACATAGAGTCGGAGTACATAACATAGTTCCTAATAACCTACTATGATAAGTCTATTCCTAACCGTGATGAGCTGCGTCAGGAGGTGGTGCCGAAGTCATATGCCGAAATGTTGTGCCAGTAGCTGCGCCATCTCTGCCATGTCTCCTATAACCTCATCCCTCTCATGCTCTGCTTGCACTGCCCGAGCCTCCATCGCATACAGCTGTTGTCGCAGTGCGGCGATCTCATCTTCGAGGGAACGGTTCTCTCTTGGGGTGTTCGCTGGTGGAGCAGGGTGATCTGGTTGTGCCTCGTCCTCGCATGGCGGGATGGGGTCCTGGTCCCCAACCCGGCCGTCTTCGTCGTCATCGTCGAGCTCTCCAATTTCGTAGTCAGTGTCTACGTATTCGTCGGGTCCGACATCGTGTGCTTCGTCTGGATTCTCTCCTGGTTCATCCACAAGCATCCCGTGAGCTACTAAGGCCTGATGAAACTGAATACCCTGCTGCTCCTCCTCGGGCTCCTCCTCCTCCTCTAGCCACCCATTGTTTCCCTGATTAGGGAAGTAGGGGTCTCTCGGGTGATGAAAGCCAGCCATGCTGTCTGCGCGAGTACGTAAATATGCTACATTATCCTAGGATGCTATATCTATCATACATACTAAGCAACATTCTCTTTTTGGGTGATAAAAGGTATAGTGTTAGATGCCCTGGCTATCCCGATCTCATCAAGACGTGTGTTAGTTTTACCTTGGAGAGAATGTAGTTGATCAGGCTACGTTCACTCCTTGGTATCACTAAGAACAGTCCCGAATTAATCGAGATACCAGTGTTATTGTGTTTGATTCAGCGTTGGATCGTTATTCCTAATGCAAGCAAGTGTGTTTTATTTACTTGTTCTGTTCAGAGTTATGTTAGTCCCTCTTTTTGGTTTATAGTTGCATATCAATGTATGGCTCGACATGCTAGTTCACTATAAACAAAGCTCTGATACCAACCTGTCACACCCCCGAACCAGACGGCGGAAACGTCCGGGGGCTTGCCGTGACTCAATTGAATACCATAACATTGAATATATATGAAACATAACAACATTCGTCACCATTCATCAACATAGTACAACCAGTAGTGTTTACATATCATACATTGTTTAAACATTACATTTCCCAAAAATTAATTTGTTCAATCCATACAAAAATAAACTGCAACCGTCACTGAATATGATTTCCCTTGATTCACTGGTTCCCTGAGAATACAAGTATTTTGAAAAACGTCAACATATGAAATGTTGGTGAGTTCATAAGTAGTGTTTGAAATCGAATGTTTGTATTGTTTGAAAAACCACCAGAAAATCCGATATTTTCTGAAAAGATAAGCTTTTGAAGACATTTGTGAAGATCCATAGGTATGCTTGTTTGTTTCTATACTTGTAAAAAAAATGTTCATTGAAAATGTATGCATTTCAAATTTGTAAGTATTGAAAACCCTAGGAAAACCCGATGTTCTCCTAGTTCCTTGAATTACGTGATGTTACATTGAAACCATTGCATAGCGTATAGTGTCAGTCCCAGGCGACGTTGGAAGGTTCTCGAGCAGGATTATTTACTACAAACCCGCGTTACACAAACGCCCAATTTATAGTTATACTAACGACTCCGAAGGCGTCGTCAGTACTAATCGCGTTATCCAATCGCCCTGACTAGGTGTAGTCCCACATCCGAAGAGAAAGAGGTCACGAAGACCCCGGTAACTCCATTAGCCGGTTGGGGATAAAATGTACGAGGGGTCCCCGACCCGCCTCGCATGAAATGTAGACTTTACTAGCAATACCCAAGGACCCTTGGGGACCGGTGGTATACAAGCCATTGTAAGTCCATTTACGTTGTGTCGGATCGGTAAAACCCGACACACCGTAAAAAAAAATGTCTTCGGGCCTTAAGATCAGGTCATTGGGCTAGCTAGGCTCAACGAACAAGATTTTACACTTGTGGGGCCCAAAGATGGTGCGTAGACGTCTGTGCACACTCGTATGTATATGTATAACCAAACGTTACTTGTATGAATCGCAGTGTCGTAGTGTTAGTAGTTGTAGAATTCTATTGGCTCGAGACCGAGCCAATTCGTTTAACAACGATTTTTTTGGTATTGTAATGTATTGTATTTCGTCGATATCCGCGGTGCCATTATTTGATCAAATTGTGTATATTGAACTAGCCTTGAAATATTCCTGTTTTCAGCCCCTCATTATTTGTAAAATTTACATTTTCAACCCTTTTTATTAAATACTTCCCGGTTTGGTCCTTAAACTATTTTTCTTGACATTTTAACACCAAAAATTATTGAAATTAATATTTTTCAACATATTTTTCATAAAAACAGTTTAAGTCCTTGAAAATGCAGTTTTCTCGGTTTTAATCCCTTCTTTTCGCAACTTTGACAATTTTGGCCCAAATTGGAAAATTTTTGCAACTTTGGTCCTTTTTAAATTTAAAAAGCATTTTAAACCTTTGAAAAGGATTTGGAACACTTATAGTCCACTGTTTTACAGAAAGTTACAGTTTTGGCCCTCCAAAACAGAAAAATTCGCATAATGGGCCTTATTGGGCCGAAATTTTCATTTTTAGCCCATTAAGCTTGGAATTTATGATTTTAATCCCCTAAATGAGTATATTTCCAGAAATTTATTTATGGAAACTGTTTTGGCACACTTCATCCATCAGAATCTGTGAAATGTCAATTTGGGCCCTTATTTTTTGCATTTTTCACATTTTAGGCCCAAAATTTGTGTTTTTAACCCAAAGAAAATTATTACTAAACCACTTAGCCATTTTTCTTGAAGCACTTTGTGTTTAGAAATATATTTGAAGCTAAAATCATTTAACACAAGATATATCTCGGTTTTGATGGGTTTTAAGGCTAGATCCAACATAAAAACACATAAAAGCATACATATAAGCATGGAAATCATACAAGGCATACAAAACACATATAGATCTACACTTTCACTTGTATTCCCCCCCCCCCACAAAACTCATAAAAACAGAAAATAGGGGGTATGAAGCTCACCTTGGGGTGTTGATTCGGTTTTTGAAGAAAGATTGGAAGAAATGAAGTGATTTTTGGCCTTTGCACTCCTTGATGAACTTTTCGAGATTATGGGGGTTTCTAGAGTGTAAGATCATGATTTTTGCATGGATTAGGAAGATATGTTTGGTAAATAAGGAATACAAATCATAGATCCAAGCAAAACTTTACCTTAGATGTTGATTTTTGTGGAAGAACCTTCTTGAATGCTTCCTAATTTTCGAGATTTTGGATGGAGGGGGGAGAGATGTTCTTGAGTGATCTAGAGAGTGTTTGAGAGATTTTTGGTGGGTGTATGTGTGTATGGCCGAGAGTGAGAGAGGAGAGAAGGGAGAAGTGATTTTGAAGTGATGTGCATGGAGGAATGGGAAATATTGCATGGATATCCTTTGGATAATAATGAGGTGTCACTTGAAAGTCAACTCTTTCTTGTGTTTGGGCCTTGGGCTGAGATTTTAGAGAGGGAAAAGAAAAATTTGGGCTTTTTCCCTTAAGCCCAAAATTAGAGTTAGTTTTGGGTGCTTATTAGCCTTATAAAATAAAATTGTGATTTTTATGCTTTAATAAGCTAGGTTAGGTTAAATTATGGATCAAAGCTTGTGATTTATTCCATTCTAGGCCCAATATGACCCAAGATATTGAAATAAATAAGTGTGGGTCCAATTAGAGCCCAATTAGGGTTCTAAGCCCATGATAGTCCAATTGGAAGCTTATTGGTCCATTGGGATCCAATAAGGAAGTTCTAGTCTAAAATAGACTTAACAAGAGCTTCTAGGGTCTCCAATTGTTTGATGACTATTTGTGGTAGTAGCATGTTGTATTTGATTGAAGTTTTTGATTCACATTAACTTGAATATATAGATTACATGGCTCAAAATTTACAGTTGTGACACGTAAACACCAAGTTTGAAGGGTTTTGAGCCCTTAAACCCCTCCTTGACAATTTTGGGACCTAGATATGGCTAAATGACTTCAAGATATGGACTTTAAACATTTAAAACATGGATTTTTTGAAGTTTGAAGGAGTTTACGGCCAAGGCATGTGCTTGGGCCGTAAACTCATATAAATAGGGTTTTCTTGACCTTAAACCCTTCCAAATCACAAACAAGGCTTATATATGAATTATAGAATATTGGTATTAACATTTGGACACTTGAAACATCATTTTTGAAGGGTTTGTGTGAGTTTACGGCCAAGGCATATGCTTGGGCCGTAAAATCCTTAAAAATGAGTACAAATTCAATTCTAAGGTGTTAGAAAGCCATCCAACACCACCAAAAGCCTTGGAATAAATCATAGGACCAACCAAAAATAGTTTAAGGACCTTAAACACATCAAAACCCCACATTTGAGAGTTTACAACCATAGAACATGTCTCATGGCTGTAAACTCATAAAAGGGTGTCAATTGGTGCCCCAAACTCACCGGACTTCATCACAACCTCCCAAATCTTCAAGATGATGTACGAGATGGGATATACAGATGTTCTAACATCTGTTGGCAAAGTCAAGAAATCAAGTCTTCCGTCTCAATGGAATGGATTGCTTACCCTTCTAATTAAGGGTTTAGCGGAGAGATGTGGTGGTTCCGACACCACTAGCAAAGGATTTCTCACGATGCTGTATGGGCTTTACAACGGGATCAATCTCGACTATGGGTCGATTCTCTGGTCTCAAGTGGTTCAGAGTCTTAACTCATCTGCTAGGCACACAGAGATTTCTTGCGCCAGATTTTGGACCCTCATCACCCGGAGAGCCATTGATTCTCTTGACATCCCTGTCATGAAGGATGTTCTTATGGCTTCAATTGCCACATACCACACCAAGAAAATCATTCTCTCAGATCCAAGTAAGTTCCTCCACTATGGACTAATCCCTGAGTCCATGTACAGGTGTGTCTCGCCCCACAACAAGATTATGGCGGACTACAGCTCCAGAACCCCCCTGCCTCCTAGGGTTCTGTCCGAGGAACAACGTGCAGCTCTTGAGGCTCTGGATCAGCCTGCTAACCAGGGCAAAAGAGCGAGCAAAAAGAAGAAGGCTGAGATGAAGGAACCCGCACCCAAAACGGAGAAAAAGAGAAGGTCCTCCAAACGCAAATCCGAGGCAGAGGCACCTTCTCAGCCGAGATCGAAAAAGGTCAAGAAGATGGCTAAAAGAGCCAAAGGATCTCCTTCTGAACCAAAACAGAATGCACCATCCGAAACAGAAGATGTTGATCCTCAACCAGAAAACGCACCCGTTTCGTCTCCACAAAACTCACCTACCCCACCAGACGCTAATCCTCAAACCGAAACTCCACCCGTTTCGTCTCCACAAAACCCACCTTCCCCTCCTAAATCTCCCCAAATTACCAAATCTCCTTCTCCTCCTACTTCCCCAAAATTTTCAACCCCAACCGAATCACCCAAACAGAACATCTCAAGTTCTGTTCCAACATCTATTCCCCAAACCACAACCGAAACCACTATTCCTTCCACCATTTCTCAACCTTTATCCTCTATCTCCCAACCTATTATCACAGAATCCATCACCATAACCACAACCCAACCACCAGTAACGGTCAACGTATCTGATACGGGGGCTGCTTCTGTGGTTGAAACCCCGGTCATCAACCCTCAAACCTCCCCTTCTCCATCTTCCAATTCCGGTGCTACCCTAGGGGGTGATGATGATGAATTTGATTCCATCTATTACAGCCCTTACCGGATCCCTACCGACACCGATACAGATACCCCTGTGTCAAGTCAGCAGCTTCAAGAGATTCACGCAAAACTCGACAGTCTGCTGGCTGACAGTAAAGCATATGGGGGTGCTGTGCTGAAGGCTTTCATCGAGTCAGCAATCCAGACTTACACCGAAGCCTTGGATCGCTCTACTGATGCTGTAGACAATTCAGCAGCCTCATGCTCCAAAGCCACTAAGGAAGTTTCTGAAGTTGTTCATACAACTCAGATCTTTCTTGATTCTCTCAAGGCTCATGCTGATTCAAACGCTTCCAAATTTCAAGCGTCAGTAGACTCGTTCGCAGCCACCCTTCAGGGAGAAACCCGCAAATTTGAGGCTCTGCGTGCTGACCTCAAAACTGAATCCACATCAATTCTCCAATCTTTGGATTCACGTTTTGCCTCTTTAGCAGCCGAGAGCACCCTGAAGGAAGAAGTTATCAAGCACCAGGCAACTATTGATGTACAGAAAGTTCAACTGGCCCAGGCACAACAAGAAATCTCTTTACTTCAAACTCAACGGGCAGTTCTACAGAGTTGCGCTGGTGATGTTAAAAATATGTTAACCGGTGTTATTGACTCCCATGATCCCTTCCTAACCCTCACCATTCGTCAGCATCTCCAGGCGAAACACCTTCCGGCGATCACTTTGCTAAGTGAAATGAAGGGTGTCTCGGAGAAGCATGTTCTTCCGAGACAAGGGGGAGAGGAAGGTATGTCCAAACAAGAACTGAAAGAACCGAAGGGTAATGTAGCTTCGGGTTCTGGTAAAAATGTCCTAGTTGAGAGCGAATCAGAATCTGATGAAACCATTACTGAGGCTCTTCAACGCAAGAAACGGGACAGAGAGCTTGACGAAACAATAAAGATAGCTCGTGAGGCAGAAGCCAGAGAAAAGAAAATCCGGGAGGATGAGGAGACAATCCAAGCTAAGAAGACTCTGTTCCCAGATTGGGATAGAGACACACTCATCACTCAAGCAATTGAGTTTCCTTCTATTTATTGGTTGGAACCGATTGCATCTTTTGAGTGTGAAAACTCCAAAGACTTGCAGTTCGACATGCCCATAACGCGTAAAGCCTTCACTTTTCACTGCTTTGATGTCACTGCAAACGTCCCTCATCCGAACCCGAAGGTTGACAGGGAGCTTATCGATTTCTATCTGAAATTCGGTCAACCTCAGTACTTGACTTGGAGTGCCCAGAAAATTATAAAAGTCAAGGTACTGAAACCAACCCAGGCTGGGAAATTTGTAAACGTAAATTTCAAAATCAACAGAGGATCTGCCAACACCGAATATCTTATCTCTCTGGCAGATCTTCCCAGTCTGAACCCCCATGATTGGATCTTGCTATACAACATTCTTCTCTCCAACCAGAGAGAATATGAACCAATTCTTTCTCATCTTAAAAGAATGTTGGCTTCCTATGTCCATGAGCTAGCCACTATGGATCAGGAAATAGCAAAGGTGATGAATAAGAAACCGACTGTCAAGCCCACTTCCAAAACCGGAGATGTCCATAAAATGAAGTTGGGACAGATTGATTCTTCCAATCTGATAGTTATGTTCACAAGGGGGGATAAGCACAAATTTCTGTTTGCATTGGTAGACAAGCATCTGTTCTCTACAGAGTGTCTGGAGCACATCATCAACATCATTCACCGATGCAAACAGAACTCAACAGCAGATAAGAAGAACTTTACAGATATGCTTCGTTGGTATATTACCTTCAGGCACCATATTCTAGCTTTGATACCGAAAATTTTTCAAACGGTAAAGAAGCCATCTGCTTTGAAGACAGACTGAACATCTCGCCCCAAATTGACGCAAAGGGGGAGATTGTTGGGCTTAGAAGATTGCGTCTTTTGGGCTCAATTGTTTATTTCTTTATATCACGGTTTGGGCCTGTCCAACCGTGTGTCTCTTATGCCTTGTATATAAGCATATGCTTGCATGCATATTAGGTTAAGGTTTTAGAGAGATCTGAGAATACAATATTTTCCAGACGACTAAAGGTTTATTTGATAATACTTGTAACCTTCCAATCCTCTACAGTTGATGTTCTTGATCGAGCTCTTCTGAGGATTTTGTTTTAATCATTCGACTCGTTTGATTCAATCTTGTTCTATTATTTTACTGTGTTTGAATTTTCATTGTTTATTTACTTGTTCAAGATCTAATCGATCTTCATAGATTAAAAGAATCATTAATCTCATCACATATGATTAATTTTAAGACCTTAAACACACTTAATCAAGGGGATATGAGAGTTTACGGCCAAAGATCCCATGCCAAGGCCGTAAACTCCCTTAAGTGTTGCAAATGGTGTTTTTAATTCAATCCAAGCCTTAGGTAAAATTATTCCAAGCATTTCCAAGTGTCCACATCCATTTGTGACAAAAATTTGCTCCATAAATCACCCCACCATGAGTTTACGGCCGTAAACTCATGGGGAATGGGTGTTTTGGACCACAAACTCTTGTATAAGATTAGTCATGGGGAGTAAACTCAAGTCCCAAGTCCCTCGCTTCAATTCCCGTCCTTAAATGCCACCCGGGTCCCTCCAAACACTTGTATCGGGGTATTTTCGCGACTAGAAACAATTGTCACTACCAATTAATCAATCTAGGTCCTAATTAGATACAAATGTGTATATTTACATTATAATTAGGAACCTCGTGTGTTTGCAAGCCCCGAACCAACACTTAGCATCCGAAATCGCCACATTTCTCGTCCGATGAGTTCATACCCCTACCTTTTTTTTTCAACTGTTTTTACTGTTTTCAGGGGGGGAATACAAGCAAAAGTACAAGGAAATCTTGTACTCAAACTTATTGTTTTCAGTTTAATCGTTTTCATTCTGTATGTTCTAATATCAATAACTGTGTTTATCAAATTGTTCGAATTATGAATTTAGCTTTCAAACTAATCATAGATTTCTCGATAAAATGTTCTAATCTAAACTATGTTTCATAATCTACGAATAACTTATACTAATTTCCAATTAAAACTAATTACAAAAATGAAAACGAATACGAAGCTATAACTAGGAATCGAATGAATACGAAGCTATAACTAGGAATAGGACGAATACGAAACTATAATTAGGAACAGAACGAATAACGAAACTACAACTAGAAACAGAACGAATAACACATCTATAACTAGGAATAGAATGGATAATGAACTATAATTAGGAACAGAACGAATACAAATACGACTGCGAATAGTAATAGGAGTAGGAATAGGGAAACGGATACGACTGCGAATACGAATACGACTGTGAATACGAATAAGACTGCAAATAGTAATAGGAATAGGAATAGGGAAACGAATACGACTGCGAATACGAATACGAATACGAATAGTAATAGGAGTAGAAATAGGGAAATGAATACAACAACGAATACGAATATGAACACAAATATGAAGATATGTATCTAAGTATACTCCAAGATAATACCATTAGATTATCAGAATACCTAGTTAATACAATAGGTACGAAAGGAAATAAATCAGTATGTCGAAGTTCAATAACTAAAAATTACTTTTAGGAAAGTACGGGACTTTCCTGAGGAAAACAAAACATTACTTAATCACGTTTACATCTTTTACATCTTTAACATCGTTCAAATTAGAAACCAACATACAGGAAAGCATGGGGCTTTCCTGGGGAACACTTATATAACTAGAAAGAGTAACAAACTGAATAACATTACATCATTTACAATTGGTAATATACAATAAGGAAAGTATGGTACTTTCCTGGGATCATAGTTAAACAACTAGAACCGTATAACCTAACAATCAACCAACCTTCTTTTTTAAGAAAATATGAGATTTTCTTGGATAACAACTTTTCGGTAAACTAAAGGAAACTCGTACATTTTCACAAAGCAAACATCTTATGAACTCACCAGCTTTATGCTGATTTTCAAACTACTTGTATTCTCAGGTCAACATTAGATAGGTACCTAGCGAATCTTTTGGAGAAGACGGAGCGTACAGAAGACTCGTCTCTACTTTTGTTCATATATACTATGTATTACGAATGTACAACTTTACTTTTGAACAAATGTAAACTTTGATACGTAATGTAATGGTTGTCTACTTTGCTTACTATGTACATTGGATTTGATACTCAACTTGGAGTCAACCCCGGAAATGTTTCCGCCTTTGGTTTTCGGGGTGTGACAAATGGTCTATGGAAAAGCTTGCGAATTCTTATGTGAAGGAAATTGTGAGACTTCACGGTGTTCCGCTAACAATTGTGTTGGATCGTGATAGTCGTTTCACCTTAAGGGTTTGGAAAAGTACAAGAGGAAATGGGTACCAAGTTATGTTTAAGTACAGCTTACCATCCACAGACTGATGGTCAGAGTGAAAGAACGATACAAACACTTGAAGATATGCTGAGAGCATGTACCTTGGAATTCCTAGGTAATTGGGATGAACATTTACCATTGGTAGAATTTTCCTATAACAATAGTTTTCACTCGAGCATTAAGATGGCACCTTACCAAGCTTTGTATGGACAAAAGTGTCGTACGCCGTCTTGTTGGCTTGAGGCTGGGGAAAAGCAGTTTATGGGATCGGAGATGGTTCATCAAACTGCTGAAAAGTTGAAAATAATTAGTGAAAGATTGTTAGCAGCTCAAGATCATAAAAAGAGCTATGCTGACAACAAGCGAAGACCGATGACTTTCGAAGTTGGAGATTCGGTTTTGCTTAAAGTCTCGCCGTGGAAGGGACTTATAAGATTTGGTAAAAGGGGAAAATTAAGTCCAAGGTTTATTGGACAGTTTAAAGTTTTTCAGAGGATTAGGAACCAAGCTTACAAGCTCAAACTACCAGAAGAACTGAATGGAATTCATAACACTTTCCATGTGTTTTATTGGAGGAAGTTCACGGGATAAGTTCCCGACATGATTCCACTTTCGGAGTTGAGAATCGATGAGAACAAAAGGTTGATTGAAGAACCAGAGGTAATTGTTGACCGAAAGACTAAGAAGTTGCGACGCAAGATGGTCGAGTTAGTGCTTGTCCGATGGAAACACACGAATGGGCCGAATCTCACCTGGGAGACAGAGAGTGATATGATGGGTCGCTATCCGCATTTGTTTGTTGAGGTGTGATTCCGGGGACGGAATCATCCTAAGGTGGGGAGAATTGTAACGCCTGTGTTTCTGCGCTTGCCATTTTTAGCAATGTAATAGTCTAGGTTAACCTTTGTAACCCGTTTTGAAATAATAGAATTGTATTATTTGAGTATTATGTGTTTTGTGCTTAATTGCTTAATTACGTGGTTTGATTAATTAAGAATAAAAATAAGCGTCAAAATTTAAGTATAAAATAAACTTGATATCTTTAGATAATGTTGTAGTAGTTGAAACAAGGTTTCCGAAGATATAAAGAATGCCGAAATCCGAGTTATAGCGAAGAAGTTATGACCTGTCGAAGTTTCGCGACAGAACCGGCAACGCTGAATGACGTAAAAAGTGAAATTTACATTAGAGCGATAATTAGCCTTAGTGATCTAAACGAGAATAGAAGATGTCGTTGTTAGTATCGAAGCAATAAAAAGTTAGGCGAGAACGGACGTCAAACGAAGAAGTTATGAATTTATAACGAAATTTTATGTCCCAGCCTATTAAAAATAAATAATAACAATAAAGTAAAAATTAGCTGACGGAGTCTAAACGAAAGTTGTAGAGCATAGACTCACCTTCGCGTGGATATAAAGAACTCGAAAACGGAGTTCGTATGAAGAAAATATGAATTTTCGAAGTTTATTAAATAATTAATAATTAAATTTAATAATTAAACCTTGGTATTATCCGGAGGCGAGTCACCGGACTCATCCGGAGTATGCCCCACGTACGGAGAAGGATGTCGACACTCGCACTCGAGGACTTCGGATGATGCATGTGCTTACGAACTCAAAGCAATTCGCCCCGCGTACAGCGAGGCCTCATCCTCCTATAAATAGGATGCGAGGGCAGCCAGCTCTTTTGCCATTTTTCTCCCTTCTCTCTCCCGTTTTACCTCATTTTGCGTGCCAGAAATACCCCGAAGTGTGACAACCCGATATTTCAACTCTTTGTAATGGCCTAATAGGTCAAGTATTGCAAACATTTTTGAGTTAATAAAATTAACTTTGATAATAAAATGTCCAAAAAGTTTCTATTTAAATTCTTCTATGTTTAAACATCATTAAACCATGATCGTACGTAAAAAGAATGCACAAATCCGACTTCGTATAGTGAAGTTATGATTTTTCCAAGTTCAGCTTAACAGCAGACAGCTAAAAACTCGAAACGGAGATCGAGAGACATTTGGCCGGAATGACCTAAACGAGAATCGAAGGTCTCGACAATGGTATTTCAACGGTAAAAAGTCTGGCAAAAACCGACGTCAGATAAAGGAATTATGAATTTTTAAAGAGATTCCTTAATCACGTCATTTTAATAAATAAATAATAAAAATAATTTCGGAATTTGCCAACGGAATCTAAACGAAAGTTGTAGATCGTGGTCTTACCTTCGCATGGATATAAAGAACGTCGAAAACGGAGTTCATATGAAGGAGATATGAATTTTTGAAGTTTGATAAATAATTTATATATAATTTTTATTCAAAATTCGGTATTATCCGAAGAGGAGTCAGCCTAGGGCCAAGGTACGCGCCGCGTACCCTCGTACGCCCCGCGTACTCAAGGGCACGGCCTCGGATCGTCCACATCGCCCTATACGAAGCTACCCGACCCGCCGTCCCATCCGACCCGCTCCATCCGAAATATGTAAGCAATGACGTACGGGTACGCGCTGCGTACGCCCGTACGCCCCGCGTTCGGAGGCGGTTCAGCACCCCTATAAAAGGGATGCGAGCCTTTCCGAAAAATTTGTTCATTTTCTCTCTTTCTCTCACGATCTTGCCTCGATTTCCGTGCCCATTCAAACCCGAAGCTCTGGTCTTTTTGCTCAAGTCCCGAGGGTCGATTTTACTCCCGAGATTCCCGAGAATCCCGAGAAAAATCCATTTCCCGAGACGAAACTCTGCCCGGTTTTCGATCTCGCTATCTTCAAACTTCCAAGTGAGTTCATACCCCTTTATTCAACCTTTGAAATGCTTTTAAATGTTTTAAATACTTTATGGGGGGGGGGGGGGGGAATACAAGTTAAACACTTATAGTTATTGCTTCGATCACATGTGATTGCATTAATCACATGTGATTAATAACTAGGAAACCAATGATTTTATCACTGTTCAAACTGTTTTACTTCAAAATGTTTTACAAACTCTTTTACTTATCAAATGCTTTATTGTAAACCTTGTTTTACTACCTATAAATTTGCATGCCCATATATGTATAGCTGTATAAATAATGTTTAAAGGGCTTAGGAAAGCCACCTATCCTATTTCCTTTTCCTCGATTTGGATGTGGTCTGGTGGAATTCCGGGTGACCATCCGAGGGTCGTTTCAATATTAGTTATATATCATATATTCATGTATTGACATAAAAGTACTTCCATACTTATCAGCACCTTGTTAGTAAGTTACCATCGGGGTAACACGGGATCATACTACTACAATTTCTAGATCAACGAGTCAGTTCATTCAGGAGTCAATACTTATTACTAAGAGAACATATACAACGATACTAGAACAAGTAACATTATATTCCATAAACACGAATACGTTAACAATTGTGATCCACTGTATGGGAGCATGTCTTAATTGACATGACCCGAGTTGTAGCCAGAGTCTCTTGGAGGGAGAGCGTGAGTTTGCGTATAGATCTATACTGGATTGACTATCCTACACCTCGCTGCTAGCTACAGTGGGACCGACAGGTCTGCGGGTGCCAAACATCATACCTTATTTTCGACTATACGTTGTCGATGTTACCAGTCGATAGTATGGTGCAATTTATCACATGATACCTTAATATAAACCCGGTTTAAGGTAGTTAGTACAACAGTAGTTCATATAAAACAAAACTACCGTACTACAATAATTTACCCATTACATTTTGGTGATAACCTCACTTAAACTTTAATGTACAAACTATATTTTGTTAAATGATAGTTATACTTGGGAAATTACACACTTTTACATCAAACGAGCTTACAAAACAGTTAAGCTTGGTAGAGGGCTACTTTAATAGAAAATATAGGTTTTTCTGAGAGATTCAAACGTTTACAAACACTTACATACATTTACAACTCATACTTGCGATAGGTTCAAACGTTTTGATAACAAACCTCGACACTAAAATACTTATGAATTCACCAGCTTAATGCTGATAAACTCTTTCAAAATAACTTGTATTCTCAGGACATCAGTAGACAGGTACCGATGCTAGCTTTTGAGAAGATGGAGCGCATTCAAGACTCATCATACTATTTTGATTTACATTATATTTTTGGTGTCTAAAACTGTACGGAACACGCTTGTATTAAAATTTTATATTTAATGCAATGGATGATGTTGTTTGCTTATTTACATTTACTGTGTTGTGATACTTTACATGACGTCCTCCGCCCCAGAACGTTTCCGCCATTCTTGGTTTTGGGGTGTGACAGATTGGTATCAGAGCATTGTTTATAGTGAAGCAAATATATCAACCCATAAAAGATATACTAAACTATAAACCCATTTGGGATTAAAAACTCTGACCAAGAGTCTATACTTTAAATACTAAAATAGTTAATTAAGTATACTAGTCTGCATTCATACTAAAACCAGTGTCACAACGACAAGAACAAGAGTATTACGATTGTTAAATATCACAGGTAAGCTAGGGGATGTATGGTCAGTCCTGGGAATGGCATAGCCTGATCAACTATGCTGGTCCGAGGAGTGATTAGCATATGCCCTAGAATAGTTGTGATGTGTTAACAAGTCTAAAAAAAAAAAAAACTTACCAACAATGCCACAAAAAGATCAATGGAACTTAAACTTAAAATACTATAGGTGTATTTTGTGCTATTAACTACATACATATCTTTATACCTCTCTTCTCGCGTAGATTTAAATGGCTGGATTCCATCACGACGACCCGTACTTTCCAAATGAAGGCAACATATGAATCCTCGAAGCAGAGTCTGACAATGAACACCAAATTCCGTTGGATGATCATCAAGCTGAAGGCTTCTCAGATGGATCGGACTCTGAGCTTGAAGTCAACAACCTACCGCTCGTAGGTCAACCCCTGAACAACAACCCTCGACCATCTTTTCCAGGTCCTACTCCCTTATGGGCAAACAACTTGAATCGTTGGAGTGATGAACATGGTCAACCCTTACCATACTTTGGGGACCGAAGCTTTTACAACGTCAGCAATGGTGGCTCTGCTAACCGAGCCCTGCCTGTCATTATCCGCAGAATAGCTCGTAATGTCGAGCAAGGTAGAGTAGCCATCGACCGGGTCATGGAGATTGATGCCAACTCAGGTGTCAACACAGTCCGCATCCGCCGTCTTGAAGAAGACATGGAACAGACCCGGAGAACTAATGAAACCCTACAGCAACATCTGGTTGCCTCTCCAGCTGAAGTCATGGAACTCCGAGCTCGTCAAAGTGCTCATGAGCAACACCTTCAAGAGGTGGTCCGTCAAATGAAAGACCTTAGGGTTCTCCCGAGAAATATTCATCGCCGTTAGATGATGTCTAGTACATCATTATCTTTTGGGTTAAGGATTAGCCTTTAACATCTGTGCTCTAAGTAGCACTTATCTGTAAAATATTCCTAACTTTCAGTACTCTAATTAGGAATCTAAGAACTATCAAACTTTTCTATATGGTATGATGTAAGACCTACTGTTAGGTCGATTTTTCCTTGAACTTATTACATCAGTAATACCAGTATTATTGAAATCTATCTAGATTGTGGGAAAAATCTATACACTTGTGTTTTCCTACTAATATTTCTTGTTGTGATTTCAAACACTCATTCAACTGTTGGGCTATGGTTAGTTAGTCCATGTATCACTCTCACGTTGCTTACAAAATGTTTCTTAACATTTTTCTTACCTTTATAAACTTATAGCTGAAAGATGCCTCCTCGCAAATCTCCCAGGAATAATCCTGCACCACCACCTCCTCCGCCTCCGGTCATCGATACTGTAGCCCTAAATGCTGCCGTAGCTGCAGCAGTGGCAACTGCCATGGCTCAGTATCACTCTTCTGATGCCAGCAGAGGTGGAACCCCTGTGGAATCAATCCCGGTTGAAACCCCTATGCGCTTGAGAGAGTGCTCTTACAAGGATTTCACCAACTGCAAGCCGAAGTCCTTTCATGGGACCGGCGGAGTCATTGCTCTCTCGCAATGGTTCGAGAAGACTGAAGCGGTTTTCGAAATATGTTCATGCCCTGCTGCGAGCAAAGTGAAATATGCCGCATGCACCTTTGAAGGAAAGGCCCTGACATGGTGGAACGGCCACGTTAAATCTCTAACTCATATCGTAGCCAACGACGTAGGCTGGGAAATGATGAAAGACCTCATGATTGAGGAATACTGCCCGAGGGGCGAGATTCAGAAACTAGAGCAGGAGCTTTGGAGCCTGGCCATGAAGGGCACCAACATTGTTGCTTACACCGCCAGATTCAGCGAACTGGTGGCCCTCTGCCCTAATATGGTTCCCACTGAAGGGAAAAAGATCGAAAGATACATATGGGGGCTTGTGCCTCCGTATCAGGGGAATGTTCTAGCATCAAACCCCGCTACCTTCGACAGTGCCAAACGATTGGCACAACAACTCATTGACCATGGAGTCAAAACCCTTGTAACCACAACCACCCTAGCCATCCCAGAACTCTCTAAACCCGCTGATACTAAGCGGAAATTCTGGGATGAAAAGAAGAAGCAACAGGCTGCCAAAAAGCAGCAAATTGTGGCAATACATGTCGCAATAACCCCTGCTGCTGCTACTACTACTCCGGTGGGTGGGTATGCTGGAAGTTCGCCCAAGTGCAACAAATGCAACTACCACCACAATGGCCCCTGCCATGAAATGCAGTGCTCTAACTGCCACAGGAGAGGACACACAGTTCGTTTCTGTAAATCTCCGGCGAGACCGATCGCCCAAGTCCCCGGCTCTGGCGCGAGCCCGACCTGCTATGGATGTGGCGAAACAGGCCACTATAAGAGGGACTGCCCCAAGGCGAAAAATGCTGGCGGAGCAGGGAGGGTACTAGCGATAGGCCACGGAGAGGCAGTTGCTGACCCGACAGTGGTGATTGGTACGTTCCTCCTCGATGACTCCTATGCATGCATTCTATTCGATAGTGGAGCGGAGCGAAGCTTCGTTAACCATAAATTTGCTTGCATGCTTAATCAACCACCACACGCACTCAAAGAACTATTCACAGTAGAAATGGCTAATGGAAAAACTGAAAGTACGAGTAGCATATACTTAGGTTGTACCCTAACTCTAGATAACCATTCATTCCCAATCGACCTCATGCCAGTCTCAATAAAAAGTTTCGACATTATCATTGGCATGGATTGGTTAAGCCTTCACCGCGCTGACATCATTGATGGGTTTTGAGCATTCTAACACTTCCTAAGTGTACATGCAACCCTAATAACCTTGGATCTACGTTTGTCTAATTTGTCATGCAAAGTTGATTTCCAAGGTTATATTCCTATCTAGCATACATGGGGAACAATTTTAACATAAAGTATAGATAGAATAACTTACCTTGTTGTTGCTTGTGTTCCTTGAAACCTTGTGAGCCTAGCACCTCAAGTGATGATGCCTCAAATGCTTCACACAACACCAAATGCTCTTGGAAGAACTTATGAGAGTATACTCACTTCTTCAAATCGGCCAAGCCCTCTTTTTCCTTAGTGTGTCCGATTTGGGAGGAGATCATATTCCTTATATAGTGTTGACACATCTAGGGTTAAACCCTAATGTGTCATGACTCTTCATTTCCATGACCCATGGGTTTGTAACTCCCATGGAGCATCCATGGAGCATCCTATGGGTGGAACCCAACTTGATGATCCATGGAGCCTTTTAGCCCACTATACAAGATATGGATGACTTACTTAATCAACCCATATATTTAATTAGTTATCTTTTGATCACTTAATTAATTCTAAATTAATTCTTGATCAAACTAATCAAATAATATTATTAATATATTAGAACTTATAATATATTAATAATCTCCAAGCGTTATTTCTCTCATTTAGTTTATCCAATTGCATGGTGCCATGCAACCCAAATGGACCATGCCGGGTCGGGTCAAGTACATACCAGAAATAGTTATGGACTTAGACACCTTATCCAACAGTCTCCCACTTGGATAAGTCTAGTAACTATTACTGCAAGTATGACTTCAGGAACCGATCGGTAATCGTAGCTCTTTACAAGGTTTCTCGAAACTTGAGAAGATGATGGTACGCCATTTAAGATAAGTGATCATATAATCCTCTGTTCTAGATATCAGTCGGACAAATACATGGAACAATGTCTTACTTATTGTCCAACATTTGTTTCCCGATTTCCGATTTGTTTGACAAAGAACTTTATTGAACACATCAATCTAGTTCTGACCGGGCCCGGTACATAGGTCAAAACAAAATCATCGAGGGGCCCAGATATCAGCTTCTAATCCAAGAAGGAACAGATAAACTTCGACTCATATGTTTGTTCTACTACTTATTGAATTACACATAAGAGCACGATTTTATAACATCGAGTTACCAATGCGTTTTTCGTACAATTAATGCATAACCAACTCGTAAGTAACAAATCATATCTCTAGGTTTAAAGACTTATATGATATTACCGTCTCACGATCACTCGAGATAGAATTCCATGAAGTGATTCCAGTGAGCGTGGGTTGAGTCCAATGCTCAGAACTTATGAGCACTCATGATTGTTGTAGCCTTGTCCCAGACGTCTACAACCAAACATGACAGTCTTGATTCATACCTACTTCCGACATATGACCGACTGTGGAGGTTTGAATAATATGTTATACCAAACAAAATTATTCTGGAAGTCAAAACATGCAAAAGAAATATAGTAAACGATCGACAAGAGATAGCAACACTTTACTCATAAATAAAACACTTTTATTCATCATCAAATGTCAATTACACTTTACAAATTTCGAGATTATCTAACTACTAAATCTAATATCATCCTTCAGCCCTATGCTCCGAGCATGCTGGAGATGCTTAACCCGAGTCAGTCCCTTCGTGAGGGGATCTGCCGGATTCTCATCTGATGATACCCTCTTTGCCACGAGGAGTCCTTCTTCGATCCGATGTCTGATGAAATGGTATTTTCTGTCGATGTGTCTGGATCTCCCGTGATCCCTTGGTTCCTTGGCTAAGGCAACAACACTTTCACTATCACAGAAAATTTCCATCGGCTCTTTAATAGCTGGTACAACTCCAAGGTCTCCAATGAAGTTTCTCAGCCATAACGCCTCCTTTGCTGCTTCGCTAGCTGCAATATACTCTGATTCACAAGTAGAATCTGCCACTGTCTCTTGCTTGGAACTCTTCCAAGAAATTGCTCCTCCATTTAGGGTAAAGACCCAGCCCGACTGAGAGCGGAAGTTATCCCTATCAGTCTGGAAGCTAGCATCACTATACCCTACAACTCTCAAGTCATCACTTCCACCGAGGGTAAGGACCCAGTCCTTAGTCCTTCGTAGGTACTTGAGAATATTCTTTACCGCAATCTAGTGTGCCTTGCCAGGGTTCCCCTGAAACCTGCTAACCATGCTCAAGGCAAAGGCTACATCAGGTCGAGTACACGTCATAGCATACATGATCGAACCTACAGCCGAAGCATAAGGTAATCGACTCATTTCTGCTATCTCAGCCTCAGTGCTAGGGCTTTGTGTCTTACTCAGCTTGGCGCTACTCTGGATGGGCAACTCTCCTTTCTTGGAGTCTTGCATTCTGAATCTCTTCAGAATCTTCTCCAAGTAGGTACTTTGACTAAGTCCAATTAGTCTTTTACTCCGATCTCTCAAGATTCTTATCCCCAAAATATAGGCAGCTTCACCAAGGTCCTTCATAGCGAAACACTTTCCAAGCCAGGACTTTACTTCCTGCAGGGTTGGAATGTCGTTTCCTATGAGTAGTATGTCATCCACATACAATACAAAAAAGCTAACTATACTCCCACTAGCCTTGACATATACACAAGATTCATCTTCACTCCTAGAAAAGCCAAATTCCTTGACCTTTTCATCAAAGCAAAGATTCCATCTGCGAGGTGCTTGCTTTAATCCATAAATGGATTTCTCAAGCTTACACACTCTATTAGGGTACTCGTTACTGACAAAACCCTCTGGCTGACTCATGTAAACATCTTCAGCCAACTTCCCATTAAGGAAAGCGGTTTTGACATCCATTTGCCAAATTTCATAGTCATGAAATGCGGCTATGGCTAACAGAACCCGAATAGACTTAATCTTGGCTACCGGAGAAAAGGTCTCATCATAGTCCACTCCAGGAATTTGAGAGAAGCCCTTTGCAACCAGTCTAGCCTTATAAGTGTGTACTTTACCATCCATGTCGGTCTTTTTCTTGAAGACCCATTTGCACCCTACAGTCTTTCGACCTGGTACATTCTCAACCAAGTTCCAAACTTGATTGTCATACATGGATTGTATCTCGCTATCCATAGCCTCTTTCCATTTGGCAGACTCGGGGCCTGCCATGGCTTCCTCGTAGCTGTTAGGGTCATCTTGACTTAGTAGTGTCTCATCACTAATAAGTGTCTCACCTTCTGCAGTAATATGGAATCCATAGTAATGCTAAGGTGCACTCCTAACTCTCGTGGAACGCCTCAGAGGTACAGATTCGTCAATTGGCTCAACAGGAGTTTCCTCCTCAAGTTGAGGGCTAGAGTTTGAAGTTCCTTCACCACTTGACTCTTGAATTTCTTCAAGATCAACTTGCCTCCCACTGTCTCCTTGGCTTATAAACTCTCTCTCTCGAAAGACTCCTCTTCTTGCTACAAAGACCACGTTGTCACTAGGTCTGTAGAAGAGGTAACCAAAGGAATGCTGTGGGTAGCCGATGAAAATACACCTCTCGCTTCGGGGTTCGAGCTTATCATGAGTCTCACGTCTCACGAAAGCCTCGCATCCCCAAATCTTGATGTGGTCTAGTTTAGGTACTTTACCAGTCCACATCTCGTGAGGGGTTTTGGCAACTTTCTTTGTAGGGACTAGATTAACGATATGGGCGGCAGTCTCTAAGGCATACCCCCAGAATGAGATTGGTAGCGAAGCTCGACTCATCATGGAACGAACCATGTCCAACAAGGTTCGATTACGCCTCTCAGCCACACCATTCAACTGCGGTGTCCTGGGAGGTGTCAATTGTGAGACAATCCCACATTCCTTTAGATAGTCGAGGAACTCTGAACTAAGATACTCACCACCCCGATCGGATCGAAGCATCTTAATGTTCCTGCCCAATTGATTCTCGACTTCCTGTTTAAATTCCTTAAACTTCTCGAAAGTCTCTGACTTATGCTTGATTAAGTAGACATATCCATATCTACTGTAATCATTGGTAAAAGTCAAATAATAACGATTAGCATCTCTTGTGGCATGTTTGAATGGTCCACACACATCCGTGTGTATAAGGTCCAACAAACCTTCACCCCTTTCACATGAGCCTGTGAAGGGTGACTTTGTCATTTTTCCAAGTAAGCATGATTCGCAACTATCATTTGACTTTAGGTCAAACGACTCCAAGACTCCATCCTTTTGGAGTTGGCCTATGCGTTTCTTGCTTATATGTCCAAGACGACAATGCCATAATGATGCTTTATCCAAGTTATTATTATTAGAATCAATACACAAAACATTATTTCCTAAGTTATCTACAATAGATACAGCTTCATACACACCATCACAAGGTAATGCTTTAAAATAAAGAACATTATTAAAGAAAGCATTAATCGAACCAACTTCATTATCAAACGAAAAGGTGAAACCTTGTTTGTACAATGCATGAAAGGAAATAATATTTCTTGCCATTTCTGGCGAATAACAACATTTATTCAAATCTAAATTTAACCCACTACTTAGCGATAAAGTATAAACTCCAATCTTGGTGACAGGTGTAACTTTCCTATTCCCCATGATTAAATTTATTCTTCCTTGCTCCACATTCTCACTTCTTCCTAGTCCCTGCAAGTCACAGCAAATATGAATTCCGCAACCTGTATCAAGGACCCAAGATTTCGAATGGGGTGAGTTATTAGAAATGATAGTGTAAATACCTGCATGGTTGGGTTTGACTTTCCCATCCTTTACATCTTGCTGGTACTTTGGGCAGTTCCGCTTCCAATGAGCTTTTTCGTGGCAATAGAAGCATTCAGCCTCTTTTGGGTCAGAAGAAGGAGTAATGAAACCTTTCTTGGTTCCACTTGAAGAAGAGCCATCAAGGGTCCGAGCCTTGGTACCCTTTGAAGATCTCTTTCTCTTCCTCCCTCGACTTTGCCCGATTGCCAAGACCGGAGTTGAGTCTGGAGTAGGAGTGATAGCAACCGACTTCCCCTTAAGACCTGTTTCTGCGGTCTTGAGAAGTCTCTGAAGTTTGCTGAGGGTGACCTCTTCCTTGTTCATGTGATATGTCATGCGGAATTGATCATAGCACGATGGTAAGGAGTGCAAAATGATATCTATTGCAAGCTCCTCAGGGAAGTTCACATTGAGCTTCAGCAAACGATCCACATACCTTTGCATTTTCTGCATGTGGCTCGTGACGGACTCTCCGTCCTTCATCATGGTTGTTATCATGGAGCAGATGACTTCGTACCTCTCTTGTCGTGCACTTTGATGGTATCTTTCCATCAAATCTTGGTGCATTTCATAAGGGTAGAAGTCTTCATAAGACTTTTGGAGTTCAGCTGTCATGGTGGCTAACATGATGCAAGCCACCTTGGTTGCATCTCTCTCATGAGTATGAAAGGCAGCGATCTCCTGGGGAGTTGCAGTGGACTCGTCAATTTCCTTAAGCTCCTTGTCAAGGACATATTCTTTGTCCTCGTAGCGGGTAATCATCCTGATGTTTCTGATCCATTTGTTGAAGTTGGATCCATCAAAGGTGACTTTCCCACATAGACTCATAAGAGTAAAGGAGCCATTAGGATTCGAGCCAGAAGCATTAGTTGAAGACATCTGAAAAAGAAGAACAAGTTTAGTTTAGATTTAAGAGAGTCCTTAATAAAACACCCAAATGTAATATTAAGGCTAGGATCCAATCACAATATAATATAACTTAGAAGAGGTATGCCGTAATCTAAGCTATACCATATTTGAAAGGTAGGTGAATGACGATTCACCAATTTCCACCACGAAAACCGAAACATTAAATATTTAGTTTTTATTGGTTTTAGAAATTCCTAGATTCTTTGAGATCCAATGAACTTTTCAAAGGCATGTTTCAATCTCGGGAGTGCCCTCCAGGTTTTGTGACTGGGATGCTGAGGATCACAAAACGAGGTGTGAAGTAACCATGCAAATCACTTGGTACCCTTAAAGTTTATCACTCAATCGATGTGCCGGTAAACCACACACGCTCCACCGATACTATAATAAACCTTAAGTCACCCTTTACCTACCTTGTTAAGTCCAAGTTAGTGTGCCGGTTAACCACACACGCTCCACCAACGACTCAGACAAAGTGTAAAGTGTAATTTCATGGATTAGCACCTTATTCACATTTTTCCTAAAGTAACTAAGATTGGGAATTTAATAAACATTTAGTTACTTTATTATATTCATCATACTTTGAATGAGAATTTATAAGTCCTTGTCTTACCCGTTCGGCTAACGACCCTCCACCAGTCAAGCAAGCGGTGGGTGAGAATATTCACCCATTAAGTCACCATTTTATAGGCAACAACCTTATACCCACCTTATAGACCGGCTTCGTGAATGAGGCGTACTAGCGGTAAGACGGCTTTATTCTTATACATATATATATAATTATTAAACTATCATAATATAAGTATAAGGGTTGAATTTTAACTTTTAAAATTCTAGGGATTGGAACTAAAGTTTTAACTTAACTTTACTTGTTCCAAAACTTGAGGGCAAGTTTTGTAACTTTCAAAACTTTTCATTTCTTGTAACTTATGAGTTTAATAGAGTCATAAAATGAAGACTCTTCATTTTTATAACTCTTGTGTTTTCTTAATGGTTTTAACTCAAGTGTGACTCTTGGTTTTCCATAACTTAAGGATAAGTTATGGACTCCATTAAAACACATTATGATCAAGAATTAAACTACCAAATATGTTACAAATAATTCCTATGATCATCTAAAACATCATAAGAACAAGAACATGAATATGAACACAATCAAAAAATTACATAAAACTTTGTAATTTTTGATAACTAGTTGTTGTAAATGAATTAGCAAGACATTACACCACCAAAAACAAGTTTACATTTACTAAAACAGTTTAGGGTAATGTTTCTAATTCATTTTCCAGCAACTGAATCGAAATTCTGCACTCATTCGACCCTACTCGCCGAGTGCATGAACATGACTCGCCGAGTTGGTTGAAGATACACATGGACTCGACGAGTCCCCCCAATAGACTCGACGAGTCCATTCGCAGACAGCAAATTTTCGATTCTGTTTTCAACTTTTAAGCACAAATAAGAACAAACAAACCTAGGCTCTGATACCACTGATGGGTTTTGAGCATTCTAACACTTCCTAAGTGTACATGCAACCCTAATAACCTTGGATCTATGTTTGTCTAATTTGTCATGCAAAGTTGATTTCCAAGGTTATATTCCTATCTAGCATACATGGGGAACAATTTTAACATAAAGTATAGATAGAATAACTTACCTTGTTGTTGCTTGTGTTCCTTGAAACCTTGTGAGCCTAGCACCTCAAGTGGTGATGCCTCAAATGCTTCACACAACACCAAATGCTCTTGGAAGAACTTATGAGAGTATACTCACTTCTTCAAATCGGCCAAGCCCTCTTTTTCCTTAGTGTGTCCGATTTGGGAGGAGATCATATTCCTTATATAGTGTTGACACATCTAGGGTTAAACCCTAATGTGTCATGACTCTTCATTTCCATGACCCATGGGTTTGTAACTCCCATGGAGCATCCATGGAGCATCCTATGGGTGGAACCCAACTTGATGATCCATGGAGCCTTTTAGCCCACTATACAAGATATGGATGACTTACTTAATCAACCCATATATTTAATTAGTTATCTTTTGATCACTTAATTAATTCTAAATTAATTCTTGATCAAACTAATCAAATAATATTATTAATATATTAGAACTTATAATATATTAATAATCTCCAAGCATTATTTCTCTCATTTAGTTTATCCAATTGCATGGTGCCATGCAACCCAAATGGACCATGCCGGGTCGGGTCAAGTACATACCAGAAATAGTTATGGACTTAGACACCTTATCCAACAATCATGTGCTACGAGAAAGCAGTCCGTCAAAACCTTCCGTCTAACGAAACTCTTTTAGTGTATGGCGACAAACCCAGTGCAAGTCTTCGCATCATATCAAGTATTCAAGCACAGAAGTACCTGCGTAAGGAATACCATGCATTCCTTGCTCACGTCGTCGACACGAGCCTCGAAACGAAAGGACTAAAGAACATCCCTGTAGTGAGCGACTTCCCCGACATTTTCCCAGAAGAACTACCCGGGTTACCTCCGCAACGACAGGTCGAGTTCAGAATCGACTTAGTCCCAGGAGCTACCCCAGTAGCCAAGTCGCCCTACCGTTTAGCACCGGCTGAGATGCAGGAACTCTCTGGTCAACTTAACGAACTGCTCAGCAAGGGTTTCATAAGACCAAGCTTCTCACCTTGGGGAGCATCGGTCTTGTTCGTTAAGAAGAAAGACGGATCATTCCGTATGTGTATCGACTACAGAGAACTCAACAAACTGACGGTCAAAAGTCGTTACCCTCTGCCTCGCATAGACGATCTATTTGACCAACTGCAAGGGGCGAACTATTTTTCTAAGATTGATCTGAGATCCGGATATCACCAGTTACGAGTGCTAGCGGAGGATGTTTCAAAGACAGCCTTCCAAACTCGTTACGGACACTACGAGTTCGTGGTGATGCCATTCGGATTGACCAATGCGCCAGCAGTCTTCATGGATCTGATGAATAGAGTATGCTGACCTTATTTGGATCAGTTCGTCATCGTTTTCATTGACGACATCCTGATCTACTCCCGAAGTAAGAAAGAGCATGGTGATCACCTGCGACAAGTTCTAGAGACATTACGAAAGAGAAGCTTTATGCGAAGTTCTCAAAATGTGAATTTTGGATCCGGAGAGTCGAATTCTTAGGACACGTGGTAAGAGAAGAGGGAATCCACGTGGACCTATCCAAAATTAAAGCCATTGAGAACTGGTCAGCACCTAAGACGCCTACAGAAATTCGCCAATTTCTAGGTCTCGCTGGCTACTACCGCAGATTCATTCAGAACTTCTCTCGAATAGCGAAACCTCTTACGACCCTAAACCAGAAAGGCGTGGCCTTTGACTAGGAAGAGAAACAAGAAAGAGCGTTCCAAACACTCAAACGAGCCTTGTGCACCGCACCAATACTATCCCTTCCCGAAGGAATAGAAGACTTCATAGTCTATTGCGATGCATCGAATCAAGGGCTCGGATGTGTCCTGATGCAGCGAGGTAAGGTCATCGCCTACGCCTCGAGGCAGTTGAAGACACACGAGGTTAACTACACGACCCACGATATCGAACTAGGAGCAGTGGTGTTTGCTCTGAAGATCTGGAGACATTACTTGTATGGAACGAAGAGCACTATCTTTACCGACCACAAGAGTTTACAACACATTTTCGATCAAAAGGAGCTCAACATGAGATAACGACGGTGGGTCGAGCTACTCAGTGATTACGAATGTGATATTCGTTATCATCCGGGTAAAGCCAACGTAGTAGCAAACGCCCTAAGTCGGAAGGAATATTCTGGTCGCAAAATCAAGTCATTGTCAATAACCATCTATTCACACTTGTCTAATCAAATTCAGGCGGCCCAACTTGAAGCCATGAAACCTGAAAATGTGACGAGTGAATCCCTCAGAGGAATGGACAAGAATTTAGAAGCCAAGGGTGACAGAGCCTTATATTTCATGGATCGGATCTGGACACCTAAACACGGTGGTTTCCGAGACTTGGTTATGACCGAGGCGCACAACACTCGGTATTTCGTCCACCCAGGATCAGATAAGATGTATCTGGATCTTAAAAAGCTATATTGGTGGCCTAATATGAAAGCAGAGATTGCTACCTTCGTGAGTAAATGCCTTACTTGCGCAAAGGTTAAGGTCGAGTACCAGAAGCCCTCTGGTTTATTACAACAACCAGAGATCCCGGAATGGAAGTGGGAGCGGATCACTATGGATTTCATAACCAAGTTACCCAAGGCAACGGGTGGACTTGACACCATATGGGTCATCGTCGATAGATTGACCAAGTCTGCACACTTCCTACCTATCAAAGAAACCGACAAGATGGAGAAACTTACGAGAACATACATTAGGGAAATCGTACGGCTACATGGTGTACCTATGTCCATTATCTCCGATAGAGATAGTAGGTTTACCTCAAGATTTTGGAAATCACTACAACATTCCCTAGGAACAAGGCTAGATATGAGCACAGCCTACCATCCTCAGACCGACGGACAGAGTGAGAGGACCATCCAAACACTGGAAGATATGTTGCGAGCCTGCGTGATTGACTTTGGGAAGGCATGGGATACTCATTTACCCCTTGTCGAGTTTTCCTATAATAACAGTTATCACACGAGCATCAAGGTTGCTCCATTTGAAGCCCTCTACGGCCGAAAGTGCAGATCCCCTCTGTGCTGGGCTGAGGTGGGTGATATCCAACTAGCAAGGGGGCAAGCTTCCGACATTACTCTTACCGGTCCGGAAATCATCTGGGAAACGACAGAGAAGATCGTTCAGATCCGTGAATGATTGAAAGCCTCTAGAGACCGACAGAAGAGCTACGCAGATAAACGAAGGAAACCTTTGGAATTTCAGGTAGGAGACCGAGTCCTTCTCAAAGTCTCACCCTGGAAGGGCTTGATACGCTTTGGCAAGCATGGGAAGCTTAATCCGAGGTACATAGGGCCTTTCGAAATTCTTGCAAGAGTCGGCCCCGTAGCTTACAAACTCGATCTACCAGGCGCACTTCGTAACGTACATTCTACATTCCACGTATCTAACTTGAAAAAGTGTCTATCCGACGAGACTCTCGTAATCCCACTCGACGAGATCGAGATCAACGAGAGCCTCCATTTTGTGGAAGAACCAGTAGAAATCATGGACCGAGAGGTCAAGCAAACAAAACAAAGTCGCATACCCATCGTGAAGGTTCGCTGGAACGCTAAGCGGGGACCTGAATTCACATGGGAACACGAAGATCAGATGCAACGCAAGTACCCACATCTGTTTCGCTAATCCACGAGTGTTCTCTTACTTTGAATTTCGGGACGAAATTCCCTCTAACGGGGGGATGATGTGACAACCCGATATTTCAACTCTTTGTAATGGCCTAATAGGTCAAGTATTGTAAACATTTTTGAGTTAATAAAATTAACTTTGATAATAAAATGTCCAAAAAGTTTCTATTTAAATTATTCTATGTTTAAACATCATTAAAGCATGATCGTACGTAAAAAGAACGCCCAAATCCGACTTCGTATAGTGAAGTTATGATTTTTCCAAGTTCAGCTTAACAGCAGAAAGTTAAAAACTCGAAACGGAGATCGAGCGACATTTGGCCGGAATGACCTAAACGAGAATCGAAGGTCTCGACAATGGTAGGGGTACGCGCTGCGTACGCCTGTACGCCCCGCATTCGGAGGCAGTTCAGCACCCCTATAAAAGGGATGCGAGCCTTTCCGAAAAATTTGTTCATTTTCTCTCTTTCTCTCACGATCTTGCCTCGATTTCCGTGCCCGTTCAAACCCGAAGCTCTGGTCTTTTTGCTCAAGTCCCGAGGGTCGATTTTACTCCCGAGATTCCAAAAATCCGTTTCGCGAGACGAAACTCTGCCCGGTTTTCGATCTCGCTATCTTCAAACTTCCAAGTGAGTTCATACCCCTTTATTCAACCTTTGAAATGCTTTTAAATGTTTTAAATACTTTATGGGGGGGGGGGAATACAAGTTAAACACTTATAGTTATTGCTTCGATCACATGTGATTGCATTAATCACATGTGATTAATAACTAGGAAAACCAATGATTTTATCACTGTTCAAACTGTTTTACTTCAAAATGTTTTACAAACTCTTTTACTTATCAAATGCTTTCTTGTAAACCTTGTTTTACTACCTATAAATTTGCATGCCCATATATGTATAGCTGTATAAATAATGTTTAAAGGGCTTAGGAAAGCCACCTATCCTATTTCCTTTTCCTCGATTTGGATGTGGTCTGGTGGAATTCCGGGTGACCATCCGAGGGTCGTTTCAATATTAGTTATATATCATATATTCATGTATTGACATAAAAGTACTTCCATATTCATACTTATCAGCACCTCGTTAGTAAGTTACCATCAGGGTAACACGGGATCATACTACTACAATTTCTAGATCAACGAGTCAGTTCATTCAGGAGTCAATACTTATTACTAAGAGAACATATACAACGATACTAGAACAAGTAACATTATATTCCATAAACACGAATACGTTAACAATTGTGATCCACTGTATGGGAGCATGTCTTAATTGACATGACCCGAGTTGTAGCCAGAGTCTCTTGGAGGGAGAGCATGAGTTTGCGTATAGATCTATACTGGATTGACTATCCTACACCTCGCTGCTAGCTACAGTGGGACCGACAGGTCTGCGGGTGCCAAACATCATACCTTATTTTCGACTATACGTTGTCGATGTTACCAGTCGATAGTATGGTGCAATTTATCACATGATACCTTAATATAAACCCGGTTTAAGGTAGTTAGTACAGCAGTAGTTCATATAAAACAAAACTACCGTACTACAATAATTTACCCATTACATTTTGGTGATAACCTCACTTAAACTTTAATGTACAAACTATATTTTGTTAAATGATAGTTATACTTGGGAAATTACACACTTTTACATCAAACGAGCATACAAAACAGTTAAGCTTGGTAGAGGGCTACTTTAATAGAAAATATAGGTTTTTCTGAGAGATTCAAACGTTTACAAACACTTACATACATTTACAACTCATACTTGCAATAGGTTCAAACGTTTTGATAACAAACCTCGACACTAAAATACTTATGAATTCACCAGCTTAATGCTGATAAACTCTTTCAAAATAACTTGTATTCTCAGGACATCAGTAGACAGGTACCGATGCTAGCTTTTGAGAAGATGGAGCGCATTCAAGACTCATCATACTATTTTGATTTACATTATATTTTTGGTGTCTAAAACTGTACGGAACACGCTTGTATTAAAATTTTATATTTAATGCAATGGATGATGTTGTTTGCTTATTTACATTTACTGTGTTGTGATACTTTACATGACGTCCTCCACCCCAGAACGTTTCCGCCATTCTTGGTTTTGGGGTGTGACACGAAGCCCCGGTAATATTCCCGAGTCCCGAAGAAAGTCCCGAGATCCCGAAGATCCCGAGAAGTGCGGTTTCCGAGCCGAAGCTCTGCCCGCGAGAAGTTCGATTTTTGTAGAGATCTTCCAAATCTGCTGAGGATTAGTACTTCTGCGAGTCGTAGTGCTGTCCGATCATCTTCTGATCAAGTGAGTGTGTGGTTACTTTCTTCTAACGCATAATTATGAAGTATTTTATACGAAATACGTGTTATGTGTATAGTTTGTTGTTATATGTGTGAATGTATATTCACTTTCTTCTATCTTATAGATCTGATTATTTCTCTATGAAATACGTGTTATGTGCGTGTGCCTCATCTGTTATATGGAAAATGTATTCATTGATCATGCTATACAGGTTTTGAAACTATGTATAAAAATGTATGTATTATCTACTAATATGTTGGGTAGAACATGGGTAGATAGTTGGTGTGTAATAAACAGATGAGAGGCCTCGATGTTGTTTTGATCTAGTCATCTAGCGGAATTTAGATGACAACCACAGACTTTTCTAGATAGTCCCGTGGAACACTAGCAGGCTCGTAACCTGTAGCTGTTAATGAACTTGGGTGTTCATTCGTTGTATTACATCCCCCTCATGGTTGCCTTATTTGACTTATATTGTTGAGGAACCCCCGAAGCATGTGTTGTCACCCCGATGAAATATTCTTAGACTAGGTCCCTTGTGTTAGTTATTTTAGGGACATAAAGTGAGAATAATGGGAATGGGTAATTGGGTTATTGTTGGTTGATGAAAATTAATTTAATTATTTATTGTGGGTTGAAAACCCTATATGCTCACCAGGCTCCCAAGCCTAACCCACTCAGTTTTATTTGTATTACAGGAAGTGGCGCGGGGGCGTAAGATGGATGAACCATCAAGTTGTTTTGTTTACAAGTCTGTATATGTATATATTTGTTGAATGACTTGTAATGTTATCATTTATGCTTATTGTTCTCTATCGGAACATGACACCCCGAGTTTTGATTATATAATGAAAATACTTTTCTTTTATGAAATGCTTTGGTAAACATTGTTTTATCATGTTTTGTTTTTGGGAACAAATTATGCAACTCTTTCAAATCAAAGGGATTTACTCTGAAATTATTTTAAAAGCATAAATGAAAATCGGTCTTTTCTAGCCGAGATTTTGGGGATATCACAGTATATAACCAAGGTTCTACAGGATTAGAATTACTCATTCCCCTTTTATTTCTTTTCCTTGTTGGGATGTGAGTTTAAAGAAGAATCATTTATTAAATTACCTTTTCAATCTTAATTACATACGACGTTCATATACCGCTTGATCACAAAATGACCTATCAGGGATCATGAAATCAAGTATCATTACTAGCTATCGAAACACACCTACTACCAGGGCTAGACGCTGTGGTATGAATCATCTACAGTAAGAATAATATCGAACAAAATGGAACACGTGGAAAAGAAACACAAGATACTCTATCACTCTAGTGAGCACTTCTTACGAATACAAATTAACACATGTTTTACCTAAAAGAGATACTGTTGTCAACATTTAATTTTGATTGGTATAATCCTCATCTTCCCGGTTTAATGACTACGAAAGGACCCTTCACTTAACCCACTGAATATCGAAACCTTTGTCTCCCATAAACACATCCAGCACGGACCTCTGGGTCATCTCTCGCTGTGAAACCCCAAAACACGCGCCAGAGGAGTGTTATACTTTCCGAAACCTTATCACAAGTATTTCCAGGACACCTTTCGGGAGTGTCATGCATACAGCAGACAAGGTTCAAGCACAGAAGCTTGGGACGGATATGGTTAGTCTACCACTACTATGTGTATACGCGAGGATAATGTATAATTAAGATTCTACGAACATTAGATGTGTACTTCTGCCTTATTTCCTGTTCCATGTCTGGTTGTGGACTTGGGGCAGAGTCACCCATCCAACTATCTTGCCAACCCTAAGTACATACGACCTATATGCGCAAGTTAATGATAGATAAACCAGGTACGAGTCTTGCCATGAACTTCAGACCAGGTTACCCAGGAGTGCAAGTGAAGGCCCTATCATCCGAATAAGTCTAGTCGTGTAATCCGAACCCATAAGTTCCTAACCGATCTAATCAAATGGTAGACGCTATAGCAGGCCCTATGCAGTGCTCCGAGGAAAAGTCATTACTTATGGCTTAAGACAGCTAAAAGACGTACGAGGTCGGCTAGGTCACGAATGACCTTGAACTATGAACGGTAGTGTACGCCCTAGAGGTCAGGAGGCACTATCTCCATGAAACTAAGCATGCAATCTTCACCGATCATAAGAACCTAGAAGGCACGGACGGCAGGGCATGTTATCCCATGAACCGGATCGGGACACCAAGGTTGATGGATTTGATGGGTTTTGAGCATTCTAACACATCCTAACTGTACATGCAACCCTAATAAACCTTGGATCTATGTTTGTCTAAGATACATGCAAATAATTATGTTTCCAAGGTTCATATCCTAACTAGCATGGCATGGGGAACATGAATCAAATAAAGCTAGTAGAAATACTTACCTTGTAGTAGTAGTTGATTGCTTGGAGTTTTAGAGCCTAGCCCCAATAGTGTGAATGTCTCAAATGGAAATCACAAATCACCACAAACTTGGAACTTTGAGAGAATAGTCACTACTATTCTTGAAATATGCCCTCACCTCTACAAATGTCAACTAGTGTGATTTCAAGAACCAAAGCCTCCTTTATATAGTGTGGTGGATTAGGGTTACATCCATGTAAACCCTAATACCCATGTCTCTTCATTTCAATGAGATCCATGGGTTAAAGCTCCATGGAGTATCCATGGACTTTTTCCATGCAAGCCTAGCCCATTCCAAATAAGCATTAGCCCACACTATATAAATATAGAAGCCCATATTTAATTAGTAATATCTTTGATCTCTAAATTAATCCTAGATTAATTATAGATCAATACTAATCAAATAATATGATCTTATATTAATATATTAGAACTTATAATATATTAATAAATCATAACTTGTACTATTCTCAAATATTATCCATAAATTGTTCGGGTGAAGTGCAACCCAAATGGACCATGCCTGGTCAGGTGAAGTACATACCAAATATAGTTATGGACTTAGACACTATATCCAACGGTCTCCCACTTGGATAAGTCTAATAACTATAGTTGCAAATATGACTTCAGGAACCGTCCAACAATCGTAGCTCTTTAAACTCTGTTGAAGTAGAACGCGCCATTTTAGATAAGTGATCATATAATCCTCTGCTTAAGATATCAGCCGGACAAATACATGGAACATGGTCTCACTTATTGTCCAGCATTTGTTTCCCGATTTCCGATTTGTTTGACATAGAACTTAACTGAACACATCAATTTAGTTCTGACCGGGCCCGGTACATAGGTCAAAACACAATCATCGAGGGGCCCAGATATCAGCTTCTAATCCTAGAAGGAACATATAAACTTTGACTCATGTGTTTGTTCTACCACTCATTGAATTATACACAAAGGCACGATTTATAACATCAAGTTAACAATGCGTTTTCGTACAATCAATGCATAATCAAGTCGTAAGTAACAAATCATATCTCTAGGTTTGAAGACTTATATGATATTACCGTCTCACGATCACTCGAGATAAAATTCCATGAAGTGATTCCAGTGAGCGTGGGTTGAGTCCAATGCTCAGAACTTATGAGCACTCATGATTGTTGTAGCCATGTCCAACACCTTAGACCTTTGCAACCAATCATGACAATCTTGATTCATACCTACTTCCGACATATGACCGACTGTGGAGGTTTGAATAATATGATACACCAAACATAATTATTCTGGAAGTCAAATCATGCAAAAGAAATATAGTAAACGATCGACAAGAGATAGCAACACTTTACTCATAAATAAAACACCTTTTATTCATCATCTAATGTCAATTACACTTTTCATAATTTATCTAACTACTAAAACTTATATCATCCTTCAGCCCTATGCTCCGAGCATGCTGGAGATGCTTAACCCTACTTAGTCCCTTCGTGAGGGGATCTACTGGGTTCTCATCTGATGATACCCTCTTTGCCACGAGGATTCCTTCTTCTATTCGATGTCTGATAAAGTGATATTTTCTGTCAATGTGTCTGGATCTCCCATGATCTCTCGGTTCCTTGGCTAAGGCAACCACACTATTGTTGTGACAGAAAATCTCCATTGGCTCTTTTATAGCTGGTACAACTCCAAGGTTTCCAATGAAGTTCTTTAGCCATATTGCCTCCTTTTCTGCCTCGCTTGCTGCTATATACTCTGATTCACAAGTGGAATCAACCACTTTCTCCTGCTTGGAACTCTTCCAAGTGATTGCTCCTCCGTTTAAGGTAAAGACCCAGCCTGACTGAGAGCGGAAATTATCCCTATCAGTCTGGAAGCTAGCATCACTATACCCTACGACTCTCAAGTCATCACTCCCACTGAAGGTAAGGACTCAGTCCTTAGTTCTTCGAAGGTACTTGAGGATATTCTTTACCGCAATCCAGTGTTCCTTGCCAGGGTTCCCCTGATGCCTGCTAACCATGCTCAAAGCAAAGGCTACATCAGGTCGAGTACACGTCATAGAATACATGATCGATCCTACAGCTGAAGCGTAAGGTAGTCGATTCATTTCTGCTATCTCAGCCTCAGTACTAGGGCTTTGTGTCTTACTAAATTTGGCGTTACTCTGATTGGGTAACTCACCTTTCTTGGAGTTATGCATGTTGAATCTTTTCAACACCTTATCCACATAGGTGCTTTGACTAAGTCCAATTAGTCTTTTACTCCTGTTTCTCAAAATCCTTATCCCTAGGATATAGGCAGCTTCACCAAGGTCCTTCATAGCGAAACACTTCCCAAGCCAGGACTTTACTTCCTGCAGGGTTGGGATTTCGTTTCCTATGAGTAGTATGTCATCCACTTACAATACCAAAAAGCTAACTATACTCCCACTAGCTTTGACATAAACACAAGATTCATCTTCACTCCTAGAAAAGCCAAATTCCTTGACCTTTTCATCAAAGCAAAGATTCCATCTGCGAGGTGCTTGCTTTAATCCGTAAATGGATTTCTCAAGCTTACACACTTTATTAGGGTACTCGTTGCTAACAAAAACTTCTGGCTGAGTCATGTAAACATCTTCAGTCAACTTTCCATTAAGGAAAGCGGTTTTGACATCCATTTGCCAAATTTCATAGTCATGAAATGCAACTATGGCTAACATAACCCTAATAGACTTAATCTTGGCTACTGGAGAAAAGGTCTCATCAAAATCCACTCCAGGAATTTGAGAGAAGCCCTTTGCAACCAGTCGAGCCTTATAAGTGTGTACATTACCATCCATGTCGGTCTTCTTATTGAAGATCCATTTGCACCCAACAGTCTTACAACCTGGTACATTCTCAACCAAGTTCCAAACTTGATAGTCTTACATCGATTGTATCTCGCTATCCATAGCCTCTTTCCATTTAGCAGACTCGGGGCCTACCATGGCTTCCTCGTAGCTGTTAGGGTCATCCAGACCTACTATTGTCCCATCACTAACAAGTGTCTCACCTTCTGCAGGAATATGGAAACCATAGTAGTGCTCAGGTGCACTCCTAACTCTCGTGGAACGCCTCAGAGGTATAGATTCGTCAATTGGCTCAACAGGAGTTTCCTCCTCAAGTTGAGGGCTAGTGTTTGAAGTTCCTTCACCACTTGACTCTTGAATTTCTTCAAGATCAATTTGCCTCCCACTGTCTCCTTGGCTTATAAACTCTCTCTCTCTCTCGAAAGACTCCTCTTCTTGCTACAAAGACCACATTATCACTAGGTTTGTAGAAGAGGTAACCAAAGGATCTTTGTGGGTAGCCGATGAAAATACACCTCTCGCTTCGGGGTTCTAGCTTGTCATGAGTATCGTGTCTCACAAAATCCTCGCAACCCCAAATCTTGATGCGGTCTAGTTTAGGTACTTTACCAGTCCACATCTCGTGAGGAGTTTTGGCAACTTTCTTTGTAGGGACTAGATTAAGAATATGGGTGGCAGTCTCTAAGGCATACCCCCAAAATGAGATTGGTAGCGAAGCTCGACTCATCATGGAACGAACCATGTCTAACATGGTTCGATTACGCCTCTCAGCCACACCATTCAACTGTGGTGTCTTGGGAGGTGTCAATTGTGAGACAATCCCACATTCCCTTAGATAGTCAAGTAACTCTGAACTAAGATACTCACCACCTCGATCGGATCGAAGCATCTTAATGTTCCTGCCCAATTGATTCTCGACTTCCTGTTTAAATTCCTTAAACCTTTCGAAAGTCTCTGACTTATGCTTGATTAAGTAGACATATCCATAGCTACTGTAATCATCAGTAAAAGTCAAATAATAACGATTAGCATCCCTTGTGGCATGTTTGAATGGTCCACACACATCCGTGTGTACAAGGTCCAGCAAACCTTCACCCCTCTCACAAGAACCTGTGAAGGGTGACTGTGTCATTTTTCCAAGTAAGCATGATTCGCAACTATCATCTGACTTTAGGTCCAACGACTCCAAGACTCCATCCTTTTGGAGTTGGCCTATGCGTTTCTTGCTTATATGTCCAAGACGACAAAGCCATAACGATGATTTATCCAAGTTATTATTATTAACAGAATCAATACACAATACATTATTTCCTAGGTAATCAACCACAGATATTGTTTCATACACGCCATCACAAGGTAATGCTTTATAATAAAGAACATTATTAAAGAAAGCATCAATAGAACCAACTTCATTATTAAATGAAAACGTAAACCCTTGTTTATACAATGCATGAAAGGAAATAATATTTCTTTCCATTTCTGGCGAATAACAACATTTATTCAAATCTAAACTTATCCCACTACTTAGCGACAAAGTATAAACTCCAATCTTGGTGACAAGTGTAACTTTCCTATTCCCCATGATTAAGTTTATCCTTCCTTGCTCCACATTCTCACTTCTTCTTAGTCCCTGTAAATCACAACAAGTATGAATACCACAACCGGTATCAAGGACCCAAGACTTAGAATGGGGTGAGTTATTAGAAATGATACTGTAAATGCCTGCATGGTTGGGTTTAACTTTCCCATCCTTCACATCTTGCTGGTACTTTGGGCAGTTCCGATTCCAATGTGCCTTTTCGTGGCAATAGAAGCATTCAGCCTCTTTTGGGTCAGAAGAAGGAGTGATGAAACCTTTCTTGGTTGCACTTGAAGAAGAGCCATCAAGGGTCCTAACCTTGGTACCCTTCGAAGAACTCTTTCTCTTGTTCCCTCGTCCTTTCCCGATTGCCAAGACAGGGGCGGAGTTGATAGGAGTAGGAGTAGTAACAACCGACTTACCCTTAAGACCACTTTCCGTGGTCTTTAAGAGTCCTTGAAGTTTGCTGAGTGTGACCTCTTCCTTGTTCATGTGGTATGTCATGCGGAATTGATCATAACATGAAGGTAAGGAGCGCAAAATTATATCTATTGCAAGCTCCTCAGGGAAGTTCACATTTACCTTCAGCAATCGATCCACATACATTTGCATTTTCTGCATGTGGCTCATGATGGAATCCCCGTCCTTCATCAAGGTTGTTATCATGGAGCAAATGATTTCATACCTCTCTTGTCGTGCACTCTGATGGTATCTTTCCATCAAATCTTGGTGCATTTCATAAGGGTAGAAATCCTCATAGGACTTTTGGAGTTCCATTGTCATCGTGGCCATCATGATGTATGCCACTTTCTTAGCATCCCTTTCATGTGCCTAAAAGTCAGTGATCTCCTGAGGAGTTGCAATGGTCTCATCAATCTCCTTAAGCTCCTTGTCAAGGACATATTCTTTGTCCTCGTAGCGGGTAATCATCCTAATGTTTCTGATCCACTCATTGAAGTTGGATCCATCAAAAGTGACTTTCCCGCACAAGTTCATAAGGGTAAAGGAGCCATTAGGATTAGAGCCAGAAGCTGCATTGTTTGAAGACATCTGAAGGAAGATGACAAGATTAGTTTAGATATTGATAAAGTCCTTAATAAAACACCCAAATGTAATATTAAGGCTAGGATCCAATCGCAATATATTATAACTTAGAAAAGGTATGCCGTAATCCAAGCTATAACATATTTGAAAGGTAGGTGAATGACGATTCACCAATTTCTACCATGAAAACCGAAATATTAAATATTACGTTTTTGATTGGTTCTTAGAAATTCCTAGATTCTTTGAGATTCAATGAACTTTTCAAAGGCATGTTTCAATCTCGAGTGTTTCCTCCAGGTTTTGTGACTGGGATGCCGAGGATCACAAAACGAGGTGTGAAGTAACCATGCAAATTACTTGGTACCCTTAATAAATTACCCCTCAATCGATGTGCCGGTTAACCACACATGCTCCATCGATACTATGATAAATATTAAATCACCCTTTACCTACCTTGTTAAGTCCAAGTTAGTGTGCCGGTTAACCACACACGCTCCACTAACGACTTAGACAAAGTGTAAAGTGTAATTTTATGGATTAGCACCTTATTCACATTTTTCCTAAAATAACTAAGATTGGGAATTTAATAAAACATTTAGCTACTTTATAATATTCATCATACTTCTAATGAGAATTTATAATTCCTTGTCTTACCCGTTCGGCTAACGACCCTTCACTAGTCAAGCAAGCGGTGGGTGAGAGTGGACACCCATTAAGTTGCCATTTTATAGGCAACAACCTTATACCCACCTGATAGACTAGCTTCGTGAATGAGGTGTACTAATGGTAAGACGACTTTGATCTTTTACATATATATATATATTATTATTAACTTATAATATTATAAGTATAAGGGTTGAATTTTAACTTTTAAAATTCTAAGGGTTGGAACTAAAGTTTAGTATGACTTTACTTGTTCCAAAACTTGAGGGCAAGTTTTGTAAACTTTCATAACTTTTCATTTCTTGTAACTTATGAGTTTAATAGAGTAATAAAATGAAGACTCTTCATTTTTCTAACTCTTGTGTTCTTTTAATGGTTTTAATTCAAGTGTGACTCTTCGTTTTCCATAACTTGAGGACAAGTTATGGACTCCATTAAAACACATTATGATCATGAATTAAACTACCACATAGGTTACAAATAATTCCTATGATCATCTAACATCATAACATCAAGAACATGAATATGAACACTTTCATGAATCAAAAATTACACATAAAACTTTGTAATTTTGTTAACAAGTTGTTGTAAATGGATTAGCAAAGACATTACACCTTCTAAAACAAGTTTTCAAGTACCAAAAGAGTTTAGGGTAATGTTTCTAGTCCATTTCCAGCAACTAAAGTCAAAAATCTGCACCCTATCGCTCCTACTCGTCGAGTGCATAGACCTACTCGCCGAGTAGGTTGAAGATACACATGAACTCGACGAGTCCCCCCATGGACTCGGTGAGTTCAACTGGCAGACAGCAAGTTTTTCGACTTTTTCAACTATATTGCATCAAGTATCAAACAAACAAGCCTAGGCTCTGATACCACTGATGGGTTTTGAGCATTCTAACACTTGCTAAGTATACATGCAACCCTAATAAACCTTGGATCTATGTTTATCTAAGATACATGCAAATAATTATTTTTCCAAGGTTCATATCCTATCTAACATGGCATGGGGAACATGAATCAAATAAAGCTAGTAGAAATACTTACCTTGTAGTAGTAGTTGATTGCTTGGAGTTTTAGAGCCTAGCAACAATAGTGTGAATGCCTCAAATGGAAATCACAAATCACCACAAACTTGGAACTTTGAGAGGATAGTCACTACTATTTTTGAAATCGGCCCTCACCTCTACAAGTGTCAACTAGTGTGATTTCAAGAACCAAAGCCTCCTTTATATAGTGTGGTGGATTAGGGTTACATCCATGTAAACCCTAATACCCATGTCTCTTCATTTCAATGAGATCCATGGGTTAAAGCTCCATGGAGTATCCATGGACTTTTTCCATGCAAGCCTAGCCCATTCCAAATAAGCATTAGCCCACACTATATAAATATAGAAGCCCATATTTAATTAGTAATATCTTTGATCTCTAAATTAATCCTAGATTAATTATAGATCAATAATAATCAAATAATATGATCTTATATTAATATATTAGAACTTATAATATATTAATAAATCATAACTTGTACTATTCTCAAATATTATCCATAAATTATTCGAGTGAAGTGCAACCCAAATGGACCATGCCGGGTCGGGTCAAGTACATACAAAATATAGTTATGGACTTAGACACTATATCCAACAGGATTCAGAAATAATGTCATGAATGAAACACACGAAAACTCACTACTCCCCTTCATCCAAGCTCTGACAAAATGTGTCCGGACCTCAAAAAGTACCCTCAGTGGGCGAATAGGAAAACAGACATCGTTACACAGGTAGGAAAGTATCGGACTTGTGCCAATGTCAAGAGAGAATAAAGGAAACCATCGCGTCTCCTACAACAACCAGTGATACCTGAAAGGAAGTGGGAGCGGCTAACCATGGGCTTCATAACCAAGCTACCCAAGGAAATGGATGATCTCGTTACCATTTGGGGAACCGTCGACAGACTGGCCGAAACCGCACCCTCCCTACTAATCAAAGAAACCGACAGGATAGAGGAATCGACTAAAATGTACATCAAAGAGATTATACGACCACAGGGTCTACTAATATCTGTTATCCCTATCAGAGATAGTAGATTCGATTCGTGACCCTGGTGACCCCTGCAGGGAACTAGGTTAGACTTGAGCATGGCCTACAAACAACAAACCAACGGGTAGAACAAAAAGGGATTGTTCAAAACTTGGGCAACCTGTTAATAGCTTGGGTGATTAACTTCAGTAAAACGTGGGTGTGCTCACTTACCACTTGGCGAAATCGAAATGAGCGAGAGTCTTCACTTTGTAGCGGGGAGCATAAAGGCACACATATAATACACTATCTGTGACAAACCCGAAATTTCTAGCTTACATTCTTCTTTTATATCAAAGTTAGCTTCATTTTGCTATTTTATAATGAAGTTTTGGTTCTAAAAGAGTGCTTAAAGCTTAGTATAATTGAGTTACGTGTAGGAGGATGGGTTAGTTTAGTTGTAGCATTGGAAAAACGAGCCAAACACACCAAAACTGGTGTGTGCGGCCATCCAGCCGCACACAGGCCAACCACACACACCTCCATGCCGCACACACCCTCCTATAAGCACTATCCTTGGTCATTTTGATCATTTCTTACACGCTTGCAAAGCTAGGACTCGAAAATCCTCTCAAGTATCATCCGGAAAGGTAACATCTTTCACCAAGAACACCAAGAACACCATGTTTCTGGCAGCACACACTTCTGGTAGCACACCAGGCCGCACACAGGTGCTGGCAGCACACATGGCCGCATAAGCACATATAGTGTGTATTTTGGCCATACACTCTCTTGTATAGCCTTTTAACCCTTCGTACAATCATTTATGGTTGTAACACTTCAATATAAGTGTTTACTAGTCCCAAAGGTGGTCCCAATTCGTTAATTAGTTGTTTATAACACTAAATATATTCATATATGTGCCAATATATGCTAAATAGGATTCGCGTGTGTACTCAAGTCACCACTTGATACTTGGCAACAGATCCAACATTTTCATCAGAACCACTCACTACAGGTGAGTTCATACCCCTAAAATAACCTTTGAAATGTTTTTAAATGCTTTTATGGGGGGGGGGGGAGGGGGAATACAAGTTGAACAATTATAGTTATTATATCGATCACATGTGATTAATGACTACCAAGTAAATGGTTTACTTACATTCCAAACTATTTATCAAACTGTTTTACCTCAAATTGTCTTACAAACTCCTTCAATGGTCAAATACTTTTACTTAAACTCTTTTAAACTTATATTCTGTGTATCCGTATAAATATAGTTACATAAGTAGGATTGAAAGGACTTAGGACTGCTAGTCTACCCTGCTTCCTATTCTTGTTTGATGTGGTCTTAGGGTATCAAGGTTAGTTGTCCAAAGGTCGTTTGAATCCTAGTTATATATTATGTATATGTATATGGATATAAAAGGTTATTTCTTTCATCCAAATCCATGCCCTTGGTAGCAAGGGCATATAAACATGTTCATACATTACTAGTAAGCTACCATAGGGGTAGTTTAGGAAGATACTATTACTAGAACAATGAAACATACAATGAGTCAGTTCATACATGAGTCAACATATACTATGATGAGAATCAAATATGAAATAGAGTGAGGAGAAACAAACAATAGACACTATGATGAGAAACAAACATACAGGCTAGATAGAGAAAGAACGCACAATACAGCTAGCACACATATACATTAACACAGTTATGTGAGCCATTAAGCATGGCATGGCACTACCTTCCATGACTGTTTTTGTATCGGAATCTCCTTAATTAGGGAGCCTATGAGTTTGTGTATAGATCTATACTGGATTGACTATCCTACACCTTGCTGCTCGCTACAGTGGGACTTGCAAGTCTACGGGTGTCAAACGTCATTTTTGTGGCATCTTACATTGTCACTTTACTATTGAGTCGGTAGCAAGATACAGGCCGATCACATGTTACCTTAAAATATACAATTGGCTTAAGGTAATTAATATAACAGTAGTTACTTAAAACTACGTTACAATACTAAAACATTTTCCCTTTACATTTTACTTTGTGATGTTCACACGATGCACAGTAATGTAGGAACTATATTTTTGGCTAATGATAGTCGAAATTGGGAAAATACACACTTTTACAAGAGATACATACACATACACTAGATGCCTTGGTAGAAGACTACTTTTAGTAGGAAACATAGGGTTTTCTAGAGTAGATCAAACAAACACAAAACCTTTACATACATACACAATACATCTTACAAAACATCTTACAAATGGTTTCATACAAACTCGGACACTAATATACTTATGAACTCACCAGCTCTAAAGCTGATACTCGCTTTCAAAATAACTTGTATTCTCAAGTCACCAGTAGACAGGTACAGGTGCCGGATTTTGAGAAGAAGGAGTGTTTTTCAAGACTCCTCTTTTATTTTTGATGTATATTTTTGGTGTCTATATAACTTGACAGAACACACTTGTATGAAATTATATTATTAATGCAATGGATGATGTTGTTGCTTGTTTACTACTTTACATTGTTGTGATACTGTACATGACGTCTTCCACCCGAGGTTTTGAGGGTGTGACAGATTTGTATCAGAGCATTGTTTATAGTGAATCGAGTGTATCAACCCATAAAAGATATACGAACTATAAACACAAGCGGGATTAAAATACTCTGATAAAGAGTTTATACTTTTAAATAATAAAATATTTAATTAGGTATACGTGTTTGCATTCATACTAAAATCAGTGTCACTAGGACAACACAAAAGTATTACGATTGTTGGACTGCACAAGTAGGCTTAGAGACATATGGTCAACCATGGGAAGATGTAGCCTGATCAACTACATTATCCGAGGAGTGATTAGCATGTGCGTAAGTATGGTTGTGAAGTTGCAACAAGTCTAAAAACTTACCAACACTACTACAACGAGAACAATAGAATAGAACACTAAACTTAAAATACTTTAGGAGTATTTTGTGTTACAATAATCGCTTATCTGAGAATTAAAGATCTTTATTTGTATGTCAATAGTTACTTAGTGGATACGTTACAGGTATATTTTCCTAGGATGTCATAGCCTAAGAATCTGTAAATATTTGCTTTACTTCCTGTTCTTGTTTAATTGTGGGCTTAAAGTTAGGATGAAATTATTCAAAGGGCTATCCTGTCATGAGCATATATAGCTGGTATGCACTAAACAAGTATTGGAGTAACTGGTGAAGATCATCTAATAACTATCTAGTTAGTTTGTCTATTACTTATTTCCTTATCCCTATTCTCGCATAGATTAAATGGCTGGATTCCATATCCCCGTAGACCCGTACTTCCCCATCCATGGCAATGCAGGATGGCTAGAAGAGGAACCAGAGGATTATTACCTGATTCCTTTGGATGATCATGAAGCTGAAGGCTTTTCTGATGGTTCTGACTCGGAACCCGAGGTCAACAACCTACCTCAATTAGGCCAAGCCCCGAATAACAATCCCCGACCTGCATTTCAAGGACCCACACCTCTGTGGGCAACAAAATTGAATACCTGGAGCCATGAACAAGGTCAACCCATTCCCTACAATGGAGACAGAAGTTTCTACAACCTCACTGATGGGGGTTCTGCTGACAGAGTTCTACCCATCATGGTTAAAAGGATATCTCGGAACATAATACTGGGGCAATCATCTATCAATCGAAGTATTGGAGTAACTGATGAAGAAAATCTAATAACTATCTAGTTAGTTTGTCTATTACTTATTTCCTTATCCCTATTCTCGCATAGGTTAAATGGTTGGATTCCATATCCCCGTAGACCCGTACTTCCCCAACCATGGCAATGCAGGATGGCTAGAAGAGGAACCAGAGGATGATCACCCGATTCCTTTAGATGATCATGAAGCTAAAGGCTTTTCTGATGGTTCTGACTCGGAACCCGAGGTCAACAACCTACCTCAAGTAGGCCAAGGCCCGAATAACAATCCCCGACCTGCATTTCAAGGACCCACACCTCTGTGGGCAACAAACTTGAATACCTGGAGCCATGAACAAGGTCAACCCATTCCCTACAATGGAGACAGAAGTTTCTATAACCTCACTGATGGGGGTTCTACTGACAGAGTTCTACCCATCATGGTTAGAAGGATGTCTCGGAACACAATACTGGGGCAATCATCTATCAATCGAATCTTGGAGATTGATGCCAACACTGGTGTTAACACTGTACACATTCGCCAACTAGAGTCTGCACAGGAAAGGGCTCAGGTCAGCAATGCAATGCTTCAGAGGGAGCTTGCCGAAACCTGAGCTGAAGTCAGGGAACTTCAAACTCAGCAGGCATGATCAGATAGGCGTATAAGGGACATCGAGCATCTTCTGTCGGATTCGAGAACTCACTCTAACAGTTCTCGTCGCCGATAGAATCTTATTAACTTTTCTTTTTGGATATAACCTAGTTATGTAAAAGTTTAGGCTAATTTCCCATCCTTGTAAATCTTAGACCTGTTAGGTCTTGATTAGGTCGTAGTCTGTCAAAATTTTCCATTATGGTTGATGTAAAACCTTTTTATGTTAGCCGCTTTTCCCAAACTTGTTACATCTACAATTCTAGTAATATTGACAGATACCTAATCTAATGGGAATTATTATCCAAATGTCATCATCTATTAGTTCTAGACCTACATTAAATCGTATTGTTGGGCTATGTAAAGTTAGTCCACGAGTCATATTCATAAATTCTTCCATTAAATTCTTATCAATGTTTGCATCTTCATAAACTTATAGATCAAAGATGCCGCCTCGCAGAAATCCAACGAGAAACCCTAATAACGAAACACCACCTCCTCAACCAACTACTCCTCAGTTCGACACGACAGCCTTGAATGTTGCTGTAGCTGCAGCTGTGGCTACAGCCATGCCTCAATACCATTCATCAGGTTCCACTAGAGGAGGAACCCCTGTTCAGTCTGTTCAAGTTGAAGCCCCTGTGTGCTCGAGAGAGTGCTCCTATAAGGATTTCATGAACTGCAAACCATTTTCCTTCAATGGGACCGACGGAGTCATTGCACTCTCGCAATGGTTCGAGAAAACTGAATCAGTTTTCGAAATCTGCTCTTGTTCCGAGGATAGCAAGGTGAAGTATGCAACTTGCACCTTCGAAAATAAAGCCCTAACATGTTGGAATAGCCATGTTAAGTCACTATCTCTAATAGTGGCAAATGATATGGGCTGGTGTGACAACCATCAAATTCTGGTCAATTCAAAGTCAAATAAAGTCAACAAGTCAAACCGGTCAACTCAACTAACCCTTGTGTACTAGGGCTTACGTTATGTATTTACTAAACAACTCGCTATTATGATAAGAGATCATAAATCGAAAAGTACGTACATCTAGAATTCCTTAACCAAAAACCGTGGTAAGTAACAAACCAAATCGATAAAACAATGTTGCATACTCATCAGGAGTGTGTAAGATCCTTAAACAAGGCTTAACAAGGTTTACGGACCTTGCATTGCGAAGCCGGACACTCACATTTGTCACACACGAAACCTCTCTCAATCGTTTTCACTCTATCTCACTTTAATCGAGAATCTCTCCCATATCTCTCCAAGCATGTCAAATCTCTCCCAAATCTCTCCAAGTATGTGAAATTTCTCTCAAATATCTCTTTGTATGAGAAATCTCTCCAAGAATGTCAAATCTCTCCCAAATCTCTCAAAGAATGAGAAATCTCTCCAAGAATGTCAAATCTCTCCCAAATCTCTCAATGTATGTGAAATCTCTGTCAAATATCTCTTTGTATGAGAAATCTCTCCAAGAATGTGAAATCTCTCCCAAATCTCTCCAAGTATGTGAAATCTCTCCCAAATCTCTCTCAAAAGTTCCCGTAACTTTCTGGAATCATTCGGGTCATTCCGACCCTTAACCGGGTCAAAAATGGCTTAAAACGGGGTAAAAACGAGAAAAACGGACTTAAGGAGCCAAAACTCCTCTTAAGGAACCGAAGTATGTGAAATCTCTCCCAAATCTCTCCAAGTATGTGAAATCTCTCCCAAATCTCTCTCAAAAGTTCCCGTAACTTTCTGGAATCATTCTTGAGAAATCTCTCCAAGAATGTGAAATCTCTCCCAAATCTCTCCAAGTATGTGAAATCTCTCCCAAATCTCTTTCAAAAGTTTCCGTAACTTTCTGGAATCATTCGGGTCATTCCGACCCTTAACCGGGTCAAAAATGGCTTAAAACGGGGTAAAAACGAGAAAAACGGACTTAAGGAGCCAAAACTCCTCTTAAGGAACCGAAACCTCTCATGGAAACCGAAATCTCTCATGGAGCCGAAACCCTAAGGAGCCGAAGCCCTGAGCTGTCGAAACCCCATGTAGCCGAGACCAAAACCGAGTCTTTGTAGCCGAAGACCTGAGAACCGAGTCATTGTAGTAGAGACCTGATAGCCGAACCCGCCAAGAGAAGAGACCGAGACTCAGTCCCTTCTCTTCTCTGCCTCTCGGTCTCTCCTCCCGCCTCTCGGTATTCTCCCCGCCTCTCGGTTCCTTGCCCTTTCTCGGTTCTTCCCTTCCATCTCTTGGTTCTTCTTCTCTTCTCTCGGTTCTTCTCCCCACATCTCGGTTCTTCTTGTCTTCTCTCGGTACCAACACTAGAGGACCGAACCTCCGGCCAGACTTTGGATTTTTGACGCTTTTCACCTATTTTTGATATTTTTTACATTTTAAGCCCGTTTTTTGTGATTTTAACGCGGGATTTTCTCCAGAAATTATATTTTAACATAATAAACCCTAAATATTCGTAATTTAATCATATTTTCATGAAAATCCCTATTTAAATAATAAAAGCTAGTGGGTAAAGTACAAAGAGGTGGAGTGTTGACTTTACTTTACCTTATGACACAAGCAACCACTCCCACACCCAGTCTATGACCAGCCACACCTCCCCACCTTACCTAGGTCATATCAATGTCCTTTACACTCAATTAACACCATTTTCCCACGTTTTTGAGAGCTGGACATTCATCCTCTCTCCTGACGTCTCCTATTTTCTCTCATTTCACCAAGAAGATCAAACTTTTTCCTTTCTCAATTCCTCTCTCTAGAAATTCTCGATTCAAGGGCTGATCTTGCGTTTTCCTCCACATTTTGTAAGCATAATTCATTCTCCTTATGAATATCTCACTTCTTTCTACTCAAATCATGGATATCTTACACAAACTCCATCATATTTGTGTTAGAGCTTCGAATCTTCAAGTGATTCTTCAAGTGTTCTTGGATTGAACACTTCTCTTCTTCAACACTTATCTACTGAAATCACATAAGGTGAGTTCATACCCCTACATTTTCATGTTTTCTCAAGTTTTTAGGGGGGAATACAAGTTAAAACACCAAGAACATAACTAAACTTTTCTAATAGCCTTCATCAGAAAAGTTCAACTCCATTCACGGATTGTTTTGGGCAACTTAAACATTTTTGTTTTCAAAACTGTATAAGGTGCAAATAGCTCAAGTTCTTAGCTTTAAAATGACTACTTGCACATCTCCATAAGATTTTTCTACAATTTATGGTGATTTTTACAAAACTGCCTATCATTTCAAACACCAATCCGGACCAGTCTGTGATTATGGAATTTTTCACTCAAGTTGGAGGTCATTAAAAATCATGATAAAAATTTTGAGTAAACTAAAAACATTTTGGGAACTCTCAGAATTTACGGATTCAGTTTTCGACTTCGTGTGATTTTTCTATGATTTTTCTAAAACAGTGCAGAAAGGTTAAGAATTAGTTAATAGCTTCTAACTATCAAAACACTTTGTAACATGTTGAGCAAAGTGTTAAATCTTTGATAACTTCATATATTACATGTATTTCTTGTTATGATATATTTATATAATAGGAAATTACTTACTGAATTTATAAGAATCCTCCATCATAATCATTAGTACAAAACAAAGCAAGTTAATCATAGCTATATTGTACAATACATTTAACTTACATAGGATGAGATTCCTAAACACCACAAAGAAACATACTAAACTATAATAGGTATAGTTAGGGTACATATACATTTCAAACATTTTAATAAACTATAATAGGTATAGTTTATGATCATTTACATAACACACTCGTACAAAAAGAAAGGGTACAAATACAAAGTGTCGGGTTTATATACAAAAAGGGGGCACAAATACAAAGTACCGGGTCTTTATACAAAAAGGGGTACAAATACAAAGTGCCGGTTTTTATACAAAAAGTGGTACAAATACAAAGTGCCGGGTTTATACACAAAAAGGGGTACAAATACAAAGTACCGGGTTTTTATACAAAAAAGGGTACAAATACAAAGTGTTGGGTCTTTATACAAAACGGGGGTACCGATACAAAGTACCAGGTTCACTTAAGATAGTTATTATGATATTCAAACTATACTTCATCTAGAATTGCTAGACTTCAACTATTATCGCTGAGCGTATATGTTTGAGTCATATAAGAATTTAGTCTCGATTGGCTTAAAATTGGTGGGGCCCGCCTCATCTCCTGTTCCTTGTTGGGTTGTGGACCTAGGGCAGACCCACTATATTCAACATTTTATCTAATTTAAACCTTATATAACTTATATACGCTGGATGATTATAGAGGAACTCTACGGGTCATTCTAGGGTTCATTAATGCATCATATAGGAATATTTCCATTCACACTTAACTAAGAAAATATTGGATTTTCTGGAAATCAAACTTTATCGCTTTTACAAGGAAACATTTTTCTACTTCAAATAGAACTCTTATGAACTCACCAATTTAATTGTTGACAATTTTTTAAAACTACTTGTATTCTCAGGAAATCAATGAAACAGGAAAACTTCAGCGCTTTGAGGATGGGACGTTAAACCGTCAACAATTTATGTTTGTCATCATAATGTAATTGATTTTGAAACATGTAAACATATACTTTGGTGTAACATTTTCAATTATATTTATGATGGTTTCATTTACTTTGAGCACTATTATACACGTTGTTGTGATACTGTACATGAAGTCCTCCACCCCCGGACGTTTCCGCCATCCTTGGTTTGGGGGTGTGACAGTTGGGGATCTTTAAAACACCTCATGATAGAGGAGTACTGCGCAATGGGCGAGATCCAAAAGCTGGAGGAAGAACTATGGGGCCTAACCATGAATGGCTCCAACGTAGTCGCCTACACCGCCAGGTTCTGTGAACTGGTGGCCCTCTGTCCCAACATGATTTCTTCAGAGGGAAAGAAGATCGAGAGATACATATGGGGACTGGTGCCACCATACAAAGCAAATCTATTGGCTTCACATTCAGCTACATTTGATAGTGCCAAGCGATTGGCACAGCGGCTAATTGACCATAGGGCTTGTACCCCGACTACAACAACAACAACTGCCCTGGCCATCTCAGATCCTGCAAGAACCGTTGAGTCCAAGCAGAAATTCTGGGATGACAAGAAAAAGAATAAGGCTGCCAAGAAAAGGCAGGTCGTGGCAGTACATGCGGCGATAGCACCTGCCACTGCTGCTACTCCATTAAAGCAGTATTCTGGAAGCCTACCGCTCTGCAACAAATGTAACTACCCCCATGTGGGAGCCTATCAGGAAATGCAGTGTGTAAACTGCAATAGGAAGGGGCACGCTGCCCGTTTCTGCAAAGCTCCGGCGAGGCCAATCACCCAAGTCCCTGGCGCTGGAGTGGGCCAAGCTTGCTACGGATGTGGCGAGGAAGGCCACTTCAAAAGAAACTACCCGAAGGCAGGGTTCGCTGGTGGATCGGCAAGAGTTCTGGCCATAGGTCATGAGGAAGCAGTTGTCAACCCCACAGTGGTCACTGGTACGTTTCTCCTCGATAACTCTTATGCATGCATTCTATTTGATAGTGGAGTGGAGGGGAGTTTCGTGAACCAAAAATTTGCTCATTTACTTAGGCAAAAATCACAAGCACTTATTGAACCATTCACTATAGAGATGGCTAATGGAAAGACAGAAAGAACTAGCAGCATATTCATAGGGTGTACCCTAACTTTAGATAGCCATTCATTTTCGATCGATCTCATGCCGGTCTCAATTAAAAGTTTCGACATCATTATCGGCATGGATTGGTTGAGTCGTCATCATGCCGATATCATGTGTTACGAAAAGGCTGTTCGCCTTAATCTTCTGTCTGGCAAAACCTTAGTAATTTATGGAGACAAACCCGACACGAACCTTCGTATCATCTCGAGCATCCAAGCTCAGAAATTCTTGCAAAAGGAATTCCGTGCATTCCTCGCTCATGTGGTCGATGTGAGCCAAGAAACGAAGGACATTCAAAACATCCCAGTGGTACGCGAATTTCCCGACATCTTTCAAGAAGAACTCCTAGGATTACCTCCGCAACATCAAGTCGAGTTCTGAATCGACTTAGTTCCAAGGGCTACCCCAGTAGCCAAATCACCCTATTATCTAGCCCCTGCAGAGATGCAAGAGCTGTCCGGTCAACTTAACGAACTGCTCAACAAGGGCTTTACAAGACCAAGCTTCTCACCATGGGGATCTCCAGTCTTGTTCGTCAAGAAGAAAGATGGATCGTTTAGTATGTGCATCGACTACAGGGAGCTCAACAAACTGACGGTCAAAAATCGTTATCCATTGCCTCGGATAGACGATTTGTTCGACCAACTGCAAGGGGTGAACTTCTTTTCAAAAATTGACTTAAGATCCCGGATACCATCAACTACGAGTACTAGAGGAGGATGTTCCAAAGACAACCTTCCGGACTTGTTATGGACACTATGAATTTGTAGTGATGCCATTCGGATTAAGAAACGCGCCCGCTGTATTCATGGACTTAATGAATAGGGTGTGTCTTCCGTACTTAGATCAGTTCGTCATCGTCGTCATCGATGACATACTTATCTACTCTCGTAGTAAGGAAGAGCATGGTCAACATTTGCGAGAAGTCCTCAAAACATTACTTTCGGAGAAGCTCTACGCAAAGTTCTTGAAATGCGAATATTTGATTCGACGAGTCGAATTCTTAGGGCACGTGGTTCACGAAGAGGGAATACACATGGACCCTTCCAAAATTAAAGCCATTGAGAGCTGGTCAGCACCGAAGACGCCTACAGAAATTCATCAATTTCTAGGCCTCGTTGGCTACTATCGTAGGTTTATTCAGAACTTCTCCCGCATAGCTAAACCTCTTACAACACTAACCCATAAGGGAATGGCCTTTGACTGGGAAGAGAAGCAGGAAAGAGCGTTTCAAACGCTCAAACGAGCCTTGTGCACCACGCCAATACTATTCCTTCCCGAAGGAATAGAAGACTTCGTTGTCTATTGCGATGCATTGAATCAAGGACACGGGTGTGTTTTGATGCAACGAGGTAAGGTCATTGCCTATGCCTCGAGACAGCTGAAGACACATGAGGTTAACTATACGACCCATGATCTTGAACTAGGAGCAGTTGTGTTTGCTCTGAAAATCTGGAGACACTACTTGTACGGTACGAAGAGCACTATCTTTACAGACCACAAGATCTTACAACACATCTTCGACCAGAAGGAACTCAACATGAGACAACGATGGTGGGTCGAGCTACTTAGCGACTACGAATGCGAAATTCGTTATCATCCCGGCAAGGCCAATGTAGTAGCTGACGCCCTAAGTCAGAAGGAGTATTCTGGTCATAGGGTCAAATCATTGACTATGACTATCCATTCACATTTATCCACACAAATACAGGCGTCCCAACTCGATGCTTTGAAGCCTGAAAACGTGGTGAGTGAATCCCTGAGAGGAATGGATAAGAACTTGGAGGTTAAGGGTGGCGGAGCTTATTATTTCATGGACCGGATCTGGACCCCGAAACTAGGTGGTTTCAGGGACTTGGTCATGAACGAGGCGCACAACACTCATTATTCCGTTCACCCATGTTCAGATAAGATGTATCTGGATCTTAAAAATTATACTGGTGGCCTATCATGAAAGCAGAGATTGCTACCTTCGTAAGTAAATGCCTTACTTGTGCCAAGGTCATGGTCGAATACCAGAAACCCTCAAGCCTACTACAATAGCCGGAGATCCCAGAATGGAAGTGGGAGCGGATCACTATGGATTTCATTACCAAGTTGCCCAAGACAATGGGTGGCCTTGATACCATATGGGTCATCGTCGACAGATTGACCAAGTCTGCACACTTCCTGCCGATCAAAGAAATAGACAAGATGGAGAAACTTACAAGAACTTACATTAGGGAGATAGTACGACTGCACGGTGTCCCAATATCCATTATCTCGGACAGAGATAGTAGGTTCACTTCTAGGTTCTGGAAGTTGCTACAATATTCTCTAGGAACTAGGCTGGACATGAGTATAGCCTACCATCCGCAGACAGACGGACAAAGTGAGAGGACTATTCAAACCTTGGAAGATATGTTGCGAGCCTGCATCATCGACTTTCGGAAGGCATGGGATACTCATTTACCCCTTGTCGAATTTTCCTACAACAACATTTATCACACAAGCATAAAGGTTGCTCCCTTCGAGGCCGTCTATGGCCGCAAGTGCAGATGACCTCTGTGTTGGGCTGAGGTGGGTGATAGCTAGTTAGCTAAAGTAAGAGTTCCTGAAAGCACTCTCACAGGTCCGGAGATCATACGGGAAATGACAGAGAAGATCGTTCAGATCCGTGAACAATTGAAAGCCTCCAGAGACCGACACAAAAGCTACGCTGATAAACGTAGAAAACCGTTGGAATTCCAGGTGGGCAACCATGTTCTATTGAAGGTCTCACCCTGGAAGGGCTTGATACACTTTGGAAAGCGTGGAAAGCTAAATCCAAGGTACATTGGGCCTTTCGAGATTCTTGCCAGAATCGGCCCAGTAGCTTACAAACTCAATCTACCGAGCGAACTTAGTAACGTACATTCTACCTTCCACGTATCGAACCTGGAAAAATTTCTGTCCGACGAGACTCTTGTCATCCCACTCGACGAGATCGAGATCAACGAGAGCCTCAATATCGTGGAAGAACCACTAGAGATCATGGACCGAGAGGTCAAGCAAACGAAACAAAGTCGTATCCCAATAGTGAAGGTTCGTTGGAACGCCAAGCGAGGACCTGAATTCACTTGGGAACGAGAGGATCAGATGAAACTGAAATACCCTCATCTTTTTACTTAATTTCTTGTAATTACTTAAATTACTTAAATTGCTTAAATTCTAATTTCGGGACGAAACTCCTTCTAAGGAGGGGATGATGTGACAACCCGAAATTTCTAGCTTACATTCTTCTTTGATATCAAAGTTAGCTTTGTTTTGCTATTTTATAATGAAGTCTTGGTTCTAAAAGTGTAACGACGTAAATTTTAAAACCAATTTTTTTTTGCAAACATCAAAACATCGATTAATATTTAAATTCAACGTAAACAATATTGTCCCAACCGAATACATCACAAATATCATAAAATAGTTCTCCCCGATAATGTGTACGATCACGCCGACGCCTTCCCACGGTCCTCGCTAGTACCTGAAACACATATCACAACAACTGTAAGCATAATTGCTTAGTGAGTTCCCCAAACTACAACCTACGCACATACGCCTTTCCAGGCCCAGACCTTCCGATCCATGTGTCTCAGGGGACTTCCGTCCGGACTAGGTAAACCTTCCGGTCCTACCCACATTAACCTTATGGTCCACATTACAACGCCTTCCGGCCCATAACATATTCGCCTTCCGGCCCATAACATAATGCCTTCCGGCCCATATCAAGCATATCATACATGGAACATATAACGATTAACTTATCACACATAATGCATATATCTCATATCATATTCGACCTTCCGGTCACACAGTCAAACCCTTACGGGTACAGTATAGTGAGAAGACTCACCTCGAATATCTCGATAACTCGCGAATCCTGGAAATCACTCGTGCTTGATCCCCCGAGCTATAATCCTCCTATAACATTATATATCTCTAATTAATACTTTTAACACTAAGGTTGACTACCCCTATCAAGTCAATATTGGTCAACTCTGTTCAACGGTCAACTTGACCGGACTCGGCGAGTGTACTAGAGCGATTCGGCGAGTCTAAGCGTTTTCACCAACTCTCTAGGATTCTCTTTTGAAACGTCGAGTACTCCCCTGACTCGACGAGTTCCACCTGGCATGAATCGTTGGGCCACCACGACTCAACTCGCCGAGTCATAAGAGCAACACGGTGAGTTCCAACTCGACTCAGTCCACCTGTCAACCCTCTCTAACTCTCCATGACTCACTGAGTCAGCCATAACTCAGCAGGACCACTCACTGAGTGGTTAAGGACAATCTTCATGCTACTCGTTGAGTTTGTTCTTCAGACTCGGCGAGTCCATGTCATGCATCAACTCAATCTTGCTTCTGAGGTCAGATCCGCTCCATCCACTCATAGATCTGGACCTCCTAAGCTCATTCATCACGTAAAGTCACAGTCTTGGCTACCATGCAACACCCACAAGGCTCTTTTTGGAGAAATGACCTCTAAGATGGCAACCCTAGTCTCCAACCCAAAAGAAAGGGCATAAAGCATGGCATTAGGGAATTTCTGGACCTGCTAAGGTCCAGATCTAAGTACCATATCCCCATGGGACCTCTCACACTTCAATTACAAAGCAAACAAGGCAAGAAGAAACCCTAGATTTGACCATATCAACAAAAACACAGAAATAAGCTCTAAAAGATACCTCAAGAAGCTTCCCCTGGCGAAATGGAAGTAGAACCAAGCTCCCCAACTCTTCTAGCTTGACTTTCCCCTTCCTTTCTTGCAAATACACTCAAATTTGGTGAACAATGGCCTCTTATCTCACTCACAGGAACCCTTAGCTGCTTTGGTGCTCTCAAGGATCAAGGTAGCCGCAATGAAGGGCCATCAGGTCCTATAAATAGAGCTTAGGACCGGGAAATTAGAGTTTCATTAAACAGCGCAGACTCACCGAGTCCAGGCGCGAACCCGCATCCAGAACCGCGATCCTACTCGGTGAGTTTGAGCTCCAATTCGCCGAGTCCCCTCACAAAACACCAAAAATTATATGAATAAAAGTTACCTGGAAATCCGGGCTGTTACAATTCTCCCCCACTAGAACTAGACTTCGCCCTCGAAGTCTTGCTCTGCAAATGGCTCCGGATACTGCTCACGCATCTCACGCTCCGGCTCCTAGGTTATCTCTGATCCCTTCCGATGCTGCCACTGAACCCACACCAGGGGTACCTCCTTGTTCCTCAAAACCTTGATCTTCCGATCTCTGATGGCCACTGGTCTCTCGGCATAATTCAGGCTCGCATCCACCTGAATATCATCCAATGGTACCACTGCTGACTCGTCGGCAATACATTTCCTCAACTGCGAGACATGAAAAGTGTCGTGAATCTGCCCCAACTCTGTTGGCAAATCCAAACGATAGGCTACCTGGCCTACCCTCGCGATCACACAGAAAGGACCAATATATCGGGGCCCCAACTTGCCCCTTTTCCTGAATCGAATCACTCCTTTCCAAGGAGAGACCTTCAGGAGTACAAGGTCGCCAACCTGAAACTCTAGCTCGGAGCGGCGTTTGTCTGCATAACTCTTCTGTCGACTCTGCGCGGTCAACAACCTCTGCCTGACCTGCTGAATCTGCTCGGTCGTATGGAGTACGATCTGCGTGCTACCCATCACTCGCTGCCCTACCTCTCCCCAGCAGATGGGGGTGCGACACCTCCGCCCATACAACAACTCAAAGGGTGGCATACCAATGCTCGAATGCTTGCTGTTGTTATACAAAAACTCTGCTAAAGGTAGATAGGTGTCCTAGCTCCCTCCAAAATCCAAAACAGATGCTCGGAGCATATCCTCAAGCATCTGAATCGTCCGCTCACTCTTACCGTCTGTCTGGGATGATATGCGGTACTAAAATGCAGTCTAGTACCCAACTCCTCGTGAAACTTCTTCCAGAACCTGGAAATGAAACACACATTATGGTTTGAAACGATCGAGATCGACACCCCATGCCGCGATATCACCTCCCTCACGTATAATTCCGCCAACTTCTCCACAGAAGAGCTCTCGCTGATGGCTAGAAAATGAGCGCTCTTCGTCAATCTATCCACGATCACCCAAATCGCATCGACTCCCCTTGCAGTCCGCGGCAATTTGGTGATAAAATCCATGGTAATCTGTTCCCACTTCCATTCGGGAATATCTAGCAGCTGCAATTTACCGTGCGGTCGCTGGTGCTCGGCCTTAACCTGCCAGCAAGTCAAGCATCTCTCAACAAACCATGCAACATCCCTTTTCATACAGGGCCACCAATACTCCTTCCTTAGATCCAAATACATTTTTGTAGCCCCGGGATGAATCGAGAATTTCGATCAATGTGCTTCCTCCATCAAAATAGCACGCGCACCGCCCACAAATGGTACCCAAATCCATCCCTGAAGAGTCATAAGCCCTCGACCATCCGTGACGAATCCTGATACCTGACCTACAACCCGCTCCCTCTTCTGGTTTTCTGGTTTCGTAGCCTCAGCCTGAGCTCCTCGAATAGTATCCAGAATCAGGGTCATTACCGTCAACCTCATACAAATATCTCGGATCGGGGCGCTTTCCGCCCTACGGCTCAATGCATCGGCTACCACATTAGCCTTGCCCGGGTGGTACAGGATCTCACAATTGTAATCCTTCACCACATCCAACTACCTGCTCTATCGCATATTAAGATTTGGCTGATCCATCAAGTACTTCAGGCTCTTGTAGTCCGTGTAGATGGTACACCGAACCCCATAAAGATAATGTCGCCAGATCTTGAGGGAAAACACCACATCCCCCAATTCTAGGTCGTGGGTGGGATATCTCGACTTATGAGGCTTCAACTACCTCGAAGCATACGCTATCACATGACCCCTCTGCATAAGCACCGCCCCCAAACCCGATATAGATGCATCACAGTACACCACAAAATCCTCCATCCCTTCCGGGAGTGCAAGCACCGGAGCCTCGCACAGTTTCTGACGAAGCATCTCAAATGATGTCTGCTCCTCCGGTCCCCATGCAAACGCAGCACCCTTCCGGGTCATCCTAGTAAGTGGCACGGCAATCTTGGAGAAATCATTGATAAACTTGCGATAATATCCAGCCAAACCCAGAAAACTCCTGATCTCAGTGGGCGATCTCGGCACCTCCCACCTCAACATCGCCTCAATCTTGGCCGGGTCGACCAATATCCCTTTCTGGTTAACAAGATGCCCGAGGAACTGGACCTCTTGTAACCAGAAATCACACTTGGAGAATTTGGCATACAGCCTCTCTAATCTCAATACTCCAAGAATTTCCCTCAAATGTTCCTCATGCTGCTCCCTAGACCTCGAATACACCAAAATATCGTCAATGAATATAATCACCGACCGATCCAGCATCGGCCAGTACACCTGGTTCATAAGATCCATGAACGCATCCGGGGCATTGGTGAGCCCAAAAGGCATCACCACAAACTCATAATGTCCATAACAAGTTCTGAAAGCAGTCTTGTGGATATCTTCATCCCAAACCCTCATCTGATGATAACCCGACCTCAAGTCTATCTTGGAGAACCAAGATGCCCCTGCAACTGATCGAACAGATCGTCGATCCTAGGTAACAGATACCGGTTCTTAACCGTCAACTTGTTCAACTCCCGGTAATCGATACACATCCGGTGTGAACCATCCTTTTTCTTGACGAACAAAATCGGCGCTCCCCAAGGTGAGCTACTCGGTCGAATAAACCCCTTTTCCCAACAGCTCCTGAAGCTGCGAGGATAACTCCTGCATTTCCGGTGGAGCGAGACGATAAGGCACCTTGGCGATGGGCGCCGCTCCTGGAACCAATCAATACAAAACTCCACTTGCCTTTCCGGAGGCACACCTGGTAACTCTTCAGGGAACACATCCGAAAACTCACATACAACAGGAACGTCATCAACCGAATTAGGCCTCCCCGCGGCCACTCGAGTATCCATCACGTAGGCTATGAATCCATTGCAGCCCTGCTGCAGACTCTGCCTTACCCTAGCAGCCGAACAAAACGCCAACCCACACCGGGTCCCCTCACCATAAACCGTAAGCACTCCCCCACTAGGGTCTCGAATCGTCACCAGCTGTCTCTCACAGTCAATGACTGCCCTAAACTTACTCAACCAATCCATGCCCACGATGACGCAGACATCCCCCATAGCTATAGGAACCAAGTCTATAGGGAACTCGACCCCAAAAATCTCGAGCACACATCCTCGAATCACATCAGTGGCGTAGACCTTCACTGGCGGAGTCTCGGTAACCCTAGATTTGACCATATCAACAAAAACACAGAAATAAGCTCTAAAAGATACCTCAAGAAGCTTCCCCTGGCGAAATGGAAGTAGAACCAAGCTCCCCAACTCTTCTAGCTTGACTTTCCCCTTCCTTTCTTGCAAATACACACAAATTTGGTGAACAATGGCCTCTTATCTCACTCACAGGAACCCTTAGCTGCTTTGGTGCTCTCAAGGATCAAGGTAGCCGCAATGAAGGGCCATCAGGTCCTATAAATAGAGCTTAGGACCGAGAAATTCGAGTTTCATTAAACAGCGCAGACTCGCCGAGTCCATTCCTTGGACTCGCCGAGTCCAGGCGCGAACCTGCATCCCGAACCGCGATCCTACTCGGCGAGTTTGAGCTCCGGTTCGCCGAGTCCCCTCACAAAACACCAAAAATTATATGAATAAAAGATACCTGGAAATTCGGGGTGTTACAAAAAGAGTGCTTAAAGCTTACTATAATTGACTTACGTGTCGGAGGATGGGTTAGTTTGGTTGTAGCATTGGAAAAACGAGCCAAACACACCAAAATTGGTGTGTGCGGCCATCCAGCCGCACACAGGCCAACTACATCCACCTCCATGCCGCACACACCCTCCTATAAGCACTATCCTTCTTCATTTTGATCATTTCTTACACTCTTGCAAAGCTAGGACTCTAAAATCCTCTCAAGTATCATCCGGAAAGGTAACATCTTTCACCAAGAACACTATGTTTCTAGCAGCACACACTTCTAGCAGCACACCAGGCCGCACACCTAGCCGCACACAGGTGCTGGCAGCACACCTGGCCGCACACATGGCCGCAGACGCACATATAGTGTGTATTTTGGCCATACACTCTCTTGTATATCAATTTAACCCTTCGTACAATCATTTATGGTTGTAACACTTCAATATAAGTGTTTACTAGTCCCAAAGGTGGTCTTAATTCGTTAATTAGTTGTTCATAACACTAATTATATTCATATATGTGCCAATATATGCTAAATAGGATTCGTGTGTGTACTCAAGTCACCACTTGATACTTAGCAACACATCCAACATTTTCATCAGAACCACTCACTACAGGTGAGTTCATACCCCTAAAATAACCTTTGAAATGTTTTTAAATGCTTTTATGGGGGGAATACAAGTTGAACAATTATGATTATTATATCAATCACACGTGATTAATGACTACCAAGCAAATGGTTTACTTACTTTCCAAACTATTTATCAAACTGTTTTACCTCAAATTGTCTTACAAACTCCTTCAATGGTCAAATACTTTTAATTAAACTCTTTTAAACTTGTATTCTATGTATCTGTATAAATATAGTTATATAAGTAGGATTGAAAGGACTTAGGACTGCTAGTCTACCCTACTTCCTGTTCTTGTTTGATGTGGTCTTAGGGTATCAAGGTAAGTTATCCGAAGGTCGTTTGAATCCTAGTTATATATTATGTATATGTATATAGATATAAAAGGTTATTTCTTTCATCCAAATCCATGCCCTTGGGTAGCAAGGGCATACAAACATGTTCGTACCTTACTAGTAAGCTACCATAGGGGTAGTTTAGGAAGATACTATTACTAGAACAATGAAACATACAATGAGTCAGTTCATACATGAGTCAATACATACTATGATGAGAATCAAACATGAAACAGAGTGAGGAGAAACAAACAATAGACACTATGATGAGAAACAAACATACAGGCTAGATAGAGAAAGAACGCACAATACAGCTAGCACACATATACATTAACACAGTTATGTGAGCCATTAAGCAGGGCATGGCACTACCTGCCATGACTGTTTTTTGTATTGGAATATCCTTAATTGGGGAGCATATGAGTTTGTGTATAGATCTATATTGGATTAACTATCCTACACCTTGCTGCTCGCTACAGTGGGACTTGCAAGTCTACGGGTGTCAAACGTCATTTTTGTGGTATCTTACATTGTCACTTTACTATTGAGTTGGTAGCAACATACAGGCTGATCACATGTTACCTTAAAATATACAATTGGCTTAAGGTAATTAATATAACAGTAGTTACTTAAAACTACGTTACAATACTATAACATTTTCCCTTTACATTTTACTTTGTGATATTCACACGATGCACGGTAATGTAGAAACTATATTTTTGGCTAATGATAGTCGAAATTGCGAAAATACACACTTTTACAAGAGATACATACACAGACACTAGATGCCTTGGTAGAAGGCTACTTTTAGTAGGAAACATAGGGTTTTCTAGAGTAGATCAAACAAACACAAAACCTTTACATACATAGACAATACATCTTACAAAACATCTTACAAATGCTTTCATACAAACTCAGACACTAATGTACTTATGAACTCACCAGCTCTAAAGCTGATACTCGCTTTCAAAATAACTTGTATTCTCAGGGCACCAGTAGACAGGTACAGGCGCTGGATTTTGAGAAGAAGGACCGTTTTTCAAGACTCCTCTTTTATTTTTGATGTATATTTATGGTGTCTATATAACTTGATAGAACACACTTGTATGAAATTATATTATTAATGCAATGGATGATGTTGTTGCTTGTTTACTACTTTACATTGTTGTGATATTGTACATGACGTCCTCCACCCCAGAACGTTTCCGCCGTTTATCGGTTTTGGGGGTGTGACACTATCATTTCAACACAATAACTCCTTTAAATTGACTTAGCTCAAGTTACAATAAGAAATTCCAAGGCGTCATTTAATATCAGGTGGATTAGTCCCTGCCATATCAATTTCTTATACTACAAGAAGTTTTCCCCATCTTTTCTCTAAATTCATGATGTCCCGGACGAAGTGCTAATTTCAGAACGAAATTCCCTCTAACGGGGGTATGATGTGGCAACCGTCAAATTCCAGTCAAGACAAAGTCAAATAAAGTCAACAAGTCAAACCGGTCACCTTAGTTAACCTTTTTATACTAGGTTTTACGTTATGTAATTACTAAACAACTCGCTATTTTTATGAGAAAACATCAATTGGAAAATTCGTATGTTTGAATTTCCATAGCCGTGAATATGCTAAACATCGAACCAAAGTGATAAAACACTATTGCATACTCATCGGGAGTGTGTAGGACCTTAAAACATGGCTTAACGGGGCTTACGGACCTTGCGTTGCAGAGCCAAACACTCACAAACGTCACTCACGAAACCTCTCTTAATCGTTTTCACTCTATGTCTCTCTATTTAGAATCTCTCCCAAATCCGTCTTTGTATGAGAAATCTGTCCAAGAATGTGAAATCTCTCCCAAATCTCTCTCTGTATGAAAAATCTCTACAAGAATGTCAAATCTCTCCCAAATCACTCCATGTATGTGAAATCTCTTCCAAATCTCTCTTTGTATGAGAAATCTCTCCAAGAATGTGGAATCTCTCCCAAATCTCTCTCAAAAGTTCCTTAAACTTTTTATAGTCTTTCGGACCATCCCGACCCTTAACCGGGTCAATAACGGCTTGAAACGGGGTAAAAACGAGTAAAACAACTTTATTGAGCCGAAACTCCTCTTAGGAGCCGAAGCCCCTAGGGTCGAAACCTCAGCAGCCGAAACCGAGACCTTGGAACCGAGAGACAACCGAGAACCGAAACACTGAGGACCGAAACCCAGAAGATCGAAATCACCTAAAGACCAAACCTCGCTTTCGGTTCTAACTGCCCAACCGAACCTCGCCTTCGCCTCCCTCCCCTCGCACTTTCGGTTCCCACTTCTACTTTCGGTTCCTTCCTTCCATTCTCCCGGTCTCTCATCTACATTCGTCCCTCTCTTCTACTTTCGGTTCTAAGCTCCTAAGGAGCTGAACCTCCGCACCCTCGGCCCAAATTTCGTAATTTGGCAGTTTTTCCTTGATATTCAATATTTTTAGCGTTTTGAGCCTGCTTTTCGAGATTTTAACGTGGGATTTTCACCCAAACTTGTATTTTAACATAATAGACCCCAAAAATTCATATTTTAATTATATTTTGGGGAAAATCTTTGCCTAAGAATAAAATCTAGTAGGTAAGATTTATGGGTGAAGTGTTGACTTGGCCATAGTGTATGATACAAGCAACCTCCCCATACCTTCATAGTACAACCCCTAGTAACTATTCACCCATACGTAGTCAATCATTGTCCTTTTCCCACTCTTTTTCAGTCATAATGTTGAACAAAAGCTGGAAAACCCTCCTCTCTCCTCACATTACTCCATTTTTCCACCAAGTAACAACTTCATTTTCTCTCACTCCATCTCTCTGAGATTTCGAGATTCAAGGTATATTTCCAAGATTTTCTTCTACATTTTGTAAGTAACTTCCTCTTACACTTAGATATTCTACTATCCTTCATCCAAACCATAGATTGCTTACACAAACATCATCATATTTGTGTTTGATCTTCAAATCTTCAAGCACCTCTCAAGTGCTCTTGAGTTGAACACTTCTTTTCTCCATCATACATCTACTGAAATCACTCAAGGTGATTTCATACCCCTATAATTTCATGTTTTTCTTAAGTTTTATGGGGGGGGGGGGGAGTACAAGTTAAAACACCAAGAACACAACTAAACTCATTTAACAGCCTTCATCAAAAAAGTTCAACCCCATTCACGGACTGTTTTGGGAAACTGAAGCATTTGATTTTTCAAAACTGTTTTAGATGCAAGTAGTTCCAGTTCGTATCTTTAAAAGGACTACTTGCACACCTCCATACGATTTTTCTACAATTTATGGTGATTTTTACAAAACTGCCTATCATCTCAAGAGCAAATCCGGACCATTCTGTGATTATGGACATTTTCTCATAAGTTGGAGGGCATTAAAAATTATAATAAAATTTATGAACAAACTAGACTCATTTCCCAGACTCTTAGAATTTATGGATTTTGATTTTAACCTTAGATTATTTTTCTATAAATTTTCTAAGAACAGTGAAAGAAAATGTTAACAACACAAAAATGCTATGAATTTCATTTCACCTTGTAACATGTTGAGCAAGGTGTATATCATTATGTGAATATTTGTTTTTGCAAATAAATGGCATTTTGTCTTAGTATATAGTCACATATCAGAAAAAAATGTATTTTTACCTACAAAAGTATGGTAATTAATTAGTTGTTATATTGCATGTTGCTTCACTTTAGTAAAAGGTGTATATATATACATATCGGTAAACAAAAGGGTTTTTACCTTCACAAATACAGTAGTTAACCATAATAAACAAAGTTATAACTATTACATTTAAACGTTTTGATAAACGATAATAGGTATGGTTTATGTTTCCATTAACACAACAAACACATTTCGGAAGGTTTTATTCCCACAGAAAAGGGTTTTACACTCACGCACACTACACGTAAACTTGTTAACTTAAATGGTGAGATATTCATCTCAGTACTCCTAGAGTACGGTTTAAAATTCCTGGTAGGTATAACCAGAGTCTCTTGTAGGGAGAACGTGATAGTTGTGTATAGATCTATATTGGGTTTAACACCCCACACCTTACTGCTAGCTACAGTAGGACCTGCAGGTCTACAGGTGACAAATGTCATTTTAGTTTCGCGATGCCTGAGAAACGTTGTGGCAGGTTCATTCAGTCATAGTATGGTTATAGCGGCTTACATAGGGAGTTAACAACACATAAAGTTTACGGGGATTTTCATAAATCAAAAAGGGGTTTTATGTCGATTTAAAAATCACTTTTTATATCAATAATTACAAAATATCATTGTATCCTTTCAACCCTGATATTTAAGACTACACACCATTCCTCATGGGATTTTTCTCAAATCAGAAAGGGTTTTATGCCAATTTAAAACCACTTTTATATTGTTAAGTATGACAAATACTTGTTCATTTTTGCACCCGACATTTAGGACCACATAACTTGTATAAGGAAAATATTGGATTTTTCTTGGTAACACACCACATATTACAAAGAACGATTTCCAAACTCTTTATCTAAAAAGCTTATGAAATCACCAACTTAATTGTTGACACTTTTTCAAAATTACTAGTATTCTCAGGAAATCAACGAAACCAAGTAACCATAAGCTTTTGAGGATGGAACGCTACGGCGTTGAACAACTATTTTTGCATCATGTTGTGATTAATCACTGAAATATGTAATACTTGAAGCCATGTAATTGTTTTCTGATTATATTTATGATTGGTTGTATTAACTTTGAGCACTATTATACTCGTTGTTGTGATACTATACATGAAGTCCTCCACCATCGGACGTTTCTGCCATCGTTGGTTTGGGGGTGTGACAAAATCCATTTTAATAGATAGATGTTCTTTTAAGGGCATATAAACCATTTTAAACCTTGCTTACCATTTTGAAACGTTTTCGATAAGCTTAGAAACATTTTCTTTTATAAAAGTGTTTAAACTCTATGCTATAAAATTAAACATATGACATTAAAGTTCATAGTATGTGTAAAAGCTTCATCGGATCTTCAAACCACTTTTGTTTTAAGTCTTTTGACTACTTTCTCATTTAGGCATTGTACTTACTTAAATGTGTTTTCTTGAATCCGAACATTATATTTTCACAACTTTCTACTTCACACATGTTTCTAAGATATCTCTAATTCCTAAATTTCCAACACACATCATGAGTTTATTTTATTTCAAATTAGTTTTATAATCAATGTTTATAAAACTTACAGCATTGCAAAACTTAGTGTTCACTTTTAAACTTCCAGTGATGTACTTTTGACAATGCACAATTATTCATCTAAATATTTTAAGTATTTACCTTATCCGTTTTAACCATTGTTGGACATAGGAAAAAAGGTCAATGTTGGGTTTTCAGCATTCTAACACTCCTAAGTATACATGCAACCCTAAATACCTTTGATCTATGTTTTCTCTATTATACATGCAAATATGATCTTTCCAAGGTATTCATCCTAACTAGCATAATAACATTGATTCATATGAATATATCAAGTTAGAATTACATACCTCTTTGATGTAGAATGTCTTCATGAAGCTTGATTGCCTAGTGCCCCAAGTGTGACACCTTAAATGGTTCACACAACACCAAAAACACATGGAATAACTTGAGGGAATTTGGAACACTTCATCAAATCGGATAGCCCTTTCTATCACCCATAGTGGCCAATTTTGCCAACAATAAGATGCTTATATAGTTAGTGACAATTAGGTTAAACCCTAATTGTCATGGCTTTCCATGTCCTTGGATCCATGGGCTCAAATACACCATGGAGCATCCATAGAGCATCTTATGGGTTTTAGCCCATCCTGACAATCCATAAAGCATTAGCCCACTATACAAGTATGGATGATTTACACAATCAACCCATATATTTAATTAGTCTTATTTTGATCACTTAATTAATCCTAGATTAATTCATGATCAATACTAATTAAATAATCTTATTAATATATTAGAACTTATAATATATTAACAAACCTTAAGTGTTATTTCTCTCATTATAGTCTATCCAAATACATGATGCCATGCAACCCAGATGGACCATGCCGGGTCGGGTTAAGTATTACCAATTATAGTTATGGACTTAGACATTAATCCAACAGTCTCCCACCTGGATAAGTCTAAAACAATTATTGTGTATGACTTCAGTAACCAATCAGCAATCGTAGCTCTCAAAAGCTTCTATCGAACTCTAACCTTGTCGATGAACTCTGACTATGACAACCCGAAATTTCTTTTCTATACAAACAATATCAAGTCAATAGAAGTTAGAATGGTTGCAGTAAATTTTCAAACTTTTAGTATAAGTTTGAGTATTTCAGGATTTACTCTCAAAGTGATATCAGGAGAGAGGATGCATTAGGGTTTTGTGCAACTCTGTTATTTCAAAACTCTATGATATTAGAGTTCATTGCGTGAATAAAATATTTTCTGCCAAAAATCCCAGGAGTATATATATGATTCTGAGCCATATTTATTCATTAGTTCCATTTTCAACTAGAGAAAAGTCGAATTCTCTCTCACGGATCTTCGGACTTTCATCCCAAAATGTGAGTACTTCGATCTAGTTGTATTAGAGAGCTTATTATGTGCTTAATAACAAAGAAATCATATCAAAACAACAACATTTAAGAGTTTACGGCCCAAGAACATCTTGGACCGTAAACCCTTATTTAAGGGCCAAATGAGTGCCTAAGTCCCTTCCTTTTTCAATGAAACTATGCTAGGCTCGTACCCTAATGTGTGTAGAACCAGAAAACACCCAAAAACACCAAGAGTAAGCTGTTCACGGCCCAAGAAGTTCTTGGACCGTGAACTCCAAACTCAAGGGCCAAAAGGTACTTTAAACCCTCCAAAATCCTTGGACACTAGACTTGATTTACTCCTAGTTAATTTAGGGACTTTAAATCATCAAAAACCCATCGCAATGAGAGATTACGGCCGTAATCTCTAAGGGTTTTGGTCCTGGGGCCGTGAACATCAAATAAGGGTAGCAAAGTGTGCCTAAGGCCTTCATTAGCCATAGATAATTGTCTAAAACCTATCCTAGATGTGCATGGGACTTGAAAACATAAAAATACCCATTTCCATATGGGTTTACGGTAGTAAACCCAAAAGGAAATGGCCTTGGGGCCGTAAACTCTTAAAGGAGTGTATTAATGCCCTAAACCCTTCCAAGGATTAAACCATCAAGTAGAATTGCTTCTAGGGAACATGTAAGACTTCGAAACACCAAATAAACCTAAGCATAGGAGCTTACGTCTGTAAACTCCTTGTTGTTATGGCATTGAAGAGTAAACTCAAGAACGGGGTCCTTTGGAACTCTAAACCCACTAGCCTTGTCCTACAACAACCTAGATGCAATCCTTAGGGCTTATAACACTTATATAAAGTGTTTATCATTTTCTAGGATGTCTTAACATTTTCAATTAGTAGTTTAAGACTAATTGGGTGCATATATGTGTGATTATATGTTCACTAGGATCATAGTGTGTGTACAAGTCTTCACTTGACACCTAGCAATCCTACATCATTTAGTTCATCCTGACCACCATCTATAGGTGAGTTCATACCCCTTAATCTATGTTTTAAATGATTTTAAATGCTTTAACGGGGGGGGGGGGGGGGGGTGGAATACAAGTAGAAAACAACATGTTATAGAATCAATCATATGTGATTTATAACTGTGTTTTCATCCAACTGATTTCACATGCTTCAAAATGTGATGTAGGAAATGGTTTTCTATCTTAAAAATACTATGTTATCAAATGTATTACTTTTGAAATGATTACTAAAATGACATCAAGTCATTGTTAATTATTGTTCAAAACTCTTAAATGTTTTAAAAAACCATTTTTATCTTCTTGAACAACACTATATCTTTACACTTATGTTCTTATATATGTATTGATATGATAGCTATCGTCCTTCAATTAGTTTCCCACACTCTTGTGTAACAAGGGTGTATAAACCTGCTTGGACGATCAATTACCTTCCAGATAACTATTATAGGGATAGTTAGGAGATACAAAACATTATTCCTGTTACAAGGAATTACACCAGAGTCAGTTCATTCATGAGTCTATACTATACATTACATGTTACATGAATACGTCTTCATCGATACGCTTACATGAATACATTTGCATATATACATTTATTTGTATACACATACATGGATACTTGTACCTTGATTCACTATGATGAGTTACTAGTACATTATGTGTAAATTGTTCTGCCTATCCTAGTTGAAAAGGATAACTTGACGGGACTAACCATTCCGGAACCCACCTATTAGCAACAGAGGTAATGAACATCTACGGATGCCTACAGTTAATACTTATATTAGGATTACCTTTACGGGACTAACCATTCCTTAAACCTGCTGCTAGCTACAGAGGAAAATGAACAATCTATGGATGTTCAAGGTTATACATTTCGGCCGTAGGGATTTCGTGTTTATCCTATTGCAAAAGGATAATACTTTTATGGTTATATTTTCCATATACTTTTATTTTGTGTTACATTCACATAAACGAGGAGGTAGACTATATATTATTAATAGTAGTCGTAAAGGGGAAAACCATCTTTGTTACAACAAAACATACAGGTCTTGGTAGAAGAGTACTTTCAAAACAAACAGGTCTTGGTAGAAGACTACTTTCAAAACATTTGGGTCTTGGTAGAAGACTTCTCTTATACTGATAGGAAATATGGGATTTTGTAGAGTTTTTCATACTTATATAAATTGTTTCATTCAAAGATTTACATGGCATTCATAACAGCTTTCCAAAACAAGACAACGACACTTAAATACTTATGAATTCACCATCTTTATGCTGATACTCGCTTTGAAAATAACTTGTATTCTCAGGTCACCAGTAGATAGGTACGATGGCCAGGTTTTGAGAAGAAGGAGCATAGACAAGACTCGTCTTTTATTTTGATTTCATATTTTGGTGTCTTATTACTTTTAAAGAACACACATGTATTACACATTTAGTTTTAATGACATGGATGATGTTGTTGCTTGTTTACTACTTTGCATTGTTGTGATACTGTACATGACATCCTCCACCCCTGAACATTTCCGCCGTTCTTGGTTTTGGGGTGTGACAGATTGGTATCAGAGCATTGTTTATAGTGAATATAGTATATCAACCCATAAAATATATACTAACTATAAGTACATTGGGATTAAAACACTCTGACTAAGAGTTTATATTTTAAATAATAAAATATTTAAGTAAGCATATGTGCCTGCATTCATACTAAAATCAATGTCACAACGACAAGAACAAAAGTATTACGATTGTTGAATATCACAAGTGAGCCTCGAGATATATGGTCAGTCTTGGAAGTGGAATAGCCTGATCAACTATGCTGGCCCAAGGAATGATTAGCATATGCCCAAGAATGGTTGCGATGTGGCAACACGTCTAAAAACATACCAACACAACCACAAAGAAATACCATAGGTGTATTTGGTCTTACTGTAATTATCTTAGTTAGTTCGTCCAGTTAGTAAATCCTTATATCCCTTTTCTCGCGTAGATTTTAATGGCGGGATTTCATCACGGAGACCCGTACTTCCCAAACCAAGGCAATGCTGGATGGATAGAAGAAGATGATCACCCAGTCCCTTTGGATGATCACCATGCCGAGGGTTTTTATGATAGTTCGGACTCGAAGCCTGAAGTCAACAACCTACCTCCAGCTGCTCAAAACCCAAACCTAAACCCCCATCCTACATTTCAAGGACCTGCGCCCCTGTGGGCCACAAACATGAATACATGGAGTCAGGAACAGGGTCAACCTATCCCCTACAATGGAGACAGAAGTGTAACAGCCCGGATCCCCAGGTACCTTCATTCTCATATTTATGATATTCTGTGAGGGGACTCGGCGAGTTGGGGGTCGAACTCGCCGAGTCAGGATGCGGTTTTGGGCGGGGGTTCGCGCCCGGACTCGACGAGTCCAAGGGATGGACTCGACGAGTCCGCGCTGTTTAATGAAACCCTAATTTCCCGGTCCTAAGCCCTATTTAAAGGACCTTATGGCCCTCATTTGTGGCCACCTTGAACCCTAAGAGCCCCCATACGTCTGTGAGCCCATGTGAGTGTGTTTGGAGGCCATTTGTTCATCATTTTTTGTGATATTGCAAGGAAAGTAGGGAGAGGATCAAGCTTGAAGAGTTAGGGAGTTTAGATCTGTTGCTATTTCATCAAGGGAGTCTTCTTAAGGTAATTTTCATAGCCAAACTTCGTGTTTTGTGTTGATGTGCCAAATCTAGGGTTTCTTCTTGCATTTCTTGGCTTGAATCGGAAGTATGAGAGGTCCCATGGAGATATGGAACCTAGATCTGGACCTTAGCAGGTCCAGGAGACCCCATATGACAAGCTTTATGTCCATTCTTTTGAGTTAGAAGCTAAGCTTGCCATATTAGTGGTTGTTTCTTCAAAATAAGCCTTGTATCCATTGCATGGCAACCAAGACTGAGACTTTACGTGACAAATAAGCTTGGGAAGGCCAAATCTATGTATGTATGGAACGGATCTGACCGCAAAAGCCAGTTTTAGCATGGACTCGTCGAGTCTGAAGCACATACTCGACGAGTCGCTTGAAGATTGTCCTTGAGACCACCCTGTGTGTAGTCCCGACCGAGTTATGGGCGACTCAGTGAGTCGCAGAGAGTTGGAAGGGTTTTGACAGGAGGACCGAGTCAGGATGGGACTCGCCGAGTTGACCTTCGACTCGGCGAGTTGAGTCGCGGTGGCCCTGTGATTCAGGCCCAGGAGGAACTTGTCGATTCGGCGGAGTACTCGACGAGTCAAAGGGGAAAAACCTTGAGGGTTGGTTAAAATGTGTAGACTCGCCGAGTCACTAGTGTGCACTCGCCGAGTCCGGTCCAAATTGACTAAAGACTGTTGACCAAGTCAACCTGTGTTGACTTGATATGGATGGTCAACCTTAGTGGTACAAGTAATAATTATAGATTTATAATATCATAGGAAGATTGCAGCTCGAGGGTTCGAGCGCGAGTGATTCCAGGATTCACGATTAGCGACTTAGCGAGGCATACGAGGTGAGTCTTCTCACTATACTGTACCCGGTAGGGTTTTGACTGTGTGACCAGAAGGTCGAATATGATATGAGATATATGCATTATGTGTGTTAAGTTATTCGTTATATGTGTCATGTATGATATGTTTGATTTGGGCCGGAAGGCAACATGATATGGGCCGGAAGGCGTGGTCATATGGATTGTAAGGTTGACGTGGGTAGGACCGGAAGGTTTACCCTGTCGGGATGGAAGTCCCCTGAGACACATGGACCGGAAGGTCATGGCCTGGAAAGGCGTACGTGCGTAGGTTGTATTTTGGGGAACTCACTAAGCTTTATGCTTACAGTTGTTGTGTTATGTGTTTCAGGTACTAGCGAGGACCGTGGGAAGGCGCTAGCGTGACCGTACACACACTCGGGGAAACCATTTTGTTATCTTTTGTTATGTAATCGGTTGTGACTAAATTGTTACATTGGAACCTAAACTTATTACTCATGTTTTGATGATTGTAAAAATGAAAATTTTTGGTTGAAATTTTATGACGTTACAAGTTGGTATCAGAGCCTTGGATTGAGGGATTCGGGTACACCTTCGGGCGTAACTGAACTCAAACCGGGGATTTGAGAAAATTTTAATTAATCAATCAAAAAAAAAATTTGATAAGTGATTTTGAGACAACCAAAGAAGAAAGAGTGTGTACAGTCAGCCAGCACCCGAATGGTAAAAATCCCCAAAATACTCTTACATATGTGTTATGAGATATGATATGATATGATACGCATGCTAGTAGACTAGGTATACATATTAGGACTAGAGTGGCCTGATTTTGTGATGCCTTAGTCTAGGGAAACCTGCTTCTATGAGGTGCTCGAGAGCGAGTGGGTAACTAGTGTATGACAAGAATAGAGTACTCAGGATTCGGGGTTTGGGGAGGAGGACTTGGGGTGAATACCGACGCGGTGTAATTGGTAGTATTGGGCCCGTACTACCAAGGACACCGGGTCAGTGGGCAGCTCAAGTAAGAATCCCTGAGTATCAGAGACTGAGTAGGACTGCGTTATCGAGTGCGATTATGCCCGATAGAGTCTCTGATATTTTTATGTTGTATTTCAGAGACATCATGGTTGAACGACGACACAGACCTGGTACGAGTTGAGTGACGAACGAGGAGCTTCGTCAGATGATTCATGAGGAGGTAGCTGCAGTGATCCGGGCTAAGATTCCGGAGATGTTTGGGTCTATTAAGACCACGCTGATGGAGACATTTGATGAGTGGTACGCCGCGTTGACTGAGGCTGCCGCCGCTGCAGCTACCGCAGCTGTGGCCGCTGCCAGACCACAGGGGGGTGACTCGTTGCTGTTCCGAGAGTTCAGCAACACAAAGCCACCAGAGTTTGACGGGACGCAGGATCCGATTGCTGCGATGAGATGGATTGCTAATATCGAGGGATGCTTCTATACTTGTTCATGTCCGGAGCATCTAAGGGTTCGGTTCGCCCTGAACCAGCTCCGCTTGGGAGCAAAGGATTGGTGGAAGTTTGTGACGACGAACTTCACTCTGATAGAGGTCTCAGCTGTGACTTAAGAGAGGTTTACTGATATGTTCAGAGACGAGTATGTTCCCCCGGTGGAGAGGGAACGGTTGGTTCAAGAGTTCTTGACCCTCAAGCAGGGTAATGATTCGGTTACGGTGATCACGCGGAAGTTTCATGAGAGGGCGATGTTCTGCCCTGAGCAGGTGTCCACGGAGCAGGCTCGGATGAGCCGGTATTTGGGAGTGCTGAGGAGAGATATCCGGGAGTTCGTATCGAACTCGTCATATCATACTTTTGCTGAGCTTCAGGTGAATGCCAGGAAGCGTGAGATCGAGTTGGAGACCCAGGCCAGGGAGGAGGCCGAGTCTCAACGGGTGGATCGGCAGCCGGCTCAGTCTCAGCCGGCAGCCAAGCGGACCAAGTCCGCTGATTTGAGATCCGGAGGTCAGAAGAGCCGCACTTGTGGGAAGTGCGGCAAGGGTCACGAGGGGGCATGTCGATCGGGTGCTTGCTACAAGTATGGCAAGGAGGGGCACATTGCCAGGGAATGCCCCAAGGGATTCATGGTTTGCTTCCATTGCAACCAGACTGGCCATCGGAAGGCCGAGTGCCCCCAGCTTCGCCAGGGATCTTCGCCTGCTGCCAGGGTTCCTGAGGTTCGGCCAGTGAAGACCGAGGCTTCGAAGTGGGAGAGCTTTCCAGTTGACTGCGGAGGAGGTCCGCGCGGCGCCTAATGTCGTGGACAGTATGTATTCTTTCATGTATTTACATTTATACTGAGATATTATGCTTATATTATTATATGCGTAGGTACTTTTTTTGTGAATCATGTGCCTGCTTTGGTATTATTCGACTCGGGTGCGAGTCGGTCCTTTGTTTCGTTGGCTTTTAGCCAGCACATCGATATCGATCGGGAGGCGATGAGTCCTCCCCTGCGAGTTGCTATAGCGAATGAGAGAGCGGTATACGCCACCGAGGTGATTCGAGGATGCGTGCTCGAGATTTTTGGGGTCGAGTTTCCTATAGGCTTGGTCCCTATAGCTATGGGGGATGTTTGCGTTATCGTGGGCATGGATTGGTTGAGCAAGTTTGGAGCTGTCATTGACTGCGAGAGACAGTTGGTGATGATTCGAGACCCTAGTGGGGGAGTGCTCACGGTTTATGGCGAGGGGACCCGGTGTGGGTCGGCGTTTTGTTCGGCTGCCAGGGCAAGGCAGAGTTTCCAGCAGGGCTATGATGGATTCATAGCCTATGTGATGGATACTCGAGTGACCGTGGAGAGGCCTAATTCGATTGATGACGTTCCGGTTGTATGCGAGTTTTCGGATGTGTTCCCCGAGGAGTTACCAGGTGTGCCTCCGGAGAGGCAAGTGAAGTTTCTTATCGATTTGGTTCCGGGAGCGGCGCCCATTGCCAAGGCACCTTATCGTCTAGCTCCGCCAGAAATGCAGGAATTATCCTTGCAGCTTCAGGAGCTGTTGGGAAAGGGATTCATTCGATCGAGTAGCTCGCCTTGGGGAGCGCCGATTTTGTTCGTCAAGAAGAAGGATGGTTCACATCGGATGTGTATCGATTATCGGGAGTTGAGCAAGTTGACGGTTAAGAACCAATATCCGTTACCTAGGATCGACGATCTATTCGATCAGTTGCAGGGGGCATCTTGGTTTTCCAAGATTGACTTGAGGTTGGGATATCATCAGATGAGGGTTCACGAGGAGGATATCCAAAAGACTGCTTTCAGGACTCGTTATGGACATTATAAGTTTGTGGTGATGCCTTTTGGGCTCACCAATGCCCCAGCCGCATTCATGGATCTCATGAACTGGGTGTGCCGACCGATGCTGGATCGGTCGGTGATCGTATTCATCGATGATATTTTGGTGTATTCGAGGACTAGGGACCAGCATGAGGAACATTTGCGGGAGATTCTTCGGGTTTTGAGATCGGAGAGACTGTATGCCAAGTTCTCCAAGTGTGATTTCTGGTTACGAGAGGTCCAGTTCCTCGGGCATCTTGTGAACCAGAAAGGGATATTGGTCGACCCAGCCAAGATTGAGGCGGTGTTGAGGTGGGAGGTGCCGAGATCGCCCACCGAGATTAGGAGTTTTCTGGGTTTGGCTGGATATTACCGCAGATTTATCAAGGATTTCTCCAAGATCGTTGTGCCACTTACTAGGATGACTTGGAAGGGTGTTACGTTTTCATGGGGACTGGAGCAGCAGTCCTCATTCGAGACGCTTTGTCAGAAATTGTGCGAGGCTCCAGTGCTTGCACTCCCGGAAGGGATGGAGGATTTTGTGGTATACTGTGATGCCTCTATATTGGGTTTGGGGGCGGTACTTATGTAGAGGGGTCATGTGATAGCGTACGCTTCGAGGCAGTTGAAGCCTCATGAGTCGAGATATCCCACGCACGACCTGGAATTGGGGGCGGTGGTGTTTGCCCTCAAGATCTGGCGACACTATTTGTACGGGGTTTGGTGTACGATTTACACGGACCATAAGAGCTTGAAGTATTTGATGGATCAGTGAAATCTAAATATGCGACACAGGAGGTGGTTGGATGTGCTGAAGGATTACGATTGTGAGATCCTGTACCACCCGGGCAAGGCTAATGTGGTAGCCGACGCATTAAGCCGTAAGGCGGATAGCGCCCCGATCCGAGATATTTGTTTGAGATTGACGGTTTTGACCCCGATTCTGGATATTATTCGAGGGGCTCAGGTGGAGGCTGCAAAGCCGGAACACCAGAAGAAGGAGCGGGTTGTAGGTCAGGTATCAGGATTTGTTACGGATGGTCGAGGGCTTATGACTTTTCAGGGATGGATTTGGGTGCCGTTTGTGGGCGGTGCGCGCACTATTTTGATGGAGGAAGCACATCGATCGAAATTCTCGATTCATCCTGGTGGTACGAAAATGTATTTGGATCTCAAGAAGGAGTACTGGTGGCCATGTATGAAAAGGGATATCACTTGGTTTGTCGAGAGGTGCTTAACTTGTCGGCAGGTCAAGGCTGAGCACCAGCGACCGCACGGTAAGCTGCAACCGCTAGAGATTCTCGAATGGAAGTGGGAACAAATCTCTATGGAGTTCATCACCAAGTTACTGCGAATGGCGAGAGGAGTCGATGCGATTTGGGTGATCGTGGATCGGCTGACAAAGAGCGCTCATTTTCTAGCCATTAGCGAGAGCTCTTCTGCGGAGAAGTTGGCCGAGTTATATGTGAGGGAAGTAGTATCTCGGCACGGGGTGCCGATCTCGATTATTTCGGACCGCGACCTGCGTTTCACTTCAAGATTCTGGAAGAAGTTCCATGAGGAGTTGCGTACTAGGTTACATTTCAGTACGGCATATCATCCTCAGACAGACGGTCAGAGTGAGCAGACAATTCAGACACTCGAGGACAAACTTCGGGCATGTGTGTTGGACTTCGGAGGGAGCTGGGACACCTATCTACCTTTAGCAGAGTTCTCGTATAACAACAGCCATCATTTGAGCATTGGTATGCCGCCCTTTGAGCTGTTGTATGGGTAGAGGAGTCGCACCCCCATCTGTTGGGGAGAGGTGGGACAGCAGGTTATGGGTAGCACGGAGATCGTGCTTCAGACGACTGAGCAAATTCAGATGGTCAGGCAAAGGTTGTTGACCGCTCAGAGCCGACAGAAGAGTTATGCAGATAGGCGACAGTCCGAGCTTGAGTTCCAAGTTGGTGATCTCGTACTCCTAAAGGTCTCTCCTTGGAAAGGAGTGATTCGGTTCAGGAAGAGGGGCAAGTTCGGGGCCCGATATATTGGTCCTTTCCATGTGACCACGAGGGTGGGTCGGGTAGCCTACCGTTTAGACTTGCCAGCAGAGTTGGGACAGATTCACGACACTTTCCATGTGTCGCAACTGAGGAAGTGTATAGCCGACGAATCGGCGGTGGTTCCATTAGGGGATATTCAGGTGGATGCAAGCCTGAATTATGCTGAAAGACCTGTAGCCATCAGAGATCGGAAGATCAAGGTTTTGAGAAACAAGGAGGTACCCCTGGTATTGGTTCAGTGGCAGCATCGGAAGGGATCAGAGATGACCTGGGAAACGGAACGTGAGATGCGGGAGCTGCATCTGGAGCTATTTTCCTAGCGGGACTTCGAGGGCGAAGTCTGATTCTAGTAGGGGAGAATTGTAACAGCCCGGATCCCCAGGTACCTTCATTCTCATATTTATGATATTCTGTGAGGGGACTCGACGAGTTGGGGGTCGAACTCGCTGAGTCAGGATGCGGTTTTGGGCGGGGGTTCGCGCCCGGACTCGACGAGTCCAAGGGATGGACTCGACGAGTCTGCGCTGTTTAATGAAACCCTAATTTCCCGGTCCGAAGCCCTATTTAAAGACCTTATGGCCCTCATTTGCGGCCACCTTGAACCCTAAGAGCCCCCATACGTCTGTGAGCCCTTGTGAGTGTGTTTGGAGGCCATTTGTTCATCATTTTGTGTCAAATTGCAAGGAAAGGAGGGAGAGGATCAAGCTTGAAGAGTTGGGGAGTTTAGATCTGTTGCTATTTCATCAAGGGAGTCTTCTTGAGGTAATTTTCAGAGCCAAACTTCGTGTTTTGTGTTGATGTGCCAAATCTAGGGTTTCTTCTTGCATTTCGTGGCTTGAATCGGAAGTATGAGAGGTCCCATGGAGATATGGAACCTAGATCTGGACCTTAGCAGGTCCAGCAGACCCCATATGACAAGCTTTATGTCCATTCTTTTGAATTAGAAGCTAAGCTTGCCATATTAGTGGTTGTTTCTTCAAAATAAGCCTTGTATGCATTGCATGGCAACCAAGACTGAGACTTTACGTGACAAATAAGCTTGGGAAGGCCAGATCTATGTATGTATGGAACGGATCTGACCGCAAAAGCCAGTTTTAGCTGGTGCATGGCATGGACTCGCCGAGTTTGAAGAACAGACTCGACGAGTCGTTTGAAGATTGTCCTTGAGACCACCCTGTGTGTAGTCCCGACCGAGTTATGGGCGACTTAGTGAGTCGCAGAGAGTTGGAAGGGTTTTGACAGGAGGACCGAGTCAGGATGGGACTCGCCGAGTTGACCTTCGACTCGGCGAGTTGAGTCGCGGTGGCCCTGTGATTCAGGCCCAGGAGGAACTCGTCGAGTCGGGGGAGTACTCGACGAGTCAAAGGGGAAAAACCTTGAGGGTTGCTTAAAACGTGTAGACTCGCCGAGTCCGGTCCAAATTGACTAAAGACTGTTGACCAAGTCAACCTGTGTTGACTTGATATGGATGGTCAACCTTAGTGGTACAAGTAATAATTATAGATTTATAATATCATAGGAGGATTGCAGCTCGAGGGTTCGAGCGCGAGTGATTCCAGGATTCACGATTAGCAACTTAGCGAGGCATACGAGGTGAGTCTTCTGACTATACTGTACCCGACAGGGTTTTGACTGTGTGACCGGAAGGTCGAATATGATATGAGATATATGCCTTATGTGTGTTAAGTTATTCATATATATGCCATGTATGGTATGTTTGATTTGGGCCGGAAGGCAACATGATATTGGCCGGAAGGCGTGGTCATATGGACTGTAAGGTTGACGTGGGTAGGACCGGAAGGTTTACCCTGTCGGGACGGAAGTCCCCTGAGACACATGGACCGGAAGGTCAAGGCCTGGAAACGCGTACGTGCGTAGGTTGTATTTTTTGGATTAATGTCTAAGTCCATAACTATAATTGGTAAGACTTGACCCGACCCGGCATGGTCCATTTGGGTTGCATGGCATCATGCACTTGGATAGACTATAATGAGAGAAATAAGACACTTATGGTTATTAATATATTATAAGTTCTAGTATATTAATAATAAGAATAATGAGATTATTTAATTAGTATTGATCAAGAATTAATCTAGGATTAATTAAGTGATCAAAAGAAGACTAATTAAATATATGGGTTGGTTGTACAAATCATCCATACTTATATAGTGGGCTAATGCTCCATGGATTATCTAGTTGGGCCAAAACCCATATGATGCTCCATGGATGCTCCATGGTGTATTTGAACCCATGGATCCAAGGAAATGGAAAGTCATGACAATTAGGGTTTGCCTTAATTGTAACACTATATAAAGATATAATTCTTGACAAAATCGCCACTAGTGAGAGTAAGAAAGGGCTAGCCGATTTCATGAAGTGTAGAATTCTCTCAAGTTATTCCAAGTGTATTTGGTGTTGTGTGAACCATTTGAGGTGTCACACTTGGGGCACTAGGCACTCAAGCTTCATGAAGACATTCTACATCAAAGAGGTATGTATTCTATCTTGTTATATTGATAGTTTTGTATGCTAGATTAGGATAATACCTTGGATGTTCATATTTGCATGTATAATAGAGAAAACATAGATCCAAGGTATTTAGGGTTGCATGTACACTTAGGAGTGTTAGAATGCTCATAACCCAACAGTGGTATCAGAGCCTAGGCTTGTTTTCTTGTTATACTTGCAATAGAAGCTGAAAAATCGAAATTAGTGCTGTCAGCCTAGCAGACTCGCCGAGTCCATCAAGGGACTCGACGAGTCCAAGGCAAAATGCATCCAACTCGCCGAGTTGTGTTCATGCACTCGACGAGTTGGACCCCATACAGCATATTTTCGAGGTTTTTGGCTAGAAATGGACTAGGAACATTACCCTAAGTTGTTTTTGAACTTATAAACTTGTTTTTTTAATGTGGTAATGTTCATGCTAATCCATTTTCAAAGATAATTGTCAATAGATTCATGTTTTGTATTAGTTTAAGGTTTAGACTAATTACATGAAAAAGTTTGATTTGAATTATCTTGTTCTTATGAGTTGCTTAGATTAATAGAAAAGTTGAATGAAATAGTTGTTTTCAATCCAAATTAATCTAAGAGTTGATTCTAAAATGTGTTTTTGTAACTTGTCCTCAAGTTATATGAAAAGTCACATTTAAGTTTCATAAAACTCATAAAAGTTGGTAAAGGTTACAAAATGAAGAGTCTAGTTCTAATTAATTGGAGTTATGACTCCATAATTTGTCCTCAAGTTATGGAGGACGAAGAGTCTCTTCATTAAATAAAATAATAATAATAATAATAATAATAATAATAAAATGTAACCTTAATTAATTCCATAAGTTATAAAAATAAAGAAAAGTTAATTCTTTTATTAGTTTAAAGTCTTCCATAAGTTATGGAACTTGAAGAGTTTTTGAATTAAAACTACTTTAAACACATAAGTTATGGAATTAATTAGTTTTGAATAGTTTCAAAACTTGCCTCAAGTTTTGGAATTCGTAAAGTTTTCTCATATGAATACTTTAATTCCAAGTTAGCCCTAAGAATTTTAAAAGTTAAAATTCAACCCTTATACTTTATAATATTATAAGTTAATAATATATATATATATGTATAAGAGTAAAGTCGGTCTTACTGCTAGTACGCCTCATTCACGAAGCCGGTCTATAAGGTGGGTATAAGGTTGTTGCCTATAAAATGGCAACTTAATGGGTGTCCACTGTCACCCACCGCTTGCTTGACCAGTAGAGGGTCGTTAGCCGAACGGGTTTGACAGGACTATAATTCTCCCATCATTAAAAGTATTAATGATAAATACTAAGTAACTAAACTCTTAATAATACCCAATCTTAGTTACTTAGGAAAATGTGAATAAGGTGCTAATCCATGGAATTACACTTTGCACTTTGTTTAAGTCGGTTAGTGGAGCGTGTGTGGTTAACCGGCACACTAACTCGTATTTAACAAGGTAGGCAAAGGGTAACTTAATGTTTATCATAGTATCGATGGAGCGTGTGTGGTTAACCGGCACATCGATTGAGGGGTAAACACTTAAGGGTACCAAGTAATTTGCATGGTTACTTCACACCTTGTTTTGTGATCCTCGGCATCCCAGTCACAAAACCTGAAGGGCACACTCGAGATTGAAACATGCCATTGAACAGTTCAATGAATCTCAAAAGATCTAGGAGTTTCAAATCCAATTAAAACCTAATAATATATTTCGTTTATCTTGGTGGAAATTGGTGAATCGTCATTCACCTACCTTCAAATATTTTATAGCTTGGATTACGGCATACCTCTTCTAAGTTATAAAAATAGTTTGTTGGGTCCTAGCCTTAATATTTCATATTGGGTGTCATATTAAGGACTTTAAATCAACTATCTTGAATATCTCCCAAAACATGTCTGGTTTAAACATTTATGATCTTCCCAAATCTCTTGAAACTAGATTTCCTAATGAAGATGATGTCCCATGGATATCATACTTCTTTCTCCTCCTCCAATTATTCTCCCTAACCCACAAGTTCTTGAAAAGTTTAAGGTCACTCAAGCCCTATTGGCAAGGAAAGGTCTAGGTGTGATCACATCTTGGAGATGTAGTCATATATTGACAAGCTGGGAGAGTTGGGTGTCAAAGTCTTGAGAAAGTTGGTGGTTCAATCACTTTCTAAGTCACATAGTGAGTTCCTTTGGGACACCTATGAAATAGACTATGACAAGACCCTTAATGATCTTATCTATTTGCTAAGATCAACTTCCTGAAACTTTATGGACATTGACAATGGTGACACTGGAAATACGAAAAAAAAAAGCATTCTCTTCCCAATGGAAAGGGATCGGCCATAGGCAACTCGGTTGACCAAATGGTAAAGAGAAAAGCTAAGTCTGTGATACTCCCGTGTACCATTATCAAAGGGTCCATATGTATATATTGCAAAGAAAGGGTCATTAGTTGCGAAGCTGCCAAATTTACCTAAGGATGTTAAAGTCAATAAGTTTGACTCTACTTCAGGTAAAGTCCACTATCTAACTCTGTTAAGTTTCTATTCTGAGATTCTTGATACATGATGTGACTGGGTCACATGGTAATGTTTTAAGAATCAAAGAAAAGTAAAGGAACTCAAGAAAGAATATGTTGAATCTGATCGCATAGATGGATTTCTATCGTGTTGTTTGAAAATCGGATTCTTGAGCTACTTCTTAGGAGTTATGAGATATTGCTTAGGTATAGATAACAACAAGTTTTCATACGGATTGTAAGGATAAGTTTTCCGCAAAGTTTTAAAATAAAGAAAAATTTTGATTTTAGTTATTTTAAAATATCCTTACAATGGCATTTGAGGGAAAATTGTTGCTTATATGATTCCATTAATAGCAAGAGTGGAAATATGTAATTGATTCTTTCATTTGTGGTAATGTCTAAATTTACCAAATAAGGAAAGATTCTCATCATCCAAAGTCTCAATTGGACCGGGACTTGGAATCATGCAAGTATTGGAAAAATTAAGACTAATTACTTGTTCACATGGATGTGTGAGTCAAGTAATGGACTAAGGGATCGAGTACATAGTCATGTTCACTGATTAACTCCACCACAAAAGATATAAGGCTATTTGTCATAGTTTACTAAAGCTCAGTAAATATGATTATACTTACAAGCTTAAGTGTAACTCTGAGACATTGGAAAAGGTTCCAATGCAAGGCAGAGCGAATAAGAAGAATCAACTTAGGCAGAAAGATAAAAGTTTCTCAAATCTGAAAAAATGGGAGAGTAATTTAGTATCAGTTTTATGATCATCTTAATGATTAAGAAACCATATCAAAATTAGTTCTCTAAGGAAGTCTTAGTGCATTCTTATGACTAAGAAGAAGGGATCTTGAATTGTTGAAATGGTTAAATCAAGAAGATGAGTCATACTTCGTTCCAATACAAGTCTTAGAGTCATACTCCAAGATTGTGACTTGAGTGACATGTCTCAAAGAAGGTTTAAAACACTTGTCAAATGTAAGAGTAAAAGTTTTCTACTCTTGTACATTTGAAATTGGTAAGTTGTGATGTTTTGGATAAAACAAAGACCAACTCAGGCCAATTGTGTGAAGCGTTTGTCTTGATAAAGAATCCGCACTATCCCTTGAATATTTGACAAGAGAGTCTTATAGGTCAAGAGGACAGTGAGAGTCTTAAAGGTCTTGAAAGTATCAAGAACTAATCAAGAATAAAACCTAAAGTTCTTCACTAGCACACGACTTGAGGTTTATAACCTATAGTGTTGACATAGTCTGTGCCCATTCCAGTTAAAGTTGAGTTCTTAGAGTTCTCAATTGGTTGCACAACAACTTGGAAGCAATGGCGGACCCTTGAGCTGCCAGGTGGCAAGAAATTAAGATTGAGTTCAGTCCATATGAGTTTGGATTTGTCATTATCCTTGTCTTGTTACTATGGTTTTCACAATTCACATGGATAAGAACACATACACCATTAAATCTAAGTGTCATAAGTTTTCTCTCCGATTCATGAAAATGATGGTGAGGAAACACTTTCACTAAGCAGATTTTAGATAGATAGCAATTGTGATATTTGTATTCTCAAAGTCGTTAGTGGAGCGTGTGTGGTTTACCGGCACACTAACCTGGACTTGTGAGAAGTGGCAAAAAGGTCTAACCATTATGATTACGACATCCCTCTTCATAATTGTTTAGACACACAAGTGTGCTATCTAAGGGAAGGTGTATAATTTTGATAAAGTTCTATCAAAACAATCTAGTATCAGAAATCTGAACTTTTGTAAGAAAGTCAATAAAGTATTGATTTCTAGAACTCCAGCTGATTTCTGAGTACATGTCAAAGCTAGTGGGAACATAAGTGTTATGCTAATAATCATCATGTTAGTGGGAGCATGATAATTATGATAAGTATTGCAAGTTAGCAATGTTAATTATAGAAAATAAAAGTTTCAACTGGGAAAGAGTTGTTTTGCTATAATTAAGGGAGAGGAAATTATACTTCATCTCAAATCTATAAGCTTAGATCGTGAGGTTTTAATGATTTAGTCAAGGATATATATGAATTGAAGGGTTTTGAGCATTCTAACACTTCCTAAGTGTACATGCAACCCTAATAACCTTGGATCTATGTTTGTCTAATTATCATGCAAAGTTGAATTCCAAGGTTATATTCCTATCTAGCATACATGGGGAACAATTTTAACTTAAAGTATAGATAGAATAACTTACCTTGTTGTTGTTTGTGTTCCTTGAAACCTTGTGAGCCTAGCACCCCAAGTGTGATGCCTCAAATGCTTCACACAACACCAAATGCTCTTGGAAGAACTTATGAGAGAACACACACTTCTCAAAATCAGCCAAGCCCTCTTGTTTCTTAGTGTAGCCGATTTTAGGTGGAGAACATGTTACTTATATAGTGTTGACACATCTAGGGTTAAACCCTAATGTGTCATGACTCTTCATTTCCATGACCCATGGGTTTGTAACTCCCATGGAGCATCCTATGGGTGGAACCCAACTTGATAGTCCATGGAGCCTTTTAGCCCACTATACAAGATATGGATGATTTACATAATCAACCCATATATTTAATTAGTTATCTTTTGATCACATAATTAATTCTAAATTAATTCTTGATCAAACTAATCAAATAATATTATTAATATATTAGAAATTATAATATATTAATAATCTCCAAGTGTTATTTCTCTCATTTAGTCTATCCAATTGCATGATGCCATGCAACCCAAATAGACCATGCCGGGTCGGGTCAAGTACCTACCAGAAATAGTTATGGACTTAGACACCTTATCCAACAGTCTCCCACTTGGATAAGTCTAATAACTATTACTGCAAGTATGACTTCAGGAACCGATCAACAATCGTAGCTCTTTACAAGGTTTCTTGAAACTGAGAAGATGATGGTACGCCATTTAAGATAAGTGATCATATAATCCTCTGTTCTAGATATCAGTCGGACAAATACATGGAACAATGTCTTACTTATTGTCCAACAGTTTGTTTCCCGATTTCTGATTTGTTTTACAAAGAACTTCATTGAACACATCAATTTTAGTTCTGACCGGGCCCGGTACATAGGTCAAAACAAAATCATCGAGGGGCCCAGATATCAGCTTCTAATCCAAGAAGGAACAGATAAACTTCGACTCATATGTTTGTTCTACTACTCATTGAATTACACACAAGAGCGCGATTTATAACATCGAGTTACCAATGCATTTTTCGTACAATCAATGCATAACCAACTTGTAAGTAACAAATCATATCTCTAGGTTCAAAGACTTATATGATATTACCGTCTCACGATCACTCGAGATAGAATTCCATGAAGTGATTCCAGTGAGCGTGGGTTGAGTCCAATGCTCAGAACTTATGAGCACTCATGATTGTTGTAGCCTTGTCCAAGACCTCTACAACCAAACATGACAGTCTTGATTCATACCTACTTCCGACATATGACCGACTGTGGAGGTTTGAATAATATGTTATACCAAACAAAATTATTCTGGAAGTCAAAACATGCAAAAGAAATATAGTAAACGATCGACAAGAGATAGCAACACTTTACTCATAAATAAAACACTTTTATTCATCATCAAATGTCAATTACACTTTACAAATTTCGAGGTTATCTAACTACTAAATCTAATATCATCCTTCAGCCCTATGCTCCGAGCATGCTGGAGATGCTTAACCCGAGTCAGTCCCTTCGTGAGGGGATCTGCCGGATTCTCATCTGATGATACCCTCTTTGCCACGAGGAGTCCTTCTTCGATCCGATGTCTGATGAAATGGTATTTTCTGTCAATGTGTCTGGATCTCCCGTGATCCCTTGGTTCCTTGGCTAAGGCAACAGCACTTTCACTATCACAGAAAATTTCCATTGGATCTTTAATAGCTGGTACAACTCCAAGGTCTCCAATGAAGTTCCTCAGCCATAACGCCTCCTTTGCCGCCTCACTAGCTGCAATATACTCTGATGCACAAGTAGAATCTGCCACTGTCTCTTGCTTGGAACTCTTCCAAGAAATTGCTCCTCCATTTAGGGTAAAGACCCAGCCCGACTGAGAGCGGAAGTTATCCCTATCAGTCTGGAAGCTAGCATCACTATACCCTACAACTCTCAAGTCATCACTCCCACCGAGGGTAAGGACCCAGTCCTTAGTCCTTTGTAGGTAGTTGAGAATATTCTTTACCGCAGTCCAGTGTGCCTTGCCAGGGTTCCCCTGAAACCTGCTAACCATGCTCAGGGCAAAAGCTACATCAGGTCGAGTACACGTCATAGCATACATGATCGATCCTACATCCGAAGCGTAAGGTACTCGACTCATTTGTGCTATCTCAGCCTCAGGGCTAGGGCTTTGTGTCTTACTCAGTTTGGCGTTACTCTGGATGGGCAACTCTCCTTTCTTGGAGTCTTGCATTCTAAATCTCTTCAGCACCTTCTCCAAGTAGGTACTTTGACTAAGTCCAATTAGTCTTTTACTCCGATCTCTCAAGATCCTTATCCCTAAAATATAGGCAGCTTCACCAAGGTCCTTCATAGCGAAACACTTTCCAAGCCAGGACTTTACTTCCTGCAGGGTTGGAATGTCGTTTCCTATGAGTAGTATGTCATCCACATACAATACCAAAAAGCTAACTATACTCCCACTAGCCTTGACATATACACAAGATTCATCTTCACTCCTAGAAAAGCCAAATTCCTTGACCTTTTCATCAAAGCAAAGATTCCATCTGCGAGGTGCTTGCTTTAATCCATAAATGGATTTCTCAAGCTTACACACTCTATTGGGGTACTTGTTGCTGACAAAACCCTCTGGCTGACTCATGTACATCTTCAGCCAACTTTCCATTAAGGAAAGCGGTTTTGACATCCATTTGCCAAATTTCATAGTCATGAAATGCGGCTTTGGCTAACAGAACCCGAATAGACTTAATCTTGGCTACCGGAGAAAAGGTCTCATCATAATCCACTCCAGGAATTTGAGAGAAGCCCTTTGCAACTAGTCTAGCCTTATAAGTGTGTACTTTACCATCCATGTCGGTCTTCTTCTTGAAGACCCATTTGCACCCTACAGTCTTTCGACCTGGTACATTTTCAACCAAGTTCCAAACTTGATTGTCATACATGGATTGTATCTCGCTATCCATAGCCTCTTTCCATTTAGTAGACTCGGGGCCTACCATGGCTTCCTCGTAGCTGTTAGGGTCATCTTGACTTACTAGTGTTCCATCACTAATAAGTGTCTCACCTTCTGCAGTAATATGGAAACCATAGTAATGCTCAGGTGCACTCCTAACTCTCGTGGAACGCCTCAGAGGTACAGATTCGTCAATTGGCTCAACAGGAGTTTCCTCCTCAGGTTGAGGGCTAGAGTTTGAAGTTCCTTCACCACTTGACTCTTGAATTTCTTCAAGATCAATTTGCATCCCACTGTCTCCTTGGCTTATAAACTCTCTTTCTCGAAAGACTCCTCTTCTTGCTACAAAGACCACATTGTCACTAGGTCTGTATAAGAGGTAACCAAAGGATTGATGTGGGTAGCCGATGAAAATACACCTCTCGCTTCGGGGTTCGAGCTTATCATGAGTCTCGCGTCTCACGAAAGCCTCGCAACCCCAAATATTGATGTGGTCTAGTTTAGGTACTTTACCAGTCCACATCTCGTGAGGAGTTTTGGCAACTTTCTTTGTAGGAACTAGATTAAGGATATGGGCGGCAGTCTCTAAGGCATACCCCCAGAATGAGATTGGTAGCGAAGCTCGACTCATCATGGAACGAACCATGTCCAACAAGGTTCGATTACGCCTCTCAGCCACACCATTCAACTGCGGTGTCCTGGGAGGTGTCAATTGTGAGACAATCCCACATTCCCTTAGATAGTCGAGGAACTCTGAACTAAGATACTCACCACCCCGATCGGATCGAAGCATCTTAATGTTCCTGCCCAATTGATTCTCAACTTCCTGTTTAAATTCTTTAAACTTCTCGAAAATCTCTGACTTATGCTTGATTAAGTAGACATATCCATATCTACTGTAATCATCAGTAAAAGTCAAATAATAACGATTAGCATCCCTTGTGGCATGTTTGAATGGCCCACACACATCCGTGTGTATAAGGTCCAACAAACCTTCACCCCTTTCACACGAGCCTGTGAAGGGTGACTTTGTCATTTTTCCAAGTAAGCATGATTCGCAACTATCATTTGACTTTAGGTCAAATGACTCCAAGACTCCATCCTTTTGGAGTTGGCCTATGCGTTTCTTGCTTATATGTCCAAGACGACAATGCTATAATGATGCTTTATCCAAGTTATTATTATTAGTAGAATCAATACACAGAACATTATTTCCTAAGTTATCTACAACAGATACAGCTTCATACACACCATCACAAGGTAATGCTTTAAAATAAAGAACATTATTAAAGAAAGCATTAATCGAACCAACTTCATTATCAAACGAAAAGGTGAAACCTTGTTTGTACAATGCATGAAAGGAAATAATATTTCTTGCCATTTCTGGCGAATAACAACATTTATTCAAATCTAAATTTAACCCACTACTTAGCGATAAAGTATAAACTCCAATCTTGGTGACAGGTGTAACTTTCCTATTCCCCATGATTAAGTTTATTCTTCCTTGCTCCACATTCTCACTTCTTCCTAGTCCCTGCAAGTCACAGCAAATATGAATACCGCAACCAGTATCAAGGACCCAAGATTTCAAATGGGGTGAGTTATTAGAAATGATAGTTTAAATACCTGCATGGTTGGGTTTGACTTTCCCATCCTTCACATCCTGCTGGTACTTTGGGCAGTTCCGCTTCTAATGAGCTTTTTCATGGCAATAGAAGCATTCAGCCTCTTTTTGGTCAGAAGAAGGAGTAATGAAACCTTTCTTGGTTCCACTTGAAGAAGAGCCATCAAGGGTCCGAGCCTTGGTACCCTTCGAAGATCTCTTTCTCTTCCTCCCTCGACTTTGCCCGATTGCCAAGACCAAAGTTGAGTCTCGAGTAGGAGTGATAGCAACCAACTTCCCCTTAAGACCTGTTTCTGTGGTCTTGAGAAGTCCCTGAAGTTTGCTGAGGGTGACCTCTTTCTTGTTCATGTGATATGTCATGCGGAATTGATCATAGCACGATGGTAAGGAGTGCAAAATGATATCTATTGCAAGCTCCTCAGGGAAGTTCACATTAAGCTTCAGCAAACGATCCACATACCTTTGCATTTTCTGCATGTGGCTCGTGACGGAATCTCCGTCCTTCATCATGGTTGTTATCATGGAGCAGATGACTTCGTACCACTCTTGTCGTGCACTTTGATGGTATCTTTCCATCAAATCTTGGTGCATTTCATAAGGGTAGAAATCCTCATAAGACTTTTGGAGTTCAGCTGTCATTGTGGCCAACATGATGCAAGCCACCTTGGTTGCATCTCTTTCATGAGTATGAAAGTCAGCGATCTCATGGGGAGTTGCAGTGGACTCATCAATTTCCTTCAGCTCCTTGTCAAGGACATATTCTTTGTCCTCGTAGCGGGTAATCATCCTGATGTTTCTGATCCATTTATTGAAGTTGGATCCATCAAAGGTGACTTTCCCACACAGACTCATAAGAGTAAAGGAGCCATTAGGATTCGAGCCAGAAGCATTATTTGAAGACATCTGAAAGAGAAGAACAAGTTTAGTATAGATTTAAGAGAGTCCTTAATAAAACACCCAAATGTAATATTAAGGCTAGGATCCAATCACAATATAATATAACTTAGAAGAGGTATGTCGTAATCTAAGCTATACCATATTTGAAAGGTAGGTGAATAACGATTCACCAATTTCCACCACGAAAACTGAAATATTAGCTATTTAGTTTTTTATTGGTTTTAGAAATTCCTAGATTCTTTGAGATCCAATGAACTTTTCAAAGGCATGTTTCAATCTCGAGAGTGCCCTCCAAGTTTTGTGACTGGGATACCGAGGATCACAAAACGAGGTGTGAAGTAACCATGCAAATTACTTGGTACCCTTAAAGTTTATCACTCAATCGATGTGCCGGTAAACCACACACGCTCCACCGATACTATAATAAACCTTAAGTCACCCTTTACCTACCTTGTTAAGTCCAAGTTAGTGTGCCGGTTAACCACACACGCTCCACCAACAACTTAGACAAAGTGTAAAGTGTAATTTCATGGATTAGCACCTTATTCACATTTTCCTAAAGTAACTAAGATTGGGAATTTAATAAAACATTTAGTTACTTTATTATATTCATCATACTTTGAATGAGAATTTATAAGTCCTTGTCTTACCCGTTCGGCTAACGACCCTCCACCAGTCAAGCAAGCGGTGGGTGAGAGTAAACACCCATTAAGTCACCATTTTATAGGCAACAACCTTATACCCAGCTTATAGACCGGCTTCGTGAATGAGGCGTACTAGCGGTAAGACGACTTTATTCTTATACATCTATATATAATTATTAAATCATCATAATATAAGTATAAGGGTTGAATTTTAACTTTTAAAATTCTAGGGGTTGGAACTTAAAGTTTTAACTTAACTTTACTTGTTCCAAAACTTGAGGGAAAGTTTTGTAACTTTCAAAACTTTTCATTTCTTGTAACTTATGAGTTTAATAGAGTAATAAAATGAAGACTCTTCATTTTTCTAACTCTTGTATTTGTTTTAATGGTTTTAATTCATGTGTGACTCTTGGTTTTCCATAACTTGAGGACAAGTTATGGACTCCATTAAAACACATTATGATCAAGAATTAATCTACCACATAGGTTACAAATAATTCCTATGATCATCTAAAACATCATAAGAACATGAACATGAATATGAACACAATCAAAAATTACATTTAAAACTTTGTAATTTTGATAACTAGTTGTTGTAAATGAATTAGCAAAGACATTACACCACCAAAAACAAGTTTTCAATTACCAAAACAGTTTAGGGTAATGTTTCTAATTCATTTCCAGCAACTAAATCGAAATTCTGCAATCAGTCGACCCTACTCGCCGAGTGCATGAACTCACTCGCCGAGTTGGTTGAAGATACTCATGAACTCGACGAGTCCCCCCTATAGACTCGACGAGTCCATTCGCAGACAGCAAGATTTCCGATTCTTTTTTCAACTTTTAAGCACAAATAAGAGCAAACAAGCCTAGGCTCTGATACCACTGAAGGGTTTTGAGCATTCTAACACTTCCTAAGTGTACATGCAACCCTAATAACCTTGGATCTATGTTTGTCTAATTATCATGCAAAGTTGAATTCCAAGGTTATATTCCTATCTAGCATACATGGGGAACAATTTTAACTTAAAGTATAGATAGAATAACTTACCTTGTTGTTGTTTGTGTTCCTTGAAACCTTGTGAGCCTATCACCCCAAGTGTGATGCCTCAAATGCTTCACACAACACCAAATGCTCTTGGAAGAACTTATGAGAGAACACACACTTCTCAAAATCGGCCAAGCCCTCTTGTTTCTTAGTGTAGCCGATTTTAGGTGGAGAACATGTTACTTATATAGTGTTGACACATCTAGGGTTAAACCCTAATGTGTCATGAATCTTCATTTCCAGGACCCATGGGTTTGTAACTCCCATGGAGCATCCATGGAGCATCCTATGGGTGGAACCCAACTTGATAGTCCATGGAGCCTTTTAGCCCACTATACAAGATATGGATGATTTACATAATCAACCCATATATTTAATTAGTTATCTTTTGATCACATAATTAATTCTAAATTAATTCTTGATCAAACTAATTAAATAATATTATTAATATATTAGAACTTATAATATATTAATAATCTCCAAGTGTTATTTCTCTCATTTAGTCTATCCAATTGCATGATGCCATGCAACCCAAATGGACCATGCCGGGTCGGGTCAAGTACATACCAGAAATAGTTATGGACTTAGACACCTTATCCAACATGAATTTCATGTTGGAATGGCTCAACATAAGGAAATTCTGTATATGGGTCCATTATTTGCGTTCTAAAATTCGATTATGATTACGGCATCCCTTTTCATAATCTGAATTATGAGAACTTGGCAAATAGAAATGGAAATGTTATAGCAAAAGACTGGTTTAGTCTTTATGTGAGACATCATGAATCGTGTCCCATATGCTTCAGATATAGGATCGATTACATGTGCTATATTCATCCTTTCTAAAATTTTCCAAATGCCTGGGGCGTTAAGAATGGAAAAGGTTTAGAACTGGATATGACTAAAAGGATTAAACAATTATCGAGGATAATCTAAGGTTTACCAAAGAATGGTTGCTTAAGGACAGTTGGAAGTATAGTGATAATTCTGGAAGGGCATTATTGACATAATCTGTAAGGAGACAACTCTTGTCCAGAAGTGATAGTCGAAATGGAATCTGGAAATGTTTCAAAGTTAGAATTTTCAATATGGGTAAGATTAAGGAAACTTAATGCAAGAAGGATGGTTCCAAGGAGTTGATCTCCTTTGGAATGCTCTGTAATGATTGTTGTCAAGTCTTTCTGACTTTGTACATAACCATTACAAGAGGATAAATGCATATAAGTTTAGAATCTAACAGATTTCAGTAAATGACATGAATTTGGAATTCTTGCATTTGCAGTAAGGATTTGGGAGTGTGAAAAGAGAATCATTGAAGTTATGTTCAATTGATCTAGTTCACAAAGTAAAGATCATAGACAAACATATTATGCATACTTGGTGTGTGGCATGACTAGTGTTTAGAAAACATAGTGTACATGCTTGGAGCATGGGACAACTATTGTTTTAAATTCAAGAATAAAATTGATAGCTGAAATAGTATACAATAAATAATGTGTAATCATATGGTGATAAATAAAAGGTGTTTTATTTATGTTCATACGTTTTGATACTATATTGGATTCAATTATTATTGTGTTTTCATTTTGCATGTTTTGACTTCCAGAATAAAGTAGGTTATTCTTCCGGAATGACTAAGTTATTCAAACCATCCACAGTCGGTCATATGTTGGAAGTAGATATGAATCAAGACTGTCATGGGTTGGCTTGTAGAGGTCTAAGATGTTGGACAAAGGGCTACAACACTCATGAGTGCTCATAAGTTCTGAGTATTGGATTCAACCCGCGCTCATTGGAATCACTTCATGGATTTTATCACGAGTGATCATGAGACGATAATATCTTATATTCTTCAAACGTAGAGATATGAGTTGTTACTATGAGTTGGTTGTACATTGATTGCACGAAACTGCATTTGGTAACTCGGTGCTATAAAACGTGCCTTTGTGTATGATTCAACAAGTAGTAGAACAAGCCATATGAGTCAAAGTTTATCCATTCCTTTTACCTTTGGGATAAAAGCGATATCTGTGGGCCCCTCGATGATTTGATGATGAAAAATGGAAGTGCTCGGCCGGGCCAGGACTGATTTGATTTGTTCAATTAGTGAGTCGTCATAAATCGGAAATCGGGAAACAACAAATGGACAGAGAGAATGATTATAATCCATGTCTCAGTCCATATGATATCTAGAATGGAGGAATATATGATCCCTTATCTAATGGAAAAGTCATTGACAAAGGTCAGCGTTTATCGACAAGGTCAGAGTTCGACAGAAGCTTTTGAGAGCTACGATTGCCAGTTGGTTCCTGAAGTCATACGCAATAATAGTTTTAGACTTATCCAAGTGGGAGACTGTTGGATTAATGTCTATGTCCATAACTATAATTGGTAAGACTTGACCCGACCCGGCATGGTCCATTTGGGTTGCATGGCATCATGCACTTGGATAGACTATAATGAGAGAAATAAGACACTTATGGTTATTAATATATTATAAGTTCTAGTATATTAATAATAATAATAATGAGATTATTTAATTAGTATTGATCAAGAATTAATCTAGGATTAATTAAGTGATCAAAAGAAGACTAATTAAATATATGGGTTGATTGTATAAATCATCCATACTTATATAGTAGGCTAATGCTCCATGGATTATCTAGTTGGGCCAAAACCCATATGATGCTCCATGGATGCTCCATGGTGTATTTGAACCCATGGATCCAAGGAAATGGAAAGTCATGACAATTAGGGTTTGCCCTAATTGTAACACTATATAAAGATATAATTCTTGACAAAATCGCCACTAGTGAGAGTAAGAAAGGGCTAGCCGATTTCATGAAGTGTAGAATTCTCTCAAGTTATTCCAAGTGTATTTGGTGTTGTGTGAACCATTTGAGGTGTCACACTTGGGGCACTAGGCTGTCACACCCCCAAACCAAAATGGCGGAAACATTCGGGGGTGGATGACTTCACGTAGTATCACAACGATTGAATATTGTAAAGAAAGTAACACAACCATCATATATATAAAATGAAAACGTATATTGTTGCGTTATACATGTTATCAAAAGAATATTACAATATGATGATAAATGTTTAATGATAAAAACATCCTTTGTGTTCCTTCTCCCAAAAGCTGGTAGTTTACCTGTATCACTGATTCCCAGAGAAATACAAGTGGTTTTGAAAAGTGTCAACAATTAAGTTGGTGAGTTCATGAGTGTTTCGAGTTGAAAAGTATATCCCTTTTGGTAGTAAATTGGTAAACGAGGTTTTTAGAAAATCCAATATTTTCTTGTAAAAGGAAAAAGTTTCCAAAGTTGGAATGTGTTAGTAACTTTTATAATCAAATGATAACAATAATTTTGTATGAAAATATAATGTAGGAAAACTGCGATGCACATATGAAATCTCGTAAATCAATCTTGTTTTATACTTTTTATGTGAGTTTTATAACCATACTAATGACACTGACGGCCTGTAACAACATTCTTCAAGTGTTGCAGTGTTATGACATTTGTCACCCCAGACCTGCCGGTCTAACTATAGCTAGTAGTTTAGGTGCGGGATTGTCAATCCCGTATAGATCTATACACAAGTATCACGCTCTCCCTCCAAGAGATTATGGTATAAAATACAGGACTTGAAATGCATACAAAAATGTATGTTGAAGTTTAACTATCTCACATTACCTAGTATAAGTAGATTTACAATGAAATGACCTTACTTCTTTTGAAAGTGTTTTGTTTTTCAAATTGTATAAAATGTAGAATTAACTTGCTAACTATACCCATTGTAGTTTTTCAGCTAGTATGTTCCATTTCGTAGACATAACTTAGTGATATAGTCGCCCTTGTATACATAAGATGTTTGTATTGATATTCGAAGTTAGAAATTGCATTTATGTTTATAAAACGATACTTTTAACGTGTAATGTACTTGTATTTCCCCCCTAAAACATGAAAAAGAATTGAAAGGTAGGGGTATGAACTCACTCGTTAAGTTTGAAGAGAGGGACTAGAGTTGAGCAGAGTTTCGATCGCGGATAGTTGTGTCGTCGGGCTCTTCGGGGATCTCTGCAACGTAAATCTTTCGTCGGGGGCTCGAGTGCGGAAACCAAGGCAATGAAATGGTCTCTGGAACAGGGAGAAATGCTGAGAAATTGTGAAGGTGTGCCAAAACTTGAGTTTTATGCCCTCTATTTATAGGGCTGAAGATCCTCGTACGCGGCGCGTACTTCCGGAGTACGCGGGGCGTACTTCGGTTACGCGGGGCGTAATAATGCGTCATGGCTTACGACTCCTAGCTAACTAGGCGTAGCTTGGGCGGGCCGATGGGACTCGACTATGGGTCTAGTACGCGGGGCGTACTCCCAGAGTACGCGGGGCGTAATCCCTGCTTCCAACTTCTAAATTCCGTAACTTTCGCGTACGAGCTCCGTTTTTTGCGTTCTTTATATCCACGCGTAGGTGAGATTATGCTCTACAACTTTCATTTAGACTCTGTCGGCTAGTTTTGAATTTATTTTTAATGATATAATTTTAATAGGCCGGGCCTCCTAAAGTTCGTTAAAATTTCATAGGTTCTTTATTCGACGTCGGTTTTCGTTTGTCTTTTGATTGTTTTATTACCACCGAGGAGATCTTCAACTTCCGTGTAGGTGGCGATAGCTAAATAACACTCGATATTTAATCCGAGTTTTTAGCCCTCTACTACTGTTACGAAACTTTGAAAATTCGTAACTTCTTCATACGAGGTCCAATTTGGGCGATCTTTTTATGCACGCTCATCTTTCAACGAGATCTACGACTTTTGTTTAGATACTTTAAGGCTAAAATGTATTTTATTGAGACTACACTTTTTACGTCAATTTATGTTTTAACGTCGTGTCGTAATTATACGAGTGGTTATAATTTCTTCAATATAACTCGGTTTTGAGTGTTCTTTATGTTTTTGGAAACCTGGGCACGATATCTAATATTCGATGCATCCCAACTTAGATACCTGAACACTTTATTTTCGAGGTTAATTTCGTTGTTTTTAGCTTTCGAGTGTTTACAATGCTTTTGGGAAAAATAGGGTTGTCACATCATCCCCCTGTTAAGGGAATTTCGTCCCGAAATTTAATCTAAGATAGATATTACAAATTAGGAAAAAGATGCGGGTACTTTTGTTTCATTTGATCCTCTCGTTCCCAGGTGTATTCAGGTCCTCGCTTGGCGTTCCAGCGGACCTTTACGATAGGTATGCGGCTTTGTTTAGTCCTTTTGACTTCCCGATCCATGATCTCTACTGGTTCCTCTACGAATTGAAGGTTTTCATTTATTGCAATTTCGTCTAGAGGGATGACAAGGGTCTCATTGGATAAGCATTTCTTTATGTTTGATACGTGAAAGGTAGGGTGTACGTTGTGGAGTTCCTGAGGTAGTCTAAGTTTGTAAGCCACTGGACTGATCCTGGCAAGGATCTCGAATGGCCCGATGTACCTGGGGTTCAGTTTCCCACGTTTTCCGAAGCGTATCAATCCTTTCCAAGGCGAGACTTTTAGTAGGACACGGTCTCCAACTTGGAATTCCAAGGGTTTTCGTCTCTTATCTGCATAACTCTTTTGTCTATCCCTTGATGCCTTTAGACGTTCTCGGATTTGAACAATCTTCTCCGTAGTTTCCCGTATGATTTCTGGCCCAGTAAGTGTGTTGTCAGTTGCTTGTCCTTTTGCTAGTTGGGTGTCTCCCACTTCGGCCCAGCATAAAGGTGACCTGCACTTGCGGCCATAGAGGGCTTCGAACGGGGCAGCTTTGATACTGGTGTGGTAGCTATTGTTGTACGATAACTCGACCAAGGTTAGATGCGTGTCCCATGCTTTGCCAAAATCGATTACGCAGGCTCTCAGCATGTCTTCTAGGGTTTGTATGGTTCTCTCGCTCTGGCCGTCGGTTTGAGGGTGATAGGCGGTACTCATGTCTAGTCTTGTCCCCAAAGCTTTTTGTAGCGACTGCCAGAATCTTGAGGTGAATCTACTATCTCGGTCCGAGATAATGGATACGGGCACACCGTGCAGTCGTACAATTTCCCTGAGGTATGTCCTTGTTAACTTCTCCAATTTATCCGTCTCTTTGATCGGTAGGAAATGCGCTGATTTAGTTAACTTGTCGACAATTACCCAAATGGTGTCGAGTCCGTTTGTCGTTTTGGGTAACTTGGTTATGAAATCCATAGTTATCCGCTCCCACTTCCATTCGGGTATTTCTGGTTGTTGTAATAAGCCTGAAGGCTTTTGGTATTCTATTTTGACCTTAGCGCACGTCATACATTTACTCACGTAGGTGGCAATTTCGGCTTTCATGTTCGGCCACCAGTACGACTTCTTGAGGTCGAGATACATCTTGTCGGAGCCGGGATGTATGGAGTATCGTGTTTTATGGGCTTCGTCCATGACGATTTCTCTGAATCCACCAAACTTTGGTGTCCATATTCGATCCATGAAATAACGAACTCCGTCGTTCTTGGTTTCAAGATTCTTATCCATTCCTCTTAGGGTTTCTCCTGCCACATTTTCAGATTTCAAGGCTTCTATTTGGGCTTCCTTGATTTGCGTGGACAGGTGGGAATGGATCGTCATAGTTAGGGACTTCACTCGGCGACCTGAGTATTCCTTCCGACTGAGTGCATCAGCCACTACATTAGCCTTTCCGGGGTGATATCGAATTTCGCATTCGTAATCACTTAGTAGCTCTACCCACCGTCTTTGTCTCATGTTGAGTTCTTTCTGGTTGAGGATATGTTGAAGGCTTTTATGGTCAGTGAAGATCGTGCATTTCGTGCCGTAGAGGTAGTGCCTCCATATCTTTAGAGCGAAGACGACTTCTCCTAGCTCAAGATCGTGCGTTGTGTAGTTCACTTCATGCGTCTTTAGTTGTCTTGAGGCATAGGCGATGACCTTCCCTCGTTGCATCAGGACACACCCGAGTCCTTGGTTTGATGCATCACAATAGACCACGAAGTCCTCCGTCCCTTCTAGCAGGGTTAGGATGGGCGCACTACATAATGCTCGTTATAGCGTTTGAAATGCGGCATCTTGTTTTTCTCCCCAGTCGAAGGTCACATTTTTCTGAGTTAGTGTGGTGAGTGGCTTGGCAATCTTGGAAAAATTCTGTATGAACCTTCGGTAATACCCGGCGAGTCCTAAAAATTGTCGGATCTCTGTAGGGGTTCTTGGAATCGTCCAATTCTCTATTGCCTTGATCTTCGAGGGATCCACGTGTATTCCTTCCTTGCTTACTACGTGTCCTAGAAAATCCACCTCTCGAATCCAAAATTCGCACTTGGGAAATTTTGCGTAAAGTTTCTCTGCCCTTAATGTTTCTAGAACCTGGCGGAGATGTTGGCTGTGTTCTTCCTGGTTTCTAGAATAGATGAGTATATCATCTATGAACACGATCACGAATTCGTCCAGGAAGGGACGACATACTCGGTTCATCAGATCCATGAACACCGCTGGAGCGTTTGTCAACCCGAAGGGCATTACTACAAACTCGTAGTGACCATATCGTGTTCGGAAGGCCGTTTTGGGGATGTCTCCTTCCAGTACTCGTAGTTGGTGATAACCGGATCTTAGGTCGATTTTTGAGAAGTAGCTCGCTCCTTGTAGTTGGTCGAAAAGATCGTCTATACGTGGAAGGGGATATCGGTTCTTGATTGTCAGTTTGTTCAGTTCTCGATAATCGATGCACATGCGAAAAGATCCGTCCTTCTTTTTCACGAATAGGACTGGTGCACCCCATGGTGAGAAGCTTGGCCTGATGAATCCCTTGCTCGACAGCTCGTTCAATTGACTGGACAGTTCCTGCATCTCGGCTGGAGCTAAACAGTAAGGTGACTTTGCTACTGGGGTGGCTCCGGGAATTAAGTCGATTCTGAATTCGACTTGACGTTCCGGTGGAATTCCTGGGAGATCTTCTGGGAAAATTTCTGGGAAGTTGCAGACTTCTGGAATATCTTTAATGTTCCTTGGTTCTTTCTTCTGGTCTACTACGTGGGCTAGAAAGGCATGGTACTCCTTGCGAAGATATTTTTGTGCTTTAACACAGGAGATGATTTGTAATTTTGCACTAGGTTTGTCTCCATATATGATGAGATTTTCACCGTTGGGAAGATTGAGACGAACGGCCTTTTCATGGCAAAGAATGTCGGCATGGTGAAGACTCAACCAGTCCATACCGATGATTATATCAAAACTTCTTATCGAAATGGGCATAAGGTCGATTTGAAATAAGTGTTCGTTTAAATTTAATGTGCACCCGACGTACATATCACTTGTGCTTTCTGTTTTTCCATTAGCCATTTCTACAGTGAATATTTTATTAAGTGGTTGGGGTCTCTGGTTAAGTAGATGTTTGAATTTATGGCTCACAAAACTTCTCTCCACACCGCAATCAAAGAGTATGCATGCATAAATGTTGTTGAGGAGAAACGTACCCGTAACAACTGTTGGATCAGTTATTGCTTCATTTTGACCTATCGCCAGCACTCTCCCAATACCACCAACATTCCTTGTTTTGGGGCAGTCCCTCTTGAAATTCCCGGTTTCTCCACATCCATAACATGCTTGGCTTACTCCAGTACCAGGAACTTGAGTGAATGGCCGCGCTGGTGCCTTACAGAAACAGGCTGTGTGCCCTTTCCTGTCGCAGTTCTTACAGTACATCTCGCGGCAATTACTGTGGTGATGGTAGTTGCATTTGTTGCACTTTGGCAAATTCCCTGCATATTGTTTTGTTGGCGCCGAAGTTGTAGGAGTTGTGGCGGGAGTAGTAGCAGCATGAACCGCCACCATTTGTCTCTTTGAAGGTTCTTGCGAGGTTAGTCCCTTTCTCTTGTTCCAGAATTTCTTCTTGCTATTGTTATTGTTGTCGTTGTTCCCTTTGGTTGGTTCAGTTACGATAGTCGTGACTCCTTGGCAGACGCCATGATCAACGAGAGATTGCGCCAGTTCTTTGGCACTGTCAAAGGTCATGGGTTTGGAAGCTAGCACACTTCCTCGCAGTTGGGGTGATAATCCCCAGATGTACCTATCCACTTTTTGGCTTTCTAGAATTAACATCCCAGGGCAAAGTGTTATCAAATCGCTGAACCTATTGGTGTAGCCTGCGATGTCCGATCCTTTCATCGAAAGGTTCCACAATTCTTGTTCCAGCTTCTGAATCTCGCCCCTTGGGCAGTATTCCCGTAGGAGCATTCGCTTCAAATTTTCCCAACCCATGGAGTTTCCCACCACCAGGGTTAGTGTCTTGACGTGGCCGTTCCACCATGTCAAGGCGCGTTCAGAGAATGTACAGGCAGCAAATTTTACTTTGCTTTCTTCCGGGCATGCGCAAATTTCAAATACGGCTTCTCTTTTCTCTATCCATTGGGACAGAGCCAATACTCCTCCAATTCCATAAAAGGGAATAGGTTTTCCATTGGTGAAGTCTTTGTAAGTGCAGACTCCAGTACGGCCTTGGCTTGGGCCGTTGGTAAAGCTATTTATTCCACCTCCCGACCCATTGTTGCTCATTTGAGCCATCGCCGTGGTTACAGTGGCTGTTACAGCAGTTTGGAACATAGCTACATCCATAGTTGGAGGAGGTGGTGGAGGTGGTGCTGGAGTTGAGTTTCTGCGTGTTGATCTACGAGGAAGCATGTTCTGGTAGAGAAAATAAGAATGAATACTATAAGTTTCTAATGTTTTGACAATCGTGTAGTTGAGGGTTAGTCGTATCTTGTAATTTGTTTTGACTTTAGTGTTTGGTTTCAAATTAGATATAACAATTTAATTAATTTCGAGAGGTATAATAAGAGGTACTGCATATATATATATATATATATATATATATATATATATATATATATATATATATATATATATATATATATATATATGTCACACCTAAGGTGTGTTTCATTGTGCTTCTAGGAAAATTTGACCTATCTAAGAGGTCTCCGTTTACAGATACAAAATAAAATAAGAGAAAAACTTTATCCGCGGTCCTAGTCTATATCAAAATTTATTGGAGCTTGAACAAACTCTACTTGTGGCGTTTGGAGCTGGATTCGGCATCTGACCGTTTGACTCCCATCGGTCGCCTCTCGAATTCCGCTTGTTGTTCTTTCATCTCTCTTATTTCATCTAGAGCTGTTATCATTTGGTTCTGAAGTGTCCCCGTGTAGATTTGGATATTCTCATGTAGTCCTTCCAAACGGCTGATGTCGGAGGCGTTACCTTGGGTAGCAGCATTGATCTCTCGAATTCTGGTTGCTTGTTGGTCTGCCTGGTAGTTCTGGTTAGCTATAGCGTTCACGACAACGAGAAGTGCTCGATCAGCTGAGCCTCCTCCACTGACATTGTAAAAATCCCGACACATGCCGAATAGGGGGCGTACACCTTGCTGGCGGCTCCAGTAGTAGAGGTGGCTTCCCCATATGGGAATGGGTCCCGGTTGATGTGGCCTGATCACTGGAGGATGGGGGATGGGAGGGTCGATTACTTCCGGTTCGGAATCTGTTCCGCTAGAAATTTCCACGATCTCCTCGTCGACTTCGTATTCTTCTCCGACTTCGATTTCGAATTCTTCTTCGACTTCTTCTTCGATTTCCTCTGGGTCTTCCTCCGGGTCTTCTTCTATCCAGCCGCCGTTACCTTGATTTAGGTAGTAGGGGTCTCCCGGTAAAGGAAATTCGGCCATTTGTCTGTACTGGGATAGAGGTATGAGATTTTTATAAGAAAACAAATTTCTAATTAACGACTTCCTAAGCCTATTTATATCTTTACTGAGCGCAATGTTTTATCATTTAATAATAGACTTATAATATTTCAATTTAGCGAAGTTAGATTTTATAAGTTTTTGGCTTGTTGACTACTACGACCATTCCTCGACGTATATTGGTCAAATCCAGGATAAATATAGTTGATCAGGCTATATTTATTCTTGATTTGATTACATACCCCAAGGCTCGATCGTGGTATTGCAACTTGCCATACTACTTTTTAGAAAAACTTGTCATGTTACGAGGCTGATACGTGCGGGTAAAATGTATATATTTAAAAGAAAATATATTTCTATGAAAATGTTTTTATTAGAGGGTTTTTGGTTCCCGTTGTATTTATAGTTTGTATATCTTATGTGGTTTGATATACTTAGTTCACTATAAACAATGCTCTGATACCAATCTGTCACACCCCCAAACCAGAATGGCGGAAACATTCGGGGGTGGATGACTTCACGTAGTATCACAATGATTGAATATTGTAAAGAAAGTAACACAACCATCATATATATAAAATGAAAACGTATATTGTTGCGTTATACATGTTATCAAAAGAATATTACAATATGATGATAAATGTTTAATGATAAAAACATCCTTTGTGTTCCTTCTCCCAAAAGCTGGTAGTTTACCTATATCACTGATTCCCTGACAAATACAAGTGGTTTTGAAAAGTGTCAACAATTAAGTTGGTGAGTTCATGAGTGTTTCGAGTTGAAAAGTATATCCCTTTTGGTAGTAAATTGGTAAACGAGGTTTTTAGAAAATCCAATATTTTCTTGTAAAAGGAAAAAGTTTCCAAAGTTGGAATGTGTTAGTAACTTTTATAATCAAATGATAACAATAATTTTGTATGAAAATATAATGTAGGAAAACTGCGATGCACATATGAAATCTCGTAAATCAATCTTGTTTTATACTTTTTATGTGAGTTTTATAACCATACTAATGACACTGACGGCCTGTAACAACATTCTTCAAGTGTTGCAGTGTTATGACATTTGTCACCCCAGACCTGCCGGTCTAACTATAGCTACTAGTTTAGGTGCGGGATTGTCAATCCCGTATAGATCTATACACAAGTATCACGCTCTCCCTCCAAGAGATTATGGTATAAAATACAGGACTTGAAATGCATACAAAAATGTACGTTGAAGTTTAACTATCTCACATTACCTAGTATAAGTAGATTTACAATGAAATGACCTTACTTCTTTTGAAAGTGTTTCATTTTTCAAATTGTATAAAATGTAGGATTAACTTGCTAACTATACCCATTGTAGTTTTTCAGATAGTATGTTCCATTTCGTAGACATAACTTAGTGATATAATCGCCCTTGTATACATAAGATGTTTGTATCGATATTCGAAGTTAGAAATTGCATTTATGTTTATAAAACGATACTTTTAACGTGTAATGTACTTGTATTTCCCCCCTAAAACATGAAAAAGAATTGAAAAGTAGGGGTATGAACTCACTCGTTAAGTTTGAAGAGGGGGACTAGAGTTGAGCAGAGTTTCGATCGCGGATAGTTGCGTCGTCGGGCTCCTCGGGGATCTCTGCAACGTAAATCTTTTGTCGGGGGCTCGAGTGCGGAAACCAAGGCAATGAAATGATCTCTGGAACAGGGAGAAATGCTGAGAAATTGTGAAGGTGTGCCAAAACAATAGTTTTATGCCCTCTATTTATAGGGCTGAAGATCCTCGTACGCGGCGCGTACTTCCGGAGTACGCGGGGCGTAGTCAGTACGCGGGGCATACTTCGGTTACACGGGGCATAATAATGCGTCATGGCTTACGACTCCTGGCTAACTAGGCATAGCTTGGGCGGGCCGATGGGACTCGACTCTGGGTCTAGTACGCGGGTCATACTCCCAGAGTACGCGGGGCGTAATCCCTGCTTCCAACTTCTAAATTCCGTAACTTTCGCGTACGAGCTCTGTTTTTCGCATTCTTTATATCCACGCGTAGGTGAGATTATGCTCTACAACTTTCATTTAGACTCCGTCGGCTAGTTTTGAATTTATTTTTAATGATATAATTTTAATAGGCCGGGCCTCCTAAAGTTCGTTAAAATTTCATAGGTTCTTTATTCGACGTCGGTTTTCGTTTGTCTTTTGATTGTTTTATTACCACCGAGGAGATCTTCAACTTCCGTTTAGGTGGCAATAGCTAAATAACACTCGATCTTTAATCCGAGTTTTTAGCCCTCTACTACTGTTACGAAACTTTGAAAATTCGTAACTTCTTCATACGAGGTCCAATTTGGGCGATCTTTTTATGCACGCTCATCTTTCAACGAGATCTACGACTTTTGTTTAGATACTTTAAGGCTAAAATGTATTTTATTGAGATTCCACTTTTTACGTCAAATTATGTTTTAACGTCGTGTCGTAATTATACGAGTGGTTATAATTTCTTCAATATAACTCGGTTTTGAGTGTTCTTTATGTTTTTGGAAACCTGGGCATGATATCTAATATTCGATGCATCCCAACTTAGATACCTGAACACTTTATTTTCGAGGTTAATTTCGTTGTTTTTAGCTTTCGAGTGTTTACAATGCTTTTGGGAAAAATAGGGTTGTCACATAGGCACTCAAGCTTCATGAAGACATTCTACATCAAAGAGGTATGTATTCTATCTTGTTATATTGATAGTTTTGTATGCTAGATTAGGATAATACCTTAGATGTTCATATTTGCATGTATAATAGAGAAAACATAGATCCAAGGTATTTAGGGTTGCATGTACACTTAGGAGTGTTAGAATGCTCATAACCCAACAGTATTATGGGGAACTCACTAAGCTTTATGCTTATAGTTGTTGTGTTATGTGTTTCAGGTACTAGCGAGGACCGTGGGAAGGCGCCAGCGTGACCGTACACACACTCGGGGAAACCATTTTGTTATCTTTTGTTATGTAATCGGTTGTGACTAAATTGTTACATTGGAACCTAAACTTATTACTCATGTTTTGATGATTGTAAAAATGAAAATTTTTGGTTGAAATTTTATGACGTTACAAGTTGGTATCAGAGCCTTGGTTTGAGGGATTCGGGTACACCTTAGGGCGTAACTGAACTCAAACCGGGGATTTGAGAAAATTTTAATTAATAAATCAAAAAAAAATTGATAAGTGATTTTGAGACAACCAAAGAAGAAAGAGTGTGTACGGTCAACCAGTGCCCGAACAGTAAAAATCCCCAAAATACTCTTACAATATGTGTTATGAGATATGATATGATATGATACGCATGCTAGTAGACTAGGTATACATATTAGGACTAGAGTGGCCTGATTTTGTGATGCCTTAGTCTAGGGAAACCTGCTTCTATGAGGTGCTCGAGAGCGAGTGGGTAACTTGTAGGATTTCTCGGAACACGATTATGGGTCAATCAAATATCATTCAAGTCCTGTAGATTGACGCCAACTCTGGCGTTAACACTGTCCGTATTCACCAACTGGAGTCTGCTCAGGAAAGGACTCTGATCCGAAATGCAGCTCTGTAGAGAGAACTTGCTGAAACCGAAGCTAAGGTCAGGGAACTTCGTACTCAGCAAGCAAGAGCTGACAGGCGTGTAAGGGACATGGAACGCCTACTGTCGGGATCAAGAACTCATGCTAGCAGTTCTCGTCGCCGATAGAATCTCATCGACTCATCTTTTGGATATAACGTAGTTTACGTAAAAACTTTGGTCTAATTTTCTATCTTTGTAAATCTTAGACCCCTCAGGTCTTGATCTAATCATAATTATGTCAAAATTTTCCAATCTTGGTTGATGTAAGGCCTACTTCTAGGCCATTTTTCCGGAAATTGTTACATCTGTAATTCCAGTATTATTGACAGATATCTAATCATATGGAAATTATTATCCAAATGCTATCATCTTCATTCAATCATACTATTCATTGTGATGTTGGAGTATGGAGGGTTAGTCCATGAGTCACTCTCATTATTCGATTATTCTTATCAATGTTGTCATCTTTTTAAACTTATAGTTAAAAGATGCCACCATGCAGAAATCCTAAGCATAACCCAAATAAGGAAACACCAATACCACCACCTCCTCCACCACCTCAACCTCCTCAAGCACCTCCTCCTTTCGATGCCACTATGTTGCAGGCAGCCTTCACAGCAGCCGTAGCAGCTGCTGTATCAGCCATCAATACAGCTGCCCCTAGTGGATCTGGAACAGGTGCACATCCCTCCAACCACGGCGAGAGCCATGGGCATCCTTGGGAATGCACCTACAAGGACTTCATGAATGCCAAACCCCGAAACTTCAATGGAACTAGTGGGGTTATGCTTTTAAGGCAATGGATTGAAAAAATGGAAGCGGTCTTTGAAATCTGCGCCTGCCCGGAGGGCAACAAGGTCAAGTTTGCTACTTGTACCTTCTCTGACAGAGCACTAACATGGTGGAATGGCCATGTTAACGTTTGATTAATGTCTAAGTCCATAACTATAATTGGTAAGACTTGACCCGACCCGACATGGTCCATTTGGGTTGCATACCATCATGCATTTGGATAGACTATAATGAGAGAAATAAGACACTTATGGTTATTAATATATTATAAGTTCTAGTATATTAATAATAAGAATAATAAGATTATTTAATTGGTATTGATCAAGAATTAATCTAGGATTAATTAAGTGATCAAAAGAAGACTAATTAAATATAAGGGTTGATTGTGTAAATCATCCATACTTATATAGTGGGCTAATGCTCCATGGATAATCAAGTTGGGCTAAAACCCATAGGATGGTCCATGGATGCTCCATGGTGTATTTGAACCCATGGATCCAAGAAAATGGAAAGCCATGACAATTAAGGATTTACCCTAATTGTAACACTATATAAAGATCTTATTGTTGACAAAATCAGCCACAAGGATCACACTAGAAAGTGAAGAAAAGGGCTAGCCGATTTCATGAAGTGTAGAACTCTCTCAAGTTATTCTAAGTGTTTTGATGATTGTGATTCCATTTGAGGCTTCCACACTATTGGGGCTAGGCACTCAAGCTTCATGAAGACTTTCTACATCAAAGAGGTATGTATTCTATCTTGTTACACTCCTTATTTTGTATGCTAGATTAGGATAATACCTTGGATGTTCTTATTTGCATGTATAATAGAGAAAACATAGATCCAAGGTATTTAGGGTTGCATGTACACTTAGGAGTGTTAGAATGCTCATAACCCAACAGTGGTATCAGAGCCTAGGCTTGTTTTCTTGTTATAGTTGCAAAACTACTTAAAAAAATCGAAATTGTTGCTGTCTGATCATCAGACTCGGCGAGTCCATCAGGAGACTCGGCGAGTCCATGCCTAAAAAATGATTAAAACGATCCAACTCGTCGAGTTGGTTCATGCACTCGACGAGTTGGACCCCCAGACAACGTATTTTCGAGGTTTTTGGCTAGAAATGGACTAGGAACATTACCCTAAGTTGTTTTTGAACTTATAAACTTGTTTTTTAATGTGGTAATGTTCATGCTAATCCAATTTTAAAGATAATCGTCAATAGATTCATGTTTTGTATTAGTTTAAAGTGTTACTCTAATTACATGAAAAAGTTTGATTTGAATTATCTTGTTCTTATGAGTTGCTTAGATTAATAGAAAAAGTTAATTGAAATAGTTGCTTTCAATCCATTTTAATCTAAGAGTTGAGTATAAAATTTGTTTGTGTAACTTGTCCTCAAGGTACATGAAGAGTCACATTAAAGACTCATAAAACTGATAAAAGTTGGTAATGGTTACAAAATGAAGAGTCTTGTGTCATTGAATATTTTTTTTTATGACTCCATAACTTGTCCTCAAGTTATGGAAGTTCAAGAGTCACTTCATTAAAGAGTAAAAGTGTAACCTTAATTAATTCCATAAGTTATAAAAATAAAGAAAAGTTAGTTCTTTTATTAGTTTAAAGTCTTCCATAAGTTATGGAACTTGAAGAGTTTTTTGGATTAAAACTACTTTAAACACATAAGTTATGGAATTAATTAGTTTTGAATAGTTTCAAAACTTGCCCTCAAGTTTTGGAATTTGAAAAGTTTTCTCTTATGAATACTTTAATTCCAAGTTAGCCCTTAGAATTCTAAAGAGTTAAAATTCAACACTTATACTATTTATAACATTAATGGTTAATTATTATATATATGTATAAGAACATGTCGTTTTACTGTTAGTAGGCCTCATTCACGAAACCGGTCTATAAGGTGGGTATAAGGTTGTTGCCTATAAAATGGAGACTTAATGGGTGTATACTCTCACCCACCGCTTGCTTGACTGGTGGAGGGTCGTTAGCCGAACGGGTAGGACAATGACTTTAAATTCTCATTAAAAGTATAATGATTATTATAAAGTAACTAAATATTTTATTTAATTCCCAATCTTAGTTACTTTAGGAAAAATGTGAATTTGGTGCTAGCCCATGGAATTCACACTTTGTACCTTACCAAGTCATTGGTGGAGCGTGTGTGGTTAACCGGCACACTAACTTGGACTAGTAAGGACCACGAAGGGTGACTTAATGTTTTTCATAGATCAATGGAGCGTGTGTGGTTAACCAGCACATTGATTAGGTGATAATATTAAGGGTACCAAGTGAATTGGTATGGTTATTCACACCTTGTTTTGAGATCCTCGGCATCCCAGTCACAAAATTTGAGAGGGCACACTCGAGATTGAAACATACCATTGAAAAGTTCAATGAATCTCAAAAGATCTAGGAATTTCAAATCCAATTAAAACCTAATAAATCATTTCATTTATCTTGGTGGAAATTGGTGAATCGTCATTCACCTACCTTCAAATATTTTATAGCTTGGATTACGACATACCTCTTCTAAGTTATAAAATAGTTTGTTGGGTCCTAGCCTTAATATTTCATATTGGGTGTCATATTAAGGACTTTAAATCAACTATCTTGAATATCTCCCAAAACATGTCTGGTTTAGACATTTATGATCTTCCCAAATCTCTTGAAACTAGCTTTCCTAAATGAAGATGATGTTCCAATGGAAATCATACTTCTTTCACCTCCTCCAATTATTCTCCCTACCCCACAAGTTCTTGAAAAGTTTAAGGTCACTTGAGCCCTATTGGCAAGTAAAAGTCTTGGTGTGGTCACATCTTGGAGATGTAGTCACATATTGACAAGCCGAGAGAGTTGGGTGTCAAAGTCTTGAGAAAGTTGGTGGTTCAATCACTTTCTAAGTCACATAGTGAGTTCTTTTGGAACACCTATGAAAAAGACTATGACAAGACCCTTAATGATTTTATCTATTTGTTAAGATCAACTTCCTCAAAACTTGATGGACATTGACAATAGTGACACAGGAAATCCAAAAAAGCATTCTCTTCCCAATGGAAAGGGACCGGCCATAGTCAACTCGGTTGACCAAATGATAAAGAGAAAAACTGAGTCTGTGATAGTCCCGTGTACCATTATCAAAGGGTCCATATGTTTATATTGCCAAAGAAAGGGGCATTGGTTGCAAAGCTGCCAAATTTACCTAAGGATGTTAAAGTCAATAAGTTTGACTCTACTTCAGGTAAAGCCCACTAATCTAACTCTATTAAGTTTGTATTCTGAGATTCTTGATACATGATGTGACTGGGTCACATGGTGATGTTCTAAGAATAAGAAAAAAGTGAAGAAACTTAAAGAAAGAATATGTTGAATCTGATCGCGTAGATGGATTTCTATCGCGTAGTTTGAAGATCGGATTCTTGAGCTACTTCTTAGGAGTTATGAGATGTTGCTTAGGAATAGATAACAACAAGTTCTTCATATGGATTGTAAGGATAAGTTTTTCCGCTAAGTTTTAAAATAAAAGAAAATATTTGATTTTATTTATTTTGAAATATCCTTACAATGGCATTTGAGGAAAAATTGTTGCTTATATGATTCCATTAAGAGCAAGAGTGGAAATATGAAATTGATTCCTCCATTTGTGGTACTGTCTGAATTTACCAAATGAAGAAAGTTTTTCATCACCCAAATTTTAATTGGACAGAAACTTGGAATCATACAAGTTGTATTGTATGATGAATGAGAATTTTCATCTTTGAAAATTAAGACTAATTCTTTGATCACATGTATATGTGAGTCAATTGAAGGACTAAGGAATTAGGTACACTGGGTGTGCGCTGGTCAAGGTCCACCACAAAGATTGATTTGTCATGATTTACTAAAGATTAGTAAATATGATTATACTTATAAGGTTAAGTATAATTCTGTAACATTGGAAAGGATACAATGTATGACAAAACAAATGAGAAGAATCAAATTAGGCAGAAAGATAAAAGTTTCTCAAATCTGAAAAGATGGGAGAGTACTTTAGTAACATATTTCATGATCATCTTAATGATTATGAAACCATATCAGAAATTCATACTCTAAGGACGTCTTAGTGCATTGTTATGGCTAAGAAGAGAGGTCATGAATTGTTGGATTGGTTAAAATCAAGAAGATGAGTCATACTTCGTTCCAAAACAATTCTTAGAGTCTTACTCCAAGATTGTAACCTTGAGTGACATAAAGTAAGGTTTAAAACACTTATCAAATGTAGTGTGAAATGTATCTACTCTTGTACATTTGAGATTGGTTAGTTGTGATGTCTTGGATGAGACAAAGACCAACTAAGACCAATTGTGTGAAGTGTTAGTCTTGATAAGAATCCGCACTATCCCTTGAATATTTGTTTTGTCAAGGAATGGTTCTTGACTGGGGAAACTTATATGTCAAGAGGACAGTGGGAGCCTTAAAGATCCTGAAAGAGTTTCAAGACTTAATCAAGAGTAAAACCTGTAATTTATCAATGGCACACGACTTATGGTTTGCAACCTATCGTGTTGACATAATTCTTTTTTCTGTACCTACTTCAAATAAGTTGAATTTGCATGTGAGTTATCAGAGTTGAACTTGGAAGCATTGGTGGGCCTTGTGCTACCAAGGTGACAAGAAACTAAGATTGAACAAGTCTAATATATGTAAGGCTGAATTTGTCACTAACCTTATCTTGTGATTATGGTTTTAACAAATTCACATTGATAGGAACTCATACACTTTAAAATCTAAGTGTCATAAGGTTTCTCTCCGATTCATGAAAATGATGGTGAGGAAATGCTTTCACTAAGTAGATTTTACATAGATAGCAATTGTGTTATTTGCATTTTTCAAAAGTCGTTAGTGGAGCGCGTGTGGTTAACCGGCACACTAACATGGACTTGTGAGAAATGGCAAATGCCTAAGAAATTGAGACTATGATTACGGCATCCCTTTTCATAGTTCTGAAAATTGTTTAGACACACATGTGAGCTATCTAAGAAAGGGTGTATGAATCTCAATTTTAGAAGTCCAGCAGATTTCTGGAAATATGTCAGAGCTAGTGGGAGCATAAGTGTTATGCTGATAATCATCATGTTAGTGGGAGCATGATAATTACGATTAGTATTGCAAGCTAGCAATGTTAATTATAGAAAAAAAAAGTTTCAATTCGTGAAGTTTCAGGGGTTGAAAAAGTCGTTTTGCTATAATTAAGGGAGAGAAAATTATACTTCATTTCAATTCTAGAAGCTTAGATTGAGATTTTAATCATCTTTAGTCAAGGATATATATATATATGAATTTTATGTCTGAATGGTTCGAATTAAGGAAATTCTATATATATTGCGTTCTCAAAATTCGATTATGACTACGGCATCCCTCTTCATAGTTAAATTTTGAAAACATGGCAAATAAAATAAAAAAAAATATTGTAGCAAAAGACGGGTCTAGTATCATGTCTTTATGTCAAACTTCATGAATCGTGTCCCATATGCTTCGGATATAGGATCGATTGCATGTGCTATAATATTCATCCTTTCTAAAAGTTTCCAAATGCCTGGGGTATTAAGAAGGGAAAAGGTTTAGAACTGGATATGACTAAAAGGATTAAACAATTGTCGAGGACAATCTAAGGTTTACCAAAGATTGGTTTCTCATGGACAATTGGAAGTATAGTGATAATTCTGGAAGGACTATATTGACATAATCTGTAAGGAGGCAACTCTTGTTCAGAAGTGATAGTCAAAATGGAATCTGGAAATGTTTCAAAGTTAGAAATTATTCAATCTGTGTAAGATTAGGAAACTTAATGAAGAAGGATGTTCCCAAGGAGCTGATCTCCTTTGGAATGCTCTGTAATGGTTGTTGTCAAGTCTTTCTGAATTCGTGCATAATCATTACAAGAGGATCAATGCACATAAGTTTAGAATCTAACAGATTTCAGTAAATGACATGAATTTGGAATTCTTGCATTTGCAGTAAGGATTTGGGAGTGTGAAAAGAGAATCATCGATGTTGTGTTCAATGGATCTAGTTTACAAATAAAAAGATCATAGATAAACATAGTGTGCATACTTGGTGTGTGGCATGACTAGTGTTTAGAAAACATAGTGTACATGCTTGGAGCATGGGACAACTATTGTTTTAAATTCAAGAATAAAGTTGATAGCTAAAACAGTACACAATGAATAATGTGTAATCATATGGTGATAAATAAAAGGTGTTTTATTTATATTCATAAGTTCTGAGACCATATTGGATTCAATTATTATTGTGTTTCACTTTGCATGTTTTGACTTCCCGAATAAACTAGGTTATTCTTCCGGAATGACTAAGTTATTCAAACCATCCATAGTCGGTCATATGTTGGAAGTAGATATGAATTAAGACTATCATGAGTTGGCTTGTAGAGGTCTAAGGTGTTGGACAAAGGGATACAACACTCATGAGTGCTCATAAGTTCTGACTATTGGATTCAACCCGCGCTCATTGGGATCACTTCATGGATTTTATCACGAGTGATCATGAGACGATAATATTTTATATTCTTCAAACCTAGAGATAGGAGTTGTTACTATGAGTTGATAGTACATTGATTGCACGAAAACGCATTTGGTAACTCGTTGCTATAAAACGTGCCTTTGTGTATGATTCAACAAGTAGTAGAACAAGCCGTATGAGTCGAAGTTTATCCATTCCTTTTACCTTCGGGATAAAAGCGATATCTGTGGGCCCCTCGATGATTTGATGATGACAAATGGAAGTGCTCGGCCGGGCCAGGACTGATTTGATTTGTTTAATTAGTCAGTCGTCATAAATCGGAAATCGGGAAACAACAAATGGACAGAGAGAATGATTATAATCCATGTCTCAGTCCATATGATATCTAGAATGGAGGAATATATGATCCCTTATCTAATGGACAAGTCATTGACAAGGTCAGAGTTCATCTACAAGGTCAGAGTTCGACAGAAGCTTTTGAGAGCTACGATTGCTAGTTGGTTCTTGAAGTCATACGCAATAATAGTTTTAGACTTATCCAAGTGGGAGACTGTTGGATTAATGTCTAAGTCCATAACTATAATTGGTAAGACTTGACCCGACCCGGCATGGTCCATTTGGGTTGCATACCATCATGCACTTGGATAGACTATAATGAGAGAAAAAAGACACTTATGGTTATTAATATATTATAAGTTCTAGTATATTAATAATAAGAATAATAAGATTATTTAATTGGTATTGATCAAGAATTAATCTAGGATTAATTAAGTGATCAAAAGAAGACTAATTAAATATATGGGTTGATTGTGTAAATCATCCATACTTATATAGTGGGCTAATGCTCCATGGATAATCAAGTTGGGCTAAAACCCATAGGATGGTCCATGGTGTTGGATAAGGTGTCTAAGTCCATAACTTATTTGGTATATACTTGACCCGACCGGCATGGTCCATTTGGGTTGCATCTCATCCAAACTATTATGGATAATTTTATGAGAGTTATACACATATGTTTATTAATATATTATGAGTTATAATATATTAATATGAAGTTACGTTATTTAATTAGTTTTAGTCTTAAATTAATTATGAATTAATTTAGAGATTAAAAGGAATACTAATTAAATTATGGGCTATTTGTTTTATATAGTGTGGGCTAATACTCATTTGTTAATGGGCTAGGCTTATGTGGAAGTCCATGGATGATCCATGGAGCTTTTAACCCATGGATCCTTGGAAAAGGAAAAGACATGGGTTATTAGGGTTTCACCCTAACCATGCACACTATATAAGCATGCTTATGGAGCATGAAATGGAGCCTAAGAGAAAACTAGTGAACTAGTGTGTGTCTGCATGTGTGTGGCCGATTTTATACAAGGTGTATACTCTCTCAAAGTTTTCCAAGAGTTTTTGGTGTTTGTGATTCCATTTGAGGCATTCACACTATTGGTGCTTGGCCCTCAAACTCCTTAGAACCAAACTCACCAAAAGGTATGTAATCTCTTCTAACTCTTTTATGTTGAAATGTTCCCCATGCCATGTTAGATAGGTTATAAACCTTGGAAAATTATTATTTTGCATGTATTTAGACAAACATAGATCCAAGGTTTATTAGGGTTGCATGCACACTTAGGAAGTGTTAGATTGCTCAAAACCCAACAGTGGTATCAGAGCCTAGGCTTGCTTGTTTGATACTTGATGCAAAATAGTGAAAAAAGTCGAAATCGTTGCTGTCAGCATGGTGGACTCGCCGAGTCCATTGGGGGGACTCGACGAGTCCAAGGCAAACTTCAACCTACTCGGCGAGTAAGTTCATGCACTCGACGAGTAGGATCGAAAGAGTGCAGATTCTCGACTTTTGCTGCTGGAAATGGAATAGAAACATTACCCTAAACTGTTTTGGTGTTATAAAACTTATTTTAGTTGGTGTAATGGTTGTTCTAATCCATTTGCAATAGCATATATCAAAATTCCATGATTTTATGTGTTCATATAATTCTTGAATTTTTGATGATCATGTTCATGTTCTTATGAATTTAGAAAATGATAGGAATTATTTGCTGAATTGTTTAGGATTAATTCTTTATCATTTATGTGTTTTAATGGAGTCCATAATTTGTCCTCAAGTTATGGATTACCAAAGGTCACTTTCATTTAACACACACTTAAAACACATAAGTTACATGAAAATGAAGAGTCTTCATTTTTATGAACCTTTAATTCATAAGTTATGAAATGAAGAGTTTTGCAAAGTTACAAAACTTGCCCTCAAGTTTTGGAATTTGTAAAGTTTCACACACTTTAATAAACTTTAATTCCAAACCTTAGAGTTTTAATAGTTAAAATTCAACCCTTATACTATTTATAACATTAATGGTTAATTATTATATATATGTATAAGAATAAGTCGTTTTACCGTTAGTAGGCCTCATTCACGAAGTCGGTCTATAAGGTGGGTATAAGGTTGTTGCCTATAAAATGGCGACTTAATGGGTGTATACTCTCACCCACCGCTTGCTTGATCGGTGGAGGGTCGTTAGCCGAACGGGTAGAACAATGACTTTAAATCCTCATTAAAAGTATAATGAATATTATAAAATAACTAAACTCTTTTAATTCCTAATCTTAGTTATTTTAGGAAAAATGTGAACATGGTGCTAGTCCATGGAATTCACACTTTGTACCTTACCAAGTCGTTGGTGCAGCGTGTGTGGTTAACCGGCACACTAACTAGGACTAGTAAGGATCACGAAGGGTGACTTAATGTTTGTCATAGATCAATGGAGCGTGTGTGGTTAACCGGCACATTGATTAGGTGATAATATTAAGAGTACCAAGTGAATTAGCATGGTTATTCACACCTTGTTTTGTGATCCTCGACATCCCAGTCACAAAACTTGAAGGGCACAATCGAGATTGAAACATGCCATTGAAAAGTTCAATGAATCTCAAAAGAATCTAGGAATTTCAAATCCAATTAAACCTAATAAATCATCTCGTTTTCATGGTGGAAATTGGTGAATCGTCACTCACCTACCTTTCAAATATATTATTACTTAGATTACGACATCCCTCTTCTAAGTATAATATATTGTGATTGGATCCTAGCCTTAATATTACATTTGGGTGTCTTATTAAGGATCCTAAATATCTAATCTAAACTTACTTTATTCTTTCAGATGTCTTCCAACACTAATGCTTCAGGCTCTAACCCAACTGGTTCTTTCTCTCTCATGAATCTTTGTGGGAGGGTCATCTTTGATGGTTCCAACTTCATGGATTGGATTAGGAACATCAGGATGGTTACTCGTTACGAGGATAAGGAATATGTCCTCGATAAGGAGTTAAAAGAACTTGATGAGTCTACTGCTACTCCTGAGGAGATCGCTGAATTCAGGACTCATGAGAGAGATGCTACTAAGGTGGCATGTATCATGATGGCCACGATGATAGCCGAGCTCCAAAAGTCGTATGAAGATTTCTACCCTTTTGAGATGCACCAAGACCTGATGGAAAGGTACCATCAGAGTGCTCGTCAGGAGCGGTATGAAATAATCTCCTCCATAATAACTACCCGCATGAAGGATGGTGAATCCGTCACGGGCCACATGCAAAAGATGCAAAGGTATGTGGACCGTTTGCTGAAGCTGAATGTTAACATCCTCGAGGAGTTGGCAATTGACATCATTTTGCACTCCTTGCCTTCTTGTTATGATCATTTTCGAATGACATATCATATGAACAAGGAGGAAGTTACCCTCAGCAAGCTTCAAGGACTCTTGAAGACCGCTGAAACCGGTCTTAAGGGTGAAGCGGTTGTTACCTCTACTACTCCTACTCCAACTTCTACCCCTCTTTTAGCTATTGGGCAAGGCAAAGGGAAAAAGAGGAAGCACCCTTCGAAGGGTACCAAGGGAAAGTCTCTTGAAGGCTCCTCATCAAAGACTAAGAACGGTTCTGTCACTCCTTCTGCCATTCCCAAGGATGCTGAATGCTTTTATTGCCATGAAAAGGCACACTGGAAGCGAAACTGCCCTAAGTACTTGCAGGATCTAAAGGATGGGAAAGTGAAACCCACCTATGCAGGTATTTACACTATATTGTCTAATTACTCAACATATTCTAACTCTTGGGTGCTTGATACAGGATGTGGTATTCACATATGTTCTGATTTGCAGGGCCTAAGAAGAAGTGAGGATGTGGAGCACGGGAAGATAAACTTAATCATGGGGAATAGGAACGCTTCACCTGTTTCCAAGATTGGAGTTTATACTTTGTTGCTTAATAATGGGTTAAAATTAGATTTGAATAAATGTGTGTACTCGTCTGAAATGGCGAGGAATATTATTTCTTTTCATGCTTTGTACAAACAAGGTTTTACCTTTTCGTTTGATAATGAATGTGGTGGTATTAATGCTTTCTTTAATAATGTGTTTTATTTTAAAGCATTACCTTGTGATGGTGTGTATGAAACTATGTCGATTGTGGACAACTTAGGAAATAATGTGTTGTATATTGATTCTTCTACTAGCCTAGATAAAGCATCATTGTGGCATTGTCGTCTTGGACATGTAAACAAGAAACGCATAGGCCAACTCCAAAAGAGTGGAGTCTTGGAATCATTTGACCTCAAATCAGATGATAGTTGTGAATCTTGTCTACTTGGGAAAATGACAAAATCACCCTTCACTGGAACTTGTGAGAGGGGTGAAGGTTTGTTGGACCTAATACATACTGATGTATGTGGGCCATTCAAAACCGCCACAAGGGATGCTAATCGGTATTATGTGACTTTTATTGATGATTTTAGTAGATATGGGTATGTCTACTTAATCAAAAATAAGTCCGAAACCTTTGAAAGGTTTAAGGAATTCAAGCAGGAAGTAGAAAATCAATTGGGCAGGAACATTAAGATGCTTCGATCCGATCGAGGTGGTGAGTATCTTAGTACCGAGTTCCTTGACTACCTTAAGGAGTGTGGGATTGTCTCAAAATTAACTCCTCCCAGGACACCACAGCTGAATAGTGTAGCTGAGAGGCGTAATCGAACCTTGTTGGACATGGTTCGCTCTATGATGAGTCGAGTTTCGTTACCAATCTCTTTTTGGGGGTATGCCTTAGAGACTGCCACCCATATCCTTAATCTAGTCCCTACAAAGAAGGTTACCAAAACACCTCATGAGATGTGGACTGGGAAGGTTCCCAATTTGGACCACATCAAAATTTGGGGTTGCGAAGTCTTCGTGAGGTGCGAAACTCATGATAAGCTTGAACCCCGAAGTGAAAGGTGTATTTTCATCGGCTACCCACAGAAATCCTTCGGTTACCTCTTCTACAGACCCAGTGAGAATGTGGTCTTTGTAGCACGAAGAGGGATCTTTCGCGAGAAAGAATTTATAAGCCAAGGAGACAGTGGGAGGCAGATTGATCTTGAAGAAATTCAAGAATCAATTGGTGAAGGAACCTCAGACACTAGCAATCAACCTGAGGAGGAAAGTCCTGTTGATCCAGCTGACGAGTCTGTACCTCCGAGGCGTTCCACACGGGTTAGGAACACACCTTCGTTTTATTATGGTTTTCATATTACTACAGAAGGTGATACGTTTATTAGTGATAGTACACTAATAAATTTGGATGAACCTAGCAGTGTTAAGGAAGCCATGGCAGGCCTGGAGTCTGCTAAATGGAAGGAGGCTATGGGCAGCGAGATACAGTCCATGTATGACAATCAAGTTTGGAACTTGGTTGACAATGTACCAGGCCGTAAAACAGTCGGGTGCAAATGGATCTTCAAGAAGAAGACAGACATGGAAGGAAAAGTGCATACTTATAAGGCTCGACTGGTTGCGAAGGGTTTTACTCAAACTCAAGGTGTTGATTATGATGAAACCTTTTCGCCGGTAGCAAAGATTAAGTCTATTAGGGTTATGTTAGCCATTGCAACATTTCATGATTATGAAATATGGTAAATGGATGTCAAAACCGCTTTCCTTAATGGAAAGTTGGCTGAGGATGTGTACATGAATCAGCCAGAGGGTTTTGTCAATGCAGAGTACCCTAATAGAGTATGCAAGCTTGAGAAATCCATTTATGGATTAAAACAAGCATCTCGTAGCTGGAATCTTTGTTTTGATGAGAAGGTAAAGGAGTTTGGCTTCTTGAGAAGCGAAGATGAGTCTTGTGTGTATGTCAGAGCTAGTGGGAGTATAGTTAGCTTCTTGGTACTGTATGTGGATGACATACTACTCATAGGAAATGACATCCCAACCTTGCAGGAGGTTAAGTCCTGGCTTGGGAAGTGCTTTGCTATGAAGGACCTAGGGGAGGCTACCTATATCCTAGGGATAAGGATATTAAGAGAAAGGAGTAGAAGACTAATTGGACTTAGTCAGAGTATCTACTTGGATAAGGTGTTGAAAAGGTTCAACATGGAGAATTCCAAGAAAGGAGATTTACCGATCCAAAGCAATACCAAACTGAGTAAGACTCAGAGTCCGAGTATAGAGGCAGAGATAGCTGAGATGAGCCAATTACCATATGCTTCCGCAGTTGGCTCGATCATGTATGCTATGACTTGTACCCGTCCTGATGTGGCATTTGCTTTGAGCATGGTCAGCAGGTATCAGGGGAACCCTGGCAAGGCTCATTGGACCGCGGTAAAGAACATTCTCAAGTACCTGCGGAGGACTAAGGATTGGATCCTTACCCTTGGTGGCAGTAATGACTTGAGAATATTAGGGTATAGTGATGCTGGTTTTTAGACTGATAGGGATAATTTCCGCTCTCAGTCGGGCTGGATCTTTACCTTAAATAGAGGGGCAATTTCTTGGAAGAGTTCCAAGCAGGAGACGGTGGCTGATTCGACTTGTGAATCAGAGTATATAGCAGCGAGTGAAGCAGCAAAGGAGGCGATATGGATAAAGAACTTCATCGGAGACCTTGGAGTTGTACCAGCTATTAAAGAACCTATAGAGATTTTCTGTGACAATAATAGTGCGGTTACCTTAGCCAAGGAACCAAGAGATCATGGAAGATCCCGACACATTGACAGAAAATATCACTTCATAAGACACAAGATTGAAGAAGGACTCCTTGTGACAAGAAGGATATCATCGGATGAGAATCCTGCAGATCCCCTTACGAAGGGACTGACGAGGGTTAAGCATTTTCAGCATGCGAGACGCATCAGGCTGAGGGACAATATTAGTTTTACAGATTAGATAGTTTTCCTGAAACTTGTAAAATGTAATCGACGTTTGATGATGAATAAAATTTGTGATTTATTTATGAGTAAAGTGTTACTATCATTGTCAATTATTTACTATTGTTTCAGTTTTGCATGTTTTGACTTCCAGAATAATTAATTTATTCAAACCTCCACAATCGATCATATGTCGGAAGTAGGTATGAATCAAGATTGTCATGAATTGGGTTTGTAGATGCCTTAAAGGTGTTTAGACATGGCAATGGTTGTTGCAACATTCATGAGTACTCATAAGTTATGAGTATTGGTATAAACCCACGCTCACTTGTATCACTTCATGGAATTTATCTCCAGTGATCGTGAGACGATAACATCATATAAATCTTTAAACCTAGAGATATGAGTTGTTACCTATGAGTTGGTTGTGCATTGATTGCACGTAAACGCATCAGTAACTTGATGTTATAAAACGTGCCTTTGTGTACAATTCAATAAGTAGTAGAACAAGCATATCAGTCGAAGTTTATTTGTACCTTCTAGAAATAGAAGCGATATCTGGGCTCCTCGATGATTTTGTGTTGACCCATGTACCAGGCCTGGTCAGAACAAAACCGATGTGTTCAGTGAAGTTCTTCGTCAAACAAATCGGAAAATCGAGAAACAACTGCTAGACAATAAGCAAGACATAGTTCCATGTGTTTGTCCGGCTGATATCGTGAGAACAGAGGATTATGTGATCACTTATCTAAAATGGCGCTTCATAGTTCGACAGAGTCTTCATTGTTCGAGGGAGTTTTCGAGAGCTACGATTGTTGGTTGGTTCCTGAAGTTATAGGCAAATATACTTATTAGACTTATCCAAGTGGGAGTCTGTTGGATAAGGTGTCTAAGTCCATAACTTATTTGGTATATACTTGACCCGACCGGCATGGTCCATTTGGGTTGCATCTCATCCAAACTATTATGGATAATTTTATGAGAGTTATACACATATGTTTATTAATATATTATGAGTTATAATATATTAATATGAAGTTACGTTATTTAATTAGTTTTAGTCTTAAATTAATTATGAATTAATTTAGAGATTAAAAGGAATACTAATTAAATTATGGGCTATTTGTTTTATATAGTGTGGGCTAATACTCATTTGTTAATGGGCTAGGCTTATGTGGAAGTCCATGGATGATCCATGGAGCTTTTAACCCATGGATCCTTGGAAAAGGAAAAGACATGGGTTATTAGGGTTTCACCCTAACCATGCACACTATATAAGCATGCTTATGGAGCATGAAATGGTGCCTAAGAGAAAACTAGTGAACTAGTGTGTGTGTGCAAGTGTGTGGATGATTTTATACAAGGTGTATACTCTCTCAAAGTTTTCCAAGAGTTTGTGGTGTTTGTGATTCCATTTGAGGCATTCACACTATTGGTGCTTGGCCCTCAAACTCCTTAGAACCAAACTCACCAAAAGGTATGTAATCTCTTCTAACTCTTTTATGTTGAAATGTTCGCCATGCCATGTTAGATAGGTTATAAACCTTGGAAAATTATTATTTTGCATGTATTTAGACAAACATAAATCTAAGGTTTATTAGGGTTTCATGCACACTTAGGAAGTGTTAGATTGCTCAAAACCCAACACATCGATGCTCCACGGTGTATTTGAACCCATGGATCCAAGGAAATGGAAAGCTATGACAATTAAGGATTTACCCTAATTGTAACACTATATAAAGATCTTATTCTTGACAAAATCGGCCACAAGGATCACACTAGAAAGTGAAGAAAAGGGCTAGCCAATTTCATGAAGTGTAGAACTCTCTCAAGTTATTCTAAGTGTTTTGATGATTGTGATTCCATTTGAGGCTTCCATACTATTGGGGCTAGGAACTCAAGCTTCATGAAGATTTTCTACATCAAAGAGGTATGTATTCTATCTTGTTACACTCCTTGTTTTGTATGCTAGATTAGGATAATACCTTGGATGTTCTTATTTTCATGTATAATAGAGAAAACATAGATCCAAGGTATTTAGGGTTGCATGTACACTTAGGAGTGTTACAATGCTCAAAACCCAACAGTTAAGTCTCTGACTATTGTGGTGGCAAATTCCATCAGTTGGGAAAACTTAAAAGCCATGCTGATGAGAGAGTACTATCCTCGAGGGGAAATACAAAAACTCGAGCAGGAACTTTGGGGTCTACAAATGGTTGGATCCGACATATTAACGTACACAAATAGGTTCTGTGATCTAGCAATCCTATGCCCTGACATGGTTGCTTTGGAGAGCAATAGAATAGAGAGATACATCTGTGGACTGTCGCCCCAGATCCAGTCAAGTGTGTTAGCTTCCAAGCCTATCACTTTTGACAGCGCCAAGGAGCTGGCACAGTCTCTCATAGACCACGGGAAACACCGGAATACAACAATCCCTACACCCCAACCACAAAAGGACAACAACAACAAGAATGGGTGGAACAAGAGGAAAAGAGGGGCTTCGCAAGAACCCTCCAAGAGACAACAACTTGTGGCAATCAATGTTGCCACGGTAACTCCCGTTGTCCCTGCGAACCCCTTACCAGCAAGAACTTATGTTTGAACTCTTCCGAAGTGCAACAAATGCAACTTCCACCACCACAGACCTTGCAAGGACATGTAGTGCACTAACTGCAACAGGAAGGGGCATACAGCCCGTTTCTGGAAGGTTCCAGCAGCGCCGACCGCCCAAGTTCCTAACGCCGGTGTGGGCCAAGCTTGCTACGATTGTGGCGAGGTGGGCCACTACAAGAGGAACTGCCCAAAGGCGGGGATGGATGGCGGAGTAGGAAGAGTTATGACCATGGGCCACGAGGAAGCAGTACTTGATCCTACGATAGTTACTGGTATATTTCTCCTCGATAACTCATACGCTTGCATACTCTTCGACAGTGGAGCAGAGAAGAGTTTTGTAAGCCATAAATTTGCACACCTACTTAAACAAAAACCCAGTGCCTTAGATAAATCATTCATTGTAGAAATGGAAAACGGGAAAACGGAAAGTACTAACTGCATATACGTAGGTTGTACTTTAACTTTAGATGGCCATACTTTCAAGATAGACCTCATGCCGGTCCTAATTAAATGTTTCGATGTTATCATCGGCATGGATTGGTTGAGTCTTCTTCACGCCGATATCATGTGCTTTGAGAAAGAAGTTCATCTTAACCTTCCTATCAACGAAACCTTAATTATCTACGGCGACAAACCGAGTACGAGCCTTCGCATCATTTTGTGCATCCAAGCCCAGAAATGCTTACGAAAGGAATATCATGCATTCCTCGCACACGTCGTCGATACAAGTCAAGCAATGAAAGAAATTCAGAACATCCCAGAAGTATGCAACTTTCCCGATATCTTTCCAGAAGAACTCCCAGGATTACCACCACAACGCCAAGTCGAGTTCATAATCGACTTAGTGCCAGGAGCTACTCCCGTAGCCAAATCTCCCTATCGTCTGGCACCGGCAGAGATGCAGGAACTTTCCAGTCAACATAATGAACTTCTCAAGAAGGAATTTATTAGGCCAAGCTTCTCACCATGGGGAGCACCAGTCTTGTTCGTCAAGAAGAAAGATGGATCGTTTCGCATGTGCATCGACTACAGGGAACTCAACAAGCTTACCATTAAAAATCGTTATCCTTTTCCCCGCATTGACGATTTATTTGACCAACTTCAAGGAGCCAACTACTTCTCGAAGATAGATCTACGATCCAGATATCACCAACTACGAGTGCTAGAGGAAGATGTTCCCATGACATCCTTCTGAACTCGTTATGGACACTACGAGTTTGTAGTGATGCCGTTCGGATTAACTAATGCGACTGCAGTATTCATGGATCTGATGAATAGGGTGTGTCATCCTTACTTGGATCAACTCGTCATCGTCTTCATTGATGACATACTTATCTACTCTCGAAGTAAGGAGGAACATGGTCAACATCTCCGTAGAGTCTTAGAAACATTGCGATCGGAGAAGCTCTATGCGAAGTTCTCTAAGTGCGAATTTTGGATCCGACGAGTCGAATTATTGGGCCACGTTGTTAGCGAAGAAGGAATACATGTGGACCCTTCCAAAATCAAGGCCATTGAGAACTGTTCAGCACCGAAAGACACGTACAGAAATTCATCAATTTCTTGGTCTCGCTGGCTACTATCGCTGGTTCATTCAGAACTTCTCCCGCATAGCGAAACCTCTTACAACACTGACCCAGAAAGGCGTGGCCTTTGACTAGGAAGAGAAAGAGGAGAAAGCATTCCAAACGCTCAAGTGAGCCTTGTGCACCGCACGAATACTATCCCTCCCCGAAGGGATAGAAGACTTCGTTGTCTACTGCGATGCATCAAATCAAGGACTCAGATGTGTTCTAATGCAACGAGGTAAAGTCATTGCCTATGCCTCAAGATAGCTGAAGACACATGAGGTTAACTACACCACCCACGATCTTGAACTAGGAGCATTTGTATTTGCTCTGAAGATCTGGAGACACTACCTGTATGGTACAAAAAGCATGATCTTTACAGACCACAAAAGTCTTCAACACATTTTCGACCAGAAGGACCTCAATATGAGATAACGATGGTGGGTCGAGCTACTCAGTGATTACGAGTGCAAAATTCGTTATCATCTGGGTAAAGCCAGTGTAGTAGTTGACGCCCTAAGTCGGAAGGAATAATCTGGTTGAAGAGTCAAATCTTTGACTCTAACTATCCATTCACACTTGTCCACCCAAATTAAGGAGGCTCAGCTCGACGCTTTAAAACTTGAAAATGTGGCAGGTGAATCCCTGAGAGGGATGGATGAGAACTTGGAAGTCAAGGGTGGCAGAGCCTTATACCTTATGGATCGGATCTGGACACTGAAACATGGTGGCTTCAGAGACTTGGTCATGACAGAGGCACTCAACACTCGTTATTCCGTCCACCCAGGTTCAGATAAGATGTATCTGGATCTTAAAAGGTTATACCGGTGGCCTAACATGAAAGTAGAAATTGCTACCTTCGTAAGTAAATTCCTTACTTGCGCAAAGGTAAAGGTCGAATACCAAAAACCCTCCGGTCTTCTGCAGCAACCGGAGATACCAGAGTGGAAGTGGGAGCGGATCACTATGGATTTCATAACCAATTTGCCCAAGACAACGGGTGGACTTGATACCATATGGGTCATCGTCGATAGATTGACCAAGTCTGCACACTTTCTACCCATCAAAGAAACAGACAAAATGGAGAAACTTACGAGATCCTACATTAGGGAGATTGTATGACTGCACGGTGTTCCCATATCCATTATCTCAGACAGAGATAGTAGATTCACTTCTAGGTTCTGGAAGTCATTACAAAGTTCCCTAGGAACTAGGCTGGACATGAGTACAGCGTACCATCCACAGACCGACGGATAAAGTGAGAGAATTATCCAAACATTAGAAGATATGTTGTGAGCCTGTGTGATGACTTTGGGAAAGCTTAGGATACTCATTTACCCCTTGTTGAATTCTCCTACAATAAAAGCTATCACACGAGCACAAAGGCAACTCCTTTTCGAAGTCCTCTATGGCCGAAAGTGCAGATCCCCTCTGTGTTGGGCTAAGGTGGGTGATACCCAGTTAGCTAAGGGACGAGTTCCAGAAAGCACTCTCACGGGTTCGGAGATCATTCGGGAAACGACAGAGAAGATCGTTCAAATTCGTGGACGACTGAAAGCCTCTAGAGACCAACAGAAAAGCCACGTTGACAAGCGAAGGAAACCATTGGAATTCCAGGTGGGCGATCGAGTTGTACTGAAGGTCTCACTCTGGAAGGGCTTGATACGCTTCAGAAAGTATGGGAAGCTCCATCCAAGATACATAGGGCCTTTTGAGATTCTTGCCCGAATCGTCCTAGTAGCTTACAAACTTAACTTACCGTGCGAACTCAGTAACGTACATTCTACCTTCCATGTATCGAACTTGAAAAAGTGTTTGTCCGATGAGACTCTTGTAATCCCACTCGATGAGATCGAGATCAACGAGAGCCTCAACCTCGTGGAAGAACCAATAGAGATCATGGACCAAGAGGTCAAGCAAACGAAACAAAGTTGTATCCTGATAGTGAAGGTTCGCTGGAACGCCAAGCGGGGACCCGAATTCACTTGGGAGGGTGAGGATCAAATGAAACTGAAATATCCTCATCTTTTTACTTAGTTATTCGTAACTACTTATTTGCTTAGATTCTAATTTCGGGACGAAATTCCTTCTAAGGAGGGGATGATGTGACAACCCGGAAATTCTTTTCTGTACAAACAATATCAAGCCAATAGAAGTTAGAACAGTTGCAGTACATTTTCAGACTTTTAGTATAAGTTTGAGTATTTCAGGATTTACTCTCAAAGAGATATCAAGAGAGAGGATGCACTAGGGTTTTGTGCAACTCTATTATTTCAAAACATTGTGATATTAGAGTTTATTGCATGAATAAAATATTTTCTACCAAAAATCCCAGGAGTGTATATATGATTCTGAGCCATATTTATTCATTAGTTCCGTTTTCAAGAAGAGAAAAGCCGAATTCTCTCTCATGGATCTTCAGACTTTCATCCCAAAACGTGAGTACTTCGATCTAGTTGTATTATAGAGCTTATTATGTGATTAATAACATAGAAATCATATCAAAACAACAATATTTAAGAGTTTACGTCCGAAGAACATCTTGGACCGTAAACCCTTCTTTAAGGGCCAAATGAGTGCCTAAGTCCCTTCCTTTTGCAATGAAACTATGCTAGGCTCATACCCTAATGTGTGTAGAACTAGAAAACACCCAAAAACACCAAGAGTAAGGTGTTCACGGCCCAAGAAGTTCTTGGACCGTGAAATCCAAACTCAAGGGCCAAAAGGTGCTTTAAACCCTCCAAAAGCCTTGGACACTAGCCTTGATTTACTCATAGTTAATTTAGGGACTTTAAATCATCAAAAACCCATCCTAATGAGAGATTACGACCGTAATCTCTAAGGGTTTTGGTCCTTGGGCCCTGAACATCAAATAAGGGTACCAAAGTGTGCCAAAGGCATTAGCCTTAGATAATTGTCTAAAACCTATCCTAGATGTGCATGGGACTTGAAAACATAAAAATACCCATTTCCATATGGGTTTACGGTAGTAAATTCAAAAGGAAATCACCTTGGGGCCGTAAACTCCTCAAAGGAGTGTATTAATGCCCTAAACCCTTCCAAGGATTAAACCATCAAGTAGAATTGCTTCTAGGGAACATGTAAAACTTCAAAACACCAAATAAACCTAAGCTTAGGACCTTACAGACGTAAACTCAAGGGTTTACGACTGTAAACTCCTTTTTGTTATGGCATTGAAGAGTAAACTCAAGAATGAGGTCCTTTGGAACCCTAAACCCACTAGCCTTGTCCTACAACAACCTAGATGCAATCCTTAGGGCTTATAACACTTATATAAAGTGTTTATAATGTTCTAGGATGTGTTAACATTTTTAGTTAGTAGTTTAAGACTAATTGGGTGCATATATGTGTGATTATATGTTGACTAGGATCATAGTGTGTGTACATGTCTTCACTTGACACCTAGCAATCCTACATCATTCAGTTCATCCAAACCACCATCTACGGGTGAGTTCATACCCCTTAATCTATGTTTTAAATGATTTTAAATGCTTTAACGGGTGGGGGGAAGGGGGGGGGGGGGAATACAAGTAGAAAACAACATGCAATAGAATCAATCATATGTGATTTATAACTGTGTTTTCATCCAACTGATTTCACATGCTTCAAACTGTGATGTATGAAATGGTTTTCTACCTTAAAAATACTTTGTTATCAAATGTATTACTTTTGAAATGTTTATTAAAATGACATCACGTCATTGTTCATTATTGTTCAAAACTCTAAAATGTTTTACAAAACCATTTTCATCTTCATGAACAAAACTATATCTTTACACTTATGTTCTTATATATGTATTGATATGATAGCTTTCGTCCTTTAATCAGTTTCCCACACTCTTGTGTAACAAGGGTGTATAAACCTGCTTGGACGATCAATTACCTTCCAGTTAACTATTATAGGGATAGTTAAGAGATACAAAACAATATTCCTATTACAAGGAATTACACCAGAGTCAGTTCATTCATGAGTCTATACTATACATTACATGTTACATGAATACGTCTACATCGATACGCTTACATGAATACATTTACATATATACATTTATTTGTATACACTTACATGGATACTTATACCTAGATTCACTATGATGAGTTACTAATACATGATGTGTAAATTGTTTTGGCTATCCTAGTTCAAAAGGATAACTTGACGGGACTAACCATTCCGGAACCCACCTGTTAGCAACAGTGGTAATGAACATCTACGGATGCCTACGGTTAATACTTATATTAGGAGTACCTTTACGGGACTAACCATTCCTTAAACCTGCTACTAGCTACAGAGGAAAATGAACAATCTACGGATGTTCAAGGTTATACATTTCGGCAGTCACGATGTCGTGTTTATCCTAATGCAAAAGGATAATACTTTTATGGGTATATTTTCCCTATACTTTTATTTTGTGTTACATTCACATAAACGAGGAGGTAGACTATATATTGTTAATAGTAGTCATAAAGGGGAAAACCATCTTTGGTACAACAAAACATACAGGTCTTGGTAGAAGACTACTTTCAAAACATAAAGGTCTTGGTAGAAGACTACTTTCAAAACATTCAGATCTTGGTAGAAGACTTCTCTTATACTGATAGGAAATATGGGATTTTGTAGGGTTTTTCATACTTATATCAATTGTTTCATTCAAAGATTTACATGGCATTCATAACAACTTTCCAAAACAAGACAATGACACTTAAATACTTATGAATTCACCAGCTTTATGCTGATACTCACTTTGAAAATAACTTGTATTCTTAGGTCACCAGTAGACAGGTACGATGGCCAAGTTTTGAGAAGACGGAGCACCGACAAGACTCGTCTTTTATATTGATTTCATATTTTGGTGTCTTATTACTTTTAAAGAACACACATGTATTAAAAATTACTTTTAATGAAATGGATGATGTTGTTGCTTGTTTACTACTTTGCATTGTTGTGATACTATACATGATGTCCTCCACCCCTGAATGTTTCTGCCGTTCTTGGTTTTGGGGTGTGACACTAACCTTTGCCAATAACTTGTTCATTTGATAAGGGATCATATATTCCTCCATTATAGATATCATATGGACTGAGACATGGATTATAATCATTCTCTCTGTCCATTTGTTGTTTCCCGATTTCCGATTTATGACGACTGACTAATTGAACAAATCAAATCAGTCCAGGCCCGGCCGAGCACTTACATTTGTCATCACCAAATCATTGAGGGGCCCACATATATCGCTTTTATCCCGACGGTAAAAGGAATGGATAAATTTCGACTCATATGGCTTGTTCTACTACTTGTTGAATCATACACAAAGGCACGTTTTATAACATCGAGTTACTATATGGATTTTCGTGCAATAAATGTAAAACCAACTCATAGTAACAACTCATATCTCTAGGTTTGAATAATATAAGATATTATCGTCTAATTATCACTCGTGATAAAATCCATTAAGTGATTCCAATGAGCGCGGGTTGAATCCAATACTCAGAACTTATGAGCACTCATGAGTGTTGTAGCCCTTTGTCCAACATCTTAGACCTCTACAAGCCAACCCATGACAATATTGATTCATATCTACTTCCAACATATGACTGAATGTAGATGGTTTGAATAACTTAGTCATTTTGTAAAAACAACCTAGTTATTCTGGAAGTCAAAACATCCAAAATGAAACACAAGAATAATTGAATATAATATTGTATCAAAACCTATGAACATAAATAAAACACCTTTTATTTATCACCATATGATTACACCTTATTCATTGTATACTGTTTAAGCTATCAACTTTATTCTTGAATTAAAATACTAGTTGTCCCATGCTTCGAGCATGTACACTATGTTTTCTAAACACTATTCATGCCACACACCAAGTATGCATACTATGTTTGTCTATGATCTTTACTTTGTGAATTAGATCAATTGAACATAACTCTAATGATCCTCCTTTCATAGTCCCAAATCCTTCCTGCAAATGCAAGAATTCCAAATTCATGTCATTTACTAAAATCTGTTAGATTCTAAACTTATATGCATTGATCCTCTTGTAATGATTATGCACAAAGTCACAAAGACTTGACAACAAACATTACAGAGCATTCCAAAGGAGAACAACTCCTTGGAAACATCCTTCTCGCATTAAGTTTCCTAATCTTACACGGATTGAATAATTTCTAAGTTTGAAACATTTCCATATTCCATTTTGACTATCACTTCTGAACAAGAGTTGCCTCCTTATAGATTATGTGAATATGGTCCTTCTAGAATTATCACTATACTTCCAACTGTCCTTGAGCAACCAATCTTTGGTAAACCTTAGATTGTCCTCGACAATTGTTTAATCCTTTTAGTCATATGCAATTCTAGACCTTTTCCCTTCTTAATGCCCCAGACATTTGGAAAATTTGAAAGGATGAATATAGCACATGTAATCGATCTTATATCTGAAGCATATGGGATACAATTCACGATGTCTCACATAAAGACTAAACCAGTCTTTTGCTATAATATTTCTATTTCAATTTTCCAAGTTCTCATAATTTCATATTATGAAAAGGGATGCCGTAATCATAATCGAATTTGAGAACGCAAATAAGAGACCCATATACATAATTTCCTTATGTTGAGCCATTCCAACATGAAATACGATTAAAACCTCAATGTAAGCTTTTAGATTTGATATGAAGTATAATTTCCTCTTCCTTAATTATAGCAAAACAAATTTTTCCCAATTGAAACCTTTTGTTTTCTATAATTAACATTGCTAAGTTGCAATACTTATCATAATTATCATGCTCCCACTAACATGATGATTATTAGCATAACACTTATGCTCCAACTAGTTTTGACATGTACTCAGAAATTAGCTGGACTTCTAGAAATCAATACTTTATTGACTTTCTTACCAAAGTTCAGATTTCTGATATAGATTGCTTTGATAAAACTTTATCATAATCATACACCTTATCTTAGATAGCTCACAGGTGTATCTAAACAATTTTAAGAACTATGAAAAGGGATTCCGTAATCATAGTATCGATTGTTTAGACCTTTTCCACTTCTCACAAGTCCATGTTAGTATGCTGGTTAACCACACACGATCCACTAATGACTTTGAGAATGTAAATATCACAATTGCTATCTAGCTAAAATCTTCTTACTGAAAGTGTTTCCTCACCATCATTTTCATGAATCGGAGAGAAACCTTATGACACTTAGATTTAATGGTGTATGTGTTCTTATCCATGTGAATTGTCAAAACCATAGTCACAAGACACGGATAATGACAAATCCAAACTCATATAGACTGATCCTCAATCTTAATTTCTTGCCATCTGGCAGTTCAAGATCCTACCATTGCTTCCAAGTTTTTATGCAACCAATTGAGAACTATAATAACTCATATGCAAAGCCAACTTTAACTAGAATGGGCACATAAATATGTCAACACGATAGGTTATAAACCTCAAGTCGTGTGCTAGTGAAGAACTTCAGGTTTTAGTCTTGATTAGTTCTTGAGACTTTCAAGACCTTTAAGACTCCCACTGTCCTCTTGACATATAAGACTTTCTTGTCAGATATTCAAGAGATAGTGTGGATTCTAATCAAGACTAACACTTCACAGAATTGGCCTTAGTTGGTCTTTGTTTTATCCAAAACATCACAACTTACCAATATCAAATGTACAAGAGTAGAAACCTTTTATTCTTACATTTGACAAGTGTTTTAAACCTTCTTTAAGACATGTCACTCAAGTCACAGTCTTGGAGTATGACTCTAAGACTTGTATTGGAACAAAGTATGACTCATCTTCTTGATTTAACCATTCCAACAATTCAAGATTCATCTTCTTAGTCATAAGAATGCACTAACATTTCCTTAGAGAACTAATTGTGATATGGTTTCTTAATCATTAAGATGATCACAAAAACTGATACTAAATTACTCTCCCATCTTTTCAGATTTGAGAAACTGTTATCTTTCTGCTTAATTTGATTCTTCTAATTCGCTCTGCCATACATTAGATCTTTTCCAATGTTTCAGAATTTATACTTAATCTTGTAAGTATAACCATATTTACTAAACCTTAGTGAATAATGACGAATAGTCTTATCGATCTTTTGTGGTAGACTTAACCAGTGCACAAGAATGTGTACTCGATCCCTTAGTCCTTCACTTGACTCACACATCCATGCGAACACGTAGTTAGTCTTAATTTTTTTCAATGCTTGAAAGTTCTCATTCATCATGCTATACAACTTGCATGATTCCAAGTTTCGGTCCAATTGAGACTTGGGTGATGAGGATCTTTCCTTATTTGGTAAATTTAGATATTACCACAAATGAGAGAATCAAATTCACTTTCCAATATTGCTTTCAGTGGAATCTTATAAGCAACAATTTTCCATAAACGCCATTGTAAGGATACATAAAATAAATAAAATCAAAAATTTTTCTTTTATTTTAAAACTTTGTAGAAAAACGTATCCTTACAACCCATATGAAAACTTGTTGTTATCTATTCCTAAGCAATATCTCATAACTCCTAAAAAGTAGCTCAAGAATTCGATCTTCAAACTATGCGATAGAAATCCATCTACGCGATCAGATTCAACATATTATTTCTTTAAGTTCCTTCACTTTTCTTTGATTCTTAAAACATCACCATGTGACCCAGTCACATCATGTATCAAGAATCTCAAAATAGAAACTTAGCAGAGTTAGATAGTGGACTTTAGCTGAACTAGAGTCAAACTTATTGACTTTACCATCCTTAGGTAAGTTTGGCAGCTTCGTAACCAAAGCCCCTTCCTTTGGCAATAGAAACATAAGAACCCTTAGGTAATAGTACATGGGACTATATCAAATTTAGCCTTTCTCTTTACCATTTGGTCAACCATGTTGACTATGGCCAATCACTTTCCATTGGGAAGAGAATGCTTTTCTGGATTTCCTATGTCACTATTGTCCATATCCATAAAGTTTTGGGAAGTTAATCTCCTAATAAAATTTGCTTTACTAGTACACCAAATCGTTTCTGATTTAGCAACACCAAGCAAATAGATAAGATCATTAAGGGTCTTGTCATAGTCTATTTCATAGGACTCCCAAAGGAATTCACTATGTGACTTAGAAAGTGATTGAACATCCACTTCCTCTAGAATTTGACACCTAACTCTCCGGACTTGTCAATACGTGACTTCATCTCCAAGATGTGATCACACATAGACCTTTCTTGCCAATAGGGATTGAGTGACCTTAAACTTTTCAAGAACTTGTGGTTAGGGAGAATAATTGGAGGAGGTGAAAGAAGTAAAGTTCCAAGAGATTTGGGAAGATCATAGATGTCTAAACTTAGACATCTTTTGGGAGATATTCAAGATAGTTGATCTAAAGTCCTTAATATGACACCCAATATGAAATATTAAGGCTAGGACCCAACAAACTATTTTATAACTTAGAAGAGGGATGCTGTAATCCAAGCTATAAAATATTTGAAGGTAGGTGACTAACAATTCACTAATTTCCACCAAGATAAACGAAATGTATTATTAGATTTTAATTGGATTTGAAACTCCTAGATATTTTGAGATTCATTGAACTTTTCAATGGCATGTTTCAATATCGAGTGTGCCCTTCAGGTTTTGTGACTGGGATGCCGAGAATCACAAAACTGTTGGATTAATGTCTAAGTCCATAACTATAATTGGTAAGACTTGACCCGACCTGACATGATCCATTTGGGTTGCATGGCATCATGCACTTGGATAGAATAAATGAGAGAAATAAGACACTTACGGTTATTAATATATTATAAGTTCTAGTATATTAATAATAAGAATAATAAGATTATTTAATTAGTATTGATCAAGAATTAATCTAAGATTAATTAAGTGATCAAAAGAAGACTAATTAAATATATGGGTTGATTGTGCAAATCATCCATACTTATATAGTGGGCTAATGCTCCATGGATTATCTAGTTGGGCTAAAACCCATAAGATGCTCCATGGATGCTCCATGGTGTTTTTGTACCCATGGATCATGGAAATGAAAGGCCATGTCAATTAGGGTTTGCATGGTGTAACCCTAACTATATAAGCATCTTATTCTTGACCAAAATCGGCCACTAGAGAAAGTAAGAAAGGGCTAGCCGATTTTTATGAAGTGTACAATTCTCTAAAGTATTCCAAGTGTATTTGGTGTTGTGTGAGCCATTTGAGGTGTCACACTTGGGGCACTAGGCACTCAAGCTTCATGAAGACTTTCAACATCAAAGAGGTATGTAGTCTATCTTGCTATAGTCATTGTTTTGTATGCTAGATTAGGATAATACCTTGGAAGTTCTTATTTGCATGTATAATAGAGAAAACATAGATCCAAGGTATTTAGGGTTGCGTGTACACTTAGGAGTGTTAGAATGCTTAAAACCCAATAGTGGTATCAGAGCCTAGGCTTGTTTTCATGTTATACTTGCAAATGGAGCTGAAAAATCGAGTTTTGATGCTGTCTTCCTAGCAGATTCACCGAGTCCATGAACGGACTCACCGAGTCCAAGGCAAAAAGCATCCAACTCGCCGAGTTGGTTCGTGCACTCGACGAGTTGGACCCCCAGACAGCACAAATTCGACTTTTTTAGCTGGAATTGGACTAGGAACATTACCCTAAGATGTTTTTGAACTTATAAACCTGTTTTTGATGTGGTAATGTTCATGCTAATCCAATTTCAAAGATAATTGTCAATAGATTCATGTTTTGTATTAGTTTAAGGTTTAGACTAATTACATGAAAAAGTTTGATTTGAATTATCTTGTTCTTATGAGTTGCTTAGATTAATAGAAAAGTTTAGTGAAATAGTTGTTTTCAATCAAAATTAATCTAAGAGTTGATTCTAAAATGTGTTTTTGTAACTTGTCCTCAAGTTATATGAAAAGTCATATTTAAGTTTCATAAAACTCATAAAAGTTGGCAAAGGTACAAAATGAAGAGTCTAGTTCTAATTAGTTGGTGTTATGACTCCATAATTTCTCCTCAAGTTATGGAGGACCAAGAGTCTCTTCATTAAATAATAAATAAAAAAAGTGTAACCTTAATTAATTCCATAAGTTATAAAATAAAGAAAAGTTAATTCTTTTATTAGTTTAAAGTCTTCCATAACTTGTCCTCAAGTTATGGAACTTGAAGAGTTTTTGGATTAAAACTACTTTAAACACATAAGTTATTGAATTAATTAGTTTTCAATAGTTTCAAAACTTGCCCTCAAGTTTTGGAATTTGTAAAGTTTTCTCTTATGAATACTTTAATTCCAAGTTAGCCCTTAGAATTTTAAGAGTTAAAATTCAACCCTTATACTTTATAATATTATAAGTTAATAATATATATATATATATATATATATGTGTGTATAAGAGTAAAGTCAGTCTTACTGCTAGTACGCCTCATTCACGATGCCGATCTATAAGGTGGGTATAAGGTTGTTGCCTATAAAATGGCAACTTAATGGGTATCCACTCTCACCCACCGCTTGCTTGACTGGTGGAGGGTCGTTAGCCGAACGGGTTTGACAGGACTAGAATTCTCCCTTCATTAAAAGTATTAATGATAAATACTAAGTAACTAAACTCTTATAAATACCCAATCTTAGTTACTTAGGGAAATGTGAATAAGGTGCTAATCCATGAAATTACACTTTGCACTTTGTTTAAGTCGGTTAGTTTAGCGTGTGTAGTTAACCGGCACACTAACTCGTATTTAACAAGGTAGGCAAAGGGTAACTTAATGTTTATCATAGTATCGATGGAGCGTGTGTAGTTAACCGGCACATCGATTGAGAGGTAAACACTTAAGGGTACCAAGTAATTTGCATGGTTACTTCACACCTTGTTTTGTGATCCTCGGCATCCCAGTCACAAAACCAGAAGGGCACACTTGAGATTGAAACATGCCATTGAACAGTTCAATGAATCTCAAAAGATCTAGGATTTTCAAATCCAATTAAAACCTAATAATACATTTCGTTTATCTTGGTGGAAATTGGTGAATCGTCATTAACCTACCTTAAAAATATTTTATAGCTTGGATTACGACATCCCTCTTCTAAGTTATAAAATAGTTTGTTGGGTCCTAGCCTTAATATTTCATATTGGGTGTCATATTAAGGACTTTAGATCAACTATCTTGAATATCTCCCAAAACATGTATGGTTTAGACATTTATGATCTTCCTAAATCTATTGAAACAAGCTTTCCTAAATGAAGATGATGTCCCTTGGAAATCATACTTCTTTCACCTCCTCAAATTATTATCCCTAACCCACAAGTTCAAAGTCACTCAAGCCCTATTGGCAAGCCGGGAGAGAAGGGTAAAGAGAAAAGGGTGTCAAAGTCTTGAGAAAGTTGGTTCAACTACTTTCTAAGTCACATAGTGAGATCTTTTCGAACACCTATGAAACAAACTATGACAAGACCCTTAATGATCTTATCTATTTGTTAAGATCAACTTCCTTAAAACTTGATGGACATTGACAATAGTGACACAGGAAATCCAGAAAAGCATTCTCTTCCCAATGGAAAGGGATCGACCATAGTCAACTCGGTTGAACAAATGGTAAAGAGAAAAGCTAAGTCTGTGATAGTCCCATGTACCATTACGTAAGGGTCCATATGTTTCTATTGCCAAAGGAAGGGCATTGGTTGCGAAGCTGCCAAATTTACCTAAGGAGGTTAAAGTCAATAAGTTTGACTCTACTTCTGGTAAAGTCCACTAATTAACTTTGTTAAGTTTCTATTCTAAGATTCCTGATACATGATGTGACTGGATCACATGGTGATGTTTTAAGAATCAAAGAAAAGTGAAGAAACTTAAAGAAATAATATGTTGAATCTGATCGCGTAGATGGATTTCTATCGCGAAGTTTGAAGATCGGATTCTTGAGCTACTTCATAGGAGTTATGAGATGTTGCTTAGGAATAGATAACAAGAAGATTTTCATATGGATTGTAAGGATAAGTTTTTCTGCTAAGTTTTAAACTAAAAGGAAAAATGATGATTTTATTTATTTTAAAATATCCTTACAATGGCATTTGAGGAATTTTTTTTGCTTATATGATTCCATTAATAGGAAGAGTGGAAATATGAAATTGATTCCTTCATGTGTGGTAATGTCTAAATTTACCAAATAAGGAAAGATTCTCATCACCCAAGTTTCAATTGGACCGGAACTTGGAATCATGCAAGTTGTATAGCATGATGAATGAGAACTTTCAAGTATTGGAAAATTCAGACTAATAACTTGTTCACATGGATGTGTGAGTCAAGTAAAGGACTAAGGGATCGAGTACACATTCTTGTGCACCGGTCAAGTCCACCACAAAAGATCGATAAGACTATTCGTCATAATTTACTATAGCTCAGTAAATATGGTTATACTTACAAGCTTAAGTGTAATTATGAGACATTGGAAAGAGGTTCCAACGTATGGCAGAGCGAATAAGAAGAATCAACATAGGCAGAAAGATAATAGTTTCTCAAATCTGAAAAGATGGGAGAGTACTTTAGTATCAGTTTTATGATCATCTTAATGATTTAGAGACCTTATCACAATTCATCCTCTAAGTGCATTCTGATAGTTAAGAAGAGGAGTGATGAACTGTTGAATTGGTTAAATCAAGAAGATGAGTCATACTTCGTTCCAATACAAGTCTTGGAGTTATACTCCAAGATTGTAACCTTAGTTACATGTCTCAAAGAAGGTTTAAAACACTTGTCAAATGTAAGTGTAAAAGTTTTGTACTCTTGTACATTTGAAATTGGTAAGTTGTGATGTTTTGGATAAAACAACGACCAAGTTAGGCCAATTGAGTGAAGTGTTTGTCTTTGTTAGAATCCATACTATCTCTTGGATGTTTGACAAGGGAGTCTTATAGGTCAAGAGGACAGTGGGAGTCTTAAAGGTCTTGAAAGTCTCAAGAACTAATCAAGAATCAAACCTCAGGTTCTTCACTAGCACACGACTTGAGGTTCATAACCTATCGTGTTGACATATTATGTGCCCATTCCAGTTAAAGTTGGCTTTGCATATGAGTTATTAGAGTTCTCAATTTGTTGCACAACAACTTGGAAGCAATGGTAGGCCCTTGAGCTGCCAGGTGGCAAGAAATTAAGATTGTGTTCAGTCCATATAAGTTTGGATTTGTCATTATCCGTGTCTTTTGATTATGGTTTTGACAAATTCATATGTGTAGGAACTCGTACACCATTAAATCTAAGTGTCATAAGGTTTCTATCCAATTCATGAAAATGATGGTGAGGAAACACTTTCACTAAGTAGATTTTAGCTAGATAGCAATTGTGATATTTGCATTCTCAAAGTCGTTAGTGGAGCATGTGTGGTTTACCGGCACACTAACCTGGACTTGTGAGAAGTGGCAAAAAGGTCTAACCATTATGATTATGGCATCCCTCTTCATAATTGTTTAGACACACAAGTGTGCTATCTAAGGGAAGGTGTATGATTTTGATAAAGTCTTATCAAAACAACCTAGTATCAGAAATCTAAACTTTGGTAAGAAAGTCAGCTGATTTTTGAATACATGTCAAAGCTAGTGGGAGCATAAGTGTTATGCTAATAATCATCATGTTAGTGGGAGCATGATAATTATGATAAGTATTGCAAGTTAGCAATGTTAATTATAGAAAACAAAAGGTTTCAATTGGGAAAAGTTGTTTTGCTATAATTAAGGGAGAGGAAATTATACTTCATTTCAAATATATAAGCTTAGATCGTGAGGCTTTAATCATTTAGTCAAGGAAATATATATGAATTTCATGTTGGAATGGCTCAACATAAGGAAATTATGTATATGGGTCCATTATTTGCGTTCTAAAATTCGATTATGATTACGGCATTCCTTTTCATAATTTGAATTATGAGAACTTGGAAAATAGAAATGGATATGTTATAGCAAAAGACTGGTTTAGTCTTTATGTGAGACATCATGAATCGTGTCCCATATGCTTCGGATATAGGATCGATTACATGTGATATATTCATCATTTCTAAAAATTTCCAAATGCCTGGGGCATTAAGAAGTGAAAAGGTTTAGAACTGGATATGACTAAAAGGATTAAACAATTGTCTAGGAAAATCGAAGGTTTACCAAAGATTGGTTGCTCAAGGACAGTTGGAAGTATACTGATAATGCTGGAAGGATCATATTGACATAATTTGTGAGGAGGCAACTCTTGTTCAGAAGTGATAGTCAAAATGGAATCTGGAAATGTTTCAAAGTTAGAATTTTCAATCTGTTTAAGATTAGGAAACTTAATGCAAGAAGGATGTTGCTAAGGAGCTGATCTCCTTTGGAATGCTCTGTAATGGTTGTTGTCAAGTCTTTCTGACTGTGTGCATAATCATTACAAGAGGATCAATGCATATAAGTTTAGAATCTAACAGATTTTAGTAAATGACATGAATTTCGAATTCTTATATTTGCAGTAAGAATTTGGGAGTGTGAAAAGAGAATCATTGAAGTTATGTTCAATGGATCTAGTTCACAAAGTAAAGATCATAGACAAACATAATATGCATACTTGGTGTACGGCATGACTATTGTTAAGAAAACATAGTGTACATGCTTGGAGCATGGGACAACTATTGTTTTAAATTCAAGAATAAAGTTGATAGTTGAAACAGTATACAACGAATAATGTGTAATCATATGGTGAAAAATAAAAGGTGTTTTATTTATGTTCATAGGTTTTGATACCATATTGGATTAAATTATTATTGTGTTTCACTTTGCATGTTTTGACTTCTCGAATAAACTGGGTTATCCTTTCGGAATGACTAAGTTATTCAAACCATCCATAGTCAGTCATATGTTGGAAGTAGATATCAATTAAGACTGTAATGGGTTGGCTTGTAGAGGTCTAAGGTGTTGGACAAAGGGCTATAACTGTAACGACGTAAATTTTAAAACCAATTTTTCATTTTTACAAACATCAAAACATCAGGTAATAATTTAAATTCCAATGTAAACAATATTGTCACGACCGATTACATCACAAAGATGATAAAAATAGTTTTCCTCGAGTATGTGTACGATCACGCCGGTGCATTCCCACGGTCCTCGCTAGTACCTGAAACACATAACACAACAACTGTAAGCAAAAATGCTTAGTGAGTTCCATAAAATACAACCTACGCACATACGCCTTTCGAGGCCCTGACCTTCCGGTCCATGTGTCTCAGGGGACTTCCGTCCCAACTGGGTAAACCTTCCGGTCCTACCCACTTCAACCTTATGGTCCATATTACAACGCCTTCCGGCCCGTAACATATTCGCCTTCCGGCCCATAACACAATGCCTTCCGGCCCATATCAAGCATATCATACATGGCACATATAACGATTAACTTATCACACATAATGCATATATCTAATATCATATTCGACCTTCCGGTCACACAGTCAAACCCTTCCGGGTATAGCATAGAGAGAAGACTCACCTCATATATTTCGATAACTCGCGAACCCTGGAAATCACTCGTGCTTGAACCCCCGAGCTATAATCCCCCTATAACATCATATATCTCTAATTAATACTTTTACCACTAAGGTTGACTATCCCTATCAAGTCAACACTGGTCAACTCTGGTCAACGGTCAATGGTGAATTTGACCGGACTCGGCGAGTGCACTAGAGCGACTCGGTGAGTCTAAGCATTTTCACCAACTCTCTAGGATTCTCTTTTGACACGTCGAGTACTCTCCTGACTCGACGAGTTCCACCTGGTCATGAATCACGGGGCCACCGCGACTCAACTCGCCGAGTCGCAAGGACAACTCGACGAGTTCCAGCTCGACTCAGTCCACCTGTCAATCCCTCTCTAACTCTCCGTGACTCACTGAGTCAACCATAACTCGGCAGGACCACTCACTGAGTGGTTAAGGACAACCTTCATGCTACTCACTGAGTCTATTCTTCAGACTCGGCGAGTCCATGCCATGCATTAACTCAATCTTGCTTCTATGGTCAGATCCGCTCCATACACTCATAGATCTGGCCCTCCCAAGCTCATTTATCACGTAAAGTCATAGTTTTGGCTACCATGCAACACTTATAAGGCTCCTTTTGGGGAAATGACCTCTAATATGGCAACCCTAGTCTCCAACCCAAAAGGAAGGACATAAATCATAGCATTTGGGACTTTTTGGACCTACTAAGGTCCAGATCTGGGTACCATATCTCCATGCGACCTCTCACACTTCAATTACAAAGCAAATAAGGCAAGAATAAACCCTAGACTTGACCATATCAACAAAAACATGGAAATAAGCTCTGAAAGATACCTCAAGAAGCTTCCCATGGCGAAATGGAAGTAGATCCAAGCTCCCAACTCTTCTAGCTTGACTTTCCCCCTTCCTTTCTTGCAAATACACACAAATTTTGTGAACAATAGCCTCTTATCTCACTCACAGGAACCCTTAGCTGCTTTGGTGCTCTCAAGGATCAAGGTGGCTGCAATGAAGGGCCGTAAGGTCCTATAAATAGAGCTTAGGACCGGGAAATTAGGGTTTCATCAAATAGCACGGACTCGCCGAGTCCAGGCGCGAATCCGCGTCAAGAACCACGACCCTACTCGGCGAGTTTGAGCTCCAACTCGCCGAGTCCCCTCACAAAACACCAAAAGATATACGAATAAAAGATACCTGGGAATTCGGGCTGTTACAATTCTCCCCCACTAGAACTAGACTTTGCCCTCGAAATCTTGCTTGCAAATAGCTCCGGATGTTGCTCACGCATCTCACGCTCCGGCTCCCAGGTCATCTCTGATCCCTTCTGATGCTCCCCCTGAACCAACACCAGGGGTACCTCCTTGTTCCTCAAAACCTTGATCTTCTGATCTCTGATGGCCACTGGTCTCTCGGTATAATTCAGGCTCGCGTCTACCTGAATATCCTCTAATGGAACCACTGCCAATTCTTCAGCTATACACTTCCTCAGCTGCGACACATGAAAAGTGTCGTGAATCTGCCCCAACTTTGCTGGCAAATCCAAACAGTAGGCTACCCGGCCTACCCTCGCGATCACACGGAAAGGACCAATATATCGGGGCCCTAACTTGCCCCTCTTCCTGAATCGAATCACTCCTTTCCAAGGAGAGACCATCAGGAGTACAAGATCGCCGACCTAAAACTCAAGCTCGGACCGGCGTCTGTCAGCATAACTTTTCTGTCGGCTCTGAGCGGTCAACAACCTCTGCCTGACCTGCTGAATCTGCTCGGTCGTCTGGAGTACGATCTCCGTGCAACCCATCACCCGCTGCCCCACCGCACCCCAGCAGATGGGGGTGCGACACCTCCACCCATACAACAGCTCAAAGGGTGGCATACCAATGCTCGAATGATGGCTGTTGTTATACGAAAACTCTGCTAAAGGTAGATAGGTGTCCCAGCTCCCTCCGAAATCCAATACACATGCTCGGAGCATATCCTCAAGCGTGTGAATCGTTTTCTCGCTTTGTCCGTCCGTCTGCGGGTGGTATGCGATACTAAAATGCAGTCTCGTACCCAAGTCCTCATGAAACTTCTTCCAAAACCTGGAAGTAAAATGCACATTGCGGTAAAAAACAATCGACATCGGAACCCCATGCGGCGATACCACCTCCCTCACGTATAATTCCGCCAACTTCTCCGCAGAAGAGCTCTCGCTGATGGCTAGAAAATGAGCGCTCTTCGTCAATCTACCCACGATCACCCAAATCGCATCGACTCCCCTCGCAGTCCGCGGCAATTTGGTGATAAAATCCATGGTAATTTGTTACCACTTCCATTCGGGAATATCTAGCGGCTGCAATTTACCATACGGTCGCTGGTGCTCGGCCTTGACCTGCCAACAAGTCAAGCATCTCTCAACAAACCATCAACATCCCTTTTCATACAGGGCCACCAATACTCCTTCCTTAGGTCCAAATACATTTTCATAGCCCTGGGATGAATCGAAAATTTCGATCGATGTGCTTCCTCCATAAAAATAGCACGCGCACCGCCCACAAACGGTACCCAAATTCGACCCTGAAAAGTCATAAGCCCTCGACCATCCGTGACGAATCCTGATACCTAACATACAACCCGCTCCCTCTTCTGGTTTTCTGGTTTCGCAGCCTCAGCCTGAGCTCCTCGAATAGTATCCAAAATCGGGGTCATTACCGTCAACCTCATAGAAATATCTCGGATCGGGGCGCTTTCCGCCCTACGACTCAATGCGTCAGCTAGCACATTAGCCTTGCCTGGGTGATACAGGATCTCACAATCGTAATCCTTCACCACATCCAACCACCTCCTCTATAGCATATTCAGATTTGGCTGATCCATCAAGTACTTCAGTCTCTTGTGGTCCGTGTAGATGGTACACTGAACCCCATAAAGATAATGCCGCCAGATCTTGAGGGCAAACACCACAGCCCCCAATTCCAGGTCGTGGGTGGGATATCCCGACTCATTAGGCTTCAACTGCCTCGAAGCATACGCTATCACATGACCCCTATGCATAAGCACCACCCCCAAACCCGATATAGATGCATCACAGTACACCACAAAATCCTCCATCCCTTCCGGGAGTGCGAGCACCGGATCCTCGCAAAATTTCTGACGAAGCGTCTCGAATGATGACTGCTGCTCCGGTCCCCATGAAAACACAGCACCATTCCGGGTGATCCTAGTAAGTGGCACAACAATCTTAGAGAAATCCTTGATAAACCTGCGATAATATCTCAGTGGGCGATCTTGGCACCTCCTACCTCAATACCGCCTCAATCTTGGCCGGGTCGACCAATATCCCTTTCTGGTTAACAAGATGCCCGAGGAACTGGACCTCTCGTAACAAGAAATCACACTTGGAGAATTTGGCATACAACCTCTCCGATCTCAATATTCCAAGAATTTCCCTCAAATGTTCCTCATGCTGCTCCCTAGACCTCGAATACACCAAAATATCATCAATGAATACGATCACCGACCGATCCAGCATCGGCCGGCACACCCGGTTCATAAGATCCATGAACGCAGCCGAGGCATTGGTGAGCCCAAAAGGCATCACCATAAACTCATAATGTCCATAACGAGTTCTGAAAGCAGTCTTCTGGATATCTTCCTCCCGAACCCTCATCTAATGATACCCCGACCACAAGTCTATCTTGGAGAACCAAGATGCCCCCTGCAATTGATCGAACAGATCGTCAATCCTAGGTAACGGATACCGGTTCTTAACCGTCAACTTCTTCAACTCCCGGTAATCGATACACATCCGGTGTGAACCATCCTTTTTCTTGACGAACAAAATCGGCGCTCCCCAAGGTGAGCTACTCGGTCGAATAAACCCCTTTCCCAACAGTTCCTGAAGCTGTGAGGATAACTCCTGCATTTCCGGTGGAGCAAGATGATAAGGCGCCTTGGCGATGGGCGCCGCTCCCGGGACCAAATTGATACGGAACTCCACTTGCCTTTCCGGAGGCACACCCGGTAACTCTTCGGGGAACACATCGGAAAACTCGCATACAACAGGAACATCATCAATAGAATTGGGCCTTCCCGCGGCCACTCGAGCATCCATCATGTAGGCTATGAATCCATTGCAGCCCTGCTGCAGACTCTGCCTTGCCCTGGCAGCCGAACAAAACGTCGACCCACACCGGGTCCCCTCGCCATAAACCGTAAGCACTCCCCCACTTGGGTCTCGAATCGTCACCAGCTATCTCTCGCAGTCAATGACTACCCTAAACTTACTCAACCAATCCATGCCCACGATGATGCAGAAATCCCCCATAGCTATGGGAACCAAGTCTATAGGGAACTCGACCCTAAAAATCTCGAGCACACATCCTCGAATCACATCAGTGGCGTATACCGCTTTCTCATCTGCTATAGAAACTCGCAGGGGTCGACTCATCACCTCCCGATCAATACCGATGTGCTGACTAAAATCCAACGATACAAAAGACCGACTCGCACCCGAGTCAAATAATACCAAAGCAGGTACATAATTCACAACAAAAGTACCTACGCATATCATAATATAAGCACAATATCTTAGCATAAAAGTAAATACATGAAACAATACATACCGACTACGACATCAGGCATCGCGCGGACCTCCTCTGCAGTCAACTGGAAAGCTCTTCCACGAGCCTTCGGAGCCTCGGCCTTCACTAGCCGAGTCTCGGTAACCCTTGCGGCAGGCGTAGATCCCTGGCGAAGCTGGGGGCACTCGGCCTTCCGATGGCCGGTCTGGTTGCAATGAAAGCAAACCATGAATCCCTTGGGGCAATCCCTAGCAATGTGCCCCTCCTTGCCACACTTGTAGCAGGCACCCGATCGACATGCACCCACGTGACTCTTGGCGCACTTTTCGCAAGTGCGGCCCTTCTGACCTCCGGATCTCGAATCGGTGGACTTGGTCCGCTTGGCTGCTGGTTGAGAATGAGCCGGCCGCCGATCCACCCGTTGAGACTCGGCCTCCTCCCTAGCCTAGGTCTCTAACTCGATCTCACGCTTCCTGGCATTCGCCTGAAGCTCAACAAAAGTCTGATATGACCAGTTCGATACGAACTCCCGGATATCCCTCCTCAGCACTCCCAAATACCGACTCATCCGAGCCTGCTCCATGGACACCTGCTCGGGGCAGAACATCGCCCTCTCATGAAACTTCCGCGTGATCACCGTGACAGAATCATTACCCTGCTTGAGGGTCAAGAACTCCTAAACCAACCGTTCCCTCTCCACCGGGGTAACGTACTTGTCTCTGAACATAGTAGTAAACCTCTCCCAAGTCACAGCTGAAACCTCTGCCAGAGTGAAGTTCGCCGTCACGAACTTCCACCAATCCTTTGCTCTCAGGCGGAGTTGGTTCAAGGCGAACCGTACCCTCAGATGCTCTGGACATGAACAAGTGTAGAAGCATCCCTCGATATCAGCAATCCATCTCATCGCAGCAATCGGATCCTGCATCCCTTCAAACTCAGGTGGCTTCGTGTTGCTGAACTCCCGGAACAACAACGAGTCACCTCCCTGTGGTCTAGCAGCGGCCACAGCTACGGTAGCTACAGCGGCTGCGGCCTCAGTCAATGCGGCGTACCGCTCATCAAATGTCTCCATCAGTATGGTCTTAATAGACCCAAACATCTCCGGAATCTCAGCCCGGATTGCTGCAGCCACCTCCTCATGAATCGTCTGACGAAGCTCCTCGTCAGTCACACTACTCGTACCAGGTCTGTGGCGTGGTCCAACCATGATGTCTCTGAAATACAACATAAAAATATCAGGGACTCTATCGAGCATAATCGAAATCGATAACGCAGCCCTACTCAGTCTCCAATACCCAAGGATTCTTACTTGGGTTGCCCACTGACCTGGTGTCTTCAGTAGTACGGGCCCAATACTACCGACTACACCGCATCAACATTCACCCCAAGTCCTCCTCCCCAAACCATGGATCCTGAGTACTCTATTCTTGCCATGCACTAGCTACTCACTCGCTCTCAAAGCACCTCATAGAAGCAGGTTTCCGTAGACTAAGGCATCACAAATCAGGCCACTCTAGTCCTAATATGAATACCTAGTCTACTAGCATGCGTATCATATCATATCATATCCCATAACTCATATTGTAAGAGTATTTTGGGGATTTTACCGTTCGGGCACTGGCTGACCGTACACACTCCTTCTTATTTGGTTGTTTCAAAAATCACTTATCAAATTTTATTGATTTATTAATTAAAATTTCTCAAATCCCCGGTTTGAGTTCAGTTACGCCCGAAGGTGTACCTGAATCCCTCAAACCAAGGCTCTGATACCAACTTGTAACGACGTTAATTTTAAAACCAATTTTTCATTTTTACAAACATCAAAACATCGGGTAATAATTTAAATTCCAATGTAAACAATATTGTCACAACCGATTACATCACAAAGATCATAAAAATAGTTTTCCCCGAGTATGTGTACGATCATGCCGGCGCCTTCCCATGGTCCTCACTAGTACCTGAAACACATAACACAACAACTGTAAGCAAAAATGCTTAGTGAGTTCCCCAAAATACAACCTACGCACATACGCCTTTCCAAGCCCTGACCTTCCGGTCCATGTGCCTCAGGGGACTCCCGTCCCGACTGGGTAAACCTTCCGGTCCTACCCACGTCTACCTTACGGTCCACATTACAACACCTTCCGGCCCGTAACATATTCGCCTTCCGGCCCATAACATAATGCCTTCCGGCCCATATCAAGCATATCACACATGGCACATATAATGATTAACTTATCACACATAATGCATATATCTCATATCATATTCGACCTTCCAGTCATACAGTCAAACCCTTCTGGGTACAGTATAGTGAGAAGACTCACCTCGTATATTTCGATAACTCGCGAACCCTGGAAATCACTCGTGGTCGAACCCCCGAGCTATAATCCCCTATAACATCATATATCTCTAATTAATACTTTTACCACTAAGGTTGACTATCCCTATCAAGTCAACATTGGTCAACTCTGGTCAACAGTCAACGGTCAATTTGACCAGACTCGGCGAGTGCACTAGAGCCACTCGGCGAGTCTAGGCGTTTTCACCAACTGTCTAGGATTCTCTTTTGACACGTCGAGTACTCCCTTGACTCGATGTGTTCCACCTGGTCATAAATCATGGGGCCACCGCGACTCAACTCGCCGAGTCGCAAGGACAACTCGGCGAGTTCCAGCTCGACTCGGTCCACCTGTCAATCCCTCTTTAACTCTCTGTGACTCACTGAGTCAACCATAACTCGGCAGGACCACTCACTGAGTGGTTAAGGACAATCTTCATGCTACTCTTCAAGTCTGTTCTTCAGACTCGGCGAGTCCATGCCATGCATCAACTCAATCTTGCTTCTAAGGTCAGATCCGCTCCATACACTCATAGATCGGGCCCTCCCAAGCTCATTTATCATGTAAAGTCACAGTCTTGGCTACCATGCAACACTTACAAGGCTCTTTTTGGGGAAATGACCTCTAATATGGCAACCCTAGTCTCCAACCCAAAAGGAAGGACACAAAGCATAGCATTTGGGACTTTCTGGACCTGCTAAGGTCCAAATCTAGCTACCATATCTCCTTGGGACCTCTCACACTTCAATTACAAAGCAAATAAGGCAAGAAGAAACCCTATATTTGACCATATTAACAAAAACATGGAAATAACCTCTGAAAGATACCTCATGAAGCTTCCCTTGGCGAAATGGAAGTGGATCCAAGCTCCCAACTCTTCTAGCTTGACTTTCCCCCTTCCTTTCTTGCAAATACACACAAATTTGGTGAACAATAGCCTCTTATCTCACTCACATGAACCCTTAGCTGCTTTGGTGCTCTTAAGGATCAAGGTGGCCGCAACCGGAAAATTAGGGTTTCATCAAACACCACGGACTCGCCGAGTCCATCCCTTGGACTTTCCGAGTCCAGGCACGAACCCGCGTGCAGAACCGCGACCCTACTCGGCGAGTTCGAGCTCCAACTCGCCGAGTCCCCTCACAAAACACCAAAAGATGTGCGAATAAAAGATACCTGGAAATTCGGGCTGTTACAACAACACTCATGAGTGCTTATAAGTTCTGAGTATTGGATTCAACCCGCGCTCATTGGAATCACTTCATGGATTTTATCATTAGTGATCATGAGACGATAATATCTTATATTCTTCAAACCTAGAGATATGAGTTGTTACTATGAGTTGATAGTACATTGATTGCACGAAAACGCACTTGGTAACTCAGTGCTATAAAACGTGTCTTTGTGTATGATTCAACAAGTAGTAGAACAAGCCAAATGAGTCGAAGTTTATCCATTCCTTTTACCTTTGGGATAAAAGCGATATCTGTGGGCCCATCGATGATTTGATGATGACAAATGGAAGTGCTCGGCCGGGCCAGGACTAATTTGATTTGTTTAATTAGTCAGTCGTCATAAATTAGAAATCGGCAAACTACAAATGGACGGAGAGAATGATTATAATCCATGTCTCAGTCCATATGATATCTAGAATGGAGGAATATATGATCCCTTATCTAATGGACAAGTCATTGACAAAGCTCAAAGTTCGTCGACAAGGTCAGAGTTCGATAGAAGCTTTTGAGAGCTACGATTGTCGATTGGTTCTTGAAGTCATACGCAATAATAGTTTTAGACTTATCCAAGTGGGAGACTGTTGGATTAATGTCTAAGTCCATAACTATAATTGGTAAGACTTGACCCGACCTGGCATGGTCCATTTGGGTTGCATGGCATCATGTACTTGGATAGATTAAATGAGAGAAATAAGACACTTATGGTTATTAATATACTATAAGTTCTAGTATATTAATAATAAGAATAATAAGATTTTATAATTAGTATTGATCAATAATTAATGTAGGATTAATTAAGTGATCAAAAGAAGACTAATTAAATATACGGGTTGATTGTGCAAATCATCCATACTTATATAGTGGGCTAATGCTCCATGCATTATCTAGTTGGGCTAAAATCCATATGATGCTCCATGGTGTTTTTGTAACCATGGATCATGGAAATGAAAGGCCATGTCAATTAGGGTTTGCATGGTGTAACCCTAACTATATAAGCACCTTATTCTTGACCAAAATCGGCCACTAGAGAGAGTAAGAAAGGGCTAGCCGATTTTCATGAAGTGTAGAATTCTCTCAAGTTATGCCAAGTGTATTTGGTGTTATGTGAACCATTTGAGGTGTCTGTAGGGTTTCAAAGCACTCCATGGATGATGGCAATGGGCCCCTTTAACTAATTCTAGGTCAAAAGCCCAAGACTTGTCTTTTCCCTATAAATAGTCATGTATTATTCACAATTAGGGTTAAGAGAGTGAGGCAAAATGTAGCCGCCACGTTGTGAGGTTTCTTGTAGAGTTAGATTCTTATTCCTTAAGTGTAATTTGTTCCTCACAATTCAATAAATTGAGTGATCATTCGACCTAATCTTCATATTTGTATTGTTCTTATTTTCCACATCTTGTTCATCAAATCACAATTAGGGTTTTAATCCTAACAAGTGGTATTAGAGTGGGTCTTTGAAGATCTATTGATTTATGAAGTATCGGTTCTTGGTTTGATGATTTTCTGTACAAGTTATTGAAGATTATTGGTTTTTTTTTGGTGTCCTGGAATAAAAATTCTGTTCAAGCTACTGTTCATGATATCCCTCTACGTGGTATTTTTTGTCTTCTCTATTCTTTGGATCTGTTTAATTTGTTTTGAGATAAATAGATCCCATTTGTGGCCATTGAATCACTCTTATTTCGTTTTATTACACCAATCCAATTTTGTTTATGTACACTTAGACATGTTACTGTTTTCGTGTACTGTTCATCAACGATGGTTTGGCCCATTTTATCGTGCTCTCTGAATTCGCTTATTGCAATCGACTAAACATGATTCAGTGATTTTCGTTTCTTCAAATTCTTTTTTCTTCTGTTCTTGAGTCGAAATTACTGAACATAAACATTCTCAAAATCGATTTTGATTTTCTTATTTGATTATATTGTCGATCTAATCTATCATATTCCAAAATCGATTTCTGTTTGGATCGGTAGTCGCTTTGTTCTTGTTATTGTGTTTCGTTCTTAACATTGATTCTGTTTACCGACTGATAATGATTTCTCTGAACGTAATATATCTCTTGTTATCATCGACTGGGATTTTGGTTCTAGAGTTGTTCTTCGATGTTATTGGGTATTCATGTTGATAATTGTTTTTAGAACCGATGATCAAAAAGACGAAGAACATATGGCATTTGTACTGATTGAATGTGATATTTGATCTGGAAGTTGATCCGTTTAGGCCGGAAATTGAGTTGATGAAAATTGATTTTGTTGCTTGGCGTTAATTGTTGTCGATGGTCAAACTAAAAGTCAAAATTGGAAGAAATGTTGAAGAATCGGAATTGATATCATTGTTGAACTAGGAACTCGGAATCGGAAATAATACTGGACTCGAATTCGCAACTATGTGCTCGGAACGAATGATTGATTTGGAGTTTGATTCCTTGGATTCGTGGTTGACTGGGATTCGCAGCGGGATTGAAATCACTTGGTTCACGGTGAAACGATTTGAAATTGAGACTACAAATGGCTTGGATTCGCAAGTTTGCGCTCGGAGCGGAAGTATAAATGGGAGTTGTTTTGATTCCTTGGATTCGTGGTTGACTGGGATTCGCAGCGGGATTGAAATCACTTGGTTCACGGTGAAATGATTTGAAATTGAGACTACAAATGCCTTGGATTCGCAAGTTTGCGCTCGGAACGGAAGTATAAATGGGAGTTGTTTGGATTGGTGTTCAAATTACGAATGTTCGCTGTTTGGAAATATTGGATTTGGAATTAAGTCACCGTTACAGTCGTGTTCTTTTATTAGGGGTATTTGGGAAGAAGATATTCAAGTTACGTTTTTGGTCCCTGAAACTTCATTAATTAGACACTTTTGATTCATGTTGTCTTCAAATCTTGGCAATTTTGGTCCATTTCCAGAAACTGTTACAATTAAAAGGGGAAATTGATGCAGAATTACGTTTTCAATCCCAGAATTTCAGCAAAGTGAAAGTTTCAGCCCATTTTTCGAAAAGTTTGCAAATTCAAGGGCTGGTGAACAATTTTGGATTTTTTATCGCACATATTTTTTTGTGAACAGAAAAATAAAGATTCCATCAAGTCTTGGCGGTTCGGAAAGTCGTTTTTCGTGATAACATCAAATTTTCACGATTTTGTTGGATTTTATACTTCATTGTGTATATCTTTTTGTCGTGGGGGAGCTTAGTAAATTTTTATCCATTCAAGATCATTCTCACGACCATTTGAAGGCTTTATAATCATGTTTTTTATTATAAATCGGGGGAGAATTTGGTATGGCCATTTGAAATTGGATTTCTGACTTTTCAAAGTTGAAGATTTTTTATAAAGCTTATGGTAGAATTACGAAGGTAGCTTTAACAGCGGAAGTTCTTCATCGAGCTCTGCTAAAGCTTTTACAGAGAAGTATCCTTTACAGCGGAAGTTCTTTATCGAGCTCTGCTAAGGACTTGTTATATCTCCGACTTCTTATATTTTCTCGATCAAGTGGTGTTACGAATCATAAAGTTTGGGTTGTTACATGATATTTTTTGATTGCTTATATCATTAGCTTATTTGAAGATCATTGTGACTTGGAGGGGGAGCTCTTCAAAGACAAGAAGTGATTCGGTTTCTTTGTTCTGAAATGGGTTTTTATGGCGGGTTTGGTTTTGATGAAGATTCTTTGGGATTACATTCGAAAATGAAGTTTAAAGACATTACTTCAGTGCCTGATTTATATATCCTAGAGCCCGTGTTTGAAGACTATTGAAGAATCAAGATTCGTGGATTGCTTCATATATTCCTCGTTGCAGATCTTTTTATTTGCTAGATGCTTGTTTTGGAAATTAAAGCATTGTCATCCATTCCATACTTTGAGGGGGAGATTGTAGGGTTTCAAAGCACTCCATGGATGATGGCAATGGGCCCCTTTGACTAATTCTAGGTCAAAAGCCCAAGACTTGTCTTTTCCCTATAAATAGTCATGTATTATTCACAATTAGGGTTAAGAGAGTGAGGCAAAATGTAGCCGCCACGTTGTGAGGTTTCTTGTAGAGTTAGATTCTTATTCCTTAAGTGTAATTAGTTCCTCACAATTCAATAAATCGAGTGATCATTCGACCTAATCTTCATATTTGTATTGTTCTTATTTTCCGCATCTTGTTCATCAAATCACAATTAGGGTTTTAATCCTAACAAGTGGTATTAGAGCGGGTCTTTGAAGATCTATTGAGTTTTGAAGTATCGGTTCTTGGTTTGATGATTTTCTGTACAAGTTATTGAAGATTATTGGTTTTTTTTTTGCGGTCCTGGAATCAAAATTCTGTTCAAGCTACTGTTCATGATATCCCTCTACGTGGTATTTTTTGTCTTCTCTATTCTTTGGATCTGTTTAATTTGTTTTGAGATAAATAGATCCCGTTTGTGGCCATTGAATCACTCTTATTTCGTTTTATTACACCAATCCAATTTTGTTTATGTACACTTAGACATGTTACTGTTTTCGTGTACTGTTCATCAACGATGGTTTGGCCCATTTTATCGTGCTCTCTGAATTCGCTTATTGCAATCGACTAAACATGATTCAGTGATTTTCGTTTCTTCAAATTCTTTTTTCTTCTGTTCTTGAGTCGAAATTACTGAACATAAACATTCTCAAAATCGATTTTGATTTTCTTATTTGATTATATTGTCGATCTAATCTATCATATTCCAAAATCGATTTCTGTTTGGATCGGTAGTCGCTTTGTTCTTATTATTGTGTTTTGTTCTTAACATTGATTCTCTTTGCCGACTGATAATGATTTCGCTGAACGTAAATTATCTCTTGTTATCATCGACTGGGATTTTGGTTCTAGAGTTGTTCTTCGATGTTATTGGGTATTCCTGTTGATAATTGTTTTTAGAACCGATGATCAAAAAGACGAAGAACAGATGGCATTTGTACTGATTGAATGTGATATTTGATCTGGAAGTTGATCCGTTTAGGCCGGAAATTAAGTTGATGAAAATTGATTTTGTTGCTTGGCGTTAATTGTTGTTGATGGTTAAACTAAAAGTCAAAATTGGAAGAAATGTTGAAGAATCGGAATTGATATCATTGTTGAACTAGGAACTCGGAATCGGAAATAATACTGGACTCGAATTCGCAACTATGTGCTCGGAACGAATGATTGATTTGGAGTTTGATTCCTTGGATTCGTGGTTGACTGGGATTCGCAGCGGGATTGAAATCACTTGGTTCACGGTGAAACGATTTGAAATTGAGACTACAAATGGCTTGGATTCGCAAGTTTGCGCTCGGAACGGAAGTATAAATGGGAGTTGTTTTGATTCCTTGGATTCGTGGTTGACTGGGATTCGCAGCGGGATTGAAATCACTTGGTTCACGGTGAAACGATTTCAAATTGAGACTGCAAATGGCTTGGATTCGCAAGTTTGCACTCGGAACGGAAGTATAAATAGGAGTTGTTTGGATTGGTGTTCAAATTACGAATGTTCGCTGTTTGGAAATATTGGATTTGGAATTAAGTCACCGTTACAGTCGTGTTCTTTTATTAGGGGTATTTGGCAAGAAGATATTCAAGTTACATTTTTGGTCCCTGAAACTTCATTAATTAGACACTTTTGATTCATGTTGTCTTCAAATCTTGGCAATTTTGGTCCATTTCCAGAAACTGTTACATTTAAAAGGGGAAATTGATGCAGAATTACGTTTTCAATCCCAGAATTTCAGCAAAGTGAAAGTTTCAGCCCATTTTTCGAAAAGTTTGCAAATTCAAGGGCTGGTGAACAATTTTGGATTTTTTATCGCACATAATTTTTTGTGAACAGAAAAATAAAGATTCCATCAAGTCTTGGCGGTTCGGAAAGTCGTTTTTCATGATAACGTCAAATTTTCACGATTTTGTTGGATTTTATACTTCATTGTGTATATCTTTTTGTCGCGGGGGAGCTTAGTAAATTTTTATCCATTCAAGATCATTCTCATGACCATTTGAAGGCTTTATAATCATGTTTTTTATTATAAATCGGGGGAGAATTTGGTATGGCCATTCGAAATTGGATTTGTGACTTTTCAAAGTTGAAGATTTTTGATAAAGCTTATGGTAGAATTAGGAAGGTAGCTTTAACAGCGGAAGTTCTTCATCGAGCTCTGCTAAAGCTTTTATAGAGAAGTATCCTTTACAACGGAAGTTCTTTATCGAGCTCTGCTAAGGACTTGTTATATCTCCGACTTCTTGTATTTTCTCGATCAAGTGGCGTTACGAATCATAAAGTTTGGGTTGTTACATGATATTTTTTGATGGCTTATATCATTAGCTTATTTGAAGATCATTGTGACTTGGAGGGGGAGCTCTTCAAAGACAAGAAGTGATTCGGCTTCTTTGTTCTAAAATGGGTTTTTATGGCGGGTTTGGTTTTCATGAAGATTCTTTGGGATTACATTCGAAAATGAATTTTAAAGACATTACTTCAGTGCCTGATTTATATATCCTAGAGCCCGTGTTTGAAGACTATTGAAGAATCAAGATTCGTGGATTGCTTCATATATTCCTCGTTGCAGATCTTTTTATTTTCTAGATGCTTGTTTTGGAAGTTAAAGCATTGTCATCCATTCCATACTTTGAGGGGGAGATTGTAGGGTTTCAAAGCACTCCATGGATGATGGCAATGGGCCCCTTTGACTAATTCTAGGTCAAAAGCCCAAGACTTGTCTTTTCCCTATAAATAGTCATGTATTATTCACAATTAGGGTTAAGAGAGTGAGGCAAAATGTAGCCGCCACGTTGTGAGGTTTCTTGTAGAGTTAGATTCTTATTCCTTATGTGTAATTTGTTCCTCACAATTCAATAAATCGAGTGATCATTCGACCTAATCTTCATATTTGTATTGTTCTTATTTTCCGCATCTTGTTCATCAAATCACAATTTGGGTTTTAATCCTAACAGTGTCACACTTAGGGCACTAGGCACTCAAGCTTCATGAAGACTTTCTACATCAAAGAGGTATGTAATCTATCTTGCTATAGTCATTGTTTTGTATACTAGATTAGGATAATACCTTGGAAGTTCTTATTTGCATGTATAATAGAGAAAACATAGATCCAACGTATTTAGGGTTGCATGTACACTTAGGAGTGTTAGAATGCTAACCAACAAAAACAAGGTGTGAAGTAACCATGCAAATTACTTGGCACCCTTAAGTGTTTACCCCTCAATTGATGTGTCGGTTAACCACACAAGCTCCATCGATACTATGATAAACATTAAGTTACCTTTTGCCTACCTTGTTAAATACGAGTTAGTGTGTCGGTTAACCACACACGCTCCACTAACCGACTTAAACAAAGTGCAAAGTGTAATTTCATGGATTAGCACCTTATTCACATTTTCCTAAGTAACTAAGATTGGGTATTTATAAGAGTTTAGTTAGTTAGTATTTATCATTAATACTTTTAATGAAGGGAGAATTCTAGTCCTTATCCTACCAGTTCGGCTAACGACCCTCCACCGGTCAAGGAAGCGGTGGGTGAGAGTGGACACCCATTAAACTGCCATTTAATAGGCAATAACCTTATACCCCCTTATAGATCGGCTTCGTGAATGAGGCCTACTAACGGTAAGGCTGACTTTACTCTTATACATACATACATACATACATACATACATATATATATATATATATATATATATATATATATATATATATATATATGTATAAATATTATTAACTTATAATATTATAAAGTATAAGGATAGAATTTTAACTTTTAAAATTCTATGGGCTTAACTTGGAATTAAAGTGTTCATGAGGAAAACTTTACAAATTCCAAAATTTGAGGGTAAGTTTTGAAACTATTCAAAACTCTTGGATTTTCATAACTTATGAGTTTAATTAAAATTTTAAAAACTTTAATGGAGAGACTCTTGAATATCCATAACTGGAGGACAAGTTATGGAGTCATAAAACAATTTAATGAGGAAAAAGACTCTTCATTTTGTGACATATGTTAACTTTTATGAGTTTTAAGATTCATAAATGTGACTTTTAAGTTACATAAACACATTTTATGAACTTCTTTTGGATTAAAACCAACTATCACATAATTTTTTTCATTAATCTAAATTCACTCATAAAACAAGGTAACACAAAAAACTTTTGGTGATCCATAACTTATTCTTAAGTTATGGAATTCTTTAAAACATTAACACCAAATTTTGTAACTCCATAAAAACTTTGAATCAAATTTTTTTTTAAAAACATTTTCATATCCATAACTTATGGAGGTTTTAAAAAATAAAAATCTTTAGATCAAACTTTTAAAACTAATAAAATAATCATATCATGTTATCTTTTACTAAATTTGACCAAATTCAACTCATATAGCAAATTATTCAAATTTTACAAATAATTAGTTTTTCACAAGAGCAAGTAATTATCTTAAAATTTGACAAACTTCATGTTTTTTTTTCCTTTTTATTCAACTTCGAAAATAAAATATTTGCATCAATATAACAGAAAACATCCCGTGGCTCTGATACAACTTTTTGGGTTTTGAGCATTCTAACACTCCTAAGTGTACATGCAAACCTAAATAACTTATATCTATGTTTTCTCTATTATACATGCAAATATGATCTTTCCAAGGTATTCATGCTAACAAGCATAATAACATTGATTCATATGAATATATCAAGTTAGAATTACATACCTCTTTGATGTAGAATGTCTTCATGAAGCTTGAGTGCCTAGTGCCCCAAGTGTGACACCTCAAATGGTTCACAAAACACCAAAAACACATGGAATGACTTGATAGAAATTGGAAACTTCATAAAATCGGCTAGCCCTTTCTATCACCCATAGTGGCTGATTTTGTCAACAATAAGATGCTTATATAGTTAGTGACAATTAGGGTAAACCCTAATTGTCATGGATTTCCATCTCCTTGGATCCATGGGTTCAAATACACCATGGAGCATCTTATGGGTTTTAGCCCATCTTGACAATCCATGAAGCATTAGCCCACTATACAAGTATGGATGATTTACACAATCAACCCATATATTTAATTAGTCTTCTTTTGATCACTTAATTAATCCTAGATTAATTCTTGATCAATAGTAATTAAATAATCTTATTAATATATTAGAACTTATAATATAATAACAAACCTTAAGTGTTGTTTCTCTCATTATAGTCTATCCAAATGCATGATGCCATGCAACCCAAATGGACCATGCCAGGTCGGGTCAGGTCTTACCAATTATAGTTATGGACTTAGACATTAATCCAATAGTCAAAACTGTCAGATTTCAATTGCAAGTTTTAGTGTTTCTTCTTTTTCACAAATGAAAGATTATTTAATAGATAACTTAGGAATTTTTAGCAAACCTTAGAAAACACTTAAAAACTTCTACATTTCTATGTAACCATCAACATACATCGAATATTGAAGTTTGAAATATATCTCAACCTAGTTTTAAATCTACCTATAGGTATTGTTCTTACAATTTTAACAATAACAATTATTGTCGTCGCTACCTTCCTTTTTCTTTCCCCTGAACTTTATTTCTCGCTCTCCTTCTGTATTTAGATCTCTCACGCCATAATATTAACATAATACATCATCTAACTTTGTTTCTGTCTATTTTTCTTCTCCTGGTATCATGTTCGTATACATAAAGACTAGAAGTCTACCCTTTCATTTTGAGCGATTAATACGTGTATAGTCATGAGGCATACCTTTGATTTAGTCAACTTGGATATATTAAATTACGTCTTTTATCATATACATCTTCTTTTTATTTTCAAATCTACTATAAACAAGTAATCCTTATTTACATTTTCTCTTTCGTTCTAAATTCGGAAACTTGATTTAAAATGAAAGTTTCATTGTAATTTTTCCTTATAATTTATACACAAGATGAATACCCTTATGCTTATAATTTTTCTATATCCGGAAAATATATGTGAAGGATATGTTTCCTTATGTTTCTTGTTTTCTTTAAATACGTCAAAAGTTTTAAATATTACAATAACCTATTCACTAAATGATTGTTTTCGTAGAAACACTAAACTAAGAATACACTATTTTCAATAATCGATATTTTTATTCATTTCTTAAAAATGGCATTCTACTTTGCAATTTTCAGTGAGTTCCTAAACTCTCGAACTTGTTTTCATAAATATTCTGACTCCTCTTAAACTTGTGTTTGTATTGACTTCGAGAATTAGTCAATTTTACAAAAAGCGTAATGTCAATATTTCTATTAAAAAAATCCCTTAATGACGACTTACACATTTAACTTTAATGTATCTTTTTATTATTTTACTACTTCGTTTGATCTTCACTCATGTATCTTCATTATCTTGGAATTATTAAACAATTTGATAATAGTGAGATTACTTATCGTTTCTAAACACTCCAATTGCTATCTAGACAAGGTGATTTAATTTATCATAAACTTGCATCGCTTCCATTTGCGACAATGACTCTCTAATATATATATATATATATATATATATATATATATATATATATATATATATATATATATATATATATATTCTTTGAATATTGTTTTATTATAGTAAGAGTAACCGTGGTAGTAAATATTGCTTCGGAAATCCTCGACTGTTTCATAATTTATTTTATCGATGGCACTTAAATAGCCTTTACATTCGAGTGGTACCAAAATGTAACAGCCCAAAATTCAGGTACCTCTAATTAGTCCTTCATCTTTCTTTATGTTGTCATTTCAGGCCTTTGTGTTGGGCGAGTATGTTGGGCGTACAAGGTGTACGCTGTGCGTACTCGCACGCCTCATTTAAACGCACCATCACTCGGGTACGTTGGGCGTACCCAAGGTTACGCTGGGCGTAACCGGTCTTGACCCAAAAACCCTAATTTGGTGGTTGGATATAAAAGGAATGAGATGGCTTGGTTCCTCAGCCACCATCGTCCAGAAAGAAACCCTAAGAGAGTTGTTCCTTCGTTCATAACTTGTTAGTGAGTGTTCTAAGCATTGAGGTGTCATTACAAGGTAGCAATAGAGAAGAGGAGTCCATTGTGGAGGCTAGAAGTCGGTGTTCAAGTGTAGATCTGTGTTTAGCAAAGGTTGAAGCTTCTTCCTAAGGTAAAAAGTTCAGATCTCGCCTTGTAGTTCTTGTGGTATGCTTTATGGACCATTTTCTAGGGTTTTGGTCCCAAAGATGGAGACTTTATGAGCAAGTAGTCTCCATTGGCTTGGATCCATTATATTTCTGGTCCATTTGAGTTGTAGGTTCATAAAAATGTAATCTTGGACGTGAATGATTAGCCATGCATGAGATCTAGATCTTTTGAGTTGGAATGGAAAGGTATTAAGGAGTGTAGGAGCCTTTACAGCCATGCCAAGGCTTAAAGGTTTCGACTTTTTGGGTAAGGAGGCTTAAAGAGATCCGGATCTAGAAGTTGAAGAAGTGTCTTAACCATTTAAGATAAGAAATGAAGAGTGGCTGGATCTGAGTGTTACGTTGGACATAACTCCTAGTACGCGCAACGTACTGGGTGGAGACCCCCGATTGTGGATTGGCGATGTATTCCCCGCGTACATAAGTCTGTACGCCCTGCGTACTGTGAGATGTTGAGTTTTGTTGACTTTTAGGGTTTTGGTCAACATGTGGACTTTGAGTCAAGGAAGGGTAAAATGGTCTTTTACCCCTCTTAGGAATATTAATAAGGGTGAAGCCTAGTTGTGGAAGTCTATATTAAATTAAAATCATATTCGTTATGATTAGGCGAGGTTGAGTCTTCGTTTTGAGATTCGCAGATAGCGAGCGCGTGAGATTCTAGACTTTCCACGAGGTGAGTTTTCTCACTATACAGTACCCGGAAGGGTTTTATTGTGTGACTGGAAGGTCGGATATGTTATGATTTGTATGCATTATATATGATAAGTTACCGTTGTATGTGCTATGTATGTTATGCTTGATATGGGCCGGAAGGCATTATGTTATGGGCCGAAATGCATATATGTTATGGGTCGGAAGGCGTTGTGATGTGGACCGTAAGGTTGACGCGGGTAGGAACGGAAGGTTTACCGAGTCGGGAGGAAAGTCCCCTAAGACACATAGACCGGAAGTTTAGGGCCTGGAAGGGCGTATGTGCGTAAGTAGTATTTTGGGGAATTCACTAAGCATTTATGCTTACAATTGTTGTGTTACGTGTTTCAAGTACTAGTGAGGATCGTGGGAAGGCGCCGGAGTGATCTGTACACACTACCAGAAGATTTATTTATGATCTTGCGATTTACATGATTTGTACTATGTTATGATACATTGGATTTTATGACTTGATTTGGTTGGAAAACATGTTTTAAGAAATCAAAAATTTGTTTTGAAAATTCACGTTTTTACAAGTTGGTATCAGAGCCTTGGTTTGAGGGATTCGGATACACGTTCGGGCATAACTAAACTCAAACTGAGGATTTGAGAAAAAAATTCAAATAATAAAGGCATAAAAATTTTATAAGAGATTTTGTAATAACCAAAAGACAAGCAGTGTGTACAGTCAGCCAGTGCCCGAGTGGTAATCCCCAAAATACCCTTACAATATGTGTTGTGAGATATGTTATGCATGCTAGAGTAGACTAGGTATTCATATTAGGACTAGAGTGGTCTGATTTCTGATGCCTTAGTCTAGGGGAACCTGCTGCTATGAGATGCTTTGAGAGCGAGTAGGTAGCCAGTGCATAGCAAGAATAGAGTACTCGTGATCCGGGGTCCAGGGAGGAGGACTTCGGGTGAATACTGATGTGGTGTAGTCGGTAGTATAGGGCCCGTACTACTAAAGACACCGGATCAGTGGGCAACCCAAGTAAGAATCCTTTGGGTATCTGAGGCCGAGTGGGGTTGCGTTATCGAGTGCGAGTATGCTCGATTGAGTCTATGATATTTTTATGTTGTATTTCAGAGGCATTATGGTTGGGCCACGCCATAGACTTGGGACGAGCGGTGTGAGTGACGAGGAGCTTCATAAGTTGATCCACTATGAGGTGGCTGCGGCGATCCGGGCCGAGATTCCGGAGATGTTTGGGTCTATCAAGACCACACTGATGGAGACTTTCGATGAGCGGTACGCCGCGGTGACTGAGGCCGCAGCTGCTGCAGCTACAACAACTGTGGCTGCTGCCAGACCTCAGGGAGGTGACTCGTTGCTATTCTGAGAGTTCAGCAACACGAAGCCACCCAAGTTTGATGGGACACAGTATCCGATTGTTGCGATGAGATGGATTGCTGACACTGAGGGATGCTTCTACACATGTTCATGTCCGGAGCATCTGAGAGTACGGTTCGCTTTGAACCAGCTCCGCCTTGGAGCAAAGGATTGGTGGAAGTTCGTGACGCCAAACTTCACTCTTACGGAGATTTCGGCCGTGACTTAGGAGTGATTTACTGCTATGTTTAGAGACGAGTATGTTCCCCTGGTAGAGAGGGAACGGTTGATTCAGGAGTTCTTGACCCTCAAGAAGGGTAACGATACGGTTACTGTGGTCACCCAGAAGTTTCATGAGAGGGCGATGTTCTGCCCTGTGCAAGTGTCCACTAAGCAGGCATGGATGAGCCGATATTTGGGTATACTGAGGAGGTACATTCGAGAGTTCGTATTGAACTCGACATACCGGACATTTGCTGAGCTCCAGGTAAATGCCCGAAAGAGGGAGAGCGAGTTGGAGACTCAAGCCAGGGAGGATGCCGAGTCTCAGTGGGTGGATCGGCGGCCGGCTCAGTCCCAGCCGGCAGCCAAGTGGACCAAGTCCGCCGATTCGAGGACGGGAGGTCAGAAGGGCCGCACTTGTGGAAAGTGCGGCAAGGGTCATGAGGGGGCCTGTCGATCAGGTGCTTGCTACAAATGTGGCAAGGAGGGGCACATCGCTAGGGATTTCCCCAAGGGATATATGTTTTGCTTCAATTGCAACCAGACCGGCCATCGGAAGGCCGAGTGTCCTCACCTTCACCAGGGATCAGCACAGGGATCTGCACCTACTGCTAGGGTTACCAAGACTCGGCCCGCGAAAGCCGAGGCTCCGAAGGCTCGTGGGACAGCTTTTCAGTTGACTGCGGAGGAAGTCCGCGCGACGCCCGATGTCGTGGCTGGTATGTATTCTTTTGAGTATTTACTTTTATGATGAGATATTGTGCTTATATTATGATAGGCGTAGGTACTTTTCTTGTGAATTCTGTCCCTGCCTTGGTATTATTTAACTCGGGTGCGAGTCGGTCTTTTGTATCTTTGGCTTTTAGTCAGCACATCGGTATTGATCGGGAGGTGATTAGTCGACCTCTGAGGGTTTCCATAGCTGATGAAAAAGCGGTATGCGCCACCGACGTGATTCGAGGATGTGTGCTCGATATTTTTGGCATCAAGTTCACTATAGATTGTTGGATTAATGTCTAAGTCCATAACTATAATTGGTAAGACTTGACCCGACCCGGCATGGTCCATTTGGGTTGCATGGCATCATGCACTTGGATAGACTATAATGAGAGAAATAAGACACTTATGGTTATTAATATATTATAAGTTCTAGTATATTAATAATAAGAATAATAAGATTATTTAATTAGTATTGATCAAGAATTAATCTAGGATTAATTAAGTGATCAAAAGAAGACTAATTAAATATATGGGTTGATTGTGTAAATCGTCCATACTTATATAGTGGGCTAATGCTCCATGGATTATCTAGTTGGGCCAAAACCCATATGATGCTCCATGGATGCTCCATGGTGTATTTGAACCCATGGATCCAAGGAAATGGAAAGTCATGACAATTAGGGTTTACCCTAATTGTAACACTATATAAAGATATTATTCTTCCCAAAATCGGTCACTAGATTATTCTAGAGAGGGCTAACCGATTTTATGAAGTGTAGAATCCTCTCAAGTTATTCCAAGTGTATTTGGTGTTGTGTGAACCATTTGAGGTGTCACACTTGGGGCACTAAGCACTCAAGCTTCATGAAGACAAGCACTATCAAAGAGGTATGTATTCTATCTTGTTATATTCATTATTTTGTATGCTAGATTAGGATAATACCTTGGATGTTCATATTTGCATGTATAGTAGAGAAAACATAGATCCAAGGTATTTAGGGTTGCATGTACACTTAGGAGTGTTAGAATGCTCATAACCCAACAGTGGTATCAGAGCCTAGGCTTGTTTTCTTGTTATACCTGCAATAGAAGCTGAAAAATCGAGTTTTGATGCTGTCAGCCCAGCTGACTCGCCGAGTCCATGAAGGGACTCGACGAGTCCAAGGCAAAATGCATCCAACTCGCCGAGTTGAGTTCATGCACTCGACGAGTTGGACCCCAGACAGCATATCTTCGAGGCTTTTGGCTAGAAATGGACTAGGAACATTACCCTAAGGTGTTTTGAACTTATAAATTTTTTTTTAATGTGGTAATGTTCATGCTAATCCATTTTCAAGATAATTGTCAATAGATTCATGTTTTGTATTAGTTTAAAGGTTAGACTAATTACATGAAAAAGTTTGATTTGAATTATCTTGTTCTTATGAGTTGCTTAGATTAATAGAAAAGTTGAGTGAAAAAGTTGTTTTCAATCCAAATTAATCTAAGAGTTGAGTATAAAATGTGTTTGTGTAACTTATCCTTAAGTTACATGAAGAGTCACATTAAAGACTCATAAAACTCATAAAGTTGGCAAAGGTTACAAAAAAAGATGAAGAGTCTTGTCCTTAAGTTATGGAGGTTCAAGAGTCACTTCATTAATAAATAAATAAATAAAATATGTAACCTTAATTAATTCCATAAGTTATAAAATAAAGAAAAGATTAATTCTTTATTAATTTAAAGTCTTCCATAATTTGTCCACAAGTTATGGAACTTGAAGAGTTTTTGGATTAAAACTACTTTAAATACATAAGTTATGGAATTAATTAGTTTTGAAATAGTTTCAAAACTTGCCCTCAAGTTTTGGAATTTGTAAAGTTTTCTCTTAAGAATACTTTAATTCCACGTTAGCCCTTAGAATTTTAAAAGTTAAAATTCAACCCTTATACTTTATAATATTATAAGTTAATAATATTTATATGTATAAGAGTAAAGTCGGTCTTACCGCTAGTACGCCTCATTCACGAAGTCGGTCTATAAGGTGGGTATAAGGTTGTTGCCTATAAAATGGCAATTTAATGGGTGTTCACTCTCACCCACCGCTCGCTTGACTGGTGGAGGGTCGTTAGCCGAACGGGTTTGACATGACTATAATTCTCCCTTCATTAAAAGTATTAATGATAAATACTAAGTAACTAAACTCTTAATAATTCCCAATCTTAGTTACTTAGGAAAATGTGAATAAGGTGCTAATCCATGAAATTACACTTTGCACTTTGTTTAAGTCGGTTAGTGGAGCGTGTGTGGTTAACCGGCACACTAACTCGTATTTAACAAGGTAGGCGAAGGGTAACTTAATGTTTATCATAGTATCGGTGGAGCGTGTGTGGTTAACCGGCACATCGATTGAGGGGTAAACACTTAAGGATACCAAGTAATTTGCATGGTTACTTCACACCTTGTTTTGTGATCCTCGGCATCCCAGTCACAAAACCTGAAGGGCACACTCGAGATTGAAACATGCCATTGAACAGTTCAATGAATCTCAAAAGATCTAGGAGTTTCAAAACCAATTAAAACTTAATAATACATTTCGTTTATCTTGGTGGAAATTGGTGAATCGTCATTCACCTACCTTCAAATTGTTTTATAGCTTGGATTACGGCATACCTCTTCTAAGTTATAAAATAGTTTGTTGGGTCCTAGCCTTAATATTTTCATATTGGGTGTCATATTAAGGACTCAAAGATTAACTATCTTGAATATCTCCCATAACATGTCTGGATTAGACATTTATGATCTTCCCAAATCTCTTGAAACAAGCTTTCCTAATGAAGATGATGTCCCATGGATATCATACTTCTCTCTTCTCTTCCAATTATTCTCCCTAACCCACAAGTTCTTGAAAAGTTTAAAGTCACTCGAGCCCTATTGGCAAGGCAAGATCTAGGTGTGATCACATCTTGGAGATGTAGTCACATATTGACAAGCCGGGAGAGTTGGGTGTCAAAGTCTTGAGAAAGTTGTAGGTTTAACTACTTTCTAAATCACATAGTGAGTTCTTTTGGAACACCTATGAAACAGACTATGACAAGACCCTTAATGATCTTATCTATTTGCTAAGATAAACTTCCTGAAACTTTATGGACATTGACAATGGTGACACTGGAAATACAGAAAAAGCATTCTCTTCCCAATGGAAAGGGATCGGCCATAGTCAACTCGGTTGAACAAATGGTAAAGAGAAAAAACTAAGTCTGTAATAGTCCTGTGTACCATTATCAAAGGGTCCATATGTTTATATTGCCAAAGTAAGGGTCATTAGTTGCGAAGCTGCCTAATTTACCTAAGGATGTTAAAATCAATAAGATTGACTCTACTTCAGGTAAAAGTCCACAAATCTAACTCTGTTAAAGAAAGAATATGCTGAATCTGATCGCATAGATGGATTTCTATCGCGTAGTTTGAAGATCGGATTCTTAAGCTACTTCTTAGGAGTTATGAGATATTGCTAAGGAATAGATAACAACAAGTTTTCGTATGGATTGTAAGGATAAGTTTTTCCGCATAGTTTTAAAATAAAAAGAAAATTTTGATTTTATTTATTTTAAAATATCCTTACAATGGCATTTGAGGAAAAATTGTTGCTTATACGATTCCATTAATAGCAAGAGTGGAAATATGAAATTGATTCTTTCATTTGTGGTAATGTCTAAATTTACCAAACAAGGAAAGATTCTCATCATCCAAAGTCTCAATTGGACCGGGACTTGGAATCATGCAAATTCTATAGCATGATGAATGAGAACTTTCAAGTATTGGAAAATTAAGACTAATTACTTATTCACATGGATGTGTGAGTCAAGTAATGGACTAAGGGATCGAGTACATAGTCATGTGCACTGATTAAGTCCACCACAAAAGATGTAAGGCTATTCGTCATAGTTTACTAAAGCTCAGTAAATATGATTATACTTACAAGCTTAAGTGTAACTCTGAGACATTGGAAAAGGTTCCAATGTAAGGCAGAGCGAATAAGAAGAATCAAATTAGGCAGAAGGATAAAAGTTTCTCAAATCTGAAAAGATGGGAGAGTACTTTAGTATCGTTTTTTGTGATCATCTTAATGATTAAGAAACCATATCAAAATTAGTTCTCTAAGGAAGTCTTAGTTCATTCTTATGACTAAGAAGAAGGGATCTTGAATTGTTGAAATGGTTAAATCAAGAAGATGTGTCATACTTCGTTCCAATACAAGTCTTAGAGTCATACTCCAAGATTGTAACTTGAGTGACATGTCTTAAAGAAGGTTTAAAAACACGTGTCAAATGTAAGAGTAAAAGTTTTCTACTCTTGTACATTTGAAATTGGTAAGTTGTGATGTTTTGGATAAAACAAAGACCAACTTAGGCCAATTGTGTGAAGTGTTTGTCTTGATTAGAATCCACACTATCTCTTGAATGTTTGACAAGGAAGTCTTATATGTCAAGAGGACAGTGGGAGTCTTAAAAGGTCTTGAAAGTCTCAAGAACTAATCAAGAATGAAACCTAAAGGTTCTTCACTAGCACACGACTTAAGGTTTATAACCTATCGTGTTGACATATTCTGTGCCCATTCTAGTTGAAGTTGGCTTCGCATATGAGTTGTTAGAGTTCTCAATGTGTTGCACAACAACTTGGAAGCAATGGTAGGCCCTTGAGCTGCCAGGTGGCAAGAAATTAAGATTGAGTTCAATCCATATGGTTTTGGATTTGTCATTATCCTTGTCTTGTGATTATGGTTTTGACAAATCCATATGGATAGGAACTCATACACCAATAAATCTAAGTGTCGTAAGGTTTCTCTCCGATTCATGAAAATGATGGTGAGGAAACACTTCCACTAAGTAGATTTTAGCTAGATAGCAATTGTGATCTCAAAGTCGTTAGTGGAGCGTGTGTGGTTTACCGGCACACTAACTTGGACTTGTGAGAAATGGCAAAGGTCAAAACGATCAAGACTATGATTACGGCATCCCTTTTCATAGTTCTTAAAATTGTTTTGACACACCCATAAGCTATCTAAGGAAGGTGTATGTTTTTGATAAAGTCTTATCAAAACAATCTAGTATCAGAAATCTGAACTTTGGTCAGAAAGTCAATAAAGTATTGATTTCTAGAAGTCGAGCTTTCTGAGTACATGTCAAAGCTAGTGGGAGCATAAGTGTTATGCTAATAATCATCATGTTAGTGGGAGCATGATAATTACGATAAGTATTGCAAGCTAGCAATGTTAATTATAGAAAACAAAAGGTATCAATTGGGAAAAAGTTGTTTTGCTATAATTAAGGGAGAGGAAATTATACTTCATCTCAAATCTATAAGCTTAGATCGTGAGGTTTTAATCATAGATCGTGAGGTTTTAATCATTTAGTCAAGGATATATATGAATTTCATGTTGGAATGGCTCAACATAAGGAAATTCTGTATATGGGTCCATTATTTGCGTTCTAAAAATTCGATTATGATTACGGCATCCCTTTTCATAATCTGAATTATGAGAACTTGGCAAATAGAAATGGAAATGTTATAGCAAAAGACTGGTTTAGTCTTTATGTGAGACATCATGAATCGTGTCCCATATGCTTCGGATATAGGATCGATTACATGTGCTATATTCATCCTTTCAAAAAATTTCCAAATGCCTGGGGCATTAAGAAGGGAAAAGGTTTAGAACTGGATATGACTAAAAGGATTAAACAATTGTCGAGGACAATCTAAGGTTTACCAAAGATTGGTTTCTCAAGGACAATTGGAAGAATAGTGATAATTCTGGAAGGACCATATTGACATAATCTGTAAGGAGGCAACTCTTGTTCAGAAGTGATAGTCAAAATGGAATCTGGAAATGTTTCAAAGTTAGAATTTTCAATCTGTGTAAGATTAAGGAAACTTAATGCAAGAAGGATGGTTCCAAGGACTTGATCTCCTTTGGAATGCTCTGTAATGATTGTTGTTAAGTCTTTCTGACTTTGTGCATAATCATTACAAGAGGATCGATGCATATAAGTTTAGAATCTAACAGATTTCAGTAAATGACATGAATTTGGAATTCTTGCATTTGCAGTAAGGATTTGGGAGTGTGTGAAAAGAGAATCATTGAAGTTATGTTCATTTGATCTAGTTCACAAAATAAAGATCATAGTCAAACATATTATGCATACTTGGTGTATGGCATGACTATTGTTTAGAAAACATAGTGTGCATGCTTGGAGCATGGGACAACTATTGTTTTAAATTCAAGAATAATGTTGATAGCTGAAACAATATACAATGAATAATGTGTAATCATATGGTGATAAATAAAAGGAGTTTTATTTATATTCATAAGTTCTGAGACCATATTGGATTCAATTATTATTGTGTTTCACTTTGCATGTTTTGACTTCCTGAATAAACTAGGTTATTCTTCCGGAATGACTAAGTTATTCAAACCATCCACAGTCGGTCATATGTTGGAAGTAGATATGAATTAAGACTGTCATGGGTTGGCTTGTAGAGGTCTAAGTTGTTGGACAAAGGGCTACAACACTCATGAGTGCTCATAAGTTCTGAGTATTGGATTCAACCCGCGCTCATTGGAATCACTTCATGGATTTTATCACGAGTGATCATGAGACGATAATATCTTATATTCTTCAAACCTAGAGATATGAGTTGTTACTATGAGTTGGTTGTACATTGATTGCACGAAACTGCATTTGGTAACTCGGTGCTATAAAACGTGTCTTTGTGTATGATTCAACAAGTAGTAGAACAAGCCATATGAGTCGAAGTTTATCCATTCCTTTTACCTTCGGGATGAAAGCGATATCTGTGGGCCCCTCGATGATTTGATGATGACAAATGGAAGTGCTCTGCCGGGCCAGGACTGATTTGATTTGTTCAATTAGTCAGTCGTCATAAATCGGAAATCGGGAAACAACAAATGGACAGAGAGAATGATTATAATCCATGTCTCAGTCTATATGATATCTAGAATGGAGGAATATATGATCCCTTATCTAATGGACAAGTCGTTGACAAAAATCAGAGTTCATCTACAAGGTCAGAGTTCGACAGAAGCTTTTGAGAGCTACGATTGCTAGTTGGTTCCTGAAGTCATACGCAATAATAGTTTTAGACTTATCCAAGTGGGAGACTGTTGGATTAATGTCTAAGTCCATAACTATAATTGGTAAGACTTGACCCGACCCGGCATGGTCCATTTGGGTTGCATGGCATCATGCACTTGGATAGACTATAATGAGAGAAATAAGACACTTATGGTTATTAATATATTATAAGTTCTAGTATATTAATAATAAGAATAATAAGATTATTTAATTAGTATTGATCAAGAATTAATCTAGGATTAATTAAGTGATCAAAAGAAGACTAATTAAATATATGGGTTGATTGTGTAAATCGTCCATACTTATATAGTGGGCTAATGCTCCATGGATTATCTAGTTGGGCCAAAACCCATATGATGCTCCATGGATGCTCCATGGTGTATTTGAACCCATGGATCCAAGGAAATGGAAAGTCATGACAATTAGGGTTTACCCTAATTGTAACACTATATAAAGATATTATTCTTCCCAAAATCGGTCACTAGATTATTCTAGAGAGGGCTAACCGATTTTATGAAGTGTAGAATCCTCTCAAGTTATTCCAAGTGTATTTGGTGTTGTGTGAACCATTTGAGGTGTCACACTTGGGGCACTAAGCACTCAAGCTTCATGAAGACAAGCACTATCAAAGAGGTATGTATTCTATCTTGTTATATTCATTATTTTGTATGCTAGATTAGGATAATACCTTGGATGTTCATATTTGCATGTATAGTAGAGAAAACATAGATCCAAGGTATTTAGGGTTGCATGTACACTTAGGAGTGTTAGAATGCTCATAACCCAACATAGATCTGGTTCCTATAGCGATGGGAGATGTTTGTGTCATCGTGGGCATGGACTGGTTGAGTAAGTTTGGAGCAGTCATTGACTGCGTGAGACAGCTGGTGACTATATGAGACCCTAGTGGGGGAGTGCTTACTGTGTATGGCGAGGGGACCCGGTGTGGGTCAGCGTTTTGTTCGGCTGCCAGGGCGATACAGAGTTTGTAGCAGGGCTGCAATGGATTCATAGCCTATGTGATGGACACACGAGTGGCCGCGGGGAGGCCAATTTCGGTTGACAAGGTTCCAGTAGTGTGCGAGTTTTCGGATGTGTTTCCCGAGGAACTGTCGGGCGTGCCTCCAGAAAGGCAAGTGGAGTTCCGTATCGATCTGGTTCCGGGAGCGGTACCCATCGCCAAGGCGCCTTATCGCCTCACTCCACCAAAAATCCAGGAGTTATCCTCGCAGCTTTAGGAGCTGTTAGGAAAGGGGTTTATTCGACCGAGTAGCTCACCTTGGGGAGGGCCGATTCTTTTTGTCAAGAAAAAGGATGGTTGACACCGGATGTGTATCGATTACTGGGAGTTGAACAAGTTGACGGTTAAGAACTGGTATTCGTTACCTAGGATCGATGATCTGTTCGATTAGTTGCAGGGGGCATCTTGGTTCTCTAAGATAGACTTAAGGTTGGGTTATCATCAGATGAGGGTTCGGGATGAAGATATATAGAATATTGCATTCAGAACTCGTTATGGACATTATGAGTTTGTGGTGATGCCTTTTGGGCTCACCAACACCCCGGCTGCGTTCATGGATCTTATGAACAGGGTGTGCAGGCCGTTACTGGATCGGTCGGTGATCGTATTCATTGATGATATTTTGGTATATTCGAGGTCTAGGGAGCAGCATGAGGAACATTTGAGGGAGATTCTTGGAGTATTGAGATCGGAGAGGTTGTATGCCAAATTCTCCAAGTGTGATTTCTGGTTATGAGAGGTCTAGTTCCTAGGGCACCTTATTAATCAGAAGGGTATATTGGTCAATCCGGCCAAGATTAAGGCGGTGATGAGATGGGAAGTGTCGAGATCGCCCATTAAGATCAGAAGCTTTCTGGGATTGGCCGACAATTATCGAAGGTTTCTCAGGTATTTCTCCAAGATCGTCGTGCCACTTACCAAGATGACCCGGAAGGGTGTTGCATTTTCATGGGGTACGGAGCAGCAGTCCTCATTGGAGACCCTTCGTCAGAAATTATGCGAGGCCCCAGTGCTCGCACTTCCGGAAGGGATGGAGGATTTTGTGGTATAATGTGGTGCATCTATATATCTGGATTAGGGGCAGTGCTTATGCAGAGGGGGAACGTTATAGCGTATGCATCGAAGCAGCTGAAGCCTCATGAGTCGAGATATCCCACCCACAACCTGGAACTAGAGGCTGTGGTGTTTTCCCTCAAGATCTGGCGACACTATCTATATGGGGTTCGGTGTACCATATACACGGACCACAAGAGTCTGAAGTACTTGATGGATCAGCCAAATCTGAATATGCGCCAGAGGAGATGGTTGGATGTGGTGAAGGATTATGATTGTGAGATCCTATACCACCCGGGCAAGGCTAATGTCGTAGCCGATGCGTTGAGCCGTAGGGCAGAGAGCGCCTCAATCCGAGACGTTTGTATGAGATTGACGGTGATGACTCCGATTTTGGACACCATCCGAGGGGCCCAGGCTGAAGCTGCGAGACCAGAATACCGAAAGAGGAAGTGGGTTGTCGGGTAGGTATCGGAATTCGTTACTGATGTTTGGGGACTTATGACATTTCAAGGTCGGATTTGGGTACCGTGTGTGGGCGGAACGCATACTATTTTGATAGAAGAAGCGCATCGATCGAAATTCTCGATCCATCCTGGGGCTACTAAGATGTATTTGTTGGGTTTTGAGCAATCTAACACTTCCTAAGTGTGCATGCAACCCTAATAAACCTTGGATCTATGTTTGTCTAAATACATGCAAAATAATAATTTTCCAAGGTTTATAACCTATCTAACATGGCATGGGGAACATTTCAACATAAAAGAAGTTAGAAGAGATTACATACCTTTTGTTGTGTTGGGTTCTTAGGAGTTTGAGGGCCAAGCACCAATAGTGTGAATGCCTCAAATGGAATCACAAACACCACAAACTCTTGGAAAACTTTGATGAGAGTATATACACCTTGTATATTTCGGCCACACACATGCACACACACACTAGAACACTAGCTTTCTCTTAGTCTCACTTAAACTTACCTTAGGCTCTTTTTCATGCTCCATAAGCATGCTTATATAGTATGCATGGTTAGGGTGAAACCCTAATAACCCATGTCTTTTCCTATTCCAAGGATCCATGGGTTAAAAGCTCCATGGATCATCCATGGACTTCCACATAAGCCTAGCCCATTAACAAATGAGTATTAGCCCACACTATATAAAACAAATAGCCCATTATTTAATTAGTATTCCTTTTAATCTCTAAATTAATCCATAATTAATTTAAGACTAAAACTAATTAAATAACGTAACTTTATATTAATATATTATAACTCATAATATATTAATAAACATATGTGTATAACTCTCATAAAATTATCCATAATAGTTTGGATGAGATGCAACCCCAATGGACCATGCCGGTCGGGTCAAGTATATACCAAATAAGTTATGGACTTAGACACCTTATCCAACAGACTCCCACTTGGATAAGTCTAATAACTATATTTGCCTATAACTTCAGGAACCAACCAACAATCGTAGCTCTCGAAAACTCCCTCGAACAATGAAGACTCTGTCGAACTATGAAGTGCCATTTTAGATAAGTGATCACATAATCCTCTGTTCTCATGATATCAGCTGGACAAACACATGGAACTATGTCTTGCTTATTGTCTAGCAGTTGTTTCTCGATTATCCGATTTTTTTGACGAAGAACTTTACTGAACACATCGGTTTAGTTCTGACCAGGCCTGGTACATGGGTCAACACAAAATCATCGAGGGGCCCGGATATCGCTTCTATTTCTAGAAGGAACAGATAAACTTCGACTGATATGCTTGTTCTACTACTCATTGAATTGTACACAAAGGCACGTTTTATAACATCAAGTTACTGATGCGTTTACGTGCAATCAATGCACAACCAACTCATAGGTAACAACTCATATCTCTAGGTTTAAAGATTTATATGATGTTATCGTCTCACGATCACTCGAGATAAATTCCATGAAGTGATACAAGTGAGCGTGGGTTTATACCAATACTCATAACTTATGAGTACTCATGAATGTTGCAGCAACCATTGCCATGTCTAAAACACCTTTAAGACATCTACAAACCCAATTCATGACAATCTTGATTCATACCTACTTCCGACGTATGATCGATTGTGGAGGTTTGAATAAATTAATTATTCTGGAAGTCAAAACATGCAAAGCTGAAACAATAGTAAATAATTGACAATGATAGTAACACTTTACTCATAAATAAATCACAAATTTTATTCATCATCAAACGTCGATTACATTTTACAAGTTTCAGGAAAGCTATCTAATCTGTAAAACTAATATCGTCCCTCAGCCCGATGCGTCTCGCATGCTGAAAATGCTTAACCCTCGTCAGTCCCTTCGTAAGGGGATCTGCAGGATTCTCATCTGACGATATCCTCCTTGTCACAAGGAGTCCTTCTTCAATCTTGTGTCTTAAGAAGTGATATTTTCTGTCAATGTGTCGGGATCTGCCATGATCTCTTGGTTCCTTGGCTAAGATAACCGCAGCATTGTTGTCACAGAAAATCTCTATAGGTTCCTTAATGGCTGGTACAACTCCAAGGTCTCCGATGAAGTTCTTTAGCCATATCGCCTCCTTCGCTGCTTCACTCGCTGCTATATACTCTGATTCACAAGTCGAATCAGCCACCGTCTCCTGCTTGGAACTCTTCCAAGAAATTGCCCCTCCATTTAAGGTAAAGATCCAGCCCGACTGAGAGCGGAAATTATCCCTATCAGTCTGAAAACCAGCATCACTATACCCTAATACTTTCAAGTCATCACTGCCACCAAGGGTAAGGACCCAATCCTTAGTCCTCCGCAGGTACTTGAGAATGTTCTTTACCGCGGTCCAATGAGCTTTGCCAGGGTTCCCCTGAAACCTGCTGACCATGCTCAAAGCAAATGCCACATCAGGACGGGTACAAGTCATAGCATACATGATCGAGCCAACTGCGGAAGCATATGGTAATTGGCTCATCTCAGCTAACTCAGCCTCTGTACTCGGACTCTGAGTCTTACTCAGTTTGGTATTGCTTTGGATCGGTAAATCTCCTTTCTTGGAATTCTCCATGTTGAACCTTTTCAACACCTTATCCAAGTAGATACTCTGACTAAGTCCAATTAGTCTTCTACTCCTTTCTCTTAATATCCTTATCCCTAGGATATAGGTAGCCTCCCCTAGTTCCTTCATAGCAAAGCACTTCCCAAGCCAGGACTTAACCTCCTGCAAGGTTGGGATGTCATTTCCTATGAGTAGTATGTCATCCACATACAGTACCAAGAAGCTAACTATACTCCCACTAGCTCTGACATACACGCAAGACTCATCTTTGCTTCTCAAGAAGCCAAACTCTTTTACCTTCTCATCAAAACAAAGATTCCAGCTACGAGATGCTTGTTTTAATCCATAAATGGATTTCTCAAGCTTGCATACTCTATTAGGGTACTCTGCATTGACAAAACCCTCTGGCTGATTCATGTACACATCCTCAGCCAACTTTCCATTAAGGAAAGCGGTTTTGACATCCATTTGCCATATTTCATAATCATGAAATGCTGCAATGGCTAACATAACCCTAATAGACTTAATCTTTGCTACCGGTGAGAAGGTTTCATCATAATCAACACCTTGAGTTTGAGTAAAACCCTTCGCAACCAATCGAGCCTTATAAGTATGCACTTTTCCTTCCATGTCGGTCTTCTTTTTGAAGATCCATTTGCACCCGACTGTTTTACGGCCCGGTACATTGTCAACCAAGTTCCAAACTTGATTGTCATACATGGACTGTATCTCGCTGTCCATAGCCTCCTTCCATTTAGCAGACTCCGGGCCTGCCATGGCTTCCTTAACACTCCTAGGTTCATCCAAATTTACTAGTGTACTATCACTAATAAACGTATCACCTTCCATAGTAATATGAAAACCATAGTAAAACGAAGGTGTGTTCCTAACGCGTGTGGAACGTCTCGGAGGTACAGACTCGTCAGCTGGATCAACAGGAGTTTCCTCCTCAGGTTGATTGCTAGTGTCTGAGGTTCCTTCACCAATTGATTCTTGAATTTCTTCAAGATCAATCTGCCTCCCACTGTCTCCTTGGCTTATAAATTCTTTCTCGCGAAAGATCCCTCTTCGTGCTACAAAGACCACATTCTCACTGGGTCTGTAGAAAAGGTAACCGAAGGATTTCTGTGGGTAGCCGATGAAAATACACCTTTCACTTCGGGGTTCAAGCTTATCATGAGTTTCGCGCCTCACGAAAGCTTCGCAACCCCAAATTTTGATGTGGTCCAAATTGGGAACCTTCCCAGTCCACATCTCATGAGGTGTTTTGGTAACCTTCTTTGTAGGGACTAGATTAAGGATATGGGCGGCAGTCTCTAAGGCATACCCCCAAAAAGAGATTGGTAACGAAACTCGACTCATCATAGAGCGAACCATGTCCAACAAGGTACGATTACGCCTCTCAGCTACACCATTCAACTGTGGTGTCCTGGGAGGAGTCAATTGTGAGACAATCCCACACTCCTTAAGATAGTCAAGGAACTCGGTACTAAGATACTCACCACCTCGATCGGATCGAAGCATCTTAATGTTCCTGCCCAATTGATTTTCTACTTCCTGTTTGAATTCCTTAAACCTTTCAAAGGTTTCGGACTTATGTTTGATTAAGTAGACATACCCATATCTACTAAAATCATCAATAAAAGTCACATAATACCGATTAGCGTCCCTTGTGGCGGTTTTGAATGGTCCACATACATCAGTATGTATTAGGTCCAACAAACCTTCACCCCTCTCACAAGTTCCAGTGAAGGGTGATTTTGTCATTTTTCCAAGTAGACAAGATTCACAACTATCATCTGATTTGAGGTCAAATGATTCCAAGACTCCACTCTTTTGGAGTTGGCCTATGCGTTTCTTGTTTACATGTCCAAGACGACAATGCCACAATGATGCTTTATCTAGGCTATTAGAAGAATCAATATACAACACATTATTTCCTAAGTTGTCTACAATCGACACAGTTTCATACACGCCATCACAAGGTAATGCTTTAAAATAAAACACATTATTAAAGAAAGCATTAATACCACCACATTCATTATCAAACGAAAAGGTAAAACCTTGTTTGTACAAAGCATGAAAAGAAATAATATTCCTCGCCATTTCAGACGAGTATACACATTTATTCAAATCTAATTTTAACCCATTATTAAGCAACAAAGTATAAACTCCAATCTTGGAAACAGGTGAAGTCTTCCTATTCCCCATGATTAAGTTTATCTTCCCGTGCTCCACATCCTCACTTCTTCTTAGGCCCTGCATATCAGAACATATGTGAATACCACATCCTGTATCAAGCACCCAAGAGTTAGAATATGTTGAGTAATTAGACAATATAGTGTAAATACCTGCATAGGTGGGTTTCACTTTCCCATCCTTTAGATCCTGCAAGTACTTAGGGCAGTTTCGCTTCCAGTGTGCCTTTTCATGGCAATAAAAGCATTCAGCATCCTTTGGAATGGCAGAAGGAGTGACAGAACCTTTCTTAGTCTTTGATGAGGAGCCTTCAAGAGACTTTCCCTTGGTACCCTTCGAAGGGTGCTTCCTCTTTTTCCCTTTGCCTTGTCCAATAGCTAAAACAGGGGTAGAAGTTGGAGTAGGAGTAGTAGAGGTAACAACCGCTTTACCCTTAAGACCGGTTTCAGCGGTCTTCAAGAGTCCTTGAAGCTTGCTGAGGGTAACTTCCTCCTTGTTCATATGATATGTCATTCGAAAATGATCATAACAAGAAGGTAAGGAGTGCAAAACGATGTCAATTGCTAACTCCTCGGGGATGTTAACATTCAGCTTCAGCAAACGGTCCACATACCTTTGCATCTTTTGCATGTGGCTCGTGACGGATTCACCGTCCTTCATGCGGGTAGTTATTATGGAGGAGATTATTTCATACCGCTCCTGACGAGCACTCTGATGGTACCTTTCCATCAGGTCTTGGTGCATCTCAAAAGGGTAGAAATCTTCATACGACTTTTGGAGCTCGGCTGTCATCGTGGCCATCATGATACATGCCACCTTAGTAGCATCTCTCTCATGAGTCCTGAATTCAGCGATCTCCTCAGGAGTAGCAGTAGACTCATCAAGTTCTTTTAACACCTTATCGGGGACATATTCCTTGTCCTCGTAACGAGTAACCATCCTGATGTTCCTAATCCAATCCATGAAGTTGGAACCATCAAAGATGACCCTCCCACTAAGATTCATGAGAGAGAAAGAACCAGTTGGGTTAGAGCCTGAAGCATTAGTGTTGGAAGACATCTGAAAGAAGAAAGTAAGTTTAGATTAGATATTTAGGATCCTTAATAAGACACCCAAATGTAATATTAAGGCTAGGATCCAATCACAATATATTACACTTAGAAGAGGGATGCCGTAATCTAAGTAATAATATATTTGAAAGGTAGGCGAATGACGATTCACCAATTTCCACCATGAAAACGAAATGATTAATTAGGTTTAATTGGATTTGAAATTCCTAGATTCTTTTGAGATTCATTGAACTTTTCAATGGCATGTTTCAATCTCGATTGTTCCCTTCAAGTTTTGTGACTGGGATGCCGAGGATCACAAAACAAGGTGTGAATAACCATGCTAACTCACTTGGTACTCCTAATATTATCACCTAATCAATGTGCCGGTTAACCACACACGCTCCATTGATCTATGACAACATTAAGTTACCCTTCGTGATCCTTACTAGTCTAATTAGTGTGCCGGTTAACCACACACGCTCCACTAACGACTTGGTAAGGTACAAAGTGTGAATTCCATGGATTAGCACCATGTTCACATTTTCCTAAAATAACTAAGATTGGGAATTAAAAGAGTTTAGTTATTTTATAATATTCATTATACTTTTAATGAGAATTTAAAGTCATTGTTCTACCCGTTCGGCTAACGACCCTCCACCGATCAAGCAAGCGGTGGGTGAGAGTATACACCCATTAAGTCGCCATTTTATAGGCAACAACCTTATACCCACCTTATAGACCGGCTTCGTGAATGAGGCCTACTAACGGTAAAACGACTTATTCTTATACATATATATAATAATTAACCATTAATGTTATAAATAGTATAAGGGTTGAATTTTAACTATTAAAACTCTAAGGTTTGGAATTAAAGTTTATTAAAGTGTGTGAAACTTTACAAATTCCAAAACTTGAGGACAAGTTTTGTAACTTTGCAAAACTCTTCATTTCATAACTTATGAATTAAAAGGTTCATAAAAATGAAGACTCTTCATTTTCATGTAACTTATGTGTTTTAAGTGTGTGTTAAATGAAAGTGACCTTTGGTAATCCATAACTTGAGGACAAATTATGGACTCCATTAAAACACATAAATGATAAAGAATTAATCCTAAACAATTCAGCAAATAATTCCTATCATTTTCTAAATTCATAAGAACATGAACATGATCATCAAAATTCAAGAAATATATGAACACATAAAATCATGGAATTTTGATATGTGCTATTGTAAATGGATTAGAACAACCATTACACCAACTAAAATAAGTTTTATAACACCAAAACAATTTAGGGTAATGTTTCTAGTCCATTTCCAGCAGCAAAAGTCGAGATTCTGCATTTCTTCGATCCTACTCGCCGAGTGCACGAACGGACTCGTCGAGTAGGTTGAAGTTTGCCTTGGACTCGGCAAGTCCCCCCAATGGACTCGGCGAGTCGACCATGCAGACAGCAACGATTTCGACTTTTTTCACTATTTTGCATCAAGTATCAAACAAGCAAGCCTAGGCTCTGATACCACTGTTGGGTTTTGAGCAATCTAACACTTCCTAAGTGTGCATGCAACCCTAATAAACCTTGGATCTATGTTTGTCTAAATACATGCAAAATAATAATTTTCCAAGGTTTATAACCTATCTAACATGGCATGGGGAACATTTCAACATAAAAGAAGTTAGAAGAGATTACATACCTTTTGTTGTGTTGGGTTCTTAGGAGTTTGAGGGCCAAGCACCAATAGTGTGAATGCCTCAAATGGAATCACAAACACCACAAACTCTTGGAAAACTTTGATGAGAGTATATACACCTTGTATATTTCGGCCACACACATGCACACACACACTAGAACACTAGCTTTCTCTTAGTCTCACTTAGACTTACCTTAGGCTCTTTTTCATGCTCCATAAGCATGCTTATATAGTATGCATGGTTAGGGTGAAACCCTAATAACCCATGTCTTTTCCTATTCCAAGGATCCATGGGTTAAAAGCTCCATGGATCATCCATGGACTTCCACATAAGCCTAGCCCATTAACAAATGAGTATTAGCCCACACTATATAAAACAAATAGCCCATTATTTAATTAGTATTCCTTTTAATCTCTAAATTAATCCATAATTAATTTAAGACTAAAACTAATTAAATAACGTAACTTTATATTAATATATTATAACTCATAATATATTAATAAACATATGTGTATAACTCTCATAAAATTATCCATAATAGTTTGGATGAGATGCAACCCAAATGGACCATGCCGGTCGGGTCAAGTATATACCAAATAAGTTATGGACTTAGACACCTTATCCAACAGTATTTGGACCTAAAGAAGGAGTATTGGTGGCCCTGTATGAAGACGGATGTTGCATGGTTCGTCGAGAGGTGCCTGACTTGTCGTTAGGTTAAAGTCGAGCACCAGCGTCCGCATGGTAAGTTGCAGCCGCTGGAGATTCCCGAGTGGAAGTGCGAACAGATTACCATGGATTTTATCACCAAGTTGCCAAAGAATGTGAGAGGGGTCGATGCAATTTGGGTGATTGTGGATAGATTGATGAAGAACGCTCATTTTCTTGCTATCAGTGAAAGCTCTTCTGCGGAGAGATTGGCAGAGTTATATGTGAGGGAGGTGGTATAGTGGCACAGGGTTCCGATGTCGATCGTTTCAGATCGGGACGTACGATTTACTTCCAGGTTTTGGAAGAAGTTTCACGAGGGGTTGGGTACTAGGCTGCATTTCAGTACCGCATACTACACGCAGACGGACGGACAAAGCGAGCAGATGATTCAGACGCTCGAGGATATTCTCTGAGCATGTGTTTTCGATTTTGGTGGGAGTTGGGACACCTATTTACCCTTAATAGAGTTTTCGTACAACAACCATCATTCGAGCATTGGTATGCCACCCTTTGAGCTGTTGTATGGGAGGAGGTGTCGAACCCCCATCTGTTGGGGAGAGGTGGGGCAACGGGTAATGGGTAGTACGGAGATTGTGCTTCAGACGACCGAGCAGATACAACAGGTCAAGCAGAGATTGTTGACCCCTCATATTCGCCAGAAGAGTTATGCAGACAGGCGTTGGTCCGAGCTCGAGTTTCAGCTTGGTGACCTTGTGCTCTTAAAGGTCTCTCCTTGGAAAGGAGTGATTCGATTCAGGAAGAGGAGTAAGTTGGGACCTCGATATATTGGACCTTTCTGGGTAATCGCAAAGGTAGGCAGGGTAGCCTACCATTTGGATCTACCCACAGAACTGGGTCACATCCACAACACCTTTCATGTGTCGCGGTTGAGGAAATGTATTGCCAACGACTCGGTAGTAGTACCATTAGAGGATATTCAGGTGGATCCAGGCCTGAACTATGTTGAGAGACCAATGGCAATCAGGGATCGAAAGGTTAAGGTTCTGAGGAACAAGGAAGTACCCTTGGTACAAATGCAGTGGCAGAATCGGAAAGGGTCCGAGCTGACATGGGAGTCCGAGTCTGAGATGCGGGAGCAGTATCCGGAATTTTTTTTGGTATAAGACTTCGAGGACAATTTCTGGTTCTAGTGGGGCACAATTGTAACAGCCCGAAATTCAGGTACCTCTAATTAGCCCTTCATCTTTCTTTATGTTGTCATTTTGGGCCTTTGTTTTGGAAGAGTACGCTAGGCGTACAAGGAGTACGCTGCGCGTACTCGTGCGCCTCATTTAAACGCACCATAACCTTGGGTACGTTGGGCGTACCCAAGGTTACGATGGGCGTAACCAGTCCAGACCCAAAAACCCAAATTTGGTGGTTGGCTATAAAAGGAATGAGATGGCTTGGTTCCTCAGCCACCATCCTCAAGAAAGAAACCCTAAGAGAGTTGTTCCTTCGTTCATAGCTTGTTGGTGAGTGTTCTAAGCTTTGAGGTGTCATTTTAAGGTAACAAAAGAGAAGAGGAGTCCATTGTGGAGGCTAAAAGTTGGTGTTCAAGTGTAAATCCGTGTTTAGGAAAGGTTGAAGCTTCTTCCTAAGGTAAAAAGTTCAGATCTTGCCTTGTAGTTCTTGTGGTATGCTTTATGGACCATTTTATAAGGTTTTGGTCCCAAAGATGGAGACTTTATGGGCAAGTAGTCTCCATTGGCTTAGATCCATCATATTTCTGGTCCATTTGAGTTGTAGGTTCATAAAAATGTAATCTTGGACGTGAATGATTAGGCATGCATGAGATCTAGATCTTTTGAGTTGCAATGGAAAGGTATTAAGGAGTGTAGGAGCCTTTACAGCCATGCGAAGGCTTAAAGGTTTCCACTTTATGGGTAAGGAGGCTTAAATAGAGCCGGATCTAGAAGTTGAAGAAGTGTCTTAACCATTTAAGACTAGAAATGAAGAGTGGTTGGATCTGAGTGTTAGGCTGGGCGTAACTCCCAGTACGCGCAGCGTACTGGGCGGAGACCCCAGATTGTGGATTGGCGATGTACGCCCCGCGTACATAAGTCTGTACGCCCCGCATTGTGTAAGATGTTGACTTTTAGGGTGTTCGTCAACATGTGGACTTTGAGTCAAGGAAGGGTAAAATGGTCTTTTACCCCTCTAAGGAATATTAATATGGGTGAAGCCTAGTTGTGGAAGTCTATATTAATTAAAATGATATTCGTTATGATTAGGCGAGGTTGAGTCTTCGTTTCGAGATTCGGAGATAGCGAGCGCGTGAGATTCTAGACTTTCCACGAGGTGCGTTTTCTCACTATACTGTACCCGAAAGGATTTTATTGTGTGATCGGAAGGTCGGATATGTTATGAGTTGTATGCATTGTCTATGATAAGTTACCGTTGTATGTGTTATGTATGTTATGCTTGATATGAGCCGGAAGGCATTATGCTATGGGCCAGAAGGCGTTGTGATGTGGACCGTAATGCGGGTAGGACCGGAAGGTTTACTGAGTCGAGATGGAAGTCCCCTGAGACACATGGACCGGAAGGTCAGGGCCTGGAAGGGCGTATGTGCGTAAGTAGTATTTTGGGGAATTCACTAAGCATTTATGCTTACAGTTGTTGTGTTACGTGTTTCAGGTACTAGCGAGGACCATAGGAAGGCGCCGGCATGATCTGTACACACTATCGGAAGATACATTGGATTTTATGACATGATTTGGTTGGAAAACATGTTTTAAGAAATCAAAAATTTGTTTTGAAAATTCACGTTGTTACACAAAACTTCGTTGCTTACTCTTAGTGAATATCCTTACGAACTTATCCTCGATCGCTTCCCCTTTCATTCGTGCTACCCATTCTTATTTCGGAATATATCTTTTCCAAATGTAATAGCCAACCCGGAAGTGAACAAATTGTTCCTAATCCCTTCTTTATTAGCTGGCGAATATACACTTAGTGCTAATTTAGAATGCGACTTAAGGATCAATGCAGATTTAACGCTCAATGTAGTTTGTGCTTCAGCAAAACTTATGCCGCTCTCTTAATTCAAATAATATATAACTAGATGATCTTTTTCGACTAGGTCGCCATGGGTGGATCATGATTTTCATGATCCTAAGTTCCCACAATCTAGACCGTAAAACTCGAATTATGGAAACACTAATTTTATTATAACTAAAGAATTGGGCTCTTCCCTTGAGAAATTAACCCAAAATAATCAAAGAGCTCTTCAAGTCACCATATCTCCAAATATACAATTGTGGTTGACTAAGTTCTAATAGAATATGTCACGAATTAAATTTCGAGACAAAATTCTTTCATCCAGGGGAGACTGTGACAACCGTCAAAATTCGATTCGGTTCTAGATTTGAATAAACTTAGTTGCAAATATAGGCGCGACACATACTAGACTTAGTAACTAGAAGTTAATATGTAACCTATTAGAAACTTGGAAACAATTAGAAACAATGGATAATATGCTTGGATTTCACATTGGTATGTGAATTCTACTACTACTTAACTATAGAGACTATCCATATTCAGCTCACTCTTTGAATCGAACACAATTTCATGAATCATACACACACATCATGCAATTGACCTAGTAGTAGAAATGAGGTCAAAGTCTCATAGAAACTTAAGTCAAAGTTGAATACGAGGACTAGTATACTTGATTCCTTAATTTCGCTTGAATCTCAGAATCACTACATAGAATGCCAATAAACCGATAAAAATAAATTACAAACATTGTTTATAACTATAAAAGAGTTATAATACCATAAAATAATTTAAAGTATTAAATATTCTATTGATTTTGATATCCAAAGATTTACAAACTCTCAAAAACCCTAAAACTTAAATTTTATAAAGTTTAACGTCAAGAAATCTATAAAAATAGTTATGAACCTTATAATATGATCTTATAATAATAAAAATTATGAAAATGCATTTAAGGAAAATAAAATTAAGTCATTTAACATTTACCCTTATTTTATAAGCCAAAAACCAAGGTTTTGTGGATAAAAGCTAGGTTAAGTTGTGTATTTTATAAAACTTTGATATTTTTTTTATAAAAGATTTAATTATTATAAGGATAAAAGAGTAATATAGGGTATTATACCTCAAAAAGTCAGATCTCTCCCTCTCTCTCCTCTCTCTCCTCTTCCCAACACAGACAATCAGTTCCTCTCCATTTCTCCATATTTCACTTTCTCTCTCACACTCCCTCATTTCATTTTCTATCTATTTTCTTTTCCTCTCTCCATCAACCACGAAATTTCCAGAAAATAGGACCCAAAAACACTCCTTAAACTTGAAATATTCATCATCTAGGAGTTTTCTTAAAGGTAAATCCAAAAATCCTTCAATTTCCTTCACTTTTCTTTCTAGTTTTAAAGGTTTTTATTACACTTTTTCCTTATTCTACTCCATTCTATGGTAAAATTGTGAACACTTACTCAAACTCACGGTTTTGATGAGGATGGTGGTAGGATTTCACCCAAAAGCAACATGCATGTTGTAAATGGTGAACTCCGAGGACCAAAACCTAAGTCGAAATCAACATAATGCACTTTTTCTTCAAGTTTTGGGTGAAAAACACCACATGCATCAAAAGTTTTCTATCAAAAATGATTTTTGAAAATTTAAAATCATGAATGGTCTTCAAACAAACATGCATGTGATGATCTTCAAGCTTAGATGCTAGATAATCAAAGTATGTTGTTAAAAAGCTTTTAAACACGTTCATGAAGGATTTATTTCCAAATAAATATTTAAAATTCCTTTTCTGACCAAATTCGATTTTTCCCAGATTGCCTTCAACAAAATGAGATGTTCAACAAATTTTCAGAAACTAATTCATTTTTCTCGAATTATTATAATTATTGAAATAAAATAGGGCAATAAATCATATAAAATATTTTATAAGGTCTATAAATCCTAGGTAAATTCGTGGATGACCCTTATGCTAACTAATGACCCCACATTAAATTTGATTGGTTTTTGTTACTGTTTAATATGGTTTTGATTTTTTTTTTGTCTCCAATAAATCATAAAATCACTTTAGAGAATGTGAAAATGATATATAACAATTTTCACAGCTTATACTCTCTGTGGAACACTCAGAAAAATATTTTCAGAATTTTTCATAATGCATTCCTATTTTTCCCCGATATTTGTATTTATAATGGACTAAAAACAAGAAAAATAATTTTACTCATCCAAAATTCATGAAATATTACCAGCACACCTTGTGGTACATTAGGAGGCTACATAAAAAGTTTGATGAGTTTTCTCTTCTGTATACTATATTTCTTCTATTTTCTAAGATTAAGTACACTTAAATCCACAAAATCGGATTTCAGTAGATAAAAACCACATTTGGGATTTTTCCCATATTATTTTCAAAACTTTTGGTAATTTAATTTAACTATTTAATAACTATTCACCAATTAGTGATTATTTAAGAGGATAAAACAAACAAAAATAGAAAGATTATTTGAAAAATATCTTTTTTATTTTTCACAGCTTCTTCATGTATAATAACAGTGTTGCAAAAATTTTGTGCAATTTTGGAAACTGGTTTCTATTTATTTTAAGTTCTATTAGAATAAATGCACAAAACTCATAAAATTTGGATAAACAGTTTAGAAATCCATTTTTATATTTTTCCCAGGTTAAGAATGTCTAATAACAGTATTATAAAAAGTTTGGGTAATTTCGGAAATTGTTTTCTATTTATCCCCATTTTTATTAGAATAAATGTTTAAAAATCATAAAATTGGGTTAAACCATTTAGAAACTGATTTGTATAATTTTCCCAGCTTAAGTATGCGTAATGACATTATTATAAAAAAAAATTTGGTATTTTCTTAACTGGTTTCTATTTTGTCATGAATTTGTATCTATTTAGAGAATTAAATATATGAAAAATAGGTATACATATCCATAATCCATGAAAATTTGTCTAGAAGTATTTTAATACATTTAGAACCAAAATCTAAATTTTGGTAATTTTTATTAATTGTTTAGTATTTTGTTATCATTTTATGGTTATTCAAAAACTAAAATCGTGAAAAATAGTTCGACAAATCAAAAATCCAAGAAAATTTATCTTGAGGTCCTTGACTTCAATTAAAACTGAAATGAAAACTTTGGGAAATTTTAGAACTAAACTGATTTAGTTTTTGAATATTTAATCATTAGAACACGTCTTAAAATGTTAAATGTTAGCATTTCAATAATGTGAAATTTCCACTTAAATTGTTATATAACAATTGATTCATTGAAATTTAATTTTCATAGAAAAATGTTTGTAACTTATCAATATTAAATTTTGACACATTATTTGCATAATTCTATTGTAGTAGTAAGTATAGTAGTGTTCGATTTCGATTAGAGACTCACTAGCGAATACCATTATTATAGGAACCGATAGTGGTACGAGTGGAGCGTAGTCAAGGCACCATTTGCATCATCTCAATGCATTGTGAGTATTCACGCGCTCCCTTATTTTCAGTATTTATGTTTTGGGGGTGGAAAACCATGTCCTAAACTATTTCTGTTCGTTATATTAATTTGACTCGTATAAACTTAGTTGCTATATTTTGCATATTGTGAGTATTCACCACTCCCCTATTTTTGGTTTTAAATGTGTTTGGGTGGAAAAGAATGTCCTAAACAATTTATGTTCGTTGTATTTAATTGACTCGTATAAACTTGACTACTATATTTTGCATATAGTGATTATTCACACACTCCCCTATTTTCAGTTTTTATGTTTTGGGGGTGGAAAAGCATGTCCCGGAAAACTATTATTTGTTCATTGTATTTAAATTGATTTGTATCAAACATGATTGCTATTTTATTGCTATATCTCTCAATATATGTCCATGCAACATGGAACATGAGAGCTTATCGTCTTAAGGCCCTTCCCTTATACTTTTCTCTAACCATTAACTCTTTGAGCCAATGGTCATTGTGGACAACGCTATTAGGAATTGACAACTCCTCACTCGCTCGATTGCTGCAGTGCATGATACAATATAATCTATGGAACGATAAGCATAGATTTTGATAGGGCTTCAGTCATAGGCTTGGTTGAGAACTCATTGTTTGCTCATATACATACAAACTCGTTACTTATTATAGCAATAAACTTTGTATCTCATTATAAAAACGAACTTTTGTTACTAAATACTTATTTACTTGTTTTAGCAACAAACTTGTTTGCTTCTTATAGTAACAAACTTTTTTGCTCCTTGTAGCAATGAAACTTTATTACTCATTTTTATAACAAACTTTATTTCCCATGAGGATATGAACGTTGCATCTCTTTTGGGCAACATACTTTATTTCTCATGATGACAACAAACTTTGTTTACACAAACTTATTTACTCATTTTAGCAATATATTTTTATCTATGGAAACTTATATCAAAATTTTGATTTCGATTCATGAAACCAATATTATTTTTAAATCTGTGAGTACTCACCAACTATTTTTATAGTTGACGACCGTTTTACATGCTTTTTTAGGAATCATCAAGTAAGTGGCACTTAGGGACACTTCACTTTTAGGAGCATTCACATGTGTTGCATTTCAATTTACATTGTAATTTCTTTTAAATGTTGTTCAAACCCATTGTAAAATTATAATGATTTTTAATACTATGGTTGGTGTTGTCTTTTAACTTCTGCTATAAACCTTTTATACCGGCACGCCTCGTGTTTCCGCTTTAGCGGGGTGTAACGCTTGGGGATGTCACAGTCAGTATAAGAGAATTAGTTTAAGCGAACTGGGAATTTGTAGGAAATTTCTAGACTTAAACTTAGAATGTTAAGCGATGATCGTGTGAAGTGTGTCTAATATATTTTAGGTAGTACACCTGAATAGACACCAACACTAGCTTGTTTAGGGAAAATTCCTATATTGCTTTTATGTGCTAAATGATTTGTGACGCTTTATGATGCCATTATTTGATCAGATCTATGGTTTGTTGCTGACCGAAACTGAAAACATTATGTGTTCAAATTTCTAAACATTTAATTACGGTATGATCACTGGCATGTAACTTTTCGAAAAGATAACGAGATTTATAAATCTATCGTAAATAAAGCTTTCCTATCTAAATTCTTGTCATTTCACATTGAACATTTGATTTGGTGCATAGATCGACATGGTGGAAACTCAAAATCGATTTGAAAATGCTAATGGTAATGCTAATGCTAATCAGTGTAACAAGCCGTCATTTCAAATCATTAAAGATCGAGTCTTGTAACCTCTTTGAGAAAGGAATTAGAATATCATCGAAAAATGAAGTATTCAAAAGCTCTGTTTGGAGTACGCTATGTGGTAGGTATCGTCGTAAGGTTTTCAAAAAGATAAATAACACAAAAATCCGAGTTATAACGAAGAAGTTATGACCATTCTAAGTTTTCCCACAAAAACCGGCAATGCAAAGTTACGTAAAAACGCAAAGTTTCAATAAAACACTTTTTGACCTGAGGTGTCTAAATGAAAGTCATAGATATCGCTAAACTACAAACGTGCATAAAAAGAACGCCCAAATCAGACATCGTATGAAAAAGTTATGAATTTTTAAAGAAATTCCTTAATCACGTCATTTTAATAAATAAATAATAAAAATAATTTCGGAATATGCCGACGAAATCTAAACGAAAGTTGTAGATCTTAGTCTCACCTACGTGTGGATATAAAGAACGTCGAAAACGGAGTTCGTATGAAGGAGATATGAATTTTTGAAGTTTGATAAATAATTAATATATATTTTTATTCAAAAAAATTCGGTATTATCCGAAGCCTGAGTCACGCGAGTACGCCCAGCGTACTCGAGGCCACGGCCTCGGATCGTCCACGTCGCCCCTATGCGAGACTACCCCCCCGTCCCGTCCGAAGTGCGAGGCAGTTGAGGACTCGGTCACGCGTGACGTACGCGTACGCCCCGCGTACCGAGGCGGTTCCAGCCCCCTATAAAAGGGATGCGAGGGTTCCCGGAAAAATTGCTCATTCTCTCTCTCTTTTCTTGCGTTTTGCCTCGTTTTCCGTGCTCGCACTACCCCGAAGCCCTGGTCATTTTGTGCAAGTCCCGAAGGTCGATTTTACTCCCGAGAAATCCCGAGAATCCCGAGGAAAATCCATTTCCCGAGACGAAACTCTACCCGGTTTTCCATCTTGCTATCTTCAAACTTTCAAGTGAGTTCATACCCCTTTCAAACACACTTTAAATACATTTTAAATGCTTTTATACTCTTTTAGGGGGGGATACTGTTGGATAAGGTGTCTAAGTCCATAACTATTTCTGGTATGTACTTGACCCGACCCGGCATGGTCCATTTGGGTTGCATGGCACCATGCAATTGGATAAACTAAATGAGAGAAATAACGCTTGGAGATTATTAATATATTATAAGTTCTAATATATTAATAATATTATTTGATTAGTTTGATCAAGAATTAATTTAGAATTAATTAAGTGATCAAAAGATAACTAATTAAATATATGGGTTGATTAAGTAAATCATCCATATCTTTTATAGTGGGCTAAAAGGCTCCATGGATCATCAAGTTGGGTTCCACCCATAGGATGCTCCATGGGAGTTACAAACCCATGGGTCATGGAAATGAAGAGTCATGACACATTAGGGTTTAACTCTAGATGTGTCAACACTATATAAGTAATATGATCTCCTCCCAAATTGGTTACACATACACACTAAGTAATAAGGGGGCTTGGCCGATTTTGAAGAGTGTGTATTCTCTCATAAGTTCTTCCAAGAGCATTTGGTGTTGTGTGAAGCATTTGAGGCATCACCACTTGAGGTGCTAGGCTCACAAGGTTTCAAGGAACACAAGCAACAACAAGGTAAGTTATTCTATCTATACTTTATGTTAAAATTGTTCCCCATGTATGCTAGATAGGATATAACCTTGGAATTCAACTTTGCATGACAAATTAGACAAACATAGATCCAAGGTTATTAGGGTTGCATGTACACTTAGGAAGTGTTAGAATGCTCAAAACCCATCAGTGGTATCAGAGCCTAGGCTTGTTTGTTCTTATTTGTGCTTAAAAGTTGAAAACAGAATCGGAAATTTGCTGTCTGCGATCGGACTCGTCGAGTCTATAGGGGGGACTCGTCGAGTCCATGTGTATCTTCAACCAACTCGGCGAGTCATGTTCATGCACTCGGCGAGTAGGGTCGAATGAGTGCAGAATTTCGATTCAGTTGCTGGAAAATGAATTAGAAACATTACCCTAAACTGTTTTAGTAAATATAAACTTGTTTTTGGTGGTGTAATGTTTTGCTAATTCATTTACAACAACTAGTTATCAAAATTACAAAGTTTTATGTAATTTTTGATTATGTTCATATTCATGTTCTTGTTCTTATGATGTTTTAGATGATCATAGGAATTATTTGTAACCTATTTGGTAGTTTAATTCTTGATCATAATGTGTTTTAATGGAGTCCATAACTTATCCTTAAGTTATGGAAAACCAAGAGTCACTTGAGTTAAAAACCATTAAGAAAACACAAGAGTTATAAAAATGAAGAGTCTTCATTTTATGACTCTATTAAACTCATAAGTTACAAGAAATGAAAAGTTTTGAAAGTTACAAAACTTGCCCTCAAGTTTTGGAACAAGTAAAGTTAAGTTAAAACTTTAGTTCCAACCCCTAGAATTTTAAAAGTTAAAATTGAACCCTTATACTTATATTATGATAATTTAATAATTATATATATGTATAAGAACAAGTCGTCTTACCGCTAGTACGCCTCATTCACGAAGCCGGTCTATAAGGTGGGTATAAGGTTGTTGCCTATAAAATGGTGACTTAATGGGTGTATATTCTCACCCACCGCTTGCTTGACTGGTGGAGGGTCGTTAGCCGAACGGGTAAGACAAGGACTTATAAATTCTCAAATATATGATGAATATAATAAAGTAACTAAATGTTTATTAAATTCCCAATCTTAGTTACTTTAGGAAAAATGTGAATAAGGTGCTAATCCATGAAATTACACTTTACACTTTGTCAAAGTCGTTGGTGGAGCGTGTGTGGTTAACCGGCACACTAACTTGGACTTAACAAGGTAGGTAAAGGGTGACTTAAGGTTTATTATAGTATCGGTGGAGCGTGTGTGGTTTACCGGCACATCGATTGAGTGATAAACTTTAAAGGTACCAAGTGATTTGCATGGTTACTTCACACCTCGTTTTGTGATCCTCGGTATCCCAGTCACAAAACCTGGAGGGCACTCCCGAGATCGAAACATGCCTTTGAAAAGTTCATTGGATCTCAAAGAATCTAGGAATTTCTAAAACCAATAAAAACTAAATATTTAATATTTCGGTTTTCGTGGTGGAAATTGGTGAATCGTCATTCACCTACCTTTCAAATATGGTATAGCTTAGATTACGGCATACCTCTTCTAAGTTATATTATATTGTGATTGGATCCTAGCCTTAATATTACATTTGGGTGTTTTATTAAGGACTCTCTTAAATCTAAACTAAACTTGTTCTTCTTTTCAGATGTCTTCAAACAATGCTTCTGGCTCGAATCCTAATGGCTCCTTTACTCTTATGAGTCTATGTGGGAAAGTCACCTTTGATGGATCCAACTTCAATAAGTGGATCAGAAACATCAGGATGATTACCCGCTACGAGGACAAAGAATATGTCCTTGACAAGGAGCTTAAGGAAATTGACGAGTCCACTGCAACTCCCTAGGAGATCGCTGACTTTCATACTCATGAAAGAGATGCAACCAAGGTGGCTTGCATCATGTTAGCCACCATGACAGCTGAACTCCAAAAGTCTTATGAAGACTTCTACCCTTATGAAATGCACCAAGATTTGATGGAAAGATACCATCAAAGTGCACGACAAGAGAGGTACGAAGTCATCTGCTCCATGATAACAACCATGATGAAGGACGGAGAGTCCGTCACGAGCCACATGCAGAAAATGCAAAGGTATGTGTATCGGTTGCTGAAGCTCAATGTGAACTTCCCTGAGGAGCTTGCAATAGATATCATTTTGCACTCCTTACCATCGTGCTATGATCAATTCCGCATGACATATCACATGAACAAGGAAGAGGTCACCCTCAGCAAACTTCAGGGACTTCTCAAGACCGCAGAAACAGGTCTTAAGGGGAAGTCGGTTGTTATCACTCCTACTCCAGAAACAACTCCGGTCTTGGCAATCGGGCAGAGTCGAGGGAGGAAGAGAAAGAGATCTTCAAAGGGTACCAAGGCTCGGACCCTTGATGGCTCTTCTTCAAGTGGAACCAAGAAAGGTTTCATTACTTCTTCTTCTGACCCAAAAGAGGCTGAATGCTTCTATTGCCACGAAAAAGCTCATTGGAAGCGGAACTGCCCAAAGTACCAGCAAGATGTAAAGGATGGGAAAGTCAAACCCAACCATGCAGGTATTTACACTATCATTTCTAATAACTCACCCCATTCGAAATCTTGGGTCCTTGATACAGGTTGCGGAATTCATATTTGTTGTGACTTGCAGGGACTAGGAAGAAGTGAGAATGTGGAGCAAGGAAGAATAAACTTAATCATGGGGAATAGGAAAGTTACACCTGTCACCAAGATTGGAGTTTATACTTTATCGCTAAGTAGTGGGTTAAATTTAGATTTGAATAAATGTTGTTATTCGCCAGAAATGGCAAGAAATATTATTTCCTTTCATGCATTGTACAAACAAGGTTTCACCTTTTCGTTTGATAATGAAGTTGGTTCGATTAATGCTTTCTTTAATAATGTACTTTATTTTAAAGCATTACCTTGTGATGGTGTGTATGAAGCTGTATCTATTGTAGATAACTTAGGAAATAATGTTTTGTGTATTGATTCTACTAATAATAATAACTTGGATAAAGCATCATTATGGCATTGTCGTCTTGGACACATAAGCAAGAAACGCATAGACCAACTCCAAAAGGATGGAGTCTTGGAGTCGTTTGACCTAAAGTCAAATGATAGTTGCGAATCATGCTTACTTGGAAAAATGACAAAGTCACCCTTCACAGGCTCATGTGAAAGGGGTGAAGGTTTGTTGGACCTTATACACACGGATGTGTGTGGACCATTCAAACATGCCACAAGGGATGCTAATCGTTATTATTTGACTTTTACCGATGATTACAGTAGATATGGATATGTCTACTTAATCAAGCATAAGTCAGAGACTTTCGAGAAGTTTAAGGAATTTAAACAGGAAGTCGAGAATCAATTGGGCAGGAACATTAAGATGCTTCGATCCGATCGGGGTGGTGAGTATCTTAGTTCAGAGTTCCTCGACTATCTAAAGGAATGTGGGATTGTCTCACAATTGACACCTCCCAGGACACCGCAGTTGAATGGTGTGGCTGAGAGGCATAATCGAACCTTGTTGGACATGGTTCGTTCCATGATGAGTCGAGCTTCGCTACAAATCTCATTCTGGGGGTATGCCTTAGAGACTGCTGCCCATATCCTCAATCTAGTCCCTACGAAGAAAGTTGCCAAAACTCCTCACGAGATGTGGACTGGTAAAGTACCTAAACTAGACCACATCAAGATTTGGGGCTGCGAGGCTTTCGTGAGACGCGAGACTCATGATAAGCTCGAACCCCGAAGCGAGAGGTGTATTTTCATCGGCTACCCACAGCATTCCTTTGGTTACCTCTTCTACAGACCTAGTGACAACGTGGTCTTTGTAGCAAGAAGAGGAGTCTTTCGAGAAAGAGAGTTTATAAGCCAAGGAGACAGTGGGAGGCAAGTTGATCTTGAAGAAATTCAAGAATCAAGTGGTGAAGGAACTTCAAACTCTAGCCCTCAACTTGAGGAGGAAACTCCTATTGAGCCAATTGACGAATCTGTACCTCTGAGGCATTCCACGAGAGTTAGGAGTGCACCTGAGCATTACTATGGATTCCATATTACTGTAGAAGGTGAGACACTTATTAGTGATGAGACACTAGTAAGTCAAGATGACCCTAACAGCTACGAGGAAGCCATGGCGGGCCCCGAGTCTACTAAATGGAAAGAGGCTATGGATAGCGAGATACAATCCATGTATGACAATCAAGTTTGGAACTTGGTTGAGAATGTAGCAGGTCGAAAGACTGTAGGGTGCAAATGGGTCTTCAAAAAGAAGACCGACATGGATGGTAAAGTACACACTTATAAGGCTAGACTGGTTGCAAAGGGCTTCTCTCAAATTCCTGGAGTGGACTATGATGAGACCTTTTCTCCGGTAGCCAAGATTAAGTCTATTCGGGTTCTGTTAGCCATAGCCGCATTTCATGACTATGAAATTTGGCAAATGGATGTCAAAACCGCTTTCCTTAATGGAAAGTTGGCTGAAGATGTTTACATGAGTCAGCCAGAGGGTTTTGTCAGTAACAAGTACCCTAATAGAGTGTGTAAGCTTGAGAAATCCATTTATTGATTAAAGCAAGCACCTCGCAGATGGAATCTTTGCTTTGATGAAAAGGTCAAGGAATTTGGCTTTTCTAGGAGTGAAGATGAATCTTGTGTATATGTCAAGGCTAGTGGGAGTATAGTTAGCTTTTTGGTATTGTATGTGGATGACATACTACTCATAGGAAACGACATTCCAACCTTGCAGGAAGTAAAGTCCTGGCTTGGAAAGTGTTTCGCTATGAAGGACCTTGGTGAAGCTGCCTATATTTTGGGGATAAGAATCTTGAGAGATCGGAGTAAAAGACTAATTGGACTTAGTCAAAGTACCTACTTGGAGAAGACTCTGAAGAGATTCAGAATGCAAGACTCCAAGAAAGGAGAGGTGCCCATCCAGAGTAGCGCCAAGCTGAGTAAGACACAAAGCCCTAGCACTGAGGCTGAGATAGCAGAAATGAGTCGATTACCTTATGCTTCGGCTGTAGGTTCGATCATGTATGCTATGACGTGTACTCGACCTGATGTAGCCTTTGCCTTGAGCATGGTTAGCAGGTTTCAGGGGAACCCTGGCAAGGCACACTGGATTGCGGTAAAGAATATTTTCAAGTACCTACGAAGGACTAAGGACTGGGTCCTTACCCTCGGTGGGAGTGATGACTTGAGAGTTGTAGGGTATAGTGATGCGAGCTTCCAGACTGATAGGGATAACTTCCGCTCTCAGTCGGGCTGGGTCTTTACCCTAAATGGAGGAGCAATTTCTTGGAAGAGTTCCAAGCAAGAGACAGTGGCTGATTCTACTTGTGAATCAGAGTATATTGCAGCTAGCGAAGCAGCAAAGGAGGCGTTATGGCTGAGGAACTTCATTGGAGACCTTGGAGTTGTACCAGCTATTCAAGAGCCGATGGAAATTTTCTGTGATAGTGAAAGTGCTGTTGCCTTAGCCAAGGAACCAAGGGATCACGGGAGATCCAGACACATTGACAGAAAATATCATTTCATCAGACATCGGATCGAAGAAGGACTCCTCGTGGCAAAGAGGGTATCATCAGATGAGAATCCGGCAGATCCCCTTACGAAGGGACTGACTCGGGTTAAGCATCTCCAGCATGCTTGGAGCATAGGGCTGAAGGATGATATTAAATTTAGTAGTTAGATAATCTCGAAATTTGTAAAGTGTAATTGACATTTGATGATGAATAAAAGTGTTTTATTTATGAGTAAAGTGTTGCTATCTCTTTTCGATCGTTTACTATATTTCTTTTGCATGTTTTGACTTCCAGAATAATTTTGTTTGGTATAACATATTATTCAAACCTCCACAGTCGGTCATATGTCGGAAGTAGGTATGAATCAAGACTGTCATGATTGGTTGTAAAGGTCTGGGACAAGGCTACAACAATCATGAGTGCTCATAAGTTCTGAGCATTGGACTCAACCCACGCTCACTGGAATCACTTCATGGAATTCTATCTCGAGTGATCGTGAGATGGTAATATCATATAAATCTTTAAACCTAGAGATATGATTTGTTACTTACGAGTTGGTTATGCATTGATTGTACGAAAAACGCATTGGTAACTCGATGTTATAAAATCGTGCTCTTATGTGTAATTCAATAAGTAGTAGAACAAACATATGAGTCGAAGTTTATCTGTTCCTTCTTGGATTAGAAGCTGATATCTGGGCCCCTCGATGATTTTGTTTTGACCTATGTACCGGGCCCGGTCAGAACTAGATTGATGTGTTCAATAAAGTTCTTTGTCAAACAAATCGGAAATCGGGAAACAAATGTTGGACAATAAGTAAGACATTGTTCCATGTATTTGTCCGACTGATATCTAGAACAGAGGATTATATGATCACTTATCTTAAATGGCGTACCATCATCTTCTCAAGTTTCGAGAAACCTTGTAAAGAGCTACGATTGCCGATCGGTTCCTGAAATCATACTTGCAGTAATAGTTACTAGACTTATCCAAGTGGGAGACTGTTGGATAAGGTGTCTAAGTCCATAACTATTTCTGGTATGTACTTGACCCGACCCGGCATGGTCCATTTGGGTTGCATGGCACCATGCAATTGGATAAACTAAATGAGAGAAATAACGCTTGGAGATTATTAATATATTATAAGTTCTAATATATTAATAATATTATTTGATTAGTTTGATCAAGAATTAATTTAGAATTAATTAAGTGATCAAAAGATAACTAATTAAATATATGGGTTGATTAAGTAAATCATCCATATCTTTTATAGTGGGCTAAAAGGCTCCATGGATCATCAAGTTGGGTTCCACCCATAGGATGCTCCATGGATGCTCCATGGGAGTTACAAACCCATGGGTCATGGAAATGAAGAGTCATGACACATTAGGGTTTAACCCTAGATGTGTCAACACTATATAAGTAATATGATCTCCTCCCAAATCGGTTACACACACACACTAAGTAATAAGGGGGCTTGGCCGATTTTGAAGAGTGTGTATTCTCTCATAAGTTCTTCCAAGAGCATTTGGTGTTGTGTGAAGCATTTGAGGCATCACCACTTGAGGTGCTAGGCTCACAAGGTTTCAAGGAACACAAGCAACAACAAGGTAAGTTATTCTATCTATACTTTATGTTAAAATTGTTCCCCATGTATGCTAGATAGGATATAACCTTGGAATTCAACTTTGCATGACAAATTAGACAAACATAGATCCAAGGTTATTAGGGTTGCATGTACACTTAGGAAGTGTTAGAATGCTCAAAACCCATCAGATACAAGTAAACATACGGTTATTATCGTGTATTTTATAAAGTTTCACTTCGCTTGTTTTACCGAATAAATCACTTGGAACTCATTACTATTATGGAAAATTCTTGTTATACTTTGTGTGCATTAGACTTATGCAAAGTATATAATGATTTCAAAGTACCTTTCATTGTTAAGTCGTTTTATACATTCCAAAAACTTATGATTTATGCTTTGTCAAACATTGTGAAAAAGGATAAACTTTGCATACAAAAACTCTCACTTTAATACGGACTTAGTTGAGAATCCATGAGACGTGTATATCTTCAAACATTACTTTCCTTTATTAGAAAGTAATGCTGCAAGTCCTGTCTATAGATCTATACGGGAAGTCATGATCCCGCGCCCTGACTGTTAGCTACAGTCCGTCCTTTGGGGTGACAGCTGTCATAACGCTGCGACGCCTGAAGAACGTCGTTATAGGCATATTATGTTTAGTATGGTTATAAATCTCATCGGATATTCAATTATTATGGTATTATGCTTTTATGAACGAGTAACTGTTAAAACTATTCTTCATCTAACAAATGCGATCTTCGTATAGCCTTATTATCTAAAACTATGATACAACTTTTAAGAACGTCGTTTTCTTGCAACTTTCGGTCTTAGAGACTGCCAGTCATGTTAGGAAAATAAGGGTTTTTCCTATAGACAAACCAAGCAAACAATAGGAAGATAAGGGATTTTCCTGGTGCAATTATTTACAACTTATAACACGAACATTCATATGCATTTCATACTTTTATTAGAAGATAAGGGATTTTCTTGGAAAACACAACAATTCATATCACAACCATTAGGGAAAATATGGTATTTTATGGATCTAATACATTCATTTTCAACACAACAAGTCATAACTCTTCACACTTGAAATAGTGAGTTTTCTGGAAAACATACACCCATTTTGGAATGGCATTCAATTTTTCTAAACTACTTACGAACTCACCAACTTAATTGTTGACACTTTTTCTTTGAATTAACTTGTATTCTCATGGAACCCCTAAGCAGGTTTGGAAATCAACTTTTGGGATTAACGCGCTGGCGTTAATTACTTCTTTCGAAAGATGTTTATGTATTTATCTTTTGAACATGTAATGAATACAATTATGTAAACATCTTGGAAACTTTAATATATATGGTGGTGTGTACTTTTCTATCTATGAACTGTTATGATACTGAATATGACGTCCTCCGCCCCCGAACGTTTCCGCCGTTCTGGTTTGGGGGTGTGACAGATTGGTATTAGAGCTTTGTTTATAGGGAATTAAGTATATCAAAACCATTTCTTTTTGGTATACAACTATAAACTCAACTGGGCAAAAATACTCTGAGAAGAGTCATACTTTTGAAATTAAATTTATTTAGTTCTAAGGTAAGCATGCACTCATTTCATACTAATAACAGATTCATATCGAATAACTCTATAAATATTATAAGTAAGTTGTGCAGTACAGGTACGCATTGGGACATGTGACAACTGCCAATTCAGGTCATTCTTGGACTCATGCATATTTATAATAACCATTCATGCACAACATGCCATGACCTAGTAGTATAAATTAGGTCAAAAATCTTGCATAAACTAGGATCCAACTAAGGTCTAGGACTAATATACTTGATACTTACAATTCTAGTAAGTTGCTTAGCTACAATAGGAAATGCCAATACTATAATTAGAATAAGCTTCAAACTTTGTTATAATTGAAATAGGGTATAAAACTCTAAAAATAAATTAAAACACTCTAATTATACTTCAACATGTTGTTGAATACCAAACAATGTTCCAAAAACCCCAAAGAGCCAAAAATCCAAAGTTATAAAATATAAAGCTTAAAAACTTTATAAAATTTGGCTATAAACTTCCTAGTATCAAATTATATTAATCAAATTATGGATTATACCAATGAACTAGAAATATAAATTACAAGTATTAATCATAAATTATTTGTTGAAAACAAGATTTTTAAATAAATCAAATTGCTTAATAAACATTTTATAAAAATGAATGTTTTTATATAAAATATGGGAGGGAAGTTTATAAAGTTTAAAATTTAGGAGAGAGGAGGCCAAAAGGCATGCAAAAACCGGCCATCACCTCTCCCCATGCCCTCTCTCTTCCCCAAAACACAATCATCAAGCCTAAACCCTTACTCCACCTCTTCCACTTCACTCTCTCACTTCACTCTCTTCTTCCTTCTCTCTAAACTCACGAAAATCCTCTCAATCCTCTGCAAAATTTCCAGATTTTGAATCCCTTGAAGTGTTCTTACTTCTCTCAAGATCAAAACCAAGGTAAACAACAACATCTTCTTCCATAGTTTCATGGTTAAACCTCTTTTTCTTCTTAGTCTTCTCTACTTTTCGGATTCTATGCCTTTCCATGGCTAGAAATCTTTATTCTCCCCTTGTGGTTTGTAGATTCTCACCATAACACAATGCATGTGTTAAAGATGGTGAAAATCCGGGATCAAACCCATGCAAGGAGTGGAAAAGAAGCACATATGATCATGTGACATCAAAACATAATATTTCATGTTCTTCTCCATTTCTTGTGTGTTCATGCATGAACGAAAGCATTAAACCATTTCTAGTACATCTTGGATGCTCATTCATTCCATGCATGTGTTAGAAATCGGGCCTTACCAAGGACATGCATGATGTTCTTATTGAAATACCCTAAAAATGCACACAAGCAAACATGCAATCTGCCAGATTATTTTGTTCGACTTTGAACAGTCATAACTCAGTCATTTTTTAACCAAATCATGATATTCTTTTTGTATTGGTTAGTTCCACGAGTTAACTTTCAAACCCAACTGGTCTTACTGTAAAATATTAAATATCCGATTTTTGGCAGATTTTACAAAAAGGTTGCGCATACAGCTCTTTTTCTGTGATCACTATTTTTATCTTGCTTAAACAATGGTCTTAAACCCAACCATAAATCTTAGGAAAAATACCTTAAAAACTTAACATATCTAGTGAGTTATGGTCTAAATTTCGTGGCTTAAAACCTCACTGAATGGGCTACAAAAATTCATGAACCTCAGCCACATCTACACTTCATGCATTATTGCATGCAACTTTTCTTAAATTGTTTGGAATCATTACCCTCATTTCTCTTCTGAATACATTCTTAACATTTTTACTTTTGAAAGCCCTTGCATGCATGAGATAATCTGGAAAATTTCAAGAGCTTTTGTTATTTATTTGATTTATTAGAATTATTGCTAAAACCAAGGGCATAAATCATATAAAATACTTCCAGAGGTCAATAAATCCTAAATAAATTCATGGATGATACTTATGGGGAATAATGACCCCTCACCAAATTTCAGCAATTTTTGTTACTGTTTCATATGATTTCTAATTTTCTTTTATTTAGGACATGATAAATTACAAAACCACTTTTTAGGATGTGAAAATTGTATCTAACAATTTTCGCATACCTTACTTGTGATGGGTGACTCAAGAAAATAATTTCAAGATTTTTCATCATGTCTAGCTATTTTTCCCAATTTTTGGTAATTATAATGGCTTAAAAATGGGAAAAATAGTTCTGATTATCCAAAATTCATGAAAATTTGCCAGGATATCATATTATATAGTAGGAGGTTACATAAAAATTTTGAATATTTTTCTCCACTGTAAACTATTTTTCCCTTATTTTCTAAAGTTAATTGCACTAAAATTCACTTAAATATACATAAATACCCAAAACCAGTTTATACATTATGAAAACCACTTTTGATATTTTTCCCAAGATATTTATACTGTAAATGATGTTACAAAAATTTATGGTAATTTATTTTAACTGTTTAATAATATTTCTTTAATTAATGACTATTTAAAGGAATAAAACAAGGAAAAATACAAATAACCACTGAAAAATATATTTTATATTTTTCCCAGCCTATTTATGTATAATAACAATTAAATAAAAAGTTTGGGTAATTTTGGAAACTGTTTACTATTTATTTCAATTTTTATTGAAATAAATGCTCAAAAATTATAAAATATAATTAAACAGCTTGGAAATCCATTTTTATAATTTTCCCAGCTTAGTATTGTGTATTAACAGTTAAATAAAAAGTTTGAGAATTTTTATCCCTCGAATACTATTTTTCGTGAATTTATGTTGTTATTGAGACTTAAAATTTGGAAAATTAACCTTCCAAGGTTGTAATTAATCGCACGACTTGTAAAATTTCAATACATCAGAAAAAGTGTAACAAAATGATATAAATCCAATACTAAAACATAAATTGGCATTTCCCTATATGTAGAGTTTAGTATATTAGCATTAGATATCGACATGGAAACTCACTAGTGCGTGTGTTTGGTGTCGTAGGATCCCGGTAGTAAGACGTTGGTGCATCCCGAAGTACCGCTTGTGTCTACACAAAACATCGTGAGTATTCACCAATCCCCTATTTTATGTTTTTAAATGTTTTGGGGTGGAAAAGCATGTCCAGAAAAACTATTGTTTGCATGTTGTACTTAAATTGAATTGTATCAAACATGATTGCTATTGTATTGCTATGTTTCTTTATGTATGTCTATGCAACACGGAACATGAGAACTTATCGTACAAAGGCCCTTCCCTTATCTCTAACCATTAACTCTTTGAGCCAATGGTCGTTATGGATAGCGCTATTAGGAATTGACAACTCCTCACTCGCCCGAATCGCTGGAGTGCATGATACCATATTCATCTATGGAACGATAAGCATAGATCTCGATAGGGCTTCAGTCATAGGTTTGGTTGAGACTCATTGTTTGCTCATACACATACAAACGCGTTTCTCGTTATAGCAATAAACTTGTATTCATTAATAGCAATCAACTTGTTTATCATTGAAGCAATGTACTTGTATTACGAAAAGCCTTATTGTACGCTCGATTTTATAAACTTGTGATACTCACCAACTATTTTCATAGTTGACGCTCGTTTTACATGCTTTTTCAGGAAATAATTAGTAAGTGGATGTAAAGATTCATCATCATAGAGCATGATGCATCGTGTTGAAGCTATTATGAAGCTATATTTTGAACAATGTTATTTTGAAAAACTTGTGTTTTGTTCTTTTGAAGCTATGGGTTGTAAACTTTTAAATACTGCTATGGTGATGTATCTTTATCTTTTGCAATGAAACCGTTATCGCTGTCATACCTTGCGTTTCCGCTTTAGCGGGGTGTGACAGAAGTGGTATCAGAGCTAAAGTTATAGAGAACATCGGTTTTTCTTTAAGAAAACACAACCTATAACTAAAACTTACAAAGAAATTCCTTTTACATCAAACATATTACAAGTATAATTAGGTTGGGAGTTGTATTATTGGACCTTGATTAAACATAGCCTGATCACCTATGTTTAATTAAGAAAAGATTTATACAAAGCTTGAGCTAATTATAATGGGAATATGTTCAACAAAAATATTTGAGAAAACCTTATTTAAAAATTTCAAAAGGTTAATTTTGGTGTGTGTAAGCATTGCATATTATAGGCATGCATTGTCATTTATTTCATATCTCATTGAAACTATGTCACAGTCCACTATGTCAAGATCGTCATCTTCCCGCGCTACCGCCTCAGCCGATGAATCCGGCTACGTCACTGTTATCCCTCGACGTAATCCCCCCCGCCTCGATAGAAGAAGACCCATCAGAGGATACGGAAGATACTGGGAACTCGGTGGAGATCAGCAATGACAACGCCCCGAGTCAACGACGCGAGGCATCACCGACATCGGTGTTGCCACAGCCACCGCTCTATGGACTTCGCATTCGGAGGACAGCGAGGAAGAGTGTCCCCATTCCAGGAAGGATACCCGCCAGCACAGCAGGACATGGCACGGCAGGACCTAGCGGGGTAGGACCCAGCGATGCAGGACCAAGAGCATCCTCACCTCAGCAAGTCATAGGGATACCTGTCCGACAGCCAGGTATGACCCCGGAGATTGCAGTCGATAGCAGCAGGCCTACGTCACAGTCTCGCTGCGATAGCTGGGCATCGAGAAGTTTTGGATGAAGTTTTAGCAGGAATGGAAATCCTGTATCAGCATTCGATGGAGACTGCTAACACTGCTAGTGCTGCTAGACGAGAGGCAGGTCATGCGATGACAGCATATTATGTGTTTGGTGGGCTGTTCCTGATTGTGGTGTTGATGCTTCTTGTTGGGATAGCGATTGGCTTTTGGTTCTGATTTCAGTATTTTGTTTTATTTTGTTTTGAAATGAAAACCCATGTTGGGTGTCTTTTGGGAAAAATATTTAAAACTTTATTTTGGGATTGACGTATTGGTTTGGCTTTAAGATTATTTCAAATGGTAATGAAAATTTTTATTTTATGTTTGAAAACTTTTACTATGAGGTCAAACCCAAAAATTTATTTGGTAAATGGTTGAATAAAAGAGATTTTTCTTTTCTCTCCTTTCTCAAATCTATATGCATAGTATTAATGCAACCCATTAATTTGACAACACTTACGGTTTTCAAAATGGTAGTGAAATACACATTATACATTATTTTATGTATTTATACGTATTTCTTCTCCTGTGTCATAGAACCATGTCAGGAAGGCCTAATCGCGGGCGCCCACAGAACGAAACGCCCGATGTTGCTCAAATGGTAGCACAACAACTCATGCAAGCAATCCCAAACATTGTCACTCAAGTAACTGCAGGACTTAATGCTAACCAAGGAAGTAGTGGAGGAAACCGGGGAAACAATGAAAGAGAATGCAACTACAAGTCCTTTATGGCCTGTAAACCTAAGGAGTTCCATGGAAAGGAAGGTGCGGTTGGGTTACTGAAATGGATTGACAGCATGGAGTCGGTCCTTCATATTAGCAAATGCCTCGAGCGCAACAAAGTTGAGTATGCATCTTGCCTATTCCAAGATAGGGCATTAACCTGGTGGAATACTCTAGTGCAAACCCGAGGCCATACAGCAGCATATCAGCTAACTTGGGAAGACCTAAAGAAGCTGCTGATAGAGGAGTATTGTCCCAAGGATGAACTTCAGAAACTTGAATATGAATTCTGGAACCATTCTATGGTTGGAACACAAATAGAGAAGTACACAGTCCGATTTCATGAACTAGCAAAACTAGTACCTCACATGGTTACTCCTGAGGAGAAACGGATAGATCGTTACATCTGGGGTCTGGCACCAGAGATTCGGGGAATGGTTACCTCAGCAAACCCAACTACCATTCAAAGTGCAGTAAGCCTAGCAAATCGACTAACCAATGATGTGATAAGGATGGGAGCATCAGCAAAGGAAAGCTCTAGTAGCAAGAGGAAGCCAATAAATCAGGGAGAGAAGAAGTATGGAGGCAAGTCAGGGAGGGAGCAGAAAGTCTCAAGAAACTTTATGGTAAGAGCCCAGGAGCAAGAACCAGTGAAAACTCAAGGACAAGAAGTGCAGGAGCGAAAGCAGTACTCAGGGCCGCTTCCGAAGTGCAATAAGTGTAACTTCCATCACAAGGGAGCTTGCCCGGTGTGCCAAAACTGTAAGCAAACAGGCCATTACTCGAAGTATTGTAAGGTGAATAAGGAGGGAAAAAGGACATGTTACGAGTGCGGGAGTATTGATCATCTCCGTAGAGCATGTCCTAAACTGAACAATGGACCTGGTAACCATGGACAAGGCCAAGCCAGGCAAAACTTTCAAGGAAATCAAGTTAGACAACCAAGAGGTGTAGCCTTTGTGATTGGTGCAGAAGAAGCTCGTCAGAACCCTGAAGTGATAACAGGTACGTTCCTCCTGAACAACCACTTTGCATCAGTAATATTCGATGCGGGAGCAGATAGGAGTTTTGTTTCTTTAGCATTTAGACCGTTAATTGGCTTGAAATCGGTAAAGATGAGGATTGCATATGCTATTGAACTTGCTGATGGGTATGAAATTAGGGCTAGTGATATAATTCCTGGTTGTACTCTGAATTTAGCTGATAAACTCTTTAGCATTGACCTAATTCCTATAGAGCTAGGTAGTTTTGATGTGATAGTAGGGATGGATTGGTTATCCAAAAATAGAGCAGACATTGGTTGTTATGAGAAAGTCATCAGAGTGCCTCTCCCTAATGGAGAAACCCTTATCAGACACGGTGAGAAGCCAGGAAGAAGTTTAAACATAGTATCAAGCGTGAAGGTTCACAAGTACCTGAAGAAGAAATGTATTGCATTCACGACCCACGTGCTAGAAAGAGAACCAGAAGCTAAGCAACTCAAGGAGATTCTGGTGGTTCAAAACTATCCCGAAGTATTTCCGGAGGAATTGCCCGGTCTACCCCCTTATAGACAGGTCGAATTTCGGATAGACTTAATTCCCGGAGCGGCACCAGTAGCAAAAGCACCATATCGCCTTGCACCATCCGAGATGCAAGAACTATCCGGACAACTTCAAGAACTTCTAGACAAAGGGTTTATTTGACCAAGTTCTTCACCTTGGGGAGCCCCAGTGTTATTCGTCAAAAAGAAAGATGGTTCGTTCCGAATGTGCATTGATTACAGAGAATTGAACAAGTTGACAATCAAGAATCGATATCCCCTCCCTAGAATAGAGGACTTGTTCGATCTGTTGCAGAGCGCTTCCTACTTCTCAAAAATCGACCTTCGGTCAGGGTATCATCAGCTAAGAATTCACGAAGAGGACATTCACAAAACAACATTTAGAACCCGTTATGGACATTATGAGTTCTTAGTCATGCCTTTTGGACTAACGAACGCACCCGCTGTATTCATGGATTTGATGAACAGGGTCTGTAGACCATACCTAGACAGGTTTGTAATTGTATTTATCGATGACATACTTGTTTACTCGCGGACCAAAGAAGATCACAATAGACATCTAAAGCTAGTGTTGGAGCTGTTGAAGGAACAGAAATTGTATGCCAAGTTCACTAAGTGTGAATTTTGAATTCGAGAAGTACATTTTCTTGGTCATGTGATCGGTGAAAGAGGAATCCATGTAGATCCAGCTAAGATAGAGGCAATCAAGAAATGGGAGGCCCCCAAAACCCCGACAGAAATACGACAATTCCTAGGATTAGCTGGGTACTACAGACGCTTCATTGAGAATTTCTCTAGGATTGCTCAACCATTAACATCTTTGACCCAAAAGGATAGAAAATTTCTCTGGGAAGAGAAACACGAAGAGGCGTTTCAAATCCTGAAAAACAAGCTGTGCAATGCACCAATTCTGGCTTTACCAGAAGGATCAGAGAACTTTGTGGTGTATTGTGATGCGTCTCATCAAGGATTAGGATGTGTGCTAATGCAAAAAGATAGGGTCATTGCATATGCTTCCAGACAACTCAAACCGCACGAGAAGAATTATACCACCCATGATCTAGAACTAGGAGCAATAGTTTTCGCCCTTAAGATATGGAGGCATTATCTGTACGGAACCAAATGCACCATTTATACCGATCACAAAAGCCTTCAGCATATCCTGGATCAGAAAATGTTAAACATGCGGCAGAGAAGATGGGTAGAGTTGTTTAGTGATTATGATTGTGAGATACGATACCACCCAGGAAAGGCTAACGTAGTAGCCGACGCTCTTAGTAGGAAAGTAAGAGTGAAACCTTCCCGTGTGAGAGCTTTGGGAATGGTAATTCAGACAAGCTTGAAATCTCAAATCATTAATGCCCAGGAGAAAGCGTTATGCAAGGAAAATCTTCCAGGCGAAACTTTACATGGTTTGGAAGAAAGATTTGAAACCAAACCTGATGGAGTTCGTTATTTTAAAGACAGGGTCTGGATTCCAAGGGTTAACAACCTGAGAGACATGGTATTAGAAGAGTCTCATCGATCTAAATACTCCATCCACCCTGGAGCAGATAAGATGTACAAGGATCTTAAAGAGTACTATTGGTGGCCTGGAATGAAAAAGGATATTGCCTTGTACGTCGGGAAGTGTTTGACATGCTCAATAGTCAAAGCTGAACATCAGAAACCTTCCGGGTTGTTGCAACAACCTGAAATTCCCCAATGGAAATGGGAGCAAATATCTATGGATTTCGTTACCAAACTCCCTAGAACTGCTAGAGGTCACGACTCAATTTGGGTCATAGTGGATCGACTGACGAAATCCGCTCACTTTCTCCCTATTCGAGAAGATTTCAAGATGGAAAAATTGGCCCAAATCTACATCGACAAAATTGTTTCTCTGCATGGTGTACCCCTATCTATCATTTCTGATAGAGATAGTCGTTTTACATCTCGATTTTGGTGGATGTTACAGAGGGCACTAGGAACCAAGATAGATTTGAGCACAGCTTACCACCCTCAGACAGATGGGCAAACAGAGAGAACAATACAAACATTGGAAGACATGCTATGAGCGTGTGTCATTGAGTTCAAAGGAAATTGGGATACTCATTTGCCCCTAATTGAGTTTTCCTACAATAACAGTTACCACACGAGTATCCAATGTGCTCCATATGAAGCATTGTATGGACGCAAGTGTCGTTCGCCCTTATGCTGGACAGAAATCGGTGACAGACAGTTGACTAGAGTCGAACTTATCCAGGAAACATCTGACAAGATTACTATCATCAAAGATAAGCTTAAAGCTGCTAGAGATCGTCAGAAAAGTTATGCGGATAATCGTCGAAAGCCATTAGAATTCCAAGTAGGAGACAAGGTACTTTTAAAAGTGTCGCCTTGGAAAGGGCTTGTGCGTTTTGGTAAGAAAGGAAAACTAAGCCCGAGATATGTTGGACCCTTTGAAATCCTTGAAAGGATTGGTCCAGTAGCGTATAAACTCCAATTGCCCCAAGAGTTAAGCGCCATTCACGACACATTCCACGTCTCCAACCTTAAGAAATGTCTAGCCGACGAAACATTAATAGTACCCCTGGAGGAAATTAAGATCAATGATAAGCTGAGCTTCGTTGAGGAACCGATAGAAATCCTTGACAGGGAGGTAAAACAACTTAAGCGGAGTAAGATCCCGATTGTGAAAGTTCGATGGAACTCAAAACGCGGGCCGGAGTACACCTGGGAGCGCGAGGATTACATAAAGGAAAAGTATCCGCAACTATTCCCATGCGATGACAAGCGATGATATAGAATGAATTTCGGGACGAAATTCTTTTTAAGTGGGGGATACTGTGACAACTGCCAATTCAGGTCATTCTTGGACTCATGCATATTTATAATAACCATTCATGCACAACATGCCATGACCTAGTAGTATAAATTAGGTCAAAAATCTTGCATAAACTAGGATCCAACTAAGGTCTAGGACTAATATACTTGATACTTACAATTCTAGTAAGTTGCTTAGCTACAATAGGAAATGCCAATACTATAATTAGAATAAGCTTCAAACTTTGTTATAATTGAAATAGGGTATAAAACTCTAAAAATAAATTAAAACACTCTAATTATACTTCAACATGTTGTTGAATACCAAACAATGTTCCAAAAACCCCAAAGAGCCAAAAATCCAAAGTTATAAAATATAAAGCTTAAAAACTTTATAAAATTTGGCTATAAACTTCCTAGTATCAAATTATATTAATCAAATTATGGATTATACCAATGAACTAGAAATATAAATTACAAGTATTAATCATAAATTATTTGTTGAAAACAAGATTTTTAAATAAATCAAATTGCTTAATAAACATTTTATAAAAATGAATGTTTTTATATAAAATATGGGAGGGAAGTTTATAAAGTTTAAAATTTAGGAGAGAGGAGGCCAAAAGGCATGCAAAAACCGGCCATCACCTCTCCCCATGCCCTCTCTCTTCCCCAAAACACAATCATCAAGCCTAAACCCTTACTCCACCTCTTCCACTTCACTCTCTCACTTCACTCTCTTCTTCCTTCTCTCTAAACTCACGAAAATCCTCTCAATCCTCTGCAAAATTTCCAGATTTTGAATCCCTTGAAGTGTTCTTACTTCTCTCAAGATCAAAACCAAGGTAAACAACAACATCTTCTTCCATAGTTTCATGGTTAAACCTCTTTTTCTTCTTAGTCTTCTCTACTTTTCGGATTCTATGCCTTTCCATGGCTAGAAATCTTTATTCTCCCCTTGTGGTTTGTAGATTCTCACCATAACACAATGCATGTGTTAAAGATGGTGAAAATCCGGGATCAAACCCATGCAAGGAGTGGAAAAGAAGCACATATGATCATGTGACATCAAAACATAATATTTCATGTTCTTCTCCATTTCTTGTGTGTTCATGCATGAACGAAAGCATTAAACCATTTCTAGTACATCTTGGATGCTCATTCATTCCATGCATGTGTTAGAAATCGGGCCTTACCAAGGACATGCATGATGTTCTTATTGAAATACCCTAAAAATGCACACAAGCAAACATGCAATCTGCCAGATTATTTTGTTCGACTTTGAACAGTCATAACTCAGTCATTTTTTAACCAAATCATGATATTCTTTTTGTATTGGTTATTTCCACGAGTTAACTTTCAAACCCAACTGGTCTTACTGTAAAATATTAAATATCCGATTTTTGGCAGATTTTACAAAAAGGTTGCGCATACAGCTCTTTTTCTGTGATCACTATTTTTATCTTGCTTAAACAATGGTCTTAAACCCAACCATAAATCTTAGGAAAAATACCTTAGAAACTTAACATATCTAGTGAGTTATGGTTGAAATTTCGTGGCTTAAAACCTCACTGAATGGGCTACAAAAATTCATGAACCTCAGCCACATCTACACTTCATGCATTATTGCATGCAACTTTTCTTAAATTGTTTGGAATCATTACCCTCATTTCTCTTCTGAATACATTCTTAACATTTTTACTTTTGAAAGCCCTTGCATGCATGAGATAATCTGGAAAATTTCAAGAGCTTTTGTTATTTATTTGATTTATTAGAATTATTGCTAAAACCAAGGGCATAAATCATATAAAATACTTCCAGAGGTCAATAAATCCTAAATAAATTCATGGATGATACTTATGGGGAATAATGACCCCTCACCAAATTTCAGCAATTTTTGTTACTGTTTCATATGATTTCTAATTTTCTTTTATTTAGGACATGATAAATTACAAAACCACTTTTTAAGATGTGAAAATTGTATCTAACAATTTTCGCATACCTTACTTGTGATGGGTGACTCAAGAAAATAATTTCAAGATTTTTCATCATGTCTAGCTATTTTTCCCAATTTTTGGTAATTATAATGGCTTAAAAATGGGAAAAATAGTTCTGATTATCCAAAATTCATGAAAATTTGCCAGGATATCATATTATATAGTAGGAGGTTACATAAAAATTTTGAATATTTTTCTCCACTGTAAACTATTTTTCCCTTATTTTCTAAAGTTAATTGCACTAAAATTCACTTAAATATACATAAATACCCAAAACCAGTTTATACATTATGAAAAACACTTTTGATATTTTTCCCAAGATATTTATACTGTAAATGATGTTACAAAAATTTATGGTAATTTATTTTAACTGTTTAATAATATTTCTTTAATTAATGACTATTTAAAGGAATAAAACAAGGAAAAATACAAATAACCACTGAAAAATATATTTTATATTTTTCCCAGCCTATTTATGTATAATAACAATTAAATAAAAAGTTTGGGTAATTTTGGAAACTGTTTACTATTTATTTCAATTTTTATTGAAATAAATGCTCAAAAATTATAAAATATAATTAAACAGCTTGGAAATCCATTTTTATAATTTTCCCAGCTTAGTATTGTGTATTAACAGTTAAATAAAAAGTTTGAGAATTTTTATCCCTCGAATACTATTTTTCGTGAATTTATGTTGTTATTGAGACTTAAAATTTGGAAAATTAACCTTCCAAGGTTGTAATTAATCGCACGACTTGTAAAATTTCAATACATCAGAAAAAGTGTAACAAAATGATATAAATCCAATACTAAAACATAAATTGGCATTTCCCTATATGTAGAGTTTAGTATATTAGCATTAGATATCGACATGGAAACTCACTAGTGCGTGTGTTTGGTGTCGTAGGATCCCGGTAGTAAGACGTTGGTGCATCCCGAAGTACCGCTTGTGTCTACACAAAACATCGTGAGTATTCACCAATCCCCTATTTTATGTTTTTAAATGTTTTGGGGTGGAAAAGCATGTCATAAACTATTTATATCCGTTGTATTTATCTAACTCGTATAAACTTGGTTGCTATATTTAGCATATTGTGAGTATTCACCAATCCCCTATTTTATGTTTTTAAATGTTTTGGGGTGGAAAAGCATGTCATAAACTATTTATATCCGTTGTATTTATCTAACTCGTATAAACTTGGTTGCTATATTTAGCATATTGTGAGTATTCACCAATCCCCTATTTTATGTTTTTAAATGTTTTGGGGTGGAAAAGCATGTCATAAACTATTTATATCCGTTGTATTTATCTAACTCGTATAAACTTGGTTGCTATATTTAGCATATTGTGAGTATACACCAATCCCCTATTTTATGTTTTTAAATGTTTTGGGGTGGAAAAGCATGTCCAGAAAAACTATTGTTTGCATGTTGTACTTAAATTGAATTGTATCAAACATGATTGCTATTGTATTGCTATGTTTCTTTATGTATGTCTATGCAACACGGAACATGAGAACTTATCGTACAAAGGCCCTTCCCTTATCTCTAACCATTAACTCTTTGAGCCAATGGTCGTTATGGATAGCGCTATTAGGAATTGACAACTCCTCACTCGCCCGAATCGCTGGAGTGCATGATACCATATTCATCTATGGAACGATAAGCATAGATCTCGATAGGGCTTCAGTCATAGGTTTGGTTGAGACTCATTGTTTGCTCATACACATACAAACGCGTTTCTCGTTATAGCAATAAACTTGTATTCATTAATAGCAATCAACTTGTTTATCATTGAAGCAATGTACTTGTATTACGAAAAGCCTTATTGTACGCTCGATTTTATAAACTTGTGATACTCACCAACTATTTTCATAGTTGACGCTCGTTTTACATGCTTTTTCAGGAAATAATTAGTAAGTGGATGTAAAGATTCATCATCATAGAGCATGCTGCATCGTGTTGAAGCTATTATGAAGCTATATTTTGAACAATGTTATTTTGAAAAACTTGTGTTTTGTTCTTTTGAAGCTATGGGTTGTAAACTTTTAAATACTGCTATGGTGATGTATCTTTATCTTTTGCAATGAAACCGTTATCGCTGTCATACCTTGCGTTTCCGCTTTAGCGGGGTGTGACAGGACATGTAATCGGAACTGGGAAGAATATAGCCTGATCAACTATATTTGTCCGAGAGCCGACTAACGTATGCCAAGGAGTGTCTGCAGTGGACAACGATTTTAAAACTTACCAAAAGCACATCATTACATAATACTAAGGGAGTTTTTGTGTTGCCATCAACCATTAAACATAAGGGTAAGTTTCATGTGCTCTAGCTTATAGTAAATTTTTAACCCTATGCTCGTATAGTCTAAATGGCGAGATTCCATCACCCCAATGACCCCTACTACCCCAACCAAGGTAATGGAGGATGGATCGAAGAAGATCCTGAAGAAGACGAAGAGCCTATAGAGTTGGAAGAAGGGGATGACTCTGGCACAGATTCGGAGCCAGAAACTTTCAATCCATCAATCCCACAACCTCCCGTCCACGTGAGGAACTTCCAAGGACCCACTCCTGTGTGGGGAAGTCACCTCCATCATTGGAGCCAACAACAAAGCTTGCGCCCTCCCTACGGAATGTGCCAAGACTTCTATGATGTCAGAGGCAGGGGATCAGCCGACCGAGCACTTCCGATCATGGTTGGCAAATTCGCCAACCAGTGCTACCAATCCGGAGTACAAGCCAACAGAATCCGAGAGGTCAATGTGGAAGTAGAAATCCACACGGCCGATATCAACCGCCTAGAGATGTTGCCGAACGACATCCACATTCGCGCCGAAGCATTTCAAGCACAAGCAAATGCAGCCTTCGCAGAATTGAGGGAACAACAAGCTGCGTTTGATAGGCGTCTCATGGAGTCGAAGCAGTCCGCCACGGAGTTGAGCTCCAAACGCAAACCGCGCCGCAGGTAGTACTTGCTTGACTCTCAATTTTTGTTATAAATTAGGACTTTGGATAAAAGTATTATTTTCTTTAAAATTTTATGTAAACGGAGACCTTTAGAGAGGTTAAGAACTTTTGTCTAGACTCAGATGTAACACAACTATATGTTGAATATATATAAAGGCATATCCCTTTCTTGTTATTTATGCGTAGTTCATTCAATTCATGAGTTTATCTATTCAAACTCCAATTGTAAATCGAACTCAAAACCCTGTGTAGGTCAAACCAAATTCTTAAACTATTAAGGAAAGTTAAATCATTATCATTCAACTCTGAACAATCAAAACTTATAAATCTTCATTTTCTTTTGGCAGCGCGATGCCTCCTCGTCCAAACCTAAGGCCCAGACCGGGCACGACACCACCACCACCTCCACCACCAACTTATGATCCAACCATGGTCCAGGCTGCTATCACAATAGCAGTAACTGCATCCCTCTCGCAAATAAACTCCCACGGAAATGGAGGGGAAGGAAGCAACACGAATCATCCAAATCATGGCACTGGCCATGGCCAAGTAAGAGAATGTACTTACAAGGAGTTCTCTAACGCTAAGCCAAAAACTTTTAATGGAATTGGGGGAGTCAGTGCACTAATGCAATGGTTCGAGAAGACCGAAAAGGTCTTCGAGATCTGCTCATGCCTGGAAGCAAGAAAAGTCAAGTTCGCTGCTTGCACTTTCATAGATCGAGCCCTCACTTGGTAGAAAAGCCATGTGAATTCAGTGACGCTCATTGTCGCCAACGCCATGAGTTGGGAGGATCTGAAGGTTCTACTACTGGAAGAATACTGCCCAAGGGGCGAAGTGCAAAAGCTTGAGCAGGAGCTCTGGAATCTAAAAATGATTGGGTCTGACCTAGTCGCCTACATAGCTAGGATCAACGACCTCGCTGCATTGTGCCCTACCATGGTCAACCCAGAATCAAAGAAGGTTGAAAGGTACATTTGGGGGTTGTCACCCCAGACTCAAGGGCATGTCCTAGCTTCCAGCCTTGTTACCTACAACAGCGCTAAACGCCTGGCTCAGCGACTCATCGACCACGGAGTAAAACAGGGTACCATTGCAACAACCGTAAATCCATCTAGGGAGGCTCAGGGCCAGAGTAGGCCTTGGAACAAAAGGAGGGGACAAACCCTCCAGGAAAACCCCAAGAAACAACAAGTAATAGCGACCCATGCTATGACTGTACCTGCCAACCCTACCCCCACAAGCTCATATAATGGGAAACTTCCTAAGTGCAACCGATGCAACTTCCACCACCACGGTCCTTGTCATGATCTTCAATGCACCAAGTGCAATAAGAAGGGACATACAGCCCGTTATTGCAAAGAGCCAACTCAACCATCCGTCCGCACTGCTAATATCGGGGTAAGCCGCGCCTGCTTTGAGTGCGGAGACACGGGGCACTACCGTAGGGACTGCCCAAAGGCAAACAACCGGAATACCGGCAGAAGGGGCCGAGTTTTCGCAATGGGACAAGATGAAGCCATTGCAGACCCTACTGTTGTTATGGGTACGTTTCTTCTCGATAACTCATATGCATGCATTTTGTTTGATAGTGGAGTGGAAAGGAGTTTTGTGAGTCACGACTTTAAAGGCCTGCTAAAATCAATACCACAATCATGAAGTGAACCATTCATAGTAGAAATGGCCAACGGGAAAACCGAAGGCACTAAGGAGATATACTTAAACTGCACCCTAACTTTAAACGATAATCCCTTTTCAATCAACCTCATGTCAGTCTCGATTAAGAGTTTCGACGTCATCGTTGGCATGGATTGGATGAGTTCTCATCATGCAGACATTCTATGTTACGATAAGGCCGTTCGCCTTAATCTGCCAACTGGCGAAATTTTCATTGTCTTAGGCGACAAACCCAGTACCACTCCTCGTGTCATCTCAACTATCCAAGCTCAGAAATGCCTACGCAAGGAGTGTCATGCGTTTTTGGCACATGTTATAGATGTGAAACGTGAAGTCCAGGACATCAAGAATGTGCCCGACGTATGCGATTTTCCCGATGTTTTTCCCGAGGACCTTCCGGGAATACCTCCCGCGAGACAAGTCGAGTTCAGAATCGATCTGGTTCCCAGAGCTACCCTAGTAGCCAAAGCACCCTATCGATTAGCCCCGGTAGAGATGCAAGAGCTATCCAGCCAACTGAATGAGCTACTTGGAAAAGGATTCATCAGGCCAAGCTACTCGCCATGGGGAGCACCCGTGTTGTTCGTGAAAAAGAAGGATGGATCATTCAGAATGTGCATCGACTACCGAGAACTCAACAAACTTACCATCAAGAACCGATACCCCCTACCCCGAATCAATGACTTATTCAACCAACTCCAAGGAGCTAACTACTTCTCCAAGATTGATCTGAGGTCGGGATATCACCGGCTGCGAGTCCTGGAGAGTGATGTTCCCAAGACGGCCTTTTGAACAAGATACAAACATTACGAGTTCGTAGTGATGCCGTTCGGACTAACCAATGCCCCGACCGTATTCATGGATCTAATGAATCGGGTATGTCGTCCATTCTTGGATAAATTTGTGATAGTATTCATAGACGACATATTTATTTATTCAAAGAATAAGAAGAGCATAGTCAACATCTGAGGCAAGTCTTAGAGACGTTACGGACTGAGAGACTATATGCAAAATTCTCAAAATGTGAGTTTTGGATTAGAAAGGTGGACTTCCTCGGTCACGTGGTCAGCAAGGAAGGAATCCACGTGGATCCATAAAAAATCAAGCTATCAAAAACTGGTCTGCACCAACTACACTAATAGAAATTCGCCAATTTCTAGGTCTTGCTGGTTATTATCGAAGGTTCATTCAGAATTTCTCCAGCATCGCAAAGCCTCTTACCGCCTTAACCCAGAAAGGTGTGACCTACAATTGGGGAGAAAAGCACGATGCTGCATTTCAGACTTTGAAACAGACCCTTTGCAGTGCGCCCATCCTTTCTCTTCTAGAAGGGACCGAAGATTTTGTAGTGTATTGCGACACTTCGAAGCAAGGGTTGGGCTGTGTACTAATGCAGAGGGGCAAGGTTATTGCATATGCCTCACGACAACTGAAAACGCATGAGGTCAACTACACCACTCATGATTTAGAACTTGGGGCGGTGGTCTTCACTCTTAAAATCTGGAGACACTACCTATATGGTACCAAGTGCACTATCTTTACAAACCACAAGAGCCTACAACACATCTTCGACCAAAACAAGTTGAACATGAGACAGCGACGTTGGGTCGAATTGCTGAATGACTACGAATGTGAGATTCGTTATCATCCAGGAAAGGCAAACGTCGTGGCAGATGCCCTTAGCCGTAAGGAGTAATCTGGCCGAAGAGTGAAGTCATTAGCCATGTTGATCCATTCACACTTGTCAACCCAAGTCAAGGAAGCTCAAATAGAGGCCTTGAAACCCGAAAACGTGACAGGTGAGACCCTTAGGGGAATGGACAAGAACTTAGAAATCAAGAGTGACGGAGCACGCTACCTCATGAACCGAATATGGACACCTAAGTTTGGTGGATTTAGAGAGGTAGTTATGAGCGAGGCACACAAGACTCCATACTCCGTACACCCCGGGTCAGACAAGATGTATCAAGATCTCAAGCAACTCTACTGGTGGCCAAACATGAAAGCAGAGATCGCTACATATGTGAGCAAGTGTTTGACTTGCGCCAAGATAAAAATAGAACACCAGAAACCCTCAGGGCTACTCCAACAACCTGAAATTCCTGAGTGGAAATGGGAGCAGATTTCCATGGACTTCATAACGAAATTGCCCAAAACTCAGGGTGGCCAAGATACTATTTGGGTAATCGTCGATAGATTAACCAAGTCCGCTCATTTCCTACCGTTCAAGGAAACTGATAAAATGGAAAAGCTATCGAGAATCTACATACAAGAGATTGTACGACTCCATGGAGTGCCAATGTCTATCATCTCGGACAGAGACAGAAGATTTACGTCCAGATTCTGGCAATCATTGCAAAAATCCATGGGAACGAGATTGTACATGAGTACAACCCATCACCCCCAAACTGACGGACAGAGTGAAAGGACGATCCAAACCTTGGAAGACATGTTGCGAGCATGTGTAATCGACTTTGGTAAGGCATGGGATGTTCACTTACCTTTGGTCGAGTTCTCTTATAACAATAGTTATCATACTAGTATCAATACTGCTCCATTTGAAGCCCTTTACGGCCGTAAGTGCATATCACCTTTGTGTTGGACGGACGTGGGTGACACACAATTAGCAAAAGTTCTAGTCCCTGATAACACCCTCACTGGTCCGGAGATCATCAGAGAAACTACTGAAAAGATCGTGCAAATACGAGACCGACTGAAATCCTTGATGGATAGGCAAAAGAGCTATGCCGACAAAAGACGTAAACTCTTGGAATTTTAGATTGGCGATCATGTTCTACTGAAGGTCTCACCCTGGAAGGGCATGAAACGCTTTGGAAAACGTGGGAAGCTAAATCCTAGGTACATTGGACCCTTCGAAATCATTTCAAGAGTTGGTCCAGTGGCCTACAAGCTCCGACTTCCAACCGAGCTTAACAAAGTACATCCAGTATTCCACGTATCAAACCTGAAGAAGTGTTTGTCCGATGAAACACTTGTAATCCCACTCGATGAGATCGAACTAAATGAAAATCTTAACTTTGTGGAAGAACCCATCGAGATCATGGATAGGGAAGTTAAACGAACTAAACAGAGCCGCATTCCAATAGTAAAGGTCCGATGGAATGCTAAGAGGGGACCTGAGTTCACGTGGGAACGAGAAGATCAAATGCAACAAAAGTATCCACACCTCTTCCTCAACCCCTAAGAATTTTCTTTTGTATTAAAATTTCGGGACGAAATTCCCTTTAACGGGGGGATGATGTAACAACCCGTCATTTCAAATCATTAGAGATCGAGTCTTGTAACCTCTTTGAGAAAGGAATTAGAATATCATCGAAAAACGAAGTATTCAAAAGCTCTGTTTGGAGTACGCTATGTGGTAGGTATCGTCTTAAGGTTTCCAAACATATAAATACCACAAAAATCCGAGTTATAACGAAGAAGTTATGATCATTCTAAGTTTTCCGACAAAAAACGGCAATGCAAAGTTACGTAAAAACGCAAAGTTTCAATAAAACACTTTTTGACCTTAGGTGTCTAAATGAAAGTCATAGATATTGCTAAACTACAAACGTGCATAAAAAGAACGCCCAAATCAGACATCGTATGAAAAAGTTATGAATTTTTAAAGAAATTCCTTAATCACGTCATTTTAATAAATAAATAATAAAAATAATTTCGGAATTTGCCGACGGAATCTAAACGAAAGTTGTAGATGTTAGTCTCACCTACGCGTGGATATAAAGAACGTCGAAAACGGAGTTCGTATGAAGGAGATATGAATTTTTGAAGTTTGATAAGTAATTAATATATATTTTTATTCAAAAAAATTCGGTATTATCCGAAGCCTGAGTCACGCGAGTACGCCCAGCGTACTCGAGGCCACGGCCTCGGATCATCCACATCGCCCCTATGCTAGCCTACCCCCCCCCCCATCCCATCCGAAGTGCGAGGCAGTCGAGGACTCGGTCACGCGTGACGTACGCGTACGCCCCGCGTACGAGCGTACGCCCTGTGTACCAAGATGGTTCCAGCCCCCTATAAAAGGGATGCGAGGGTTCCCGGAAAAATTGCTCATTCTCTCCCTCTTTTCTTTTGTTTTGCCTCATTTTCCGTGCTCGCACTACCCCGAAGCCCTAGTCATTTTGTGCAAGTCCCGATGGTCGATTTCACTCCCGAGAAATCCCGAGAATCCCGAGGAAAATCCATTTCCCGAGATGAAACTCTGCCCGGTTTTCTATCTTGCTATCTTCAAACTTTCAAGTGAGTTCATACCCCTTTCAAACACACTTTAAATACATTTTAAATGCTTTTATACTCTTTTGGGGGGGAATACAAGTAATCATACGGTTATTTTCATGTATTTTATAAAGTTTCACTTCGCTTGTTTTACCGAATAAATCACTTGAAACTCATTACTATTATGGAAAACTCTTGTTATACTTTGTGTGCATTAGACTTATGCAAAGTATATAATGATTTCAAAGTACCTTTCATTGTTAAGTCATTTTATAGTTTATACATTCTAAAAACTTATGATTTATGCTTTGTCAAACATTGTGAAAAAGGATAAACATTGCATACAAAAAGTATCACTTTAATACAGGCTTAGTTGAGAATCCATGAGACGTGTATATCTTCAAACGTTACTTTTCTTTATTAGAAAGTAATGCTGCAAGTCCTGTCTATAACCAGAGTCTCCCGTTCGGAGAACGTGTCAAATGTGTATAGATCTATACGGGAAGTCATGATCCCGCGCCCAGACTGTTAGCTACAGTCCGTCCTTTGGGGTGACAGCTGTCATAACGCTGCGACGCCTGAAGAATGTCGTTACAGGCATATTATGTTTAGTATGGTTATAAAACTCATCGGATATACAATTATTATGGTATTATGCTTTTATAAACGAGTAACTGTTAAAACATTCTTCATCTAACAAATGCGATCTTCGTATAGCCTTATTATATAAAACTATGATACAAATTTTAAGAACGTCGTTTTCTTGCAACTTTCGATCTTAGACACTGCCAGTCATGTTACGAAAATAAGGGTTTTTCCTGTAGACAAACCAAGCAAACAATAGGAAAATAAGGGATTTTCCTGGTGCAATTATTTACAACTTATAACACGAACATTCATATGCATTTCATACTTTTATTAGAAAATAAGGGATTTTCTTGGAAAACACTACAATTCATATCACAACCATTAGGGAAAATATGGGATTTTCTGGGTCTAATACATTCATTTTCAACACAACAAGTCATAACTCTTCACACTTGAAATACTGAGTTTTCTGGAAAACATACACCCATTTTGGAATGGCATTCAATTTTTCTAAACTACTTACGAACTCACCAACTTAATTGTTGACACTTTTTCTTTGAATTAACTTGTATTCTCAAGGAACCGCTAAGCAGGTTTGGAAATCAACTTTTGGGATTAATGCGCTGGTGTTAATTACTTCTTTTGAAAGATGTTTATGTATTTATCTTTTGAACATGTAATGAATTCAATTATGTAAACATCTTGGAAACTTTAATATATATGGTGGTGTGTACTTTCCATTCTATGAACTGTTATGATACTGAATATGATGTCCTCCGCCCCCGAACATTTTCGATGTTCTGGTTTGGGGGTGTGATAATCAGTGACATGTGATTGAGCGTGAATACAATAAGTAGTTGTTGCACCTGAGCCAATCACTATGGCAAGAGTACAAGAAATGATTCAAATGATGTTGGATCGTCAGATGGAAGAGACAGGGTGTCTACTTCAACAGAATAGGGATGAACCTGCTGTGCCTGTTGAATAGCCTGAATTGAATGAAGGTCAGTCAGAAGAAGGAAACTATAGTAGGACTGTTGGCCAAGATGAACCGCCATTGGTTAGGAGAAATAATCAAGACGAACGGATTGAAAGAAACGGATGCAAGTACAAATACTTCATGACTTGCAAACCATGAAATTTTACTGGGAAAGAAGATCCCATTGGAGTTATCGATTGGATATCTTAAATGGAGCTAGCTTTCATAACGTGTGGTTGCAAGGGCAAGCTACAAACCACTTATGCAGTGCGTCTGTTTAGAGATGGTGTTGTTCGCTGGTGGAAAACCATGGGGAAGACCATGAGCCCCAGTGATCCACTATAACTGACATGGAAAAAGTTCTTGGTCCACTTCAAACACAAGTTCTGCTCAGCCTAAAACATGCTAGAACTAGAAAACCAGTTTTTGACATTCAAGAAGGGCAACATGTCCATTGACGAGCATACGAATGCTTCCACTAACAAGATGGAGTTTGCTTTACACATCGTCCCTGATGAACTAACGAAAGTCGATAACTGATCGAAGGGACTACCATGGGAATATGATGTGCCAGTACGCTAGACACGTACTCTTGAGACTATCTGGGTTACTAAGTTTTTTGAGGAGATATCCAGAGTAAAGCCACCAACAAGGTTGAAGTTGGCGAGAAGAGAAAGTTTGAAGGATCTTCAGGGTCCAACGAAAAGAGAAAATTCTTGAAGTCTGGTTGAAAGCAGTTCGGAGGAGGAGGAGGTGTAGCAAGATGGTGTGATAAGTGCAAGTAAAAACACTTTGCAAAATATGGCGAGGAGGGGACATGTTTCTATTGTGAAAAGTCTAGGCATTAAGCCAATAAGTGTACATTCAACAAAAGGGCGTGTTACAGATGTAATGAAGAAGGGCACTCCAAGAAAGAATCCCAAAGAGGGAAGGAGCTACAAAGCCAAATGTACCGCCAAAGCCAAAGGCAAGAGCATTCCAAATGATCCTCGACGAAGAAGGTGACAATGAAAGGAATCAGGAGTGAGGACTTTATATCTGAAGATCAAGATATGAAGTAGCCATGCGAATAGTATCATGTGGTGTAGCCTATTAGAGGCATAGTATAGGTTAAACTTGAACATCTATGTAATCGCTTCAATAAATAATATAAACATTGCTTATGTTATTCGATGTATTAAATGGCTATGTGAAATTCTTGTATGGTGACTTGTAAAACTGCGAGACAATACTTAAGATGAGTATGATGTCACACCCCAAAACCAGGAACGGCGGAAACGTTCTGGGGCAGAGGACGTCATGTACAGTATCACAACAATGAATAGTAGTAAACAAGCAACAGCATCATCCATTGCATTAATAATATAATTTTAATACAAGTGTTCTGACATGTTTAATCGACACTAAAGTATAAATCAATAATGAAAGATAGGTCTTGAACGAGCTCCATCTTCTCTAAAACTTGCATCGGTACCTGTCTACTGTTGACCTGAGGATACAAGTTATTTTGAAAGAGAGTATCAGCCTTAAAGCTGGTGAGATCATAAGTATTTTAGTGCCTGTATTTGTAATAATGTATTTGTAAGAATGTATTTGTAAGACTGAGTATGTAAAAGTTTTGAATAACCTAGAAAAGCCTATGCTTCCTACTCAAAGTAGCCTTCTACCAAGGCATCTAGTATCTGACCGTGTCTCTTGTAAGAGTGTGTATTTTCCCAAATCTAACTATCATTGACCAAAAATATAGTATTTACATTACCGTACATCGTGTGAATGTTCACGAAGTGAATGTAATGGGGAAATAATAATGTACTGTAGTTTTATAATAAGTGACTACTACTGTACTAACTACCTTAAATCAAATGAAATTTAAAGTAACATGTGATCAGCCTGTATCCTGCTACCGACTCAATAGTAAAATGACGATGTAAGACGCTGTAAGAAATGACATTTGGCACCTGTAGACTTGCAAGTCCCACTATAGCGAGCAACAAGGTGTAGAATAGTCAATCCAGTATAGATCTATACGCAAACTCATACGCTCCCCAATTAAGGAGATTCTGGATACAAAAACGGTCATGGCAGGTAGTGCCGTGACCCGTTTAATGGCTCACATAACTAAATGTAAAGTATATGTGATGTATGTGCTAGCTGTATTGTGTGTTCTTCCTCTGTCTAGCCTGTATGTTTGTTTCTCATCACTATGTATTATGTTTGTTTCTCATCACTATGTATTATGTTTGTTACTCATCACTATCAGTTATGACTCATGTATGAACTGACTCTTTGTATGATTCATTGTTCTAGTATTAGTATTACTAAAACCCTAAACTACGCCTATTTTAGTTTACTAGTAATATAACTTGTACACATGAACATGGGAGTATACCCCTGATATCCAGGGTATTGAACTGACTGGAAGAACCTTTATGACTATATATGTACACATGATATATAACTAATAGTTTAACGACCTTCGGACGGATACCCGATATCCTACCAGACCACATCCCAACGGGGAAAAGGAAATAAGGCGGGTTAGCCTTCCTAAGTACTTCAAACATTACTTATATAACTATACATATATAGGCATACAATTGACAACATAAAAGTATAAAAGAAGTTTTGTAAAACCTTTGAGAAGTTTTATAACTAGGAAAAGACGACTTGATGTCAGTTTGTAAAATGATTTGAAAACAGTTTATTTGATAAGAACAATTTAAAGTATAATGAAACCTTTGTTTTGGAAAACACAATCATAAAAGAGTTGCAAATAAACATTCAGTATGTAAGACAATTTGATAAAGAGTTGTAAACTAGTACAAACGTTTTGGAAAGTCATTTGAAGTAATCCGTTTGGTAAAACAGCTAAAAGTGTAGTAATTCTATTTGTATGCTAGTTATCAATCACATGTGATTGTTATAATAACTAGCATGATTCAACTTGTATCCCCCCCATAAAAGCATTTAAAAACATTTAAAAGATAGATTAAGGGGTATGAAGTCACCTGTAGTGAGTTGTACGGATGAACTGAAGATGTAGGATAGCTAGGTGTCAAGTGAAGTCTTGAACACACTCTATGATCCTAGTTAACATATAATATCACATATATATGTATCAAATTAGTTTTTAAACAACTAATAAACAAAGTTAAGACACCCTAGGACATGCTAAACACCTTATACAAGTGTTATAAGTCCCAAGGATTACATCTAAGTGTTATAGGGAAAGGCTAGTGTGTTCGGGGTTCAAGGAAAACTCCATTAGGGAGTTTGCGGTTTTGTGGTCTCAAACAAAAGAGTTTACAGTTGTAAACTCTTGAGTTTACTACCTTAAGCTCACACACTTTTGAGCATTTGTTGTTTGAAGCCTTAAAAGTCCCTAGAATCTTTTCTACTTGAAGTATGTGATTAAGGAAGGAACTAGGGCACCATTTCACTCCTATTTGGAGTTTACGGTTCTTAAATCATTTTCCTTTGAGTTTACTACCGTAAACTCATAAAGTTTATGGTATTTTGGGGATTTTTAAGTCCTTAGCTCATCAAAGAATGGAACCGTGTTAGTTACTAAGGCATAGGAAGGAAATTGGGTCATTTATACATACTTTGGGGTGTTTACGATTTTGGGAGCTCCCTAAACGCATATAAATGGGAGATTTTTGTGCCGTTTTATGTGATAAACACATCAAGGAAGGATCTAGACATGTCCCTTTGGTTTGTGAATTGACACCCTAAGGAACCCTTTTGCAGCTTTACTTGGTGTTTACAGTTTTGGGAGCTTCCCAATCCGTGAACAACTTATTCTTGGTGTTCTTGGGACATTTCCTTGATGTAAAGATGTATATCAAGCTTTATAAGACTCTAGGATAGAGCTACTTACTATATCGAAGCTTGAAATAAGCTAAAAGTCCAAGAACACTAGTGTGTGTTTTTGGTGTTTTGGAAATCTAATCAAAACATGAAATTTGATGGATTAAAAGATGTATAATCACTAGTTGTTATGATATAACAACAAATCAATCCAAGAAGTACTTACGTTCTCGGGAAATCGGGTGAAAGACAGGATCGTAGTTGAGAGTGTTTGGAGTTTGGTCTTGAGATTGAAAGTAAGAAATGAGGTATTTTGGGGAGTAAACTCATGCTTAAGGCATGAGTTTACGGTTTTGGATGAATTTACGAACCAAACCTAAGAGTTTGGCCGTGAATTCCTTAACTACGTGGTACTTGCGGTTTTGGAATTTCAAGATTCGAGACGACACTTCCTTTCACCCGTTCGTTTAAAGAATAATTATTAAAATAATCAAACGAAATTTAAATTTGCTAAAAACAAATAAAAATGAACTTGACTTATAATTTGAAGTGATTGACTTTAGGGTTTGACCAAACAAAAATTTCAGGTTGTCACATCATACCCCCATTAAAGGGAATTTCGTCCCGAAATTAGAATTTAGGTAAGGAGGTAGGCATGAATAATCGAGCCCAGAAGTAGGGATACTTCCTAAATGATTGATTTTCGCGCTCCCAAGTGAATTCGGGTCCTTGGTTGGCATTCCAGCGAACCTTCACAAAGGGAAAATGACTATGAATCGTTCGCATTCTCGGTCCGTGCTCACTACGGTTCTTCCACGCAGGTGAGGCTCTTGTGGAACTCGATCTCTTTGAGTGGGATTTCAAGAGTCTCGTCAGATCGATACTTTTTGCAAGTCCGAGACGTGAAGAGTAGAATGTACGTTTCTAAGCTCGCGAGGTAGATTGAGTTTGTGGGGTATAGGGCCGATTCGGGTAAGAATCTCAGAGGTCCTAAATATCTTGAATTTAGCTCTCTACGCTTTCCGAAGTGTATCAAGCCCTTCCCAGAGTGAGACTTCCAAATGAATTTGGTCTCTCACCTGGAGTTCCAAGGGTTTCTCTCTCTTGCTTCTCTTCCCAGTCAAGGGCTACTTTCTCCTAGGTCAAAGTCGTAAGTAGTTCCATAATTTGCGAGGAGTTCTAAATGGACTACTATAGTAGGTCTGCAAGACCCAAAATTTGATGAATTCCCAACGGCGTCTTCGGTGCTGACAAATTCTCAACGGTTTTGAGAAATTGCAAGGGTCCTCAAGAATTTCTACATCACTAATAGTGTGTGTTAGGAAATTTTAACTCTTCAATTCCAAAACTCGTATTTAGAGAGCTCTACGTAATGCTTCTTTGATTGTATTGGTTCCACCCGAGGGGTATCACTACGAACTTGAAGTGTCCGTATCGAGTTCGGAAGGTCGTCCTTGGGACATCCTTCTCTAATACTCGAAACTGGTGATATTCGGATTCCAGGTCCATTTCTGAAAGGTAATTTGTTCCTTTCATTTGTTCAACCAATTCCTCTATGCAAGGCAGAGATAATGATTTCTAAAGGAAATATTGACGGATCCCCGATAGTTGTGGTACATAAGATACAATCCGTCTACCTCTGGAAGAATAAGACCAGAGCTCTCTAGGGTGAGAAGTCTGGTCCTCCAATTCTACTGCTGGGTAGTTCGCTAAGTTTTCTGGATCGTTCATGTATTTCAGTGGGTGATTAGACTGTAGGGCGATCTGGTTATAGGAGTCGTACTGGGTTCTAAGTTTATTCACATGACGATGCGATTACTAGTAGTCTTGAGCAGTCTCTGTCCTGAAGTTCATATTAGAACTCATACATGGTTCAACGATCACAATCTCGTGTATACGAGTCTTATATAATTAAGATTGAAAAAATAATCAAATAAATGATTCTTCTTTACGTTCACATCCCAATGAGGAAAGGAAGTTAAAGTGGAATCATCAATTCTTAACCTGTAGAACCTTGATTATATACCACCCCTTTGTATACATTCTTTAGTGATAGATCAACCGTATGGATCCTTGGATTGAACAAGACATAATGTACAGGTGGTACTTCGGGGAGGTTTGTTGAGATTTCTTCGGAAGGGCTAAGAAACATGAGGTACTCGATGCATGAGTACTTCGGTGACCTGGTATGACGGCTTCGCTGGAAAGGCGATTTCGGAGAAAGAGATGTACGTAAGGAGCTGGTATTGTGCAGGTGAAATTGAATCTAGTTGTATGATAATGTCGGAATCATATGGGAACGAAAGACATTAGATTTGAACATAAGGCATTATAGACAAAACACAACCTTGCAACCATTAACAAAGTTATAGTACCATAGACTTACTACAAGACTATTGCTGCGAACAAGGTATACTACAAAAGACAAGTATATGCAGCACGGGGGTCTCTTAACTGATGGGATCCTGCAAAAGGTAAGACTCGAGTCGCACTAGTGGAAAACAGTTTATAAGTCTGTTACAATGAAACGCCTTAATTACTTTTACGTGGGTTCGAAATAGTCTCCCCTGCGACAGTGATCCTTAGAATTCTATCGTCTGTGCCGAAGTTCTTTGTTATAGGACAATTCTTCTTGAAGTTCCCTATCTTACCGCATTGGTGGCATGACTGGCTAGTACTGGCATTGGTGGTAGGAGTGAGGTGTTTAGTCAGATTTACGTGGACACGAGTGCCTTCCTCGTTACTCCACTTCGAAAATTTCCTTTTAAAAAGTCCAGCTTTATCACTACTTTTGTGTGTAAGGTTGGTCCCGATGAAAGGGACTGGAGGAATGGGTCATGCCGGTGCTGAAGGGGTAGGAGTTGCCACTTGCTGTTGTTACATGGAAAGTCTTTGGAATAGCTTTCGCTCACTTCTGGCTTGGCGATATCGTCTCCTCTTTTCGGTCTTAAGGCTTCGCAAGTCCGTGACTGTTGTCATTTGTTGACTTCCCGGATTCATACTACAATTGGAACTCTCGACTCCCTTGTCAATCTTGTTTGTGTTGCCGGAGTTGATGTGTGTAAGGAAAGTTGTCACAGCAGCTGCTACTGCAGCTTGTAACGTAGCGGTGTCGATATGGAGGATAGGGGTTTCGTTGCTCGGTTGATTGTTTCCGGATGACGACATGATTTTGTAATACAAAAGGTAAGGATTTTGTGAGCGGTTTTGGTTGACCCTAAATGTACTTCGATCGCTTAAGTAAAGAGTAAGAGTATGTTATCGAAAGTTTTGACCTACATCCCTATGATGCAGTCTTAGTATGGAATTGAAGTATGTTCATGAAGGTCCGACCTATATCCCTATGATGTCGTCCTTAGTAGGAGTAGAAGTAAGTTCGTAGAATGGGGTCAAGACATTTGTCGTTCAAGCTGAGGTATCGTTGGTTGGTGAATAACATGATCCAACCACTAAAAGAGACTTTGAAATGTCTTCGGAGTTAAATTACTATAGTCCAATGTCTTGAATAAAGCATGTTTTAGATAGACTCCAATGAAAGTATGATGAGAGTATTTGAACGAAAGCATGACACGGAAGTTAGCCGACTGTCAATATCATCGACTTTTAAGATGTAATAAGTTTGGGAAAAATTGACCTGGTAGTAGGTCTTACATCACATCTGGGGTGGAAAAGTCTTTGACAACATAGAAACCTAACTAAAGTACTTACAGTACAAGGTAATCACATAGATAAGTGCTACACAGAACATAGATAGGAACATGGTTCTTAAAAACAAAGAAGGGAAGTAAAGTATCTCCTACTGGAGATGGTCACCCCCAAGGTGAACCCTTAATTCAGCTAGTTGACGTTCCATGTCAACCAGGTATCTTTCGTATACCCTCTGACGTACTCATAGCTCTATGACTTCGGCTCGGGTTTCATCTAGTGCTTGCAGTAGGGTTTCGTGGTCTCTCTGAGATCTCTCACGAGCATGTTCAAGGTGGTTGGTGCGAAGGATATGCATTCCTCCATTGGTGTCAACTTCCGCGATACGACGTATAGTTGTCCTACCCTGAATTTTGTTTCGGGCAACTCTACGGATCAAGATTGGTAGAACTATGTCTGCTGTGCTCCCTTCGTATACGTTGTAAAAGCTTCGGTCTCCATTAAATGGCATAGGTTGATCTTGATCTTTGCTCCATGCTTCCAAACATTCGACCCAAGGAGGCGTCGGGCCATGAAAAGCCAGAAGAGGGTCAGGATTTGGAATGGGAGCTACCGGGGGTAGTGTTGGATAAGGTGTCTAAGTCCATAACTATTTCTAGTATGTACTTGACCCGACCCGGCATGGTCCATTTGGGTTGCATGGCACCATGCAATTGGATAAACTAAATGAGAGAAATAACACTTGGAGATTATTAATATATTATAAGTTCTAATATATTAATAATATTATTTGATTAGTTTGATCAAGAATTAATTTAGAATTAATTAAGTGATCAAAAGATAACTAATTAAATATATGGGTTGATTAAGTAAATCATCCATATCTTGTATAGTGGGCTAAAAGGCTCCATGGATCATCAAGTTGGGTTCCACCCATAGGATGCTCCATGGATGCTCCATGGGAGTTACAAACCCATGGGTCATGGAAATGAAGAGTCATGACACATTAGGGTTTAACCCTAGATGTGTCAACACTATATAAGGAACATAATCTCCACCAAAATCGGTTGCATCAAAGTAATAGAGGGCTTGGCCGATTTGAAGAGTGTGTATTCTCTCATAAGTTCTTCCAAGAGTATTTGGTGTTGTGTGAAGCATTTGAGGCATCACCATTTGAGGTGCTAGGCTCACAAGGTTTCAAGGAACACAAGCAACAACAAGGTAAGTTATTCTATCTATACTTTATGGTTAAATTGTTCCCCATGTATGCTAGATAGGAATATAACCTTGGAAATCAACTTTGCATGACAAATTAGACAAACATAGATCCAAGGTTATTAGGGTTGCATGTACACTTAGGAAGTGTTAGTATGCTCAAAACCCATCAGTGGTATCAGAGCCTAGGCTTGTTTGTTCTTATTTGTGCTTAAAAGTTGAAAACAGAATCGGAAATTTGCTGTCTGCGATCGGACTCGTCGAGTCTATAGGGGGGACTCGTCGAGTCCATGTGTATCTTCAACCAACTCGGCGAGTCATGTTCATGCACTCGGCGAGTAGGGTCGAATGAGTGCAGAATTTCGATTCAGTTGCTGGAGAATGAATTAGAAACATTACCCTAAACTGTTTTAGTAAATGTAAACTTGTTTTTGGTGGTGTAATGTTTTGCTAATTCATTTACAACAACTAGTTATCAAAATTACAAAGTTTTATGTAATTTTTGATTATGTTCATATTCATGTTCTTGTTCTTATGAAGTTTTAGATGATCATAGGAATTATTTGTAACCTATTTGGTAGTTTAATTCTTGATCATAATGTGTTTTAATGGAGTCCATAACTTATTCTTAAGTTATGGAAAACCAAGAGTCACTTGAGTTAAAAACCATTAAGAAAACACAAGAGTTATAAAAATGAAGAGTCTTCATTTTATGACTCTATTAAACTCATAAGTTACAAGAAATGAAAAGTTTTGAAAGTTACAAAACTTGCCCTCAAGTTTTGGAACAAGTAAAGTTAAGTTAAAACTTTAGTTCCAACCCCTAGAATTTTAAAAGTTAAAATTCAACCCTTATACTTATATTATGATAATTTAATAATTATATATATATATATATATGTATAAGAACAAGTCGTCTTACCGCTAGTACGCCTCATTCACGAAGCCGGTCTATAAGGTGGGTATAAGGTTGTTGCCTATAAAATGGTGACTTAATGGGTGTATATTCTCACCCACCGCTTGCTTGACTGGTGGAGGGTCGTTAGCCGAATCTTAGTTACTTTAGGAAAAATGGTGACTTATAAATTCTCATTCAAAGTATGATGAATATATAAAGTAACTAAACATTTTATTAAATTCCCAATCTTAGTTACTTTAGGAAAAATGTGAATAAGGTGCTAATCCATGAAATTACACTTTACACTTTGTCTGAGTCGTTGGTGGAGCGTGTGTGGTTAACCGGCACACTAACTTGGACTTAACAAGGTAGGTAAAGGGTGACTTAAAAGTTTATTATAGTATCGGTGGAGCGTGTGTGGTTTACCGGCACATCGATTGAGTGATAAACTTTAAAGGTACCAAGTGATTTGCATGGTTACTTCACACCTCGTTTTGTGATCCTCGGCATCCCAGTCACAAAACCTGGAGGGCACTCCCGAGATCGAAACATGCCTTTGAAAAGTTCATTGGATCTCAAAGAATCTAGGAATTTCTAAAACCAATAAAAACTAAATATTTAATATTTCGGTTTTCGTGGTGGAAATTGGTGAATCGTCATTCACCTACCTTTCAAATATGGTATAGCTTAGATTACGGCATACCTCTTCTAAGTTATATTATATTGTGATTGGATCCTAGCCTTAATATTACATTTGGGTGTTTTATTAAGGACTCTCTTAAATCTAAACTAAACTTGTCCTTCTTTTCAGATGTCTTCAAACAATGCTTCTGGCTCGAATCCTAATGGCTCCTTTACTCTTATGAGTCTGTGCGGGAAAGTCACCTTTGATGGATCCAACTTCAATAAGTGGATCAGAAACATCAGGATGATTACTCGCTACGAGGACAAAGAATATGTCCTTGACAAGGAGCTTAAGGAAATTGACGAGTCCACTGCAACTCCTCAGGAGATCGCTGACTTTCATACTCATGAAAGAGATGCAACCAAGGTGGCTTGCATCATGTTAGCCACCATGACAGCTGAACTCCAAAAGTCTTACGAAGACTTCTACCCTTATGAAATGCACCAAGACTTGATGGAAAGATACCATCAAAGTGCACGACAAGAGAGGTACGAAGTCATCTGCTCCATGATAACAACCATGATGAAGGACGGAGAGTCCGTCACGAGCCACATGCAGAAAATGCAAAGGTATGTGGATCGGTTGCTGAAGCTCAATGTGAACTTCCCTGAGGAGCTTGCAATAGATATCATTTTTCACTCCTTACCATCGTGCTATGATCAATTCCGCATGACATATCACATGAACAAGGAAGAAGTCACTCTCAGCAAACTTCAGGGACTTCTCAAGACCGCAGAAACAGGTCTTAAGGGGAAGTCGGTTGCTATCACTCCTAGTCCAGAAACAAATCCGGTCTTGGCAATTGGACAGAGTCGAAGGAGGAAGAGAAAGAGATCTTCAAAGGGTACCAAGGCTCGGACCCTTGATGGCTCTTCTTCAAGTGGAACCAAGAAAGGTTTCATTACTCCTTCCTCTGACCCAAACGAGGCTGAATGCTTCTATTGCCACGAAAAAGCTCATTGGAAGCGGAACTGCCCAAAGTACCAGCAAGATGTAAAGGATGGGAAAGTCAAACCCAACCATGCAGGTATTTACACTATCATTTCTAATAACTCACCCCATTCGAAATCTTGGGTCCTTGATACAGGTTGCGGAATTCATATTTGCTGTGACTTGCAGGGACTAGGAAGAAGTGAGAATGTGGAGCAAGGAAGAATAAACTTAATCATGGGGAATAGGAAAGTTACACCTGTCACCAAGATTGGAGTTTATACTTTATCGCTAAGTAGTGGGTTAAATTTAGATTTGAATAAGTGTTGTTATTCGCCAGAAATGGCAAGAAATATTATTTCCTTTCATGCATTGTACAAACAAGGTTTCACCTTTTCATTTGATAATGAAGTTGGTTCGATTAATGCTATCTTTAATAATGTACTTTATTTTAAAGCATTACCTTGTGATGGTGTGTATGAAGCTGTATCTATTGTAGATAACTTAGGAAATAATGTTTTGTGTATTGATTCTAATAATAATAACTTGGATAAAGCATCACTATGGCATTGTCGTCTTGGACATATAAGCAAGAAACGCATAGGCCAACTCCAAAAGGATGGAGTCTTGGAGTCGTTTGACCTAAAGTCAAATGATAGTTGCGAATCATGCTTACTTGGAAAAATGACAAAGTCACCCTTCACAGGCTCATGTGAAAGGGGTGAAGGTTTGTTGGATCTTATACACACGGATGTGTGTGGACCATTCAAACATGCCACAAGAGATGCTAATCGTTATTATTTGACTTTTACCGATGATTACAGTAGATATGGATATGTCTACTTAATCAAGCATAAGTCAGAGACTTTCGAGAAGTTTAAGGAATTTAAACAGGAAGTCGAGAATCAATTGGGCAGGAACATTAAGATGCTTCGATCCGATCGGGGTGGTGAGTATCTTAGTTCAGAGTTCCTCGACTATCTAAAGGAATGTGGGATTGTCTCACAATTGACACCTCCTAGGACACCACAGTTGAATGGTGTGGCTGAGAGGCGTAATCGAACCTTGTTGGACATGGTTCGTTCCATGATGAGTCGAGCTTCGCTACCAATCTCATTCTGGGGGTATGCCTTAGAGACTGCCGCCCATATCCTTAATCTAGTCCCTACAAAGAAAGTTGCCAAAACTCCTCACGAGATGTGGACTGGTAAAGTACCTAAACTAGACCACATCAAGATTTGGGGCTGCGAGGCTTTCGTGAGACGCGAGACTCATGACAAGCTCGAACCCCGAAGCGAGAGGTGTATTTTCATCGGCTACCCACAGCATTCCTTTGGTTACCTCTTCTACAGACCTAGTGACAACGTGGTCTTTGTAGCAAGAAGAGGAGTCTTTCGAGAGAGAGAGTTTATAAGCCAAGGAGACAGTGGGAGGCAAGTTGATCTTGAAGAAATTCAAGAGTCAAGTGGTGAAGGAACTTCAAACTCTAGCCCTCAACTTGAGGAGGAAACTCCTGTTGAGCCAATTGACGAATCTGTACCTCTGAGGCGTTCCACGAGAGTTAGGAGTGCACCTGAGCATTACTATGGATTCCATATTACTGCAGAAGGTGAGACACTTATTAGTGATGAGACACTAGTAAGTCAAGATGACCCTAACAGCTACGAGGAAGCCATGGCGGGCCCCGAGTCTGCCAAATGGAAAGAGGCTATGGATAGCGAGATACAATCCATGTATGACAATGAAGTTTGGAACTTGGTTGAGAATGTACCAGGTCGAAAGACTGTAGGGTGCAAATGGGTCTTCAAGAAGAAGACCGACATGGATGGTAAAGTACACACTTATAAGGCTAGACTGGTTGCAAAGGGCTTCTCTCAAATTCCAGGAGTGGACTATGATGAGACCTTTTCTCCGGTAGCCAAGATTAAGTCTATTCGGGTTCTGTTAGCCATAGCCGCATTTCATGACTATGAAATTTGGCAAATGGATGTCAAAACCGCTTTCCTTAATGGAAAGTTGGCTGAAGATGTTTACATGAGTCAGCCAGAGGGTTTTGTCAGTAACGAGTACCCTAATAGAGTGTGTAAGCTTGAGAAATCCATTTATGGATTAAAGCAAGCACCTCGCAGATGGAATCTTTGCTTTGATGAAAAGGTCAAGGAATTTGGCTTTTCTAGGAGTGAAGATGAATCTTGTGTATATGTCAAGGCTAGTGGGAGTATAGTTAGCTTTTTGGTATTGTATGTGGATGACATACTACTCATAGGAAACGACATTCCAACCTTGCAGGAAGTAAAGTCCTGGCTTGGAAAGTGTTTCGCTATGAAGGACCTTGGTGAAGCTGCCTATATTTTGGGGATAAGGATTTTGAGAGATCGGAGTAAAAGACTAATTGGACTTAGTCAAAGTACCTACTTGGAGAAGATTCTGAAGAGATTCAGAATGCAAGACTCCAAGAAAGGAGAGTTGCCCATCCAGAGTAGCGCCAAGCTGAGTAAGACACAAAGCCCTAGCACTGAGGCTGAGATAGCAGAAATGAGTCGAATACCTTATGCTTCGGCTGTAGGTTCGATTATGTATGCTATGACGTGTACTCGACCTGATGTAGCCTTTGCCTTGAGCATGGTTAGCAGGTTTCAGGGGAACCCTGGCAAGGCACACTGGATTGCGGTAAAGAATATTCTCAAGTACCTACGAAGGACTAAGGACTGGGTCCTTACCCTCGGTGGAAGTGATGACTTGAGAGTTGTAGGGTATAGTGATGCTAGCTTCCAGACTGATAGGGATAACTTCCGCTCTCAGTCGGGCTGGGTCTTTACCCTAAATGGAGGAGCAATTTCTTGGAAGAGTTCCAAGCAAGAGACAGTGGCTGATTCTACTTGTGAATCAGAGTATATTGCAGCTAGCGAAGCAGCAAAGGAGGCGTTATGGCTGAGGAACTTCATTGGAGACCTTGGAGTTGTACCAGCTATTAAAGAGCCGATGGAAATTTTCTGTGATAGTGAAAGTGCTGTTGCCTTAGCCAAGGAACCAAGGGATCACGGGAGATCCAGACACATCGACAGAAAATACCATTTCATCAGACATCGGATCGAAGAAGGACTCCTCGTGGCAAAGAGGGTATCATCGGATGAGAACCCAGCAGATCCCCTCACGAAGGGACTGACTCGGGTTAAGCATCTCCAGCATGCTCGGAGCATAGGGCTGAAGGATGATATTAGATTTAGTAGTTAGATAATCTTGAAATTTGTAAAGTGTAATTGACATTTGATGATGAATAAAAAGTGTTTTATTTATGAGCAAAGTGTTGCTATCTCTTGTCGATCATTTACTATATTTCTTTTGCATGTTTTGACTTCCAGAATAATTTTGTTTGGTTTAACATATTATTCAAACCTCCACAGTCGGTCATATGTCGGAAGTAGGTATGAATCAAGACTGTCATGTTTGGTTGTAGAGGTCTAGGACAAGGCTACAACAATCATGAGTGCTCATAAGTTCTGAGCATTGGACTCAACCCACGCTCACTGGAATCACTTCATGGAATTCTATCTCGAGTGATCGTGAGACGGTAATATCATATAAGTCTTTAAACCTAGAGATATGATTTGTTACTTACGAGTTGGTTATGCATTGATTGTACGAAAAACGCATTGGTAACTCGATGTTATAAAATCGTGCTCTTATGTGTAATTCAATGAGTAGTAGAACAAACATATGAGTCGAAGTTTATCTGTTCCTTCTTGGATTAGAAGCTGATATCTGGGCCCCTCGATGATTTTGTTTTGACCTATGTACCGGGCCCGGTCAGAACTAGATTGATGTGTTCAATAAAGTTCTTTGTCAAACAAATCGGAAATCGGGAAACAAATGTTGGACAATAAGTAAGACATTGTTCCATGTGTTTGTCCAACTGATATCTAGAACAGAGGATTATATGATCACTTATCTTAAATGGCGTATCATCGTCTTCTCAAGTTTCGAGAAACCTTGTAAAGAGCTACGATTGCCGATCGGTTCCTGAAGTCATACTTGCAGTAATAGTTACTAGACTTATCCAAGTGGGAGACTGTTGGATAAGGTGTCTAAGTCCATAACTATTTCTGGTATGTACTTGACCCGACCTGGCATGGTCCATTTGGGTTGCATGGCACCATGCAATTGGATAAACTAAATGAGAGAAATAACACTTGGAGATTATTAATATATTATAAGTTCTAATATATTAATAATATTATTTGATTAGTTTGATCAAGAATTAATTTAGAATTAATTAAGTGATCAAAAGATAACTAATTAAATATATGGGTTGATTAAGTAAATCATCCATATCTTGTATAGTGGGCTAAAAGGCTCCATGGATCATCAAGTTGGGTTCCACCCATAGGATGCTCCGTGGATGCTCCATGGGAGTTACAAACCCATGGGTCATGGAAATGAAGAGTCATGACACATTAGGGTTTAACCCTAGATGTGTCAACACTATATAAGGAACATAATCTCCACCAAAATCGGTTGCATCAAAGTAATAGAGGGCTTGGCCGATTTGAAGAGTGTGTATTCTCTCATAAGTTCTTCCAAGAGTATTTGGTGTTGTGTGAAGCATTTGAGGCATCACCATTTGAGGTGCTAGGCTCACAAGGTTTCAAGGAACACAAGCAACAACAAGGTAAGTTATTCTATCTATACTTTATGGTTAAATTGTTCCCCATGTATGCTAGATAGGAATATAACCTTGGAAATCAACTTTGCATGACAAATTAGACAAACATAGATCCAAGGTTATTAGGGTTGCATGTACACTTAGGAAGTGTTAGTATGCTCAAAACCCATCAGGTAGGTTCTCAACTTCGGGTTTGGAGTTAGCACCATCTGAAAGGTCTTTATCATGGTGATCATTCAAATGGATCAGATGATCATTCTCTGGTTCTTCTCCAAACCATCCCGCAATGACTTCGTTCGGAAGGTATAGGTTTCCGTGGGGATGGAGTCCAACCATGTTATCTACGCAAGAATTGGGGTAAGGAGTTAATTAATAGACAAAATAACTAGATAATTATAAGGGGATGTTTATCAGTTACACCAATAGTTGTCTAAGCTTACTAATAAAGACGTTTAGTTCTCAGATAAGTAATTATAGTAACCCAAAATACTCCTATAGTATTTTAAGTTTAATGTTATGTTCTACTGTTCTTATTGTGGTAGTGTTGGTAAGTTTTTAGACTTGTCGTAACCTCGCAACCATCCTTAGGCACATGCTAGTCACTCCTCGGATAATGTAGTTGATTAGGCTACATCTTCCCAGGGTTGACCATATGTCTCTAAGTTTACTTGTGTTGTCCAACAATCGTAATACTTTTGTTCTGTCCTAGTGACACTGATTTTAGTATGAATGCAGGTATGTATACTTAGTTAAATATTTTATTATTTAAAAGTATAAACTCTTAAGCAGAGTATTTTAATGCCTCTTGTGTTTATAGTTCGTATATCTTTTATGGGTTGATACACTCAATTCACTATAAACAATGCTCCGATACCAATCTGTCACACCCCAAAACCAGGAACGGCGGAAACGTTCTGGGGTGGAGGACGTCATGTACAGTATCACAACAATGAATAGTAGTTAACAAGCAACAACATCATCCATTGCATTAATAATATAATTTTAATACAAGTGTTCTAACATGTTTAATAGACGCTAAAGTATAAATCAATAATGAATGATGGGTCTTGAACGAGCTCCATCTTCTCTAAAACTTGCATCGGTACCTGTCTACTGTTGACCTGAGGATACAAGTTATTTTGAAAGAGAGTATCAGCTTTAAAGCTGGTGAGATCATAAGTATTTTAGTGTCTATATTTGTAATAATGTATTTGTAAGAATGTATTTGTAAGACTGAGTATGTAAAAGTTTTGAATAACCTAGAAAACCTATGCTTCCTACTGAAAGTAGCCTTCTACCAAGGCATCTAGTATCTGACTGTGTCTCTTGTAAGAGTGTGTATTGTCCCAAATCTAACTATCATTAACCAAAAATATAGTATTTACATTATCGTACATCGTGTGAATGTTCACGAAGTGAATGTAATGGGGAAATAATAATGTACTGTAGTTTTATAATAAGTGACTACTGTTGTACTAACTACCTTAAGCCAAATGAAATTTAAAGTAACATGTGATCAGCCTGTATCCTGCTACCGACTCAATAGTAAAACGACGATGTAAGATGCCGTAAGAAATGACATTTGGCACCCGTAGAACTGCAAGTTCCACTGTAGCGAGCAGCAAGGTGTAGGATAGTCAATCCAGTATAGATCTATACGCAAACTCATACGCTCCCCAATTAAGGAGATTCTGGATACAAAAACGGTCATGTCAGGTAGTTCCATGACCCGTTTAATGGCTAACATAACTGAATGTAAAGTATATGTAATGTATGTGCTAGCTGCGTTGTGTGTTCTTGCTCTGTCTAGCCTGTATGTTTGTTTCTCATCACTATGTATTATGTTTGTTTCTCATCACCATGTATTATGTTTGTTTCTCATCACTATGTATTATGTTTTTATTCTCATCACTATAAGTGATGACTCATGTAGGAACTGACTCTTTGTATGATTCATTGTTCTAGTATTAGTATTACTAAAACCTTAAACTACGCCTATTGTAGTTTACTAGTAATATAAATTGTACGTATGAACACGGGAGTATACCCCTACTACCGAGGGTATTGAATTGACTGGAAGAACCTTTATGACCGTATATGTACACATGATATATAACTAATAGTTAAACGACCTTCGGACGGATACCCGATATCCTACCAGACGACATCCCAACGGGGAAAAGGAAATAAGGCGGGTTAGCCTTCCTAAGTACTTCAAACGTTACTTATATAACTATAAATATCTAGGCATGCAATTGACGATATAAAACTATAAAAGAAGTTTTGTAAAACCTTTGAGAAGTTTTATAACAAGGAAAAGATGACCTGATGTTAGTTTGTAAAACAATTTGAAAACAGTTTATTTGATAAGAACAGTTTAAAGTATAATGAAACCTTTGTTTTGGTAACACAATTATAAAAGTGTTTTGAAAAGAAACATTCAGTATGTAAGATAGTTTCATAAAGAGTTGTAAACTAGTAAAAATGTTTTGGAAAGTCATTTGAAGTATTCCGTTTGGTAAAACAGCTAAAAGTGTAGTAATTCTATTTGTATGCTAGTTATCAATCACATGCAATTGTTATAATAACTAGCATGATTCAACTTGTATCCCCCCCATAAAAGCATTAAAAAACATTTAAAAGATAGATTACGGGGTATGAACTCACCTGTAGTGAGTAGTACGGATGAACTGAAGATGTAGGATTGCTAGGTATCAAGTGAAGTCTTGAACACACTCTATGATCCTAGTTAACATATAATATCACATATATATGTATCAAATTAGTTTTTAAACAACTAATAAACATAGTTAAGACACCCTAGGATATCCTAAAAACCTTATACAAGTCTTATAAGTCCCAAGGATTACATCTAAATTTTGTAGGGAAAGGCTAGTGTGTTTAGGGTTCAAGGAAAACTCCATTAGGGAGTTTATGGTTTTGTGGTCACAACAAAAGAGTTTACAGTCGTAAACTCTTGAGTTTACTCCCGTAAGCTCACACACTTTTGACCATTTGTTGCTTGAAGCCTTAAAAGTCCCTAGAAGCTTTTCTACTTGAAGTATGTGACTAAGGAAGGAACTAGGGCACCATTTGTGACTATCCGATGTTCGTTTCAATATTGTAACCCCTTTCCGTTAATAAATTGATCGTTTTCAAATTCGTTTCCGTTTACATCATTAAATTAATTCATTAATTTGAGATTGCTATTATGACTTAATGGGTGTCAAAACGCATTTAGAACTCATAATAACATTCCATTTTAGTAAACGGAAAATTTTTTGAAGCGACCACATCGGGTTACATCAACTTAATCGGGTATGACCAAAAGCGACATCTAACGTCAGTATCGGGTAGAATTCCACTGTTTCCCGAACTTAGAAAATAATTAAAGCCCAAAAGACTTCATTTTGAAGCTTTTGCACTCTCTCACTACTCTCTCTTTAACCTCTCTCCTCAAATCCAAGTCTTAGGTCCAAAATCATCAAATTAAAGCTCCATTTCATCAAGGTAACCTTCCTAACTTGTTGTACAACCTTTCTAGTTTCCACATCCATGTTCAATCTATGATTTAGGACCGTAAACATGTGTTTATGGCCCTGGAATGCTCTTGGGTCGTGAACACATATAAGTTGGGTTTTAGAGCCTAAATACCCTCCCAAATCAGCTTTGGAGCTTAGATACGGCTTAATGGCTTAATGGAACGGACTTAGAACACCTTGAACTTAACTTTTGGGGAGTAAACATGATTTTACTGCACAAGACCATGCTTGGACTATAAACTCATTATCATGGGTAGTAAACTCAATTTCAAGTGTTTAAATGCCACTTAAACACACCAATAGCCTTGGATTAAAGTCTAGAACCAACCACAATTAATTTAGGGGCCTTAAACATGATGAAAACCTTCCCTTTAGGAGATCACGACCGTAAACACCCCAAGAATGGGTTCCTGGGCCGTAAACTCACATACACAAGTCAAATGATGCCCTAAATTCATTCTAAGGCTTGTAAAATTGGTTTGAATCACATGTGATTGATCTAGGGCCATCAAATTTTGAAAGGAATGGTCACATAGGAGCTTACGGCCGTAAAATCCTAGTTTATAGCCGTAAACTCCATTTAGTAATATCCTTGATGGTTAAACTCATTTCTATGCCTTAGATTAAACCATAGCAACTTTCCCCAAGTGTTATTTGACCATTTAGCAACATAAAATCCCTCATCCATGAGTTCACGGCCATGAAATCATGTGGAGTTGGTCTTAGGGCCGAAAACTCCATAGGGAGTAAACACATTATCCAAGCCCTATACGTTCGTAGATGTCACCCGGGTCACTCCAAACACTTGATTTGAAGTGTTTTCTTGTATTGGAGTGTATAATCATATCTAATTAGTGATTTAAAGTCTCATTAGATACATTTTTATATCATTTCATATTACATAGGAACCTCACGCATTATCAAGCCCCAAACCGACACTTAGTATCCAATCCGTTACGTTTTCTCGTCTGGTGAGTTCATACCCCTACTTTTTTTTCAATGTTTTTCACTGTTTTTGGGGGGGAATACAAGGAAAGTACAAGGAATACCTGTACTCAAAACTTGTTCTACATGGGTTATATTTCATACTTCATATGCTTTTAATCCTGACAGTCGTAACAAACAACCATTTGAACTTGCAAAACACACTATCGTATTATTTGTGAAAAACATTATAAAATGTTATATTTTATATTTCACAAATGGTTTTCCACATTATAACAGTTAAAAGCATAATCTTTGAACTTTGAACTTGAAACCTAGTACATTGTTTTGTCCTCGGTAACACTGCACAGAGATACGCGAGTGGAGGATCATCATTTGTAATAGGATCATTCTGTATTATTACTAGTAAATTTGTTATTCCTATAAATTGGAGAGATGTCCTCGAAGAACACTCCACAGAGATACGCGAGTGGAGGACCGCCTCTATAACTAGAATCTCTTAGATAGGGAGCGTGACTTGAGTGTATAGATCTATACGGGGCTGTCTACCTCGCACCTGGCTACTAGCTACAGCCGAACCAAAAGGTTTGAAGGGTGATGAAAGTCATAAAGTGATTTGGACTATTTATTGCCATATCTAGTCTATCATATGGTTATGGAACTCACAATTTGGATAACAGAGATTTACTTTTTATTAATAATGGATTCAGTAACTAGTTTATTTTGAACTTATTAGTTTTATATAAGTGTTAAAACTAATATTTTTCACAAGGATAACCAGATTTTCAATATACATCTTTTACATTACATTTCGGATCGGTAACCAACTTTAGGAAAATATGGGATTTTCATAGGATAACAATTGTACATAACCAGAATCATGTAACAAAACAGTTAACTAAACTTTACATATAAGAAAATATTGGATTTTCTTGGGTTTGTAAATTTTTCAGAAACCGAAAGGAAACTTATACATTTTTCAGAAAACAAAACCGCTTATGAACTCACCAGCTTTATGCTGATTTTCAAACTGCTTGTATTCTCAGGTCCGCATGAGACAGGTAACCGATGATCCTTTTGGTGAAGACGTAGTATGTAGAAGACGGAGTATGTAGAAGACACGTCTTACTTTTGCTTATATATATATATATATATATATATATATATATATATATATATATATATATATATATATACATATGTATCACCCTTGTAACACTTGGCTTTCAAACAAATGTAAACTTTCATATGTAATGTAATGGTTGTTTACTTTGCTTACTATGTACATTGGTTATGATATTCAACATGAAGTCACCTACGCCCTGAAATGTTTCCGCCCTGGGTTTTCGGGTGTGACAGATTGGTATCAGAGCCCTTGTTTATAGTGAATAAAGTATACCAAACCTTACATGGTATAAGACTATAAACACTAAGGGGCCTAAGTGATCTGAACTAAAAGTATACTTCAAAGTATAAGTATTTTCATAAATATACAAGTATACCTAACCGTCGAGATTCGTAACTACAAGTAGAACAAAACATAAGTAAATGGGTGTTGTACGTTGCGGTTAAACCTAGGCAGTTATGTAGTTGTGTCTAGGATCAATATAGCATGGCCAACTATATTCATTCAAGACGCGGCCAACATGTTCTTGGGAGTGACTATGGTGTCCAACATGCCTAAAACTTAGCCTAATACCCCAAACATCGAACCATGGTCGTAGCGAATCATGAAATACTATGGGAGTGTTTCTCGAAGCAATCCTTTGTAGAAATCCTCATTCACACATTGTTCCTTGATCATTCCTTTAGCGATAACTTATCTGCTTTGATAACTCTTTCCTTCTTTATCGCTTATTTGGAATATATATTTTTCATATCTCTTGATTCAATTCAGAGGACTTACCATCCTCTCTTTCCTAACCTTATTAGCCCAGACCCTGATTGACCACAGTGATGATGTTGATTAAACAACCACCACTCTTGAACCGACCAAGAGGAGTGGTGAGAAAAGAAAGTTTTGGAAGAAAAAGAAGAGTCAGCTTTCTCAAGTATCCTCAAAGAAACAGTAGACTGTAGCAGTCCATGCTGCTACTACCCCTATTGCTGTTGCTTCTGTTGTGGGATCCACAACTCAAACACCTACTAGCAGGTATGCTGGTAACCTTCCCCAGTGTGAAAAGTGTAAATACCACCATAACCCCGACCCCTGTCGTGAGCTATCATGCATCAACTATGGTGAAAAGGGGCATACGGTCCGCTTCTGCAAAGCACCAGCCCAATCCGCAAATCAATCTTCTGGAGAAGGTGTTGGTCAAGCCTTCTATAATTGTGGAGAAGTTGGGCATTTTAAGAGAAATTGCCCCAAGAAGGCGATAGCTGATAATACTGGGAGAGTCCTATCCATGGTATGGGAAGAGGAAGTCATCGATCCCACCGTTGTTTCGGGTACATTCCTTCTCGAAAACTCTTATGCTAGTATTCTTTTCGATTCGGGTGCTGAAAGAAGCTTTGTTAGTCATTTGTTCAAACATAATCTTAACCTAATCCCCAACCATTAACCAAAACGTTTACCATCGAGATGGCTAATGGCGAGAAAGAAAGCGTTCGCGATATATTCATAGGTCGTACTCTTACCCTGAATGATCATTCATTTCCCGTCGATCTTATGCCAGTATCCATAAAGAGTTTTGATGTTATCATTGGCATGGGTTGGTTGAGTGCTAATCACAATAATATCCTTTGCTACGAAAAAGCCATCTTCTCAATCTTCATGCGGGTCAAACTCTCATGATCAATGGCGATAAGCTTAGCTATAATCTTCGTATCATTTCCTGCATCAAAGCTCAAAAGCTTCTGCAGAAGGAGTGCCAAGCATTCCTAGCCCATGTCATTAACGAGAAACAGGAAGTTAAAGACCTCGCGAGCATCCCCAAAGTTTGCAACTTTCCTGACGTCTTTCCTAAAGAGCTCCCGGGAACTCCTCCTGAACGTCAAGTTGAGTTTTGCATCAAACTAATCCCTAGATCTACCCCCGTAGCTAAGTCTCCATATCGCTTAGCTCCAGCAGAAATGCAGGAGTTATCCAGCCAACTCAATGAGTTGCTCAGCAAAGGGTTCATCAGACCGAGTTCCTCACCCTGGGGAGCTCCGGTTTTGTTTGTAAAGAAGAAAGATGGATCCTTCCGAATGTGCATCGACTATCGTGAACTAAATAAGTTGACCGTCAAGAACCGATATCCCCTTCCGCAAATCGATGACCTCTTCGATCAACTTCAGGGAGCAAACTATTTCTCGAAGATAGAACTTAGATTAGCGTACCATCAGTTACGAGTTCATCAGAGTGATGTTTCCAAAATAGATTTCAGGACTCGGTATGGACACTACGAGTTCGTAGTGATGCCCTTCATTCTAACCAATGCACTGGCAGTGTTCATGGACCTGATGAACCAGGTGTGTCGCCCTTTTCTGGAAAATTTCATCATTGTGTTCATAGATGACATACTTGTCTACTCCAGAAGCGAAGAAGATCACAAACAACACTTGAGGTCAGTGTTGGAAACCCTTAGATCTAAAAAGATATACACAAAATTTTCCAAGTGTGAATTCTGGATCTAGAAGGTGACTTTCCTTGGTCACGTGGTAAGCGAGGAGGGTATTCATGTGGATCCTTCCAAGATTAATTCTTGGGTCTCGCCGGCTATTATCGGAGATTCATGCAGAATTTTTCTAAAATCGCCAAACCTCTAACCACTCTAACACAGAAAAGTGTAACCTTTTGTTAGAGTGAAAAGCAAGAATCAGCATTACAGACATTAAAGCAAGCCTTGTGCAGCGCACCTGTTCTGTCTCTACCCGAAGGGACAAAAGACTTCGTTGTCTATTGTGATGCTTCTAATCAGGGTTTAGGCTGTGTGCTTATGCAAAGAGGAAAAGTAATTGCTTATGCCTCAAGACAGCTGAAGGCACACGAGGTCAACTATACCACGCACGACTTGGAGTTAGGAGCCGTAGTCTTTGCACTGAAAATTTGGAGGCATTATCTTTATGGAACCAAGTGTACGATCTTCACTGACCATAAGATCCTGCGACACATCCTCAATCAGAAGGACTTAAACATGAGGCAACGACGATGAGTAGAGCCGCTCAGCGATTATGAGTGCGAGATTCACTACCATCCTGACAAGGCCAATGTGGTAGCAGATGCCCTTAGTCGAAAGGAAAGTTCAAATCATAAAGTGAGGACACTAACAATGACTATCCATTCCCATTTATCCATGCAAATTCGAGATGCCAAGTTAGAGGCCCTCAAACCAGAGAACGTGTCAAGCGAAGCCTTGAGGGGAATGTATAAGAAACTTGAGATCAGAGGTGACGGAGTCTACTGTTTCATGGATCGAATTTGGACGCCAAAGTTCGAAGGATTTAGGGAAGTTGTCAAGGAAGAAGCACACAAGACCAGATACTCTGTTCACTCGGGTTCGGATAAGATGTACCTGGATCTCAAGAAACAATACTGGTGGCCAAACATGAAAGCCGAGATCGCTACATTCGTGGGCAAGTGCCTGACTTGCGCCAAGGTGAAAGTTGAGTACCAGAAACCCTCGGGTCTGCTCCAGCAACCCGAGATACACGAGTGGAAATGGGAGATGGTTACCATGGATTTCATCACCAAATTACCCAAGTGTCCGAGTGGGTACGATACCATTAGGGTAATTGTCGATCGTTTGACAAAGTCCGCTCACTTCATTCCGATTAAAGAATCATTCAAAATGGAAAAAGTCGCATAGGTCTACATCCAGGAAGTAGTTCGACTGCACGGTGTACCTGCTTCCATTATCTCGGATTGAGATAGCAGGTTTACCTCCAGATTTTGGCAGTCTCTTCAGAAGGCTCTTGGAACTAAACTAGCCATGAGCACGGCTTATCATCCTCAGACCGACGGACAGAGGTAGAGAACTATCCAAACCATGGAAGACATGCTTAGAGCATGTGTCATCGATTTTGGAAAGTCATGGGACACACATTTTCCTTTGATCAAGTTCTCGTATAACAACAGTTACCACACTAGTCTCAAGGCTGCCCCGTTTGAAGCCCTCTACGGTCGCAAGTGCAGATCCCTTCTGTGCTGGACCGAGGTAAGGGACATGCAGCTAGCCAAGAGTCAATTTCCTGATAGTGCTCTCACTGGTCCTGAAATCATTGGCGAAAGCATTGAAAAGATCATCCAAATCCGAGAACGATTGAAAGCTTCACGAGATCACCAAAAGAGTTACGCTGATAACCGACGGAAACCTCTGGAGTTCCAGGTTGGAGACCTTGTCCTTTTGAAGGTCTTGCCCTGGAAAGGGATTGTACGCTTTGGGAAGCAAGGGAAACTTAATCCGAGGTACATTGGACCCTTTGAGATCCTCTCTAGGATCGGTCCGGTAGCCTATAAAATTCGATTATGCCATGAGCTTAGTAGCATCCACCCCGTCTTTCACGTCTCAAACCTTAAAAAGTGCTTATACGATGAAACCCTCATGATTCCTCTATATGAGATCGAGATCAATGAAAACTTGAACTTTGTAGAGGAACCGATCGAAATCATGGATCGAGAGATCAAACGTACGAAGCAAAGCCGCATCCCGATAGTGAAGGTTCGTTGGAATGCCAAGCGGGGACCGGAATTCACTTGGGAGCGTGAAGACTCGATGAAACAGAAGTATCCACATATATTTCCAAATCCATGATTTGTATCTTAATTCTGAATTTCAGGACGAAATTTCCTCTAACGGGGGGATAATGTGACAACCCGAAGTTTGTTTTAATATTGTAACCCCTTTCCGTTAATAAATTCGTCATTTTCAAATTCCTTTCCGTGTACGTTATTAAATGAAGTCATAAATTTAAGATTGCTATTATGACTTAATGGGTGTCCAAACGCATTTAGAACACATAATAACACTCCATTTTAGTAACCGGAAAATTTTTAGAATCGACCACATCGGGTTACGGCAACTTAATCGAGTGCGACCAAAAGACACATCTAACATCGGTATCGGGTATAATTCCACCGTGTCCCAAACCTAGAACATATTTAAAGCCCAAAAGACTTCATTTTGAAGCTTTTTCACTCTCTCACTACTCTCTCTCTCTAACCTCTCTCCTCAAATCCAAGTCATAGGTCCAAAATCATCAAATTAAAGCTCCATTTCATCAAGGTAACCTTCCTAACTTGTTGTACAACCTTTCTAGCTTCCAAATCCATGTTCAATCTATGATTTAGGACCATAAACATGTGTTTCCGGCCCTGGAATGCTCTTGGGCCGTGAAGACATACAATTTGGGTTTTAGAGCCTAAAAACCCACCCAAATCACCTTTGGAGCTTAGATATAGCTTAATGGCCTAATGGAATGGACTTACAACACCTTGAACTTCACTTTTGAGGAGAAAACATGATTTTACTGCCCAAGACCATGTTTGGGCCATAAACTCATTATCATGGGTAGTAAACTCAATTTCAAGTGTTAAAATGCCACTTAAACACACCAATAGCCTTGGATTAAAATATAGAACCAACCACAATAAATTTAGGGCTGTTAAACATGATGTGTCACACCCCCAAACCAGAATGGCGGAAACGTTCGGGGGCGGAGGACGTCATATTCAGTATCATAACAGTTCATAGAAAAGAAAGTACACACCACCATATATATATTAAAGTTTCCAAGATGTTTACATAATTGTATTCATTACATGCTCAAAAGAGAAATACATAAACATCTTTAAAAAGAAGTAATTAACGCCAGCGCGTTAATCCCAAAAGTTGATTTCCAAACCTACTTAGCGGTTCCCTGAGAATACAAGTTATTTCAAAGAAAAAGTGTCAACAATTAAGTTGGTGAGTTCGTAAGTAGTTTAGAAAAATTGAATGCCATTCCAAAATGGGTGTATGTTTTCCAGAAAACTCAGTATTTCAAGTGTGAAGAGTTATGACTTGTTGTGTTGAAAATGAATGTATTAGGTCCAGAAAATCCCATAGATATGATTTGTTTTGTTTTCCAAGAAAACCCTTATTCTCTTATAAAAGTATGAAATGCATATGAATGTTCGTGTTATAAGTTGTAAATAATTTGCACCAGGAAAATCCCTTATTTTCCTATTAGTTGTTTGGTTTGTATACAAGAAAAACCCTTATTTTCCTAACATGACTGGCAGTCTCTAAGACCGAAAGTTGCAAGAAACCGTTGTTCTTAAAAGTTGTGTCATAGTTTTATATAATAAAGCTATACGAAGATCGCATTTGTTAGATGAAGAATAGTTTTAATAGCTACTCTTTCAAAAAAGCATAATACTGTAATAATTGTATATCCGATGAGTTTTATAACCATACTAAACATAATATGCATGTAACGACGTTCTTCAGGTGTCGCAACGTTATGACAACTGTCACCCCAAAGGACGGACTGTAGCTAACAGTCAGGGCACGGGATCATGACTTACCGTATAGATCTATACACATTTGACAAGTTCTCCGAACTGGAGACTCTGGTTATAGACAACACTTGCAGCATTACTTTCTTATAAAGAAAAGTAACATTTGAAGATATACACGTCTCATGGATTCTCAACTAAGCATGTATTAATGTGATAGTTTTTGTATGCAAAGTTTATCCTTTTTCACAATGTTTGACAAAGCATAAATCATAAGTTTTTAGAATATATAAAACCACATAACAATGAAAGGTACTTTGAAATCATTATATACTTTGCATAAGTCTAATGCACACAAAGTATGAAAAGATTTTTCCATAATAGTAATGAGTTCCAAGTGATTTATTCGGTAAAACAAGTGAAGTGAAACTTTATAAATTACACGATAATAACCATATGTTTACTTGTATTCCCCCCTAAAAGAGTATAAAATCATTTAAAATGTATTTAAAGTGTGTTTGAAAGGGGTATGAACTCACTAGAAAGTTTGAAGATAGCAAGATGGAAAACCAGGCAGAGTTTCGTCTCGGGAAATGGATTTTCCTCGGGATTCTCGGGATTTCTCGGGAGTAAAATCGACCTTCGGGACTTGCACAAAATGACCAGGGCTTCGGGGTAGTGCGAGCACGGAAAACGAGGAAAAACGCTAGAAAGGAGAGAGAGAATGAGCAATTTTTCCGGGGACCCTCGCATCCCTTTTATAGGGGGCTGGAACCGCCTCGGTACGCGCGGCGTACGTGTACGTCACGCATGACCGAGTCCTTGACTGCCTCGCACTTCGGACGGGACGGGGGGGTAGGCTCGCATAGGGACGACGTAGACGATCCGAGGCCGTGGCCTCGAGTACGCTGGGCTTACTCGCGTGACTCAGACTTCGGATAATACTGAATTTTTGAATAAAAATATATATTAATTATTTATCAAACTTCAAAAATTCATATCTCCTTCATACGAACTCCGTTTTCGACGTTCTTTATATCCACACCTAGGTGAGACTAAGATCTACAACTTTCGTTTAGATTCCGTCGGCAAATTCCGAAATTATTTTTATTATTTATTTATTAAAATGACGTGATTAAGGAATTTCTTTAAAAATTCATAACTTTTTCATACGATGTCCGATTTGAGCGTTCTTTTTATGCACGTTTGTAGTTTAACGATATCTATGACTTTCATTTAGACACCTAAGGTCAGAAAGTGTTTTATTGAAACTTTGCATTTTTACGTAACTTCGTATCGCCGTTTTTTGTCGGAAAACTTAGAATGGTCATAACTTCTTCGTTATAACTCAGATTTTTGTGTTATTTATATGTTTGGAAACCTTAAGACGATACCTACCACATAGCGTACTCCAAACAGAGCTTTTGAATACTTCATTTTTCAATGATATTCTAATCCCTTTTTCAAAGAGGTTACAAGACTCGATCTTTGATGACTTGAAATGACGGGTTGTTACATCATCCCCCCATTAGAGGGAATTTTGTCCCGAAATTTTAATACAAAAGAAAAGTCTTAGGGGCTGAGGAAGAGGTGTGGATACTTCTGTTGCATTTGATCTTCTCGTTCCCACGTGAACTCAGGTCCCGTCTTAGCATTCCACCGGACCTTTACTATTGGAATGCGGCTCTGTTTAGTTCGTTTAACTTCCCTATCCATGATCTCGATGGGTTCTTCCACAAAGTTAAGATTTTCATTTAGTTCGATCTCATCGAGTGGAATTACAAGTGTTTTGTCAGACAAACACTTCTTCAGGTTTGATACGTGGAATACTGGATGTAGTTTGTTAAGCTCGGTTGGAAGTCGGAGTTTGTAGGCCACTGGACCAACTCTTGAAATGATTTCGAAGGGTCCAATGTACCTAGAATTTAGCTTCCCACGTTTTCCAAAGCGTATCATGCCCTTCCAGGGTGAGACCTTCAGTAGTACACGATCGCCAATCTGAAATTCCAAGGGTTTACGTCTTTTGTCGGCATAACTCTTTTGCCTATACCTCGAGGATTTCAATCGTTCTCGTATTTGCACGATCTTTTCAGTAGTATCTCTGATGATCTCCGGGCCAGTGAGGGCGCTATCAGGGACTAGACCTTTTGCTAATTGTGTGTCGCCAACCTCCATCAGCACAGAGGTGATCTGCACTTACGGCTGTAAAGGGCTTCAAATGGAGTAGCATTGATACTAGTATGATAACTATTGTTATAAGAGAACTCAACCAAAGGTAAGTGAACATCCCAAGCCTTACCAAAGTCGATTACACATGCTCGCAACATGTCTTCTAAGATTTGGATCTTCCTTTCACTCTGTCCGTCAGTTTGGGGGTGATAGGCTGTACTCATGTCCAATCTTGTTCCCATGGATTTTTGCAATGATTTCCAGAATCTAGACGTGAATCTGTTGTCTCTTTCCGAGATGATAGACATTGGAACTCCATGGAGTCGTACGATCTCTCGTATGTAGATTCTCGATAGCTTTTCCATTTTATCAGTTTCCTTGATCGGTAGGAAATGAGCGGACTTGGTTAATCTGTCGACGATTACTCAAATACTATCTTGGCCACTCTGAGTTTTGGGCAGTTTTGTTATGAAGTCCATGGAAATCTGCTCCCATTTCCACTCAGGAATTTCAGGTCGTTGTAGTAGCCCTGAGGGTTTCTGGTGTTCTATTTTTATCTTGGCGCAAGTTAAACACTTGCTCACATATGTAGCGATCTCTGCTTTCATGTTTGGCCACCAATAGAGTTGCTTGCGATCTTGATACATCTTGTCTGACCCGGGGTGTACGGAGTATGGAGTCTTGTGTGCCTCGCTCATAACTACCTCTCTAAATCCACCAAACTTGGGTGTCCATATTCGGTTCATGAGGTAGCATGCTCCGTCACTCTTGATTTCTAAGTTCTTGTCCATTCCCTTAAGGGTCTCACCTGTCACGTTTTCGGGTTTCAAGGCCTCTATTTGAGCTTCCTTGACTTGTGCTAACAGGTGCGAATGGATCGACATGGCTAATGACTTCACTCTTCGCCCAGAGTACTCCTTACGACTAAGGGCATCTGCCACGACGTTTGCCTTTCCTAGATGATAGCGAATCTCACATTCGTAGTCGTTGAGCAATTCGGCCCAACGTCGCTGTTTCATGTTCAACTCCTTCTAGTCGAAGATGTGTTGTAGGCTCTTGTGGTCTGTAAAGATAGTGCACTTAGTACCATATAGGTAGTGTCTCCAGATTTTAAGAGTGAAGACCACCGCCCCAAGTTCTAAATCATGAATGGTGTAGTTGACCTCATGCGTTTTCAGTTGTCGTGAGGCATATGCAATAACCTTTCCCCTCTGCATTAGTACACAGCCCAGCCCTTGCTTCGAAGCGTCGCAATACACCACAAAATCTTCGGTCCCTTCTGGAAGAGAAAGGATGGGCGCACTGCAAAGGGCCTGTTTCAAAGTCTGAAATGCAGCATCTTGCTTTTCTCCCCAATTGTAGGTCACACCTTTCTGGGTTAAGGCGGTAAGAGGCTTTGCGATGCTGGAGAAATTCTGAATGAACCTTCGATAATAACCGGCAAGACCTAGAAATTGGTGAATTTCTGTTGGTGTAGTTGGTGCAGACCAGTTTTTGATAGCCTTGATTTTTTATGGATCCACGTGGATTCCTTCCTTGCTGACCACGTGACCGAGGAAGTCCACCTTTCTAATCCAAAACTCACATTTTGAGAATTTTATATATAGTCTCTCAGTCCGTAACGTCTCTAAGACTTGCCTTAGATGTTGACTATGCTCTTCTTTATTCTTTGAATAAATGAGTATGTCGTCTATGAAAACTATCACAAATTTATCCAAGAATGGACGACATACCCGATTCATTAGATCCATGAATACGGCCGGGGCATTGGTTAGTCCGAACGACATCACTACGAACTCGTAATGTCCGTATCTCATTCGGAAGGCCCTCTTGGGAACATCACTCTCCAGGACTCGCAGCTGGTGATATCCCGACCTCAGGTCGATCTTGGAGAAGTAGTTGGCTCCTTGGAGTTGGTCGAATAAGTCATTGATTCGGGGTAGGGGGTATCGGTTCTTGATGGTAAGTTTGTTGAGTTCTCGGTAGTCGATGCACATTTTGAATGATCCGTCCTTCTTTTTCACGAACAACACGGGTGCTCCCCATGGCGAGAAGCTTGGCCTGATGAATCCTTTTCCATGTAGCTCATTCAGTTGGCTGGATAGCTCTTGCATCTCTGTCGGGGCTAATCGATAGGGTGCTTTGGCTACTGGGGTAGCCCCGGGAACCAGATCGATTCTGAACTCAACTTGTCTCGCGGGAGGTATTCCCGGAAGGTCCTCGGGAAAAACATCAGGAAAATCGCATACGTCGGGCACATTCTTGATGTCCTGGACTTCGCGTTTCACATCTACAACATATGCCAAAAACGCGTGACACTCCTTGCGTAGGCATTTCTGAGCTTGGATACTTGAGATGATACGAAGAGTGGTACTGGGTTTGTCGCCCAAGAAAATGAAAGTTTCACCGGTTGGCAGATTAAGGCGAACGGCCTTATCGTAACATAAAATGTCCGCATGATGAGAACTCAGCCAATCCATGCCAACGATGACATCGAAACTCTTAATCGAGACTAACATGAGGTTGATTGAAAAGGGATTATCGTTTAAAGTTAGGGTGCAGTTTAAGTATATCTCCTTAGTGCCTTCGGTTTTCCCGTTGGCCATTTCTACTATGAATGGTTCACTTAATGATTGTGGTATTGATTTTAGCAGACCGTTAAAGTCGTGACTCACAAAACTCCTTTCCGCTCCACTATCAAACAAAATGCATGCATACGAGTTATCAAGAAGAAACGTACCCGTAACAACAGTAGGGTCCGCAATGGCTTCATCTTGTCCCATTGTGAAAACTCGGCCCCTTCTGCCGGTATTCCGGTTGTTTGCCTTTGGGCAGTCCCTGCGGTAGTGCCCCGTGTCTCCGCACTCAAAGCAGGTGCGGCTTACCCCGGTATTTGCAGTGGGGACGGATGGTTGGGTTGGCTCTTTGTAATAGCGGGCTGTATGTCCCTTCTTATTGCAATTGGTGCATTGAAGATCATGACAAGGACCGTGGTGGTGGAAGTTGCATCGGTTGCACTTAGGAAGTTTCCCATTATATGAGCTTGTGGGGGCAGGGTTGGCAGGTACAGTCATAGCATGGGTAGTTATTATTTGTTGTTTCTTGGGGTTTTCCTGGAGGGTTTGTCCCCTCCTTTTGTTCCAAGGCCTACTCTGGCCCTAAGCCTCCTTAGATGGATTTGTGGTTGTTGCAATGGTACCCTGTTTTACTTCGTGGTCAATGAGTCCTTGAGCCAGGCGTTTAGCGCTGTTGTAGGTAACAGGGCTAGAAGCTAGGACATGCCCTTGAATCTGGGGTGACAACCCCCAAATGTACCTTTCAACCTTCTTTGATTCTGGGTTGACCAGGGTAGGGCACAATGCAGCGAGGTCGTTGAACCTAGCTGTGTAGGCGACTAGGTCAGACCCAGTCATTTTCAGATTCTAGAGCTCCTGCTCAAGCTTTTGCACTTCGCCCCTTGGGCAGTATCCTTCCAGTAGTAGAACCTTCAGATCCTCCCAACTCATGGCGTTGGCGACAGTGAGCGTCACTGAATTCACATGGCTTTTCCACCAAGTGAGGGCTCGATCTATGAAAGTGCAAGCAGCGAACTTGACTTTGCTTGCTTCCAGGCATGAGCAGATCTCGAAGAACGTTTCGGTCTTCTCGAACCATTGCATTAGTGCAATGACTCTCCTAATTCCATTAAAAGTTTTTGGCTTAGCGTTAGAGAACTCCTTGTAAGTACATTCTCTTACTTGGCCATGACCAGTGCCATGATTTGAATGATTCGTGTTGCTTCCTTCCCCTCTATTTTCGTGGGAGTTTATTTGCGAGAGGGTTGCAGTTACTGCTGCTGTGATAGCAACCTGGACCATGGCTGGATCATAAGTTGGTGGTGGAGGTGGTGGTGGTGCCGTGCCCGGTCTGGGCCTTAGGTTTGGACGAGGAGGCATCGTGCTGCCAAAAGAAAATGAAAGATTTATAAGTTTTGGTAGTTCAGAGTTGAATCATATTGAGTTAACTTCTTATTGTTCTAAGAAATTGGGTTTGACCGACACAAGGTTTTGAGCTTGAAAATAAAGTTTGATTAGATGTACCTATGTATTGAACGAACTACGCATGATTAACAACAAGAAAAGGGATAGACCCTTATATATATTAAACATATAGTTGTGTTACAGCGGGGTCTAGACAAAAGTTCTTGACCTTTCTAAAGGCCTCCGATTACAGAACAATTTAAAGAAAATAATACTTTTATCCGAAGTCCTAATTTATAACAAAATTTGAGAGTCGGGCAAGTACTACTTGCGGCGCGATTTGCGTTTGGAGCTCGACTCTGTGTCAGACTGCTTCGACTCCATGAGGCGCCTATCAAACGCAGCTTGTTGTTCCCTTAATTCTGCGAAGGTTGCATTTGCTTGCGCTTGAAATGCTTCGGCGTGAATGTGGATGTCGTTCTGCAACATCTCTAGGAGGTTGATATCGGTCGTGTGGATTTGTACTTCCACATTCACCTCTCGGATTCGGGTGGCTTGCACTCCAGATTGATAGCACTGGTTGGCGAGTTTGCCAACCATGACCGGAAGTGCTCGGTCGGCTGATCCCCCGCCTCTGACATCATAGAAGCCTCGACACATGCCGTAGGGAGGGCGTAAGCTTTGTTGTTGGCTCCAATGATGGAGGTGACTTCCCCACACAGGAGTGGGTCCTTGGAAGTTCCTCACATGAATGGGAGGTTGTGGGATTGGTGGATTGATAAATTCTGGCTCCGAATCTGTGCTAGAGTCATCCCCTTCCTCCAACTCTATAGGCTCTTCGTCTTCATCATGATCTTGTTTAATCCATCCTCCATTACCTTGGTTGGGGTAGTATGGGTCATTGGGGTGATGGAATCCTACCATTTAGACTGTACGAGAATAGGGTTAAAAATTTACTATAAGCTAGAGCACATGAAACTTACCCTTAAGTTTAATGGTTGATGGCAACACAAAAACTCCCTTAGTATTATGTAATGATGTGCTTTTGGTATGTTTTAAAAGCGTTGTCCACTGCAGACACTCCTTGGCATACGTTAGTCGGCTCTCGGACAAATATAGTTGATCAGGCTATATTCTTCCCAGTTCCGATAACATGTCCCAAGGCGTACCTATACTGCACAACTTATTTATAATACTTATAGAGTTATTCTATATGAAACTGTTATTATTATGAAATGAGTGCATGCTTACCTTAAAACTAAATAAATTTAATTTTAAAAGTGTGACTCTTCTTAGAGTGTTTTTACCCAGTTGAGTTTATAGTTGTATACCAAAAAGAAATGGTTTTGATATACTTAATTCCCTATAAACAAAAGCTCTGATACCAATCTGTCACACCCCCAAACCAGAACGACGGAAACGTTCGGGGGGGGGGGGGGGAGGACGTCATATTCAGTATCATAACAGTTCATAGAAAGGAAAGTACACACCACCATATATATTAAAGTTTCCAAGATGTTTACATAATTGTATTCATTACATGTTCAAAAGATAAATACATAAACATCTTTCAAAAGAAGTAATTAACGCCAGCGCGTTAATCCTAAAAGTTGATTTCCAAACCTGCTTAGCGGTTCCCTGAGAATACAAGTTATTTCAAAGAAAAAGTGTCAACAATTAAGTTGGTGAGTTCGTAAGTAGTTTAGAAAAATTGAATGCCATTCCAAAATGGGTGTATGTTTTCCAGAAAACTCAGTATTTCAAGTGTGAAGAGTTATGACTTGTTGTGTTGAAAATGAATGTATTAGGTCCAGAAAATCCCATATTTTCCCTAATGGTTGAGATATGATATGTTGTGTTTTCCAAGAAAACCCTTATTCTCTTATAAAAGTATCAAATGCATATGAATGTTTGTGTTATAAGTTGTAAATAATTGCACTAGGAAAATCCCTAATTTTCCTATTAGTTGTTTGGTTTGTATACAGGAAAAACCCTTATTTTCCTAACATGACTGGCAGTCTCTAAGACCGAAAGTTGCAAGAAACCGTCGTTCTTAAAAGTTGTGTCATAGTTTTATATAATAAAGCTATACAAAGATCTCATTTGTTAGTTGAAGAATCGTTTTAATAGCTACTCGTTCACAAAAGCATAATACCATAATAATTGTATATCCGATGAGTTTTATAACCATACTAAACATAATATGCTTGTAACGACGTTCTTCAGGCGTCGCAGCGTTATGACAACTGTCACCCCAAAGGACGGACCGTAGCTAACAGTCAGGGCGCGGGATCATGACTTCCCGTATAGATCTATACACATTTGACACGTTCTCCGAATGGGAGACTCTGGTTATAGACAAGACTTGCAGCGTTACTTTCTAATAAAGAAAAGTAAAGTTTGAGGATATACACGTCTCATGGATTCTCAACTAAGCTTATATTAAAGTGATAGTTTTTGTATGCAAAGTTTATCCTTTTTCACAATGTTTGACAAAGCATAAATCATAAGTTTTTAGAATGTATAAAACGACTTAACAATGAAAGGTACTTTGAAATCATTATATACTTTGCATAAGTCTAATGCACACAAACTATGACAAGAGTTTTCCATAATAGTAATGAGTTCCAAGTGATTTATTCGGTAAAACAAGCGAAGTGAAACTTTATAAAATACACGATAATAACCGTATGTTTACTTGTATTCTCCCCTAAAAGAGTATAAAAGCATTTAAAATGTATTTAAAGTGTGTTTGAAAGGGGTATGAACTCACTTGAAAGCTTGAAGATAGCAAGATGGAAAACCGGGCAGAGTTTCGTCTCGGGAAATGGATTTTCCTCGGGATTCTCGAGATTTCTCGGGAGTAAAATCGACCTTCGGGACTTGCACAAAATGACCAGGGCTTCGGGGTAGTGCGAGCACGGAAAACGAGGCAAAACGCTAGAAAAGAGAGAGAGAGAGAGAGAGAGAGAGAGAGAATGAGAAATTTTTCCGGGGACCCTCGCATCCCTTTTATAGGGGGCTGGAACCGCCTCGGTACGTGGGGCGTACGTTCGTACGCAGGGCGTACGCGTACGTCACGCATGACCGAGTCCTCGACTGCCTCGTACTTTGGACGGGACGGGGGGGGGGGGGGTAGGCTCGCATAGGGGCGACGTGGACGATCCGAGGCCGTGGCCTCGAGTACGCTGGGCGTACTCGTGTACGTTGGGCGTACTTGCGTGACTCAGACTTCGGATAATACCGAATTGTTGAATAAAAATATATATTAATTATTTATCAAACTTCAAAAATTCATATCTCCTTCATACGAACTCCGTTTTCGACGTTCTTTATATCCACGCGGAGGTGAGACAAAGATCTACAACTTTCGTTTAGATTCCGTCGGCAAATTCTGAAATTATTTTTATTATTTATTTATTAAAATGACGTGATTAAGGAATTTCTTTAAAATTTCATAACTTTTTCATACGATGCCCGATTTGAGCGTTCTTTTTATGCACGTTTGTAGTTTAACGATATCTATGACTTTCATTTAGACACCTAAGGTCAGAAAGTGTTTTATTGAAACTTTGCATTTTTACGTAACTTTGTATCACCGTTTTTTGTCGGAAAACTTAGAATGGTCATAACTTCTTCGTTATAACTCGGATTTTTGTGTTATTTATATGTTTGGAAACCTTAAGACGATACCTACCACATATCGTACTCCAAACAGAGCTTTTGAATACTTCATTTTTCGATGATATTCTAATCCCTTTTTCAAAGAGGTTATAAGACTCGATCTTTGATGACTTGAAATGACGGGTTGTTACATGATGAAAACCTTCCCTTTAGGAGTTCACGTCCATAATCCCCCCAAGAATGGGTTCCTAGGCCGTAAACTCACATACACAAGTCAAATGATGCCCTGAATTCATTCTAAGGCTTGTAAAATTGGTTTGAATCACATGTGGTTGATCTAGGGCCATCAAATCTTGAAAGGAATGGTCACACAGGAGCTTACGACCGTAAACTCCTAATTTACAGCTGTAAACTCCATTTGGTAATATCCTTGATGGTTAAACTCATTTCTATGCCTTAGATTAACTCATAGCAACTTTCCCCAAGTGTTATTTGACCATTTGCCAACATAAAAGCCCTCATCCATGAGTTCACGGCCGTGAACTCATTTGGAGTTGGTCTTAGGGCTGAAAACTCCATAGGGAGTTTACTCTTGAAGAGTAAACACATTATCCATGCCCTATACGTTCGTAGATGTCACCCGGGTCACTCCAAACACTTGATTTGAAGTGTTTTCTTGTATTGGAGTGTATAATCATATCTAATTAGTGATTTAAAGTCTAATTAGATACATTTTTATATCATTTCATGTTACATCGGAACCTCATGCGTTATCAAGCGCCGAACCGACACTTAGCTTCCAATCCGTTACATTTTCTCGTCTGGTGAGTTCATACACCTACTTTTTTTTCAATGTTTTTCACTGATTTTAGGGGGAATACAAGCAAAGTACAAGGAATACTTGTACTCAAAACTTGGTTTACATGTGTTATATTTCATGCTTCATATGCTTTTAATACTGACAGTTGTAACAAACAACTGTTTGAACTTGCAGAACACACTATTGTATTATTTGTGAAAAACATTATAAAATGTTGTATTTTATATTTCACAAATGGTTTTCAACATTATAACAGTTAAAAGCATAATCTTTGAACTTTGAACTTGAAACCTAGTACATCGTATTGTCCTCGGTAACACTCCACAGAGATACGCGAGTGGAGGATAATCATTTGTAATAGGATCTTTCTGTATTATTGCTAGCTGTGTTGTGTGTTCTTCCTCTGTCTAGCCTGTATGTTTGTTTCTCATCATTATGTATTATCTTTGTTTCTGATAACTATGTATTATGTTTGTTTCTCATCACTATGTATTATGTTTGTTTCTTATCACTATAAGTTATGACTCATGTATGAACTGACTCTTTGTATGATTCATTGTTCTAGTATTAGTATTAGTATTATTAAAACCCTAAACTACACCTATTGTAGTTTACTAGTAATATAACTTGTACGTATGAACACGGGAGTATACCCTGCTACCTAGGGTATTGAATTGACTGGAAGAACCTTTATGACTATATATGTACACATGATATATAACTAATAGTTAAACGACCTTCGGACGGATACCCGATATCCTACCAGACCACATCCCAACGGGGAAAAGGAAATAAGGCGGGTTAGCCTTCCTAAGTACTTCAAACATTACTTATATAACTATACATATCTAGGCATGCAATTGAGAATGTAAAATTATAAAAGAAGTTTTGTAAAACCTTTGAGAAGTTTTATAACTAGGAAAAGATGACCTGATGTCAGTTTGTAAAACGATTTGAAAATAGTTTATTTGATAAGAACAGTTTAAAGTATAATGAAACCTTTGTTTTGGAAACACAATTATAAAAGAGTTTTGGAAAGAAACATTTAGTATGTAAGACAGTTTGATAAAGAGTTGTAAATTAGTAAAAATGTTTTGGAAAGTCATTTGAAGTAATCTGTTTTGTAAAACAGCTAAAAGTGTAGTAATTCTATCTGTATGTTAGTTATCAATCACATGTGATTGTTATAACAACTAGCATGATTCTACTTGTATCCCCCCCCCCCCCCCATTAAAAGCATTTAAAAACATTTAAAAGATAGATTAATGGGTATGAACTCACCTATAGTGAGTGGTGCGGATGAACTGAAGATGTAGGATTGCTAGGTGTCAAGTGAAGTCTTGAACACACTCTATGATCCTAGTTAACATATAATATCACATATATGTATCAAAATAGTTTTTAAACAACTAAGAAACATAGTTAAGACACCCTAGGATATGCTAAACACCTTATACAAGTGTTATAAGTCCCAAGGATTACATCTAAGTGTTGTAGGGAAAGGCTAGTGTGTTTGGGGTTCAAGGAAAACTCCATTAGGGAGTTTACGATTTTGAAGTCACAAAAAAAAGAGTTTACGGTCGTAAACTCTTGAGTTTACTGCCGTAAGGTCACACACTCTTGACCATTTTTTGTTAGAAGCCTTAAATGTAACACCCCGTTCTTCAAGTGTGTAATTATGAGTCCCTGAAGTTTAAGAGAAAGGTAATTCTAGTCCTTTTCGGGAAATGAGTTTCATACGAGAAGGGTTCGGACGAGTGTATGTGTTAGAAGTGTTGGGCTTCTTGTCCCCCTCGTATGAATGTAAGTTATGTGGGTTTAGATTAAAGGAGTTGCGGTGCCTCGAAGTTGATCATTGTTTATAGTCCTTTGCGGAATAAGAAGGAAAGGGTCCCATGCATGCATGCTTTTGGATTTTGAAACGTGGTTGGGTACGCCCAGCGTAAGCTGGACGTACGCCCAGCGTAATAGCTCGAATAGTTGCGGGTAGCCGGGAGAGTACGCCCCGCATACCAGGGAGGTAGGCCCCGCGTACTCACAGGAATCCCAAACCCTATTTTTGGGGTCAGCCACTATATAAGGAATATGATGGTTCATCCCCCAGCCCCCTTATGCTCATCTTCAACCTCAGAGAAACCCTAATCTTGTATTCCCTCCATATTTGAGAGTGTTTGACCTTGAAAAGCTTGGATTGGCAAAAGAAAGGCTTGAAAGAGAAAAGGGAAGTTGTCAAAGAAGAAGAAGAACGTGTAGAGCTTGTAGATCTGATGAAATATGACCCTTTTGTAGCTGGTTTAAGTTATAAAGTTTCTTGCTTGACCTTCATATGGCATAGATCTATGTATTTTGAAGCTTTGTCCTCATTCTTGTCCCAAAATTCCTCATCTTGTTGCATAGTTCGATTTGGTCAAGATTATCTGTCCTTTCAGACCTTTGGAGAGGTCTTGAGTGATAAAAATGAGGTCCCAAGGGCGGTAGTTATTCCATGTATGAGTTAAGTGGGTCTTAATGGATTAAGACCTTGGATTAAGGGCTTAATGACATCCCAAGTGATAAAGTCTGGGACTTTATGATTTCAAATCACATTTGGCCTATGGATCTAAAGTTTGGGCTTAAGAGCTTAAGCCATTAAGCTGTAAGAAAGACTTTTTGAGTAGGGAAGTTACGCCCCGCGTAACCTGCGAGTACGCCCCGCGTAGGGGGCCAGTGCCCCATTTCATTTTAGCGATCATGACAGTACGCCCCGCGTACCAAGGAGAGTACGCCCAGTGTACTCCTCCTGTGGACTTCCTTTTGGGCCATTTGTGCGTTGTTGGTGTTTGGGCCAAGTCTGGAAATTATGAATAGAGTGTTTTGGGCCCAATTAATATTATGAATATTGGATCTAGGCCCATTTGGTGAGGTGGGCCCAATTTGGTAAATTGGGCAAATGTTGGACTTTGTGTGAGATTGGGACTTTGGTCTTGGCCCAATAAGTGGAAGTATGTTGACCTAATGCTTATGCTTGTTATGTTGGTTAGTTCGGGTTTTGCGGCGAGTTTGTGGTTCGGAAGTCTACTTCTTCCGTTCAGAATATCGGCATTCGCGAGGTGAGTTATCCTAACTATATCGATAGGGTCTACGACACCAAGGCCGACCCTTTACCGGATGGAAATCCGGGTAGTTGTTTGTTATGGTATTGCTTGATGTGGGCCGGAAGGCATTATGATATGGGCCGGAAGGCATTATGATATTGGCCGGAAGGCATTCTACGTTATGTGGACCGGAAGGTCATGGCTTGGAAAGGCGTATGTGTGTAAGTAGTATTTGACTGAGACGTAGGGTGATATATGCTCGTGATCGGATAGGTTGGTATCCTGGTTACGTTGATGATATGTTATGTGATCTGTTTCATCGATTGTTGAGTGTGAACTGTTATATGATTGAATGTTATGTGCACAGGGTTGTTTAGACTGGAGATTGACTTGTTATGTATGACTGTTCTATGTTCTGTTATGTTATGTATGCTTATTATGTTATGGGCCGGAAGGCAATACGTCATGGGCCGGAAGGCGATATGTTATGGGCCGGAAGGCAATATGTTTTTGGACCGGAAGGTCGTGGCCTGGAAGGGCGCATATGTGGTTGGTATTTTGGGGGTAACTCACTAAGCTTCCGGGCTTATAGTTGTGGTTTAACGTTTTTCAGGTTCTTCCGGAGACTGTGGCAAGGCAAAGGCGTGATCGTACCGTTCCTCGCGTTTATGTTCTATGAAATGAACCTGGGAATACTCTGATAAATAATGTATTGAAAATCTTTTTTTTTAATAATGTTATTAAAATGGATTGTTTTGAAAAGTTTAAATTATGTTGAAATTTTTGGCCATTACAAGTTGGTATCAGAGCCGGGGCACGGGTCGATGTGTTCGACAGGGACGTCGAACCCTATAATGGGGGGTGAAAGTGGGTTAGATCTGATCCCACATCGGCTGCGAAGGAGAACTAAGCATTCCTTATAAGGGGTGTGGATACCTTCCCTATCACAACGCGTTTTAAAACCGTGAGGGCAGCAAATCCCATAAGAACTCTACAGTTAAGCGTGCTCGGGCGGTAGTAGTACCAAGATGGGTGACCCCCTGGGAAGTCCTCGTGCCGAGTGGCCCAAAGCGGACAATATTGTGATACGTGCCAGAGGGGGATGTTACAATGGTATCAGAGCCTTGGTTTGAGTGAATTGGAGGAACACTCGTGTGACTCCAGTCTCAAATCGAGGAGGGTTTTAAGAAAAAGAAAGAGAAAATAAAATGGTTTGCAAATTAAGTAAAAGGAGGACGCGGAGGTACGATCAGCCGGAGCCAGTAAGTAACCCGAAAATACCATACATGATATTTGTTTTATTGAGCTTTGATAGAACAACATGCTAGAGTTAGCCTAGGGATCTTCAGGATTTCATGATGATGTTGCCTGTTTTATGATGTCTGCTAGCCTAGGGTTTTCCTCTATTGAGATTTTCAGTGTTCCTCTAGGAGTGGGGATCGAGCGCTTGCTCTGTATATTTGTCACTAGGGTGTTGTGGTAGTACTTCATACAAATATGGGTAGGTGTGGAAGGTAGTATGGGCCCGTACTACTGAAAGCACAGGACCCATACGCGTATCAGGGAAACCATGACCTCTAGGGTTGGGTTGAGAGTTGGTTCCCAGGATAGTGGGAAGTGTCCGAGGTTTTGTGGTTTATTTTCAGTATGGATATTTTGAGGCATGCTGGGAGTGGATCCGGGTCAGGATCGGGTGCAGGAGAAGGGAGTTGCGGACGGATCAGTATCGCCCGAGGTTATCGGTCAGATGAGTACGCACGAGTTGGATGCGAGGATTCAGGAAATCCTGCATGATGAGGTTGCTGTATTGTTCCGGGCCGAGCTGCCGGAACTGTTTGGGTCGATCAAGACCGCCATTGTGGAGTATTTTGATAAGCGCTATGCGGCCCTCACGGAGACGGCTGCCACGGCGGCTACAGCACTGTAGCAGCAGCAGGGGGAGGAGCTAGTAGGGATTTTCAGTATCGGGACTTCGATAATACGGAGCCTCCCACCTTAAATGGAATTCAGGATCCGATCGTTGCTATGAGATGGTTATCAGATGTGGAGGGGTGTTACTTCACGTGTTCATGCCCTGCTGATTAGAGGGTGAGGTGTGCTCTGAACCTGTTAAGGCTCGGGGTAGAGGATTGGTGGAGATTAACCACGGGGTCATACTCGGATGCGCAGAGGGCTGCAATTTCTTGGGAGCAGTTCAGAGAGATGTTCAGCACTCGTTATTTTCCGCAGGTCGAGAGGGAGAGGTTGGCTCAGGAGTTCCTGGAGCTAAAGCAGGATACGGAGTCGGTGATGGAAATCACCAGGATGTTTACTGAGAGGGCGATGTTTTGCCCTGAGTTCGCTTCAGAGCAGGCTCAGATGTCCCGATATCTGAGTATGCTAAAGGAAGATATCAGACAGTTTGTGTCCACGCAGAGGTACGAGATCTTGTTGGAGTTGCAGGAGTCCGCTAGGCGACGTGAGTTAGAGATTGAGTTGCAATTGCATGAGCTGAGGCAAGCTCCGGTTCAGTCGCGGCCGGCAACGAAACAGTCTAAGACGGTTGATTCTAGGATGGGAGATCGGGGTAGCCACATCTGTGGAAAGTATGGGCGGGGTCACGCCGGAGTTTTTCGGTCCAGTGGTGCATGCCGAAAGTGCGGTAAGGAGGGGCACTATGCGAGGGATTGTCAGCAGTCAGTGCCGGTTCGAGATTTGAGGATCTGTTATCATTGTCATCAGGTTGGGCACTTGAGGGTCAACTACCCACAGCTTGTTGCAGGACCGGTGCAGGCTCCAGCACCGGCCATTTTGAGGATCACAGGTTGAGGGCAGGGTGGAGCGGAGCCCCAAGGGCTTAGGGTCGTGCTTTTCAGCTTGTAGCGGAGGAGGTTAGAGCAGTGCCGGATGCAACTACGGGTATGTTTCGTCCTTGTTGTCTTGTTTAATTATGATTATTGTGGAGTATCGTTTATCTGCTAGTCTCGATGGTTGGGTATGGATTTGTGTTTCGGGTTATCGCTTGGTATCCGTTGTTCCTTGAAGGTTTGGCATGGGTATAGATTTGTGTTTCGGGTTTTCGCTTGGTATCCGTTGTTCCTTGAGGGTTTGGCATGGTTATGGATTGTGATTCGGGTTCTCATTTTTGTATCCGTTGTTCCCTGAAGGTTGGTATGGTTATAGTTTAGTGTTTCGTGCTATCGTTGGTTATCATTCATGAGAGTTATTAATGTAGATGCAGCGTTGGTTTGATTGCCGGGTAGCATTTTCAGTATGAGGAGTGGTTAGCTGAGGAATGAGTACTTTTGGAACATATTGATTAGTGTGGAAATGTGTTTTGCGAAGGTTGGTAGTGTTAGTGGGAATGAGTTTGCGTCTAAGCTTTGGGTTTTGTGCAAGGTTACTTTGGGAGGCCAGTTTTAGCGGCCGGGGGTTGATTAGTTAGTGCCCTAAGTGGGGGAGGATTGGAAATTCTCTGGGTGATCGATAGACTTGAGAGGTTAATTAGCTGCTTGGGTTTCGGTGATATTCCTTTCAGTTGAGAGTAGGCTGGTTTAGGTAAGTAGCAGGCGTACGGGGCGAATTACAGACCTATGGCATTGATTGTGTAGAACCTAGGATCAGGTTGGGTTCGAGTATGTAGGATAGAGATAGAGTTCGGAACCCTTGAGGGGCTAGAACAGTATGAAGGGGAGGATTCCGTGGAGGGATAACTCGGAATGATGAATGCTAGTTGAGCGGTCAGATAGACCGAAGGCCGGAAGGCGTACCAGCTAGACGGAAAGCCCTGGATGGTGGCCCAGATTGGCTGAAGGTTTTGAGAGTGGTCCAGCTTGACTGAAGACCTGGTGAGGTGACCCAGTCGTGCTAAATACTCTGTAGGTATTCTCGGATCGGTTCGAGGAAATGGGTTGGGTATGTTGTGAGGTGCTAGCATTTGAAGGTCTGGCCCCGGGTATTGATCTTGATTAATGGAGATGGCGCATGGACTCGAGAGTCCCTCCAACTAGATTTAGAGCATGTGTGTTGCATGGATAGCGGTGATGCTATATCGGGGTGGTGCAGCATTAGGTGAGCACCGTGCCACTTGTCGTGGTGACAAGGCAGCCAAGTGGATTTCTTTGGCAAGGAAGGAGAGAGAGGAGTGTAGCTCCGAGAGTGTAAGTAAATTCACGGAAGTGAAAGCGGCAGTGTAGAGTTATGATCGGAGTGGTCCGGCGGTGGTCACTGAGCAGCATGGTTGTCGTGGTGGTATGAAATCACATTATGATGGGATGTCTGCTGGGGACGCGGGAGGGATTCCACGGGTGTAGGGTCAAGAGTCTCAGGATGGATGCCGGGATGGAGTCTGGAACTCCTATCTTTATTCTGATGAAGGAGTTATGTATGTAGGGATGATTCCTCCTGGGGATGTTGGAAATTTCTGAATTTTTAATAGAGTTGTTTATGCGGTAAAAGGCATCTGGAAGGGTGTTTGGAAGCATCATCAGTGAATCGGGGTTTTCCTAACCCTAGTACACTAGAGCCAGTTTGGTCCGGTTATGGGATTGCAATGGAGAACTCGTGGGGGTTGCTCTAGGAATGAAGCTCGTATCATTCGGCCAGCAAGACAGGTAAGTTGGGTTTCGGATCTCATTGGTCGAGTCTTGGGAAGCTTGGTCCGGTGAGTGCCAGGCGGAGCATTGCAAGATTAGTTTGGAGTAGAGTTGTCGCAGGCTTCGAGGGCGAAGCCTAATTTAAGTGGGGGAGAATTGTAACACCCAGTTCTTCAAGTGTGTAATTATGAGTCCCTGAAGTTTAAGAGAAAGGTAATTCTGGTCCTTTTCGGGAAATAAGTTACATCCGAGAAGGGTCGGACGAGTGTATGTGTTAGAAGTGTTGGGCTTCTCGTCACCCTCGTATGAAAGTAAGTTATATGGGTTTAGATTAAAGGAGTTGCGGTGCCTCGAAGTTGATCATTGTTTATAGTCCTTTGCGGAATAAGAATGAAAGGGTCCCATGCATGCATGCTTTTGGATTTTGAAAGGTGGCTGGGTACGCCCAGCGTAATAGCTCGAATAGTTGCAAGTAGCCGGGAGAGTACGCCCTGCGTACCAGGAAGGTACGCCCCGCGTACTCACAGGAATCTCAAACCCTACTTTTGGGGTCAGCCATAATATAAGGAATATGATGGTTCACCCCTCAACCCCCTTATGCTCATCTTCAACCTCAGAGAAACCCTAATCTCGTATTCCCTCCATATTTGAGTGTGTTCGACCTTGAAAAGCTTGGATTGGCAAAAGAAAGGCTTGAAGGAGAAAAGGGAAGTTGTCAAAGAAGAAGAAGAACGTGTAGAGCTTGTAGATCTGATGACATATCACCCTTTGGAGCTGGTTTAAGGTATAAAGTTTCATGCTTGACCTTCATCTGGCATAGATCTATGTATTTTGAAGCTTTGTCATCATTTTTGTCCCAAAAGTCCTCATCTTGTTGCATAGTTCGATTTGGTCAAGATTATCTATCCTTTCAGACCTTTGGAGAGGTCTTGAGTGATAAAAATGAGGTCCCAAGGGCGGTAGTTATTCCATGTATGAGTTAGGTGGGTGTTAAGGGATTAAGACCTTGGATTAAGGGCTTAAGGACGTCCCAATTGATAAAGTCTGGGACTTTATGATTTCAAATCATATTTGGCCTATGGATCTAAAGTTTGGGCTTAAGAGCTTAAGCCAATAAGCTGTAAGAAAGACTTTTTGAGTAGCGAAGTTACGCCCCGCGTAACCTGCGAGTACGCCCCGTGTAGTGGGCCAGTGCCCCGTTTCATTTTAGCGATCATGGCAGTACTCCCCGCGTACCAAGGAGAGTACGCCCAGCGTACTCCTCCTGTGGACTTCCTTTTGGGCCTTTGTGTTGGGCCATTTGTGGGTTGTTGGTGTTTGGGCCAAGTCTGGAAATTATGAATAGAGTGTTTTGGGCCCAATTAATATTAGGAATATTGGATCTAGGCCCATTTGGTGAGGTGGGACCCAATTTGGTAAATTGGGCCAATGTTGGACTTTGTCTGAGATTGGGACTTTGGTCTTGGCCCAATAAGTGGAAGTATGTTGACCTAATGCTTATGCTTGCTATGTTGGTTAGTTTGGGATTTGCGACGAGTTGGTGGTTTGGGAGTCTACTTCTTCCGTTCAGAATATCGGCATTCGCGAGGTGAGTTATCCTCACTATATCGATAGGGTCTACGGCACCAAGGCCAACCCTTTACCGGATGGAAATCCGGGTAGTTGTTCGTTATGGTATTGCCTGATGTGGGCCGAAAGGCATTATGATATGGGCCGGGAGGCATTATGATATTGGCCGAAAGGCATTCTACGTTATGTGGACCGAAAGGTCATGGCCTGGAAAGGCGTATGTGTGTAAGTAGTATTTGACTGAGACGTAGGGTGATATATGCTCGTGATCGGCTAGGTTGGTATCCTGGTTATGTTGATGATATGTTATGTGATCTGTTTGATTGATTGTTGACTGTGAACTGTTATATGATTGAATGTTATGTGCACAGGGTTGTTTAGACTGGAGATTGACCTGTTATGCATGACTGTTCTATGTTCTGTTATGTTATGTATGCTTATTATGTTATGGGTTGGAAGGCAATATGTTATGGGCCGGAAGGCAATACGTCATGGGCCGGAAGGCGATATGTTATGGGCCGGAAGGCAATATGTTTTTGGACCGGAAGGTCGTGGCCTGGAAGGGAGCATATGTGGTTGGTAGTTTGGGGGTATGTCACTAAGCTTTCGGGCTTACAGTTGTGGTTTAATGTTTTTCAGGTTCTTCCGGAGACTGTGGCAAGGCAAAGGCGTAATCGTACTTTTCCTCGCGTTTATGTTCTATGAAACGAACCTAGGAATACTCTGATAAATAATGTATTGAAAACCTTTTTTTAATAATGTTATTAAAATGGATTGTTTTGAAAAGTTTAAATTATGTTGAAATTTTTGGCCGTTACATTAAAAGTCCCTAGAAGCTTTTCTACTTGAAGTATGTGACTAAGGAAGGAACTAGGGCTCCATTTGTGACTACCCGAAGTTCGTTTCAACATTGCAACCCATTTCCGTTAATAAATTCGTCGTTTTCAAATTCGTTTCCGTTTACGTTATTAAATTAAGTCATTCATTTGAGATTGCTATTATGACTTAATGGGTGTCCAAACGCATTTAGAACTCATAATAACACTGCATTTTAATAACCGGAAATTTTTGAGAATCGACCACATCAAGTTACGGCAACTTAATTGGGTACGACCAAAAGCCACATCTAACGTCGGTATCGGGTAGAATTCCACCGTTTCCCGAACTTAGAAAATAATTAAAGCCCAAAAGACTTCATTTTGAAGCTTTTACACTCTCTCACTACTCTCTCTCTCTCTAACCTCTCTCCTCAAATCCAAGTCTTAGGTCCAAAATCATCAAATTAAAGCTCCATTTCATCAAGGTAACCTTCCTAACTTGTTGTACAACCTTTCTAGTTTCCAAATCCATGTTCAATCTATGATTTAGGACCATAAACATGTGTTTACGGCCCTGGAATGCTCTTGAGCCGTGAACACATATAAGTTAGGTTTTAGAGCCTAAAAACCCTCCCAAATCACATTTGGAGCTTAGATATGGCTTAATGGCTTATGGAACGGACTTAGAACACCTTGAACTTAACTTTTGGGGAGTAAACATGAGTTTACTACCCAAGACCATGCTTGGACTGTAAACTCATTATCATGGGTAGTAAACTCAATTCCAAGTGTTTAAATGCCACTTAAACACACCAATAGCCTTGGATTAAAGTCTAGAACCAACCACAATCAATTTAAGGGCCTTAAACATGATGAAAACCTTCCCTTTAGGAGTTCACGGTCGTAAACCCCCCAAGAATGGGTTTTTGGACCGTAAATTCACATATACAAGTCAAATGATGCCCTAAATTCATTCAAAGGCTTGTAAAATTGGTTTGAATCACATGTGATTGATCTAGGGCCAGCAAATCTTGAAAGGAATGGTCACATAGGAGCTTACGGCCGTAAACTCCATTTGGTAATACCCTTGATGGTTAAACTCATTTCTATGCCTTAGATTAAATCATAACAACTTTCCCCAAGTGTTATTTGACCATTTAGCAACATAAAACCCCTCATCCATGAGTTCACATTATTCAAGCACTCCAAACACTTGATTTGAAGTGTTTTCTTGTATTGGAGTGTATAATCATATCTAATTAGTGATTTAAAGTCTAATTAGATACATTTTTATATCATTTCATATTACATAGGAACCTCATGCATTATCAAGCCCCGAACCGACACTTAGCATCCAATCTGTCACGTTTTCTCGTCTGGTGAGTTCATACGCCTACCTTTTTTCAATGGTTTTCACCGTTTTCCGCGGGGGGGGGGGGGGAATACAAGCAAAGTACAAGGAATAGTTGTACTCAAAACTTGTTTTACATGTGTTATATTTCATGCTTCGTATGCTTTTAATACTGACAGTCATAACAAACAACCGTTTGAACTTGTAGAACATACTATCATATTATTTGTAAAAAACATTTTAAAATGTTGTATTTTATATTTCACAAATGGTTTTCCACATTATAATAGTTAAAAGCATAATCTTTGAACTTTGAACTTGAAACCTAGTACATTGTTTTGTCCTCGGTAACACTCTACAGAGATACACGAGTGGAGGATCATCATTTGTAATAGGATTTTTCTATATTATTACTAGTAAATTTGTTATTCCTATAAATTGGAGACACGTCCTCGGAGAACACTCGACAGAGATGCGCGAGTGGAGGACCGCCTCTATAACCAGAATCTCTTAGATAAGGAGCGTGACTTGAGTGTATAAATCTATACGGGGCTGACTACCCCGCACCTAGCTACTAGCTACTGCCAAGCCAAAAGGTTCAAGGGTGACGAAAGTCATAAAGTGATTTGGACTATTTATTGCCATATCTAGTCTATCTTATGGTTATGGAACTCGCAATTTGGATAACAGAGATTTACTTTTTAGTAATAATGGATTCAGTAACTAGTTTACTTTGAACTTATTAGTTTTATATAAGTGTTAAATCTAATAATTTCACAAGGATAACCAGGTTTTCAGTATACAAAACAGTTAACTAAACTTTACATATAAGAAAATATGGGATTTTCTTGGGTTTGTAACTTTTTCAGAAACCGAAAGGAAACTTATACATTTTCAGGAAACAAAACCGCTTATGAACTCACCAACTTGATACTGATTTTCAAACTGCTTGTATTCTCAGGTCCGCATTAGACAGGTACCCAATGATCCTTTTGTAGAAGACGGAGTATGTAGATGACACGTCTTACTTTTGTTTATATATATATATATATATATATATATATATATATATATATATATATACATATGTATCACACTTGTAACACTTGGCTTTCAAACAAATGTAAACTTTCATATGTAATGTAATGGTTGTTTACTTTGCTTACTATGTACATTGGTTATGATATTCAACATGAAGTCACCTACGCCCCGAAACGTTTCCGCCTTGGGTTTCGGAGTGTGACACCATTTCACTCCTATTTGGAGTTTACGGTTCTTAAACCATTTCCTTTGTGTTTACTACCGTAAACTCATAAAGTTTATGGTATTTTGGGTGTTTTCAAGTCCTTAGCTCATCAAAGAATGGAACCATGTTAGTTACTAAGGCATAGGAAGGAAATTGGGTCATTTATACATACTTTGGGGTGTTTATGGTTTTGGGAGCTCCCCAAACCGTAAACAAATATAAATGGGAGATTTTTGTGCCTTTTCATGTGATAAACACATCAAGGAAGGATCTAGACATGTCCCTAAGGCATTGTGAAGGACTAAGGCACCTTAGGGCACTCTTTGGCACCTGACTTGGTGTTTACGGTTTTGGGAGCTTCCTAAACCGTGAACACCTTGTTCTTGGTCTTCTTGGGACATTTTCTTGATGTAAAGATGTATAACAAGCTTTATACAACACTAGGATATAGGTACTTACTATATGGAAGCTTGAAATAAGCTAAAAGTCCAAGAACACTAGTGTGTGTTCTTGGTGTTTTGGAAATCTAATCAAAACATGAAATTTGATGGATTAAAAGATGTATAATCACTAGTTGTTATGATATAACAACAAATCAAGCCAAGAAGTACTTACGTTCTCGGGAAATCGGGTGAAAGACGGGATGATAGTTGAGAGTGTTTGGAGTTTGCTCTTGAGATTGAAAGTAAGAAATGAGGTATTTTGGGGGGTAAACTCATGCTTAAGGCATGAGTTTACGGTTTCGTAAGAATTAACGGTCGAAACCTAAAAGTTTGGCCGTGAATTCCTTAACTACGTGGTACTTTTGTTGGGTTTTGAGCAATCTAACACTTCCTAAGTGTGCATGCAACCCTAATAAACCTTGGATCTATGTTTGTCTAAATACATGCAAAATAATAATTTTCCAAGGTTTATAACCTATCTAACATGGCATGGGGAACATTTCAACATAAAAGAGTTAGAAGAGATTACATACCTTTTGGTGTGTTGGGTTCTTAGGAGTTTGAGGGCCAAGCACCAATAGTGTGAATGCCTCAAATGGAATCACAAACACCACAAACTCTTGGAAAACTTTGAGAGAGTATATACACCTTGTATAAATCGGCCACACACATGCACACACACACTAGATCACTAGCTTTCTCTTAGTGTATCTTAGTGTTCTCTTAGGCTCCATTTCATGCTCCATAAGCATGCTTATATAGTATGCATGGTTAGGGTGAAACCCTAATAACCCATGTCTTTTCCTTTTCCAAGGATCCATGGGTTAAAAGCTCCATGGATCATCCATGGACTTCCACATAAGCCTAGCCCATTAACAAATGAGTATTAGCCCACACTATATAAAACAAATAGCCCATAATTTAATTAGTATTCCTTTTAATCTCTAAATTAATCCATGATTAATTTAAGACTAAAACTAATTAAATAACGTAACTTCATATTAATATATTATAACTCATAATATATTAATAAACATATGTGTATAACTCTCATAAAATTATCCATAATAGTTTGGATGAGATGCAACCCAAATGGACCATGCCGGTCGGGTCAAGTATATACCAAATAAGTTATGGACTTAGACACCTTATCCAACAGACTCCCACTTGGATAAGTCTAATAACTATATTTGCCTATAACTTCAGGAACCAACCAACAATCGTAGCTCTCGAAAACTCCCTCGAACAATGAAGACTCTGTCGAACTATGAAGCGCCATTTTAGATAAGTGATCACATAATCCTCTGTTCTCATGATATCAGCCGGACAAATACATGGAACAACGTCGTACTTATTGTCCAGCAGTTTGTTTCCCGATTTTCGATTTGTTTGACAAAGAACTTAATCGAACACATCAATTCAGTTCTGACCGGCCGGTACATGGGTCACAACAAAATCATCGAGGGGCCCAGATATCGCTTCTATTTCTAGAAGGAACAGATAAACTTCGACTCATATGCTTGTTCTACTACTTGTTGAATTGTACACAAAGGCACGTTTTATAACATCAAGTTACTGATGCGTTTACGTGCAATCAATGCACAACCAACTCATAGGTAACAACTCATATCTCTAGGTTTGAAGATTTATATGATATTACCATCTCACGATCACTCGAGATAAATTCCATGAAGTGATACAAGTGAGCGTGGGTTTATTCCAATACTCATAACTTATGAGTACTCATGAATGTTGCAGCAACCATTGCCATGACTAAACTCATTTAGCCATCTACAAACCCGATTCATGACAGTCTTGATTCATACCTACTTCCAACATATGAACGACTGTGGAGTGTTTAAAGAACTTAGTCATTCGAAAAGAATAACCTAGCTATTTTGGAAGTCAAAACATGCAAAGTGAAACACAGTAATAATCGAATCTAATATGGTCTCAGAACCCTTTTGAATATAAATAAAACCACCTTTTATTTATCACCATATTGATTACACATTATTCGATGTTTCAAATAATCAACTTAAGACTCGAATAAAAACAACAGTCGTCTCATGCTCCTAGCATGTACACTTTGTTTTTCTAAACAATAGTTATGCCACACCCCAAGTATGCACACTATGTTTGTCTATGATCCTTACATTGTGATGTAGATCAATTGAACATGATTCCAATGATACTCATTTCACAATCCCAAATCCTTATTGTAAATGCAAGAATTCCAAATTCATGTCATTTACTGAAATCTGTTAGATTCTAAACTTATATGCATTGATCCTCTTGTAATGATTATGAACGAAGTCAGAAAGACTTGACAACAACCACTACAGAGCATTCCAAAGGAGATCAGCTCCTTGGGAACATCCTTCTTGCATTAAGTTTCCTAATCTTACATAGATTTAATAACTTCCACCTATGGAGACATTTCCATAGTCCCATTTGACTATCACTTCCGAACAAGAGTTACCACTTTTCAGAAAATGTCAATATGGTCCTACCAAAATTAACACTAGACTTCCAAATGTCCCTGAGCAACCAATCTTTGGCGAACCTCAGATTGTCCTCGACAATTGCTTAATCACTTTAGTCATATCCAGTTCTAGACTTTTCCCTTCTAAATGCCTTAAGCATTTGGAAAATTTAGAAAGGATGAATATTATAGCACATGAAATCGATCCTATATCCGAAGCATATGGGACACGATTCATGATGTTTGACATAAAGACATGATACTAGACCAGCCTTTTGCTACAATATTTTTCATTTGCCATGTTTTCAAAATTTAACTATGAAGAGGGATGCCGTAATCATAATTGAATTTTGAAAACACAATATATATAGAATTTTCTTAAGTCGAACCATTCAGACATAAAATTCATATATTCTTGACTAAAGATGATTAAAATCTCAATCTAAGCTTTAGAATTGAAATGAAGTATAATTTCCTCTCCCTTAATTATAGCAAAACAACTTTTCAACCCCTGCAACTTCACGGATTGAAAATTTGTTTTCTATAATTAACATTGCTAGCTTGCAATACCAATCATAATAATAATCATGCTCCCACTAACATGATGATTATCAGCATAACACTTATGCTCCCACTAGCTCTGACACATTTCCAGAAATCTGTTGGACTTCTGAAATTTAGATTCATACACCTTTCCGTAGATAGCTCAGCTGTGTGTCTAAGCAATTTCAAGAACTATGAAAAGGGATGCCGTAATCATAGTCTCAATTGCTTAGGCATTTGCCATTTTTCACAAGTCCATGTTAGTGTGCCGGTTAACCACACGCGCTCCACTAATGACTTTTGAAAATGCAAATGACACAATTGATATCTACTTAAAATCTATTTAGTGAAAGCGTTTCCTCACCATCATTTTCATGAATCGGAGAGAAACCTTATGACACTTAGATTTTATAGTGTATGAGTTCCTATCCATGCGAATTTGTCAAAACCATAATCACAAGATAAGGTTAGTGACAAATTCAGCCTTACACGGATGAAACTTGTTCAATCTTAGTTTCTTGTCACCTTGGTAGCACAAGGCCCACCAATGCTTCCAAGTTGAACTCTGATAACTCACATGTAAATTCAACTTATTTGAAGTAGGTACAGAAATAAGAATTATGTCAACACGATAGGTTGCAAACCTTAAGTCGTGTGCTAGTGATAAATTACAGGTTTCACTCTTGATTAGTTCTTGAAACTCTTTCAGGATCTTTAAGGCTCCCACTGTCCTCTTGACATATAAGTTTTTCTAGTCAAGAACCATTCCTTGACAAAACAAATATTCAAGGGATAGTGCGGATTCTTATCAAGACTAACACTTCACACAATTGGTCTTAGTTGGTCTTTGTCTCATCCAAGACATCACAACTTACCAATCTCAAATGTACAAGAGTAGAAAACATTTTACTCTTACATTTGATAAGTGTTTTAAACCTTACTTTATGTCATGTCACTCAAATTACAATCTTGGAGTGTGACTCTAAGAATTGTTTTGGAACGAAGTATGACTCATCTTCTTGATTTTAACCAATCTAACAATTCATGACCTCTCTTCTTAGCCATAACAATGCACTAAGACGTCCATAGAGTATGAATTTGTGATATGGTTTCTAAATCATTAAGTTGATCATAAAACTGATACTAAAGTACTCTCCCGTCTTTTCAGATTTGAGAAACTTTTATCTTTCTGCCTAATTTGATTCTTCTTATTCGTTTTGTCATACATTGTATCCTTTCCAATGTTACAAAATTATACTTAACCTTATAAGTATAATCATATTTACTAATCTTTAGTAAATCATGACAAATCAATCTTTGTGGTGGACCTTGACCAGCGCACACCCAGTGTACCTAATTCCTTAGTCCTTCATTTGACTCACATATACATGTGATCAAAGAATTAGTCTTAATTTTTCAAAGATGAAAATTCTCATTCATCATACAATACAACTTGTATGATTCCAAGTTTCTGTCCAATTGAAACTTGGGTGATGAAAATTTTCTTCATTCGGTAAATCCAGACACTACCACAAATGAAAGAATCAAATCCACTTTCCAATATTGCTATTACTGGAAACATATAAGCAACAATTTTCCACCGATGCCATTGTAAGGATATTTTTTAAAATAAATAAAATTAAAACCTTTTTTTCCTTTTATTTTAAAACTTTGCGGAAAAACTTATCCTTACAATCCACATGAAAACTTGATTGTTATCTATTCCTAAGCAATATATTATAACTCTTAAGCAACAGCTCAAAATTCTGATTACCGAACCATGCGATCGACACCCATCTTCGCAATCAAAATCAGCATATACTTCTTTAAGCTTCCTATCTTTTCTTTTGATTCTTAAAACATCACCATGTGACCCAGTCACATCATGTATCAAGAATCTCATAATAGAAACTTAATAGAGTTATACAGTGTATTTTACCCGAAGTAGAGTCAAACCTCTTGACTTGATCAACCTTATGACCTTTCAGGTAAATAGGGCAGCTTTGCAACCAATGCCCCTTCCTTTGGCAACAAAACACATGTAGACCCTTTGATAATGGCACATGAGACTATCTCAGACTTAGCCTTTCTCTTTACCATTTGGTCAACCGAGTTGACTATGGCCGATCCCTTTCCATTGGGAAGAGAAATGCTTTTCTAGATATCCAATGCTACCATTGCCAATGTCCATTTAAGGTTTGGGAAGTTGATCTTCTAACAAAATTTGCTTTACTAGTGTTCCAAATCATTGCTGATTCCACAGCACAAAGCAAATAGATAAGATCATTAAGGCTCGTGTCATAGTCTGTCTCATAGTAGTCCCAAAGTGACCCGCTATGTTACTAAGAAAGTGATTGAACATCCAACTTTCACGAGACTTTGACACCCAACTCTCCCGTCTTGTCAATATGTGACTACATCTCCAAGATGTGACCATACCAAGACCTTAACTTGCCAATAGGGCTTGAGTGACTTTAAACTTTTCAAGAACTTGTGGGTGAGGGAGAATAATTGGAGGAGATAAAGGAAGTGAAGCATGATGTTGAGGAACATCATCTTCAAGAGATTTGGGAAGATCATAAATGTCTAAACCAGACATGTTTTGGGAGATATTCAAGATAGTTGATTTAAAGTCCTTAATATGACACCCAATATGAAATATTAAGGCTAGGACCCAACAAACTATTTTATAACTTAGAAGAGGGATGCCGTAATCCAAGCTATAAAATATTTGAAGGTAGGCGAATGACGATTCACCAATTTCCACCATGAAAAACGAAATAATTTATTAGGTTTTAATTGGATTTGAAATTCCTAGATCTTTTGAGATTCATTGAACTTTTCAATGGCATGTTTCAATCTCGAGTGTGCCCTCTCAAATTTTGTGACTGGGATGCCGAGGATCACAAAACAAGGTGTGAATAACCATACCAATTCACTTGGTATCCTTAATATTATCACCTAATCAATGTGCTAGTTAACCACACACGCTCCATTGATCTATGAAAAACATTAAGTCACCCTTCGTGGTCCTTACTAGTTCAAGTTAGTGTGCCGGTTAACCACACACGCTCCACCAACGACTTGGTAAGGTACAAAGTGTGAATTCCATGGGTTAGCACCAAATTCACATTTTTCCTAAAGTAATTAAGATTGGGAATTATTAAGATTTTAGTTACTTTAGTATTTATCATTAATACTTTTAATGAAGGGAGAATTTAAAGTCATTGTCCTACCCGTTCGGCTAACGACCCTCCACCGGTCAAGCAAGCGGTGGGTGAGAGTATACACCCATTAAGTCGCCATTTTATAGGCAACAACCTTATACCCACCTTATAGACCGGCTTCGTGAATGAGGCCTACTAACGGTAAAACGACTTATTCTTATACATATATATAATAATTAACCATTAATGTTATAAATAGTATAAGGGTTGAATTTTAACTATTAAAACTCTAAGGCTTGGAATTAAAGTTTATTAAAGTGTGTGAACCCTAATAAACCTTGGATCTATGTTTGTCTAAATACATGCAAAATAATAATTTTCCAAGGTTTATAACCTATCTAACATGGCATGGGGAACATTTCAACATAAAAGAAGTTAGAAGAGATTACATACCTTTTGTTGTGAGAAGGTTTCATCATAATCAACACCTTGAGTTTGAGTAAAACCCTTCGCAACCAGTCGAGCCTTATAAGTATGCACTTTTCCTTCCATGTCGGTCTTCTTTTTGAAGATCCATTTGCACCCGACTGTTTTACGGTCTGGTACATTGTCAACCAAGTTCCAAACTTGATTGTCATACATGGACTGTATCTCGCTGTCCATAGCCTCCTTCCATTTAGCAGACTCCGGGCCTGCCATGGCTTCCTTAACACTGCTAGGTTCATCCAAATTTACTAGTGTACTATCACTAATAAACGTATCACCTTCCGTAGTAATATGAAAACCATAATAAAATGAAGGTGTGTTCCTAACGCGTGTGGAACGTCTCGGAGGTTCAGATTCGTCAGCTGGATCAACAGGAGTTTCTTCCTCAGGTTGATTGCTAGTGTCTGAGGTTCCTTCACCAATTGATTCTTGAATTTCTTCAAGATCAATCTGCCTCCCACTGTCTCCTTGGCTTATAAATTCTTTCTCGCGAAAGATCCCTCTTCGTGCTACAAAGACCACATTCTCACTGGGTCTGTAGAAAAGGTAACCGAAGGATTTCTGTGGGTAGCCGATGAAAATACACCTTTCACTTCGGGGTTCAAGCTTATCATGAGTTTCACGCCTCACGAAGGCTTCGCAACCCCAAATTTTGATGTGGTCCAAATTGGGAACCTTCCCAGTCCACATCTCATAAGGTGTTTTGGTAACCTTCTTTGTAGGGACTAGATTAAGGATATGGGCGGCAGTCTCTAAGGCATACCCCCAAAAAGAGATTGGTAACGAAACTCGACTCATCATAGAGCGAACCATGTCCAACAAGGTACGATTACGCCTCTCAGCTACACCATTCAGCTGTGGTGTCCTGGGAGGAGTCAATTGTGAGACAATCCCACACTCCTTAAGATAGTCAAGGAACTCGGTACTAAGATACTCACCACCTTGATCGGATCGAAGCATCTTAATGTTCCTGCCCAATTGATTTTCTACTTCCTGTTTGAATTCCTTAAACCTTTCAAAGGTTTCGGACTTATGTTTGATTAAGTAGACATACCCATATCTACTAAAATCATCAATAAAAGTCACATAATACCAATTAGCGTCCCTTGTGGCGGTTTTGAATGGTCCACATACATCAGTATGTATTAGGTCCAACAAACCTTCACCCCTCTCACAAGTTCCAGTGAAGGGTGATTTTGTCATTTTTCCAAGTAGACAAGATTCACAACTATCATCTGATTTGAGGTCAAATGATTCCAAGACTCCACTCTTTTGGAGTTGTCCTATGCGTTTCTTGTTTACATGTCCAAGACGACAATGCCACAATGATGCTTTATCTAGGCTAGTAGAAGAATCAATATACAACACATTATTTCCTAAGTTGTCTACAATCGACACAGTTTCATACACGCCATCACAAGGTAATGCTTTAAAATAAAACACATTATTAAAGAAAGCATTAATACCACCACATTCATTATCAAACGAAAAGGTAAAACCTTGTTTGTACAAAGCATGAAAAGAAATAATATTCCTCGCCATTTCAGACGAGTACACACATTTATTCAAATCTAATTTTAACCCATTATTAAGCAACAAAGTATAAACTCCAATCTTGGAAACAGGTGAAGCCTTCCTATTCCCCATGATTAAGTTTATCTTCCCTTGCTCCACATTCTCACTTCTTCTTAGGCCCTGCATATCAGAACATATGTGAATACCACATCCTGTATCAAGCACCCAAGAGTTAGAATATGTTGAGTAATTAGACAATATAGTGTAAATACCTGCATAGGTGGGTTTCACTTTCCCATCCTTTAGATCCTGCAAGTACTTAGGGCAGTTTCGCTTCCAGTGTGCCTTTTCATGGCAATAAAAGCATTCAGCATCCTTTGGAATGGCAGAAGGAGTGACAGAACCATTCTTAGTCTTTGATGAGGAGCCTTCAAGAGACTTTCCCTTGGTACCCTTCGAAGGGTGCTTCCTCTTTTTCCCTTTGCCTTGTCCAATAGCTAAAACAGGGGTAGAAGTTGGAGTAGGAGTAGTAGAGGTAACAACCGCTTTACCCTTAAGACCGGTTTCAGCGGTCTTCAAGAGTCCTTGAAGCTTGCTGAGGGTAACTTCCTCCTTGTTCATATGATATGTCATTCGAAAATGATCATAACAAGAAGGCAAGGAGTGCAAAACGATGTCAATTGCTAACTCCTCGGGGATGTTAACATTCAGCTTCAGCAAACGGTCCACATACCTTTGCATCTTTTGCATGTGGCCCGTGACGGATTCACCGTCCTTCATGCGGGTAGTTATTATGGAGGAGATTATTTCATACCGCTCCTGACGAGCACTCTGATGGTACCTTTCCATCAAGTCTTGGTGCATCTCAAAAGGGTAGAAATCTTCATACGACTTTTGGAGCTCGGCTGTCATCGTGGCCATCATGATACATGCCACCTTAGTAGCATCTCTCTCATGAGTCCTGAATTCAGCGATCTCCTCAGGAGTAGTAGTAGACTCATCAAGTTCTTTTAACTCCTTATCGAGGACATATTCCTTGTCCTCGTAACGAGTAACCATCCTGATGTTCCTAATCCAATCCATGAAGTTGGAACCATCAAAGATGACCCTCCCACTAAGATTCATGAGAGAGAAAGAACCAGTTGGGTTAGAGCCTGAAGCATTAGTGTTGGAAGACATCTGAAAGAAGAAAGTAAGTTTAGATTAGATATTTAAGATCCTTAATAAGACACCCAAATGTAATATTAAGGCTAGGATCCAATCACAATATATTACACTTAGAAGAGGGATGCCGTAATCTAAGTAATAATATATTTGAAAGGTAGGCGAATGACGATTCACCAATTTCCACCATGAAAACGAAATGATTTATTAGGTTTAATTGGATTTGAAATTCCTAGATTCTTTTGAGATTCATTGAACTTTTCAATGGCATGTTTCAATCTCGATTGTGCCCTTCAAGTTTTGTGACTGGGATGCCGAGGATCACAAAACAAGGTGTGAATAACCATGCTAACTCACTTGGTACTCCTAATATTATCACCTAATCAATGTGCCGGTTAACCACACACGCTCCATTGATCTATGACAACATTAAGTTACCCTTCGTGATCCTTACTAGTCTAATTAGTGTGCCGGTTAACCACACACGCTCCACTAACGACTTGGTAAGGTACAAAGTGTGAATTCCATGGATTAGCACCATGTTCACATTTTCCTAAAATAACTAAGATTGGGAATTAAAAGAGTTTAGTTATTTTATAATATTCATTATACTTTTAATGAGGATTTAAAGTCATTGTTCTACCCGTTCGGCTAACGACCCTCCACCGATCAAGCAAGCGGTGGGTGAGAGTATACACCCATTAAGTCACCATTTTATAGGCAACAACCTTATACCCACCTTATAGACCGGCTTCGTGAATGAGGCCTACTAACGGTAAAATGACTTATTCTTATACATATATATAATAATTAACCATTAATGTTATAAATAGTATAAGGGTTGAATTTTAACTTTTAAAACTCTAAGGTTTGGAATTAAAGTTTATTAAAGTGTGTGAAACTTTACAAATTCCAAAACTTGAGGGCAAGTTTTGTAACTTTGCAAAACTCTTCATTTCATAACTTATGAATTAAAGGTTCATAAAAATGAAGACTCTTCATTTTCATGTAACTTATGTGTTTTAAGTGTGTGTTAAATGAAAGTGACCTTTGGTAATCCATAACTTGAGGACAAATTATGGACTCCATTAAAACACATAAATGATAAAGAATTAATCCTAAACAATTCAGCAAATAATTCCTATCATTTTCTAAATTCATAAGAACATGAACATGATCATCAAAATTCAAGAAATATATGAACACATAAAATCATGGAATTTTGATATGTGCTATTGTAAATGGATTAGAACAACCATTACACCAACTAAAATAAGTTTTATAACACCAAAACTGATGTGATTAATGAATCTTTTAATCTATGAAGATCGATTAGATCTTGAACAAGTAAATAAACAATGACAATTCAAACACAGTAAAATAATAGAACAAGATTGAATCAAACGAGTCGAATGATTAAAACAAAATCCTCAGAAGAGCTCGATCAAGAACATCAACTGTAGAGGATTGGAAGGTTACAAGTATTATCAAATAAACCTTTAGTCGTCTGGAAAATATTGTATTCTCAGATCTCTCTAAAACCTTAACCTAATATGCATGCAAGCATATGCTTATATACAAGACATAAAAGACATACGGTTGGACAGGCCCAAACCGCAATACAAAGAAATAAATACAATAGAGCCCAAAAGACGCAATCTTCTAAGCCCAACAATCTCCCCCTTTGCGTCAATTTGGGGCGAGATGTTCAGTCTGTCTTCAAAGCAGATGGCTTCTTTACCGTTTGAAAAATTTTCGGTATCAAAGCTAGAATGTGGTGCCTGAAGGTAATATACCAACGAAGCATATATGTAAAGTTCTTTTTATCTGCTGTTGAGTTCTGTTTGCATCGGTGAATGATGTTGATGATGTGCTCCAGACACTCTGTAGAGAACAGATGCTTGTCTACCAACGCAAACAGAAATTTGTGCTTATCCCCCCTTGTGAACATAACTGTCAGATTGGAAGAATCAATCTGTCCCAACTTCATTTTATGGACATCTCCGGTTTTGGAAGTGGGTTTGACAGTCGGTTTCTTATTCAACACCTTTGCTATTTCCTGATCCATAGTGGCTAGCTCATGGACATAGGAAGCCAACATTCTTTTAAGATGAGAAAGAATTGGTTCATATTCTCTCTGGTTGGAGAGAAGAATGTTGTATAGCAAGATCCAATCATGGGGGTTCAGACTGGGAAGATCTGCCAGAGAGATAAGATGTTCGGTGTTGGCAGATCCTCTGTTGATTTTGAAATTTATGTTTACAAATTTCCCAGCCTGAGTTGGTTTCAGTACCTTGACTCTTATAATTTTCTGGGCACTCCAAGTCAAGTACTGAGGTTGACCGAATTTCAGATAGAAATCGATAAGCTCCCTGTCAACCTTCGGGTTCGGATGAGGGACGTTTGCAGTGACATCAAAGCAGTGAAAAGTGAAGGCTTTACGCGTAATGGGCATGTCGAACTGCGAGTCTTTGGAGTTTTCACACTCAAAAGATGCAATCGGTTCCAACCAATAAATAGAAGGAAACTCAATTGCTTGAGTGATGAGAGTGTCTCTGTCCCAATCTGGGAACAGAGTCTTCTTAGCTTGAATTGTCTCCTCATCCTCCCGGATTTTCTTTTCTCTGGCTTCTGCCTCACGAGCTATCTTCATTGTTTCGTCAAGCTCTCTGTCCCGTTTCTTGCGTTGAAGAGCCTCAGTAATGGTTTCATCAGATTCTGATTCGCTCTCAACTAGGACATTTTTACCAGAACCCGAAGCTACATTAACCTTCGGTTCTTTCGGTTCTTGTTTGGACATACCTTCCTCTCCCCCTTGTCTCGGAAGAACATGCTTCTCCGAGACACCCTTCATTTCACTTAGCAAAGTGATCGCCGGAAGGAGTTTCGCCTGGAGATGCTGACGAATAGTGAGGGTTAGGAAGGGATCATGGGAGTCAATAACACCGGTTAACATATTTTTGACATCACCAGCGCAACTCTGAAGAACTGCCCGTTGAGCTTGAAGTAAAGAGATTTCTTGTTGTGCCTGGGCCAGTTGAACTTTCTGTACGTCAATAGTTGCCTGGTGCTTGATAACTTCTTCCTTCAGGGTGCTCTCGGCTGCTAAAGAGGCAAAACGTGAAACCAAAGATTTGAGAATTGAAGTGGATTCAGTTTTGAGGTCAGCACGCAGAGCCTCAAATTTCCTGGTTTCTCCCTGAAGGGTGGCTGCGAACGAGTCTACTGACGCTTCAAATTTGGAAGCGTTTGAATCAGCATGAGCCTTGAGGGAATCAAGAAAGATCTGAGTTGTATGAACAACTTCAGAAACTTCCTTAGTGGCTTTGGAGCATGAGGCTGCTGAGTTGTCTACAACATCAGTAGAGCGATCCAAGGCTTCGGTGTAAGTCTGGATTGCTGACTCGATGAAAGCCTTCAGCACAGCACCCCCATATGCTTTACTGTCAGCCAGCAGACTGTCGAGTTTTGCGTGAATCTCTTGAAGCTGCTGACTTGACACAAGGGTATCTGTATCGGTGTCGGTAGGGATCCGGTAAGGGCTGTAATAGATGGAATCAAATTCATCATCATCACCCCCTAGGGTAGCACCGGAGTTGGAAGATGGAGAAGGGGAGGGTTGAGGGTTGATGACCGGGGTTTCAACCACAGAAGCAGCCCCCGTATCAGATACGTTGACCGTTACTGGTGGTTGGGTTGTGGTTATGGTGATGGATTCTGTGATAATAGGTTGGGAGATAGAGGATAAAGGTTGAGAAAAGGTGGAAGGAATAGTGGTTTCGGTTGTGGTTTGGGGAATAGATGTTGGAACAGAACTTGAGATGTTTTGTTTGGGTGATTGGGTTGGGGTTGAAAATTTTGGGGAAGTAGGAGGAGAAGGAGATTTGGTAATTTGGGGAGATTTAGGAGGGGAAGGTGGGTTTTGTGGAGACGAAACGGGTGGAGTTTCGGTTTGAGGATTAGCGTCTGGTGGGGTAGGTGAGTTTTGTGGAGACGAAACGGGTGCGGTTTCTGGTTGAGGATCAACATCTTCTGTTTCGGATGGTGCATTCTGTTTTGGTTCAGAAGGAGATCCTTTGGCTCTTTTAGCCATCTTCTTGACCTTTTTCGATCTCGGCTGAGAAGGTGCCTCTGCCTCGGATTTGCGTTTGGAGGACCTTCTCTTTTTCTCCGTTTTGGGTGCGGGTTCCTTCATCTCAGCCTTCTTCTTTTTGCTCGCTCTTTTGCCCCGGTTAGCAGGCTGATCCAGAGCCTCAAGAGCTGCACGTTGTTCCTCGGACAGAACCCTAGGAGGCAGGGGGGTTCTGGAGCTGTAGTCCGCCATAATCTTGCTGTGGGGCGAGACACACCTGTACATGGACTCAGGGATTAGTCCATAGTGGAGGAACTTACTTGGATCTGAGAGAATGATTTTCTTGGTGTGGTATGTGGCAATTGAAGCCATAAGAACATCCTTCATGACAGGGATGTCAAGAGAATCAATGGCTCTCCTGGTGATGAGGGTCCAAAATCTGGCGCAAGAAATCTCTGAGTGCCTTGCAGTTGAGTTAAGACTCTGAACCACTTGAGACCAGAGAATCGACCCATAGTCGAGATTGATCCCGTTGTAAAGCCCATACAGCATCGTGAGAAATCCTTTGCTAGTGGTGTCGGAACCACCACATCTCTCCGCTAAACCCTTAATTAGAAGGGTAAGCAATCCATTCCATTGAGACGGAAGACTTGATTTCTTGACTTTGCCAACAGATGTTAGAACATCTATATATCCCATCTCGTACATCATCTTGAAGATTTGGGAGGTTGTGATGAAGTCCGGTGAAATAACTAAAGTATCTACGGCAAGCCCTAGAAGAGAGCAAAACCGTGCTTTGGAGACGGAAGTCTTTTTGTCATGAATGGAGAAGTAGATACGGTCTTTGTGTTTGTCATAGCTTGCGGTGGAGTAGACTTGAGATAGCAGGGACATAAGAACCGCCTCCACCTTCGTTAATGCCACTACCAATGGGGAATATGTGAGGCATTCCACCACGTAGAGCATATATGAGTCATAGACGTATGGAGACAACTCTATGATCATGTTCTGATTTGGTTTGATTGCAAGAAAAGAAGAAGAAGCAGACTGATCGTGAGTGGAAGAAGTCGCCATTGTTGAGTTTTTGGAAGAAGATGAACAGGGGCAACTTTTTCAGAGAGATAATGCTTTGAGAGGTAACTGCCAAAGAACACGATCACGTCTTATTTATACCGTTCCCAGGAGAGAGAAAATCGTGATGATTGAGAACCCAAAACGTCGCCTGAAAAAGCGCGATTAGAAGTTATGGTGTATTCAATGAAGACGTCAGCACGCGTGGGGCTGAAACGAATCCTTTGCACGCGCCCAAATCTTTTTCGTACCGTTTGAAATCCTTTGTGCCCTTGTTTGGTTACAGTTGAGATTTAGAACCATGTGCCAAACAGTAATTAGAATGTGGGAAAATAATTCCGTGCATAAGAGTGTGAAAGGCAAGGAAATAAATCTAATGTGTTTGGTAGTGCGTGTTGTCTAAATAAAAGACAGAAGGCAGAAGATTCCGGGCAAGAATCGCTTCCTTCAGAGTCAAGAGAGACCTGAAGTGTTTGTGAGGTATCCCGAGAAATACGATCAGTTGTTTTTAGAGAAACAATGAAAGGCGTCTTCTGATGATGGCTAAGAGGTGGCTGAACTCAATCCAAACATTAAGTCTTGACATAAAACTTTAGTGTTGGTAGAGTTACCTGTGAGACCGATGTGATCTGTTGAACAGGTAGGTGAGAAGTATTCTGTGATGGGAATGATATAGACAGAAATCTCAAAATAAATTAAACTGGATCTCTTTGGGAAGAAATGTCTTAGGACGAGACAGTTTCATAAAAGATCACTCAAAAAGAAGATTTCCAAGTAAAAGCTTGAGTTAAAAACTCACCGTCAATTCTATTTAGGTGTTGAATTTTGGGTTTCACTCAGAACGTGGTAATCGAATCTAAGATCATGAACTCAGATGTTGTGCAACCATAAGCCTCAGTGGTAAAGACCGAGAGCATCAAGGGTTACTTTGTGGAGCGAATGTAAGTGAAGAAGTTTTAAGAGATGGTTAAGAGACCGAAAGTACCTTCTGCTACATAAAGGGGACAAAGCAGAGCAACTCATGTTTCAGATGAGTAAAAGAAGGTAGCTCTAGACCGAATATGAGAGAATAGCCTGATTGGGAAGAAACGATAGGTATTGATCGAATCATTAAGGCATGCTCGAGGTCATAGAGGCTTGAGACAACATACAGCAGCATGCTTCTAGGGACGTCTAACTAGTCTTATAAGAGAAAAACATACCTGGATGAACGTTCCATAAGGCCATACTTGTATTCACTTGAGCAAGAAATGCATAAGAAAAATATTTTTGAAATTTTGAAATTTACTAAGAGATAAATAAAAACTGAAAGACAAAATACTTTTGTTAATTTTTAATTTTCTGAAAAAGGAATAAAAACAGAAAGATAAAATATTTTTGTTAAATTTGAAGTGTCTGAAAAAGAAATAAAAAAAAACAGAAAGATAAAATTCAGACAAGGAAAAGTAGTAGAGATTAGGAAGAACCGAGCGGTATGATTGAATGAGTGCCTATCTTGTAGAGACAGAGAGAGACCGAGCGATCTGGTTGATTTGGTTCCGTTATGTTACTAGAGCAGAGAGCAACAGAGCGTTCTGCTAGGTTCGGTTCTTTGATTTTGCCAGAGCAGAGAGTAACCGAGCAGTCTGGTGGATTCGGTTCCTTGATTGTACCAGATCAGAGAGTAACAGAGCGGTCTGTTAGGTTCGGTTCTTGATTTTTACCAGAGCAGAGAGCACCCGAGCGGTCTGTTAGGTTCGGTTCTTGAATTTTACCAGAACAGAGAGCACCCGAGCGGTCTGTTAGGTTCGGTTCTTGAATTTTACCAGATCAGAGAGCACCCGAGCGGTCTGTTAGGTTCGGTTCTTAAATTTGACCAGAACAGAGAGCACCCGAGCGGTCTGTTAGGTTCGGTTCTTAAATTTGACCAGAACAGAGAGTACCCGAGCGGTCTGTTAGGTTCGGTTCTTGAATTTTTTTTTTTTTTTTTTTTTTTTTTTTTTTTTTTTTTTTTTAAATAGAGACATGAGGATTTGGGACCGATTCTGCAACCATCATGCCTAAGCCTTGCAATATCTGATTGAATGATGCTTCAGGAAGAGCTTTTGTAAAGATGTCAGCCAGCTGATCAGTGGTTCTTACGAAGTGAACTTCGACATTTCCATCTTCCACATGATCTTTGATGAAGTGATACCTTAGTGCTATGTGTTTGGTTTTGGAGTGTTGCACTGGGTTATGACAAATCCTAATTGCACTTTCGGAGTCACAATATAGTGGGATCTTCTTCATATTGAGTCCATAGTCTCGAAGTTGACTTTGAATCCAAATCACTTGTGATGTACATGATGCGGCTGCAATGTATTCTGCTTCGGCTGTAGATAGCGACACGCATGTTTGTTTCTTGGATTGCCAGCTAACTAACTTCCCGTCAAGAAATTGACATCCACCGGTCGTGCTTTTTCGGTCGAGTCCACATCCTCCAAGATCAGCATCAGAATAGGCTTGAACGAAGAAGCCTGAGTTGGATGGATACCAAAGACCTAAAGAGGTGGTTCGCTTGAGATATCGGAGGATGTTCTTCACTGCAAGCATGTGAGGTTCACGGGGGTTTGCCTGAAATCGAGCACAATAACATACAGAAAACATGATATCAGGTCTGCTAGCAGTAAGATACATTAACGATCCAATCATTTGACGATAGAGCGTGATATCAACAGCTGGTTTGTCTAGAGATGGGGTAAGCTTAGTGCCGAATGCCATTGGGACTTTGACTTTTGAGTCTCCCATCATACCGAACTTTGCTAGGAGAGTCTTCGTGTATGCTTCCTGATTAATAAAGATGCCTTCGGGTCCCTGTCTTATATTTAAACCAAGGAAAAAGTTAATAGGACCCATTGAGCTCATTTCAAACTTAGTCTCCATCAGCTTTCTGAATTCAGCCGTTAAGCTTGGATTCGTGGAGCCAAAGATGATATCATCGACATAAATTTGAACTATCATAAGGTGGTTACCTTCCTTTTTGCGAAAGAAGGTTGGGTCAACCGAACCTTGTTTGAATTTAGACATCTTTAAAAATTTTGTAAGCGTTTCATACCAGGCTCTCGGAGCTTGTTTAAGACCGTACACAGCTTTATCAAGAATATAGCAATGATTTGGATGCTTTTCGTTCACGAAACCAGGAGGTTGCTCTACGTACACCGTCTCTTCAAGTTCTCCATTGAGAAATGCACATTTGACGTCCATTTGGAAAACTTCAAAGTTCTTGTGAGCAGCATAAGCTAGGAATATTCTGACAGATTCTAGTCGAGCTACTGGAGCGAAAGTCTCTTCGTAGTCTATCCCTTCCTCTTGACAATATCCCTTGACCACCAGACGAGCCTTGTTCCGTATAACATTACCTTCCTTATCCATTTTGTTCCTAAAGACCCATTTGAGACCAACAACCGAAGCATCTGGAGGAGTTGGAATTAGGCGCCAGACTTTGTTTCTTTCAAATTCATTCAACTCGTCTTGCATTGCTTGAACCCAATCAGAGTGGTCGAGAGCAGTGTTAACTGTCTTTGGTTCGACTTTTGATACGAATGAATTGAACATGCAAAATTCTACCTTTGAAAATAAGGAAGTCTGTTTTGCCTTCAGTTGTGATCGGGTCATAACCTTTTCAGATACATCCCCAACTACTTGAGAGACAGGATGATCTCTGGTCCATTTGATAAGAGGAGGGTAATTTGGATCAACGGTTGGGTCTAAGTCGGCGTTGATTATTTCTTCTAGTTCAGATTGGCTATCATAACCAAGTGTCACATCGTCATGATCTACCTCAGTTGGTGTACTTTGGAAGATATGAGGTTCGTGTGGTTCTAGTGGACCTGAGCTTGCTGATGATGATACCTCTTCGGTTGAAGTTGTGGAATTTGGCTCCCCCTGGACTTGAGCGTTTGGCTCCTCCTCGACTTGAGCGTTTGGCTCCCCCTCGACTTGAGTACTTGGCTCCCCCTCAACTTGAGTACTTGGCTCCCCCTCAACTTGAGCTTCATTGGAAGGAGAGTCGTTACTGAGTGATTCTTCTCCATACATTCTCCTTGCAGCATCTTCAATAATCTGCTCCATATGATCAACTTTGTTATCTGCTGCACCAGCTTCAGAGAGTGAAGCAGTCTCTGGTTCGTCAAAGAGCTCCAGAAATGTCTCAAATAGATTAGCAACCGAGACTGTAACCATGCCATTTGGAGGAAAGATTTCCCCAGTGATATTTTCTTTAGCCTGTAGCTTCTTGACATAGTTGTCGTCAAAGGTCACATAATACGTCTCTTCAATTTTTCTTGAACGCTTGTTTAGGACCCTGTATGCCTTGGATGTAAGAGAGTAACCCAGGAAGATTCCTTCGTCGGCTTTGACATCAAACTTGTTGCGGTGTTCTTTGGAGTTGAAGATAAAACACCTTGAGCCGAACACATGGAAAAATTTCACATTTGGCTTCCTGTTGTTCAATATCTCATATGGGGTGATTGTGAACCTTTTGTTGAGATATGACCTGTTCTGAGTAAAACATGCAGCACAAATAGCATCAGCCCAAAAATAAAGAGGTAAAGAAGCGAAACTTAGCATAGTTCGGGCAGCTTCACACAAGGATCGGTTTCGTCTTTCGACTATTCCGTTCTGTTGTGGTGTGTAGGGAGCTGAGAAATTATGACTGATTCCCTTCTCTGCAAGAAACTCTTCAAACTCCCTGTTCTTGAATTCGAGACCATTGTCGCTTCGGATGTTGCGGACAACCTTTTTGAGCTGTACTTCAATTTGCGTAATAAACGTTTTCAGCTTTTGAGTCGCTTCAGATTTGAGCTTTAGAAAGAACACCCATGTAAATCGAGAGAAGTCATCAACGATAACAAGAATATACTTGCTACCACCGATGCTTTCGATAGATGAAGGACCACACAAATCAATATGAATTAATTCGAGTGGTTCAACAACTTTTGTATTGATAATAGATGGATGACTTTGACGACTCTGCTTGCCCATTTCGCATGCAGCACATAGATGATCCCTGTCGAACTTGAGTAATGGAAGTCCCCTAACATGACCTCCTGTAACAAGACGATTGATATCTTTGAAGTTAAGATGAGATAATCTTCGGTGCCACAACCAGCTTTCATTGGATTGCGCTTTTGACAATAAGCATACAATTGGATTTCCTTTGATGGGTTTCATGTTTAATGGAAACATTTCACCCTTTCGATCTGACTTGAGAATCACTTTATTTGTCTTTTTCTCTATAATCTCTGAACCTTCATCATCGAATGAGACTTTGAGACCTGTACCTCCAACCAGTTGAGATACACTAATGAGGTTGTGTTGGAGTCCTTCCACATAAGCCACCTTCCTTATAGAGAAGTCCCCATTGGATATCATCCCGTATCCCTTTATGGTGCCGAATGAGTTGTTTCCGAACTTGACGTTGCCACCATTTGCAAGCGATCTGTACTCCCTAAGCTCCTCTTTCCTCCCTGTCATGTGACGCGAGCAGCCACTGTCAATGTACCATTCTTCGTCGAACTGCTCGTCACTTATAACCTGTAAAATTTAGAGAGATTTAGGAACCCAAAGTTTCTTGGGTCCACGTGAGCTTTGCAGTGAAACAGGAGAAATGAGAGAGATATCAACAAGATAAGTTCTTTTTACGAGAGTTGTTTTATCTTTCCTTTTAATGGTGTAAATTTTTATTTTGTTAAGATTAGAGGAGTTAGATTCGGTCTCTGATGTGGATTTAGTGACTTTCTGCTTCCACTTTTGCTCAGTTGATGAATGAGATTTTGAACGAGATCGAGATGAAACAGAGGGTGAGAAAGAATTAGAAGAATAAGAAGAGTTAGACTTAGAAGGAGACTTTAGGTGACCCTTTTGTTTTTGATCACTGGAGGGACCGACCTTAGAGTTTTGAACTCTTCTGTCTTCAGAGCCGAACCTTTGTGTTCGGTTGGAGCCACTTTTGGAACAGAACCTTTGGTTCTGGTTGATATCCTTTTCAGAACCGAACTTCTGCTTTCGGTTGATGTCCTTTTGTGAACCGAATCTTTGCTTTCGGTTGATGTCTTCTTGTGAACCGAAACTTGACTTTCGGTTGGTTTCTTCTTGTGGACCGAAACTTGACTTTCGGTTGATATCTTCTTGTAAACCGAACCTTGACTTTCGGTTTTTGTGACCTTCAATTTTTCCAGCAGGAATGTTTCCATACTTTAGATTCTTGTCTTGATGAGTGAAGTATGCATTCTGAGAATGCCAAAACTGTTTCCTTTCCGAAAGATTCTTCCGGTATCTGATGTTCCTATCTATCTTCCTGTTACGCATATGAGATGGTTGAAGATGAACATTTGCTTTTGTTCTTGCTGACTCCTTGATTGGTTCCGTTTGAACTGCAGTTTCTGTTGGTGAGTGAACATCCTTCTGAGGAGTATCTTTTGTACCACTAGTGCTCGGCTCACTGAAGTTGTTTGGTTTGTTCAAAGGTTCGGGTATATATCTTCCTTTGCTCTTCCATGAAGTTCGTTCAGATAAACCAATGGTTTCGTCTGCATTATCAATAGGAGCTTCCCAGAAGTATTCATCACAGCCATCAGCATTGTCTTGGTCTACAATGGCTGCAAGTTCGGCTGTTTGATGTTCAGTTACTCCTGTTGCCTTGTATACTTGATTTGGAGTAGTCCTGACCTTTTGATATACAACAGCTTTCTCAACTAATTTTGGGGACTTTTGATGGGACAACCGAGCGAATTCTACCGAATTTTCAGAAATAAGATTCTTGTGATTTTCTGGCTCGGTTTTGATAAATTCTGAGCAATCAACCGTGTCCTCTACAGAAATTTCACTCATATTGTCATCCTCATCAAGCTCAGATGCATTTTCAACATCAATTTTGTTTTCTGAGCTTACTTTGGTGTTTAAAGAGTCAAATTTTTGCATGGTTTCGGTCCTCAGTTTAAGTCTGTCATTTTCATCCAAAAGATTTTTAAGCATGAGCTTGTGGTCTTTAGATTTAATGAAGGACTCAATTTTGTCCAGTCCATACATGTAAGTGGGATTTATGTTGTCAGATGATATCACACTTTCACAGTTATAAGCTTCGGCATCGATTTCATCTTCCTTAAATTCCAGGAAGGGCAAAATCATGCGGTGAATTCTTTGGCCTATTTCACAATCCAAGTGGAGCTGAGTAATATTAGAATACAGACGTTTAGCAATTAAACAAAAGACATTTCGTTGTTTTAACAATTTCAAATTGTCTCTTTGCAAATAAATGTTTTCATCTTTAACTCTGACTAATTCCGATTCCTTTAACTCTATCCACATTCTCCGCTCCTCACTCTTCGCCGCTGCCCTGCTCAATTGATCAGTTAGATTAGAATTTGTGACCCGAGTTTGAGTTAAACTACTATCTAGATGAGATATTCTTGTGTTAACACCTTTTAGTTCTTTCTCATAAGAGGATGATGGTATTTTATATGAAACAAAAATAGATTGTACCTTCTTTATCAGTTCATCAAGCTCATTGAACTGCTGGCTGAGTGGTTTGGCTGTGAAGCACATGTCCTCTTTTGCATTTTGTTCATCATTGCCTCCATCGGATACGTCAGAAACCATAAAGCATCTACCACCACTGCCTTCTTCCTTAGACATGAACGCCTTTCCATGAGTAGGCTGCCTCACTTCCTCGTCTTCTGAGTCTGTAGACCAAACTTCAGTGCTACCGAACTCATCACCTGGAACAGAACCCTGCACAATAAGAGCATTACAAGGCGGGTTAGCAGCAGACTTCTTCTTTCTCAACTCATCTAGCCTTTTCTGCAACACAGCTTCCTCATCGTTCCCATCATTTTTCTCAGCCATTTTCTTGAGGACACAGTCCTTAGCATAATGGTTTTTCCCACCACAGTAAAAGCAGCTCACTCCAGAGTCGCCGTCAACCTTTGGTTCCTTCTTGTGCTCCTCAACTTTCGGTTCATTAACCACCTTTTCTGAGCTGTAACTTCCCTGCCAGTTTCGGTTTTTGTTGCTGGGAAATTTCTTCTTTATGAACCTTTTGGGATTGGAAACCATCAAGGCATAATCTTCTGATGTGAGATCATATTCTTCCAGGCTGAGGTCTTCATCCTCCATAGCGGCTTTACTTTTTGACAAGAGAGCCAACGAACCGAGACCAGAAACGACATTCTTTTCTTGCACCACGTTTTTCTCTTGAGACTTGAGAATTCCCACCAGTTTCGCCAAAGAGTATGATTTAAATTGCTCATGGGCTTTAACTGTGGAAACTACTGCTCTCCACTCAGACCTTAGACCATTCAGGAATGTAACTTTCTGTTCGATGAGCTTCCGTTCGATATCATGTTTGATCATCTTGCTGAGAAGATGATTGAAGCGATCGAATGTCTGGGTTACGGATTCTTCAGCGCCTTGTCTAAATTCACCAAACTCAGATAGAAGCAGAGTTTGAATAGAATGTTCGAGATCTTCGTCTGTAGAGTACAATTCACGAAGTCTGTCCCAAACATCCTTCGCCGTCGTGCAAGAGCTAACCAATCTGAACGTATCGGACTGAAGGGCGAACCGGATCAACCTTAGTGCTTTGATATTGCATTGAAACTTGTCTTTTTCATCTTGTGCAATGTCTTTCACGTCCTTAAGCAGATCATTGTATTCTTTTTGAGTTTTAATAACTCTGGACGTTGCAGAATGAGAAAACGGTCCGTTAATGATGGCTTCCCAAATCAAATAGCCATTTTCCTCCGACCCAATAACATAGTCTTCGAAATGATGTGCCCATACTTCATATTCATTGGTGTATAGGATCGGAATCCTTGTCGTCGACCCAATGCTGTTTGAAATATTAATAACGTTTGATTGTGACGCGTCCATTATGATCGTAAAAACCTGTTCAAAGATCAGACTTGTAATAAAAGCGGATTAGGGCAAAATAATAAATATTAAGATACGTCAATAAAGATGACGGCTCAATAAATATTGATGGTTGCGGAAGAACCCTAATAAAAATCTTTTTCACAGAAAAGATGTGTATCAACTACACAGCCTCCTGCTCTGATACCAATTGATGTGATTAATGAATCTTTTAATCTATGAAGATCGATTAGATCTTGAACAAGTAAATAAACAATGACAATTCAAACACAGTAAAATAATAGAACAAGATTGAATCAAACGAGTCGAATGATTAAAACAAAATCCTCAGAAGAGCTCGATCAAGAACATCAACTGTAGAGGATTGGAAGGTTACAAGTATTATCAAATAAACCTTTAGTCGTCTGGAAAATATTGTATTCTCAGATCTCTCTAAAACCTTAACCTAATATGCATGCAAGCATATGCTTATATACAAGACATAAAAGACATACGGTTGGACAGGCCCAAACCGCAATACAAAGAAATAAATACAATAGAGCCCAAAAGACGCAATCTTCTAAGCCCAACAAAAACAATTTAGGGTAATGTTTCTAGTCCATTTCCAGCAGCAAAAGTCGAGATTCTGCATTTCTTCGATCCTACTCGCCGAGTGCACGAACGGACTCGTCGAGTAGGTTGAAGTTTGCCTTGGACTCGGCGAGTCCCCCCAATGGACTCGGCGAGTCGACCATGCAGACAACAATGATTTCGACCTTTTTCAATATTTTGCATCAAGTATCAAACAAGCAAGCCTAGGCTTTGATACCACTGTTGGGTTTTGAGCAATCTAACACTTCCTAAGTGTGCATGCAACCCTAATAAACCTTGGATCTATGTTTGTCTAAATACATGCAAAATAATAATTTTCCAAGGTTTATAACCTATCTAACATGGCATGGGGAACATTTCAACATAAAAGAAGTTAGAAGAGATTACATACCTTTTGTTGTGTTGGGTTCTTAGGAGTTTGAGGGCCAAGCACCAATAGTGTGAATGCCTCAAATGGAATCACAAACACCACAAACTCTTGGAAAACTTTGATGAGAGTATATACACCGTGTATATTTCGGCCACACACATACACACACACACTAGAACACTAGCTTTCTCTTAGTCTCACTTAGACTTACCTTAGGCTCTTTTTCATGCTCCATAAGCATGCTTATATAGTATGCATGGTTAGGGTGAAACCCTAATAACCCATGTCTTTTCCTATTCCAAGGATCCATGGGTTAAAAGCTCCATGGATCATCCATGGACTTCCACATAAGCCTAGCCCATTAACAAATGAGTATTAGCCCACACTATATAAAACAAATAGCCCATTATTTAATTAGTATTCCTTTTAATCTCTAAATTAATCCATAATTAATTTAAGACTAAAACTAATTAAATAACGTAACTTTATATTAATATATTATAACTCATAATATATTAATAAACATATGTGTATAACTCTCATAAAATTATCCATAATAGTTTGGATGAGATGCAACCCAAATGGACCATGCCGGTCGGGTCAAGTATATACCAAATAACTTATGAATTAAAGGTTCATAAAAATGAAGACTCTTCATTTTCATGTAACTTATGTGTTTTAAGTGTGTGTTAAATGAGAGTGACCTTTGGTAATCCATAACTTGAGGACAAATTATGGACTCCATTAAAACACATAAATGATAAAGAATTAATCCTAAACAATTCAGCAAATAATTCCTATCATTTTCTAAATTCATAAGAACATGAACATGATCATCAAAATTCAAGAAATATATGAACACATAAAATCATGGAATTTTGATATATGCTATTGTAAATGGATTAGAACAACCATTACACCAACTAAATAAGTTTTACAACACCAAAACAATTTAGGGTAATGTTTCTAATCCATTTCCAGCAGCAAAAGTCGAGATTCTGCATTCTTTCGATCCTACTCGCCGAGTGCACGAACGGACTCGTCGAGCAGGTTGAAGTTTGCCTTGGACTCGGCGAGTCCCCCCAATGGACTCGGCGAGTCTAGCATGCAGACAGCAACGATTTCGACTTTTTTCACTATTTTGCATCAAGTATCAAACAAGCAAGCCTAGGCTTTGATACCACTGTTGGGTTTTGAGCAATCTAACACTTCCTAAGTGTGCATGCAACCCTAATAAACCTTGGATCTATGTTTGTCTAAATACATGCAAAATAATAATTTTCCAAGGTTTATAACCTATCTAACATGGCATGGGGAACATTTCAACATAAAAGAGTTAGAAGAGATTACATACCTTTTGGTGTGTTGGGTTCTTAGGAGTTTGAGGGCCAAGCACCAATAGTGTGAATGCCTCAAATGGAATCACAAACACCACAAACTCTTGGAAAACTTTGAGAGAGTATATACACCTTGTATAAATCGGCCACACACATGCACACACACACTAGATCACTAGCTTTCTCTTAGTGTATCTTAGTGTTCTCTTAGGCTCCATTTCATGCTCCATAAGCATGCTTATATAGTATGCATGGTTAGGGTGAAACCCTAATAACCCATGTCTTTTCCTTTTCCAAGGATCCATGGGTTAAAAGCTCCATGGATCATCCATGGACTTCCACATAAGCCTAGCCCATTAACAAATGAGTATTAGCCCACACTATATAAAACAAATAGCCCATAATTTAATTAGTATTCCTTTTAATCTCTAAATTAATCCATGATTAATTTAAGACTAAAACTAATTAAATAACGTAACTTCATATTAATATATTATAACTCATAATATATTAATAAACATATGTGTATAACTCTCATAAAATTATCCATAATAGTTTGGATGAGATGCAACCCAAATGGACCATGCCGGTCGGGTCAAGTATATACCAAATAAGTTATGGACTTAGACACCTTATCCAACAACTTTCAGTTTTGGAATTTCAAGATTCGAGACGACACTTCCTTTCACCCATTCGTTTAAAGAATAGTTATTAAAATAATCAAACGAACTTTAAATTTGCTAAAAACAAATAAAAATGAACTTGACTTATAATTTGAAGTGATTGATTTTAAGGATTGACCGAACAAAAATTTCGGGTTTTTACATATGAGTAGGTTTGAGAGGTAGTAGAGGCCTATACTACCGGAAGAATAGTACTCACACTTGGGTTAGGTAAAGTCAAAAGGTTAATAAGGCGCTAGTAATTGATTCCGTTTTGTCCAAGTATGTTGTTACCATCATTTTGGTAATGACTAAGATGATTGTTATTCTGACCCTAGTGGTCATATAAAATTGAGTCTGACTAATACGAATATGTTACATGGTTCAAAGAACTAAGGTCGTTGTAACATATGAATTAAGGCAGAAGATTGAAGTGAAAGATAATCGAAGCGATAAAAAGAAGTATGGTGATCACCGTTAAAGTAAAGAAGCTTGTAGCTAGAAGTGCTACATGCTAGAATGTGATTATATCACATTAGAATATGATGGAAAGTATATTCCATTTTGGAATTTGACTCTAAAAGACATGAGTCTAACTATGAGAGGTCATTAAAACATAACCTATCCGTCTGTTACAATAGTCGAAGTAACGAACCTATCTTAAGTTAAGTAGGAGTCTCCAATAAGGACTGATTTTGTAACTCGAAGGTTACAATTGAAAGTCCAATGCGAGATAGAGAGTGGGTGCGAGATTAAGCACCGCTAGCAATCAAGCAAGTCCAAGAGACTCATTTGAAAGGACATAAGAGTTACGGTTATTACCTAGGATGAAAAGATAACATATGAATTTATTATATAAACTGTAACAATGTAAAATTTTAAACCAAAATTTCAATTTAACAACACCTTTATCTCAATAATAAAATCACAAAATGTCACAATGTCAAATCATCAAATCTCATATCCAAAAAAGTATATATCAAATCCAGGATCCTTCAAAGAAAATCTTCAAATCGAGTGTGTACAATCAAGCCGGTGCGTTCATGCGATCCTGAGAGATACCAGAAACAGATACCCATAACACAGTAAGCACGAAACTTAGTGAGTTTCCCAAAATACCACACACATCACATTAGCCACTCGAGGCTAACTCAATACGACCCTCTGGACAATGTGTTCCAGTGGAGACCCTTCTGTCCCACAACTCGGGTGGAACCTTGGGCCCTAACTCAATAAGCTCATAACAATAAACATAAACCATAAAGACAAAATGCAGAGTATCACAATACATAGATAAGAACATAAGACATCGCAGTCACACAAAGATACCACTCATGGTAAGTATAGCGAGAAGAATCACCTCGCAAGAAATCGGCTAATCTCAAACTCAAATTACCGGTGTAGCCTCCACCTAACACACTTGAAAGTTATCCCTAATTAATCACAACTCTCAATAAGCTAAACTAACCCTTCCAGAAACTCACAGAAGGGTAAAAAACCATTTTACCCCTCAATGGCCTTAATAGTCCACAAATTTACCAAACCCTAAAAGTCAACGGAAGAGAGTACGCTGCGCGTACCAGCTCACTATGATGGTTATAATTGAAAGTCCAACACGAAGGTTAAAATTGAAAGTCTCCACTCGAAGGTTGTAATTGAAAGTCCAACGCGAGATAGAGAGCGGGTGCAAGATTGAGCACTGCCAACAATCAAGTGAGTCCAAGAGTTAGATACTTATTTGCAAGTAAATAAGAGTTACGATTATTACCTAGGATGAAAAGATAACATATGGAGTCATTATACAAGCCCTGTTTTGTTGATGATTCCGAGAGGTAATCATCCTATGGGGGAGATAACTGTAACCCCTGTAGATTCGGACTGGTCAATTTAGAGACAATAAGCATAAAAAGGAATTCTTGATAGAAGATTATTTCAAGTAAATAATCTTAACCATAAAGAACGCTGAAATCCGAGTTACAACGAAGAATTTATGGCCCATTGAAGTTTTACGACAAAACCTACATGACACCAGGAATCGTAAAAAGTGAGTTTGCGATAAAATACTTCTTAGCTTTAGCGATCTAAATAAAAGTCGTAGTATATGTTAAACCGAGAATGTAGATAAAAAGAACGTCAAAATCTGACTTCGTATAAGGAAGTTATGATTTTTCTAAGATTTAGCATAATAGTGCACAACCAAGACAGTCAAAAACGGACGTCGGATGACAAAGTTATAAATATTTAATGGACTTTAACTATCTAAGTCTGTTAAAATATAACTTTAAAAATAAAGTCAAGATTAGCCAAAAGAGTCTAAATGAAAGTTATAGATCACGTTGCCACCTATGTATGTATATAAAGAACATCAAAAATGGAGATCATATGCAAAAGTAATGGATTTTAGAAGATAATTAGTTTTGGAGTAGTCTGCTGGTGACACATGGCACAATCCTGACCATTGCTTCCTCCCTACGCCTTGCCACCAGATGGTGACACTTGGCACTGAAATAGATGAGCTGGAGGCTTAGAGCTCGTTGAGTTGGGCCAATTTCCAGCCTATAAATAGCATGCAAGGTTCTCCCATTTCCTTCACACCTCAAAACTTTTCTCTCTCCCTCCCTTTCTCTCTCTCTTTAACTTCTCTCTAAATCCCTCCCAACACTTGGTACTTCCTAAGTGCTAAGAGGCGAGTCAAGGAGCACCAAAATACTCCAAGAAGGAGGGCTTTCAGCTCGGAAGTCCTGCTTCCGCAGAGCCCGATTCCTAGCCAAACCTCCTAGTAAGTGAGTTATGCTTACCCTACATTAAATATACCTTATGTTTAAGTTCAATATCCTTCTTATGAACTTATAAATGATAAATATGTTATAAAATGTAATATAAAAAGTGTTATTATAATAACTTTTAACTACTCATGGTACGGGGAATCTGGTATGAAGGGTCGCATAGGGTTCTTGGATTTCATAAGTGTTATAATGCCAAAATTGTCCTGCCCTCCGGTGTTTCATATCTGACCCCTGTCTGTGCATAGTAGTTGAAAAGTATTGTTTAACACTTATAAAACAATATCGCTCATAAATAGTCGCAATAAATATTATACTAAAATCTAGTGGTAATAATACTAGGTTTTGTCGAACGAAAATAGAATCGTTAGAAGCGAAGCGCTGCCCGAATTTGGAATCATCACTTTAGCAATTGAGTGCATAGTTACTTTCATCTTGCACATAGATATGAAGTATTTAATATAAATTACGTGCTATGTGTGCATATTACCTGTGTTCTTGATACCTATGCTGGATGAACCGAAGATACATGTTTTATTTGATGTAAACTATATATGTATTTTATACCTATAAAAATATTGGGTAAAGATGGGTAGATGAATGATAAGGGATGAAAGATGATATAGATGAACATTGGAAGTTGTGCTACAACCTGTAGATGTTTTTGAACTATGATGTACTCTAAACAACCTAGCAGCTACGCCTAAAGGATAATATTGGCAGCTGCGCCTAAATGATAATATCGGCAGTTGCACCTAATAGAGAACATCGTAATCCTGGCAGTTTCACCTAAATGATAATATTGGCAACTGTGCCTAATAGATAACATTGGGAAATATGCCATTGACTGTGATGGACTTTGTGCATCTTGCTTAGGACAATCCTTATGAATGAATAAATGAAGAATAAATGATTCTTTGGGTAGATCCTTAAGAATAAAGGAGATATAAGTCCCAAATCTGCTTTTGTATCAATCAGATCCACTTAAAGGTGCGGAATCCCAATCAAGCAGATGATGTCATGTAACACCCCGTTCTTTAAGTGTATGTTTATGAGTCCCTGAAGTTTTAGAGAAAGGTAATTCTGGTCCTTTTCGAGAAATGAGTTTCATCCGAGAAGGGTTCGGACGAGTGTATATGTTAGAAGTGTTGGGCTTCTCGTCACCCTCGTATGAATGTAAGTTATTTGAGAGTGGGTTTAGATTAGAGGAGTTGCAGTGCCTCAAAGTTGATCATTGTTTATAGTTCTTTGTGGAATAAGAAGGAAATGGTCCCATGCATGCATGGCATGCATGCCTGCTTTTGCGTTTTGAAAGGTGGCTGGGTACGCCCAGCGTAAGCTGGACGTATGCCCAGCGTAATGGGTCGAATGGATGCGAGTTGGCCGGGTGAGTACGCCCCGCGTACTCTCAGGAACCCCAAACCCTATTTTTAGGGTCAGCCACTATATACGGAACATGATGGTTCACCCGTCAGCCCCCTTATGCTCATCTTCAACCTCAGAAAAACCCTAATCTCGTATTCCCTCCATATTTGGGTGTGTTTGATCTTGAAAAGCCTGTGTTGGCAAAAGAAAGGCTTGAAGGAGTAAAAGGAAATTGTCAAATAAGAAGAAGAACGTGTGGAGCTTGTGGATCTGAAGAAATGCCACCCTTTGGAGCTGGTTTAAGGTATAAAGCTTCTTGCTTGACTTTCATATTGCATAGATCTATGTATTTTAAATCTTTGTTATCATTCTTGTCCTAAAAGTCTTCATCTTGTTGCATAGTTTGATTTGATCAAGATTACCTGTCCTTTCAGACCTTTGGAGAGGTCTTGAGTGATAAAAATGAGGTCCCAAGGGTTGTAGTTATTCCATGTTTGAGTTATATGGGTCTTAATAGATTAAGACCTTGGATTAAGAGCTTAAGGATGTCCTAAGTAATAAAGTCTGAGACTTTATGATTTCTAATCATATTTGGCCTATGGATCTATAGTTTGGGATTAAGTGCTTAAGACATTAAGTGGTTGTAAGGACTTATTGAGTAGCGAAGTTACGCCCCGCGTAACTTGGTAGTACACCGCACGTAGAGGGCTAGTACCCTGATTTTCCATTGCAATTCAATGCTTTACGCCCCGCGTACCAAGGAGAGTACGCCCAGCGTACTCCTCCTGTTGGACTTTCGTTTGGGCTTTTGCGTTGGGCCATTTGTGGGTTGTTGGTGTTTGGGCCAAGTCTGGAGATTATGAATAGAGCATTTTGGGCCCAATTAATATTATAAATATTGGATCTAGGCCCATTTGTTGAGGTGGGCCCAATTTGGTAGATTGGTCCAATGTTGGACTTTGTGTGAGATTTGGACCTTGGTCTTGGTCCGATAAGTGTAAGTATGTTTGACCTAATGCTTATGCTTGTTATGTTGGTTAGTTCGGCATTTGCGGAGAGTTGGTGGTTCGAGGGTCTGCTTCTTCCGTTCAGAGTATCGGCATTCTCAAGGTGAGTTATACTCACAATATCAATAGGGTCTACGGCACCAAGGCCGACCCTTTATCGGATGGAAATCCGGATAGTTGTCTGTTATGGTATTGCTTGATATGGGCAGGAAGGCATTATGATATGGGCCGGAAGTATGGGATGGAAGGCATTATGATATGAGCCGGAAGGCATTATGATACGGGCCAGAAGGCATTCTATGTTATGTGGACCGGAAGGTCATGGCCTGGAAAGGCGTATGTGTGTAAGTAGTATTTTGACTGAGATGTGGGGTGATATATGCTCGCGATCGGCTAGGTCGGTATCCTGGTTAGGGTAATGATATGTTATGTGATCGTACCGTTCCTCCCGTTTATGTTTTATCAAATGGACCTGGGATTACTCTGACAAATAATGTATTGAAAACCTTTTTGTAATAATGTTATTAAAATGGATTGTTTTGAAAAGTTTAAATTTATTTGCAAATTTGGGTCGTTACAAGTTGGTATCAGAGCCTTGGTTTGAGTAAATTGGAGGAACACTCGTGTCACTCCAGTCTCAAATCGAAGAGGGTTTTAAAAAGAGAAATTAAAATGGTTTTCAAATTCAGTAAAAGGAGGATGCGGAGTTACGATCAGCCAGAGCCAGTAAGTAACCCCAAAATACCATGCATGATATTTGTCTTATGGAGCTTGATAAAACAGCATGCTAGTGATAGGCTAGGGATCTTCAGGATTTCATGATAATGTTGCCTGTTATGTGATGCCTGCTAGCCTAGGGTTTTCCTCAGTTGAGATTTCCACTGTTCCTCTAGGAGTGAGGATCGAGCGCTTGTTATGTATATTTGTCGCTAGGGTGTTGTGGTAGTACTTTATACAAATATGGGTAGGTGTGGAAGGTAGTATGGGCCCGTACTACTGAAAGCACAGGACCCATACGCGTATCAGGGAAACCATGACCTCTAGGGTTGGGTGAGAGTTGGTTCCCAGGATAGTGGAAAGTGCTTGAGGTTTTGTTGTAACAGCCCGGATCCCCAGGTATCCCCATTTTCTTATAATTTTGGAATTCTGTGAGGGGACTCGGCGAGTTAGTGGTTGAACTCGTCGAGTCGGGTCGCGGCTTATAGCGGGGATTCGCGTCCGGACTCGGCGAGTCCAAGGGGGGACTCGACGAGTCCGTGCTGTTTAATGAAACCCTAATTCCCCGACCCTGAGCTCTATTTAAAGGACATTATGGCCCTCTTATGCGGCCACCTTGAACCATAAGAGCCTCCATACGTCTGTAAGCCCTTGTGTGTGTGTTTGAAGGCCTCTTGTTCTTCATTTTGTGTGATAGTGCAAGGAAAGGAGGGGGAGGAGCAAGCTTGAAGTGTTGGGGAGCTTAGATCTGTTGCCATTTCTTCAAAGGGGTCTTCTTGAGGTAACTTTCTGAGCCAATCTTCGTGTTTTGTGTTGATGGGCCAAATCTAGGGTTTCTTCTTGCCTTTCTTGGCTTGAATAAGAAGTATGAGAGGTCCCATGGAGACATGGAACCTAGATCTGGACTTTAGCAGGTCCAGGAGACCCCTTATGACAAGCTTTATGCCTATTCATTTGAGTTAGAAGCTATACTTGCCATATTGAAGGTTGTTTCTTCAAAATAAGCCTTGTATGCATTGCATGGCAACCAAGACTGAGACTTTACGTGACAAATAAGCTTGGGAAGGCCAGATCTATGTATCTATGGAACGGATCTGACCGCAGGAGCCAGTTTTAGCTGGTGCATGGTAAGGACTCGCCGAGTCCGAAGAACAGACTCGACGAGTCACTTGAAGATTGTCCTTGAGACCATCTTGTGTGTAGACTGGACCGAGTTGTGAGCGACTCAGTGAGTCGCAGAGAGTTGGAAAGGTTTTGTCAGGTGGACCGAGTCAGGGTGGGACTCGCCGAGTTGGCCTTAGACTCGGCGAGTTGAGTCGCGGTGACCCTGCGATTCAGGCCCAGGTGGAACTCGTCGAGTCAGGGGAGTACTCGACGAGTCAAAGGGAAAATTCTGAAGAGTTGGTAAAAACGCGTAGACTCGCCGAGTCACTATTGTGCACTCGCCGAGTCTAGCCCAAATTAACTAAAGACTGCTGACCGGGTCAACCGGTGTTGACTTGTGTTGAATGGTCCGCCTTAGTGGTACCAGTAATAATTATAGATTTATATATATATATATATATATATATATATATATATATATATATATGTAGCGTAGGAGGATTTCAGCTCGAGGGTTCGAGCCCGAGTGATTTCAGGATTTACGGGTAGCAACTTAGCGAGGCATACGAGGTGAGTCTTCTCACTATACTGTACCCGGAAGGGTTTTGACTATGTGACCGGAAGGTCGAATATGATATGGAATATATGCTTTATGTGTGTTAAGTTATTTGCTATATGTGTCATGTATGAGATGTTTGATATGGGCCGGAAGGCGTGGTCATATGGACTGTAAGGATTGATGCGGGTAGGACCGGAAGGTTTACCCAGTCGGGACGGAAGTCCCCTGAACACATGGACCGGAAGGTCAGGGCCTGGAAAGGCGTATGTGCATATCTTGTATTTTGGGAACTCACTAAGCTTTATGCTTACAGTTGTTGTTTATGTGTTTCAGGTACGAGTGAGGACCGTGGGAAGGCGCCAGCGTGATCGTACACACACTCGGGAAAACTATTTTATCTTTTGATATGTAATCGTTTGGGACTACGACATTATTTTGGAATCTAAACTAATTACTCATGTTTTAATGGTTGTAAAAATGAAAATTTTTGGTTGGTAAATTTTATGACGTTACAAGTTGGTATCAGAGCCTAGGTTTGAGGGATTCAGGTACACTTTCGGGTGTAACTGGACTCAAACCGGGGATTGGAGAAAAAGATTGTTTTTTTAAAATAATCAAAAAATTTTTTTTGGAATGTGAGACAACCGAAGAAGAAAAGGTGTGTACGGTCAGCTAGCGCCCGAACGGTAAAAATTCCCAAAATACTCTTATTATATGTGTTACGATTTATGATATGATATGATGCGCATGCTAGTAGACTAGGTATACATATTAGGGCTAAAGTGGCCTGATTTTGTGATGCCTTAGTCTAGGGAAAAACTTGCTTCCTTGGGGTGCTCGAGAGCGAGTGGGTAACAAGAGTATATATATAAAAAAAAAAAAAAAAAAAAAAAAAAAAATAGAGTGCTCAGGATTCGAGGTTGGGGAGGATGACTTGGGTGAATACCGACGCGGTGTAACTGGCAGTATTGGGCCCGTACTGCCAAGGACACCGGGTCAGTAGTCAGCCAAGTGGGAACCCCTGAATATCAAAAACTGAGCAGGGTTGCGTTATCGAGTGCGATTTCTTGCCCGATAGGGTCTCTGATATTCTTTTGTTGTATTTCAGAGACATCATGGTTGGACCACGACACAGACCTGGCACGAGTGGGGTGACTGACGAGGAGCTCCGTCAGATGATCCATGAGGAGGTAGCTGCAGCGATCCGGGCCGAGATTCTGGAAATGTTTGGGTCTATCAAGACCACGCTGATGGAGACGTTTGATGAGCGGTATGCCGCGTTGTCTGAGGCTGCCGCTGCTGCAACTACCGCAGCTGTGGCTGCTGCCAGGCCACAGGGGGGTGACTCGTTGCTGTTCCGGGAGTTCAGCAACACGAAGCCACCAGAGTTTGACGGGACTCAGGATCCGATTGCTGCTATGAGGTGGATTGCCGATATTGAGGGATGCTTCTATACTTGTTCATGTCCGGAGCATTTGAGGGTACGGTTCGCCCTGAACCAGCTCCGCCTGGGAGCGAAGGATTGGTGGAAGTTCGTGACGGCAAACTTCACTCTCGCGGAGGTTTCAGCCTTGACTTGGGAGAGATTTACTGCTATGTTCAGAGACGAGTATGTTCCCCCGGTAGAGAGGGAACGGTTGGTTCAGGAGTTCTTGAACCTCAAGCAGGGTAATGATTCGGTTGCAGTGATCACGCGGAAGTTTCATGAGAGGGCGATGTTCTGCCCCGAGCAGGTGTCTACGGAGCAGGCTCGGATGAGCCGGTATTTGGGAGTGCTGAGGAGAGACATCCGGGAGTTCGTATCGAACTCATCATATCAGACTTTTGCTGAGCTTCAGGCGAATGCCAGGAAGCGGGAGATCGAGTTGGAGACCCAGGCTAGGGAGGAGGCCGAGTCTCAGCGGATGGATCGGCGGCCGACGCAGTCGCAGCCGGCAGCCAAGCGGACCAAGTCCGTTGATTTGAGAGCCGGAGGACAGAAGAGCCGCACATGTGGGAAGTGCGGCAAGGGTCATGAGGGGGCGTGTCGATTGGGTGCTTGCTACAAGTGTGGCAAGGAGGGGCACATCACGAGGGATTGCCCCAAGGGATTTATGGTTTGCTTCCATTGCAACCAGACTGGCCATCGGAAGGCCGAGTGCCCCCAGCTTCGCCAGGGATCTTCGCCTGCTGCCAGGGTTCCTGAGGTTCGGCCAGTGAAGACCGAGGCCCCGAAGGCTCGTGGGAGGGCTTTCCAGTTGACTGCGGAGGAGGTCCGCGCGGCGCCTGATGTAGTGGCCGGTATGTATTCTTTCACGTATTTACATTTATACTGAGACATTATGCTTATATTCCTGTATGCGTAGGTACTTTTCTTGTGAATCATGTGCCTGCTTTGGTATTGTTCGACTCAGGTGCGAGTCGGTCCTTTGTTTCGCTGGCCTTTAGCCAGTACATCGATATCGATCGGGAGACGATGAGTCATCCCCTGCGCGTTGCTATAGCAAACGAGAGAGCGGTATACGCCACCGAGGTGATCCGAGGATGCGTACTCGAGATTTTTGGGGTCGAGTTTCCGATCGACTTAGTCTCTATAGCTATGGGGGATGTTTGCATTATCGTGGGCATGGATTGGTTAAGTAAGTTCGGAGCTGTCATTGATTGCGAGAAACAGCTGGTGATGATTCGAGACCCTAGTGGGGGAGTGCTCACAGTTTATGGTGAAGGGACCCGGTGTGGGTCAGCGTTTTGTTCAGCGGCAAGGGCAAGGCAGAGTCTGCAGCAGGGCTGTGATGGATTCATAGCCTATGTGATGGATACTCGTGTGACCGCGGAAAGGCCCAATTCGATTGATGATGTTCCGGTTGTACGCGAGTTTGCGGATGTGTTCCCCGAGGAGTTACCAGGCGTGCCTCCGGAGAGGCAGGTGGAGTTTCGTATCGATTTGGTTCCGGGGGCGGCGCCCATCGCCAAGGCGCCCTACCGTCTCGCTCCACCGGAAATGCTGGAATTATCCTCGTAGCTTCAGGAGCTGTTGGGGAAGGGATTCATTCGACCCAGTAGCTCGCCTTGGGGAGCGCCGATTTTGTTCGTCAAAAAGAAGGATGGTTCACATCGGATGTGTATCGACTATCGGGAGTTAAACAAGTTGACGATTAAGAACCGGTACCCGTTACCTAGGATCGACGATCTATTCGATCAGTTGCAGGGGGAATCTTGGTTTTCCAAGATTGACTTGAGGTCGGGATATCATCAGATGAGGGTTCGCAAAGAGGATATCCAAAAGACTGCCTTCAGAACTCGTTATGGGCATTATGAGTTTGTAGTGATGCCTTTTGGGCTCACCAACGCCCCTGCTGCATTCATGGATCTCATGAACAGGGTGTGCCGACCGATGCTGGATCGGTCGGTGATCGTATTCATCGATGATATCTTGGTATATTCGAAGACTAGGGACCAGCATGAGGAGCATTTGCGGGAGATTCTTCGGGTGTTGAGGTCGGAGAGGCTGTATGCCAAGTTCTCCAAGTGTGATTTCTGGTTGCGAGAGGTCTAATTCCTCGGGCATCTTGTGAACCAGAAAGGGATATTGGTCGACCCGGCCAAGATTGAGGCGGTGCTGAGGTGGGAGGTGCCGAGATCGCCCACCGAAATCAGGAGTTTTCTGGGTTTGGCTGGATATTACCGCAGGTTTATCAAGGATTTCTCCAAGATCGCTGTGCCACTTACCAGGATGACCCGGAAGGGTGTCGCGTTCTCATGGGGACCGGAGCAGCAGTCCTCGTTTGAGACGCTTCGTCAGAAATTGTGCGAGGCTCCAGTGCTTGCACTCCCGGAAGGGATGGAGGATTTTGTGGTATATTGTGATGCCTCTATATCGGGGTTAGGGGCGGTACTTATGCAGAGGGGTCATGTGATAGCATACGCTTCGAGGCAGTTGAAGCCTCATGAGTCGAGATACCCCACGCACGACCTGGAATTGGGGGCGGTGGTGTTTGCCCTCAAAATCTGGCGACACTACTTGTACAGGGTTCGGTGTACGATTTACACGGACCATAAGAGCTTGAGATACTTGATGGATCAGCCCAATCTGAATATGCGTCAGAGGAGGTGGTTGGATGTGGTAAAGGATTACGATTGTGAGATCCTGTACCACCCGGGCAAGGCTAATGTGGTAGCCGACGCGTTGAGCCGTAGGGCGGATAGCGCCCCGATCCGAGACATTTGTATGAGGTTGACGGTTTTGACCCCGATTCTGGATATTATTCGAGGGGCTCAGATGGAGGCTGCAAAGCCGGAACACCAGAAGAAGGAACGGGTGGTGGGTCAGGTACCAGGATTTGTTACGGATGGTCGAGGGCTTATGACTTTTCAGGGGCGGATTTGGGTACCGTTAGTGGGCGGTGCGCGCACTACTTTGATGGAGGAGGCACATCGATCGAAATTCTCGATTCATCCTGGTGCTACGAAAATGTATTTGGATCTCAAGAAGGAGTACTGGTGGCCATGTATGAAGAGGGATGTCGCTTGGTTCGTCGAGAGGTGCTTGACCTGTCGGCAGGTCAAGGCCGAACACCAGCGACCGCACGGTAAGTTGCAACCGCTAGAGATCCCCGAATGGAAGTGGGAACAAATCTCTATGGATTTCATTACCAAGTTACCGCGAACAGCGAGAGGAGTCGATGCGATTTGGGTAATCGTGGATCGACTAACAAAGAGCGCTCATTTTCTAGCTATAAGTGAGAGCTCTTCTGCGGAAAAGTTGGCTGAGTTATATGTGAGGGAAGTAGTATCGCGGCATGGGGTGCCAATCTCGATTATTTCAGACCGCGACGTGCGTTTCACTTCCAGGTTCTGGAAGAAATTCCATGAAGAGTTGGGTACTAGGCTGCATTTCAGTACGGCATATCATCCTCAGACAGACGGCCAGAGTGAGCGGACCATTCAGACGCTCGAGGACATGCTTCGGGCATGTGTATTGGACTTCGGAGGGTGCTGGGACACCTATCTACCTTTAGCAGAGTTCTCGTATAACAACAGCCATCATTCGAGCATTGGTATGCCACCCTTTGAGCTGTTGTATGGGCGGAGGTGTCGCACCCCCATCTGTTGGGGAGAGGTGGGACAACAGGTTATGGGTAGCACGGAGATCGTGCTTCAGATGACCGAGCAAATTCAGATGGTCAGGCAGAGGTTGCTGACCGCTCAGAGCCGGCAGAAAAGCTATGCAGACAGGCGACGGTCCGAGCTTGAGTTCCAGGTTGGTGATCTCGTGCTCCTGAAGGTCTCTCCTTGGAAAGGAGTGATTCGATTCAGGAAGAGGGGCAAGTTGGGGCCCCGGTATATTGGTCCTTTTCGTGTGATTGCAAGGGTGGGACGGGTAGCCTACCGTTTAGACTTGCCAGCAGAGTTGGGACAGATTCACGACACTTTCCATGTGTCGCAGCTGCGGAAGTGTATAGCCGACGAATCAGCGGTGGTTCCGTTAGGAGATATTCAGGTGGATGCAAGTCTGAATTATGCAGAAAAGCCTGTAGCCATCAGAGATCGGAAGATCAAGGTTTTGAGGAACAAGGAGGTGCCTCTGGTATTGGTTCAGTGGCAGCATCGCAAGGGATCCGAGATGACTTGGGAGCCGGAGCGGGAGATGCGGGAGCAGCATCCGGAGCTTTTTGGCTAAGCGGGACTTCGAGGGCGAAGTCTTATTCTAGTGGGGGAGATTTGTAACAGCCCGGATCCCCAGGTATCCCCATTTTCTTATAATTTTGGAATTCTGTGAGGGGACTCGGCGAGTTAGTGGTTGAACTCGTCGAGTCGGGTCGCGGCTTATAGCGGGGATTCGCGTCCGGACTCGGCGAGTCCAAGGGGGGACTCGACGAGTCCGTGCTGTTTAATGAAACCCTAATTCCCCGACCCTGAGCTCTATTTAAAGGACATTATGGCCCTCTTATGCGGCCACCTTGAACCATAAGAGCCTCCATACGTCTGTAAGCCCTTGTGTGTGTGTTTGAAGGCCTCTTGTTCTTCATTTTGTGTGATAGTGCAAGGAAAGGAGGGGGAGGAGCAAGCTTGAAGTGTTGGGGAGCTTAGATCTGTTGCCATTTCTTCAAAGGGGTCTTCTTGAGGTAACTTTCTGAGCCAATCTTCGTGTTTTGTGTTGATGGGCCAAATCTAGGGTTTCTTCTTGCCTTTCTTGGCTTGAATAAGAAGTATGAGAGGTCCCATGGAGACATGGAACCTAGATCTGGACTTTAGTAGGTCCAGGAGACCCCTTATGACAAGCTTTATGCCTATTCATTTGAGTTAGAAGCTATACTTGCCATATTGAAGGTTGTTTCTTCAAAATAAGCCTTGTATGCATTGCATGGCAACCAAGACTGAGACTTTACGTGACAAATAAGCTTGGGAAGGCCAGATCTATGTATCTATGGAACGGATCTGACCGCAGGAGCCAGTTTTAGCTGGTGCATGGTAAGGACTCGCCGAGTCCGAAGAACAGACTCGACGAGTCACTTGAAGATTGTCCTTGAGACCATCTTGTGTGTAGACTGGACCGAGTTGTGAGCGACTCAGTGAGTCGCAGAGAGTTGGAAAGGTTTTGTCAGGTGGACCGAGTCAGGGTGGGACTCGCCGAGTTGGCCTTAGACTCGGCGAGTTGAGTCGCGGTGACCCTGCGATTCAGGCCCAGGTGGAACTCGTCGAGTCAGGGGAGTACTCGACGAGTCAAAGGGAAAATTCTGAAGAGTTGGTAAAAACGCGTAGACTCGCCGAGTCACTATTGTGCACTCGCCGAGTCTAGCCCAAATTAACTAAAGACTGCTGACCGGGTCAACCGGTGTTGACTTGTGTTGAATGGTCCGCCTTAGTGGTACCAGTAATAATTATAGATTTATATATATATATGTAGCGTAGGAGGATTTCAGCTCGAGGGTTCGAGCCCGAGTGATTTCAGGATTTACGGGTAGCAACTTAGCGAGGCATACGAGGTGAGTCTTCTCACTATACTGTACCCGGAAGGGTTTTGACTATGTGACCGGAAGGTCGAATATGATATGGAATATATGCTTTATGTGTGTTAAGTTATTTGCTATATGTGTCATGTATGAGATGTTTGATATGGGCCGGAAGGCGTGGTCATATGGACTGTAAGGATTGATGCGGGTAGGACCGGAAGGTTTACCCAGTCGGGACGGAAGTCCCCTGAACACATGGACCGGAAGGTCAGGCCCTGGAAAGGCGTATGTGCATATCTTGTATTTTGGGAACTCACTAAGCTTTATGCTTACAGTTGTTGTTTATGTGTTTCAGGTACGAGTGAGGACCGTGGAAGGCGCCAGCGTGATCGTACACAAACTCGGGAAAACTATTTTATCTTTTGATATGTAATCGTTTGGGACTACGACATTATTTTGGAATCTAAACTAATTACTCATGTTTTAATGGTTGTAAAAATGAAAATTTTTGGTTGGTAAATTTTATGACGTTACATTTGTGGTTATTTCAGTATGGAGATTTCGAGGCATGCTGGGAGTGGATCCAGGTTAGGATCGGGTGCAGGAGAAGGAGTTGCAGACGGGTCAGTACCGCCCGAGGTTATCGGTCAAATGAGTACGTGCGAATTGGATACAAGGATTCGTGAGATCCTGCATGATGAGGCTGCTGCCTTGTTCCGGGATGAGCTGTCGGAACTGTTTGGGTCGATCAAGACCGCCATGGTGGATTACTTTAATTAGCGCTATGCGGCTCTCACGAAGACGGCTGCCGCGGTGGCTACATCGGCTGTAGCAGCGGCATGGGGAGGAGCTAGTAGGGGTTTTCAGTATCGGGACTTCGACAATACGAAGCCTCCCACCGTTGATGGAGTTCAGGATCCGATTGTTGCTTTGAGATGGTTATCAGGCATGGAGGGTTGCTTCTTCACGTGTTCATGCCCTGCTGATCAGAGGGTGAAGTGTGCTCTGAACCTATTAAGGCTCGGGGCAAAGGATTGGTGGAGATTGACCACGGGGTCATACTCGGATGCGTAGGGGGCTGCAATTTCATGGGATCAGTTCAAAGAGATGTTCAGCACTCGTTATGTTCCGCAGGTCAAGAGGGAGAGGTTGGCTCAGGAGTTCCCTGAGCTGAAGCAGGACTCGGAGTCGGTGACGGAAATCACCAGGATGTTTACTGAGAGGGCGATGTTTTGCCCTGAGTTCGCTTCGGGGCAGGCTCAGATGTCCCGATATCTGAGTATGCTAAAGAGGGACATCAGGTAGTTTGTGTCCGTACAGAGGTGCGAGACCTTGTTGGAGTTGCAGGAGGCCACCAGGCGGCGTGATTTAGAGATTGAGTTGCAGTTGCGTGAGCTGAGGCAAGCTCCGGTTCAGTCGCAGCCGGTGACGAAACGGTCTAAGACCATTGATTCCAGGATGGGAGATCAGGGCAGCCACGTTTGTGGTAAGTGTGGGAGGGGTCACGTCGGGGTTTGTCGGTCCGGTGGTGCATGCCGCAAGTGCGGAAAGGAGGGGCACTATGCGAGGTGTTGTCGGCAGTCAGTGCTGGTTCGGGATTTGAGGATATGTTATCATTGTCATCAGGTTGGACACTTGAGGGTCAACTGTCCACAGGTTGCTGCAGGGCCAGAGCGGGCTCCAGCACCGGCCACGTTGAGGATTACGGGTGGAGGTCAAAGTGGAGCGGAGCCCCCAATGGCTTAGGGTCGTGCTTTTCAGCTTGCAGCGGAGGAGGTTAGAGTAGTGCCGGATGCAGCTGCGGGTATGTTTCTTTCTTGTGTCTTGTTGATTTACGACTATTGTGGAATATCGTTTATCTGCTAGTCTCGTTGGGTGGTTTTCGTTTCGGTATCCGTTATTCCTTAAGGGATTCGGCATGGTTATGGACTTTGTTTCGGGTTCTCGTTTTGGTATCCGTTGTTCCCTGAAGGTTTGGTATGGTTATGGTGTCACACCCCCAAACCAAGGATGCCGGAAACGTCCGGGGGTGGAGGACTTCATGTAGAGTATCACAACAATGAGTATAATAGTGCTCAAAGTAAATACAACCAACACAAATATTATTGAAAACGTTACATCAAAGCACATGTTTACATGATTCACATCAATTACATTATGATACAAAATGAACTGTTTGACGATTTATCGTCCCATCCTCAAAACATTGTTGATTTCCTGTTTTCACTGAATTCCTGAGAATACAAGTAGTTTTGAAAAGTTTCAACACAAAGTTTGGTGAGTTCATAAGAGATTTCGTTATAAAGGTAAATCGTTTTCCTTGTAAAAGCGTTAGAAAATGTATCCAGAAAATCCGATATTTTCTTTAAAATTTGTGTAATGTAGTCTTATGACTGAAGACCAAAATGTATAATTAACTTTTCTTATTAATAGAAAATGTTATGTGCTTAAATGGACATGGACGCGTTTGAATTAAATGGAATTTCTGTATGTTCTCATGTTCGTTAATACTTTATATATATGTAGTCCTAAATTAGAGGACCGAGAAATAACAAGTATTGACCATACTTAAAAGTATAAATGTGGTTTCAAATGATGTGTAGTCGTAACTACTAAAACCAAAAGTGTACAGTAATATCTGTACTCATAGAGATAAAAAGTGATTTTAAATCGACATAAAACTCATTTAGGTTTTAAAAATAAAATCCCGTAAACTTATGGATTGTTATATCCCTATGTGAGTCGCTATAATCATACTATGACTATGTGAACCTGCCACGACGTTCTCAGGCGTCGCGAAAAATAAAATGATATTTGTCACCCGTAGACCTGCAGGTCCCACTGTAGCTAGCAACAAGGTGTGGGGTGTCAAACCCAATATAGATCTATATACAAGTATCACGTTCTCCCTCAAAGAGATTCTGATTATAACTACCAGGAATTATATCCTGCACTCGGACGTACGGGGAGAGAGAGAGAGAGAGAGAGAGAGAGAGAGAGTCTCACAATATGGTTTGGTGTTTCATGCTATCGTTTGACGGTTGTCACATATGGTTTGGTGTTTCATGCTATCGTTGGTTATCATTCATGAGAGTTATTAATGGAGATGCGGCAATGGTTTGATTGTCGGGTAGCATCTGCAGTCTGAGGAGTGGATAATTGAAGATTGGGTTCCTTTTGAACAGATTGATCAATGTGGAAATGTGTTTTGCGAAGGTTGCTCGTGCTAGTGGGAATCAGTCTGCGTGTAAGCGCGGGTTTTGTGCAAGGTTACTTTGGGAGGCCGGTGATAGCGGTCGGTGGTTGATAGTCAGTGCCCTAAGTGGGGGAGAATTGGAAATTCTCCGGGTGATCGATATACTTGAGAGGATGTTTAGCTGCTTCGGTTTCGGCGGTATTTGTTTCAACCGAGAGCAGGCTGGTATGGGTGAGTAGCAGGCTGGTACGGGTGAGTAGCAGGCGTACAGGGCGGATCACAGACCTATGGCATTGATTGTGTAGGACCTGGGATCAGGTTGGGATTGAGTATGTATGATGGAGATAGAGTTCGGAACCCCTAGGGGGCTAGAACAGTATGCAGGGGAGGATTTCTCGGAAAGATAACTCAGAATGATGAATGCTAGTTGAGCGGTCCGGATAGAATGAAGGCCGGAAGGCGTACCAGTCAGACCGAAGGCTCGGGGGACGATCCAGCCAGACTGAAGGCCCTAGAAGGCGGGCCAGATTGGCTAAAGGTTTTGAGAATGGTCCAAATTGACTGAAGACCTGGTGAGGTGGCCCAGTCATGCTGAAGACTCTGCAGATATGATTCGGATCGGTTCGAGGAAATGGGTTGGTTATGTTGTGAGGTGTTAGCACTAGAAGGTCTGGCCCCAGGTATTGATTTTGATTAGTAGAGAGAGTGCATGGACTCGAGAGTCCTTGCGAGCATATTTAGGGCATGTGTGTTGCATGGATAGCGGTTATGCTATATCGGGGTGGTGCAACGTTAGGTAAGCACCGTGCCACTTGTAGTGGTGACAAGGCAGCCAAGTGGATTTCCTTGGAAAGGAAAGAGAGAGAGGAGTGTAGCTCCGAGAGTGAGAGTAAATTCACGGAAGTGAAAGCGGCAGTGTAGAGTTATGATCGAAGTGGTCCGACGGTGGTCATTGAGCAGCATGGTTGCGGTGGTGGTATGGAGTGACATCATGATGGGATGTCTGCTGGGGACGCGGGAGGGATTCCGCGGGTGTAGGGCCTAGAGTCTCAGGATAGATGCCAGTATGGATTCTGGGACTCCTATCTTAATTCTAATCAAGGAGTTATGTATGTTGTGGTGATACCTCCTGGGGATGTTGGAAATTTTGGAATTCCAGGTAGATTTGTTTATATGGTGAAAATGCATCTGGAAGGGTGTTTGGAAGTGTCATCAGAGTATCGGGGTTTTCCTATCCCGAGAACACTAGAGTCAGTTGGTGCGGTTATTAGATTGCGATGGAGAACTCGTGGGAGTTGCTCTAGGGCTGAAGCTCGTCTCTTTCGATCGGCAAGAAAGGTAAGGTTGGGTTCAGACTTCGTTTGGTCAAGTCTTGGGTAGCCTGTTCCGGTATGTGCCAGGCGGAGCATTGCAGGGATGGTTTCGGAGTAGAGTTGTCGCAGGCTTCGAGGGCGAAGCCTAAATTTAAGTGGGGGAGAGTTGTAACACCCCGTTCTTTAAGTGTTTGTTTACGAGTCCCTGAAGTTTTAGAGAAAGGTAATTTTGGTCCTTTTTGTGAAATGAGTTTCATCCGAGAAGGGTTCGTCCGAGTGTATATGTTAGAAGTGTTGGGCTTCTCGTCACCCTCGTATGAATGTAAGTTATTTGAGAGTGGGTTTAGATTAGAGGAGTTGTGGTACCTCGAAGTTGATCATTGTTTATAGTTCTTTGTGGAATAAGAAGGAAATGGTCCCATGCATGCTTTTGTGTTTTGAAAGGTGGATGGGTACACCGAGCGTAAGCTGGATGTACGCCCAACGTAATGGGTCGAATGGATGCGAGTTGGCCGGGTGAGTACGCCCCGCGTACTCTCAAGAACCCCAAACCCTATTTTTAGGGTCAGCCACTATATAAGGAACATTATGGTTCACCCCTCAGCCCCCTTATGCTCATCTTCAACCTTAGAAAAACCCTAATCTCATATTCCCTCCATATTTGGGTGTGTTTGATCTTGAAAAGCTTGTATTGGCAAAAGAAAGGCTCGAAGGAGAAAAAGGAAGTTGTCAAATAAGAAGAAGAACGTATGGAGCTTGTGGATCTGAAGAAATGCCACCCTTTGGAGCTGGTTTAAGGTATAAAGCTTCTTGCTTGACCTTCATATTGCATAGATCTATGTATTTTGAAGCTTTATTATCATTCTTGTCCGAATAGTCTTCATCTTGTTGCATAGTTCGATTTGATCAAGATTACCTGTCCTTTCAGACCTTTGGAGAGGTCTTGAGTGATAAAAATGAGGTCCCAAGGGTTGTAGTTATTCCATGTTTGAGTTATATGGGTCTTAATGGATTAAGAGCTTAAGGACGTCCTAAGTAATAACGTCTGAGACGTGATGATTTCTAATCATATTTGGCCTATGGATCTTTAGTTTCGGCTTAAGGGCTTAAGCCATTAAGTGGTCGTAAGGAATTATGGAGTAGCGAAGTTACGCCCCGGGTAACTTGGTAGTACGGCCCGCGTAGAGGGCCAGTACCCCGATTTTCCTTTGCGAGTCAATGTTGTACACCCCGCGTACCAAGGAGAGTACGCCCATCGTACTCCTCCTGTTGGACTTTCTTTTGAGCTTTTGTGTTGGGCCATTTGTGGGTTGTTGGCACTTGGGCCAAGTCTGGAGATTATGAATAGAGCGTTTTGGGCCCAATTAATATTATGGATATTGGATCTAGGCCCATTTGGTGAGGTGGGCCCAATTTGGTAAATTGGGCCAATGTTGGACTTTGTGTGAGATTTGGACCTTGGTCTTGGTCCGATAAGTGGAAGTATGTTTGACCTAATGCTTATGCTTGTTATGTTGGTTAGTTCGGGATTTATGGAGAGTTGGTGGTTCGAGCATCTGCTTCTTCCGTTCAGAGTATCAGCATTCGCAAGGTGAGTTATCCTCACTATATCGATAAGGTCTACGGCACCAAAGCCGACCTATCGGATGGAAATCCGGATAGTTGTCTGTTATGGTATTGTTTGATATGGGCCGGAAGGCATTATGATATGGGCCGGAAGGCATTATGATATGGGCCGGAAGGCATTATGATATGAGCTGGAAGGCATTATGATATGGGCCGGAAGGCATTCTATGTTATGTGGACCGGAAGGTCATAGCATGGAAAGGCGTATGTGTGTAAGTAGTATTTTGACTGAGACGTAGGGTGATATATGCTCGTGATCGGCTAGATCGGTATCCTCGTTAGGGTAATGATATGTTATGTGATCGTACCGTTCCTCCCGTTTATGTTTTATGAAATGGACCTGGGATTACTCTGAGAAACAATGTATTGAAAAACTTTTTGTAATAATGTTATTAAAATGGATTGTTTTGAAATGTTTAAATTTATTTGAAAATTTGGGTCGTTACATGCCAGATCAAAATAGAAGAGAAGGAGAAGAAGAATAATAGGAATCTTGTATGATTTTATTAGATTGAAGTTCCCTTAAACAAGATTCACACACTTTGCTTCTTTCTTTCTCTTTCTCTTTGTGTCTCTCTCTCTCTGTCTCTCTCTTCCCCTCTCTTGGCCGTACAGTCTCTCACACATGCATTCCTCACCACTAATACAATATATAGTGGACATGGGCCGTAAACACCCACCTGGGTCGTGAACACAATAGCAAACACATATTACACTATAGAAAAATACATTTCCTAGAAAAGTAAAGTATAAACCATAATTTAGACCCAACAATCTCCCCTTGGTTTATAGCTTTCTTTTCTAATTGACCCAACAAGCTCCCCCTAAAAATGTAACTGGCTTTTCTTGTCAATCTTTATTTGGAGCTTGGCCTCAACTTTAATCTTCAATTTCTTCACAGCTTCAAGATGAACTTGATGAATCTTCAATAAATGACATCATCTTTAGTAGTTGGTCTTTTCATTAGAATCTGACATTTAACGTACATTGGGTGAGGAGGCTTGATGTACTGATTCTTGAAAGATAGCCCTTTTATCTTGAGAATCTTTAGAGAGAACATCAGAGAGAACAAATCTTTTGGATCACTTCAGCAGGTTAATAGATAACAGCAAATTGGTTGATGAGGCTTTAATGCAATCCATCACATAATCTTCAATTGCACCTTCACCTTTCTTCTGGGCTTGAAAGATTGAATGTTGAAAGAATAATCTTCATTTGTTGTTCCTTCGAATGAGAATTCTTTGGTAATCACGGATGAAGCCTTGGCTTAGAAAACCTCGATACAGTCTCCATGAGTCTCATCTACATCTGAATTCACTTTTCAAGACAAAACTAAACTAAAAGAAAAACTAAGCACACAATATTTTTTGGAATTTTCATATTTTCTGAAAAATAAAACAGAAACAAAACTATTTTTGGATTTTTTTTATATTTTTCTAAACAAGAAATAAAACATAAATAACACTATTTTTGGGTTTTTTTTATTTTTCCAAACAAGAAATAAAACAAAAATAACACTATTTATGGATTTTTTATTTTTCTGATTTTTGTTTGATTTTTAAAATTTTAATTATCCCCCTAAATTTGTGCATAGAGGAAAACTATGAAAAAATTTAGTAAAAACAAAAATATTTGGGATCAAAGATGTCAGGCAATCCAATATTGTTTATCAGTACACACCTACATGTTTAGACCTGGTCAATCACCGGTATTGTGATCCACTTAAGCACAAAGGATGTTGACAATTTGGATAGATTATTAGTGACAAGTCATTGTGATCTATATTCTTAAATGGACATTTAGCTGATGATGGCCAATGATATTGTTGTCCACTTAAATTAAGCAGCAAGATCTGCAAACAACCTATTAAATACCTCAATTTTAGATGTACTAGAACGTGTTTCCCATTTCACGATATACCCCGATAATCAAGAACTTCCAAAGAACTCCTTACTTTAGGTGATTATTCAATTATTAAGAAAGAAGTCAGATATAGAAGTGCATATGTTGTATCCACGGTTGGATGTCTTCCAATCACATAGAGGGAACATCATATGGCTAACAGATAGAAAGAATTGCATAGATATGGATATGCATAGAGATAGAGTTGCATATTGTCACACCCCGCTAAAGCGGAAACGCAAGGTATGATAGCGATAACGGTTTCAATGCAAAAGATAAAGATACATCACCATAGCAGTATTTAAAAGTTTACAACCCATAGCTTCAAAAGAAACAAAATACAAGTTTTTCAAAATAACATTGTTCAAAATATAGCTTCATAATAGCTTCAACACGATGCAGCATGCTCTATGATGATGAATCTTTACATCCACTTACTAATTACTTCCTGAAAAAGCATGTAAAACGAGCGTCAACTATGAAAATAGTTGGTGAGTATCACAAGTTTATAAAAATTGAGCGTACAATAAGGCTTTTCGTAAATACAAGTACATTGCTTCAATCATAAACAAGTTGATTGCTATTAATGAATACAAGTTTATTGCTATAACGAGAAACGAGTTTGTATGTGTATGAGCAAACAATGAGTCTCAACCAAACCTATGACTGAAGCCCTATCGAGATCTATGCTTATCGTTCCATAGATGAATATGGTATCATGCACTCCAGCGATTCGGGCGAGTGAGGAGTTGTCAATTCCTAATAGCGCTATCCATAACGACCATTGGCTCAAAGAGTTAATGGTTAGAGATAAGGGAAGGGCCTTAGTATGATAAGTTCTCATGTTCCGTGTCGCATAGACATACATAAAGAAACATAGCAATACAATAGCTATCATGTTTGATACAATTCAATTTAAATACAATATGAAAACTTTAGTTTTTCTGGACATGCTTTTCCACCCCAAAACAGAAAAACCGAAAATAGGGGAGTGCGTGAATACTCACGATGTTTTGTGTAGACACAAGCGGTACTTCGGGATGCACCAACGTCTTACTACCGGGATCCTACGACATCAAACACACGCACTAGTGAGTTTCCATGTCGATATCTAATGCTAATATACTAAACTCTACCTATAGGGAAATGCCAATTTATGTTTTAGTATTCGATTTTATATCAATTAGTTACACTTTTTCTGAAGTAATGAAATTCTATATATCGGGCGATTAATTACAACCTTGGAATATAAACTTTCCAAATTTTTAAGTCCTTATTACAACATAAATTCACGAAAATAGCATTCGAGGGATAAAAATTCTCAAACTTTTTATTTAACTGTTATTACACAATACTAAGCTGGGAAAATTATAAAAATGGATTTCCAAGCTGTTTAATTATATTTTATGATTTTTGAGCATTTATTTCAATAAAAATTGAAATAAATAGAAAACAGTTTCCAAAATTACCCAAACTTTTTATTTAATTGTTATTATACATAGATAGGCTGAGAAAAATATAAAAGATATTTTTCAGTGGGTATTTCTATTTTTCCTTGATTTATTCCTTTAAATAGTCATTAATTAAAGAAATAATATCAAACAGTTAAAATAAATCACCATAAATTTTTGTAACATCATTTACAGTATAAATATCCTGGGAAAAATATCAAAAGTGGTTTTCATAATGTATAAACTGGTTTTGGGTATTTATGTATATTTAAGTGTATTTTAGTGCAATTAACTTTAGAAAATAAGAGAAAAATAGTTTACAGTAGAGAAAAATATTCAAAATTTTTACGCAACCTCCTACTCTATAATATTATATCCTGGTAAATTTTCATGAATTTTGGATAATCAGAACTATTTCTCCCATTTTGTAGACCATTATAATTACCAAAAATTGGGAAAAATAGTAAAACATGATGGAAAATCTTGAAATTATTTTCTGGAGACACCCATCACAGGTAAGGTATGCAAAAATTGTTAGATACAATTTTCACATCCTATAAAGTGGTTTTGTAATTTATCATGTCCTAAATAAAAGAAAATTAGAAATCATATGAAACAGTAACAAAAATTGCTGAAATTTGGTGAGGGGTTATTATTCCCCATAAGGATCATCCATGAATTTATTTAGGATTTATTGACCTCTGGAAGTATTTTATATGATTTATGCCCTTGGTTTTAGCAATAATTCTAATAAATCAAAGAAATAACAAAAGCTCTTGAAATTTTCCAGATTATCTCATGCATGCAAGGGCTTTCAAAAGGAAAAATGTAAAAAGATGTATTCAGAAGAGAAATGAGGGTAATGATTCCAAACAATTTAAGAAAAGTTGCATGCAATAATGCATGAAGTGTAAATGTGGCTGAAGTTCATGAATTTGTGTAGTCCATTCAGTGAGGTTTTAAGCCACGAAATTTCAACCATAATTCACTAGATATATTAAGTTTCTAAGGTATTTTTCCTCAGATTTATGGTTGGGTTTAAGGCCATTGTTTAAGCAAGATAAAAATAGTGATCACGGAAATAGAGCTGTATGCGCAACCTTTTTGTAAAATCTGCTAAAAATCGGATATTTAATATTTTACAGTGAGACCAGTTGGGTTTGAAAGTTAACTCGTGTAGCTAACCAATACAAAAAGAATATCATGATTTGGTTAAGAAAATACTGAGTTATGACTGTTCAAAGTCGAACAAAGTAATCTGGCAGATTGCATGTTTGCTTGTGTGCATTATTAGGGTATTTCAACAAGAACATCATGCATGTCTTTGGTAAGGCCCGATTTCTAACACATGCATGGAATGAATGAGCATCCAAGATGTACTAGAAATGGTTTAAATGCTTTTGTTCATGCATGAACACAAAAGAAATGGAGAAGAACATGAAATATTAGGTTTTGATGTCACATGATCATATGTGCATCTTTTCCACTCCTTGCATGGGTTTGATCCCGGATTTTCACCATCTCTAACACATGGATTGTGTTATGGTGAGAATCTAGAAACCACAAGGGGAGAATAAAGATTTCTAGCCATGGAAAGGCATAGAATCCGAAAAGTAGAAAAGACTAAGAAGAAAAAGAGGTTTAACCATGAAACTATGGAAGAAGATGTTGTTGTTTACCTTGGTTTTGACCTTGAGAGAAGTAAGAACACTTCAAGGGCTTCACAATCTCGAAATTTTGCAGAGAAATGAGAGGATTTTCGTGAGTTTAGAGAGAGGGAAGAAGAGAGTGAAGTGTGTGAAGAGAGTGAAGTGAGAGAGTGAAGAGGGAAGAGGTGGAGTAAGGGTTTAAGCTTAATGATTGTGTTTTGGGGAAGAGAGAGGGCATGGGGAGAGGTGATGGCTGGTTTTTGCATGCATTTTGGCCTCCTCTCTCCTAAATTTTAAACTTTATAAACTTCCCTCCTATATTTTATATAAAAACATTCATTTTTATAAAATGTTTATTAAGCAATTTGATTTATTTAAAAATCTTGTTTTCAACAAATAATTTATGATTAATACTTGTAATTTATATTTCTAGTTCATTGGTATAATACATAATTTGATTAATAAAATTTGATATTAGGAAGTTTATAGCCAAATTTTATAAAGTTTTTAAGCTTTATAATTTATAACTTTGGATTTTTGGCTCTTTAGGGTTTTTGGAATATTGTTTGATATTCAACAACATGTTGAAGTATAATTAGAATGTTTTAATTTATTTTTAGAGTTTTATACCCTATTTCAATTATAACAAAGCTTGAAGCTTTATTCTAATTATAGTATTGGCATTTCCTATTGTAGCTAAGCAACTTACTAAAATTGTAAGTATCAAGTATATTAGTCCTAGACCTTAGTTGGATCCTAGTTTATGCAAGATTTTTGACCTAATTTATACTACTAGGTCATGGCATGTTGTGCATGAATGGTTATTATAAAGATGCATGAGTCCAAGAATGACCTGAATTGGCAGTTGTCACAGTATCCCCCACTTAAAAAGAATTTCGTCCCGAAATTCATTCTATGTCATCGCTTGTCATCGCAAGGGAAAAGTTGCGGATACTTTTCCTTTATGAAGTCCTCGCGCTCCCAGGTGTACTCCGGCCCGCGTTTTGAGTTCCATCGAACTTTCACAATCGGGATCTTACTCCGCTTAAGTTGTTTTACCTCCCTGTCAAGGATTTCTATCGGTTCCTCAACGAAGCTTAGCTTATCATTGATCTTAATTTCCTCCAGGGGTACTATCAATGTTTCGTCGGCTAGACATTTCTTAAGGTTGGAGACGTGGAATGTGTCGTGAATGGCGCTTAACTCTTGGGGCAATTGGAGTTTATACGCTACTGGACCAATCCTTTCAAGGATTTCAAAGGGTCCAACATATCTTAGGCTTAGTTTTCCTTTCTTACCAAAACGCACAAGCCCTTTCCAAGGCGACACTTTTAAAAGTACCTTGTCTCCTACTTGGAATTCTAATGGTTTTCGACGATTATCCGCATAACTTTTCTGACGATCTCTAGCAGCTTTAAGCTTATCCTTGATGATAGCAATCTTGTCGGATCTTTCCTGGATAAGTTCGACTCTAGTCAACTGTCTGTCTCCGATTTCTGTCCAGCATAAGGTCGAACGACACTTGCGTCCATACAATGCTTCATATGGAGCACATTGGATACTCGTGTGGTAACTGTTATTGTAGGAAAACTCAATTAGGGGTAAATGAGTATCCCAATTTCCTTTGAACTCAATGACACACGCTCGTAGCATGTCTTCCAATGTTTGTATTGTTCTCTCTGTTTGCCCATCTGTCTGAGGGTGGTAAGCTGTGCTCAAATCTATCTTGGTTCCTAGTGCCCTCTGTAACATCCACCAAAATCGAGATGTAAAACGACTATCTATATCAGAAATGATAGATAAGGGTACACCATGCAGAGAAACAATTTTGTCGATGTAGATTTGGGCCAATTTTTCCATCTTGAAATCTTCTCGAATGGGGAGAAAGTGTGCAGATTTCGTCAGTCGATCCACTATGACCCAAATTGAGTCATGACCTTTAGCAGTTCTAGGAAGTTTGGTAACAAAGTCCATAGATATTTGCTCCCATTTCCATTGGGGAATTTCAGGTTGTTAACCCTTGGAATCCAGACCCTGTCTTTAAAATAACGAACTCCATCAGGTTTGGTTTCAAATCTTTCTTCCAAACCATGTAAAGTTTCGCCTGGAAGATTTTCCTTGCATAACGCTTTCTCCTGGGCATTAATGATTTGAGATTTCAAGCTTGTCTGAATTACCATTCCCAAAGCTCTCACATGGGAAGGTTTCACTCTTTCTTTCCTACTAAGAGCGTCGGCTACTACGTTAGCCTTCCCTGGGTGATATCGTATCTCACAATCATAATCACTAAACAACTCTACCCATCTTCTCTGTCGCATGTTTAACATTTTCTGATCCAGGATATGCTGAAGGCTTTTGTGATCGGTATAAATGGTGCACTTGGTTCCGTACAAATAATGCCTCCATATCTTAAGGGCGAAAACTATTGCTCCTAGTTCTAGATCATGGGTGGTATAATTCTTCTCGTGCGGTTTGAGTTGTCTGGAAGCATATGCAATGACCTTATCTTTTTGCATTAGCACACATCCTAATCCTTGATGAGACGCATCACAATACACCACTAAGTTCTCTAATCCTTCTGGTAAAGCCAGAATTGGTGCATTGCACAGCTTGTTTTTCAGGATTTGAAACGCCTCTTCGTGTTTCTCTTCCCAGAGAAATTTTCTATCCTTTTGGGTCAAAGTTGTTAATGGTTGAGCAATCCTAGAGAAATTCTCAATGAAGCGTCTGTAGTACCCAGCTAATCCTAGGAATTGTCGTATTTCTGTCGGGGTTTTGGGGGCCTCCCATTTCTTGATTGCCTCTATCTTAGCTGGATCTACATGGATTCCTCTTTCACCGATCACATGACCAAGAAAATGTACTTCCCGAATCCAAAATTTACACTTAGTGAACTTGGCATACAATTTATGTTCCTTCAACAACTCCAACACTAGCTTTAGATGTCTATTGTGATCTTCTTTGGTCCACGAGTAAACAAGTATGTCATCGATAAATACAATTACAAACCTGTCTAGGTATGGTCTACAGACCCTATTCATCAAATCCATGAATACAACGGGTACGTTCGTTAGTCCAAAAGGCATGACTAAGAACTCATAATGTCCATAACGGGTTCTAAATGCTGTTTTGTGAATGTCCTCTTCGTGAATTCTTAGTTGATGATACCCTGACCAAAGGTCAATCTTTGAGAAGTAGGAAGCGCCCCGCAACTGATCGAACAAGTCATCTATTCGAGGGAGGGGATATCGATTCTTGATTGTCAACTTGTTCAGTTCTCTGTAATCGATGCACATTTGGAACGAACCATCTTTCTTTTTGACGAATAACATTGGGGCTCCCCATGGTGATGAACTTGGTCGAATAAACCCTTTGTCAAGAAGTTCTTGAAGTTGTCCGGATAGTTCTTGCATCTCGTATGGTGCAAGGCGATATGGTGCTTTTGCTACCGGTGCCGCTCCGGGAATTAAGTCTATCCGAAATTCGACCTGTCTATAAGGGGGTAGACCGGGAAATTCCTTCGGAAACACTTCGGGATAGTTTTGAACCACTGGAATATCCTTGAGTTGCTTAGCTTCAGGTTCTCTTTCTAGCACGTGGGCCATGAATGCAATACAATTCTTCTTCAGGTACTTGTGAACCTTCACGCTTGATACTATGTTTAAACTTCTTCCTGGCTTCTCACCGTGTATGATAAGGGTTTCTCCATTAGGGAGAGGCACTCTGATGACTTTCTCATAACAACCAATGTCCGCTCTATTTTTAGATAACCAATCCATCCCTACTATCACATCAAAACTACCTAGCTCTATAGGAATTAGGTCAATGCTAAAGAGTTTATCAGCTAAATTCAAAGTACAACCAGGAATTATATCACTAGCCCTAATTTCATATCCATCAGCAAGTTCAATAGCATAAGCATTCCTCATCTTTACCGATTTCAAGCCAATTAACGGTCTAAATGCTAAAGAAACAAAACTCCGATCTGCTCCCGCATCGAATATTACTGATGCAAAATGGTTGTTCAGGAGGAACGTACTTGTTATCACTTCAGGGTTCTGACGAGCTTCTTCTGCACCAATCACAAAGGCTACACCTCTTGGCTGTCCAACTTGATTTCCTTGAAAGTTTTGCCTGGCTTGACCTTGTCCATTGTTACCAGGTCCATTGTTCAGTTTAGGACATGCTCTACGGAGATGATCAGTACTCCGGCACTCGTAACATGTCCTTTTTCCCTCCTTATTCACCTTACAATACTTCGAGTAATGGCTTGTTTGCTTACAGTTATGGCACACCGGGCAAGCTCCCTTGTGATGGAAGTTACACTTATTGCACTTCGGAAGCGGCCCTGAGTACTGCTTTCGCTCCTGCACTTCTTGTCCTTGAGTTTTCACTGGTTCTTGCTCCTGGGCTCTTACCATAAAGTTTCTTGAGACTTTCTGCTTCCTCCCTGACTTGCCTCCATACTTCTTCTCTCCCTGATTTGTTGGCTTCCTCTTGCTACTAGAGCTTTCCTTTGCTGATGCTCCCATCCTTATCACATCATTGGTTAGTCGATTTGCTAGGCTTACTGCACTTTGAATGGGAGTTGGGTTTGCTGAGGTAACCATTCCCCGAATCTCTGGTGCCAGACCCCAGATGTAACGATCTATCCGTTTCTCCTCAGGAGTAACCATGTGAGGTACTAGTTTTGCTAGTTCATGAAATCGGACTGTGTACTTCTCTATTTGTGTTCCAACCATAGAATGGTTCCAGAATTCATATTCAAGTTTCTGGAGTTCATCCTTGGGACAATACTCCTCTATCAGCAGCTTCTTTAGGTCTTCCCAAGTTAGCTGATATGCTACTGTACGGCCTCGGGTTTGCACTAGAGTATTCCACCAGGTTAATGCCCTATCTTGGAATAGGCAAGATGCATACTCAACTTTGTTGCGCTCGAGGCATTTGCTAATATGAAGGTCCGACTCCATGTTGTCAATCCATTTCAGTAACCCGACCGCACCTTCCTTTCCATGGAACTCCTTAGGTTTATAGGCCATAAGGACTTGTAGTTGCATTCTCTTTCATTGTTTCCCCGGTTTCCTCCACTACTTCCTTGGTTAGCATTAAGTCCTGCAGTTACTTGAGTAACAATGTTTGGGATTGCTTGCATGAGTTGTTGTGCTACCATTTGAGCAACATCGGGCGTTTCGTTCTGTGGGCGCCCGCGATTAGGCCTTCCTGACATGGTTCTATGACACAGGAGAAGAAATACGTATAAATACATAAAATAATGTATAATATGTATTTCACTACCATTTTGAAAACCGTAAGAGTTGTCAAATTAATGGGTTGCATTAATACTATGCATATAGATTTGAGAAAGGAAAGAAAAGAAAAATCTCTTTTATTCAACCATTTACCAAATAAATTTTAGGGTTTGACCTCATAGTAAAAGTTTTCAAACATAAAATAAAATTTTTCATTACCATTTGAAATAATCTTAAAACCAAACCAATACGTCAATCCCAAAATAAAGTTTTAAATATTTTTCCAAAAGACACCCAACATGGGTTTTCATTTCAAAACAAAATAAAACAAAATACTGAAATCAGAACCAAAAGCCAATCGCTATCCCAACAAGAAGCATCAACACCACAATCAGGAACAGCCCACCAAACACATAATATGCTGTCATCGCATGACCTGCCTCTCGTCTAGCAGCACTAGCAGTGTCAGCAGTCTCCATCGAATGCTGATACAAGACTTCATCCAAAACTTCTTGATGCCCAGCTATCACAGCGAGACTGTGACGTAGGCCCGCTGCTATCGACTGCAATCTCCGGGACTCCTCCGGGGTCATACCTGGCTGTCTGACAGGTATCCCTATGACTTGCTGAGGTGAGGGTGCTCTCGGTCCTGCATCGCTGGGTTCTACTCCGCTAGGTCCTGCCGTGCCATGTCCTGCTGTGCTGGCAGGTATCCTTCCTGGAATGGGAACACTCTTCCTCGCTGTCCTCCGAATGCGAAGTCCATAGAGCGGTGGCTGTGGCAACACCGATGTCGGTGATGCCTCGCGTCGTTGACTAGGGGCGTTGTCATTGCTGATCTCCACCGAGTTCCCAGTATCTTCCGTATCCTCTGATGGGTCTTCTTCTACCGAGGCGGGGGGATTACGTCGAGGGATAACAGTGACGTAGCCGGATTCATCGGTTGAGGCGGTAGCGCGGGAAGATGACGATGTTGACATAGTGGACTGTGACATAGTTTCAATGAGATATGAAATAAATGACAATGCATGCCTATAATATGCAATGCTTACACACACCAAAATTAACCTTTTGAAATTTTGAAATAAAGTTTTCTCAAATATTTTTGTTGAACATATTCCCATTATAATTAGCTCAAGCTTTGTATAAATCTTTTCTTAATTAAACATAGGTGATCAGGTTATGTTTAATCAAGGTCCAATAATACAACTCCCGACCTAATTATACTAGTAATATGTTTGATGTAAAAAGAATTTCTTTGTAAGTTTTAGTTATAGGTTGTGTTTTCTTAAAGAAAAACCGATGTTCTCTATAACTTTAGCTCTGATACCACTTCTGTCACACCCCGCTAAAGCGGAAACGCAAGGTATGACAGCGATAATGGTTTCAATGCAAAAGATAAAGATACATCACCATAGCAGTATTTAAAAGTTTACAACCCATAGCTTCAAAAGAAACAAAATACAAGTTTTTCAAAATAACATTGTTCAAAATATAGCTTCATAATAGCTTCAACACGATGCATCATGCTCTATGATGATGAATCTTTACATCCACTTACTAATTACTTCCTGAAAAAGCATGTAAAACGAGCGTCAACTATGAAAATAGTTGGTGAGTATCACAAGTTTATAAAAATCGACCGTACAATAAGGCTTTTCGTAAATACAAGTACATTGCTTCAATGATAAACAAGTTGATTGCTATTAATGAATACAAGTTTATTGTTATAACGAGAAACGAGTTTGTATGTGTATGAGCAAACAATGAGTCTCAACCAAACCTATGACTGAAGCCCTATCGAGATCTATGCTTATCGTTCCATAGATGAATATGGTATCATGCACTCCAGCGATTCGGGCGAGTGAGGAGTTGTCAATTCCTAATAGCGCTATCCATAACAACCATTGGATCAAAGAGTTAATGGTTAGAGATAAGGGAAGGGCCTTCGTACGATAAGTTCTCATGTTCCGTGTTGCATAGACATACATAAAGAAACATAGCAATACAATAGCAATCATGTTTGATACAATTCAATTTAAATACAACATGCAAACAGTAGTTTTTCTGGACATGCTTTTCCACCCCAAGACATAAAAACCGAAAATAGGGGAGTGCGTGAATACTCACGATGTTTTGTGTAGAAACAAGCGGTACTTCGGGATGCACCAACGTCTTACTACCGGGATCCTACGACATCAAACACACGCACTAGTGAGTTTCCATGTCGATATCTAATGCTAATATACTAAACTCTACATATAGGGAAATGCCAATTTATGTTTTAGTATTGGATTTTATATCAATTAGTTACACTTTTTCTGAAGTAATGAAATTCTATATATCGGACGATTAATTACAACCTTGGAATATAAACTTTCCAAATTTTTAAGTCCTTATTACAACATAAATTCACGAAAATAGCATTTGAGGGATAAAAATTCTCAAACTTTTTATTTAACTGTTATTACACAATACTAAGCTGGGCAAAATTATAAAAATGGATTTCCAAGCTGTTTAATTATATTTTATGATTTTTGAGCATTTATCTCAATAAAAATTGAAATAAATAGAAAACAGTTTCCAAAATTACGCAAACTTTTTATTTAATTGTTATTATACATAAATAGGCTGAGAAAAATATAAAATATATTTTTCAGTGGTTATTTCTATTTTTCCTTGCTTTATTCCTTTAAATAGTCATTAATTAAAGAAATAATATTAAACAGTTAAAATAAATCACCATAAATTTTTGTAACATCATTTACAGTATAAATATCTTGGGAAAAATATCAAAAGTGGTTTTCATAATGTATAAACTGGTTGTGGGTATTTATGTATATTTAAGTGTATTTTAGTGCAATTAACTTTAGAAAATAAGAGAAAAATAGTTTACAGTAGAGAAAAATATTCAAAATTTTTACGTAACTTCCTACTCTATAATATTATATCCTGGTAAATTTTCATGAATTTTGGATAATCAGAACTATTTCTCCCATTTTTAGACCATAATAATTACCAAAAATTGGGAAAAATAGTAAAACATGATGGAAAATCTTGAAATTATTTTCTGGAGTCACCCATCACAGGTAAGGTATGCGAAAATTGTTAGATATAATTTTCACATCCTATAAAGTGGTTTTGTAATTTATCATGTCCTAAATAAAAGAAAATTAGAAATCATATGAAACAGTAACAAAAATTGCTGAAATTTGGTGAGGGGTTATTATTCCCCATAAGGATCATCCATGAATTTATTTAGGATTTATTGACCTCTGGAAGTATTTTATATGATTTATGCCCTTGGTTTTAGCAATAATTCTAATCAATCAAAGAAATAACAAAAGCTCTTGAAATTTCCCAGATTATCTCATGCATGCAAGGGCTTTCAAAAGGAAAAATGTAAAAAAGATGTATTCAGAAGAGAAATGAGGGTAATGATTCCAAACAATTTAAGAAAAGTTGCATGCAATAATGCATGAAGTGTAAATGTGGCTGAAGTTCAGGAATTTGTGTAGTCCATTCAGTGAGGTTTTAAGCCACAAAATTTCAACCATAATTCACTAGATATATTAAGTTTCTAAGGTATTTTTCCTCAGATTTATGGTTGGGTTTAAGGCTACTGTTTAAGCAAGATAAAAATAGTGATCACGGAAAAAGAGCTGTATGCGCAACCTTTTTGTAAAATCTGCTAAAAATCGGATATTTAATATTTTACAGTGAGACCAGTTGGGTTTGAAATTTAACTCGTGGAACTAACCAATACAAAAAGAATATCATGATTTGGTTAAGAAAAGACTGAGTTATGACTGTTCAAAGTCGAACAAAGTAATCTGGCAGATTGCATGTTTGCTTGTGTGCATTATTAGGGTATTTCAACAAGAACATCATGCATGTCTTTGGTAAGGCCCGATTTCTAACACATGCATGGAATGAATGAGCATCCAAGATGTACTAGAAATGGTTTAAATGCTTTTGTTCATGCATGAACACAAAATAAATGGAGAAGAACATGAAATATTAGGTTTTGATGTCACATGATCATATGTGCATCTTTTCCACTCCTTGCATGGGTTTGATCCCGGATTTTCACCATCTCTAACACATGCATTGTGTTATGGTGAGAATCTACAAACCACAAGGGGAGAATAAAGATTTCTAGCCATGGAAAGGCATAGAATCCGAAAAGTAGAGAAGACTAAGAAGAAAAAGAGGTTTAACCATGAAACTATGGAAGAAGATGTTGTTGTTTACCTTGGTTTTGACCTTGAGAGAAGTAAGAACACTTCAAGGGCTTCACAATCTCGAAATTTTGCAGAGAAATGAGAGGATTTTCGTGAGTTTAGAGAGAGGGAAGAAGAGAGTGAAGTGTGTGAAGAGAGTGAAGTGAGAGAGTGAAGAGGGAAGAGGTGGAGTAAGGGTTTAAGCTTAATGATTGTGTTTTGGGGAAGAGAGAGGGCATGGGGAGAGGTGATGGCCGGTTTTTGCATGCATTTTGGCCTCCTCTCTCCTAAATTTTAAACTTTATAAACTTCCCTCCTATATTTTATATAAAAACATTCATTTTTATAAAATGTTTATTAAGCAATTTGATTTATTTAAAATCTTGTTTTCAACAAACAATTTATGATTAATACTTGTAATTTATAGGGAAATATTCAAAAAAGTCCCAAACTTTTGGGAAAAGTTACACTTTTGTCCCAACATTTTTTTTTTGAACAAAAAAACCCAGGAAACCGGGTAAATTGAACATTTCGGCCCTATTTTACCGGTGACCTTCATTTAGCCGGTTAAATTGGCTTATGTGGCAAGGACTTGCTGAGGTGGTTCATTTAATGGCCTTGTATTAAACTCTAAATATAGTGGAAAACTTCATTCGTGCCCTAGCAGACAACGATTGAAGTAGGAGCAGTAGAGGACCAAGACAAATGTCTTCTTCGTCTTCTTCATCTTCAATGAATCGTCTCAGAAAGAGGTGCTACTGTGGTGATCCTGTAGGAAGATGGACTTCATGGACTCCATTAAACCCAGGAAGAAGGTTTATAGGATGCCCAAATTACCAGAATGGACTCAAAGATTGCAAGTACTTTCGTTGGGTGGATCCTCCTCTACCAAGCCAATGGTATGCAGATCTGTTATTAGTATTACACAACAATGTCGATTTGGAGAACCATCGAATATTTGGGGAGTTTGGGCAAGAACAACCAGCTGGGAACTTTTTTGGAGACGTTGTGGAACAACCAATGGCACAACAACCAATTGCACAACAAGCAGTGGAAGGAGGAAGATGGAAATCATTGCTTTATGTCTCTGTGGTTTTTTTTGTGTTTTTGTTGGTTATGTTGATGGATTGGTAGGATAGAAAGTTGTTTTAATGTATTTTGGTTGTGTTTGTTTTGGTTATGACTAAGGGTTGTTAGTTTACTATGAATGTAGTATCTTGTTACTCATATGATTATGAATGAATTATCTAGTTTATGTATGAACTTTAAATGTATTGATTGTAATCAATGAATGGAATCAAAGTATGACTGTAATAAGTTAATAATGGACTTCATACACAAACGAATCAATACATAATGGAGTCAATCATGCATGACCGGAATCATGCATAACTAGATATGGCTTTCAACCTTGACAGGTATGGCTTTCAAGAATGGATGGCCACATTCATGGGAAGATTTTGAAGGTTTAGTGTCTGAAATGACAATTTTACCCTTACATCAATTTTAACATAAGAGGATTATGGAGGCAATTAAAAGAAGGGGAAAATAAAATAGAACATGTAGTAATATTAACCAAAGCCAGAACAAGTTTAACATAAGAGGACCGGAATCAAGCATGACCGGAATCAAGCATGACCGGAATCATGCATGACCGGAATCAAGCATGACCGGAATCATGCATGACCGGAATCATGCATAACTAGTATCCATATAAGCAAACATTGTAAGCACAAGTAATGTATGCATGACTGGAATCTATAAAACAAGGAATCAATATAACCAAAGGGAACATAAACATTGTTAATCATAGAACATGTAGTAATATTAACCAAAGCCAAACAAGTTGTATGGCAAGTTGTGTAAATGCCCAAAAACATGATCAAGGGGCCCAAAGCCTATAGTTTATATGGATGTAAACAAAAGGGGCTATCAACAAAAGGGGCTATCAACATTTTCCCAAACCCAAAAGTTTTATACATGTTCTTAACAAAAGTAGGGATCAGAAACACCCTAATCTAGACCAAGGGGGTTGGATGAACTCATCCCCTTTCCATTCTTGACAGCTACCACCTTTTGCAACTGGATCTTTGTTATCCTTTCCGAAGGCTTCCTCCTCCTGACTTGATTCACTTTGCTCCTCTTTGTAGTCCTCTTTCTGACTTGATTCAATTGTTGTGTGCTAGGTATTTCTCTCTCTCCATCCATCCTTTCCTCATTCGTCATTACCTCACCCATCCCTGGCTCATCTATGCCATCCTCCCCATTCATCCTTTCCTCATCTCCAAGTACATGATTTGTAGGGAGTTCTTCAACTGTTATTTGGCTAGCAATTCCAACATCCTGTAACAAGCATAACAAAAAGACCAATTAGCAAGATTTAACATCACAAAATGAATAATGAGAAAGAAAGCATACTTGTGACATAGCAACATCCACATCTTCAATTTGTTGTACTTCTGCTTCAGTGAGTCCAAGACAGTCCATGATCTCTTCTGTAGTGTATAAAGATTTCCTTAGGTTGTCAATTGTTAAGCTAATTTCTTGTAAATCTGGACTTGCATCATTTTCACTCTCAACATTTGGAATGGCACCACCTCTATTGCCTCTTCCACTAGAGCCCCTACCACCACCTCTACTCCTTCCTCCACCAACCCTTCCACCAGCCCTTCCACCACCTCTAGATCCTGTTTTAGTTCCTGACCAATTAACCAAATCAGGTTCCAACCTAGGCCTGCCCATTTTTTTCTTTGGTTGAGGTTCTGGAACCACTGTAGGATTCTTGCATGATGTTTTATTGTGTCCCCTTTGTAGACAATTTTTACACTGGACAGTTCTACCCTTGCTTGACACTTGAGAGTACTTGTCTTGATTTTCTGAAACATGTCTTCTTCTTTTAACACTAGGCCTTCCTGGCATCCTCCTTTCAATGGGTGGAAGGGGCTTAGTGTAGCTTGTTTCTTCCCATAAGATACTTCCATTAACTGGGTGTATATTCTGATCATAAGTTGCCTTGTAATTATTCTTGCTGAACCAACTACTTATAAAGTTAACTGGATCTTGATTGGTGTACAATATTGCCACTTGTGCATGCACACAAGGTATTCCTGAAAGTTCCCATAATCTACAAGCACATATTTTTTCCTTCAAGTTAACTCCATAGTTCTGAAACCCATTCCTTACTTCATATTCATTCACTCCACTTGGAACTGCATGCCAACTTCTGCAAACATATAAGATAGAACATAAGATGCAAACACATAAGATAGAACATGTAAAAACAAAACAATTGAGAATACTTACTTAATGTCTTCTCCAAATTCTTCCATCTTTGTTACCGCGGAAGGACAAACTTCACCAACCCAGTTTTCAGCTTCTTGTTTCAGATGGAAAGCCCTTTCCATCATGTAAAGCCTAATCTCTTCAAGCATAGTCAGCAAAGGTTTCTTTCTTGCGTCTACAATGATTGCATTGAAACACTCAGCAATCCCATTCTCTACAGCCTCACAAGCCAAGCCAGTAGAGAAATAAGCTCTGCACCATGAAGTTGGTTCCCTTGCCATGAGATGATCATAAGCAGCAGAATTTATTGCCCTAATTCTTTCCATATTAAACTTGAAATCTCCTTCTGTGGTAGATTTTGCAGCTGCCCAAAACATGTTTCTGAACTGCACTCCACTATAAACTTTTCTGAAATTGGCATAGATATGCCTTGCACATTGCCTGTGCTCAACATATGGTAGAATATCCTTACTAGCTTCAACAAGACCCTATAACATGAAAAAAAAAGTTAATTAGCAACACCATACATTATTGTAAATAATGAAAAATAAAGAGATAGTTACTTTACCTTGTGTTGGTCACTGATTACACACACACCCTTTCCACCCTGCAATCCAAGATCATCATTAACCAAATCCAGGAACCATTTCCAGTTGTTCTTGTTCTCTACATCAACAACTGCCCAAGCTATAGGATACACCTGATTATTGGCATCCCTACCTATTGCAGTTAACAATTCACCCTTACACTGTCCCTTCAAAAAGGAACCATCCAATCCTATTACCCTACGACATGCCCTTTTCCACCCCTCTCTTATTGCTTTAAAGCAAATGTAGAATCTATGAAATGTTGGGGTATTATCAGGGTTTACATTAACTGTAATCCTAACTGTGCTGTCTGGATTGGACCTCAGTAGCTCATGCCCATAATCCCAAACTCTTGCGTAGTGGTCATTCAAATTTCCATGAATTAATGACAGAGCCCTCATCCTTGATCTATAACACTTTGACCATGAAATTTTGCAATGAAATTTACTTTGTATAATTACCTGCATCTCTTTGCATTTTAAATTAGGTTTCCTAATCAACTCCTTCACAAATTTCCTAGCTAACCAGGTAGGATCCATAAGCCTTGAATTGTTAAAATTCCTAACACATTTATGAATGTCTATCATCTTTTTGACTTGGAAAGACCTTTCAGTAGTCATCCAAGAAGCCCTAACCACAAATGGACACTTCTCTGGATCACTTCCACATATTGCCACTAGTCTAACACTATCGCATTTTTTGAAACGGATTTGAAAACCCTTACTAACAGCATAGTTCGTCAAACACAGTTTCAGTTCATGTGGGGATTCATACCTTTCACCAAGCATTGGTCTCATTTTGTTCCATTTCACCTTTGGATTGTGGGTGGAATACTCAAATTCCTCATCACTACCTTCCTCATTACTACCTTCCAGATAATCTTCATCTGATTCTTCTTTAGTGATTCCAGTTTGAGTATCGTTTCCAGTTTGAGCATCATTTTCAGTTTGAGCATCATCTACTGCCTCGTAATCGTCTTCTTCACATAGAATATTGAGAAATTCGTCTTTGCATCAGGAAGCTTGTTTCTTTTTGAAGTACGCATCCAGCTCCACATCTATTGTATCAAAATCATGGATGTCATCCATGATTTCAACTGCACGGGGGTAAAAAACCCTAGTTTAATGAGGGGAGGTAGAAAGTGAAACGAGAGAGGTAAGTTGTACTGTGTATGTATGTGTGTAAATGAGATCGATTAAAGACACGATTAAACCCACGTATACAAGTCCTTGCCACATAAGCCAATTTAACCGGCTAAATGAAGGTCACCGGTAAAATAGGGCCGAAATGTTCAATTTACCCGGTTTCCTGGGTTTTTTTGTTCAAAAAAAAAATGTTGGGACAAAAGTGTAACTTTTCCCAAAAGTTTGGGACTTTTTTGAAGATTTCCCTAATTTATATTTCTAGTTCATTGGTATAATCCATAATTTGATTAATAAAATTTGATATTAGGAAGTTTATAGCCAAATTTTATAAAGTTTTTAAGCTTTATAATTTATAACTTTGGATTTTTGGCTCTTTAGGGTTTTTGGAATATTGTTTGATATTCAACAACATGTTGAAGTATAATTAGAATGTTTTAATTTATTTTTAGAGTTTTATACCCTATTTCAATTATAACAAAGCTTGAAGCTTTATTCTAACTATAGTATTGGCATTTCCTATTGTAGCTAAGCAACTTACTAGAATTGTAAGTATCAAGTATATTAGTCCTAGACCTTAGTTGGATCCTAGTTTATGCAAGATTTTTGACCTAATTTATACTACTAGGTCATGGCATGTTGTGCATTAATGGTTATTATAAAGATGCATGAGTCCAAGAATGACCTGAATTGGCAGTTGTCACACATATGTTGCATTCGAGGTTAGATTTGTTCCAATTACGCAAAAGAAGCAACATATGACTAACAGATAGAAAGCAAGAAAATAATTTCCTACAAACCTATTTAATCATAACCCCCCAGTTGTCCTATGAATACCAGAATTAAGGACATGAGTCTATACATCAAGGAAATGTTGAGCCACAGTTCTAGATAATTAACTTTTAGTGTATCTTATAGGTTACCATGTTTATCTCACTACTCAATCTACCCGAGCATCGTATTGTCAGTCCAAATGAAACTCTCTAAGTCCATATTGTCTAGTCCTTTCATTTGTCAATCGAAGCCTAGTCCTTTTGAATCCTTTGTGCCTACCAGCACATTGAACATAGAGTCTAGACAATTCGACTTTAGTTCATTACACGAATTTTATATTTCCCTTTAGCGCTAGACTTCATATCACTTCCCAATTAACAAAACTAACGAAAGACTGTAAGAAAATAAAAGTGTCACACCCCAAAACTGGAACGGCGGAATCGTTCGGGGGTAGAGTATGTCATGTACAATATCACAACAATGCAAAGTAGTAAACAAGCAACAACATCATTCATTGCATTAATAATATAATTTCATACAAGTGTGTTCTGTCAAGTTATATAGACACCAAAAATATGCATCAAAATAAAAGAGGAGTCTTGAACAAGCTTCATCTTCTCAAAAACCTGGCACCGGTACCTGTCTACTGGTGACTTGAGAATACAAGTTATTTCGAAAGAGTTTATCAGCTTTAAAACTGGTGAGATCATATGTATATTAGTGTTTGTGTTTGTATAAAAGCATTTGTAAGATGTTTGTAAGATGTAATGTATAAGTTTTGTAAAGTTTGTATTTGTTTGAACACTCCTAGAAAACCCTATGTTTCCTACTAAAAGTAGCCTTCTACCATGGCATCTAGTATCCGCGTGTGTCTCTTGTAAGAGTGGGTATTTTCCCAAATCCGACTATCATTAGTTTTTACATTACCGTGCATCGTGTGAATGTTCATGAAGTGAACGTAATGGGAAAATAATATAGTAATGTAGTGTTCTATTAAGTAACTACTGTTGTACTAACTACTTTAAACTAATTGTTATTTAAAGTACCATGTGATCGGCCTGAATCCTGCTACCGACTCAGTAGTAAAACGACGATGTAAGACGCCATAAGAAATGACAATTGGCACCCGTAGACTTGCAAGTCCCACTGTAGCGAGCAACAAGGTGTAGGATAGTCAATCCAATATAGATCTATACACAAACTCATACGCTCGCCAATTAAGGAGATTCTGGATACAAAAACGGTCATGGCAGGAAGTGCCATGCCCCACTTAGTGGCTCACATAACTGTATTAATGTATAGGTAATGTAAGTGCTAACTGTATTGTGTGTTCTTTTTCTGTCTAGCCTGTATGTTTTGTTTCTCATCATAGTATCTATTGTTAGTTTCTTGTCACAGTATCTATTGTTTGTTATTGACTCATGTATGAACTGACTCATTGTATGTTTCATTTTTCTAGTAAGAGTATTAGTATCTCCCTAAACTATACCTATTATAGTCTACTAGTAACGTTATTTGTGTATATGAGCATGTGTGTATACCTTTGCTACCCAAAGGTATGGAATGCACTGATGGAACTTTTATGTCTATATATGTATACATGATATATAACTAATATTTAGACGACGTTCGGACGAATAACCGATGCCCTAAGGCCACATCCCAACGAGGAAAAGGAAATAAGGCGAGCTAGTCGTCCTAAGTCCTTTAAACATTACTTATATAACTATACATATATATGCATGCATTTGACAATATTAAATTATAAAAGAAGTTTCGTGAGACCTTTGAAAAGTTTAAATAACTACGAAATGATGACTTGCTGTCGGTTTATAAAACGATTTGAAAGTAGTTTTGCTAAAAGAAATTGTTATGTAAAAGAGTTTGTACAACAGTTTGAAGTAAAACAATTTGGTAACATAGTTTAAAAGTAAGAGATTCACTTGTTGATAGTTATTAATCAAATGTGATTGATATAATAACTATAGTAGGTTCACTTGTATTCCCCCCATAAAAGCATTTAAAAACATTTAAAAGGTTAATTAAGGGGTATGAACTCACCTATAGTGAGTGGTTTGGATGAACTAATGATATAGGATTGCTAGGTGTCAAGTGATGACTTGAACATACTCAATGATCCTAATTAACATATAATAACACATATATGTATCCAGTTAGTTTTTAAACAACTAATTAACAAGGTTACGACATCATAGGACATGTTAAACACCTTATATAAGTGTTATAAGTCCCCAGGATTGCACCTAAGTGTTGCAGGACATTGCTATTGAGTTTAGGGTTCAAGGGACCCCCTTATTTGAGTTTACGGTTTTATGACCATAACCCATTGAGTTTACGGTTTTATGACCATAACCCATTGAGTTTACGGTCTTAATTCATGATTTTACGGCCGTAAACTCATGCTTCTTTGACTATGTGATGTTTCGAAGCTCTACAAGTCCTTATAAGCATTTCTACTTGAAGTATAAGCCTATGGAAGTGATTAGGGCACCATTTCACTCCTAAATTGAGTTTATGGTCCTTAGACCATTTTCCTTTGGATTTACTACCGTAAACCCATATGGTTTATGGTCTTTTGATGGTTTCAAGCCCTTAAATCATCAAGGAAGGGATCTATGCAAGTTTCCAAGGCTTAGGAGGAACTTGGGCACACTTTGGCACCCTAATTAGGGTTTACGGTCCAAGAACATCTTGGATCGTAAAAACCTTGATCTTGGTGTTTCTTGGGTGATTTCTTGATATATGGAAGTGTAACAAGCCTTAAGATACTCTAAGATAGAAGTACTTACAAGATAGAGGCTTGAAAAGGTGCTAACAGTCCAAGAACACTAGTGTGTGTTCTTGGTGAAACTTGAAGATCTAACTGTGACATCCTCATTTTTACAGCCATAAAAGACCGATTTTGTTTATGCTTTATAAAAATCAGAGTATCTCTTTTAATAAAAATGGTGCGGAATTTGTTCCCAGAAAAACATGATAATCGCGTTATCAAAGCATGTCTAAAGAAATATATTTTTATTCACTTTTAAAATATTTGGGATGTCATCGTCAATACAGAAATATATGCATAAACAGAACTTACATTTATTTACACTAGTGATCTACATCTCTTTAAAATCTCTCAGTGTAATATGACTTCATATCAACACCTGTGATATAAATAAACTGAGTGGGTGAGGTTGGGAAACCTGGTGAGTACATAGGGTTTTCAACCCACAATAATATAATTATTATGTTTAAACAATCAAACCATCAACCCAATTACCCATCCCCATTGTCTTCTTTATTCTTAAGGATCTACCCTAAGAATCAACTATTTCTTATTCATTCATTCCTAAGGATCATCCTAAGGAAACAACATGAAGTCCATTGTTGCCAATGACACATTGGTCAAGCGCAGCTGCTAATCTTGTCACTTAGGCGCAGCTGCCAGAATTGGGACATTTTCTATGAGGTGCTTCTGCCGGTATTGAACTTTAAATGCTACTGTCATGGTCATAAGGCACCCTTGAGAGATTTGAACTTTAAATGCTACTGTCATGATTTCACGGATGGAAGTGTGTTAGATCACTAGATTAAGTAATAGTTCAACTTATTATGGCTAGAAACACTTACAAGTTGAATATCTTGAAGAATTGTTGGATGATACTTGAGAGATTTTTGAGTTTGGATCTTGAATTTGTGAAAAATGGTAAATAATGACTAAGTGTCATATATATATACCCCAATTTAGGGTTTACGATCGTAAACACCTTTGTTTAGGCCGTAAACTCCAAACTCTTGGAGCTTTGGGACTTTATTGTTGCACAATATACCCTAGAGTATCCTCTCTCCTGGTATCTCCCGAAGAACTAATTTAATAAGACTCAAACTTATTCCAAAAAGCTTGAAAGTTAGCAGAAACTATTCTGACTTCTATTGAATTGAAATGTTGTACAAAATAGAAATTCCGGTTTGTCACATTATCCCCCCCTTAGAAGGAATTTTGTCCCGAAATTAGAATTTAATCAAATAAATAGTTACAAATAACTAAGTAAAAAGATGAGGAAATTTCAGTTTCATTTGATCCTCAAGCTCCCAAGTGAATTCTGGTCCTCGCTTGGCGTTCCAGCGAACCTTCACTATCGGGATACAACTTTGCTTCGTTTGCTTGACATCCCGGTCCATGATATCTTCAGGTTCTTCCATGAAGTTAAGGCCCTCGTTGATCTCGATCTCATCAAGTGGGATTACAATAGTCTCATCGGACAGACACTTTTTCAAGTTCGAGACGTGGAAGGTAGAATGTACGTTAGTGAGTTTGCGTGGTAAGTTAAGTTTGTAAGCTATAGGGCCGATTCTTGTGAGAATCTTGAAAGGCCCTATTTAACTTGGATTTAGCTTTCTAAAGCTTATCAAGCCCTTCTAGGGAGAGACCTTCAATAGGACGCATTCGCCCACCTGGAATTCCAACGGTTTCCTTCGTTATTCAACGTAGATTTTTTTGTCGGTCTCTAGAGGCTTTCAATTATTCATGAATCTGAACGATCTTCTCTTGTGTTTCTCGTGTGATCTCCAGACCTGTAAGAGTGCTGTCAAGAACTCGTCCTTTAGCCAACTGGGTATCACCCACATCAGCCCAACACAGAGGGGATCTGCACTTTCGGCCATAGAGGGCCTCAAATGGAGAAGCCTTTATGCTTGTGTGATAACTGTTGTTGTAGGAGAATTATACAAGGGGTAAATGAGTATCCCATGCTTTCCCAAAGTTGATCACACAAGCTCGCAAAATATCTTCCAAGGTTTGGATAGTCCGCTCACTTTGTCCGTCGGTCTGTGGATGGTAGGTTGTACTCATGTCCAGCCTAGTTCCTAAGGAACTTTGTAGCGACTGCCAGAACCTCGATGTGAACCTACTATCTCTATCCGAGATAATGGATATGGGAACACAGTGCAGTCGTGCAATCTACCGTATGTAAGTTCTTGTAAGCTTCTCCATCTTGTTTGTTTCATTGATCGGCAGGAAGTGTGCAGACTTGGTCAATCTACCGACGATGACCCATATGGTATCAAGTCCACCCGTTGTCTTGGGCAACTTGGTCATAAAGTCCATAGTGATCCGCTGCCACCAGAATAGCTTTTTAAGATCCATATACATCTTATTTGAACCTGGGTGGACGGAATAACGAGTGTTGTGTGCCTCTGTCATGACCAAGTCTCTGAAGTCACCATGTTTCGGTGTCCAGATCTGATCCATGAGGTATAAGGCTCCGCCACCCTTGACATCCAAATTCTTTTCCATCCCTCTTAGGGATTCACCCACCACGTTTTTAGGTTTCAAAGCGTCTAGCTGAGCCTCCTTAATTTGTGTGGATAAGTGTGAATGGATAGTCATAGTCAATGATTTGACTCTACGACCAGAATATTCTTTCTGACTGAGGGCGTCAGCTACTACATTGGTTTTACCCGGATGATAACGAATTTCGCATTCGTAATCACTGAGTAGCTTGACCCACCGTTGTTATCTCATGTTGAGCTCCTTCTGGTCGAATATGTGTTGTGGGCTTTTGTGGTCTGTAAAGATAGTGATTTTTGTACCGTACAGGTAGTGTCTCCAGATCTTCAGAGCAAACACAACTGCTCCCAGTTCAAGATCGTAGGTCATGTAGTTGACCTCATGTGTGTTCAGTTGTCTCAATGCATAGGCGATGACCTTACCTCACTGCATCAAAACACATCCGAGCCCTTGATTTGATGCATCACAATAGACAATGAAGTCTTCTATCCCTTCGGAGAGGGATAGTATTGGTGCATGCACAAGGCTCGTTTAAGCGTTTGGAATGATCTCTCCTGCTTCTCTTCCCAGTCAAAGGTCACGCCCTTCTTGGTCAGTGTTTTAAGAGGTTTTGCAATGCGGGAGAAGTTATGAATGAACCTGTAACGACCCAAAATTCAAGACCAAAAATTTCTTTTAAATAAACATTACTTTAAGCAAAGTCATCATTCCAAAACATAATCAGAGTATTAATTTCCAAAACACATGTTCGTTATTAGAGTAAAACATTCCCAGGCTATCTAATCAATGGTGTGTGCCATGCGATCACCCCGAGCTGTTCCATCCGCTACCAGAAGTACCTGAAACCAAAACTGAAAACCGTAAGCATGAAGCTTAGTGAGTTCCCCACCCTACCACATACCATGCATAATCACATATTGCACATACTGGGCCACACCCGATATCTTGGGCCTCGCCCCCTGCCTCGAGCCTCGCCCGCTACAATGGCCCCGCCGCTCCAAGCCCCCATGGCTTCGAGCCCCGCTCGGATACAGATCTATTTCACTTAGGCCTCGCCTGTCACACGGCCTTGCCCGCCAACAAATAATAACACGTAAACATATCACAACACATAAGCTAAACTCATACGACTGATCCTGTCCTAAGGCCTCGCCTATCCTAGGCCTCGCCCCTGTCTTGCTACTGATGAGTCATGGAACCTCGTCCACACTCCTACTGGTATTGAGATACGGGCCCAACCCACTCTCATTCCTTCCCTAACTTGGGCCTCGCCCTTGTTCTGCTACTAATGTGATGTGGAATACCATCCACACTCTACTATTGGTGAGATACGGGACCTCGCCCACACTCACCTCCCTACCAGGCACATACATACATCATACAGACAACAAGTATAAACTATCATGTAAACAAATCCTTGGGCACCCGCCCGCTTATAATGGACCTCATCCTGAATAGCATACTAGCATACTGTGCCTAGGGCTAACCCCCGGGCCTCCTACTCATAACTACATGGGCTGGCATTGGGGCCTTAGACCCATTCACACAAAGGGAAACTCACCTGCACTGGTTGAACTTGCTGATGATCTCACTAGCTGCTGCCCAACAACTCTCTGAACTCCTACTCCCCTTGCTCCCCGAACTACCAATATCAATGCAACATTGAGTCTAACTGACCCCTGAGAGACAACCAATTCAACTCTGGTAAAAGTCAAAGTCCTGGTCAAGGTCAACCTTCCAGGTTAACCCTACTCGGCGAGTCACCCTACTGACTCGCCGAGTTCATATGTTCAGAGTCCTTCCATTCACGTCTCGACTCGCCGAGTCAGTCCATGACTCGCTGAGTCTACCGATTTCTGAGTCCTGACCTATCCAACTCACCGAGTCACCACTCGACTCACTGATTCGAGTCTCAACTCGAAGGTTGTGGGGTTTCGCAACCTGACTCGCCGAGTCCAACAACAGACTCGCCGAGTACAAGGCAATCTTCATCTGACTCGACGAGTTGTTCATCCCACTCGTCGAGTTGCTCCTGCTCTTCATGCTACTCGCCGAGTCCATTCAGATCTCCTTACATGCAGAGGACTTTTGAGTCATGCATGGACTCCAAATTGTAGATCTACCCTTCCCAAGCCTATTCCTCATGTAAATTTGCAAACTTTACGTGTAGAGAAGGAGATCTAGGCAAAATACACCATAAACTAGGGTTTAAGGCAAAGAGGCTCCATAATCAACTCAAGGGCTGATACTTTATGCTTCTTAAGACCATAATATTCTTAGATCTGAAGTAGCAACTTCAGATCTGGCTTCTAACTCAAAAGAGATAACTAATCATGGCTAGAAATCCCCCAAAACTCACAACCATACTAGATCTAAAGGAGAGAACGACTTAATACCTTCAATAACTCAGAAAGCTTCCCCAAATCTTTAGATCTAAGGCCAATCCTTGAAGCTTCAATGATTCCCTTTCTTCTTCTTCCTTCAAATCACCCAATAATGGCTTGGAATCTTGAATGAGCAACAACGGGGCTTAGGGTTCGATGTTCTGGGTGAAAGAGGCAGTAAAGGAACCCTAGGGGAGAGAATGAGATGTTTAAATAGGCTCCAAGTCCCAAATATAGGGTTTTCCTTGCATAGACCAGACTCGCCGAGTCCCCTTGGCCGACTCGCCGAGTCGGTCACTTACTCCTCGACTCGGATCCCGCTCGGACTCGCCGAGTTCCTCCTTGGACTCGCCGAGTCGCCCTTTAAAATTAGGGTTTTCTTTCCTTTCTTGGGCTTCCAGACTTTGGGTGTTACAGAACCTGTGATAGTAGCCAGCGAGGCCTAGAAATTGACGAATTTTTGTAGGCGTCTTCAGTGCTGACCAATTCTCAATGGCTTTGATTTTGGAAGGGTCCATGTGTATTCCCTCTTCGCTAACCACGTGCCCTAAGAATTCGACTCTTCGGATCCAAAATTCGCATTTTGAGAACTTTGCATAGAGTTTCTCCGAACGTAATGTTTCTAGGACGTGTCGTAGTTGTTGACTATGCTCCTCCTTACTACGAGAGTAGATAAGTATGTCATCAATGAAGACGATGACGAACTGATCCAAGTAAGGACAACACACCCTATTCATTAAGTCCATGAATGCAGCGGGCACGTTTGTTAATCCGAACGGCATCACTATGAATTCCTAGTGCCCATATCGAGTATGGAAGGCTGTCTTCGGAACATCCTCCCCTAGCACTGGTAGTTGGTGATATCTGGATCTTAAGTCAAATTTTGAATAGAAGTTCGCCCCTTGAAGTTGGTCAAATAAATCGTCGATATGAGACAACGGATAATGATTTTTGACGATCAGTTTGTGGAGCTCCCTGTAGTCGACGCACATATGAAATGATCCATTTTTCTTCTTGATGAACAAGACTGGAGATCCCCAGGGTGAGAAGCTTGGTCTTATAAAGCCCTTGCTGAGCAGTTCGTTAAGTTGATAGGACAGCTCTTGCATCTCTGCAAGTGCTAGATGATAGGGCGATTTGGCTACAGGGGTAGCCCCTGGAACTAAGTCGATTCGGAACTTGACTTGACGTTGCGGAGGTAATCCTGGAAGTTCTTCTGGAAAGATGTCGGGAAAGTCACATACTAGACGAATGTTCTAAATGTCCTTCGTTTCTTGGCTCACATCAACTACATGAGCAAGGAATGCGCGACATTTCTTTCGCTAGAATTTCTGAGCTTGAATGCTCGAGATGATACGAAGGTTCATGTTGGGTTTGTCACCATAAACTACTAGGGTTTCGCCAGACGGCAGATTAAGGCGAACAACCTTTTCGTAACACATGATGTCGACACGATGAGAACTCAACCAATCCATGCCGATAATGACATCGAAACTTTTAATTGAGACCGGCATGAGATCGATCGAAAATGAATGGCTATCTAAAGTTAGGGTACACCCTATGAATATACTGCTAGTGCTCTCTGTCTTGCCATTAGCCATTTCAACAGTAAATGGTTCTTTAAGTGCTCGAGATTTTTTCTTAAGTAATTGAGCAAATTTTTGCTTCACGAAACTCCTCTCCACTCCACTATCAAATAGAATGCATGCATAAGCGTTGTCGAGGAGGAATGTACCAGTGACCACTATGGGGTCGGTAACCGCTTTCTCATGGCCTATGGCCAGAATTCTTGCCACTCCACTGACAAACCCTGCCTTCGAGCAGTTCCTTTTGAAGTGGCCTACCTCACTACATCCGTAGCAAGCTTGTCTCACTCCTGCGCTGGGGACTTGGTTGATTGGCTTCATCGGAGCTTTACAGAAACGTGCAGTGTGCCCCTTCCTGTTGCAGTTCAAACACTGCATTTCGCGATAGTCACCAACGTGATGGAAGTTGCATTTGTTGCACTTGGGCAAACTTCCAGCGTACTACTTTACCGTAGCAACAACGGTAGGTGCTATCACAGCATGTACTGCTACAAGCTGCAGCTTTTTGGTAGCCTTTGTCTTCTTTTTGTCATCCTAAAACTTCCGCTTGGAATCAGCGGTTCCTGCGGGTTCTGAGATGGCCAGGGTTGTTGTTGCGGCTGGGGTACCAATCCTATGGTCTATGAGCCGCTGTGCCAATCGTTTGGCACTATCAAATGTAATGGGGTGTGATGCCAAGACATTTCCCTGGTATGGTGGCATCAGCCCTCATATATATATATATATATATATATATATATATATATATATATATATATATATATATATATATATATATGTATATCGGGTTTCTTTCCCTCAGTATGAACCATGTTGGGACAGAGGGCCACCAATTCACAGAATCTGGCAGTGTAGGCGACTACGTTGGATCCCTTCATGGTTAGGCTCCACAGTTCTTCCTCTAGTTTCTGGATCTCTCCCATCGGGCAGTACTCCTCAATCATGAGGTCTTTCAAAGTTTCCCAGCCCATAACATTAGCCACTATGAGAGATAGTGACTTAACATGGCTATTCCACCATGTTAGGGATTTTGTTTCAAAGGTGCAAGCAACAAACTTGACCTTGCTCTCCTCTGGACAGGAGCAGATCTCGAAAACCGATTCGGTTTTCTCGAACCATTGCAAGAGGGAAATGACTCCGCCAGTCCCTTGGAAGGAAAATGGCTTGCAGTTGGTGAATTCCTTGTAGGAGCACTCTTTCAAGCGCAGAGGGATTTCACCATGAGTAGATAGGACAGGGTTCCTCCTCCAGTGGAACCAGAAGAATGATATTGAGCCATGGCTAAAGCCACAGCTACAACTACAACAACATTTAGAGTTGCCGTGTCGAACTGAGGATTAAGTGGTGTTGGTGCGGGAGGATTACATCTTGTTGATTTCCGAGGAGGCATCCTACAACTATAAGTTTAAAGGAAAGATGTACATGGTGGTTAGAATCAATTGTAAGCACAACGAGAGTGTTCCATGGCTAAATCGCCATAGTCCAACATTTGAATGAGTGTGTGTTTTGAAATAGCAGTACAGCAGAAGGGTAGGAAAAACACAAGAGTACAGATTAGATAACTGCCGATATTACGGGTATTACTGATGTAAACGACTTTGGGAAAAACGACCTAACAGTATGTCTTACATCAAACCATACAAAAGAAAATGTTTGACAGCTTAGAAGACTATATAGTGTACTGAAAGATAGGAATATTTTACAGACAAGTGCTTCATAGAGCACAGATACGAAGGCTATTCCTTAACAAAAGAAAAATATGTACTAGACATCTTTTAACGGCGATGGGAATTCCTTGGGGAACCCTAAGGTCTTCCATCTGACAGACCACTTCTTGGAGGTGTCGTTCGTGAGCCCTGTAGCGAACTTGAAGTTCTATGACTTCAGCTCGGGAGGCAGCCAATTGTTGCCACAGAGTCTCATTAGTCCTTCTGGTCCTATCCATCGCCTCTTCGAGATGGCGAATGTGGACCGTGTTGACACCAGTGTTGGCATCAATCTCCACTACTCGGTCGATGGCTGCTCGATCTTGCTCCACATTCCGAGCAATCCTACGGACCATGATGGGTAGGGCTTGATCAGCCGAGCCACCCTCGCTTATATTGTAGAAGCTTCAGTCCCAGTTTTAGGGTAAAGGTTGACCCTGCTCATCGCTCCAGCGATTTTAGTTTGTTGCCCACAAGGGTGTGGGACCCTGAAACGCTAGTCAGGGGTTGTTAATTGGGGTTTGACCTTCTTGAGGTAGGTTCTTGACTTCTGGCTCGGAGTCAGATCCATCCGAGAAGCCTTCTGCGAGGTGATCATCCAAAGGGATTGGATGCTCATCTTCGGGCTCTTCTTCAAGCCATCCAGCATTACCGTGGTTGGGGTAGTACGGGTCTCCGGGAAGATGGAATCCATCCATTAAATCTATGCGAGAAAAGGGATAAGGAAATAATCAATAGACGAACTAACTAGATAATTATAAGATGATCCTTATCAGTTACTCCAATACTTGTTTACAACATACCAGTTATATGTATTCCGAGACATGATAGACCTTCAAATAAGTGATCCTAACTCTAAGCCCACAACCAAACAAGGATAGGAAATAAATCAAAGATTCATAGATTCTTAGTCTATGACATCCTAGATACATATAACCTTAGTGTATCCACTAGACCACCATTGAAATACTAATAAATATTGTTTAGTTCCCAGATAAGTAATTTTAGTAACATAAAATACTCCTATAGTATTTTAAGTTTAATGTTCTGTTCTACTGTTCTCATTGTAGTAGTGTTGGTAAGTTTTTAGACTTGTTGCAACCACACAACCACACTTAGGCACATGCTAGTCAACCCTCAGATAATATAGTTGATCAAGCTATATCTTCCTAGTTTTGCCTATATGTCTCTAAGTCTACTTGTGTTGTCCAACAATCGTAATACTTTTGTTCTGTCCTAGTGACACTGATTTTAATATGAATGCAGGTATATATACTTAGTTAAATATATTATTATTAAAAAGTATAAAATCTTTATCAGAGTATTTTAATCCCACTTGTGTTTACATTTCGTATATCTTTTATGGGTTAATACACTCGATTCACTATAAACAAAGCTCTGATACCAATCTGTCACACCCTAAAACCGGAACGGCGGAATCGTACGGGAGTGGAGGATGTTATGTACAGTATCAAAACAATGCAAAGTAGTAAACAAGAAACCACATCATCCATTGCATTAATAATACAATTTCATACAAGTGTGTTCTGTCAAGTTATATAGACACCAAAAATATGCATCAAAATAAAAGAGGAGTCTTGAACGAGCTCCATCTTCTCAAAAACCTGGCACCGGTACCTGTCTACTGGTGACCTGAGAATACAAGTTATTTTTAAAGAGTTTATCAGCTTTAAAGCTGGTGAGATCATATGTATATTAGTGTATGTGTTTGTATAAAAGCATTTGTAAGATGTTTGTTAGATGTAATGTATAAGTTTTGTAAAGTTTGTATTTGTTTGAACACTCCTAGAAAACCCTATGTTTCCTACTAAAAGTAGCCTTCTACCAAGGCATCTAGTATCTATGTGTGTCTCTTGTAAGAGTGGGTATTTTCCCAAATCCGAATATCATTAGTTTTTACATTACCGTGCATCGTGTGAATGTTTATGAAGTGGATGTAATGGGAAAATAATTTAGTAATTTAGTGTTCTATTAATTAACTACTACTGTACTAACTACTTTAAACTAATTGTGATTTAAAGTACCATGTGATCGGCATGAATCCTGCTACCGACTCAATAGTAAAATGACGATGTAAGACGCCGTAAGAAATGACATTTGGCACCCGTAGACTTGCAAGTCCCACTGTAGCGAGCAGCAAGGTGTAGGATAGTCAATCCAATATAGATCTATACACAAACTCATACGTTCCCAAATTAAAGAGATTCTGGATACAAAAACCATCATGGCAGGTAGTGCCATACCGTGTTTAGTGGCTCACATAACTGTATTAATGTATATGTAATGTAAGTGCTAGCTGTATTGTGTGCTCTTTCTCTGTCTAGCCTGTATTTTTTGTTTCTCATCATAGTATCTATTGTTAGTTTGTCGTCATAGTATCTATTGTTAGTTTCTCGTCATAGTATCTATTGTTTGTTATTGACTCATGTATGAACTGACTCATTGTATGTTTCATTGTTCCAGTAAGAGTATTAGTATCTCCCTAAAGTATACCTAATATAGTCTACTAGTAATGTTATTTGTGTACATGAGCATGTGTGTATACCTTTGCTACCCAAAGGTATTGAACGGAATGATGGAACATTTATGTCTATATATGCATACATGATATATAACTAATATTTAGACGACGTTCTGACGAATAACCGATACCCTAAGGCCACATCCCAACAAGGAAAAGGAAATAAGGTGAGCTAGCCGTCCTAAGTAGCATTTGATAATATTAACTTATAAAAGAAGTTTCGTGAGACCTTTGAAAAGTTTAAATAACTACGAAATGATGACATGATGTCGGTTTGTAAAACGATTTGAAAGTAGTTTTCTAAAAGCAATTGGTATGTAAAAGAGTTTGTAAGATAATTTTAAGTAAAACAATTTGGTGACATAGTTTGAAAGTAAGAGATTCACTTGTTGATAGTTATTAATCACATGTGATTGATATAATAACTATAGTAGGTTCACTTGTATTCCCCCCATAAAATCATTAAGAAACATTTAAAAGGTTAATTAAGGGGTATGAACTCACATGTAGTGAGTGGTTTGGATGAACTGATGATATAGGATTGCTAGGTGTCAACTGATGACTTGAACACACTCAATGATCCAAGTTAACATATAATAACACATATATGTATCCAATTAGTCTTTAAACAACTAATTAACAAGGTTAAGACATTATAGGACATGTTAAACACCTTATATAAGTGTTATAAGACCCCAGGATTGCACCTAAGTGTTGCATGACATTGCTATTGAGTTTAGGGTTTAAGGGAACCCCTTATTTGAGTTTACGATTTTATGACCAAACCCATTGAGTTTACGGTTGTAACCTCATGATTTTACATCCGTAAACTCATGCTTCTTTGACCATGTGGTGTTTTGAAGCTCTACAAGTCCTTAGAAGCATTTCTACTTGAACTATAAGCTTATGGAAGTGATTAGGGCACCATTTCACTCCTAAATGGAGTTTATGGTCCTTAGACCATTTTCCTTTGGCTTTACTACCGTAAAACCATATGGTTTATGGTCTTTTGATGGTTTCAACCCCTTAACTCATCAAGGAAGGGATCTATGCAAGTTTCCAAGGCTTAGGAGGAACTAGGGCACACTTTGGCACCCTAATTAGGGTTTACGATCCACGAACATCTTGGACCATAAACACCTTGATCTTGGTGTTTCTTGGGTGATTTCTTGATATATGGAAGTATAACAAGCCTTAAAGTACTCTAGGATAGAAGTACTTACAAAATAGAGGCTTGAAAAGGTGCTAAAAGTCCAAGAACACTAGTGTGTGTTCTTGCTGTTCTTGGTGAAACTTGAAGATCTAACCTTTTGGAATGATTTCACAGATGGAAGTGTGTTAGACTAGATTAAGTAATATTTCAACTTATTATGGCTAGAAACACATACAAGTTGAAGATCTTGAAGAATTGTTGGATTATACTTGAGAGAGTTTTGAGTTTGGATCTTGAATTTGTGAAAAATGCTAAATAATGACTAAGTGTCATATATATATACCCCCGATATAGGGTCTAGGGTCGTAAACACCTTTGTTTAGGCCGTAAACTCCAAAATCTTGGAGCTTTGGGACTTTATTGTTGGACAACATACCCTAGAGCATCCTCTCTCCTGGTATCTCCCGAAGTACTAATTTAAAAAGACTCAAACTTATTCCAAAAAGCTTGAAAGTTAGCAGAAACTGTTTTGACTTCTATTGAATTGAAATGTTGTACAGAATAGAAATTTCGGGTTGTCAAAAAAAGATTATATTGAAAATGATTCAATGTAATAAAAACGCAGGAGTATTGAGAAGAAAACTCAAACCGTAAGTCACCGATTGAATTTGCATCCAGAAGGTTTGAGAACAACACACATAATCTCAGAACAGATCTGAAAATTCTTCACATCGTTACGTGCAAAACCCCATGTGTGGTCTCTTCCTTTCTTCCTTTCCTATAAAGGACACATACTCTCAAACGAAGTTCAGAGTGTTGCATAGTTGAGAGATGCCTCCTATCATGTGCCTGGAACAGCCACTACCAATATACCGAAGTATGATGATATGCCTCCATAGGTGCTCCAACACAAAGAGGGATCGGTTGGTCTTTGGAACCCTGTCCATTTTGAAACTGGGTTGACCGTTACCGTCTACGCAAGGTACTTTCTCCCATAACATGTCCTACTTATCACAAACAGAAGATGAACACTTATTAAAGTCGTTAGAAGATTTGGGAATTTCCACCTTTGGTACCCATCTGTATTTGGGTTTAACCCATTTCTTGTTTGATCCGATGGGTGCCTTGTCTCTTGCTTTTGAACTTGAAGCTGGCCGTCGAGATGACTTTGATTTTGGCTTCACAGGAGCATCTCTTGGATTTGGCTTTTTGGCCAGCATTCCATTCTTGACCTTGGAATTTAAATTATTTCCCTTTGTGGCATTCCAGTCGCCATTGTTTTAAAGTGGCCTTGAAGGGTTTCTTTTGGAAAATCTCCCTCTTTGCGCATTTTTCCAACCTTGTGCGTAGTAAGGAACATTTCCACAGTGAAAACATGTCTTTTTCTTCACTGGGAAGTTGTTTCTTCCTACCCCTGGTGGCGTGTTCTTGCCTTGTCTTTGATTGTTCCCACAAGCCACTTGCAGCAAGCACCTTGTTTCGCTTGTGTTGGTGGCCTATATTTACCAATAGCCAGTTCATTAGAAGCAACTGAGTTCGAAGCAACGTATTCTGAGTTCAAGGAGTTATTGGTTTGTGCAATGGTGTTCTCCTTGTTCTCATCTTCCGCTACTTTACCCGCATAGGGAGTAGAAACATCAGTATCTTTCATTTCAACACTCTCAATTGGCCCTGATTGTTCAGTCTTAACTGAAGCTGAAGCAGGGGATTAGCCATATTGAAGGTGTGCTTTATTTTCTATTTCTTCTTGGGTTAAAGGGGTGAAAGTGTAAGTATGATTGAAAGGAGGAGGAACACTTTCATACCCCATACCCTTTTGTTGGTTATCTTTGAATTTCAAACAATTGTTAATCATGGACATAACTACCTTACTTGACACATCAAACTTCTTAAAGTTGAATTCAGCATCGTTATATTTTTTTAATGCATCAAGTTCGGCAGTTACAACATCAAAATCTTTCTTAATATATTTATAATGAACACACTTTTCACTGTACTTTGTCTGTAATTTCCCAAACTCCTTAGTCTTGGCCTCTAGATGTTCTTTTAATGGTTTCAGGCCTTTCTTAAGTTGGTACCCCTCATATTTAAGTTCCTAATTTTCTCTTTTTAATAAATCGATGTGTTCATGTAAATTTTTAACATTATCAGTGCATGGTTGAGAACACGAAATTTCAGTTACTAGGATTTTTGAGGAACTCATTGTTTAAAAATATGCCTTTTGACTTAACACCTCAAAGGTCAACCTTAAAAGTCAAAATTAAAAATCAAACTTCAAAGTCAAACTTAAAAAAGTAAAACTTAAAAGTCAAACCGAAAAGCTAAATTTGAAATTTTGAAAGTCAAACGAGAATGTCAAAGTCTAAAGTCAAAGGTCAAACTTTAAAGTCAAAGTCATAATTTTAAGTTAAAAGTCAATTTATAAAGTCAAAAATTAAAAACTAAAACGTTTGGTTGAAAATGGATTTTGTAAATTTGAAAATAAAAAAATTTAATTTTTGGGCTGAAAGTGTTAAAATGTGAAATTAGGTGCGAAATCGAGCCCTTTTGAATTAAATTTGGGAGGATTGGAACAAGATGCTTGCTAGATCAACTGGAAGGCGTGTTGGTTGTTGAGGCGAGGCACCCGGGTTTGAATCTTGGCATTCCCAAAAATCCCTCCCCTTTTTTTAATAAGCGCTGAACGAGCAATAGCATTGAACGAGACTGGAGGTTGCTGAACCAGTAAGTGGGCCATGAATTCCTGCTGGGCCGCAAACGATTGGGCCGTGAACACCTACTGGGCCACAAACGATTTGGACGTGAACTCCTGTTGGGCCGCAAATGATTGGGCTGTAAACGGTTTTCGGACGTAAACAAATTTCGACCGTGAAAGCTTCTTCGGGCCGTGAACCCTTCTTTCGGGCTGTAAACCCTTCAACAGTTACGGAAAGTCAACATTTTTCACCCTTTTTGCTCCAAAACTCGATCAAGAACTTGTTTTTATCAAAAAGACGAAGACCACCCCCCCCCGCCCCCCAATTTTCAGAGATCTATCCAAAAAAGCAAAAATCCTTCAAAACTACGATTAAATACGCTCCATATCTGGCCAAAATGATTGATACTATCCAAGCTCTGATAGCAATTGTAAGTCCTAAATCTGCTTGTGTATCAATTAGATCCACTTGATGGTGTGGAATCCTAATCTAGCGGATGATGCCATATCAAACGAGAAGGGAGGAGAGAGAGAGAGAGAGAGAGAGAGAGAGAGAGAGAGAGATAGAGAAAGAGAGAGAGAGAGAGAGTGAGTGAGAGAGAGAGCAAGAGAGAGAGAGGGAGAGAGAGAGAGAGAGAGAGAGAGAGAAAGAGAGAAAGGAGCATAAGTGTGTGAATCTTGTGTAAGGGAACTTCATTCTAATCAAATAATACAAGATTCATATTATTCTTCTTCTCCTTCTCTTTTATTTTTGATCTGACATCATTCGCTTGATTGAGATTCAACACCATCAAGCAGATCTGATTGATACACAAGTAGATTTACGATGGGTAACTGGGTTAATTATTTGATCATGAAACATAATAACTTTAATATTTTGGGTTGAAAATCCTATATACTCACCAAGTTTCTCAACCTGACACACTCAGTTTATTTGTATCACAGGTGTCGATACGAAGCTGCATTACACTAAGAGATTAAAAGGATGTAAATCACTAGTGTAAATGAATGTAAGGTTTGTTTATGCTTATGTTTCTGTATTGACGATGACATCCCAAAGTTTTAATATAAACATAAATACATTTCTTCGGAAATGGTTTCATAATATATTTATCGTGTTTTCTAGGAATAAATTCCACAATATTAATCTGTAAAATGAATACTTTGATTTTAAATAAGCATACATAAACTTTTAAAAATTACCGTGAATTTGGGGATGTCACAGTTAGTATTTGAGCATTAGTTTAAGCGAACTAGGAATTTGTAGGAAATTTCTAGACTTAAGCTTAGAATGTTAAGCGATGATCGTGTGAAGTGTGTCTAACATATTTTAGGTAGTACACCTGAATAGACACCAACACTAGCTTATTTAGGGAAAATCCTAAAATGATTTTATGTGCTAAATGATTTGTGATTCTTTATGATGCGATTATTTGATCGGATCTATGGTTTGTTGCCGACCGGATCTGAAAACTTTATGTGTTCATATTTCTAAACGTTTAATTACGGTATTAGCACTGGCATGTAACTTTTTGAAAAGATAAGGAGATTTATACATCTATCATAAATAAAGCTTTCCAATCTAAATTCTCGTCATTGCACATTGAACATGTGATTTGGTGCATAGATCGACATGGTGGGAATTCGAAATGGATTTGGGAATGCTAATGGAAATGCTAATGCTAATCAGTGGCTTGTGATTGAGCGTGAATACTGTAAGTAGTTGTTGTACCTGAGCCAATCACTATGGCAGGAGTACAAGCAATATTCAAATGATGTTGAATCGTCAAATGGAAGAGACAAGGTGTCTACTTCAACAAAATAGGGATGAACATGTTGTGCCTGTTGAACAGCCTGAATTGAATGAAGGTCGGTCAGAAGAAGGAAACTATAGTAGGACTGTTAGCCAAGATGAACCGCCAGTGGTTAGGAGAAATAATTGTAAGTCCCTAATTTTGCCCGTGTATCAGTCAAATCCATTTGATGGTGCGGAATCCCAATCAAACGGATGATGTCTGATCAAATAGAAGATAAGGAGAAGAAGAATAATATGAATCTTGAATGTATTGATAATATGAATTAAGTTCCTTACACAAAAGATTCACCCACACACGATGCTCTCTGGCTGTAAACTCCTTAGGTTTCATCAATCTCTACTCCTCACCCTAACACCTATATTTATACTTGGAGAACATGGGCTGGATAACATGGGCCGTAAATGGGTTTACGGCCGTAAGGTGTTTACGGTCGTATACTCAAGCGTAAACATGACCGTAAACTCATAAACATTACAGAAAAATACAATTTCCTAGAAAAGCAAAGTATAAACCATATTTTAACCCAACAATATCCCCCTTGGTTTATTGCTTTCTTTTCTTAATGACCCAACAAGATGCCCCTAAAAACTAGCTGGCTCTTCTTGTCAATCTTCAATGAGAGCTTGGCTTCAGCTTTAACCTTCGATTTCTTCACAACATTAGGATGAACATATGAATCTTCAATGAATGACTTCATCTTGAGCACTTGAGATTTTCTTCAGAATTTGGAATTGAACGCACATTAGGTGAGGATGCTTGATGAACTGATTCTTGAAAATCGATGCTTTACATTTGAGAATCTTCAGAGAGAACAAATCTTCTAGATCACTTCAGCGGGTACAACAATAGCAGCAGACTAATTGAGGAGGCTTCAATGCAATCCATCACATATTTTTCAAGTCAACTTGACCTTTCTTCTAGGGTTGAAGGATTGAATGTCGAAAGAATAATCTTCATTTCTTGCTCCTTCAAATGCGAATTCTTTGATGCTCACGGACGAGGCTTTGACTCAGAAGTCTTCAACACAAACTCCATGAGTCTTATCTATACCTGAAATCACTTTTCAAGACAAAACAAAACTAAAAGAAAACTTAGCACACAAATTAAAACAAAAACAAAAATATTTTTGGATTTTTTGATTTTTCTGAACAAGAAATAAAACAGAAATAACACTATTTTGGATTTTTAATTTTTCTGATTTTTCTTTGATTTTTGAATTTTTCTGATTTTTTTATTATTATTTTTAATTTTTAATTATCCTCTAATATTTAAATTAGAAGAAACTATGACAAATTTAACAAAAATAAAATGATATCTAACTTTATGAGTGATTTGGGATCAAAGTTGTTAGACAATCTTTATCCACTTGTCGGTACCTATCATATTCACATCTTCGTTTGATCGATCGCCAGTATTGTGGTCCACTTAAACATGAAAAATTTGTGATAGTTTGGACAGTTTACCAATGACATGACGTATGCATATACCTAGATGTAATTTTATCATCATGATTGACCCTACTTCTTAAATAAATTTTTCTTAAGACCATTTAACTGACTACAACCAGGGATATTGTTGTCCACCTAAATCGAGCAGCGAGATCTACAGACAATCTGTACGAGTTCAATTTTAAGTGTACTGGAACGTGTTTCCCGCTTCCTGATATGCCCAAGCCATCAAGAACTTCCAGAGTACTCCTTACATCCGGTGAGCAAACAATCATTTAGAGAGAATAGATTCAGATTGCTATTACTTATTGTTTCAGAGGGGTTGAGAAGTAGAAGGTTGCATATGTTGTGTACCAGGTCGGATTGGAAGTCACGCAAAGGAGACAACATATGACTAACAAATAAGAGGAATTTCATAGATATAACATGCAGAAAAATAGAGTTGCATATGTTTCAATCCAGGTCGGATATGACTAACAGACGAAAAGAAAGAAAATGATATTCTACAGACCTAATTTATTGGAATTTACCAGTCGCCCCATAACCGGAATTAAGGACATAATCCGCACATCAAGGAAAAGTTAAGCCACGGTTCCAAGTACAGGTTCAATTAATGTGACGGGTAGATTCTCATGTATATCTCCCTGCTCAACCTATCCGAGCGTCGTGACATCAGGTTAAACGGATCTAACTAGGTCAAAGTTTGTCAAGTCCTTAAATTCATTAGGTTCAACTTTCCTAGTCAAGTCCATTTAAACTCTTTCGTGCCTACCAGCACATCGAGTACAGAGCATAGACGATTCAACTTAGGTACGTTACGAATACTTAGGTTGCCTGTTATCACTTGATAATATCACTTCCTAGAACATCTCCCTCAAGAACATTTCATAACCAACGTATTTTTGATTTTTTGATTTTCTAATGTTTTTGGATTTTTTTTAAATTTTCTAATTTTTGTTTTGTTTTTATTTCTCCCCCTAAATTTGTGCATAGGAGAGAAAAGAAAGTAAATGCGCAAATTTAAACTATCCTAAAACAAAAATTAGTCTTTAAAGCGAATCAGGTTAAGAAAAACTCAGGAGTATAGAGAAGAAAACACATATCGTAATTCACCGATTGAATCTGCATTCAGAAGGTCTGAGAACAGCAAGCATAATCTCAGAACATATCCAAAAATTCTTCATATCATTAAGCACTAACCCCATGTGATACCTTCTTTTCTTCCCTTCCCGTAAAGGACACATACTCTCAAATAATGTTCTGAGTGTTGTACAGTTGAGAGATCACCCCAATCATATGCCAGGAGCACCCACTACCAACAAACCGAAGTCTGATGATATGCCTCCATAGCTGCTCCGACACAGAGCAGGATCAGTTGGTCTTTGGAACCCAGTCCATTTTGAAAATGGGTTGACCTTTGTCATCAATGCAGGGTACTCTCTCCCATGACATATCCTGCTTATCACAAACAAAAGACGATGAAATATTAGAAGCATTAGGAGATTTTGGAGTTTTCACCTTTGGTACCCATCTATATTCGGGTTTAACCCATTTCTTGTTCGATCCGATGGGTGCCTCGGTACTTGCTTTGGAACTTGATGTCGGCCGTTGAGATGACTTTGATTTTGGCTTCACGGAAGCATCTCTTGGATTGGACTTTTTGGGCGACATTCCCTTCTTGCCCTTGGGATTCGGATTTTTGGCCTTGTGGGTTTGATTCTTGGCCTTCTGCGCATTCCAGTCATCATGGTCTGAACGTGACCTGGAAGGGTTTCTTTTGAAGTGTCTCCCACTTGGCGCATTTTTCCATCCTTGTGCATAGTAGGGAACGTGTGCACGATTAGGATAATTTTGTTGGATAAGGTGTCTAAGTCCATAAATATTTATGGTATGTACTTGACCCGACCCGGCATGGTCCATTTGGGTTGCATGGCACCATGCAATTGGATAGATTAAATGAGAGAAATAACACTTGGAGATTATTAATATATTATAAGTTCTAATATATTAATAATATTATTTGATTAGTTTGATCAAGAATTAATTTAGAATTAATTAAGTGATCAAAAGAGAACTAATTAAATATATGGGTTGATTATGTAAATCATCCATATCTTGTATAGTGGGCTAAGAGGCTCCGTGGATTATCAAGTTGGGTTCCACCCATAGGATGCTCCATGGGAGTTACAAACCCATGGGTCATGGAAACGAAGAGTCATAACACATTAGGGTTTACATGGTGTAACCCTAGATGTGTCAACACTATATAAGAATCATATTCTCCACCAAAATCGGATATACACTAAGGAAACAAGAGGGCTAGGCCGATTTCAAGAAGTGTGCATTCTCTCAAAAGTCTTTCCAAGAGCATTTGGTGTTGTGTGAAGCATTTGAGGCATCACACTTGGGGTGCTAGGCTCATAAGGTTTCAAGGAACATAAACAACAACAAGGTAAGTTATTCTATCTATCATTCAAGTTAAAATTGTTCCCCATGTATGCTAGATAGGAATATAGCCTTGGAATTCAACTTTGCATGATAATTAGACAAACATAGATCCAAGGTTATTAGGGTTGCATGTACACTTAGGAAGTGTTAGAATGCTCAAAACCCAACAGTGGTATCAGAGCCTAGGCTTGTTTGTTTGTTATTTGTGCTAAAAAGTTGAAGAAAATCGAAAAACTTGTTGTCTGACTGCTGGACTCGCCGAGTCCATGGGGGGACTCGTCGACTTCACTTGTATCTTCAACCTACTCGTCGAGTAGGTTAATGCACTCGGCGAGTAGGGTCGACAGAGTGCAGATTTTCGACTTTAGTTGCTGGAAATGGATTAGAAACATTACCCTAAACTGTTTTGGTACTTGAAAACTTGTTTTAGATGGTGTAATGTCTTTGCTAATTCATTTACAACAACTAGTTATCAAAATTACAAAGTTTTAAGTGTAATTTTGATTTATGAATGTTTTCATATTCATGTTCTTGTTCTTGTTCTTATGATGTTTTAGATGATCATAGGAATTCTTGGTAACCTATGTGGTAGATTAATTCTTGATCATAATGTGTTTTAATGGAGTCCATAACTTCCTCAATTTATGGAAAACCAAGAGTTAGACTTGATTAAAACCATTAAAAGAACACAAGAGTTAGAAAAATGAAGAGTCTTCATTTTATTACTCTATTAAACTCATAAGTTACAAGAAATGAAAAGTTTTGAAAGTTACAAAACTTGCCCTCAAGTTTTGGAACAAGTAAAGTTCCAACCCTTAGAATTTTAAAAGTTAAAATTCAACCCTTATACTTATATTATTATAATTTAATAATTATATATATATATATATATATATATATATATATATATATATATATATGTATAAGAACAAAGTCGTCTTACAGTTAGTACGCCTCATTCACGAAGCCGGTCTATAAGGTGGGTATAAGGTTGTTGCCTATAAAATGGCAACTTAATGGGTGTCCATTCTCACCCACCGCTCGCTTGACTGGTGGAGGGTCGTTAGCCGAATGGGTAGGATAAGGACTTATAAATTCTCATTAAAAGTATGATGAATATTGTAAAGTAACTAAATGTTTTATTAAATTCCCAATCTTAGTTACTTTAGGAAAATGTGAATAAGGTGCTAATCCATGATATTACACTTTACACTTTGTCTAAGTCATTAGTGGAGCGTGTGTGGTTAACCGGCACACTATCTTAGACTTAACAAGGTAGGTAAAGGGTGACTTAAGGTTTATTATAGTATCGGTGGAGCGTGTGTGGTTTACCGGCACATCGATTGAGTGATAAACTTTAGGGGTACCAAGTGATTTGCATGGTTACTTTACACCTCGTTTTGTGATCCTCGGTATCCCAGTCACAAAACTTGGAGGGCACACTCGAGATTGAAACATGCCTTTGAAAATTTCATTGAATCTCAAAGAATCTAGGAATTTCAAAGAACCAATCATAAAACCTAATATCTAATATTTCGGTTTTCGTGGTGGAAATTGGTGAATCGTGATTCACCTACCTTTCAAATATGTTATAGCTTGGATTACGGCATACCTCTTGTAAGTTATAATATATTGTGATTGGATCCTGGCCTTAATATTACATTTGGGTGTTTTATTAAGGACTCTCTTAATATCTAAACTAATCTTGTCCTCTTCCTTCAGATGTCTTCAAACAATGCTGCTTCTGGATCTAATCCTAATGGCTCCTTTACCCTTATGAACTTGTGTGGGAAAGTCACCTTTGATGGATCCAACTTCAATGAGTGGATCGAAAACATTAGGATAATTACTCGCTACGAGGACAAAGAATATGTCCTTGACAAGGAGCTTAAGGAGATTGATGAGACCACTGCAACTCCGCAGGAGATTGCTGACTTTCAGGCACATGAAAGGGATGCTACGAAAGTAGCATGCATCATGATGGCCACGATGATATCGGAACTCCAAAAGTTGTATGAGGATTTCTAGCCTTATGAAATGCACCAAGATTTGATGGAAAGATACCATCAAAGTGCACGACAAGAGAGGTACAAAATCATCTGCTCCATGATAACAACCATGATGAAGGACGGGGATTCCGTCATGAGCCACATGCAGAAAATGCAAAGGTATGTGGATCGATTGCTGAAGCTTAATGTGAACTTCCCTGAGAAGCTTGCAATAGATATAATTTTGCGCTCCTTACCATCGTGCTATGATCAATTCCGCATGACATATCACATGAATAAGGAAGAGGTCACACTCAGCAAACTTCAGGGACTTCTCAAGACCGCAGAATCAGGTCTTAAGGGGAATTCGATTGTTAACACTCCTACTCCAAACTCCACTCCAGTTTTGGCAATCGGGAAAAGTCGAGGGAAGAAGAGAAAGAGTTCTTCGAAGGGTACCAAGGTTAGGACCCTTGATGGCTCTTATTCAAGTGGAACCAAGAAAGGTTTCGTCACTCCTTCGTCTGACCCAAAAGAGGCTGAATGCTTCTATTGCCATGAAAAATCACATTGGAAGCGGAACTGCCCAAAATACTAGCAAGATGTGAAGGATGGGAAAGTTAAACCCATCCATGAAGTTATTTACACTATCATTTCTAATAACTCACCCCATTCGAAATCTTGGGTCCTTGATACCGGTTGTGGTATTCACATTTGTTGTGACTTGCAGGGACTAAGAAGAAGTGAGAATGTGGAGCAAGGAAGAATAAACTTAATCATGGATAATAGGAAAGTTACACCTGTCACCAAGATTGGAGTTTATACTTTATCTCTAAGTAGTGGGTTAAATTTAGATTTGAATAAATGTTGTTATTCGCCAGAAATGGAAAGAAATATTATTTCCCTTCATGCATTGTATAAACAAGGTTTCACCTTTTCATTTGATAATGAAGTTGGTTATTAATGCTTTCTTTAATAAATTTCTTTATTTTAAAGCATTACCTTGTGATGGTGTGTATGAAGCTGTATCTGTTGTAGATAACTTAGGAAATAATGTTTTGTGTATTGATTCTCCTAATAATAATAACTTGGATAAAGCATCATTATGGCATTGTCGTCTTGGACATATAAGCAAGAAACGCATAGGCTAACTCCAAAAGGATGGAGTCTTGGAGTCGTTTGACCTAAAGTCAAATGATAGTTGCGAGTCATGCTTACTTGGAAAAATGACGAAGTCACCCTTCACAGGCTCGTGTGAGAGGGGTGAAGGTTTGTTGGACCTTGTACACATGGATGTGTGTGGACCATTAAAACATGCCACAAGGGATGCTAATCGTTATTATTTGACTTTTACTGATGATTACAGTAGATATGGATATGTCTACTTAATCAAGCATAAGTCAGAGACTTTCGAAAGGTTTAAGGAATTTAAACAGGAAGTCGAGAATCAATTGGGCAGGAACATTAAGATGCTTCGATCCGATCGAGGTGGTGAGTATCTTAGTTCAGAGTTCCTCAACTATCCAAGGGAATGTGGGATTGTCTCACAATTGACACCTCCCAGGACATCGTAGTTGAATGGTGTGGCTGAGAGGTGTAATCAAACCTTGTTAGACATGGTTCGTTCCATGATGAGTCAAGCTTCGCTACCAATCTCATTCTGGGGGTATGCCTTAGAGACTGCCTCCCATATCCTTAATCTAGTCCCTACAAAGAAAGTTGCCAAAACTCCTCACGAGATGTGGACTGGTAAAGTACCCAAACTAGACCACATCAAGATTTGGGGTTGCGAGGCTTTCATGAGATGCGAGACTCATGATAAGCTCGAACCTCGAAGCGAGAGGTGTATTTTCATCGGCTACCCATAGCAATCCTTTGGTTACCTCTTCTACAGACCTAGTGATAATGTGGTCTTTGTAGCAAGAAGAGAAGAATCTTTCGAGATAGAGAGTTTATAAGACAAGGAGATAGGGGAGGCAAATTGATCTTGAAGAAATTCAAGAGTCAAATGGTGAAGGAACTTCAAACTATAGCCCTCAACTTGAGGAGGAAACTCCTGTTGAGCCAATTGAAGAATCTGTACCTCTGAGGCGTTCCACGAGAGTTAGGAGTGCACCTGAGCATTACTATGGATTCCATATTACTGCAGAAGATGAGACACTTATTAGTGATGGGACACTAGTAAGTCAAAATGACCCTAACAGCTACGAGGAAGCCATGGCAGGCCCCGAGTCTTCTAAATGGAAAGAGGCTATAGATAGCGAGATCCAATCCATGTATGACAATCAAGTTTGGAACTTGGTTGAGAATGTACCAGGTCGTAAGACAGTAGGGTGCAAATGGATCTGCAAGAAGAAGACCGACATGGATGGTAATGTACACACTTATAAGGCTCGACTGGTCGCAAAGGGATTCTCTCAAATTCCTGGAGTGGATTATGATGAGACCTTTTCTCCAGTAGCCAGGATTAAGTCTATTAGGGTTATGTTAGCCTAGCCGCATTTCATGACTATGAAATTTGGCAAATGGATGTCAAAACCGCTTTCCTTAATGGAAAGTTGGCTGAAGATGTTTACATGAGTCAGCCAGAAGGTTTTGTCAGCAGCGAGTACCCTAATAGAGTGTGTAAGCTTGAGAAATCCATCTATGGATTAAAGCAAGCACCTCGCAGATGGAATCTTTGCTTTGATGAAAAAGTCAAGGAATTTGGCTTTTCTAGGAGTGCAGATGAATCTTGTGTGTATGTCAAGGCTAGTGGTAGTATAGTTAGCTTTTTGGTATTGTATGTGGATGACATACTACTCATAGGAAACGAGATTCCAACCCTGCAGGAAGTAAAGTCCTGGCTTGGGAAGCGTTTCGCTATGAAGGACCTTGGTGAAGCTCGCTATATTTTAGGGATAAGGATATTGAGAGATCGGAGTAAAAGACTAATTGGACTTAGTCAGAGTACCTACTTGGATAAGGTGCTGAAGAGATTCAGCATGCAGGACTCCAAGAAAGGAGAGTTACCCATCCAGAGTAACGCCAAATTGAGTAAGACACAAAGCCCTAGCACTGAGGCTGAGATAGCATAAATGAGTCGAATACCTTATGCTTCGGCTGTAGGATCGATCATGTATGCTATGACGTGTACTCGACCTGATGTAGCCTTTGCCCTGAGCATGGTTAGCAGGTTTCAGGGGAACCCTGGCAAGGCACACTGGACTGCGGTAAAGAATATTCTCAAGTACCTACGAAGGACTAAGGACTGGGTCCTTACCCTCGGTAGGAGTGATGACTTGAGAGTTGTAGGGTATACTGATGCTAGCTTCCAGACTGATAGGGATAATTTCTGCTCTCAGTCGGGCTGGGTCTTTACTCTAAACGGAGGAGCAATTTCTTGGAAGAGTTCCAAGCAAGAGACAGTGGCTGATTTAACTTGCGAATCAGAGTATATTGCAGCGAGCGAGGCGCCAAAGGAGGCTATATGGCTAAAGAACTTCATCGGAGACCTTGGAGTTGTACTAGCTATTAAAGATCCAATGGAAATTTTCTGTGATAGTGAAAGCGTTGTTGCCTTAGCCAACGAACCAAGGGATCACGGGAGATCCAGACACATCGATAGAAAATACCATTTTATTAGACATCGAATAGAAGAAGGACTCCTCGTGGCAAAGAGGGTATCATCGGATGATAACCCAGTAGATCCCTTCACGAAGGGACTGACTCGGGTTAAGCATCTCCAGCATGCTCGGAGCATAGGGCTAAAGGATGATATTAGAATTAGTAGTTAGATAACCTCGAAATTTGTAAAGTGTAATTGACATTAGATGATGAATAAAAGGTGTTTTATTTATGAGTAAGGTGTTGCTATCTCTTGTCAATCGTTTACTATATTTCTTTTGCATGTTTTCACTTCCAGAATAATTTTTTTTGGTATAACATATTATTCAAACCTCCACAGTCGGTCATATGTCGGAAGTAGGTATGAATCAAGACTATCATGATTGGTTGCAGAGGTCTAAGGTGTTAGACAAGGCTACAACAATCATGAGTGCTCATAAGCTCTGAGCATTGGACTCAACCCACACTCACTGGAATCACTTCATGGAATTCTCTCTCGAGTGATCGTGAGACGGTAATATCATATAAGTCTTCAAACCTAGAGATATGACTTGTTACCTACAAGTTGGTTATGCATTGATTGTATGAAAACGAATTGGTAACTCGGTGTTATAAATCATGCTTTTGTGTGTAATTCAATGAGTGGTAGAACAAACATATGAGTCGAAGTTTATCTGTTCCTTCTTGGATTAGAAGTTGATATCTGGGCCCCTCGATGATTTTGTGTTGACCTATGTACCGGGCCCGGTCAAAACTAAGTTGATTTGTTCAATTAAGTTCTTTGTCAAACAAATCGGAAATCGGGAAACAAACTGTTGGACAATAAGTAAGACATTGTTCCATGTATTTGTCCAACTGATATCTAGAAAAGAGGATTATATGATCACTTATCTTAAATGGGGTACCATCATCTTCTCAGTTCCGAGAAACCTTGAAAAGAGCTACGATTGCCGATCGGTTCCTGAAGTCATACTTGCACTAATAGTTATTAGACTGATCAAAGTGGGAGACTGTTGGATAAGGTGTCTAAGTCCATAACTATTTCTGGTATGTACTTGACCCGACCCGGCATGGTCCATTTGGGTTGCATGGCACCATGTAATTGGATAGACTAAATGAGAGAAATAACACTTGGAGATTATTAATATATTATAAGTTCTAATATATTAATAATATTATTTGATTAGTTTGATCAAGAATTAATTTAGAATTAATTAAGTGATCAAAAGAGAACTAATTAAATATATGGGTTGATTATGTAAATCATCCATATCTTCTATAGTGGGCTAAGAGGCTCCTGATGGGTTTTGAGCATTCTAACACTTCCTAAGTGTACATGCAACCCTAATAACCTTGGATCTATGTTTGTCTAATTGTCATGCAAAGTTGAATTCCAAGGTTATATTCCTATCTAGCATACATGGGGAACAATTTTAACATAAAGTATAGATAGAATAACTTACCTTGTTGTTGTTTGTGTTCCTTGAAACCTTGTGAGCCTAGCACCCCAAGTGTGATGCCTCAAATGCTTCACACAATACCAAATGCTCTTGGAAGAACTTATGAGAGAATACTCACTTCTCAAAATCGGCCAAGCCCCCTTGATTCTTAGTATATCCGATTTTGGGTGGAGAATATGTTACTTATATAGTGTTGACACATCTAGGGTTAAACCCTAATGTGTCATGACTCTTCATTTCCATGACCCATGGGTTTGTAACTCCCATGGAGCATCCATGGAGCATCCTATGGGTGGAACCCAAGTTGATAGTCCATGGAGCCTTTTAGCCCACTATACAAGATATGGATGATTTACATAATCAACCCATATATTTAATTAGTTATCTTTTGATCACTTAATTAATTCTAAATTAATTCTTGATCAAACTAATCAAATAATATTATTAATATATTAGAACTTATAATATATTAATAATCTCCAAGTGTTATTTCTCTCATTTAGTCTATCCAATTGCATGGTGCCATGCAATCCAAATGGACCATGCCGGTTCGGATCAAGTACATACCAGAAATAGTTATGGACTTAGACACCTTATCCAACAGTCTCCCACTTGGATAAGTCTAATAACTATTACTGCAAGTATGACTTCAGGAACCGATCGACAATCGTAGCTCTTTTCAAGGTTTCTCGAAACTGAGAAGATGATGGTACACCATTTAAGATAAGTGATCATATAATCCTCTGTTCTAGATATCAGTCGGACAAATACATGGAACAATGTCTTACTTATTGTCCAACAGTTTGTTTCCCGATTTCCGATTTGTTTTACAAAGAACTTCATTGAACACATCAATTTAGTTCTGACCGGGCCCGGTACATAGGTCAAAACAAAATCATCGAGGGGCCCAGATATCAGCTTCTAATCCAAGAAGGAACAGATAAACTTCGACTCATATGTTTGTTCTACTACTCATTGAATTACACATAAGAGCGCGATTTTATAACATCGAGTTACCAATGCGTTTTTCGTACAATCAATGCATAACCAACTTTTAAGTAACAAATCATATCTCTAGGTTTAAAGATTTATATGATATTACCGTCTCACGATCACTCGAGATAGAATTCCATGAAGTGATTCCAGTGAGCGTGGGTTGAGTCCAATGCTCAGAACTTATGAGCACTCATGATTGTTGTAGCCTTGTCCCAGACCTCTACAACCAAACATGACAGTCTTGATTCATACCCACTTCCGACATATGACCGACTGTGGAGGTTTGAATAATATGTTATACCAAACAAAATTATTCTGGAAGTCAAAACATGCAAAAGAAATATAGTAAACGATCGACAAGAGATAGTAACACTTTACTCATAAATAAAACACTTTTATTCATCATCAAATGTCAATTACACTTTACAAATTTCGAGATTATCTAACTACTAAGTCTAATATCATCCTTCAGCCCTATGCTTCGAGCATGCTGGAGATGCTTAACCCGAGTCAGTCCCTTCGTGAGGGGATCTGCCGGATTCTCATCTGATGATACCCTCTTTGCCACGAGGAGTCCTTCTTCGAGCCGATGTCTGATGAAATGGTATTTTATGTCGATGTGTCTGGATCTCCCGTGATCCCTTGGTTCCTTGGCTAAGGCAACAACACTTTCATTATCACAGAAAATTTCCATTGGCTCTTTAATAGCTGGTACAACTCCAAGGTCTCCAATGAAGTTCCTCAGCCATAAAGCCTCCTTTGCCGCCTCGCTAGCTACAATATACTCTGATTCACAAGTAGAATCTGCCACTGTCTCTTGCTTGGAACTCTTTCGAGAAATTGCTCCTCCATTTAGGGTAAAGACCCAGCCCGACTGAGAGCGGAAGTTATCCCTATCAGTCTGGAAGCTAGCATCACTATACCCTACAACTCTCAAGTCATCACTCCCACCGAGGGTAAGGACCCAGTCCTTAGTCCTTCGTAGGTACTTGAGAATATTCTTTACCGCAGTCCAGTGTGCCTTGACAGGGCTCCCCTGAAACCTGCTAACCATGCTCAAGGCAAAGGCTATATCAGGTCGAGTACACGTCATAGCATACATGATCGAACCTACAGCCGAAGCATAAGGTACTCGACTCATTTCTGCTATCTCAGTCTCAGTGCTAGGGCTTTGTGTCTTACTCAACTTGGCGCTACTCTGGATGGGCAACTCTCCTTTCTTGGAGTCTTGCATTCTGAATCTCTTCAGAACCTTCTCCAAGTAGGTACTTTGACTAAGTCCAATTAGTCTTTTACTCCGATCTCTCAAGATCCTTATCCCCAAAATATAGGCAGCTTCACCAAGGTCCTTCATAGCGAAACACTTTCCAAGCCAGGACTTTACTTCCTGCAGGGTTGGAATGTCATTTCCTATGAGTAGTATGTCATCCACATACAATACCAAAAAGCTAACTATACTCCCACTAGCCTTGACATATACACAAGATTCATCTTCACTCCTAGAAAAGCCAAATTCCTTGACCTTTTCATCAAAGCAAAGATTCCATCTGCGAGGTGCTTGCTTTAATCCATAAATGGATTTCTCAAGCTTACACACTCTATTAGGGTACTCGTTACTGACAAAACCCTCTGGCTGATTCATGTAAACATCTTCAGCCAACTTCCCATTAAGGAAAGCGGTTTTGACATCCATTTGCCAAATTTCATAGTCATGAAATGCGGCTATGGCTAACAGAACCCGAATAGACTTAATCTTGGCTACCGGAGAAAAGGTCTCATCATAATCCACTCCAGGAATTTGAGAGAAGCCCTTTGCAACTAGTCTAGCCTTATAAGTGTGTACTTTACCATCCATGTCGGTCTTCTTCTTGAAGACCCATTTGCACCCTACAGTCTTTCGACCTGGTACATTCTCAACCAAGTTCCAAACTTGATTGTCATACATGGATTGTATCTCGCTATCCATAGCCTCTTTCCATTTAGCAGACTCGGGGCCTGCCATGGCTTCCTCGTAGCTGTTAGGGTCATCTTGACTTACTAGTGTCTCATCACTAATAAGTGTCTCACCTTCTGCAGTAATATGGAATCCATAGTAATGCTCAGGTGCACTCCTAACTCTCGTGGAACGCCTCAGAGGTACAGATTCGTCAATTGGCTCAACAGGAGTTTCCTCCTCAAGTTGAGGGCTAGAGTTTGAAGTTCCTTCACCACTTGACTCTTGAATTTCTTCAAGATCAACTTGCCTCCCACTATCTCCTTGGCTTATAAACTCTCTTTCTCGAAAGACTCCTCTTCTTGCTACAAAGACCACGTTGTCACTAGGTCTGTAGAAGAGGTAACCAAAGGATTGCTATGGGTAGCCGATGAAAATACACCTCTCGCTTTGGGGTTCGAGCTTATCATGAGTCTCGCGTCTCACGAAAGCCTCTCATCCCCAAATCTTGATGTGGTCTAGTTTAGGTACTTTACCAGTCCACATCTCGTGAGGAGTTTTAGCAACTTTCTTTGTAGGGACTAGATTAAGGATATGGGCGGCAGTCTCTAAGGCATACCCCCAGAATGAGATTGGTAGCAAAGCTCGACTCATCATGGAACGAACCATGTCCAACAAGGTTCGATTACGCCTCTCAGCCACACCATTCAACTGCGGTGTCCTAGGAGGTGTCAATTGTGAGACAATCCAACATTCCTTTAGATAGTCGAGGAACTCTGAACTAAGATACTCACCACCTCGATCGGATCGAAGCATCTTAATGTTCCTGCCCAATTGATTCTCGACTTCCTGTTTAAATTCCTTAAACTTCTTGAAAGTCTCTGACTTATGCTTGATTAAGTAGACATATCCATATCTACTGTAATCATCAGTAAAAGTCAAATAATAACGATTAGCATCCCTTGTGGCATGTTTGAATGGTCCACACACATCCGTGTGTATAAGGTCCAACAAACCTTCACCCCTTTCACACGAGCCTGTGAAGGGTGACTTTGTCATTTTTCCAAGTAAGCATGATTCGCAACTATCATTTGACTTTAGGTCAAACGACTCCAAGACTCCATCTTTTTGGAGTTGGCCTATGCGTTTCTTGCTTATATGTCCAAGACGACAATGCCATAATGATGCTTTATCCAAGTTATTATTATTAGTAGAATCAATACACAAAACATTATTTCCTAAGTTATCTACAATAGATACAGCTTCATACACACCATCACAAGGTAATGCTTTAAAATAAAGTACATTATTAAAGAAAGCATTAATTGAACCAACTTCATTATCAAACGAAAAGGTGAAACCTTGTTTGTACAATGCATGAAAGGAAATAATATTTCTTGCCATTTCTGGCGAATAACAATATTTATTCAAATCTAAATTTAACCCACTACTTAGCGATAAAGTATAAACTCCGATCTTGGTGACAGGTGTAACTTTCCTATTCCCCATGATTAAGTTTATTCTTCCTTGCTCCACATTCTCACTTCTTCCTAGTCCCTGCAAGTCACAACAAATATGAATACTGCAACCGGTATCAAGGACCCAAGATTTCGAATGGGGTGAGTTATTAGAAATGATAGTGTAAATACCTGCATGGTTGGGTTTGACTTTCCTATCCTTCACATTCTGCTGGTACTTTGGGCAGTTCCGCTTCCAATGAGCTTTTTCATGGCAATAGAAGCATTCAGCCTCTTTTGGGTCAGAAGAAGGAGTAATGAAACCTTTCTTGGTTCCACTTGAAGAAGAGCCATCAAGGGTCCGAGCCTTGGTACCCTTCGATGATCTCTTTCTCTTCCTCCCTCGACTTTGCCCGATTGCCAAGACCGGAGTTGAGTCTGGAGTAGGAGTGATAGCAACCGACTTCCCCTTAAGACCTGTTTCTGCGGTCTTGAGAAGTCCCTGAAGTTTGCTGAGGGTGACCTCTTCCTTGTTCATGTGATATGTCATGCGGAATTGATCATAGCACGATGGTAAGGAGTGCAAAATGATATCTATTGCAAGCTCCTCAGGGAAGTTCACATTGAGCTTCAGCAAACGATCCACATACCTTTGCATTTTCTGCATGTGGCTCGTGACGGACTCTCCGTCCTTCATCATGGTTGTTATCATGGAGCAGATGACTTCGTACCTCTCTTATTGTGCACTTTGATGGTATCTTTCCATCAAATCTTGGTGCATTTAATAAGGGTAGAAATCTTCATAAGACTTTTGGAGTTCAGCTGTCATGGTGGCCAACATGATGCAAGCCACCTTGGTTGCATCTCTTTCATGAGTATGAAAGTCAGCGATCTCCTGGGGAGTTGCAGTGGACTCGTCAATTTCCTTAAGCTCCTTGTCAAGGACATATTCTTTGTCCTCGTAGCGGGTAATACTTATTGAAGTTGGATCCATCAAAGGTGACTTTCCCACACAAACTCATAAGAGTAAAGGAGCCATTAGGATTCAAGCCAGAAGCATTATTTGAAGACATCTGAAAGAGAAGAACAAGTTTAGTTTAGATTTAAGAGAGTCCTTAATAAAACACCCAAATTTAATATTAAGGCTAGGATCCAATCACAATATAATATAACTTAGAAGAGGTATGCCGTAATCTAAGCTATACCATATTTGAAAGGTAGGTGAATGACGATTCACCAATTTCCACCACGAAAACCGAAATATTAGATATTTAGTTTTTATTGGTTTTAGAAATTCCTAGATTCTTTGAGATCCAATGAACTTTTCAAAGGCATGTTTCAATCTCGGGAGTGCCCTCCAGGTTTTGTGAGTGTGATGCCGAGGATCACAAAACGAGGTGTGAAGTAACCATGCAAATCACTTGGTACCCTTAAAGTTTATCACTCAATCGATGTGCCGGTAAACCACACACGCTCCACCGATACTATAATAAACCTTATGTCACCCTCTACCTACCTTGTTAAGTCTAAGTTAGTGTGTCGGTTAACCACACACTCTCCACCAACGACTTAGACAAAGTGTAAAGTGTAATTTCATGGATTAGCACCTTATTCACATTTTTCCTAAAGTAACTAAGATTGGGAATTTAATAAACATTTAGTTACTTTATTATATTCATCATACTTTGAATGAGAATTTATAAGTCCTTGTCTTACCCGTTCGGCTAACGACCCTCCACCAGTCAAGCAAGCGGTGGGTGAGAATATTCACCCATTAAGTTACCATTTTATAGGCAACAACCTTATACCCACCTTATAGACCGGCTTCATGAATGAGGCGTACTAGCGGTAAGACGACTTTATTCTTATGCATATATATATATATATATATATATATATATATATATATATATATATATATATATATATATATATAATTATTAAATCATCATAATATAAGTATAAGGGTTGAATTTTAACTTTTAAAATTCTAGGGGTTGGAACTTAAAGTTTTAACTTAACTTTACTTGTTCCAAAACTTGAGGGCAAGTTTTGTAACTTTCAAAACTTTTCATTTCTTGTAATTTATGAGTTTAATAGAGTAATAAAATGAAGACTCTTCATTTTTCTAACTCTTGTGTTTTCTTAATGGTTTTAACTCAAGTGTGACTCTTGGTTTTCCATAACTTAAGGATAAGTTATGGACTCCATTAAAACACATTATGATCAAGAATTAATCTACCACATAGGTTACAAATAATTCCTATGATCATCTAAAACATCATAAGAACAAGAATATGAATATGAACACAATCAAAAATTACATTTAAAACTTTGTAATTTTGATAACTAGTTGTTGTAAATGAATTAGCAAAGACATTACACCACCAAAAACAAGTTTTCAATTACCAAAACAGTTTAGGGTAATGTTTCTAATTCATTTTCCAGCAACTGAATCGAAATTCTGCACTCATTCGACCCTACTCGCCGAGTGCATAAACTGACTCGCCGAGTTGGTTGAAGATACTCATGGACTCGACGAGTCCCCCCTATAGACTCGACGAGTCCATTCGCAGACAGCAAAATTTCCGATTCTGTTTTCATCTTTTAAGCACAAATAAGAACAAACAAGCCTAGGCTCTGATACCACTGATGGGTTTTGAGTATTCTAACACTTCCTAAGTGTACATGCAACCCTAATAACCTTGGATCTATGTTTGTCTAATTGTCATGCAAAGTTGAATTCCAAGGTTATATTCCTATCTAGCATACATGGGGAACAATTTTAACATAAAGTATAGATATAATAACTTACCTTGTTGTTGTTTGTGTTCCTTGAAACCTTGTGAGCCTAGCACCCCAAGTGTGATGCCTCAAATGCTTCACACAACACCAAATGCTCTTGGAAGAACTTATGAGAGAATACTCACTTCTCAAAATCGGCCAAGCCCCCTTGATTCTTAGTATATCCGATTTTGGGTGGAGAATATGTTACTTATATAGTGTTGACACATCTAGGGTTAAACCCTAATGTGTCATGACTCTTCATTTCCATGACCCATGGGTTTGTAACTCCCATGGAGCATCCATGGAGCATCCTATGGGTGCAACCCAACTTGATAGTCCATGGAGCCTTTTAGCCCACTATACAAGATATGGATGATTTACATAATCAACCCATATATTTAATTAGTTATCTTTTGATCACTTAATTAATTCTAAATTAATTCTTGATCAAACTAATCAAATAATATTATTAATATATTAGAACTTATAATATATTAATAATCTCCAAGTGTTATTTCTCTCATTTAGTCTATCCAATTGCATGGTGCCATGCAACCCAAATGGACCATGCCGGGTCGGGTCAAGTACATACCAAAAATAGTTATGGACTTAGACACCTTATCCAACAGCTCCATGGATTATCAAGTTGGGTTCCACCCATAGGATGCTCCATGGATGCTCCATGGGAGTTACAAACCCATGGGTCATGGAAACGAAGAGTCATGACACATTAGGGTTTACATGGTGTAACCCTAGATGTGTCAACACTATATAAGAATCATATTCTCCACCAAAATCAGATATACACTAAGGAAACAAGAGGGCTAGGCTGATTTCATGAAGTGTGTATTCTCTCAAAAGTCTTTCCAAGAGCATTTGGTGTTGTGTGAAGCATTTGAGGCATCACGCTTAGGGTGCTAGGCTCATAAGGTTTCAAGGAACATAAGCAACAGCAAGGTAAGTTATTCTATCTATCATTCAAGTTAAAATTGTTCCCCATGTATGCTAGATAGGAATATAGCCTTGGAATTCAACTTTGCATGATAATTAGACAAACATAGATCCAAGGTTATTAGGGTTACATGTACACTTAGGAAGTGTTAGAATGCTCAAAACCCAACAAATTTCTGGCAATGTGTCCATGTGTTCTACAGTGAAAACAAGTCTTTTTCTTCACTGTGAAGTTATTTATTCCTGCCCCTGGTGGCGTATCCTTGCCTTGTCAGTCGATTTTTCCCACACGCACAGTTGTAACAGGCACTCTGTTTAGCTCGAAATGGTTGCTTGTATTTACCAACGGCAGGTTGATTAGAAGCAGTTGAGTTCGAAGCAACAGATTCAGAGTTCAAGGAGTCATTGGTTTGTTCAGAAGAGCTCTCCTTGTTCTCATCCTCTTCTACTTTACCTGCACAGGTAACAGAAACATCAGTATTTTCAACATTAATAACTCCTCCTGACACAAATCCAGCTCGTTTGTCATATCGAAGATGTGGCTCCCTGTCAGTTTCATCCTGTGTCATAGGGATGGATATGTAGTTATGATTATCAGGAAGAGGTACACTATCATACCCTAGACCCTTGTTTTGATTTTCTTTGAATTTTAATTGGGTTTCATCGAAGGACTCGAATGTCTGACTTGATGCAGTATAATTTTTGAAACTGACATCAGTTTTTCCACACTTAATTTTTAAAGCGTCAAGTTCTTCAGTTACAGCAGCAAGTTGTCTCTTAACATAATCATAATTTTCACACTTGTTGCTGTACTCTTCCTGAAGTTTCCTAAAGTCCTTGGTTTTTGCTTCCAACTCAGCCTTCAGGGGTTTCTGTCCTTTCCTGAGTTGATATCCTTCATATCTCAGGTCCTCAACTTCTCTTTTAAATAAATCAATTTGATCGCGAAGAAATTTAATCGTATCTTCACATGATTGAGAACATGAAACTTCACATGAATGAGAATATGACACTTCATTGATCGGAAGATTTACAGAACTCTTTAAAGCATCAAGCTCTTCAATTACTTCAGCAATACTAAGACGATTGAGATCTTTTGTCTTCTTGATGATAGCTACATTCATATCCCACGATTTTGGAAGTGAATTCAATAGCCTTTTGTTTATCTCAGATTTGGTCAAAAAGATCCCAACAATATTCATCTCAGTAGTGAGTGTGGTAAATCGCTGCAACTGAGCTTCCAGGGTTTCTCCAGGGATATAATCGAACATGTTGAAATTTTGTCTTAAGATATCATGACGACTCTCTTTCATGTTTTCAACTCCCTCGTCGACCTTAAAATCAATTAAAAAGCACAACTAGAAGCTAAGATAAAATTTAAACGTCAAATTTAAAATGTTTTTTTTTTTTTTAAAGTCAACCTCAAAAGTCAAATTTAAAAAATTAAACTCAAAAGTCAAACTGAAAAGTTAAATTTGAAAATTTAAAAGTCAAATGAGAAAGTCAAAGCTTAAAGTCAAAGGTCAAACTTAGGAGTCAAAGTCAAAATTTTAAAGTCAAAGGTCAACCTTGAAAGTCAAAGGTCAACCTTGAAAGTCAAAGTCAAAATTTTAAAAAAAATGATAATAATAAAAAAAATTAAAATATAATTTTATTTATTAATTTTAACTTAATTTATATTTTATTTATTTATTTATTTATTTATTTATTATTATTATTATTATTATTATTATTATTATTATTATTATTATTATTATTATGATTATTATTATTATTATTACTTTAATTTTGGATGAAAAACTAATTTAAAGTTAAAAGAAATTGAGTTTTTGGGTTAAAAGTGTCAAAATTCGAAATTAGTTGCGAAAAATCAGGTTATAGTTTAAATTTTGAAGGAAAGAAACAAGGATTCAGATGGTTGAGTTGGATAAAGCGTAGGCTTGTTAATCTGGAGTTCTCAGGTTCGAAACCTTGCACCTGCACCTTCACGTCCTTAATTTTTTAATGAAGCGCGATGTTGAATGAGATCCTGCTGAGTCGAGGCCGCAAACTCTGGCAGCAAACCTCCGGTGACCGTGAACTGTTTCCGGCAGTAAGCTCCAGCCGTGAACTTCGAAACCTAGATGCCGTCCGTAAACTCCGATCAAAAACACCGATTTTTCGACTTTGAAGCTCCAAAACTCGATCAAAAACCCTTTTTTATGAAAAACACGAAGAACAAACCCCCTTTATTTTTGTGAGATCTATCCAAAAACACAAAAATATTTCGAAAATAAGATCAAATAATGCCCCAAATCTAACAAAATTGACTGATACAACTTGGTTCTGATACCAATCGTAAGTCCCTAATTTGCCCGTGTATCAGTCAGATCCGTTTGATGGTGCGGAATCCCAATCAAACGGATCATGTCAGATCAAATAGAAGAGAAGGAGAAGAAGAATAATATGAATCTTGAATGTATTGATAATATGAATTAAGTTCTTTACACAAAAGATTCACCCACACACGATGCTCTCTGGCTGTAAACTCCTTAGGTTTCATTAATCTCTACTCCTCACCCTAACACCTATATTTATACTTGGAGAACATGGGCTGGATAACATGGGCCGTAAATGGGTTTACGGCCGTAAGGTGTTTACGACCGTAAACTCAACCGTAAACATGACTGTAAACTCATAAACATTACAGAAAAATACAATTTCCTAGAAAAGCAAAGTATAAACCATATTTTGACCCAACAATAACCAAGAAGAAGGGTTGATAGAAATTGATGCAAGTACAAAGACTTCATGACTTGCAAACCATCAACTTTTATTGGGAAAGAAGATCCCATCAGATTTATCAATTGGATATCTTAAATGGAGCTAGCTTTCATAACGTGTGGTTGCAAGGGCAAGCTACAAACCACTTATGCAGTGCGTTTGTTTAGAGACGGTGTTGTTCGTTGGTGGAAAACCATGAGCCCCAATAAGCCACTATAAATGACATGGAAAAAGTTCTTGGTCCACTTCAAACGCAAGTTCTGCTCAGCCCAAAACATGCTAGAACTAAAAAACCAGTTTTTGACATTGAAGAAGGGCAACATGTCCATTGATGAGCATACGAATGCTTTCACGGACAAGATGGAGGTTTCTTTGTGCAGCGTCCCTGAAGAACTAACAAAATTCGATAAGTATTCGAAGGGACTACCATGGGAATATGATGTTCCAGTACGCTAGACACGTACTCTAGAGGCGACTATCTGGGCTGCTAACTCTGTTGAGGAGATATCAAGAGTAGAGCCACCAACAAGGTCGAAGTTGGAGAGTAGAGAAAGTTTGAAGGATCTTCAGGGTCCAATGAGAAGAGAAAACTCTTGAAGTCTAGTTCGAAGAAGTTCGGAGGTGAAGCAAGATGGTGCGATAAGTGCAAGTAAAAGCACTTTGGAAAATATGGCGAGGAGATGACATGTTTCAAGTGTGAAAACTGTGGGCATTACGCCAATAAGTGCACATTCAACAAATGGGCGTGTTACGGATGCAATGAAGAATGGCACTCCAAGCAAGAGTCCCAAAGAGGGAAGGAGCTACAAAGCCAAATGTACCGCCAAAGCCGAAGGCAAGAGCATTCCAAATGATCCTCGACGAAGTAGGTGCCAATAAAAGAAATCAGGAGTGAGGACTTTATATCTAAAGATCAAGATATGAAGTAGCCATGCGGATAGTATCATGTGGTGTAGCCTATTAGAGGCATAGTATAGGTTGAATTTGAACATGTATGTAATCGCTTCAATAAATAATATAAAGCTTGGTTATGTTATTCGATGTGTTAAATGGCTATGTGAAATTCTTGTATGGTGACTTAGCAAAATGCGAGACAATACTTAACACGAGTATGAGTAGGTTTGAGAGGTAGTAGAGGCCTATACTACCGGAAGCATGATACGCACACTTGGGTCAACTACTAGAAAAAAGCCCTTTAATGACGTGCAAACAATGACACTCACTGATAGAGGAGGCACATTTGTGAGTGCCCCAAAAATAATGTCATCTCTCTTAAAATTTAAAGGATTTATAACATGCATTTTTGCATGCCATGAAATTAGTGTCTGAGAAAAAAAATAAAGACGGAGGGCACCTATAATAAAACGTGCGTCGTCTAAGGATGTCGCTTTATAAATTTTAATAGAAACGCGTGTTCCATCCTTCTAGGGGGGAAATGAAATCCTAAAATATTAAAATGCTCGCCTTCCTTTTTTCTCCTCTACTTTAGTTTCCCTCTTGCCCTAATTATCAACGCTCCTTCCTTCCCTCCTCTCGACATTGACTGCCGCTGACTTCTTCCCTCGCATTTCGACCATCGTTACTTGCCCTTCCTGATCATCGACATCGATCAAGGCAATAGTAGGCACGCCATCTCCGAAGTTATTGTTGGAATAGTGTCTAAGGCTGTAACTATATTCGGTTGTGCATGGTCCTTTTGGGTTGCCTTCACCATAGCAACTTGAAGGATGATTTGTTAAGAGAGAGTAAATATTATAAGGAATAATATTTAGCTATTTGATTAATATAAGTCATAAATTAATTGGTATTAATTTGGTGACTTAAAGAGATTAATTAAATAAGAGGGTATAAACTGTCAATTGTTTGATAGTTAGACTTTAGACTATAAATCCATTAGGATGGACTTTGGACGGATTCTAAGAGCTTTAGGATAGCTCAAAATCGTCCATAAGGATATCTATGGAATGGATTTGGATAGCCTTAAGTGAAGATTATCCAATTAGGGTTTAGGGTGAAACCCTTAAGGAGTCTAAAGGTATAAATAGGCCCTTGGGGTGTGGAATTCGTGTACAACCTTTCAGAACCTAAAGCAGGAACCTCTGGCCGAATTCCATCCCCTCTCCTCTCTCCTAAATCATCTTGCTTGCTATTGGTGTTTGTAAGCCATTAGAGGAGTGACAATTGTGACTCTAGAAGCTCCAAGACAAGAAGATCAACAAGGAACTCAAAGGTATGATTCTAGATCTGTTTTAATGTTGTTGTTTAATCTAATTAGCCATTAGAAGTCTTGGATTCAAAAGCATATTTATTAGAAAGCCTAGATCCAAGCAATAGGGTTTTGCATGCGCACATAGGAAAGTTCTTATGGCTAAAACCCAACAGTGGTATCAGAGCCTAGATTGGTTTTCTTTAAATTGTTGCTTGAATAACTGAAACAAACCTGCAAAATTCGATTTTTTGGGTTTTGAGTCACTGACTCGTCGAGTTCCAAGGTGGACTCGTCGAGTAGGCCTGACTCGGCGAGTCCCTTTGTGCACTCGGCGAGTCCAAGCGTCAGGAAAGGCCAAATTCGGGATTTCTTTGTGTTTATCTTATCCAAACTTTCCATAAACTAATTAGATCAATATGAATCCGATTTCTTGATAAATATAAGTGTTATCTTGATCTAGTAAAAGGTAATTATCAACTAATTAAATATTTAGTTTCCTTATATGATAATTAATTAATTGTTTTAATTATTTTTTGGTAATTATCCTCAAAGAAATCAAAGATAAATCAAATAAAGATAATTAAGATATTAATTGTTAATTGAAATTATTTGTTATTTGATCATCAATGTTTTTAAATGTTTAAAAACCTACCCTATAGTTTTGAAATTTAAAATTTGTGATTAAAAGCTATAATTTAGACAACTTAAATTTCAAACCATAGATTTTGAAAAGTTTAAAATACAACCCTATACTTATATGATATTATTAGAATAATATATATATATATATATATATATATATATATATATATATATATATATATATATATATGTATAACTAAATGCTAGTCTTACCGCTAGTAGGCCTCATTCACGAAGCCGATCTATAAGGTGGGTATAAGGTTGCGGCCTATAAAATGGCGCTTAATGGGTGTACACTCACACCCACCGCTTGCTTGATTGGTGGAGGGTCGTTAGCCGAACGGGTAGGATAGGGCAACCTCATCCTCTCATTAAAAGTATAATAAGAAATACGAAGTAACTAAATTTTTTAAAATTTCCCAATCTTAGTTACTTTAGGAAAAGTGAATTGATGCAATCCCATGAAATTACACTTTGCACCTTGCTAAGATGTTAGTGGAGCGTGTGTGGTTTACCGGCACACTAATTGGTTCTAAGCGAAGGTGGCAAAGGGTGATTCATTGTTTATCATAGTTCGATGGAGCGTGTGTGGTTTACCGGCACATCGAATAGGTGATCGTAACAATGAAGGCACCATGTAAATTTGCATGGTAATTCACACCCGCTTTGTGATCCTCGGCATCCCAGTCACAAACAAGAGGGGCATATCGAGATTTAAACATGCCATTGAATAGTTCAATGAATCTCATCCGAACCTTGGAATTCTCAAAAACACTTAGGACTAAAAGTTTAAGTTTTGTGATGGAGAATTAGTGAATCGTCATTCACTTACCTTCAATTTATTTGCATGTTAGATTACGACATCCCTTTTCTAGTATGTAAATGTTATTGTTGGATCCTAGCCCTAATTTATCTTATTGGGTGATAATTAGGGATTCTTGTTCTAATCTATCTTTGTCCTTTCTATAGATGTCAAACGCAAACAACGCTGCTGCTAGTTCTTTCACGTTGATGAGCCTTTGCCAAAAGGTCACCTTCGATGGAACGAACTTTGGCGAATGGATAAGATACATTCGCACCATTGCTCGCTATGAGGATAAAGAGTATGTCCTCGACGAGAAGCTCGAGAAAATCAACCCCGAAGTTGCTACTCCCGCTGAAATCACCGCCTTTGAAACCCATGAGCGAGATGCGACGAAAGTACATTGCATCATGATCGCCACCATGAACTCCGAGTTCCAAAAGTCCTACGAGGACATGTATCCATACGAGATGCATCAAGACTTGTTGGAGAGGTACCACCAAAACGCGAGACAAGAGCGTTACGAGATCTTCACCAACATGATTTCCGCTAAGATGGGTCATGGAGAATCTCTTACCGTGCACTTGCAAAAGATGCAAAGGTATGTCGACCGCCTTCGCAAGTTAAACGTTGACTTCGGCGAAGACTTGGCGATCGACATGGTGCTTCACTCTTTGCCTCCGATGTATAATCAATTTAGGATGACCTACCACATGAACAAAGAGGAGGTCACTCTAAGTAAGCTCCAAGGTCTCTTGAGGGTTGCTGAGAGCAATTTCAAGGACAAGTCTGTTGCACCAACTCCCAATCCGTCTGCTGCTCCTGTCTTGGCTATTGGTCAAGGGAAGGGAAAGAAGAGGAAAGCTTCTTCAAATAACTATCGAAAGGTGAAAGCCCGAGATGGTTCCTCTTCTAGTGGGACAAAAGTTGATCCCTCTAAGCCCTGCTCTAACCTGAAGGAGGCAGAGTGCCACCACTGCCACAAGATAGGACATTGGAAGCGAAGCTGCCCGGACTACCTACAAGCCATCAAGGAAGGAAAGATCAAGCCATCTTTCGCAGGTATATATGCAATCAAATCTAACGATTCTAATCATGCTATTTCTTGGGTTCTTGACACCGGTTGTGGTTATCACATTTGTTCTAATGTGCAGGGACTAAGAAGAAGTAGGGATGTGGAGCAAGGAAGGATCAATCTAATCATGGGGAACAGAAGATCGTCGCCTGTGACCAAGATTGGAGTGTATTCTTTAGTGCTTAAGAATAGTTTAGTTTTAGATTTGAACAATTGTTGCTATTCGCCAGAAATGGCTAGAAACATCATTTCATTTCATGGTTTATATAGACAAGGTTTTAGATTTTCTTTTAATAATGAGAATGGTTCTATTTTGGCTTATCTGAATGGTGTCTTTTATTTTGAAGCTATACCATGTAATGGAATATATGAAACTGTTATGATTGTTGATAACTTAGGAAATGATGTTTTGAATATTGATTCTTCCACTAGTATGGATAAAGCATCCTTGTGGCATTGTCGTCTTGGACATGTCAACAAGAAACGCATAGCCTAACTCCAAAAGGATGGAGTGTTAGAGTCATTCGACCTTAGGGAAGATGACACATGCGAATCTTGTTTACTTGGAAAGATGACTAAATCACCCTTCACGAGTAATTGTGAAAGGGGTGAGGGACTATTAGACCTAATACATACCGATGTATGTGGACCTTTTAGATCAACCACGAAGGATGGGAACCGCTTCTATGTGACCTTTACCGATGATTATAGTAGATATGGGTATATCTATTTAATCAAGCAAAAGTCAGAAACCTTTGAAAAGTTCAAAGAGTTCAAGAGTGAAGTGGAGAATCAATTGGGCAGGAAAATCAAGATGCTTCGATCCGATCGAGGAGGAGAGTACCTAAGTCTTGAATTCCACGATTATCTCAAGGAGTGTGGAATAGTTTCGCAATTGACGCCTCCTAGGACACCGCAGTTGAATGGTGTGGCAGAAAGGCGTAATCGAACCTTATTGGATATGGTTCGCTCTATGATGAGTCGTGCTTCACTACCTATCTTCTTTTGGGGGTATGCCTTAGAGACTGCCGCCCATATCCTTAACCGAGTCCCTACTAAGAAGGTTGCCAAAACACCTCACGAGATGTGGACGGGGAAAGCTCCCTCGTTGGCACATATCAAGGTTTGGGGTTGCGAGGCTTTCGTAAGACGAGATACTCACGACAAGCTTGAACCTCGAAGTGAGCGATGTATTTTCATCGGCTACCCGCAAACTTCCTTTGGATATCTCTTCTATAGACCGAAAGATAATGTTATCTTTGTTGTGAGGAGAGGAGTTTTCCGAGAGCGAGAACTCATAAGCCAAGGAGACAGTGGGAGGCAAATCGAACTTGAAGAGATTCAAGAATCGATAGATGAAGGAACCTCCACCGCTGGCGTTCAACCCGAGGAGGAAACTCCGGTTGAACCGATTGACGAATCCTTACCTCTTAGACGTTCCGATAGATTTAGAGTTCAACCCAAGTTTTATGGTTTTCATATTACTACCGAAGGGGACATGTATATTAGTGATGGTACACTAGTAAATCTTGATGAACCTAATAGCTATAAGGAAGCCATGGCAGGCCCGGAGTCTGCGAAATGGAAAGAGGCGATGGATAGCGAGATCCAATCCATGTACGATAACCAAGTTTGGAATTTGGTTGATTACGTGCCCGAACGTAAGACCGTAGGGTGCAAGTGGATCTTCAAGAAGAAGACCGACGTGGATGGGAACGTACACACATACAAAGCGCGATTGGTTGCGAAGGGCTTTACTCAAACTCCCGGAGTTGACTATGATGAGACCTTCTCGCCAGTTGCGAAGATTAAATCTATTAGAGTGATGCTAGCAATTGCCGCATTTCATGATTATGAGATTTGGCAAATGGATGTCAAGACCGCTTTCCTTAACGGAAAGTTGGCTGAGGATGTTTACATGGCTCAGCCAGAGGGGTTTGTGGATCCGAAGCATCCGAATAGAGTGTGTAAGCTTGAGAAGTCCATTTATGGACTTAAGCAAGCGTCTCGCAGATGGAATCTTTGCTTCGATGAGAAAGTCAAAGAGTTTGGATTTGTACGAAGCGAAGACGAATCTTGTGTATATGTCAAAGCCAGTGGGAGTGTAGTAAGCTTCCTCGTTCTATATGTCGATGACATATTACTCATAGGAAACGACATCCCGACTCTGCAGGAGGTTAAGTCCTGGCTCGGGAAGTGCTTCGCTATGAAGGACCTCGGAGAGGCTTCTTACATTTTGGGAATAAGGATAGTAAGAGAAAGAAGTAAGAGACTAATTGGACTTAGTCAGAATACTTACTTAGAGAAGGTACTAAAACGTTTTAGTATGGAAAACTCAAAGAAGGGAGAACTACCGATACAAGGAAATGCCAAGTTGAGTAAGACTCAAAGTCCGAGTACCGAAGCTGAGATAGCAGAAATGAGCCGAGTACCATACGCTTCCGCAGTTGGTTCAATCATGTACGCTATGACTTGTACTCGCCCTGATGTAGCCTTCGCTTTGAGCATGGTTAGCAGATATTAAGGGAATCCTGGCAAAGCACATTGGATTGCGGTGAAGAACATCCTTAAGTACCTTCGGAGAACGAAAGAATGGTTCTTAGTCCTTGGAGGGAGTGATGACTTGAAGGTGCGAGGGTATAGTGACGCCAGCTTTCAAACCGACAGGGACAACTATCGTTCGCAGTCGGGCTGGGTCTTTACCCTAAATGGTGGAGCAGTGACATGGAAAAGTTCCAAGCAGGAAACCGTAGCTGATTCAACGTGCGAATCAGAGTACATCGCAGCGAGCGAAGCGTCGAAGGAGGCAATATGGCTGAAGAACTTCATTGGTGATCTTGGAGTTGTGCCGGCCATAAAGGAGCCCATGGAGATTTTATGTGATAACGAAGGTGCGGTTGCCTTGACCAAGGAACCGAGGGATCATGGTAGATCTCGACATATCGACAGAAAATATCACTTCATTAGACATCGTGTAGAAGAAGGACAACTCGTAGTGAAGAGGATATCATCAGAAGATAACCCAGCAGATCCGCTTACGAAGGGACTGAGTAGGGTTAAGCACTTACAGCATGCTAGGAGTATTGGGCTGAAGGATGATATTAGCATAGATTAGATAGTATTAGAAACGTATAATAGATAAATGTAATTAACATTTGATGATTAAATAAAGAAGTTTTATTTATGAGTAAAGTTACTATCACATGTTAGTTGTTTAACTATTGTTTCACTTTGCATGTTTTGACTTCCAGAATAATTGAGTTTATTAGGAATAATCGAATTATTCAAATGGTCCACAATCGTTCATATGTTGGGAGTAGATATGAATGAAGATTGTCGTGAATTGGTGTGTAGAGTGTCTAAATGGTGTTAGACATAGCAAGAGTTGCTGCAACGTTCATGAGTGCTTACGAACTAGTTTTGAGCATTGGAATAAACTCGCGCTTGCTGGAATCACCTTATGGAATATGATATAAAAGGTGATCGCAAGACGATAATATCATATGGTCTTAAAACCTAGATATATGGTTTATTATTTGTTAATTGATTGTGCATTGATAATGCGAAAACGCATCAGTAACTTGATGTTATAAAACGCATTGTTGTGTATAGTTGGTTAATGAATAAGTAAATGCATATAAGTCGAAGTTTATCTGTAAATTTTATCCTAAGAGGGTAGAAGAGATATCTTGGCCACTCGATGATTTGATTTGACTTATGTGTCGGGCCCGGTCAGAACTGAATTGATGTGTTCAATTAAGTTCTATGTCAAATAAATCGAAGATTGAGAAATCTAAATGCTAGACTAACCATTCCATAGGATTGTCAGCATGATATCTAACAGAGGACTATACGATCCCTTATCTAAAGGACAAGATTGATTAGATCAGAGTTGACAGCGTCTTTGAGAGCTACGATTGCAAACCGTATTGTACTTGTATAGTTACTAGACTTATCCAAGTGGGAGACTGTTGGAATAGTGTCTAAGGCTGTAACTATATTCGGTTGTGCATGGTCCTTTTGGGTTGCCTTCACCATAGCAACTTGAAGGATGATTTGTTAAGAGAGAGTAAATATTATAAGGAATAATATTTAGCTATTTGATTAATATAAGTCATAAATTAATTGGTATTAATTTGGTGACTTAAAGAGATTAATTAAATAAGAGGGTATAAACTGTCAATTGTTTGATAGTTAGACTTTAGACTATAAATCCATTAGGATGGACTTTGGACGGATTCTAAGAGCTTTAGGATAGCTCAAAATCGTCCATAAGGATATCTATGGAATGGATTTGGATAGCCTTAAGTGAAGATTATCCAATTAGGGTTTAGGGTGAAACCCTTAAGGAGTCTAAAGGTATAAATAGGCCCTTGGGGTGTGGAATTCGTGTACAACCTTTCAGAACCTAAAGCAGGAACCTCTGGCCGAATTCCATCCCCTCTCCTCTCTCCTAAATCATCTTGCTTGCTATTGGTGTTTGTAAGCCATTAGAGGAGTGACAATTGTGACTCTAGAAGCTCCAAGACAAGAAGATCAACAAGGAACTCAAAGGTATGATTCTAGATCTGTTTTAATGTTGTTGTTTAATCTAATTAGCCATTAGAAGTCTTGGATTCAAAAGCATGTTTATTAGAAAGCCTAGATCCAAGCAATAGGGTTTTGCATGCGCACATAGGAAAGTTCTTATGGCTAAAACCCAACAGTTATGTATACCACTAGCTTTTAATTTCACGTATTCGGTAGCTTCTCTTTATGGGTATCTCTAATCTACTCACTTTATCTGTTTCCACCGCATCAGTTCCTTATTTTCCTCTTTCATTCTCTTTACAAAAAGCCCTAATATATGAACCAAGGTAAAGTCTGATCAAATTAATGTATTAATTTTTCTTTTACTTCCCATTTTGTTTCGTCTCTCTTCTTTCTGTCAACGCAATCTATGGTTTGGTGCTAGTGAATGCTTACTCCTGCCATTTTGGTTCGTCAATTTCAAATGTAAGTTGGAATTTTTACCGATTTCACTAAAGATGACATCAAGGTCAAATTTTTCGGTTCATCTCTCTTCTTTCTATCAATGTAAACAGGTATCCCATGATTTTTTTTTCAAAAGGAAGTGAACTCTAGGTTTTATAAATAATGAATTATCAATGAGTGATTGATGATTCTGCACTTCGGTATTATGGTATTTAGTTTTTATATCTTTGATTTGTTTTTTTTTGTAACAGAGTGATTAATGAAGATGCACTACAACAGGCCCTAGCTGCTGCAGTTAGCTGCACAATTTTCTTGAACCTGAAAGTGGGTGGAAACCTGTTTCAGCTTAAAATATATAAAGATTAAGAAGCTAGCAACAAAAGAAAACAAGAAAGTATGAAATTCATTTTGTAGTTTGTTTTGCTTTTGGTTGTCTATTTTAGTAACAACCTTTTATACCATTTCAATTTTTAACTTTCACTTAGTGTTGCTATTAACTTTCAGTTAATATGAAGTGTGAAGTTGTTGATCCTGATGGTCTACTGAACCAATTAAGATTTTGAAGTCTATGAATGTTGATGGAGTAATGGTTGATTGCTGGTGGGGTATAGTTGAAGCACATATAAACGGTTATTTCAAATGGTGCGTGAGCTTAAGCTCAAGTTACAGGTTTGTCCTCTTTGAGACATTTTGTCACCTGTTGCTGCTATTTGTTGCATTTTTCATTTATTTTGAAAATAAAACAGGTGACCATAAGGTAGGTCTGGTGAATTCTCAGATGTGGCATTCAGAGTTGTTACAGATGATTGTGTAACTTTATATAGTGGAACTGGAATCGTGCACTGTGCTCCAAAATTTGGTGAAGATGATTATCGTGTTTGTTTGGAAATTCAAATCATTCATAAGGTCTGAAATATGTTGATCACATATTCATTGTATCTTTATTTATATCTTTTTTCTATAACCCAATCATACTTGTTCTTCATTATGTAGGGAGAAAATCCTATTATGTCAGTTGATGATGATGGATGCTTTACAAAAAGAGTTATTTATTTCATTGGTCAATATGTCAAAGAGGCAGATAAAGATATCATTCAAGAAGTGAAGGCAAGAATAGTTAAATGTTATATAATTATTAACATGGGCATTTATGTAAAATGATTATTCCTTACCTTTTTTTATGGATGTATTCATTATCTTTTTGGTTAAGGTTTGTAGCAGTGGAGAAGTTGAAAGATCAACTGCTTGAAAACAATGAGAAAACAAAATGGGTTCCTGCTTTTGTAAAAGAACAGGTATTCTATTTTAGGCTAAACAGAAATGAAGCTGATTGTGAAAAAGACTTAATTGAATAATTGTGTTCCCAAGTATTTGTTGGATAAGGTGTCTAAGTCCATAACTATTTCTGGTATGTACTTGACCCGACCCGGCATGGTCCATTTGGGTTGCATGGCACCATGCAATTGGATAAACTAAATGAGAGAAATAACGCTTGGAGATTATTAATATATTATAAGTTCTAATATATTAATAATATTATTTGATTAGTTTGATCAAGAATTAATTTAGAATTAATTAAGTGATCAAAAGATAACTAATTAAATATATGGGTTGATTAAGTAAATCATCCATATCTTTTATAGTGGGCTAAAAGGCTCCATGGATCATCAAGTTGGGTTCCACCCATAGGATGCTCCATGGATGCTCCATGGGAGTTACAAACCCATGGGTCATGGAAATGAAGAGTCATGACACATTAGGGTTTAACCCTAGATGTGTCAACACTATATAAGTAATATGATCTCCTCCCAAATCGGTTACACATACACACTAAGTAATAAGGGGGCTTGGCCGATTTTGAAGAGTGTGTATTCTCTCATAAGTTCTTCCAAGAGCATTTGGTGTTGTGTGAAGCATTTGAGGCATCACCACTTGAGGTGCTAGGCTCACAAGGTTTCAAGGAACACAAGCAACAACAAGGTAAGTTATTCTATCTATACTTTATGTTAAAATTGTTCCCCATGTATGCTAGATAGGATATAACCTTGGAATTCAACTTTGCATGACAAATTAGACAAACATAGATCCAAGGTTATTAGGGTTGCATGTACACTTAGGAAGTGTTAGAATGCTCAAAACCCATCAGTGGTATCAGAGCCTAGGCTTGTTTGTTCTTATTTGTGCTTAAAAGTTGAAAACAGAATCGGAAATTTGCTGTCTGCGATCGGACTCATCGAGTCTATAGGGGGGACTCGTCGAGTCCACGTGTATCTTCAACCAACTCGGCGAGTCATGTTCATGCACTCGGCGAGTAGGGTCGAATGAGTGCAGAATTTCGATTCAGTTGCTGGAAAATGAATTAGAAACATTACCCTAAACTGTTTTAGTAAATATAAACTTGTTTTTGGTGGTGTAATGTTTTGCTAATTCATTTACAACAACTAGTTATCAAAATTACAAAGTTTTATGTAATTTTTGATTATGTTCATATTCATGTTCTTGTTCTTATGATGTTTTAGATGATCATAGGAATTATTTGTAACCTATTTGGTAGTTTAATTCTTGATCATAATGTGTTTTAATGGAGTCCATAACTTATCCTTAAGTTATGGAAAACCAAGAGTCACTTGAGTTAAAAACCATTAAGAAAACACAAGAGTTATAAAAATGAAGAGTCTTCATTTTATGACTCTATTAAACTCATAAGTTACAAGAAATGAAAAGTTTTGAAAGTTACAAAACTTGCCCTCAAGTTTTGGAACAAGTAAAGTTAAGTTAAAACTTTAGTTCCAACCCCTAGAATTTTAAAAGTTAAAATTCAACCCTTATACTTATATTATGATAATTTAATAATTATATATATATATATATATGTATAAGAACAAGTCGTCTTACCGCTAGTACGCCTCATTCACGAAGCCGGTCTATAAGGTGGGTATAAGGTTGTTGCCTATAAAATGGTGACTTAATGGGTGTATATTCTCACCCACCGCTTGCTTGACTGGTGGAGGGTCGTTAGCCGAACGGGTAAGACAAGGACTTATAAATTCTCATTCAAAGTATGATGAATATAATAAAGTAACTAAATGTTTATTAAATTCCCAATCTTAGTTACTTTAGGAAAAATGTGAATAAGGTGCTAATCCATGAAATTACACTTTACACTTTGTCAAAGTCGTTGGTGGAGCGTGTGTGGTTAACCGGCACACTAACTTGGACTTAACAAGGTAGGTAAAGGGTGACTTAAGGTTTATTATAGTATCGGTGGAGCATGTGTGGTTTACCGGCATATCGATTGAGTGATAAACTTTAAGGGTACCAAGTGATTTGCATGGTTACTTCACACCTCGTTTTGTGATCCTCGGCATCCCAGTCACAAAACCTGGAGGGCACTCCCGAGATCGAAACATGCCTTTGAAAAGTTCATTGGATCTCAAAGAATCTAGGAATTTCTAAAACCAATAAAAAACTAAATATTTAATATTTCGGTTTTCGTGGTGGAAATTGGTGAATCGTCATTCACCTACCTTTCAAATATGGTATAGCTTAGATTACGGCATACCTCTTCTAAGTTATATTATATTGTGATTGGATCCTAGCCTTAATATTACATTTTGGTGTTTTATTAAGGACTCTCTTAAATCTAAAGTAAACTTGTTCTTCTTTTCAGATGTCTTCAAAGAATGCTTCTGGCTCGAATCCTAATGGCTCCTTTACTCTTATGAGTCTATGTGGGAAAGTCACCTTTGATGGATCCAACTTCAATAAGTGGATCAGAAACATCAGGATGATTACCCGCTACGAGGACAAAGAATATGTCCTTGACAAGGAGCTTAAGGAAATTGACGAGTCCACTGCAACTCCCCAGGAGATCGCTGACTTTCATACTCATGAAAGAGATGCAACCAAGGTGGCTTGCATCATGTTAGCCACCATGACAGCTGAACTCCAAAAGTCTTATGAAGACTTCTACCCTTATGAAATGCACCAAGATTTGATGGAAAGATACCATCAAAGTGCACGACAAGAGAGGTACGAAGTCATCTGCTACATGATAACAACCATGATGAAGGACGGAGAGTCCGTCACGAGCCACATGCAGAAAATGCAAAGGTATGTGGATCGGTTGCTGAAGCTCAATGTGAACTTCCCTGAGGAGCTTGCAATAGATATCATTTTGCACTCCTTACCATCGTGCTATGATCAATTCCGCATGACATATCACATGAACAAGGAAGAGGTCACCCTCAGCAAACTTCAGGGACTTCTCAAGACCGCAGAAACAGGTCTTAAGGGGAAGACGGTTGTGATGGGTTTTGAGCATACTAACACTTCCTAAGTGTACATGCAACCCTAATAACCTTGGATCTATGTTTGTCTAATTTGTCATGCAAAGTTGAATTCCAAGGTTATATCCTATCTAGCATACATGGGGAACAATTTAAACATAATGTATAGATAGAATAACTTACCTTGTTGTTGCTTGTGTTCCTTGAAACCTTGTGAGCCTAGCACCCCAAGTGTGATGCCTCAAATGCTTCACACAACACCAAATACTCTTGGAAGAACTTATGAGAGAATCAACACTCTTCAAAATCGGCCAAGCCCCCTTATTCTTTTGTGTGTAACCGATTTGGTGGAGATTATGTTTCTTATATAGTGTTGACACATCTAGGGTTAAACCCTAATGTGTCATGACTCTTCATTTCCATGACCCATGGGTTTGTAACTCCCATGGAGCATCCATGGAGCATCCTATGGGTGGAACCCAACTTGATGATCCATGGAGCCTTTTAGCCCACTATACAAGATATGGATGATTTACTTAATCAGCCCATATATTTAATTAGTTATCTTTTGATAACTTAATTAATTCTAAATTAATTCTTGATCAAACTAATCAAATAATATTATTAATATTAGAACTTATAATATATTAATAATCTCCAAGTATTATTTCTCTCATTTAGTTTATCCAATTGCATGGTGCCATGCAACCCAAATGGACCATGCCGGGTCGGGTCAAGTACATACCAGAAATAGTTATGGACTTAGACACCTTATCCAACAGTCTCCCACTTGGATAAGTCTAGTAACTATTACTGCAAGTATGACTTCAGGAACCGATCGGCAATCGTAGCTCTTTACAAGGTTTCTCGAAACTTGAGAAGACGATGGTACGCCATTTAAGATAAGTGATCATATAATCCTCTGTTCTAGATATCAGTTGGACAAACACATGGAACAATGTCTTACTTATTGTCCAACATTTGTTTCCCGATTTCCGATTTGTTTGACAAAGAACTTTATTGAACACATCAATCTAGTTCTGACCGGGCCCGGTACATAGGTCAAAACAAAATCATCGAGGGGCCCAGATATCAGCTTCTAATCCAAGAAGGAACAGATAAACTTCGACTCATATGTTTGTTCTACTACTCATTGAATTACACATAAGAGCACGATTTTATAACATCGAGTTACCAATGCGTTTTTCGTACAATCAATGCATAACCAACTCGTAAGTAACAAATCATATCTCTAGGTTTAAAGACTTATATGATATTACCGTCTCACGATCACTCGAGATAGAATTCCATGAAGTGATTCCAGTGAGTGTGGGTTGTGTCCAATGCTCAGAACTTATGAGCACTCATGATTGTTGTAGCCTTGTCCCAGACCTCTACAACCAAACATGACAGTCTTGATTCATACCTACTTCCGACATATGACCGACTGTGGAGGTTTGAATAATATGTTAAACCAAACAAAATTATTCTGGAAGTCAAAACATGCAAAAGAAATATAGTAAACGATCGACAAGAGATAGCAACACTTTACTCATAAATAAAACACTTTTTATTCATCATCAAATGTCAATTACACTTTACAAATTTCAAGATTATCTAACTACTAAATCTAATATCATCCTTCAGCCCTATGCTCCGAGCATGCTGTAGATGCTTAACCCGAGTCAGTCCCTTCGTGAGGGGATCTGCTGGGTTCTCATCCGATGATACCCTCTTTGCCACGAGGAGTCCTTCTTCGATCCGATGTCTGATGAAATGGTATTTTCTGTCGATGTGTCTGGATCTCCCGTGATCCCTTGGTTCCTTGGCTAAGGCAACAGCACTTTCACTATCACAGAAAATTTCCATCGGCTCTTTAATAGCTGGTACAACTCCAAGGTCTCCAATGAAGTTCCTCAGCCATAACGCCTCCTTTGCTGCTTCGCTAGCTGCAATATACTCTGATTCACAAGTAGAATCAGCCACTGTCTCTTGCTTGGAACTCTTCCAAGAAATTGCTCCTCCATTTAGGGTAAAGACCCAGCCCGACTGAGAGCGGAAGTTATCCCTATCAGTCTGGAAGCTAGCATCACTATACCCTACAACTCTCAAGTCATCACTCCCACCGAGGGTAAGGACCCAGTCCTTAGTCCTTCGCAGGTACTTGAGAATATTCTTTACCGCAATCCAGTGTGCCTTGCCAGGGTTCCCCTGAAACCTGCTAACCATGCTCAAGGCAAAGGCTACATCAGGTCGAGTACACGTCATAGCATACATGATCGAACCTACAGCCGAAGCATAAGGTATTCGACTCATTTCTGCTATCTCAGCCTCAGTGCTAGGGCTTTGTGTCTTACTCAGCTTGGCGCTACTCTGGATGGGCAACTCTCCTTTCTTGGAGTCTTGCATTCTGAATCTCTTCAGAATCTTCTCCAAGTAGGTACTTTGACTAAGTCCAATTAGTCTTTTACTCCGATCTCTCAAAATTCTTATCCCCAAAATATAGGCAGCTTCACCAAGGTCCTTCATAGCGAAACACTTTCCAAGCCAGGACTTTACTTCCTGCAAGGTTGGAATGTCGTTTCCTATGAGTAGTATGTCATCCACATACAATACCAAAAAGCTAACTATACTCCCACTAGCCTTGACATATACACAAGATTCATCTTCACTCCTAGAAAAGCCAAATTCCTTGACCTTTTCATCAAAGCAAAGATTCCATCTGCGAGGTGCTTGCTTTAATCCATAAATGGATTTCTCAAGCTTACACACTCTATTAGGGTACTCGTTACTGACAAAACCCTCTGGCTGACTCATGTAAACATCTTCAGCCAACTTCCCATTAAGGAAAGCGGTTTTGACATCCATTTGCCAAATTTCATAGTCATGAAATGCGGCTATGGCTAACAGAACCCGAATAGACTTAATCTTGGCTACCGGAGAAAAGGTCTCATCATAGTCCACTCCAGGAATTTGAGAGAAGCCCTTTGCAACCAGTCTAGCCTTATAAGTGTGTACTTTACCATCCATGTCGGTCTTTTTCTTGAAGACCCATTTGCACCCTACAGTCTTTCGACCTGGTACATTCTCAACCAAGTTCCAAACTTGATTGTCATACATGGATTGTATCTCGCTATCCATAGCCTCTTTCCATTTGGCAGACTCGGGGCCCGCCATGGCTTCCTCGTAGCTGTTAGGGTCATCATGACTTACTAGTGTCTCATCACTAATAAGTGTCTCACCTTCTGCAGTAATATGGAATCCATAGTAATGCTCAGGTGCACTCCTAACTCTCGTGGAACACCTCAGAGGTACAGATTTGTCAATTGACTCAACAGGAGTTTCCTCCTCAAGTTGAGGGCTAGAGTTTGAAGTTCCTTCACCACTTGATTCTTGAATTTCTTCAAGATCAACTTGCCTCCCACTGTCTCCTTGGCTTATAAACTCTCTCTCTCTCGAAAGACTCCTCTTCTTGCTACAAAGACCACGTTATCACTAGGTCTGTAGAAGAGGTAACCAAAGGAATGCTGTGGGTAGCCGATGAAAATACACCTCTCGCTTCGGGGTTCGAGCTTGTCATGAGTCTCGCGTCTCACAAAAGCCTCGCAGCCCCAAATCTTGATGTGGTCTAGTTTAGGTACTTTACCAGTCCACATCTCGTGAGGAGTTTTGGCAACTTTCTTTGTAGGGACTAGATTAAGGATATGGGCGGTAGTCTCTAAGGCATACCCCCAGAATGAGATTGGTAGCGAAGCTCGACTCATCATGGAACGAACCATGTCCAACAAGGTTCGATTACGCCTCTCAGCCACACCATTCAACTGCGGTGTCCTGGGAGGTGTCAATTGTGAGACAATCCCACATTCCTTTAGATAGTCGAGGAACTCTGAACTAAGATACTCACCACCTCGATCGGATCGAAGCATCTTAATGTTCCTGCCCAATTGATTCTCGACTTCCTGTTTAAATTCCTTAAACTTCTCGAAAGTCTCTGACTTATGCTTGATTAAGTAGACATATCCATATCTACTGTAATCATCGGTAAAAGTCAAATAATAACGATTAGCATCTCTTGTGGCATGTTTGAATGGTCCACACACATCCGTGTGTATAAGGTCCAACAAACCTTCACCTCTTTCACATGAGCCTGTGAAGGGTGACTTTGTCATTTTTCCAAGTAAGCATGATTCGCAACTATCATTTGACTTTAGGTCAAACGACTCCAAGACTCCATCCTTTTGGAGTTGGCCTATGCGTTTCTTGCTTATATGTCCAAGACGACAATGCCATAGTGATGCTTTATCCAAGTTATTATTATTAGAATCAATACACAAAACATTATTTCCTAAGTTATCTACAATAGATACAGCTTCATACACACCATCACAAGGTAATGCTTTAAAATAAAGTACATTATTAAAGAAAGCATTAATCGAACCAACTTCATTATCAAATGAAAAGGTGAAACCTTGTTTGTACAATGCATGAAAGGAAATAATATTTCTTGCCATTTCTGGCGAATAACAACACTTATTCAAATCTAAATTTAACCCACTACTTAGCGATAAAGTATAAACTCCAATCTTGGTGACAGGTGTAACTTTCCTATTCCCCATGATTAAGTTTATTCTTCCTTGCTCCACATCCTCACTTCTTCCTAGTCCCTGCAAGTCACAGCAAATATGAATTCCGCAACCTGTATCAAGGACCCAAGATTTCGAATGGGGTGAGTTATTAGAAATGATAGTGTAAATACCTGCATGGTTGGGTTTGACTTTCCCATCCTTTACATCTTGCTGGTACTTTGGGCAGTTCCACTTCCAATGAGCTTTTTCGTGGCAATAGAAGCATTCAGCCTCGTTTGGGTCAGAGGAAGGAGTAATGAAACCTTTCTTGGTTCCACTTGAAGAAGAGCCATCAAGGGTCCGAGCCTTGGTACCCTTTGAAGATCTCTTTCTCTTCCTCCCTCGACTCTGCCCGATTGCCAAGACCGGAGTTGTTTCTGGAGTAGGAGTGATAGCAACCGACTTCCCCTTAAGACCTGTTTCTGCGGTCTTGAGGAGTCCCTGAAGTTTGCTGAGAGTGACTTCTTCCTTGTTCATGTGATATGTCATGCGGAATTGATCATAGCACGATGGTAAGGAGTGCAAAATGATATCTATTGCAAGCTCCTCAGGGAAGTTCACATTAAGCTTCAGCAAACGATCCACATACCTTTGCATTTTCTGCATGTGGCTCGTGACGGACTCTCCGTCCTTCATCATGGTTGTTATCATGGAGCAGATGACTTCATACCTCTCTTGTCGTGCACTTTGATGGTATCTTTCCATCAAATCTTGGTGCATTTCATAAGGGTAGAAGTCTTCGTAAGACTTTTGGAGTTCAGCTGTCATGGTGGCTAACATGATGCAAGCCACCTTGGTTGCATCTCTTTCATGAGTATGAAAGTCAGCGATCTCCTGGGGAGTTGCAGTGGACTCGTTAATTTCCTCAAGCTCCTTGTCAAGGACATATTCTTTGTCCTCGTAGCGAGTAATCATCCTGATGTTTCTGATCCACTTATTGAAGTTGGATCCATCAAAGGTGACTTTCCCGCACAGACTCATAAGAGTAAAGGAGCCATTAGGATTCGAGCCAGAAGCATTAGTTGAAGACATCTGAAAAAAAGGACAAGTTTAGTTTAGATTTAAGAGAGTCCTTAATAAAACACCCAAATGTAATATTAAGGCTAGGATCCAATCACAATATAGTATAACTTAGAAGAGGTATGGCGTAATCTAAGCTATACCATATTTGAAAGGTAGGTGAATGACGATTCACCAATTTCCACCACGAAAACCGAAATAATAAATATTTAGTTTTTATTGGTTTTAGAAATTCCTAGATTCTTTGAGATCCAATGAACTTTTTCAAAGGCATGTTTCGATCTCGGGAGTGCCCTCCAGGTTTTGTGACTGGGATGCCGAGGATCACAAAACGAGGTGTGAAGTAACCATGCAAATCACTTGGTACCTTTAAAGTTTATCACTCAATCGATGTGCCGGTAAACCACACACACTCCACCGATACTATAATAAACTTTTAAGTCACCCTTTACCTACCTTGTTAAGTCCAAGTTAGTGTGCCGGTTAACCACACACGCTCCACCAACGACTCAGACAAAGTGTAAAGTGTAATTTCATGGATTAGCACCTTATTCACATTTTTCCTAAAGTAACTAAGATTGGGAATTTAATAAAATGTTTAGTTACTTTATATATTCATCATACTTTGAATGAGAATTTATAAGTCCTTGTCTTACCCGTTCGGCTAATGACCCTCCACCAGTCAAGCAAGCGGTGGGTGAGAATATACACCCATTAAGTCACCATTTTATAGGCAACAACCTTATACCCACCTTATAGACCGGCTTCGTGAATGAGGCGTACTAGCGGTAAGACGACTTGTTCTTATACATATATATGTAATTATTAAATTATCATAATATAAGTATAAGGGTTGAATTTTAACTTTTAAAATTCTAGGGGTTGGAACTAAAGTTTTTAACTTAACTTTACTTGTTCCAAAACTTGAGGGCAAGTTTTGTAACTTTCAAAACTTTTCATTTCTTGTAACTTATGAGTTTAATAGAGTCATAAAATGAAGACTCTTTATTTTTATAACTCTTGTGTTTTCTTAATGGTTTTTTTAACTCAAGTGACTCTTGGTTTTCCATAACTTAAGGATAAGTTATGGACTCCATTAAAACACATTATGATCAAGAATTAAACTACCAAATAGGTTACAAATAATTCCTATGATCATCTAAAACTCATAAGAACAAGAACATGAATATGAACATAATCAAAAATTACATAAAACTTTGTAATTTTGATAACTAGTTGTTGTAAATGAATTAGCAAAACATTACACCACCAAAAACAAGTTTACATTTACTAAAACAGTTTAGGGTAATGTTTCTAATTCATTCTCCAGCAACTGAATCGAAATTCTGCACTCATTCGACCCTACTCGCCGAGTGCATGACCATGACTCGCCGAGTTGGTTGAAGATACACATGGACTCGGCGAGTCCCCCCTATGGACTCGGCGAGACCGATCGCAGACAGCAAATTTTCGATTCTGTTTTCAACTTTTAAGCACAAATAAGAACAAACAAGCCTAGGCTCTGATACCACTGATGGGTTTTGAGCATACTAACACTTCCTAAGTGTACATGCAACCCTAATAACCTTGGATCTATGTTTGTCTAATTTGTCATGCAAAGTTGAATTCCAAGGTTATATCCTATCTAGCATACATGGGGAACAATTTAAACATAATGTATAGATAGAATAACTTACCTTGTTGTTGCTTGTGTTCCTTGAAACCTTGTGAGCCTAGCACCCCAAGTGTGATGCCTCAAATGCTTCACACAACACCAAATACTCTTGGAAGAACTTATGAGAGAATCAACACTCTTCAAAATCGGCCAAGCCCCCTTATTCTTTTGTGTGTAACCGATTTGGTGGAGATTATGTTTCTTATATAGTGTTGACACATCTAGGGTTAAACCCTAATGTGTCATGACTCTTCATTTCCATGACCCATGGGTTTGTAACTCCCATGGAGCATCCATGGAGCATCCTATGGGTGGAACCCAACTTGATGATCCATGGAGCCTTTTAGCCCACTATACAAGATATGGATGATTTACTTAATTAGCCCATATATTTAATTAGTTATCTTTTGATCACTTAATTAATTCTAAATTAATTCTTGATCAAACTAATCAAATAATATTATTAATATATTAGAACTTATAATATATTAATAATCTCCAAGTGTTATTTCTCTCATTTAGTTTATCCAATTGCATGGTGCCATGCAACCCAAATGGACCATGCCGGGTCGGGTCAAGTACATACCAGAAATAGTTATGGACTTAGACACCTTATCCAACAGGTTGCTATCACTCCTACTCCAGAAACAACTCCGGTCTTGGCAATCGGGCAGAGTCGAGGGAGGAAGAGAAAGAGATCTTCAAAGGGTACCAAGGCTCGGACCCTTGATGGCTCTTCTTCAAGTGGAACCAAGAAAGGTTTCATTACTCCTTCTTCTGACCCAAAAGAGGCTGAATGCTTCTATTGCCACGAAAAAGCTCATTGGAAGCAGAACTGCCCAAAGTACCAGCAAGATGTAAAGGATGGGAAAGTCAAACCCAACCATGCAGGTATTTACACTATCATTTCTAATAACTCACCCCATTCGAAATCTTGGGTCCTTGATACAGGTTGCGGAATTCATATTTTTTGTGACTTGCAGGGACTAGGAAGAAGTGAGAATGTGGAGCAAGGAAGAATAAACTTAATCATGGGGAATAGGAAAGTTACACCTGTCACCAAGATTGGAGTTTATACTTTATCGCTAAGTAGTGGGTTAAATTTAGATTTGAATAAATGTTGTTATTCGCCAGAAATGGCAAGAAATATTATTTCCTTTCATGCATTGTACAAACAAGGTTTCACCTTTTCGTTTGATAATGAAGTTGGTTCGATTAATGCTTTCTTTAATAATGTACTTTATTTTAAAGCATTACCTTGTGATGGTGTGTATGAAGCTGTATCTATTGTAGATAACTTAGGAAATAATGTTTTGTGTATTGATTCTACTAATAATAATAACTTGGATAAAGCATCATTATGGCATTGTCGTCTTGGACACATAAGCAAGAAACGCATAGGCCAACTCCAAAAGGATGGAGTCTTGGAGTCGTTTGACCTAAAGTCAAATGATAGTTGCGAATCATGCTTACTTGGAAAAATGACAAAGTCACCCTTCACAGGCTCATGTGAAAGGGGTGAAGGTTTGTTGGACCTTATACACACGGATGTGTGTGGACCATTCAAACATGCCACAAGGGATGCTAATCGTTATTATTTGACTTTTACCGATGATTACAGTAGATATGGATATGTCTACTTAATCAAGCATAAGTCAGAGACTTTCGAGAAGTTTAAGGAATTTAAACAGGAAGTCGAGAATCAATTGGGCAGGAACATTAAGATGCTTTGATCCGATCGGGGTGGTGAGTATCTTAGTTCAGAGTTCCTCGACTATCTAAAGGAATGTGGGATTGTCTCACAATTGACACCTCCCAGGACACCGCAGTTGAATGGTGTGGATGAGAGGCGTAATCGAAACTTGTTGGACATGGTTCGTTCCATGATGAGTCGAGCTTCGCTACAAATCTCATTCTGGGGGTATGCCTTAGAGACTGCCGCCCATATCCTCAATCTAGTCCCTACAAAGAAAGTTGCCAAAACTCCTCACGAGATGTGGACTGGTAAAGTACCTAAACTAGACCACATCAAGATTTGGGGCTGCGAGGCTTTCGTGAGACGCGAGACTCATGATAAGCTCGAACCCCAAAGCGAGAGGTGTATTTTCATCGGCTACCCACAACATTCCTTTGGTTACCTCTTCTACAGACCTAGTGACAACGTGGTCTTTGTAGCAAGAAGAGGAGTCTTTCGAGAAAGAGAGTTTATAAGCCAAGGAGACAGTGGGAGGCAAGTTGATCTTGAAGAAATTCAAGAATCAAGTGGTGAAGGAACTTCAAACTCTAGCCCTCAACTTGAGGAGGAAACTCCTGTTGAGCCAATTGACGAATCTGTACCTCTGAGGCGTTCCACGAGAGTTACGAGTGCACCTGAGCATTACTATGGATTCCATATTACTGCAGAAGGTGAGACACTTATTAGTGATGAGACACTAGTAAGTCAAGATGACCCTAACAGCTACGAGGAAGCCATGGCGGGCCCCGAGTCTGCTAAATGGAAAGAGGCTATGGATAGCGAGATACAATCCATGTATGACAATCAAGTTTGGAACTTGGTTGAGAATGTACCAGGTCGAAAGACTGTAGGGTGCAAATGGGTCTTCAAAAAGAAGACCGACATGGATGGTAAAGTACACACTTATAAGGCTAGACTGGTTGCAAAGGGCTTCTCTCAAATTCCTGGAGTGGACTATGATGAGACCTTTTCTCCGGTAGCCAAGATTAAGTCTATTCGGGTTCTGTTAGCCATAGCCGCATTTCATGACTATGAAATTTGGCAAATGGATGTCAAAACCGCTTTCCTTAATGGAAAGTTGGCTGAAGATGTTTACATGAGTCAGCCAGAGGGTTTTGTCAGTAACAAGTACCCTAATAGAGTGTGTAAGCTTGAGAAATCCATTTATGGATTAAAGCAAGCACCTCGCAGATGGAATCTTTGCTTTGATGAAAAGGTCAAGGAATTTGGCTTTTCTAGGAGTGAAGATGAATCTTGTGTATATGTCAAGGCTAGTGGGAGTATAGTTAGCTTTTTGGTATTGTATGTGGATGACATACTACTCATAGGAAACGACATTCCAACCTTGCAGGAAGTAAAGTCCTGGCTTGGAAAGTGTTTCGCTATGAAGGACCTTGGTGAAGCTGCCTATATTTTGGGGATAAGAATCTTGAGAGATCAGAGTAAAAGACTAATTGGACTTAGTCAAAGTACCTACTTGGAGAAGATTCTGAAGAGATTCAGAATGCAAGACTCCAAGAAAGGAGAGGTGCCCATCCAGAGTAGCGCCAAGCTGAGTAAGACACAAAGCCCTAGCACTGAGGCTGAGATAGCAGAAATGAGTCGATTACCTTATGCTTCGGCTGTAGGTTCGATCATGTATGCTATGACGTGTACTCGACCTGATGTAGCCTTTGCCATGAGCATGGTTAGCAGGTTTCAGGGGAACCCTGGCAAGGCACACTGGATTGCGGTAAAGAATATTCTCAAGTACCTACGAAGGACTAAGGACTGGGTCCTTACCCTCGGTGGGAGTGATGACTTGAGAGTTGTAGGGTATAGTGATGCGAGCTTCCAGACTGATAGGGATAACTTCCGCTCTCAGTCGGGCTGGGTCTTTACCCTAAATGGAGGAGCAATTTCTTGGAAGAGTTCCAAGCAAGAGACAGTGGCTGATTCTACTTGTGAATCAGAGTATATTGCAGCTAGCAAAGCAGCAAAGGAGGCGTTATGGCTGAGGAACTTCATTGGAGACCTTGGAGTTGTACCAGCTATTAAAGAGCCGATGGAAATTTTATGTGATAGTGAAAGTGCTGTTGCCTTAGCCAAGGAACCAAGGGATCACGGGAGATCCAGACACATTGACAGAAAATATCATTTCATCAGACATCAGATCGAAGAAGGACTCCTCGTGGCAAAGAGGGTATCATCAGATGAGAATCCGGCAGATCCCCTTACGAAGGGACTGACTCGGGTTAAGCATCTCCAGCATGCTCGGAGCATAGGGCTGAAGGATGATATTAAATTTAGTAGTTAGATAATCTCGAAATTTGTAAAGTGTAATTGACATTTGATGATGAATAAAAGTGTTTTATTTATGAGTAAAGTGTTGCTATCTCTTGTCGATCGTTTACTATATTTCTTTTGCATGTTTTGACTTCCAGAATAATTTTGTTTGGTATAACATATTATTCAAACCTCCACAGTCGGTCATATGTCGGAAGTAGGTATGAATCAAGACTGTCATGATTGGTTGTAAAGGTCTGGGACAAGGCTACAACAATCATGAGTGCTCATAAGTTCTGAGCATTGGACTCAACCCACGCTCACTGGAATCACTTCATGGAATTCTATCTCGAGTGATCGTGAGACGGTAATATCATATAAATCTTTAAACCTAGAGATATGATTTGTTACTTACGAGTTGGTTATGCATTGATTGTACGAAAAACGCATTGGTAACTCGATGTTATAAAATCGTGCTCTTATGTGTAATTCAATAAGTAGTAGAACAAACATATGAGTCGAATTTTATCTGTTCCTTCTTGGATTAGAAGCTGATATCTGGGCCCCTCGATGATTTTTTTTTGACCTATGTACCGGGCCTGGTCAGAACTAGATTGATGTGTTCAATAAAGTTCTTTGTCAAACAAATCGGAAATCGGGAAACAAATGTTGGACAATAAGTAAGACATTGTTCCATGTATTTGTCTGACTGATATCTAGAACAGAGGATTATATGATCACTTATCTTAAATGGCGTACCATCATCTTCTCAAGTTTCGAGAAACCTTGTAAAGAGCTACGATTGCCGATCGGTTCCTGAAATCATACTTGCAGTAATAGTTACTAGACTTATCCAAGTGGGAGACTATTGGATAAGGTGTCTAAGTCCATAACTATTTCTGGTATGTACTTGACCCGACCCGTCATGGTCCATTTGGGTTGCATGGCACCATGCAATTGGATAAACTAAATGAGAGAAATAACGCTTGGAGATTATTAATATATTATAAGTTCTAATATATTAATAATATTATTTGATTAGTTTGATCAAGAATTAATTTAGAATTAATTAAGTGATCAAAAGATAACTAATTAAATATATGGGTTGATTAAGTAAATCATCCATATCTTTTATAGTGGGCTAAAAGGCTCCATGGATCATCAAGTTGGGTTCCACCCATAGGATGCTCCATGGATGCTCTATGGGAGTTACAAACCCATGGGTCATGGAAATGAAGAGTCATGACACATTAGGGTTTAACCCTAGATGTGTCAACACTATATAAGTAATATGATCTCCTCCCAAATTGGTTACACATACACACTAAGTAATAAGGGGGCTTGGCCGATTTTGAAGAGTGTGTATTCTCTCATAAGTTCTTCCAAGAGCATTTGGTGTTGTGTGAAGCATTTGAGGCATCACCACTTGAGGTGCTAGGCTCACAAGGTTTCAAGGAACACAAGCAACAACAAGGTAAGTTATTCTATCTATACTTTATGTTAAAATTGTTCCCCATGTATGCTAGATAGGATATAACCTTGGAATTCAACTTTGCATGACAAATTAGACAAACATAGATCCAAGGTTATTAGGGTTGCGTGTACACTTAGGAAGTGTTAGAATGCTCAAAACCCATCAGTATTTATGTTGCTAACCCTTTTCATTTCGTGATCAAATGAAATGAATGTTTTTCAATATATTCTGTTTTTGAACCAAAGATTAGGCTGGAATTTCTTAGATATTCAGTGATAGTAGGCTAGCACATTGAATAATTGTTTAAAAAGACATGATGTGTTGTCTAAATTGTTATGGAATTCAAGTTGTGCATAATATCAATTAGTTGTATCAATCAATATTTTTGGAATTTTATCTTGTGTCTTAAAGGTTAAATTCAAGATTGTTCAAACAGGTTTCTTCTTCATCGCATGAATAACGCTTTCCCTGAAATGACAATTTTTGGGCTGGTTGATTGGTAAGAAGAAAGATTTCTATGTGGATTTTAGAAATTAGAATCATAATCGCTTATATGATGAAACCTAAAATTTGTTGATGTTATTGATTTATTTATTTTTATCTTAGGAACCCTATTGAGCTGGCCAGCCTGATCCAGATCATGAAAAAGCATGTACTATATCTGATAAAGAGACTAAGGAACATGGTGAGAAAGAAAAAGAAACATCAGAAGACACAGAACAAAGAGAACATGATCAAGATGATAAATATTGTGATGTGACACATCATTTTTCCCAAAATAAACCCCCACGTACTCTTGATGACTATGTAGCTGAACTCTTTCATCTAGGTATCTACTAGTCTCATCTGGCTGTTGTTATAAAGGTATTGCATTATTTTGAACAATTGATTTCATGTCCTTATTTACCCTTTGTATGTTGGAAGATGTACATGGCCAAATGCTTTGTCTTCCTGAGAAGGTGAAGGAAAGATTGAGCAACTCAGATGATTACCAGTCATTTTTGAAGTGCATTGCAGAGTATTGCACAAAGAGTATTACTCGGCCACAATTGCAGTCAAGGGTAAACTTATATACACAATACACATTATTTAAAGTTTTATTCTTTTTTGTTTGTAGTATCTGCTTCCTGCTTTATTGCTAGATATATGCATTCATTGTTTGTGTATCCATAAAACTTCTAGATGACTTTTTGTGTGGTATCGTTAGATTGAATTTGAAAAATTAAAGAAATTTTTATTTTTGTTAGGTAAATAGGTCTTGGAGCATATCCAGATATTGTGGAAGAAGTCAATGAGTTTATAGATCGCAGTGAAAAGACAAGTAACTGTACACATAAGTTATTATTTACATTTACATGCCTAATAAGAATCTATAAATCTTCATCTAATAATGTATATATATATATATATATATATATATATATATATATATATATATATATATATATATATATATATGCAGATAGCTCTTCCCCATGAGTAAGTTTACATATAATTACATGTATCCTAAACCCAATGAAAATTTAACCTAAATGCCCCTCCATGTTATTTCCTGAGTAATGTAGGATGTTAAATTGTTTTTTTTCATGACTCTATAGCATGACTTTGACTAGCTTTGGCAGGATCCTTATGGAGTCATGGACATTTACCTGGAGTAATAAAGGGTAATCACGGGGGTAAAGATGAAAATTCCGATGGAGATGAAATGGAAAAGAATAGTTCGGCCATCAACGAGAAGTGTCTAAAAAAATCAATTCAAGAACTTGACCTTTCTGACTGTGAATGTTTTTTCATATTTGACCATGTGCTCATTTTTAATCTCTCTTTCTCTCACTTTGTTGTAAACAATTCTTTTCTGCTTTTGGGTCTGTTTTAAAGATAGCAATGTTTGACAAAAATGGTGGAGTTCAAGCTCTAATTCAAGACCCTGGTGAGAGTTAATTAATTTTTTGATAACAAGTGTTGAGAAGCTTATTGTATATAATATAATTTTGTAAAATGTTAAAAAAAAATTATAAGTTTCAGATGTTCAGACAACTATTGTAGCCAAGGAAGCATTTGATGACAAGGGTTTTAAAAAAATCAGCACAAATCTTATTTACAGTGATGCACACATTAGGTTATTAGAACTATTAGTTTGTAAATTTCGTTACAACTTCTATTGTTTTGTTTTATCTTTCCACGGAACGATTATTTGTATGACATAAAATTATATGTAATGGATTGTATTTTTTGTATATAATATTTTATTTTTTATTATGAGACATTAAATGCAAATTTAATTTGAAAATTAGTAAATCTATAAATAATATTTTTTTAACATTTACAATTACGATACGTAAAAATGTGTGTCATCTTCATTTATGACATGGCATTTCTTGACAGGGGCTTCCTTGATACGCATTGTGTGTCATTAACATGCGTGTCGTAAGGTTACAACGCGCGAATGTGTGTCGTCTTCTTTTATGACAGGGCCTTCCTTGATGCGCATTGCGTGTCGTAAACGAGCGTCATAAATGCGCGTCGTAAACGTGTGTCGTAATTGCGCGTCATCTATAGACGACGCGCATAAGCGTGTCGTCTCCCTTTATGACAGGGCCTTCCTTGATGCGCATTTGCGCGTCGTCTGAGCCTTTTACGACGCGCAATGCGCGTCGTAAAAGGCTGTTTTTCTAGTAGTGGTTAGGTAAAGTTTAATATTTTACATTGATAATTTAATTACAAACGACTGGATACAAACTGACTAAGTTTGATTTTATTACAAAACTACCCAGGATATTATATATTTTATACATACTAAAGCTTAAATACAAAAGTAATAGTATAAACTATTTTAATTCTTCCAATAGTATAAAGCTATACCAGATGCTTATTGCCTGCAATATATTAAAACATTGAGAGGGATAAGCAATAACGTATAGTCAATTCAATAAATAGATACAATATAATCTTATGCCTTATATATACCAATATAATAGAAGCAAAGAGGAACAAGAACAACAATAGCATATGCGTATCATATGTCAGACTTTTAATATTAACTCAAGATTTGATTTAAAGATTTACGATCAATGAAACTTTTATCCTGTACAATTGATCTTTACATCCAAATTTAATTCGACTATAATCATTATTTTTCGCTATTTAACGGTCCGTTTAAGTGTTCTAGGCTTAGTATAACCTTGGATATGAGTCTTAGGAAGGGTTGGAAAGTGTATATGTGACAACCCAAAGTTCATTCCATTATTTGTAACCCTTTTCGTTAATATATTCGTCGTTTTCGATTTCGTTTCCGTTACGTCATTAAATTAAGTAATAATTATGGGACTTCTATTATGATGTAATGAGTGTCTAAACATGTTTAGAACTCATATTAACACTCCATATTAGTAATCGGAAACATTTTAAAATCGACCATATCGGGTTACGGTAACCTAATCAGGTGCGACCAAAAGCATCGTATAACGCCTATATCGGGTAGAATTCCACCGTGTCCAAAAATTTGGAACCTATTTAAAGTGTTTTAAGCTTCCATCTGAAGCTTTTTCTCTCTCTCACTACTCTCTCTCTAACCTTTCTCCTCCAATCTAGCCTTTCACCTCCAATCCAAGTTTCAAGTCCAAAATCTTCAAATATAAGCTCCAAATCACTAAGGTAACTTCCCTAACTCATGAATTAGCATCTTAGACCTTCAAATACGAGTTCAAACAATCATTTAAGACCATTTTCATGTGTTTACGGCCCTGGAACATGCTTGGGCCAGAAACACAAATATAAGGGGTTTTTGAGCCTTTAAACCCTTCCAATCGACCTTTGGAGCTTAGATATGGCTATATGACTTAATGTACTGGACTTAGAACACCTTGAATCAAGTTTTTGGGGAGTAAAAATGAGTTTACTACCCAAGAACATGCTTGGGCCGTAAACTTACCTTCATGGAGAGTAAACTCATATTTGAGTGTTTAAAAGCCACTTAAACACACCAATAGCCTTGGATTAAATTCTAGAATCAACCACAATCGATTTAGGGGCCTTAAACATGATGAAAACCACCCCTTGGAGAGTTCACGGCCATAAACCCCCTATGATGGGTTCATGGGCCGTAAACTTGATGGGTTTTATACAAACAATCCTATGTGTGCATGCAACCCTAGTATTGGATCTATGTTTTCACTATTAGTTATACAACTCTATGAACACTAAAAGAAACCTGGCATGCTACTGTAATTTTTGAAATTCATATATAAAACTATAATACATACCTTTTGTTGTTATATAGCAATAACAACTTGTTCCTTGAATTTCCTTAGCTCTTTAAAGCAAGTACCACAAGTGTAGTACCTTTAATGGAGTCACAAACACCATATGCAACTTGGATGAAGAGGAGAAGAAAAAGAGGCACCAAAACGACTAGAAACCCTAATGGAAGTGTTGTCCACGTTTTTGGAGCCTAAGGGGTCCTTTATATACTTGTGTGGGCTGCTAGGGTTTCAGTCAAAACCCTAATGGACAGCTTAAACTCTAAGCAGCCCATGGAACCTTCTGGATAAGGCTATGGACGAAAATATGATGGGCTTCCATCATAATTTCGTTCACCCCTTACTCCTTTAGCATTCCTTAGCCCAATAACTCAATTATCCAATAATTGCAGTCCAGTCCCCTAAGTTTAATTAATGTCTTTTAGCCACAAAAGTAATTAACAATTAATTCTTGACTAATATTAATTAAACAATATGATTTCTCCTTTAATATATTATTCTCATAATATATTAATAAATCATATTTAAACCTTTCTCTCCTTAAATCATCCTACATATTGCTATGGTGAAGGCAACCCAAAAGGACCATGCTCATAATCGGGTCAAGTACATACCAAAATAGTTATGGACTTAGACACTAATCCAACAGTCTCCCACTTGGATAAGTCTAATAACTATTTTCCGTATGACTTCAGAACTTGATCAGCAATCGTAGCTTTCAAAAGCCGCTGTCAACTCTGATCTTATCAGATAGCGTGTCCTCTAGATAAGGGATTATATATTCCTCCATTCTCAAGATATCGTATAGACATAAGACATGAATTTCAATCATTCTCTCTATACTGTTTCCCGACTTCCGATTTATGACGACTGACAAAAGACTACAATTGAACACATCAACTTAGTCCCGGCTTGGCCAAGCACTTAGGTGTCATCACTAAATCATCGAGAGGCCCACATATATCGCTTTTATCCCACTTTGGGTAAAAGGAATGGATAAACTTTGACTCAAATGCTCGCTTGCATTTACTGATCGAATCACACACAACAATAAATTTTATAACACCAAGTTACTGGTGCGTTTACTTATTATCAATGTGCAACTGACCAACAAATAACAACTCACATGTCTCGGTTTCAAGAATATACAATATTATCGTCTCACTAATCACTCGTGATAAAACCATGAAGTGATCCAAGTGAGCGTGGGTTTAATCCAATACTCTAATCTTATCAAAGCACTCATGAACTCTGCAGCAAACTTGTGCCATGTCTAAACACTTCAAACAATCTACAGACACATTCATGACAGTCTTTCTTCATACCTACTCCCAACGTATAACCGACTGTGGATGTTTGAATAACCTAGTTATTCTGGAAGTCAAAACATGCAAAGTGAAACATGACAACAATACTTAATCCTATATGGCCCCAAACTTGTGAGAGTAAATAAAACCCTTCTATTTATCCACCATATTGATTACTCATTATTTATCATTTAATGTTTCGGATAATCAACTCATTACTTGAATTATACCAACAATTGTCCCATGCTCTAAACATGCACACTTTGTTTCCTATGGTCCATGCTTTGTGAAATAGATCACCTGAAAACTTTTCCAATGATGCTCATTTCAAAATTCCTTAATCCTAATTATTAGTGTAAGAACACAAGGTTCTTGCCACTACTAGAATATGCTAGATTCTAACATTTTATGCAACGATCCCTTTGCAAAATCATAGCACAAAAGTCACCAAGACGTAGCTAATGAAATTACAAAGTACTTTCTTAGAAATTGTTACAAGACAATTCCATAGATGTGAAGTCTCACATTCAAAGTACATTCCTTTGAACATCCTTCTTGCATAAAAGTTTCTAATCTAGGCATAATAATGTCGATATGGTCCATCCAATACCATACTTCCAACTACTTACAAGCGATGAATCCTCAACGAACTTTGGATCGTCCTTTGATAGTTGTTAAATTCTTTCAGTCAAAACCAATTCTATTCCTTTTTCCCTCTTAATGCGCTAGACATTTGGAAAATTTTAGAATGGTAAAATACTATAGCATTTACAATCGATCCTATACCCGAAACGTATGGGACACGATGCATAATGTCTTACATAAAGATATGATACTTTACCAATCTTTTGCCATAATATTTTATGTGTCATGTTCTCACAATTCGAACTATGAAGAGGGATGCCGTAATCATAATCGAATTTTAAGAACACACAATGTATCCTTTGACTGAAAATATTAAAATTTCTTAATCTAAGCTTTAGATTTTGAAACAGAGTATAATATTCTCTCCCTTAATTATAGCAAAACAACTTTTCAACCCATGCAACTTTGCAAATGGAATCTTTGTTTTTCTATAATTAATATTGCTAACTTGCAATACTCGCCATAAGCATAACACTTATGCTCCCACTATCATGATGATTATCATATAAGCATAACATTTATGCTCCCACTAGCTTTGACATGTATTCAGAAAACAAATGAACTTCCAGAAAACAATGCCTATTGAATTTCTGAAATTCATATTTCTAATACCAGATGCTTCGATAAGCCTTTATCTAAGCTTCTTAACCTTATACACCTTTGCCTTAGATAGATCATATGTGTGTTTAAACAATTCATAACTTATGTTACTAAGTTCCAAATGTTGAAACTAATTGCCAAATCTCACAATTCGAACTATGGAAAGGGATGCCGTAACCATAATCGAATTTGAGAATACAATTTTCTCAATTGCTATCTTCTTAAAATCTCTCTTAGTGAAAGCATTTCCTCACAATCATTTTCATGAAGGAGGGAATCTTATGACACTTAGATTTTATGGTGTATGAGTTCCTATCCATGTGAATTTGCCAAAACCAAGGTTTGCGACAAATCCAAACTCATATGGACTGAACTTTCTTAATCTTGATTTCTTGCCCTATGGTAACACGAGTGCCCACCATGTCTTCCAAGTAGTTTAGTAACTTGTCCTTACATATCAATTTACTTTCCATCGACTAAGGCTTTAGTGTGTATTCAAATGAGAACTCATAGAACTCATATACACAATTAACCCAATTGGAATGGCACAGAAACAAAACAATGTCAGCACGATAGGTTGTAAACCTCAAGTCATGTGCTAGTGATGATCGATAAGGTTTATTCTTGATTTGTTCTTGAAACTTTTTCAAAACATTAAAACTCCCACTGACCTCTTGACATATATGATTCTCTTTGTCAAGAAACATTTCTTGACAATCAAATATTCAAGAGTCAGTGCAGTTATTATCAAGACAAGAACACTTCACAAGTTGGTCCTAGTTGGTCTTAGTCTTATCCAAGACATCACAACTTACCAATCTCAAATGTACAAGAATAAGAAAACTTTTCCAAGTTCCATATTTGATGAGTGTTATAAACCTACTTAAAACTTTTCACTCAATGTCACAATCTTGACTTTAAGACTTGATATTGGAACGAAGTGTGATTGACTTCTTGATTTAACCATTTCTACAATACTTGATTCCTCTTCTTAGACATGCAATTGCACTAAGACTCACTTAGAGGATCTATTGAGACATGGTTCTTAATCTTTAAGACTTATCATAAAACACAATAAAAGGTACTCTCCCTTCTTCCTAGAAAAGAGAAACTTTTATCTTTCTGCCTACTCGATTCTTCTTTATTCGTTCTATTATTCATTAAAATTCTTTCAATCAATCTCAGAATTACACTTAATCTTATAAGTATAATCACATTTACTAAACTTTAGTAAATCATGACGAATATCTTTGTCACTCTTGTGGTGGACTTGATCAACGCACAACCTAGTGTACTTGATCTCCTAGTCCTTCAACTGACACTTTGCCAAAGAATTAGTCTAAGTTTCCCAAATGTGAAAGTTTTCCATTCATCATACAATACACATTGCATGATTCCAAGTTTCTGTCCAATTGAAACTTGGGCGATGAGAAACTCTCCCTATTTGGTAAATGTTTGACATTTGCACAAATAACATAATTAAGAATCAAATCCATTATGCTAATAATAGAAGTACATGAACATCAATTTTTCATATATTTCATTGTAAGGATAAATAAATAAGACAAAATCAAAATTTATTTTATTGCGGAAAAACTTGTCCTTACAATGCAATTCAACTGAAAAACTATTTTAACAATCTATTCTAACTCCAAGTTGTAGCTCAAGAATCCATTCTTCAAGTAATGCGATCGAAATCCATTTCTTCATGATCAGATTCAGCTCACTTCTTTTCTCAAGCTTCCTCTCTTTTCTTCGATCCTACAAAACATCAAAATGTAATCTTATCACATCATGTATTAAGAATCTAGAATAGGAACTCAAAAGAGTTAGATAATGGATTTTACCTGAAGTAGAGCCATACGTCCCGACTCTCCCATCTCTTAGATCTTTCAGGTAGTTAGGGCAGCTTCGTCTCTAATGCCCCTTCTCTTGGCAATAAAAGCAAATGGACTCCTTTGGCACAACACATCGGACAATCACAGACTTAGTTCTTTCTGGACTTCCAATGTTGCCAGTGTCCATTGAAGTTTGGGAGTTTGATTCACTAGACAAATTTGCTTGACCAGCACGCTAAATCATTGCTGATTCAACAGCTATAAGCAAATAGGTGAGATCAATTAGGGTCACGTCGTGGTCCATCATATAGTACTCTCTAACGAACTCACTATATGATTCAGGAAATGACTGAAGAACCCAGTCAACAGCCAACTCACTTGAAATCTCGACACCCAACATGTTTAACCTATCATTGTATGACTTCATCTCTAAGACGTGCGCACACACAGGTTTCCCAACTTCGTGTTTACTTGCCAAAAGGGCTTGAGTGAGCTTGAACTTTTCAAGCCTTTGAACTTGTGGGTCAGGGAGAATAATTGGAGGAGGTGGAGGAAGTGAAGCATGACTCTCATTTCCTTGATCGTATCTCGGAACGTCATCTTCATTTGGAAAGCTTGTTCCAAAGGATTTGGGAAGACCATTGTAAGATTCAGACATCTACAAAATGGGAGAAAATTCAAGTTAAGTTGATTAGAATTCTTGATGCAACACCCAAATGAAACATCAAGCTAGGATCCAACACAATACTCTACAACCTAGAAGAGGGATGCCGTAATCTAGTTGCAGAATATTTGAAGGTAGGTAAATGACGATTTACCAATTTCCATCATGAAAAACGAAAAAGAAGTTTAAGTTTTAAATGAATTGAAACTCCTAGATCTTTTGAGACTCATTGAACTCTTCAATGGCATGTGTAATCTCGATTATGCCCTACTATTCGTGACTGGGATGCCGAGGATCACAAACAAGGTGTAAATAACCATACGAATCACGTGGTGCACCCAATGTTACTATCACCTAATCAATGTGCCGGTTAGCCACACACGCTCCATTGATCTATGACAAACATCGAGTCACCCTTCGTTACCAATGTCATCCCCAAATTAGTGTGCCGGTTAACCACACACGCTCCACTAATGTTTGACAAGGGTACGAAGTGTAATTCCATGGGTTAGCATACAATTTCACATTTTGCCTAAAGTAACTATGATTTGGGAATTTGAAAAAGCATTTAGTTACTTTGTACTTCATTATACTTATAATGGAAGGTTTCTGTCCTATCCTACCCGTTCGGCTAACGACCCTCCACTAGTCAAGAGTGCGGTGGGTAAGAGTGGATACCCATTCAATCGCCATTTTATAGGCAATTTCCTTAAACACCCCTTATAGACTAGTTTCGTGAATGAGGCCTACTAACGGTAAGACTGACTTTTCAGTTATACATATATAATATTAAACTTTTAATGTTATATATAGTATAAGGGTGTATTTTACACTTTTAAAATACTAGGTGGTTTAAATTATACTTTTAACTAACCAAAATCATTATGGATTTATTAAATCTCTTTTAATTATACACTTAATTAATTTAATAAAACCATAAGGGTTTAATTTGAACTTTTCAAAATCAGGGTTTTGGAATTTAGACTTTCAAAATTAACTTTTAATCAACAATTTAAATTCCAAAACTTGAGGGCAAGTTTTGAAACTCTTGAAAACAATTAGGTTTTAATCTCACTTAAAATTTTCGAATTTAAGACATTTAAATTAAAATTTTAAATATTAAAACTCTTGATTTAATAATTACCATAAATTAAACAATTAATTTAAATTATTAAATCACAAGGGATTATCTAGATCATGAGGATAATTACCAATTATACATCTAAGATATCCTAATCCCTTGAATCCCTCTCTAAATCTCGAAAATAAGGGATGGGATAATTCAAGATCTTTAATTACCATATTTTACAATTAAAAGATAATTACAAGATATGGGATTATCCAAATCCCTAAAATTTAGGATCTAACCTTGGGGAAGGAGGTAATTTCGAAATCCAAGGGTTGGATAACCCTAGATTTCAAAATCTTGGAGGCTAAGGAAATGATTTGGGAAACCCTAGCAAAAATCGCCATCTAGGGTTTTGCAACCCTAATTGCGAAAATTACCTAGCCTTTAGGGTTCATTAGCCATAAACCCTAATATGTCAAGTTCATAAAATTGAATAAAAGCTAATTGAAAACAAAAACCAATGGCTCTGATACCACTGATGGGTTTTATACAAACAATCCTATGTGTGCATGCAACCCTAGTATTGGATCTATGTTTTCACTATTAGTTATACAACTCTATGAACACTAAAAGAAACCTGGCATGCTACTGTAATTTTTGAAATTCATATATAAAACTATAATACATACCTTTTGTTGTTATATAGCAATAACAACTTGTTCCTTGAATTTCCTTAGCTCTTTAAAGCAAGTACCACAAGTGTAGTACCTTTAATGGAGTCACAAACACCATATGCAACTTGGATGAAGAGGAGAAGAAAAAGAGGCACCAAAACGACTAGAAACCCTAATGGAAGTGTTGTCCACGTTTTTGGAGCCTAAGGGGTCCTTTATATACTTGTGTGGGCTGCTAGGGTTTCAGTCAAAACCCTAATGGACAGCTTAAACTCTAAGCAGCGCATGGAACCTTCTGGATAAGGCTATGGACGAAAATATGATGGGCTTCCATCATAATTTCGTTCACCCCTTACTCCTTTAGCATTCCTTAGCCCAATAACTCAATTATCCAATAATTGCAGTCCAGTCCCCTAAGTTTAATTAATCTCTTTTAGCCACAAAAGTAATTAACAATTAATTCTTGACTAATATTAATTAAACAATATGATTTCTCCTTTAATATATTATTCTCATAATATATTAATAAATCATATTTAAACCTTTCTCTCCTTAAATCATCCTACATATTGCTATGGTGAAGGCAACCCAAAAGGACCATGCTCATAATCGGGTCAAGTACATACCAAAATAGTTATGGACTTAGACACTAATCCAACAAAACTGACTTACACAAGTCAAATGATGCCCCAAATTTATTATATGGCTTGTAAAATTGGTTTGAATCACATGTGATTGATCTAAGGCCACCAAATCATCAATATTAGAATGGTATAGGATCTTATGGCAATAAAATCCTAGTTTATGGCTGTAAACTCCCTTTTATGGTCCCTTTCATGGTTTAACTCATCCTTATGCCTTAGATTTAACCATAGTAACCCTTCCTAAGTGTTAGTTGACCATTTAGCACCATAATATCCCATATTCATGAGTTCACGACCGTTAACTCATGTGGTCATGGTCTTAGGGCTGTAAACTCCCTAAGGAGTTTACTCTTGAAGAGCAAAGTCATTTTCCAAAGCCCTATACGTCCGTAGATGTCACCTTGGTCACTCCAAACACTTGTTTGAAGTTTTTTCTCGTATTGGAGTGTATACTCATATCTAATTAGTGATTTAAAGTCTAATTAGATACATTTGTATACCATTTCATATAACATATGAATCTCGCGTGTTATCAATCCCCGAACCGACACATAGCATCAAATCCGACACGTTTTCTCATATGGTGAGTTCATACCCCTACCCATTTTCAATGTTTTCACTGTTTTCAGGGGGTGAATACAAGAAAATTACAAGTAACACTTGTACTCAAAACTTGTTTTATGTGTGTTGTGTTTCATATTACATATGCTTTTAACACTGACAGTCATAACAAACAACCGTTTGAACCTACAGAATACATTATCATATTATTTGTGAAAAACATTATAAATTGTTGTATTTTATATTTTCACAAATGTTTTCCCACATTATAACAGTTAAAAGCATAACATTTGAACTTAGAACATTGTTTTGTCCTCGGTAACACTCCACAGAGATACGCAAGTGGAGGATAGTCATTTAATCTTTCTGTATTATTACTAGTAAATTTGTTATTCCTATAAATTGGAGACATGTCCTCGGAGAACACTCCACAGAGATACGCGAGTGGAGGACCACCCCCGTAACCAGAATCTCTTTGATAGGGAGCGTGACTTGAGTGTATAGATCTATACAGGGCTGACTACCCCACACCTGGCTGCTAGCTACAGCCAAATTGAAAGGTTCAAGGGTGACGAAAGTCATAAAGTGAGATGGACTACTTATTGCCATAATTAGTCTTTAGTATGTTATGGAACTCGCAATTTGGATAACAGAGATTTACTTTTTAGTAATAATGGGTTTCGTAACTAGTTCACTTTGTGGTTATTAGTTTTATATACGTGTTAAAACTAATACATTTTCAGTATACATCTTTTACATTACATTTTTGGATTGGTGAATTAACATACACTTTACAAGGATAACCAGGTTTTCAGTAAACATCTTTCACATTAGGAAAATATGGGATTTCTTGTGATAACAATTGAACATAACCAGAACCGTGCAACATAACAGATAAGTAAACTTTACAAATAAGAAAATATGGGACTTTCTTGAGTCGTAACATTTACAGAAACCAAAAGGAAACTCGTACATTTTCAGAAAACAAAATCGCTTATGAACTCACCAGCTTTATGCTGATTTTCAAAATACTTGTATTCTCAGGTCGACATTAGACAGGTACCTGACGATCCTTTTGGCGAAGACGTAGCACGTTAAAGTCACGTCTTACTTTTGTTCATGTATACATATGTACAACACTGTACAACTTTACTTTTGAACAAATGTAAATTTCTATATGTAATGTAATGGTTGTTTACTTTGCTTACTATGTGCATTGGATTTGATACTCAACGTGGAGTCCGCACCGGAAATGTTTCCACCTTGGTTTTCGAGGTGTGACAGATTGGTATCAGAGCCCTTGTTTATAGTGAATAAAGTGTACCAAACCTTACATGGTATAAAATTATAAACACTAAGGGGCCTAAGTGCTCTGAACTAAAAGTATACTTCATAGTATAAGTATTTTCAAAAGCATACAAGTATACCTAACCATCGAGATTCGTAACTACAAATAGAACAAAACATAAGTAAATGGGTGTTGTATGTTTCGGTTAAACCTGGGCAGTTATGTAGTCGTGTCTAGGATCAATATAGCCTGACCAGCTATATTCATTCGAGACACAGCCAACATGTGCTTGGGAGTGACTGTGGTGTTCAGCATGTATAAAACTTACCCTAATACCCAAACATCGAGCCTTGGTCGTAGCGAATCATGAAATACTATGGGAGTATCTCTCAAACCAATCCTTTGTAGAAATCCTCATTCAAGTGTTGTTCCCTAATCGTTCCTCTAGCGATAAAATTATCTATTTTTGATAAGTCTTTCCTGCTTTATCGCTTATTCGGAATATATAACTGTCAAATCTCTTGATTCAATTCGGAGGACTTAACATTCTCTCTTTCCTGATCTTATTAGATCAAGATGCCACCAATAAAGAGACCCAGTTCAAAGACCAAAAACCCTCAGCCACCACCTTCTCCTCAAATTGATCTCGTAACGCTTCACACAACCATTACTGCCGCAGTGACAGCCGCCATGTCACAAATGAACCCAGGTAGTTCAGGAGGTGCTCCCCAGCCCTAAAACCTAGAAGATAGTCAAGGACAACGAAAAGGGTGTTCTTATAAAGATTTCATGAGCGCAAAACCCACTTCCTTTGATGACACTAGAGGTGTCATTTCCCTCACTCGATGGTTCGAGAAAATCGAATCCATCTTTGAAATCTGTGCTTGTTTGGAGTCCGATAAAGTAAAGTTCGTAGCTTGTATCTTCATCGACAAAACCCTGAATTAGTGGAACGGCCGTGTCAAATCCCTAACTCAACCTGTAGCCAATGCTATGGGGTTGGGAAGCCATCAAAGAACTCTTTCTAGCTGAGTACTGCCCTCGGGGCGAAATATAGAAGTTGGAGCACGAGCTCTGGAACCTGAAGATGAAGGGTTCCGATATTGCAGCATACACCTCGAGGTTTGATGACCTGGAACTACTCTGTCCAGGAATGGTTACCCCGGAGAGTAAGAAAATAGAGAGATTTATTTGGGGGCTAACTCAACCGACCAAAGGAAACGTCTTATTTGGAAGGCCAGATACATATGATAGTGCCAAAAGTTTAGCCCAGATCCTGATTGACCACAGTGATGAACTTAAGGGAACAACCGCCACCCCTGAACCGACCAAGAGGAGTGGTGAGAAAAGAATGTTTTGGAAGAAGAAGAAAGGCCAACCTTCTCAAGGATCCTCAAAGAAACAACAGACTGTAGCAGTTCACGCTGCTACTACCCCCGTTGCTGTTGCTTTTGTTCTGGGATCTACAGCCCAAACCCCTACCAGTAGGTATGCTGGTAACCTTCCTCTATGTGAAAAGTGCAAATACCACCATAACCCCGACCCCTATCGTGAGTTATCATGCACCAACTATGGTAAAAAGAGGTACACAGTCCGATTCTGCAAGTCACCAGCTCAATCCGCAAATCAATCTTCTGGAGCAGGTGTTGGTCAAGCCTGCTACAATAGTGGAGAAGTTGGGCATTACAAGAGGAACTACCCCAAGAAGGCGACAGTTGATAATACCGGGAGAGTACTAGCCATTGGACGGGAGGAGGCAATCGCCGATCCCACTGTTGTTTCGGGTACGTTTGTTCTCAATAACTCTTACGCTAGTATTCTTTTCGATTCTGGTGTTGAAAGAAGCTTTGTTAGTCATTCATTCAAACATAATCTAAAACCTAATCCCCAACCATTAACCGAAACGTTTACCATTGAGATGGAAAACAGTGAGAAAGAAAACACTAGCGACATATTCATAGGTTGTACCCTTATCCTGAACGATTATTCATTTCCCATTGATCTTATGCCAGTCTCCATAATGAGCTTTGATATTATCATTGGCATGGATTGTTTGAGTCCCAATCGTGCTGATATTCTTTGCTACAAAAAATCCATCCGTCTCAATCTTCCTGCGAATCAAACTCTCATGATCTATGGCGATAAACTCAGCTCCAACCTTCGCATCATTTCCTGCATCAAAGCTCAGAAGCTCTTGCGAAAGGAGTTCTAAGCATTCATAGCCCATGTAATCAACGAGAAAAAGGAAATTAAAGACCTCACGAGCATCCCCGAAGTCTGTAACTTTCCTGATATCTTTCCAGAAGTGCTCCCAGGAATTCCTCCCGAACGTCAGGTCGGATTTCGCATTGACCTAATTCCTGGAGCTACCCGCGTAGCCAAGTCTCCATATTGCCTAACTCCAGCATAAATGCAGGAGTTATCCAGCCAACTCAATGAGTTTACATACAAAGGGTTCATCAGACCGAGTTCCTCACCCTGGGGAGCTCCGGTTTTGATTGTAAAGAAGAAAGATGGATCCTTCTGGATTTGTATCGACTACCGTGAGCTGAACAAGTTGACGGTCAAGAACCGATATCCTCTTCCGCGAATAGATGGCCTCTTCGATCAACTTCAGGGAGCCAGCTACTTCTCAAAGATAGACCTTCAACCAGGGTACCATCAGTTATGATTTCTAGAGAGTGATGTTTCCAAAACAGCTTTCAGGACTCGGTATGGAAACTACGAGTTCGTAGTGATGCCCTTCGGTCTAACCAATGCATCGACAGTGTTCATGGACCTGATGAACCGGGTGTGTCATCCCTTCTTAGATAAATTCATCATCGTGTTCATAGACGACATACTTGTCTACTCTAGAAGTGAAAAAGACCACAAGCAACTGTAACAACCCGAAATTTCTGTATCATTTATTGTAACTCTTTCGTAGTACAATTCGCACAACCAATCGTCGTTTTCAAATTCGATTTCCGATCTTCCGTTTAATTAAGTCATTAACTGGTACACATTTAAAATGACTTAGTGGGTGTCTTAATACATTTAGAAAACATTTTAACACCCAATTTTAGTGATCGGAATAATTCTAGAATTTACCGTATCGGGTTACGACAACTCAATCGGGTACGACCAAAAGCCTCGTCTAACGCCGGTATCGGGTAGAATTCCACCGTGTCCAAAACTTAAACACTATATAAACGTGTTTAAGAGTCCATTTGAAGCCTTTGGCCAATTTACCATTAAACACTTCCAACCTCTCTCCTCATCCAAGTTTAAGGGATCAAAACTAAATTTAAGGCTTCAAATCTCTATGGTACTTTCCCTAGCTTGTCTTGTAACCTTCTTAGCCTTCAAATTCGAGTTCAAAGCATGATTTAAGACTATATTCATGAGTTTACGGCCATGGAACCTTCATGGGCCGTAAACTCATATAACAAGGGTTTTTAAGCCCTAAAACCCCTCCTAAGCAATGTTAGACATTAGTAATGGCTTAATGACTTAATGGAAGGGACTTATAACAATTAAAACATTGATTTTAAAAGACAAAAGTGAGTTTACGGCCAAGACACATTCTTGGGCCGTAAACTCATGTTCAAGGGGTTTTTGAGCCAAATAACCCTTCCAAATCATAGTTGGGACTTAGATATGACCTTAAGGCTTGCTAATCTAGACATAGAACACTTTAAACATGATATTTGGGGGACGAAAGAGAGTTTACGGCCAGACATATTCTTGGGCCGTAAACTCCTCTTAAATGGGGATTTAGAGCCTTAAAACATGTCCAAATCCCTTGAAACTCAGCCAATGGCCTTGTGGTAAAATCTAGATGCATCTAAAAATAGTTTAAAGGTTTGAAACACATCAAAAATGTCACTTATAAGAGTTTACGGCCTAGGAGCATACCCTTGGCTGTAAACTCATAAAACTTTGTTAATGATGCATCAAATACACTCAAATGGCTTGTATAAATTTCTAGAATCACATGTGATTGTTTTAAGCATCAAAAACTATCTTTTTCATGGGTATAAGAGAGTTTATAGCCTTAGAACATGCCTCTAGGCCGTAAAATCCAAAAAGTATGTAAAATGATGTTTTAAATTCATAACAAGGCTTGGAAAATTAACTAGAATCACATGTGATTGTCCTTTGTAGCTCAAATCAACTTTTTCCATGGCCATAGGTGAGTTTACGGCTGTAAACTCTTATGGGTATAAGAGAGTTTACACCCTTTTAAGTGTTATAATTTCATTCAATTAATTCCAAGGCATTTTAGAAATCCATTCCAACAATCCCCATGTCCATTTAAGCCATTTAAACACCCGAAATCACACCCATATGAGTTTACGGTCGTAAAGTCATGTATGTGTGTGTTCAATGGCAGTAAACTCCTTAAAATGTTTACTCTTGGGTAGTAAACTCAAATACCAAGTCCCTAGTGCCATTATATGTCCGAAGATGTCACCCGGGTCACTCCAAACACTTGTTTTGAGGTGTTTAACCTCATTGGAGTGTAATGTTCCATATGATTAGTGAATGTATCCCTAATTGTATATATATGGACATTATTTCATTTTACATAAGGACATCGCAGGTAATCAAACCCCGAACCAACGTCTAGTATTCAAAATCGATGCATTTACGAGTCCGGTGAGTTCATACCCCTACCCTTTTTCACTATTTTCACTGTTTTCAGGGGGGAACACAAGCAAAGTACAAGGAAATTCTTGTACTCAAAACATGTTCTCAAATGTGTGTTTCATATTTCATATGCTTTCATAACTGATTACCACAACTGATAACAGATTGAACATACATATCACGTAACCTGTATTTGTGAAATAGGTCTTTAAACTGTTATGTTTTACATATATTTCACAAATGGTTTTCCACACTTTATCAGTTAAAAGTAGCACATTAAACATTTGAACATAATACCTGTACACTGTTTTGTCCCCGATAACACTCCACACTCATACGCGAGCGGAGGACTATCATATTATTACTAGTAAATTTGTTAATCCTGTATGATTGGAGACACGTCCTCGGAGAACACTCCACCGAAATACGCGAGTGGAGGACTACACCCATAACCAGAATCTCTGGTATTTAGAGAGCGTGACTTGAGTGTATAGATCTATACGGGGCTGACTACCCCACACCTGGCTGCTAGCTACAGTCGAACCGAAATGGTTCAAGGGTGACGAAAGTCATAAGTATGTGGACGACTTATTGCCACATGTGGACTACTTATTGCCATAGGTATTAGTCTATTGTATGGTTATGGAACTCGCAATTAGGATAATAAAATTTACTTATAGTAATAATGAATCACTTTATACATCTTTTACATCTTTTACATCTTTTACATCTTTCACGTAATGTAACTAACATTTAGGAAAGTACGGGACTCTCCTGGGGAAAAACATGGAACCTAATCACGATTACATCTTTTACATCTTTAACATCATTACATTAGAAACCAACATGCACGAAAGCATGGGGCTTTCCTGGGTAACACTTACATAACTAGAAAGAGTAACAAACTGGATGACATTACATCTTTTACAAATTGTAACATACAATAAGGAAAGTATGGGACTTTCTTGGTAACACATGATAAGTAAACAAAACAGTTTAACAAGTCAGATAACCAACTATACATTTTCATATGAGTAGACATGTTTTTAGTGTATAAACTTATTATACTTTACATTTGTGAAACAATAACCAACTTTTAAGAAAATACGGGATTTTCTTGGTGTACATAACATTTCAGAAACATAAAGGAAACTCGAAACATTTTCACAAACAAAAACCGCTTATGAACTCACCAGCTTTATGCTGATTTTCAAAACGCTTGTGTTCTCAGGTCAGCGTTAGATCAGGTACACGAAGATTCCTTTTTGATCAGAAGACGGAGTACATGAAGACCCGTTTCATTTTGTCTATATATACTATGTATCACAACTGTACAAACTTTACTTTTGAAACAACTGTAAAACTTTTATTATGTAATGTAATGGTTGTTTTACTGTACTTACTATGTGCATTGGATTTGATACTCAACGTGGTAGTCCACCCCGGAAATGTTTCCGCCTTCGGTTTTCAGGGTGTGACAGCAACACTTAAGGTTAGTGTTGGAAACCCTTAGATCCGAGAAGTTGTACGCGAAATTTTCCAAGTGTGAATTCTGGATCCGGAAGGTAACTTTCCTCGGTTGCGTGGTAAGCAAGGAGAGAATTCATGTGGATCCTTCCAAGATTAAAGCGATAGAGAATTGGTCAACACCAAATACACCCACAGAAATCCGTCAATTCTTGGGTCTCACCGGCTATTATCGCAGATTCATCTAGAACTTTTCCAAAATCGCCAAAACGCTAACCACTCTAACACAGAAAGGTGTACCCTTTTGTTGGAGTGAAAGGCAAGAATCCGCGTTCCAGACGTTAAAGCAAGCCTTGTGTAGCGCACCTGTTCTGTCCCTACCCGAAGGGATAGAAGACTTCGTTGTCTATTATGATGCATCTAATCAGGGCTTAGGATGTGTGCTTATGCAAAGAGGAAAAGTGATTGCTTATTCCTCAAGACAGATGAAGGCACACGAGGTTAACTATAGCACACACGACTTGGAGATAGGAGTTGTAGTCTTTGCACTGAAGATTTGGAGACATTATCTCTATGGAACCAAGTGTATGATCTTCACTGACCATAAGAGCCTGCAGTACATCCTCAATTAGAAAGACCTAAACATGAGGCAATGGCGATGGGTAGAGTTACTCAGCGATTATGAGTGCGAGATTCGCTACCATCCCAGCAAGGCCAATGTGGTAGCAGATGCACTTTGCCTAAATGAAAGTTCAAGCCGTAAAGTGAGGACACTAATGATGACTATCCATTCCCATTTATCCATGCAAATCCAAGAAGCCCAAATAGACGCCCTCAAACCCGAGAACAAATCAAGCGAAGCTTGAGGGGAATGGATAAGAAACTTGAGATCAGAGGTGACGGAGTCTACTGTTTCATGGACCGAATCTGGATTCCAAAGTCCGGAGGATTCAGGGAGATTGTCATGGAGGAAGCACACAAGACTAGATACTCTGTTCACCCAGGTTTGGACAAGATGTACCTAGATCTCAAGAAACAATACTGGTGGCCAAACATGAAAGCCGAGATTGCTACATTCGTGGGCATGTGCTTGACTTGCGCCAAGGTGAAAGTTGAGTACCAGAAACCCTCGGGTTTGCTCCAGCAACCCGAGATACCCAAGTGGAAATGGGAGATGATTACCATGGATTTCATCACCAAGTTACCCAAGTGTCCGAGTGGGTACGATACCATTTGGGTAATTCTCGACCATTTAACCAAATCTGCTCACTTCATCCCAATTAAAGAATCGTTTAAGATGGAAAGACTCACACGGATCTACATCCAGGAGGTAGTTCGACTGCACGGTGTACCTGCGTCCATTATCTCTGATCGAGATAACAAGTTTACCTCCAGATTTTGGCAGTCTCTTCAGAAGGCTCTTGGAACTAAGCTAGACATGAGCACGACTTATCACCCTCAGACCGACGGATAGAGTGAGAGAACTATCCAAGCCCTGGAATACATGCTTAGGGCATGTTTCATCGATTTCGAAAGGTCGTGGGATACACATTTGTCTTTGATCGAGTTCTCGTACAACAACAGTTACAAGACCAGTATCAAGGCTTCCCCGTTCGAAGCCCTCTACGGTCGTAAGTGCAAATCCCCTCTGTGTTGGGCCGAGGTAGGAGACATGCAGCTAGCCAAGATTCGATTCCAAGACAATACTCTCACTGGTCCTGAAATTATCCGTGAAGCCACCGAAAAGATTATCCAAATCCGAGAACGATAGAAAGCTTCACGAGACCGACAGAAGAGTTACGCTGACATACGACGAAAACCTTTGGAGTTCCAGGTTGGAGACCGTTTCCTGTTGAAGGTCTCGCCCTGGAAAGGCATGGTATTCTTTGGAAAGCGTGGGAAACTTAATCCGAGGTACATTGGACCCTTCGAGATCCTCGTCAGGATCGATCCGGTAGCTTATAAACTTCAATTACCTCACGAGCTTAGCAACATCCACCCCGTCTTTCACGTCTCGAACCTTAAAAAGTGCTTATCCGATGAAACCCTCATTATTCCCCTAGTCAAGATCGAGACCAACGAAAACTTGAACTTTGTGGAGGAACCGATCGAAATCATGGATCGAGAGATCAAACGCACGAAACAAAGTCGCATCCCGATAGTGAAGGTTCGCTGGAATGCCAAGCGGGGATCGGAGTTCACTTGGGAGAGTGAAGACTCGATGAAACAGAAGTATCCACATCTCTTCCCAGATCCATGATTTGTATCTTAATTCTGAATTTCTGGACGAAATTCCATCTAACGGGGGGATAATGTGACAACCCAAAGTTCGTTCCATTATTTGTAACCCTTTTCATTAATATATTCGTCGTTTTCGATTTTGTTTCCGTTACGTCATTAAATTAAGTCATAATTGTGGGACTTCTATTATCACTTAATGAGTGTCTAAACATGTTTAGAACTCATATTAACACTCCATATTATTAATCGGAAACATTTTAGAATCGACCATATCGGGTTACGATAACCTAATCGGGTGCGACCAAAAGCATCATGTAACGCCGGTATCGAGTAGGATTCCACCGTGTCCAAAAATTTGGAACCTATTTAAAGTGGTTTAAGCTTCCATTTGAAGCTTTTGCTCTCTCTCACTACTCTCTCCCTAACCTCTCTCCTCCAATCCAAGTTTCAAGTCCAAAATCTTCAAATTTAAGCTCCAAATCACTAAGGTAACTTCCCTAACTCATGAATTAGCATCTTAGACCTTCAAATCCGAGTTCAAACAATCATTTAAGACCATTTTCATGTGTTTACGGCCCTGGAACATGATTGGGCCGTAAACACAAATATAAGGGGTTTTTGAGCCTTTAAACCCTTCCAATCGACCTTTGGAGCTTAGATATGGCTATATGACTTAATGTACTGGACTTAGAACACCTTGAATCAAGTTTTTGGGGAGTAAAAATGAGTTTACTACCCAAGAACATGCTTGGGCCGTAAACTTACCTTCATGGAGAGTAAACTCATATTTGAGTGTTTAAATGCCACTTAAACACACCAATAGCCTTGGATTAAATTCTAGAATCAACCACAATCGATTTAGGGGTCTTAAACTTGATGAAAACCACCCCTTGGATAGTTCATGGCCATAAACCCCCCTAGGATGGGTTCCTGGGCCGTAAACTCACTTACACAAGTCAAATGATTCCCTAAATTCATTCTATGGCTTGTAAAATTGGTTTGAATCACATGTGATTGATCTAACGCCACCAAATCATCAATATAAGAAGGGTATAGGAGCTTATGGCCATAAACTCCTAGTTTATGGCCGTAAACTCCCTTTTATGGTCCCTTTGGTGGTTTAACTCATCCTTATGCCTTAGATTTAATCAGAGCACCATAACATACCATATTCATGAGTTCACGGCCTTGAACTCATGTAATCATGGTCTTAGGGCCGTAAAATCCCTAAGGAGTTTAGTCTTGAAGAGCAAACTCATTTTCCAAAGCCCTATACGTCCGTAGATGTCACCCGGGTCTCTCCAAAGACTTGTTTGAAGTGTTTTCTCGTATTGGAGTGTATAATCATATCTAATTAGTGATTTAAAGCCTAATTAGATACATTTGTATACCATTTCATATTACATAGGAACCTCGCGCGTTATCAAGCCCCGAACCGACACATAGCATCCAAACCGACATGTTTTCTCATACGGTGAGTTCACACCCCTACCCATTTTCAATGTTTCCACTATTTTCAGGGGGAGGGGGAATACAAGAAAAGTACAAGTAATACTTGTACTCAAAACTTGTTTTATATGTGTTGTGTTTCATATTACATATGCTTTTAACACTGATAGTCGTAACAAACAACCGTTTGAACCTCCGAAATACAGTATCATATTATTTGTGAAAAACATTATAAATTGTTGTATTTTATATTTTCACAAATGTTTTCCCACATTATAACAGTTAAAAGCATAACATTTGAACTTAGAACATTGTTTTGTCCTCGGTCACACTCCACAGAGATACGCGAGTGGAGGATAGTTATTTAATCTTTCTGTATTATTACTAGTATTGTTATTGCTATAAATTGGAGACACGTCCTCGGAGAACACTCCACAGAGATATGCGAGTGGAGGACCGCCCCCGTAACCAGAATCTCTTAGATAGGGAGCGTGACTTGAGTGTATAGATCTATATGGGGCTGATTACCCCGCACCTGGCTGCTAGCTACAGCCGAACCGAAAGGTTCAAGGGTGACAAAAGTCATAAAGTGAGATGGACTACTTGTTGCCATAATTAGTCTTTAGTATGGTTATGGAACTCGCAATTTGGATAACAGAGATTTACTTTTTAGTAATAATAGGTTTAGTAACTAGTTCACTTTGTATTTATTAGTTTTATACACGTGTTAAAACTAATACATTTGCAGTATACAACTTTTACATTACATTTTTGGATTGGTGAGCTAACATACACTTTACAAAGATAACCAAGTTTTCAGTATACATCTTTCACATTAGGAAAATATGGTATTTTCCTGGGATAACAATTGAACATAACCAAAGCCGTGCAACATAACAGGTAACTAATGTTTACAAATAAGAAAATATGGGATTTTCTTGAGTCGTAACATTTACAGAAACCAAAAGGAAACTCGTACATTTTCAGAAAACAAAACCACTTATGAACTCACCAGCTTTATGCTGATTTTTAAAATGCTTGTATTCTCAGGTCCGCATTAGACAGGTACCCGACGATCCTTTTGGCAAAGACGGAGCACGTTGAAGTCACGTCTTACTTTTGTTCATGTATACATATGTATAACACTATACAACTTTACATTTTAACAAATGTAAATTTCTATATGTAATTTAATGGTTGTTTACTTTGCTTACTATGTGCATTGGATTTGATACTCAACGTGGAGTCCGCCTCAGAAATGTTTACACCTTGGTTTTCGGGGTGTGACAGTATAGCATCAAAAAATCGGGCCAAACACACGAAAGAAGGTGTGTGCGGCCACACACCCGTGTGTGCGGTCGGCCAACAGTACACCCGACCGCACACAGCCTCCAGCCTCACAACTGGCTCTATAGATTGGAGGATACCCCCCCCTTTTATTCACTCTTTCCCTCTTTTGGCTGCACACTACTCTCTCTTTCTACTTTCTCTCTCTAAAGACTTCATCCAAGAACATCATTAAGGACTAAAAAACGTGAACTACTTCATCATTCAGCTTGTTATAGTGGTAAGACACTTGAATCTAAGCCTAAAACTCGTAATGTTCTTCATGTTCTTCACCCTTTGAAGGAGTTCGGCCGCACACCTTCATAAGGTGGCCACACAAACTCAAATACCCTCCAAAGTGAGAGTAAGGGCCCTATATTCGAATTAAGACATGGTTTGGAACTTGAAATACCTCAAAAATCGACATTTCGGGATCAAACAAGGAGTGTACACCCGCACACTCTTGTGTACGGCCACACACACTCTTTATATGACCACACAATCCTTTATGCAGCCGGACACACAAGTCTGGCCGCACTCACTGGCCGCACACTCACTTTTATGGCCATACACTCACTCAAATGCTCATATTTGGCCTTAAACTTGCAAGGATCACTATGTGTGGAACCTAGAACGCTTAGTTCAAACATTTCCAAGACCTTAGGATGGTTTCCCATCATGATTAGTCATGAAATACCCTAATCTAATACGTATATGTGTTACCATATGATTATTAGGGTTCACTTGCGTTCAGAACATCCGTTGACACTCAACACTCATATCGATCGTACACTCGAATCCTACGTTAAACTGTTAGTTCATATCCCTACACTTTTCTGTGTTTTTCATGTTTTTAGGGGGGAATACAACCTAAACGTAAAGGTTTTCTTAGCTTAAAAACTGATGCAATTACAACGATTTTCCATCAAACGTTTACATACAATTATCCCTTTTGTATTATGCGGAGCATAAAGAATGTTTTCAATTTATAATTGCATGGTTTCGAAACCTTAAACGAACGTAACAACCATGCAAACTATAATAGGTATAGTTTGGGATTTCATTACTACTCTTACATATTCCAACTTCATACAAGTCAAATATATAAACTATGTCCGATTTAGTTTATCCATTACTATGAATACAAAACTAGAGTATCATTCTGAATATTTATTTTATGTATAATTATTTATACTCTACATCATTACAAACGACTTTGAACTCGAGAAAAACCGAACAAACATGTAAACTAGTTAATAAAAGATTGTGAGACTATCTTCGCTTTGCCCCTCGGGGTACCAATAAATCCTCACCGGTAGTATAACCAGAGTCTCCTGAGGGAGACCGTGAAATTTGTGAATTTTGTAATCGCACTCCTGAACTGTTGGCTACAATTAGGCGGGCACGCCTGGGGTGACAAATTTTGTAATCATACGATGCCTGAAGACCGTCAAGGAGGTCAGATGTCAAATTAGTATGGTTATACGACTCACAATAAGTATAAACTAACCATTGTTTACGGATTTCTTTCTTCTATAGTTTTATTTTAAGTAATTAAACTAGTTATCTACTTACTGGAGGGTATTCCAGGGACAAAATCTATAGTTTTATGTTAAGAAATAAAACTACACTACATAATGGTGGTAACCAGGGTTTTTCGAACGATCATACATTACATTCTGGTGGTAGCTAGGGTTTTCAAACAGAACGTACCTTTCATACCGAAAACAATAAACATGTCAGAAAATATTGGATTTTCTTGGTAAACATGCATACATCTTTCAGAACTTAGTAACAATTGTTTTTGATACAAACGATATTTACTTATAACAGAAAGAAACTATTTATACAAACTCAGTGACTAGTTTTCAATACAAAAACACGCTTATGAACTCACCAGCTTTATGCTGATACATTTACAAAAACAACTTGTATTCTCAGGGCAATGATAGACAGGTACCTAGGCAGCTTTTGGAGAAGACGGAGCATTTTTGGAGTCTAGTCTTTATCTTTTGCTATATAATATTATGTACAAACTATGTTTTCAAACACATGTATATATTCATATTGTAATGTAATGGTTGTGTTTATCGTGATTGCTATGATACAATTGTTGTGATACTACGTATGACGTCATCAACCCCGGACGTTTCTGTAATACGTATATGTGTTACCATATGATTATTAGGGTCCACTTGCGTTCAGAACATCCGTTGACACTCAACACTCGTATCGACCGTACACTCGAATCCTACGTTAAACTATGTGTTCATACCCATACACTTTTCCGAGTTTTTCATGTTTTTAGGGGGGGGATACAAGCTATACATAGAGGTTTTCATAGCTTAAAAACTGATGCAATTACAACGATTTTCCATAAAACGCATAGATACAATTATCCCTTTTGTATTATGCAGAGCAAGGGATGTTTTCAATTTATAATTGCATGGTTTTAAAACCTTACACGAACGTAACAAACAATCAAACTATAATAGGTATAGTTTGGGATTTCATTACTAGAGTTACAGATTCCAACTTCATACAAGTCAAGCATATAAACTATGTCAGATTTAGTTTATCCATTACTACGAATACAAAACTAGAATATCATGCTAAATAATTATTTTAATTATAACTATTTATACTCTACGTCATTACAAACTATTTCGAACTCGAAAACAACCGAACAAACACGTAGACTAGTTAATACAAGATTGTGAGACTGTTTTCATTTTGCCCCTCGGGGTACCAATAAATCCTCACCGGTAGTATAACCAGAGTCTCCTGGAGGGAGAGCGTGAAATTTGTGAATAGATCTATTCGGGACCGACAATCCCACACCTGAACTGTTAGCTACAGTTAGGTGGGCACGCCTAGGGTGACAAATTTTGTAATCGTACGACGCCTGAAGAACGTCAAGGAGGTCACAGGTCAAATTAGTATGGTTATACGATTCACAATAAGTATACACTAACCATTGTTTACGAGATTCTTTCATTTATAGTTTTATTTTAAGAAATGAAACTACTTATCTACTTTCTGGACGGTATTCCAAGGACAAAATCTGTAGTTTTATTTTAAGAAATAAAACTACACTACATACTGGTGGTAACCAGGGTTTTCCAAATGCTCATACATTACATACTAGTGGTAGCCAAGGTTTTCAAACAGAACGTGCCTTTCATACTGAAACAAATAAACATGTTAGAAAATATTAGATTTTCTTGGTAAACATGCGTACATATTTAAGAACTTGGTAACAACAGTTTTCGATACAAACGATATTTACTTATAATAAAAAGAAACTATTTATAAAAACTTAGTGACTAGTTTTCAATACAAAAACATGTTTATGAACTCACCAGCTTTATGCTGATACGTTTTCAAAAGCCGCTTGTATTCTCAGGGCAATGATAGATAGGTACCTTGCCAGCTTTTGGAGAAGACGGACATTTTTGTAGTCTCGTCTTTATCTTTTGCTATATAATGTTATGTACAAACTATGTTTTTAAACACATGTATAAATTCATATTGTAATGTAATGGGGTTGTGTAACGTCATAAAATTTCAACCAAAAATTTTCATTTTTACAATCACCAAAACATGAGTAATAAGTTTAGGTTCCAATGTAACAATTTAGTCACAACCGATTACATAACAAAAGATAACAAAATGTTTTCCCCGAGTGTGTACGGTCACGCTGGCGCCTTCCCACGGTCCTCGATAGTACCCGAAACACATAACACAACAACTGTAAGCATAAAGCTTAGTGAGTTCCCCAAAATACAACCTACGCACGTACGCCTTTCCAGGCCTTGACCTTCCGGTCCATGTGTCTCAGGGGATTTCCGTCCCGACTGGGTAAACCTTCCGGTCCTACCCACATCAACCTTACAGTCCATATGACCACGCCTTCCGGCCCATATCATGTTGCCTTCCGGCCCAAATCAAACATATCATACATGACACATATAACGAATAACTTAACACACATAAGGCATATATGTCATATCATATTCGACCTTCCGGTCACACAGTCAAAACCCTTCCGGGTACAGTATAGTAAGAAGACTCACCTTGTATGCCTCACTAAGTCGCTAATCGTGAATCCTGTAATCACTCGGGCTCGAACCCTCGAGCTGCAATCCTCCTATGATATTATAAATCTATAATTATTACTTGAACCACAAAGGTGGACCATCCATATCAAGTCAACACAGGTTGACTTGGTCAACAGTCATTAGTCAATTTGGACCGGACTCGGCGAGTGCACAATAGTGACTCGGCGAGTCTACGCGTTTTAACCAACTCTCAAGGTTTTTCCCTTTGACTCGTCGAGTACTCCCCGACTCGACGAGTTCCACCTGGGCCTGAATCACAGGGCCACCGCGACTTAACTCGCCGAGTCGAAGGTCAACTCGGCGAGTCCCAACCTGACTCGGTCCACCTGTCAAAACCTTTCCAACTCTCTACGACTCACTGAGTCGCCCATAACTCGGTCAGGACTACACACAGGGTGGTCTCAAGGATAATCTTCAAGCAACTCGTCGAGTCTATTCTTCAGACTCGGCGAGTCCATGCCATGCACCAGCTAAAATTGGCTTTTGCGGTCAGATCCGTTCCATACATACATAGATCTGGCCTTCCCAAGCTTATTTGTCACGTAAAGTCTCAGTCTTGGTTTCCATGCAATGCATACAAGGCTTATTTTGAAGACACAACCTCTAATATGGCATGTTTAGCTTCTAACTCAAAATAATGGACATAAAGCTTGTCATATGGGGTCTCCTGGACCTGCTAAGGTCCAGATCTAGGTTCCATATCTCCATGGGACCTCTCATACTTCCGATTCAAGCCAAGAAATGCAAGAAGAAACCCTAGATTTGGCACATCAACACAAATCACGAAGTTTGGCTCTGAAAATTACCTCAAGAAGACTCCCTTGATGAAATAGCAACAGATCCAAGCTCCCCAACTCTTCAAGCTTGATCCTCTCCCTCCTATCCTTGCAATATGACACAAAATGATGAACAAATGGCCTCCAAACACACTCACAAGTGCTCACAGTCGAATGGGGGCTCTTAGGGTTCAAGGTGGCCGCAAATGAGGGCCATAAGGTCCTTTAAATAGGGCTTAGGACCAGGAAATTAGGGTTTCATTAAACAGCGTGGACTCGCCGAGTCCGCCCCTTGGACTCGCCGAGTCCGGACGTGAACCCCCACCCAAAACCGCGACCCGACTCGGCGAGTTCGACCTCCAACTCGCCGAGTCCCCTCACAGAATTGTCAAAAATATGAAATGAAGGTACCTGGGGATCCGGGATATTACAATTTTCCCCCACTAGAATAAGACTTCGCCCTCGAAGTCCCGCTAGGCAAATAGCTCCGGATGCTGCTCCCGTATCTCACGTTCCGGCTCCCAGGTCATCTCTGATCCCTTCCGATGTTGCCACTGAACCAATACCAGGGGTACCTCCTTGTTTCTCAAAACCTTGATCTTCCGATCTCTGATGGCTACAGGTCTTTCAGCATAATTCAGGCTTGCATCCACCTGAATATCCCCTAATGGAACCACTGCCGATTTGTCGGCTATACACTTCCTCAGTTGCGACACATGGAAAGTATCGTGAATCTGTCCCAACTCTGCTGGCAAGTCTAAACGGTAGGCTACCCGGCCCACCCTCGCGATCACACGGAAAGGACCAATATATCGGGGCCCCAACTTGCCCCTCTTCCTGAACCGAATCACTCCTTTCCAAGGAGAGACCTTTAGGAGTACGAGATCACCAACTTGGAACTCAAGCTCGGACCGTCACCTGTCTGCATAACTCTTCTATCGGCTCTGAGCGGTCAACAACCTTTTCCTGACCATCTAAATTTGCTTGGTCGTCTGAAGCATGATCTCCGTGCTACCCATAACCTGCTATCCCACCTCACCCCAATAGATGGGGGTGCGACACCTCCGCCCATACAACAGCTCAAAGGGCGGCATACCAATGCTCGAATGATGGCTGTTGTTATACGAGAACTCTGCTAAAGGTAGATAGGTGTCCCAGCTCCCTCCGAAGTCCAACACACATGCCCGAAGCATGTCCTCGAGTGTCTGAATTGTCCGCTCACTCTAACCGTCTGTCTGAGGATGATATGCCATACTGAAATGTAACCTAGTACCCAACTCCTTATGGAACTTCTTCCAGAACCTGGAAGTGAAACGCACGTCGCGGTCTGAAATAATCGAGATCGAGACCCCGTGCCGAGTTACTACTTCCCTCACATATAACTCGGCCAACTTCTCCGCAGAAGAGCTCTCACTAATGGCTAGAAAATGAGCGCTCTTTGTCAGCCGATCCACGATCACCCAAATCGCATCGACTCCTCTCGCCGTTCGCGGTAACTTGGTGATGAAATCCATAGAGATTTGTTCCCACTTCCATTCGGGAATCTCTAGCGGTTGCAGCTTACCGTGCGGTCGCTGGTGCTCAGCCTTGACCTGCCGACAAGTCAAGTACCTCTCGACAAACCAAGCGACATCCCTTTTCATACATGGCCACCAGTACTCCTTCTTGAGATCCAAATACGTTTTTGTAGCACCAGGATGAATCGATAATTTCGATCGATGTGCTTCCTCCATCAAAATAGTGCGCGCACCGCCCACAAACGGCACCCAAATCCGACCCTGAAAATTCATAAGCCCTCGACCATCCGTAACAAATCCTGATACCTGACCTACAACCCGTTCCTTCTTCCGGTGTTCTGGCTTTGCAGCTTCCACCTGAGCCCCTCGAATAATATCCAAAATCAGGGTCAAAACCGTCAATCTCATACAAATATCTCGGATCGGGGCGCTATCCGCCCTACGGTTCAATGCGTTGGCTACCACATTAGCCTTGACCGGGTGGTAAAGGATCTCACAATCGTAATCCTTCACCACATCCAACCACCTCCTCTGTCGCATATTTGGATTTGGCTGATCCATCAAGTATTTCAAGCTCTTATGGTCCGTGTAAATCGTACACCGAACCCTGTACAAATAGTGTCGCCAGATCATGAGGGCAAACACCACCGCCCCCAATTCCAGGTCGTGCGTGGGATATCTCGACTCATGAGGCTTCAACTGCCTCGAAGCGTACGCTATCACATGACCCCTCTGCATAAGTACCACCCCCAAACCCGATATAGAGGCATCACAATATACCACAAAATCCTCCATCCCTTCCGGGAGTGCAAGCACTGGAGCCTCGCACAATTTCTGACGAAGCGTCTCGAATGAGGACTGCTGCTCCGTTCCCCATGAAAACGTAACACCCTTCCGGGTCATCCTAGTAAGTGGCACAGCGATCTTGGAAAAATCCTTGATAAATCTGCGGTAATATCCAACCAAACCCAGAAAACTCCTGATCTCGGTGGGCGATCTTGGCACCTCCCACCTCAACACCGCCTCAATCTTGGCCGGGTCGACCAATATCCCTTTCTGGTTCACAAGATGCCCGAGGAACTCGACCTCTCATAACCAGAAATTACACTTGGAGAACTTGGCATACAGTCTCTCCGATCTCAAAACCCCAAGAATCTCCCGTAAATGTTCCTCATGCTAGTCCCTAGTCCTCGAATACACCAAAATATCATCAATGAATACGATCACCGACCGATCCAGCATCGGTCGGCACACCTGGTTCATGAGAACCATGAATACGGCTGGGGCATTGGTGAGCCCAAAAGGCGTCACTACAAACTCATAATGTCCATAACGAGTCCTGAAAGCAGTCTTTCGGATATCCTCCTCGCGAACCCTCATCTGATGATATCCCGACCTCAAGTCAATCTTGGAAAACCAAGATGCTCCCTGCAACTGATCGAACAGATCGTCGATCCTAGGTAATGGATATCGGTTCTTAACCATCAACTTGTTCAACTCCCGATAATCGATACACATCCGATGGGAACCATCCTTTTTCTTGACGAACAAAATCGGCGCTCCCCAAGGCGAGCTACTCGGTCGAATGAATCCCTTTCCCAACAACTCCTGAAGCTGCAAGGATAATTCTTGCATTTCCGGTGGAGCGAGACGATAAGGCGCCTTGGCGATGGGAATCGATCTGAAACTCCACTTACCTCTCCGGAGGCACACCTGGTAACTCTTCGGGGAACACATCCGAAAACTCGCATATAACCGGAACGTCATCAATCGAATTGGGCCTCTCCGTGGTCACACGAGTATCCATCACATAGGCTATGAATCCATCACAACCTTGCTGCAAACTCTGGCTAGCCCTGGCAGCCGAACAAAACGCCAACCCACACCGGGTCCCCTCGCCATAAACCATGAGCACTCCCCCACTAGGGTCTCGAATCATCACCAACTATCTCTCGCAGTCAATGACTGCTCCAAACTTGCTCAACCAATCCATGCCCACGATAATGCAAACATCCCCCATAGCTATAGGGACCAAGTCTATAGGAAACTCGACCCCAAAATTCTCGAGTATGCATCCTCGAATCACCTCAGTGGCGTATACCGCTCTCTCATTCGCTATAGCAACTCACAGGGGATGACTCATCGCCTCCCGATCGATATCGATGTGCTGGCTAAAAGCCAACGAAACAAAGGACCGACTCGCACCCGAGTCGAATAATACCAAAGCAGGCACATGATTCACAAGAAAAGTACCTACGCATATAATAATATAAGCATAATATCTCAGTATAAATGTAAATACATGAAAGAATACATACCGGCCACGACATCAGGCGCCGCGTGGACCTCCTCCGCAGTCAACTGGAAAGCTCACCCACGAGCCTTCGGAGCCTCACTCTTCACTGGCCGAACCTCAGGAACCCTGGTAGTAGGCGAAAATCCCTGGCGAAGCTGGGGGCACTCGGCCTTCTGATGGGCAGTCTGGTTGCAATGGAAGCAAACCATGAATCCCTTGGGGCAATCCCTAGCAATGTGCCCCTCCTAGCCACACTTGTAGCAAGCACCCGATCGACATGCCCCCTCGTGACCCTTGCCGCACTTCCCACAAGTGTGGCTCTTCTGACCTCCGGATCTCAAATCAGTAGACTTGGTCCGCTTGGCTGCCGGCTGAGACTGAGCCGGCCGCCGATCCACCCGTTGAGACTCGGCCTCCTCCCTGGCCTGGGTCTCCAACTCGATCTCACGCTTCCTGGCATTCGCCTGAAGCTCAGCAAAAGTCTGATATGACGAGTTCGATACGAACTCCCGGATATCTTTCCTCAGCACTCCCAAATACCGGCTCATTCGAGCCTGCTCCGTGGACACCTGCTCGGGGCAGAACATCGCCCTCTCATGAAACTTCTGCTTGAGGGTCAAGAACTCCTGAACCAACCGTTCCCTCTCCACCGGGGGAACATACTCATCTCTGAACATATCAGTAAACCTCTCCCAAGTTACAGCTGAGACCTCTGCCAGAGTGAAGTTCGCCGTCACAAACTTCCACCAATCCTTTGCTCCCAGGCGGGGCTGGTTTAGGGCGAACCGAACCCTCAGATGCTCCGGACATGAACAAGTATAGAAGCATCCCTTGATATCAGCAATCCATCTCATCGCAGCAATCGGATCCTGCGTCCCGTCAAACTCTGGTGGCTTCGTGTTGCTGAACTCCCGGAACAGCAACGAGTCACCCCCCTGTGGTCTGGCTGCGGCCACAGCTGCGGTAGCTGCAGCGGCGGCAGCCTCAGTCAATGCGGCGTACCGCTCATCAAATGTCTCCATCAGCGTGGTCTTAATAGACCCAAACATCTCCGGAATCTCGACCCGGATCGCTGCAGCAACCTCCTCATGAATCATCTGACGAAGCTCCTCGTCACTCACTCCACTAGTACCAGGTCTGTGTCGTGGTCCAACCATGATGTCTCTGAAATACAACATAAAAATATCAGAGACTCTATCGGGCATAATCGCACTCGATAACGCAGTCCTACTCAGTCTTCGATACCCAGGGATTCTTACTTGGGCTGCCCACTGACCCAGTGTCCTTGGTAGTACGGGCCCGATACTACCAATTACACCGCGTCGGTATTCACCCCAAGTCCTCCTCCCCAAACCCCGAATCCTGAGTACTCTATTCTTGTCATACACTAGTTACCCACTCGCTCTCGAGCACCTCATAGAAGTAGGTTTCCCTAGACTAAGGCATCACAAAATCAGGCCACTCTAGTCCTAATATGTATACCTAGTCTACTAGCGTGCGTATCATATCATATCATATCTCATAACACATATTGTAAGAGTATTTTGTGGATTTTTACCATTCGGGCGCTGCCTGACCGTACACACTCTTTCTTCTTTGGTTGTCTCAAAATCACTTATCAATTTTTTTTTGATTTATTAATTAAAATTTTCTCAAATCCCCGGTTTGAGTTCAGTTACGCCCGAAGGTGTACCCGAATCCCTCAAACCAAGGCTCTGATACCAACTTGTAACGTCATAAAATTTCAACCAAAAATTTTCATTTTTACAATTATCAAAAAATGAGTAATAAATTTAGGTTCCAATGTAACAATTTAGTCACAACCAATTACATAACAAAAGATAACAAAATGTTTTCCCCGAGTGTGTGTACGGTCACGCTGGCGCCTTCCCACGGTCCTCGCTAGTACCTGAAACACATAACACAATAACTGTAAGCATAAAGCTTAGTGAGTTCCCCAAAATACAACCTACGCACGTACGCCTTTCCAGGCCTTGACCTTTCGGTCCATGTGTCTCAGGGGACTTCCGTCCCGATTGGGTAAACCTTCCAGTCCTACCCACGTCAACCTTACAGTCCATATGACCACGCCTTCCGGCCCATATCGTGTTGCCTTCCGGCCCAAATCCAACATATCATACATGGCACATATAACGAACACCTTAACACACATAAGGCATATATCTCATATCATATTCGCCCTTCCGGTCACACAGTCAAAACCCTTCCGGGTATAGTATAGTGAGAAGACTCACCTCGTATGCCTCGCTAAGTCGCTAATCGTGAATCCTGGAATCACTCGGGCTCGAACCCTTGAGCTGCAACCCTCCTATGATATTATAAATCTATAATTAGTACTTGAACCACAAAGGTGGACCATCCATATCAAGTCAACACAGGTTGACTTGGTCAACAGTCTTTAGTCAATTTGGACCGGACTCGGCGAGTACACAATAGTGACTCAGTGAGTCTATGCGTTTTAACCAACTCTCAAGGGTTTTCCCTTTGACTCGTCGAGTACTCCCTCGACTCGACGAGTTCCACCTGGGCCTGAATCATAGGGCCACCGCATCTCAACTCGCCGAGTCGAAGGTCAACTCCGCGAGTCCCAACCTGACTCGGTCCACCTGTCAAAACCTTTCCAACCCTCCGCGACTCACTGAGTCGCCCATAACTCAGTCAGGACTACACACAGGGTGGTCTCAAGGACAATCTTCAAGCGACTCGTCGAGTCTGTTCTTTTGACTCGGCGAGCCCATGCCATGCACCAGCTAAAACTGGCTTTTGCGGTCAGATCCGTTCCATACATGCATAGATCTGGCCTTCCCAAGCTTATTTGTCATGTAAAGTCTCAGTGTTGGTTGCCATGCAATGCATACAAGGCTTATTTTGAAGAAACAACCTCTCATATGGCAAGTTTAGCTTCTAACTCAAAAGAATGGACATAAAGTTTGTCATATGGGGTCTCCTGGACATGCTAAGGTCCAGATCTAGGTTCCATATCTCCATGGGACCTCTCACACTTCCGATTCAAGCCAAGAAATGCAAGAAGAAACCCTAGATTTGGCACATCAACACAAAACACGAAGTTTGGCTCTGAAAATTACCTCAAGAAGACTCCCTTGATGAAATAGCAATAGATCCAAGCTCCCCAACTCTTCAAGCTTGATCCTCTCCCTCCTTTCCTTGCAATATCACACAAAATGATGAACAAATGGCCTCCAAACACACTCACAAGGGCTCACAGTCGAATGGGGGATCTTAGGGTTCAAGGTGGCCGCAAATGAGGGCCATAAGGTCCTTTAAATAGGGATTAGGACCGGGAAATTAGGGTTCCATTAAACAGTGTGGACTCGCCGAGTCCGCCCCTTGGACTCGTCGAGTCCGGATGCGAACCCCTGCCCAAAACCGCGACCCGACTCGGCGAGTTCGACCTCCAACTCGCCGAGTCCCCTCACAGAATTGTCAAAAATATGAAATGAAGGTACCTGGGGATCCGGGCTGTTACAGGTTGTTTACCATGATTGCTATGATACAGTTGTTGTGATACTACGTATGACGTCTGTAACACTAGTCAAAATAGGCCAATAACAATCACATGTGATTATGCCAATCACTTAATGTGATTTTGTTAAATTGGTAATGTAATAAACTCACTATGTATTTCATGATAATTCTAATATAAATATGAACTTTCATACATACTTTATGGTGTAAATCAAAGTATACGTCCATACGATTCCAAAAATGTAGAGAACATCTAAATCTGACTTTGCATGAAGAAGTTATGATAAACCGAACACTATAAAATCTCTACAACATAAGGAATTTAAAATAGGCTAATAATTAGCTATTGGAGACTAAAATAGAGTTGTAGTGCTCGTAAATATGTACGTGTGGATGTAAAGAACATCAAAAACGAAGTTCGTATGCAAAACTTATGGCCTTCCGAAGATGCAGCTGTTAGAAACCTAATTTGACTCACGACGTGAGCATCAAAAACTCACGACGTGAGGAGTCAACAAACACTAATCGGAGCTAGAAAACATGCATTAAGGCTATGGGATGACTCATGGAAGTTCATGACTTGAATGGCCCCAGAACACCCTATAAATAGCGATCAAAGCTCATTCAATCCTTACACCTTCTCCTTTCATTCTCTCTCGTTTCCAAAGGCCGTTTTCCCTTCTCGAGCTTGGCAACGATGAGCCTCTGACTGTTTAGATTCTATAATCATGCTAATAAGGTGTGTTTTATGGCCCCACTTTCTAATATTTTCGGGGGGAAATGCATGCTAAATATTGAATAAAAGTTAATATTATGTTTATATGATAGTATGTTCGTATCGACATATATAGTTATATTAACTGTGATATAGTTGTTTTGCCTCATATATACCTAAAGTGTATATGATATTTTTAAAACATACAACTATTGTAAAATTGTTAGCATGTTATTATACTAATGTAGACCTTGAGTTATACTCGGGAGTTCTATGTATACTATGTGTGATATAGTCTCGATGCTATACTCAAGAGTTATATATATATATATATATATATATATATATATATATATATATATTTGTTTCTAAGTATGTTATTATTGTTGGTTTTATGTCAAGATAAAACCTAGTTTTACTTCAAGTTATAGCTGTTATACTGCCTAAATGTTATGAAATTAGGAGTAATGTCTAAAAGCATAGTCTAGTAACTTAGGATTTTAGACACGAAAATGCTTTTGTTGTTAGAACTATAGAACATCGTTAAAGTCTACCCGAGCTACAGTATTCATCATCTAAGATTGGGGATCTTAGTGAAAGTCCTCTGACCTGTATTCGTTAATCCCATGTAAGCGAGGATGTCGTGTATAAATAGTATACAGGTTGACCACCCCATTTGTGACTGTTAGCTACAGTCAACCAAAAGCGAGTGATGAATTTGTTGGATAAGGTGTCTAAGTCCATAACTATTTCTGGTATGTACTTGACCCGACCCGGCATGGTCCATTTGGGTTGCATGACATCATGCAATTGGATAGACTAAATGAGAGAAATAACACTTGGAGATTATTAATATATTATAAGTTCTAATATATTGATAATATTATTTGATTAGTTTGATTAATAATTAATTTAGAATTAATTAAGTGATCAAAAGAGAACTAATTAAATATATGGGTTGATTATGTAAATCATCCATATCTTGTATAGTGGGCTAAGAGGCTCCATGGATTATCAAGTTGGGTTCTACCCATAGGATGCTCCATGGATGCTCCATGGGAGTTACAAACCCATGGGTCATGGAAATGAAGAGTCATGACACATTAGGGTGTACATGGTGTAACCCTAGATGTGTCAACACTATATAAGGATCTCATTCTCCACCAAAATCGGCTACACTAAGGAAACAAGAGGGCTTGGCCGATTTCAAGAAGTGTGCATTCTCTCATAAGTCTTTCCAAGAGCATTTGGTGTTGTGTGAAGCATTTGAGGCATCACACTTGGGGTGCTAGGCTCATAAGGTTTCAAGGAACATAAGCAACAACAAGGTAAGTTATTCTATCTATCATTCAAGTTAAAATTGTTCCCCATGTATGCTAGTTAGGAATATAGCCTTGGAATTCAACTTTGCATGATAATTAGACAAACATAGATCCAAGGATATTAGGGTTGCATGTACACTTAGGAAGTGTGAGAATGCTCAAAACCCATCAGTGGTATCAGAGCCTAGGCTTGTTTGCTTTTTATTTGTGCTTAAAAGTTGAAAAAAGTCGAAAATCTTTCTTTCTAACGAATGGACTCATCGAGTCCATGGGGGGGGGGGGGGGACTCGCCGAGTTCACGTGTATCTTCAACCTACTCGGCGAGTAAGTTCGTGCACTTGGCGAGTAGGGTCGACAGATTGCAGAATTTCAACTTTAGTTGCTGGAAATGGACTAGAAACATTACCCTAAACTGTTTTGGTCCTTGAAAACTTGTTTTGATGGTGTAATGTTCCTTCTAATTCATTTACAACAACTTTTTATCTAAATTACAAAGTTTTAAGTGTAATTTTGATTTATGAATGTGTTCATATTCATGTTCTTGTTCTTATGATGTTTTAGATGATCATAGGAATTATTTGTAACCTATATGGTAGATTAATTCTTGATCATAATGTATTTTAATGGAGTCCATAACTTGTCCTCAAGTTATGGAAAACCAAGAGTCACACTTGAATTAAAACCATTAAAAGAACACAAGAGTTAGAAAAATGAAGAGTCTTCATTTTATTACTCTATTAAACTCATAAGTTACAAGAAATGAAATGTTTTGAAAGTTACAAAACTTGCCCTCAAGTTTTGGAACAAGTAAAGTTAAGTTAAAACTTTAGTTCCAACCCTTAGAATTTTAAAAGTTAAAATTCAACCCTTATACTTATATTATGATGATTTAATAATTATATATATATATATATATATATATATATATATGTATAAGAACAAAGTCGTCTTACCGCTAGTACGCCTCATTCACGAAGCCGGTCTATAAGGTGGGTATAAGGTTGTTGCCTATAAAATGGTGACTTAATGGGTGTCTACTCTCACCCACCGCTCGCTCGACTGGTGGAGGGTCGTTAGCCGAACGGGTAGGACAAGGACTTATAAATTCTCATTCAAAGTATGATGAATATTATAAAGTAACTAAATGTTTTATTAAATTCCCAATCTTAGTTACTTTAGGAAAATGTGAATAAGGTGCTAATCCATGAAATTACACTTTACACTTTGTCTAAGTCGTTGGTGGAGCGTGTGTGGTTAACCGGCACACTAACTTGGACTTAACAAGGTAGGTAAATGGTGACTTAAGGTTTATTATTGTATCGGTGGAGCGTGTGTGGTTTACCGGCACATCGATTGAGTGATAAACTTTAAGGGTACCAAGTGATTTGCATGGGTACTTCACACCTCGTTTTGTGATCCTCGGTATCCCAGTCACAAAACTTGGAGGGCACACTCAAGATTGAAACATGCCTTTGAAAAGCTCATTGAATCTCAAAGAATCTAGGAATTTCTAAGAACCAAACAAAAACCTTATACTTAAATGTTTCAGTTTTCGTGGTGGAAATTGGTAAATCGTCATTCACCTACCTTTCAAATATGGTATAGCTTAGACTACGACATACCTCTTCTAAGCTATGTTATATTGTGATTGGATCCTAGCCTTAATATTACATTTGGGTGTTTTATTAAGGACTCTCATATATCTATACTAAACTTGTTCTCTTCTTTCAGATGTCTTCAAACAATGCTGCTTCTGGCTCGAATCCTAATGGCTCCTTTACTCTTATGAGTTTGTGTGGGAAAGTTACCTTTGATGGATCCAACTTCAATGAGTGGATTAGAAACATCAGGATGATTACCCGCTACGAGGACAAAGAATATGTCCTTGACAAGGAGCTTAAGGAAATTGATGAGTCCACTGCAACTCCCCAGGAGATCGCTGACTTTCATACTCATGAAAGAGATGCGACCAAGGTGGCTTGCATCATGTTGGCCACAATGACAGCTGAACTCCAAAAGTCTTATGGAGATTTCTACCCTTATGAAATGCACCAAGATTTGATGGAAAGATACCATCAAAGTGCACGGCAAGAGAGGTATGAGATCATCTGCTCCATGATAACAGCCATGATGAAGGACGGGGAATCCATCACGAGCCACATGCAGAAAATGCAAAGGTATGTGGATCGGTTGCTGAAGCTTAATGTGAACTTCCCTGAGGAGCTTGCAATAGATATTATTTTGCACTCCTTACCATCGTGCTATGATCAATTCCGCATGACATATCACATGAACAAGGAAGAGGTCACCCTTAGCAAACTTCAGGGACTTCTCAAGACCGCAGAAACAGGTCTTAAGGGGAAGTCGGTTGCTATCACTCCTACTCCAAACTCAACTCCGGTTTTGGCAATCGGGAAAAGTCGAGGGAGGAAGAGAAAGAGATCTTCGAAGGGTACCAAGGCTCGAACCCTTGATGACTCTTTTTCAAGTGGAACCAAGAAAGGTTTCATTACTCCTTCTTCTGACCCAAAAGAGGCTGAATGCTTTTATTGCCATGAAAAGGCTCATTGGAAGCGGAACTGCCCAAAGTACCAGTAGGATGTGAAGGATGGGAAAGTCAAACCCAACCATGCAGGTATTTACACTATCATTTCTAATAACTCACCCCATTCTAAATCTTGGGTCCTTGATACCGGTTGTGGTATTCATATTTGTTGTGACTTACAAGGACTAAGAAGAAGTGAGGATGTGGATCAAGGAAGAATAAACTTGATCATGGGGAATAGGAAAACTTCACCTGTCACCAAGATTGGTGTTTATACTTTATCTCTAAGTAGTGGGTTTAGTTTAGATTTGAATAAATGTTGTTACTCGCCAGGAATGGAAAAAAATATTATTTCCTTTCATGCTTTGTACAAACAAGGGTTTACCTTTTCGTTTAATAATGAAGTTGGTTCTATTGATGATTTCTTTAATAATGTTCTTTATTTTAAAGCATTACCTTGTGATGGTGTGTATGAAGCTGTGTCTGTTGTAGATAACTTAGGAAATAATGTTTTGTGTATTGATTCTACTAATAATAACTTGGATAAAGCATCATTATGGCATTGTCACCTTGGACATATAAGCAAGAAACGCATAGGCGAACTCCAAAAGGATGGAGTCTTGGAGTCGTTTGACCTAATGTCAGATGATAGTTGCGAATCATGCTTACTTGGAAAAATGACAAAGTCACCCTTCACAGGCTCGTGCGAAAGGGGTGAAGGTTTGTTGGACCTTATACACACGGATGTGTGTGGACCATTCAAATATGCCACAAGGGATGCTAATCGTTATTATTTGACTTTTACTGATGATTACAGTAGATATGCATATGTCTACTTAATCAAACATAAGTCAAAGACTTTTGAGAGGTTTAAGGAATTTAAACAGGAAGTCGAGAATCAATTGGGCAGGAATATTAAGATGCTTCGATCCGATCGAGGTGGTGAGTATCTTAGTTAAGAGTTCCTCGACTATCTAAGGGAATGTGGGATTGTCTCACAATTGACACCTCCCAAGACACCGCAGTTGAATGGTGTGGTTGAGAGGCGTAATCGAACCTTGTTAGACATGGTTCGTTCCATGATGAGTCGAGCTTCGCTACCAATCTCATTCTGGGGGTATGCCTTAGAGACTGCCGCCCATATTCTTAATCTAGTCCCGACAAAGAAAGTTGCCAAAACTCCTCACGAGATATGGACTGGTAAAGTACCTAAACTAGACCACATCAAGATTTGGGGTTGCAAGGCTTTCGTGAGATGCGAGACTCATGATAAGCTCGAACCTCGAAGGGAGAGGTGTATTTTCATCGGCTACCCATAGCAATCCTTTGGTTACCTCTTCTACAGACCTAGTGACAATGTGGTCTTTGTAGCAAGAAGAGGAGTCTTTCGAGAAAGAGAGTTTATAAGCCAAGGAGATAATGGGAGGCAAATTGAACTCGAAGAAATTCAAGAGTCAAGTGGTGAAGGAACTTCAAACTCTAGCCCTCAACTTGACGAGGAAACTCCTGTTGAGCCAATTGACGAATCTGTACCTCTGAGGCGTTCCACGAGAGTTAGGAGTGCACCTGAGCATTACCATGGATTCCATATTACTGTAGAAGGTGAGACACTTATTAGTGATGGGACACTAGTAAGTCAAGATGACCCTAACAGCTACGAGGAAGCCATGGCAGGCCCCGAGTCTGCTAAATGGAGAGAGGCTATGGATAGCGAGATACAATCCATGTATGACAATCAAGTTTGGAACTTGGTTGAAAATGTACCATGTCGTAAGACGGTGAGGTGAAAATGGATCTTCAAGAAGAAAACCGACATGGATGGTAATGTACACACTTATAAGGCTAGACTAGTTGCAAAGGGGTTCTCACAAATTCCTGGAATGGATTATGATGAGACCTTTTCTCCGGTAGCCAAGATTAAGTCTATTAGGGTTATGTTAGCCATAGTCGCATTTCATGACTATGAAATTTGGCAAATGGATGTGAAAACCGCTTTCCTTAATGGAAAATTGGCTGAAAATGTTTACATGAGTCAGCCAGAAGGTTTTGTCAGCAGCAAGTACCCTAATAGAGTGTGTAAGCTTGAGAAATCCATCTATGGATTAAAGCAAGCACCTCGCAGATGGAATCTTTGCTTTGATGAAAAGGTCAAGGAATTTGGCTTTTCTAGGAGTGAAGATGAATCTTGTGTGTATGTCAAGGCTAGTAGGAGTATAGTTAGCTTTTTGGTATTGTATGTGGATGACATACTACTCATAGGAAACGACATTCCAACCCTACAGGAAGTAAAGTCCTGGCTTGGGAAGTGTTTCCCTATGAAGGACCTTGGTGAAGCTGCCTATATTTTAGGGATAAGGATCTTGAGAGATCGAAGTAAAAGACTAATTGGACTTAGTCAGAGTACCTACTTGGATAAGGTGCTGAAGAGATTCAGCATGCAGGACTCCAAGAAAGGAGAGTTGCCCATCCAGAGTAACGCCAAATTGAGTAAGACAAAAAGCCCTAGCACTGAGGCTGAGATAGCAGAAATGAGTCGAATACCTTATGCTTCGGCTGTAGGATCGATCATGTATGCTATGATGTGTACTCGACCTGATGTAGCTTTTTCCCTGAGCATGGTTAGCAGGTTTCAGGGGAACCCTGGCAAGGCACACTGGACTGCGGTAAAGAATATTCTCAAGTACCTACGAAGGACTAAGGACTGGGTCCTTACCCTCGGTGGGAGTAATAACTTGAGAGTTATAGGGTATAGTGATGCTAGCTTCCAGACTGATAGGGATAATTTCCGCTCTCAGTCGGGCTGGGTCTTTACCCTAAATGGAGGAGCAATTTCTTGGAAGAGTTCCAAGAAAGAGACAGTGGCAGATTCTACTTGTGAATCAGAGTATATTGAAGCTAGCGAGGCGGCAAAGGAGGCGATATGGCTGAAGAACTTCATTGGAGACCTTGGAGTTGTACCAGCTATTAAAGAGCCAATGAAAATTTTCTGTGATAGTGAAAGTGCTGTTGCCTTAACCAAGGAACCAAGGGATTACGGGAGATCCAGGCACATCGACAGAAAATACCATTTCATCAGACATCGGATCGAAGAAGGACTCCTCGTGGCAAAGAGGGTATCATCAGATGAGAATCAGACAGATCCCCTCACTAAGGGACTGACTCGGGTTAAGCATCTCCAGCATGCTCGGAGCATAGGGCTGAAGGATGATATTAGATTTAGTAGTTAGATAACCTCGAAATTTTTAAAGTGTAATTGACATTTGATGATGAATAAAAATGTTTTATTTATGAGTAAAAGTGTTGCTATCTCTTGTCGATCGTTTACTATATTTCTTTTGCATGTTTTGACTTCCAGAATAATTTTTGTTTGCTATAACATATTATTCAAACCTCCACAGTCAGTCATATGTCGGAAGTAGGTATGAATCAAGACTGTCATGTTTGGTTGTAGAGGTCTTGGGCAAGGCTACAACAATCATGAGTGGTCATAAGTTCTGAGCATTGGACTCAACCCACGCTCACTGGAATCACTTCATGGAATTCTATCTCGAGTGATCGTGAGACGGTAATATTGTATAAGTCTTCAAACCTAGAGATATGATTTGTTACTTACAAGTTGGTTATACATTGATTGTACGAAAACGCATTGGTAACTCAATGTTATAAATCGTGCTCTTGTGTGTAATTCAATGAGTGGTAGAACAAACATATGAGTCGAAGTTTATCTGTTCCTTCTTGGATTAGAAGCTGATATCTTGGCCCCTCGATGATTTTTTTTTGACCCATGTACCGGGCCCAGTCAGATTTAAGTTGATGTGTTCAATTAAGTTCTTTGTCAAACAAATCGGAAATCGGGAAACAAACTGTTGGAAAATAAGTAAGACATTGTTCCATGTATTTGTCCAACTGATATCTAGAACAGAGGATTATATGATCACTTATCTTAAATGGCGTACCATCATCTTCTCAGTTCCGAGAAACCTTGAAAAGAGCTACGATTCCCGATCGGTTCCTGAAGTCATACTTGCAGTAATAGTTATTAGACTTATCCAAGTGGGAGACTGTTAGATAAGGTGTCTAAGTCCATAACTATTTCTGGTATGTACTTGACCCGACCCGGCATGGTCCATTTGGGTTGCATGGCATCATACAATTGGATAGACTAAATGAGAGAAATAACACTTGGAGATTATTAATATATTATAAGTTCTAATATATTAATAATATTATTTGATTAGTTTAATCAATAATTAATTTAGAATTAATTAAGTAATCAAAAGAGAACTAATTAAATATATGGGTTGATTATGTAAATCATCCATATCTTGTATAGTGGGCTAAGAGGCTCCATGGATTATCAAGTTGGGTTCTACCCATAGGATGCTCCATGGATGCTCCATGGGAGTTACAAACCCATGGGTCATGGAAATGAAGAGTCATGACACATTAGGGTTTACATGGTGTAACCCTAGATGTGTCAACACTATATAAGGATCTCATTCTCCACCAAAATCGGCTACACTAAGGAAACAAGAGGGCTTGGACGATTTCAAGAAGTGTGCATTCTCTCATAAGTCTTTCCAAGAGCATTTGGTGTTGTGTGAAGCATTTGAGGCATCACACTTGGGGTGCTAGGCTCATAAGGTTTCAAGGAACATAAGCAACAACAAGGTAAGTTATTCTATCTATCATTCAAGTTAAAATTGTTCCCCATGTATGCTAGTTAGGAATATAGCCTTGGAATTCAACTTTGCATGATAATTAGACAAACATAGATCCAAGGTTATTAGGGTTGCATGTACACTTAGGAAGTGTTAGAATACTCAAAACCCGTCAGAATTATCCTTTTATTTGTTATTGTTCCGGCATCGATGAAATGTCACACCCCGAAACTGAAGGCGGAAACATTCCGGGGCGGAGGACGTCATGAAGTATCGCAACCAATGTACATAGTAAGCATAGTAAAAACAAAACATTACATTACATAGATTCATTAAATTTGTTTGAAAGTAAAGTAATACAAGTTTTATAGATACATTAGATTAAAGAAAAGTAAGACATAACTTCCATATGCTCCGTCTTCTGCAAAAGAACACGGGATACCTGTCTAAGGAGAACCTGAGAATACAAGCAGTTTAAAAATCAGCATAAAGCTGGTGAGTTCATAAGCTGTTTGTTAGGTAAAAGATTATGTTTCCTTTGGTTTTCTGAAAAGTTGTTATCCAAGAAAATCCGATATTTTCTTATAAAGACAGTTTAGTTAAAGTTCTGAATTGCCGTTCGATACAACAGTAGATAGTTTAATACGTAAAACTATATATTGAAAACCACTGGGAATACCATCCAGTACAACAGTAGATATTTTTAATACATAAAAATATAGATTGAAAACCATGGGAATACCATCCCGTACTAGATATAAGGAAGTTTTTAATACACAAAAACTATAAGTTGAAAGCCATGGGATTCCCATCCCATACTAGATATAAAAACCATGGGAATACCATCCCGTACTAGATATAAAAACCATGGGAGTACCATCCCATACTAGATATAAGGTAGTTTTTAATACACAAAAACTATAGATTGAAAGCCATTGTATTACCATCCCGTACTAGATATAAAAACCATAGGAATACCATCCCATACTAGATATAAAAACCGTGGGAATACCATCCCGTACTAGATATAAAATCTATAGATTGAAAACCATGGGAATACCATCCCGTACTAGATATAAATTCTATAGATCAAAGATAGATATGAAAATCCATGAATAAACTTATGTTAATATATTAATACGTACTGTGAGTCGGGTAACCACGCTAATATGACCACGAGACCTCCTTGACATTCTTCAGGTGTCGGACGATATCCAGAATTTGTCACCCCATACGTGCCCGCCTAACTGTAGATAACAGTTAAGGTGTGGGATTTCCATTCCCGAATAGATCTATTCACAAAGGGTTTAATGATGACGAATCTCACAAGCTAGTATTAAAGTATTCACGGTGTTCTCGGTTGTTATCAAACATACAAATCGTTTTGAAACACAATACAGTAAAAACATTTTAATACAATGAAATTATCTAGCATAATACTCTAAATTAAACAGAGATAAACTGAATCAGACATAGTTTATCTATTAACTTTACATAAATCTATACTCGTGAAACAAGAATTGAAGATCCCAAATTATTCCGATAATAATTTGATTGTTTTGGTTGTCTCCTTTACTGTAATTGTAATCCATGTATTTATATTGAATAACACATCCTTTATTCTCCGCATAATACATAAGGGGTAAAGATATCTAAAAGTTAGCCAGATATTTATAGAAATACATCAGTTTAGGTTTTGAAATCATTTATAATTTGATTGTATTCCCCCATGAAAACATTGAAAAACACGGAAAAAGGCGTAGGGGTATGAACTCACCAGACGAGAGATGTGTCGGTTGGATGCTAATTGTCAGTTCACGGCTTGAAATACGCGAGGTTCCTATGTAATATGAAGAGATTTGATCAATCATCTGGACCATTTGATGAGTTTACGACAGTAAACTAGGAGTTTACGGCCATAAACTCTCACCCACTCAATCCTTATGTGCTTTGATGGTCCTAGGTTAATCACATGTGATTTAAACTCATTTACCTATCATGGGGTGAATTTAGGGCAGACTTTGACCAAGTTATAGGAGTTTATGGCCCAGGAACCCATTCTTGGGGGGTTTACGGCCATGAACTCCTTGTGGAGTGGTTTTTATTAAGTTTAAGGTCCCTAACTTGTTTGTGGTTGCATCTAGACTTTATTCCAAGGCTTATGAGGTGTTTAAGGGGCATCTTAACACCCTAGAATGAGTTTACTGCCCACGAAAGGGTGTTTACGGTCCAAGCATGTGCTTGGGCCATAAACTCATATTTACCCCCTAAATGATGAGTTCAAGGTGTTCTAAGTCCAGTCGAATATGTCCTTAAGTCGATTACAAGCTCCAAAAGTGATTTGGGAGGGCTTTGGGGATCAAAAACCCATTTATATGTGTTCACGGCGCATGAGTGTTCCAGGGCCGTAAACACATGTTTATGGTCCTAAATCATAGATTGAACATGGATTTGAAAGATGCAAAGGTTATACAATGAGTTAGGATAGTTACCTTGATGATTTGAAGTTTGAATTTGGTGATTTTGGACCTAGGATTGAGTTGTAGAGAGAGAGAGAGAGAGAGAGAGAGTAGTGAGAGAGAGTGAAAAAGCTTCAAAATGAAGTCATTTGAACTTTATATATGGTTCAAGTTTGGGACACGATGGAATACTACCCGATACTGACGTTAGATGAGGCTTTTGGTCCCACCTGATTAAGTTGTCGTAACCTAATATGGTCGAATCTAAAAATCTTCCAATTATTAAATAGGGGCGTTATCATGAGTTTCTAATGTGTTTGGACACCCATTAAGTCATCATAGAAGTCTCAAAATTAATGACTTAATTTAATAACAAAACGGAAACAATTCGAAAACGACAAGTTTTATTGACGGAACGGGTTACAATGACGGAACAAACTTCGGGTTGTCACATTATCCCCCCGTTAGAGGGAATTTTGTCCTGATATTCAAGATTAAGATATAAATCATTGATTTGGAAATAGATGTGGATACTTCTATTTCATCAAGTCTTCGCACTCCCAAGTGAATTCCGGTCCCCGCTTGGCAATCCAACGAACCTTAACTATCGGGATGCGGCTTTGCTTCGTACGTTTGATCTCTCAATCCATGATTTCGATTGGTTCCTCAATAAAGTTTAGGTTTTCGTTGATTTCGATCTCTTCAAGAGGGATTACTAGGGTTTCATCAACTAAGCACTTCTTAAGATTAAAAACGTGGAATACAGGATGGATGCAGCTAAGTCCTAAAGGTAGTCGGAGATTATGGGCTACAGAACCGATCCTGGCACAGATCTCGAAGGGTTCTATGTATCTTGGGTTAAGTTTTTCTACGCTTCCAAGGCGTACCATGTCTTTCCAGGGCGAGACCTTCAACAGGATACGATTTCCAATCTAGAATTCTCAGAGTTTTCGTAGTTTATCGGCATACACTTCTGTCTGTCTTGTGAAGCTTCTTAGTGGATCTCGGATCTGGATGATTTTCTGGGCGGTTTCACGGGATTTTAAGTACCAGAGAAGGCACTATCAGGGAAACGGTCTCTTGACTAGTTGCATGTCCTCTATCTCGGTACAGCACAGGAGGGATCTTGTACTTGCGACCGTAGAGGGCTTCGAACGAGGTAGTCTTAATGAAGGTCTATGATGATTCAACCAAGGGTAAATGGATGTTCCACGAATTTCCGAAATCAATGAAACATGTCCTTAGTGTGTCTTCTAGGGTCTGGATAATTCTATTACTCTTCCCGTTAGTCTAAGGATAATATGTCATTCTCAAGTCCAACTTAGTTCTCAGAGCTTTTTGAAGGGACTACCAAAACTTGAGGTAAACCGGCTATCTCGTTCAGGGATAATGGATGCAGGTACACTGTGCATTCGGACTATCTTTTGGATGTAGGTTCGCGTGAGTCTTTCCATCTTGCGGCTTGAACTCTTCTTTTCGGCTCAGGGTATCTACTACTACATTGGCCTTGCCGGGATGGTAGCGGATTTTACACTCATAACACTGAGTATCTCTACCTATCGTTGCTGCCTTATGTTTAAGTCTTTCTGTGTCAAAGTGGTTAGGGGTTTGGCGATTCGGGAAAAATTCTGGATGAACCTACGATAGTAATCAGCGAGACCCAAGAATTGATGGGATTCTGTGGGTGTCTTCGATGCTGACCAATTCTCGATCGTCTTAAATTTTGGACGGGTCCACAGGTATGCCTTCCTTTCTTACCACGTGACCAAGGAAAATGATTAGGTCGAAGGGTATCACTACGAACTCGTATTATTCATATCGAGTCCTGAATGCTGTCTTGGAAACATCATTCTTGTGCACTCGAAGCTGATGGTACCCTGATCTGAGGTTTACCTTCGTGAAATAACAGGCTCCCTGAAATTGGTCGAAAAGGTCATCTATTTGAGGAAGAGGATATCGGTTTTTGACGGTCAACTTGTTCAACTCGTGGTAGTCTATTCACATCCGAAAGAATCCATCTTTCTTCTTCACAACAATACCGAGACTCCCTAGGTTGAGGAACTCTGGATGATGAATCCTTTGCTGAGTAGCTCATTAAACTGGCTAGATAACTTCTTCATTACTGCTGGCGCTAATCGATACGGGAGCTAGGCTACAAGGGTAGTCCAGGAATAAGGTTGATGCGAAACTCGACTCGACGCTTGGGAGGAATTTCCTGGAAGCTCTTCGGGAAAAGACACTAGGAAAGTTGCAGACTTCGGGGATGCAACTTCCTGTTTCTTGATGGTCAGATAGGCTAGGAATTTATGGCACTCCCTTCGGGGAAGCCTTTTGAGCTTTGATGCAAGAAATGAGACGAAGATTTCAACTAAGATTATTGTTGTAGATCATAATAGTCTGACTAGAGGGAAGATTAAAAAGAGATGGCTTTTTTCGTAACAAAGGATATTTTCATGATTTGAACTCAACCAATCAATGCAAATGATAATCATCAGAGCTCTCTATGGAAACTGACTTTAAGTCGATGAGAAAGGAATGATCGTTCAGGATAAGGGTACATGCAAATGAATCTATCGTTGACATATTCTTTCTCTCAGTTAGCTATCTCGACGGTAAATGATTCAGTTACTAGACGAAGAATTTGTTTAAGAAGACACTTGAATGAATGATTAATAAAATTTCTTTGGCAATAGATTTGAAAAGGATGTGAGTATAAGAATTTTCGTGAAGAAACGTACCCACGATGTTGGTGGGATCGGCGACTACCTCCTCCTGTTTTATAGCCAGAGCTATCTCAGCGTTGCTAGTTGTTGCTGCTTTGGGGAAGTTTCTCTTGAAATGCCCGATTTCATCGCAACCATAGCAGGCCTAACTGATACCCGCTCCAGAAGCTTGACTGTTGATTGGGTTGGTGTTCTACAGTTTCGCGCAAGGTGACCCTCTTGGCCACAGTTTTTGCAAAACTTCTCACGGCATGGGCTGGAAGCAAGATGATGGTAACTTCACTTATTGCACCAAGGGAGGGTACCAGCATACCTAGTGGTAGGTACTTCGACTGTAGGAGCAATGGCAGGAGTAGTAGTAGCTTGAACTACCACTAATTCATGCCTCTTGGAGGGTGCTTGTGAACTCTGACCCTTTCAATTTTTTTTTCCAGATAACCTTTTTTTCCCTTATTACGCTCAGTCTGATGCTCTTGATCATTTTCATGGTTTTGGGGGTTGGTGTTACTTCTTGGTCCACTGAACCTGCTAGGGTACAATAGCATCATTGTAGCCATCACTGCAGCAGTCACAACTGCCTGAAAATAGACAGGGTCGAACGGAGGAGAATATGGTGGCGGAGAGTTGTTGTTCCTATAGTTGGGTCCTTTCTTTGGAGGCATGATGATCTAAAATGATTAGGCAAAAGAGGATGGTAAGTCTTCTGAATTGAATCAAGAGATATGAAACAGGAGATATCTCTTTATAACAGATATAAGGTTCTATAAGCGATAAAATAGGAAAGAGTTATCAAAGCAGATAAATTATCGCTAAGGAAGGAAGGAGTAGCATCACTCTGAATGAATTTTTCAACGTACTTGTTTCTAATTAAGATACTCCCATAGTATCCTATGTTTTGCTGAATCGATTAATCATTGTATGGATCTTAGGTAAGTTTTAGGCATGCTCCACACCACAGTCACTCCCAAGCACATGTTGGCCGTGTCTCGAATGGATATTGTTGATCAGGCTATATCAACCCTAGACATGACTACATAACTGCCCAGGTTTAACCGCAACATACAACACCTAATTACTTATGTTTTGTTCTACTCATAGTTATGGATTCCTGCGGCTAGGTATACTTGTATACTTTTGAAAATACTTATATTTTTTAGTATACCTTTAGTTTAGAGCACTTAGGCCCCTTAGTGTTTATAGTCTTATACCATGTAAGGTTTGGTATACTAGTTCACTATAAACAAGGGCTCTGATACCAATCTATCACACCCCGAAACCGAAGGCGGAAACGTTCCGGGGCGGAGGACGTCATGTAGTATTGCAACCAATGTACATAGTAAGCATAGTAAACACAAAACATTACATTACATAGATTCATTACATCAGTAAAGTAATACAAGTTTTATAGATACATTAGATTAAACAAAAGTAAGACGTAACTTCCTTATGCTCCTTCTTCTACAAAAGAACACAGGATACCTGTCTAAGGAGAACCTAAGAATACAAGCAGTTTAAAAATCAGCATCAAGCTTGTGAGTTCATAAGCTGTTTGTTAGGTAAAAGATTATGTTTCCTTTGGTTTTCTGAAAAGTTTTTATCCAAGAAAATCCCATATTTTCTTATAAAGACAGTTTAGTTAAAGTTCTGAATTTCCATTTGATACAACAGTAGATAGTTTAATACGTAAAACTATATATTGAAAACCACTGGGAATACCATCCAGTACAACATTAGATATTTTTAATACATAAAAATATAGATTGAAAACCATGGGAATACCATCCCGTACTAGATATAAGGTAGTTTTCAATACACAAAAACTATAAGTTGAAAGCCATGGAATTACCATCCCGTACTAGATATAAAAACCATGGGAATACCATCCCGTACTAGATATAAAAACCATGGGAGTACCATCCCGTACTAGATATAAGGTAGTTTTTAATACACAAAAACTATAGATTGAAAGCCATGGTATTACCATCCCGTACTAGATATAAAAACCATAGGAATACCATCCCGTACTAGATATAAAAACCATGGGATATAGATTGAAAACCATGGGAATACCATCCCGTACTAGATATAAACTCTATAGATCAAAGATAGATATGAAAATCCGTGAATAAACTTATATTAATATATTAATACGTATTGTGAGTCGAATAAGCATGCTAATATGACCACGAGACCTCCTTGAGGTTCTTCATGCATTGGACGATATCCAGAATGTGTCACCCCAGGAGTGCCCGCCTAACTGTACCTAACAGTTAAGGTGTGGGATTGTCAGTCCCGAATAGATCTATTCACAAATTCCACGCTCTCCCTCCAGGAGACTCTGTTACACTTCCGGGGAGGATTTACTGATAACCAAAGGGTTTAATGATGACAAATCTCACAAGCTAGTATTAAATTATTCACGGTGTTCTCGGTTGTTATCAAACATACTAATCATTTTGAAACATAATACAGTAAAAACAGTTTATTACAATGAAATTATTTGGCATAATACTCTAAATTAAACAGAGATAAAGTGAATCAGACATAGTTTATCTATTAACTTTACATAAATATGTACTTGTAAAACAAGAACAGAAGATCCCAAATTATTCCCATAATAATTTGATTGTTTTGATTGTTTCCTTTACTGTAATTGAAATCCATGTATTTATATTCAATAACACATCCCTTATGCTCCACATAATACATAAGGGGTAAAGATATCTAAAAGTTAGCCAGATATTTATAGAAATACATCAGTTTTAGGTTTTGAAAACATTTATAATTTGCGTGTATTCCCCCCTGAAAACATTGAAAAACACGGAAAAAGGTGTAGGGGTATGAACTCACCAGACGAGAGATGTGTCGGTTAGATGCTAACTGTCAGTTCAGGGCTTCAAACATGCGAGGTTCCTTTGTAATATGAAGAGATACATAATTTTTATCTAATCAGACCTTGTTCTATTAATTAAATAAGAATAAACACTTCTAGATGCGAAAACACTTCATTTCAAGTGATTGGAGTGACCCGGGTGGCATCTAAGGGTGTGTATGGATTAGGAATGAAGTTTACTCTTCAAGAGTAAACTCTTAGAAGATTTTTCTGCCCTAAACAACACATCCCCATGAGTTTACAGCCGTAAACTCATGGGTGGTGCTCTTGAGTGCTAAATGGTATTATAACATTTGAGGGATGATGCTAGGTTTGGTTCTAGGGCATTAGAAAGGGATTTGATCAATCATCTGGACCATTTGATGAGTTTACGGCAGTAAAATACGAGTTTACAGTCGTAACTCTCACCCACTCAATCCTTATGTGCTTTGATGGTCCTAGGTTAATCACATGTGATTTAAACTCATTTACAAGTCATGGGGTGAATTTAGGGCAAACTTTGAACAAGATATATGAGTTTACAGCCCAGGAACCCATTCTTGGGGGGTTTACGACCATGAACTCCTTGTGGAGTGGTTTTTATTAAGTTTAAGGTCTCTAACTTGTTTGTGGTTGCTTCTAGACTTTATTCCAAGGCTTATGAGGTGTTTAAGGGGCATCTTAACACCCTAGAATGCGTTTACTGCCCGTGAAAGGGTGTTTACGGTCCAAGCATGTGTTTGGGCTGTAAACTCATATTTACCCCCTAAATGATGAGTTCAAGGTGTTCTCAGTCCATTCCAATATGTCCTTAAGTCGATTCCAAGCTCCAAAAGTGATTTAGGAGGGTCTTGGGGCTCAAAAACCCATCTTATATGTGTTCACAGCGCATGAGTGTTCCAGGGCCATAAACACATGTTATGGTCCTAAATCATATATTGGACATGGATTTGAAGATGCAAAGGTTATACAATGAGTTAGGATAATTACCTTGATGATTTGAAGCTTGAATTTGGTGATTTTGGACCTAGGATTGAGTTGTAGAGAGAGAGAGAGAGAGTAGTGAGAGAGAGTGCAAAAGCTTCAAAATGAAGTCATTTGAACTTTATATATGGTTCAAGTTTGGGACACTGTGGAATTCTACCCGATACTGACGTTATACGAGGCTTTTGGTCGCACCCGATTAAGTGGCCGTAACCCGATATGGTCGAATCTAAAAATCTTCCAATTATTAAATTGGGGCGTTATCATGAGTTTCTAATGTGTTTGGACACCTATTAAGTCATAATTTAAGTCTCAAAAATTAATGACTTAATTTAATAACGAAACGGAAATATTTTGAAAACGACAAATTTTATTGACGGAACGGGTTACAATGACGGAACAAACTTTGGGTTGTCAAATGAAACGTGCGGAAACTATCGCAAGGTGTAATCCTTGTGCTACCGCAAGGTGTAATCCTTGTACTACCGCAAGGTGTGATCCTTTTACTACCGCAAGGTGTGATCCTTTTACTACTCCAAGGTGTGATCCTTGTACTACCTCAAGGTGTAATCCTTGTACTACCGCAATGTGTGATCCTTGTAATAATAATAAGAGGTATAAAACTAAGTCATACAGTCGCAGCTATAGACTCATGGTAGAACACCTGTAGAAGCATTATACTTTGTTGATATACAAGTATGAATGTTATGTATAAGTTTCCCATAGACTTATACTCTAAGTATAAGAATCTAGTAGGTATATTACTTGTATATTAAGTTGACCACTGTACCTATCCTACTTACTCGTATAGAATTGAAATAGATTTATACGTACCGGTTTTACTCGTATAGAATTGAAATAGATTTATGTGTAGCAACTTAGTTTGTATGGAATTACAAACATTTATACTTATACTCTAGGTTCAAAGAATGTTTAGATATAACACTTATTTGGTAAGTAAGCCATTATCCCAAGGATATATATACTAAATGTTTGAGTGTCAAAATGATACTTTCAAAACTATACTTTTGAACTTGGAAAATGTATTATTTTTATATGGAGTCAAAACCTATGGACTCACCAACTTTATGTTGACGTATTTTAAAATGCATGTGTTTAAAGGAAGTTGATAACTATGATACGAGAAATGATGTTACACTGCCCGGTGTTTCCGCCGACGGCCGGGGTGTGACAACGTTGTCGCCCCCGGACGTTTTTGTAATATGTATATGTGTTACCATATGATTATTAGGGTCGGCTTGCGTTCAAAACATCCGTTCACACTCAGCACTCATATCGATTGTACACTCGAATCCTACGTTAAACTGTGAGTTCATACCCTACACTTTTCTGAGTTTTCCATGTTTTCAGGTAGGGGGGGGGGGGGAATACAAGCTAAACATAAAGGTTTTCATAGCTTAAAAACTGATGCAATTACAATGATTTTCCATCACACGTTTAGATACGATTATTGCTTTTGTATTATGCGGAGCAGAACAGATGTTTTCATTTTATAATTGCATAGTTTCAAAACCTTACACGAACGAAACAACCATTCAAACTATAATAGGTATAGTTTGGGATTTCATTACTAGACTTACAGATTCCAACTTCATACAAGTCAAACATATAAACTATATCAGATTTAGTTTATCCATTACTACGAATACAAAACTAGAGTCTCATGCTAAATAATTATTTTATGTATAATTATTTATACTCTACATCATTACAAACGACTTCGAACTCGAGAACAACTGAACAAACACGTAAACTAGTTAATACAAGATGGTGAGACTGTCTTCGTTTTGCCCCTCGGGGTACCAATAAATCCTCACCAGTAGTATAACTAGAGTCTACTGGAGGGAGAGCGTGAAATTTGTGAATAGATCTATTTGGGACCAACAATCCCACACTTGAACTGTTAGCTACAGTTAGGCGGGCACACTTGGGGTGACAAATTTTGTCATTGTACGATGCCTGAAGAACGTCAAGGAGGTCACAGTTCAAATTAGTATGGTTATACGATTCACAATAAGTATAAACTAACCATTGTTTACAGGATTTCTTTCTTCTATAGTTTTATTTTAAGTAATGAAACTACTTATCTGCTTACTGGAGGGTATTCCAGGAACAAAATCTATAGTTTTATTTTAAGAAATAAAACTACACTACATACAGGTGGTAACCAGGGTTTTCCGAACGATCATACATTACATACTGGTGGTAGCCAGGGCTTTCAAACACAACGTACCTTTCATACCGAAAACAATAAACATGTTAGAAAATATTGGATTTTCTTGGTTAACATGCGTACATATTTCAGAACTTGGTAACAACGGTTTTCGATACAAACAATATTTACTTATAATAGACAAAAACTGTTTATACAAACTCAGTGACTAGTTTTCAACACAAAAACATGCTTATGAACTCACCAGCTTTATGCTGATAGGTTTTCAAAAACCGCTTGTATTCTCAGGGCAACGATAGACAGGTACCTAGCTAGCTTTTGGAGAAGATGGAGCATTTTTGGAGTCTCGTCTTTATCTTTTTTTTAAACACATGTATATATTCGTATTGTAATGTAATGGTTGTGTTTACCATGATTGCTATGATACAATTGTTGTGATACTACGTATGACGTCGTCGCCTCTGGACGTTTTCGCCGTTGTTTTTCTAACGTTTCGGGGGTCTGAGAGATTAGTATCAGAGCTATATTTTTTAGTGAACTAAGTATACCTAAGTTTACATGGTATACAACTATAAACACTAAGGGGGACGAAGCCCTCTGAACTAAAAGTATACTTTAAAAATATAAGTATTTTTACTCCAAGTATACAAATATACCTACATACCAGAAACCGTATCGCACAAAGAACCAAACAAAAGTATTTGGATGTTGGAAACTGTGATTAAACCTGGGCAATTATGTAATCATGTCGAGGGTCAATATAGCCTGATCAACGATATTCATTTGAGACATGACTAACATGTGCTTGGGAGTAACTGAGGTGTTGCAACAGACCTAAAACTTACCAAATATTTCTACCTAAAGAAATCGATAGAACAAAACCTTAAACATAAAATACTATAGGATTATTTTAATCAAAGCAGGATACATTGTAGAAAGTCATTCCAAGTGTTGCTACTCATTCTTTCCTAGCAATAGTTTACTTGCCTTAGTAACTCCTTCCTGTTTATCGCTTAGTAGCGCACTTTATCTATCTTATAGAGATACAACTTGTTTCATATCTCTTGATTCAATTCAATAGACTTACCATCCTCTCCTTCCTGATCATATTAGAACGAGATGGCTCCAAAGAAGAGATCCAGATCAAAGAACAACAATCCTCCACCACCGCCTTCCTAGTTCGATCCCGCTATGTTCCAGGCAGCTGTTACTGCCACTGTGGCTGCCGTAATGTCACAAATGAACCCCGGTGGTTCTGGCAGGCCAGGAGGTGATTCCCAAAATTAGGAAGGTGGTGTGACAACCCGATATTTCGAGACAATGAAATGTAACACCAGTCAAATATAGATAAAAATTGAACTTTCCTAGAATCTTATTTGGCTTAAATAAAGTAGTAGGAATCGTGTCAAGGTTTTTATACATATAAAGAACCCAAAAATCTGAGTTATAACGAAGAAGTTATGGCCAATCGTAGAACGTAAAACCGGCAATACTGATACACGTAAAATGCGAAGTTTCAATACAATAGTTTTTTGGCCTTAGGTATCTAAATGAAAGTTTTAGATATCATCAAACAGTAAACATACACAAAAAGAACGTCCAAATCTGACTTCGTATGAGGAAGTTGTGATTTTTCTAAGTTACAGATGTAACAGTAGACAGCTAAAAACTCGAAATAGAGATCGAGAGACTTTTAGCCGACACAATCTAAATGAGAATCGAAGGGGTCAACAATAATAGTGCAACAGTAAAAAGTTTGATGAAAACGGACGTCGGATGAAGAAGTTATGGAACTTTAACGGACTTTTCCTATCCCGACCTATTAAAAATATAATATTAAAAATAATGTCAAAACTAACCGACGGAGTCTAAACGAAAGTTGTAGATCGTAGTCTCACCTTCACATGGATATAACGAACGTCGAAAACGGAGTTCGTATGAAAAAGATATGAATTTTTGAAGTTTGCTAATTAATTAAAATATAAATTTAATTAAAATGTGATATTATCCGAAGGAGGAGTCATCGGACCAATCCAGGTTACACCCGGCGTACCCTCGTATGCCCAGCGTACTCGGATGCTAGGCTCTGGTTGGTCCACGTCGCTCCGATGTTTCGACCGAGGATGCGCTCATGCATGACGCATGACTACGCACCGCGTACTCTCGTACGCCCCGCGTAACGAGGTCCTCCAGCCCCTATATAAAAGGTGACAGGGTGTCGTCCATATTTGCTAATTTCCTTCCTTTCTCGCGCCGAAGCTCTGCGTTTCAACCCTCAGAGTCATCCCAAAAGCCCGGTTTTCATATCCAAGTTGGGAAGAATGTTTTACACTCCCGAGACTCCGGAGATTTCCCGAGAATCTCGAGAGATCCGCTTTCTCGAGTAGAAGTTATGCTCGGTTTTCGTCACGCTTTCTTCAATCAATCAAGTGAGTTCATACCCCTGCAATCCGCACTTTTAAATGTTTTATAAATGCTTTTATATGCTTTTAAGGAGGGAATACAAGTAAAACACACGATTATTATCGAGTGTTATATAAAGTTTCATTATACACTTTTTATCAATGGAAATCATATATGATTTATAACTATTATAGGGAAACTTTTGTATGCAAAATATATCACGATAACATCATATTCTTGGAAATGAAAAATGTGGTTATATCTGTATATATGTTTATATTGGTACTATATAACTTATAACTTTTTCATAACAAGTGAGCATTTCACTAGGGATTACTATACAAACGAGACACACTTTTAGAAAACTATAATAGGTATAGTTTTACATGAACATCACGAACTTTTACATACTAGAAATACTATTTCAAGGAGATACATTCTTAATACAAGAACGAACGAACATTTTCATAGGTACTTCAAATAGTTTTCACAAACGTTTTTACATGTTGAAACACTTTTTAGAAACTGTCTTACAAACTGTAGGTTCCATTTGAATCTATATAGTTGTGCTTTCAAACAAAGGTTTTCTCACACTTAAATTGTTTTGTCAAACGGTCTTTCGAACCAATTAATAAACTGACATCATGTCATAAATTCTTATTTATGAAACTATTCAAAGGTTTTACACAACTTCTTTCATGCTTTTATATTATAAATTGCATGTCTCTATATGTATAGTTATATAAGAAATGTTTAAAAGACTTAGGAAGGCTATCCACCCTGTTTCCTTTTCCTCGATTTGGATGTGGTCTGGTTGGATATCAGGTACTCATCCGAAGGTCGTTTAAATATTAGTTATATATATTATGTGTACATATATAATCATAAATGTTCCATCGGTTATTTCAGTTCCGACACTCTTGAGTAGCAAGGGTGTACAAACTTACTTGGACACTCATCAATTACATTCTAGTAAACTATTATAGGAATAGTTTAGGGTATACAAGACGTTATCCCTATTACAAGAAATTACACCAGAGTCAGTTCATTCATGAGTCTAGCCTACATGTGATATGAAGGCATACTCTTACAGAGATTCCGCTTACATGAATACGTTTATAGAGATTCCACTTACATAAATACGCTTACATAGATACAATTACATGAATACATTTACATCGATTTGACTTACATAAATACGCTTACAAAGATACACTTACATGAATACGTTTATATAGATACGATTACCTGAATACGTTTACATAGATACGCTTAGATGAGTACATTTACGTAGATAATATATGATGAGTTACTATTGCATATTATATGTGTAGATACTGTTATATAGTTCTTTTTCTTATCTTTACCTTGTGATACAATCACATCATCGACGAGATAGACTGGACTTTATATCCTAGTACCAAAGGATACTTTGTCGGACTAACCATTCCTAGAACCACTGTTAGCTACCGAGGTAAATGAACATCTACGGATGTTTTCGGTTCATACCATTACAGGTATACTTAAGGGACTAACTATTCCTAAACCCAGCTGTTAGCAACACAGGTAAATGCCCCTCCTTGCCACACTTGTAGCAAGTACCCGATCGACATGCCCCCTCGTGACCCTTGCCGCACATTCCGCAAGTGCAGCCCTTCTGACCTCCGGATCTCGAATCGGCAGACTTGGTCCGCTTGGCTACCGGCTGAGACTGAGCCAGCTGCCGATCCACCCGTTGAGACTCGGCCTCCTCCCTGGCCTGGGTCTCCAACTCGATCTCACGCTTCCTAGCATTCACCTGAAGCTCAGCAAAAGTCTGATATGACGAGTTCAATACGAACTCCCGAATATCCCTCCTCAGCACTCCCAAATACCGACTCATCCGAGCCTGCTCTGTGGACACCTGCTTGGGGCAGAACATTGCCCTCTCGTGAAACTTCCGCGTGATCACCGTAACAGAATCATTCCCCTGCTTGAGGGTCAAGAACTCTTGAACCAACCGTTCCCTCTCCACCTGAGGAACGTACTCGTCTCTGAACATAGCAGTAAACCTCTCCCACGTCACAGCTGAGACCTCTGCCAGAGTGAAGTTCGCCGTCATGAACTTCCACCAATCCTTTGCTCCCAGGCGGAGCTGGTTCAAGGTGAACCGTACCCTCAGATGCTCCGGACATGAACAAGTGTAGAAGCATCCCTCGATATTAGCAATCCATCTCATCGCAGCGATCGGATCCTGCATCCCGTCAAACTCCGGTGGCTTTGTGTTGCTGAACTCCTGGAATAGCAACGAGTCACCTCCCTATGGTCTGGCAGTGGCCACAGCTGTGGTAGCTGCGGCGATGGCGGCCTCAGTCAATGCGGCGTACCGCTCATCAAATGTCTCCATCAGCGTGGTCTTAATAGACCCAAACATTTCCGGAATCTCAGCCCGGATCGTTGCAGCTACCTCCTCATGAATCATCTGACGAAGCTCCTCGTCAGTCACACCACTCGTACCAGGTCTGTGTCGTGGTCCAACCATGATGTCTCTGAAATACAACATAAAAATATCAGAGACTCTATCGGGCATAATCGCACTCGATAACGCAGTCCTACTCAGTCTCCGATACCCAGGGATTCTTACTTGGGACACCCACTGACCCGGTGTCCTTAGTAGTATGGGCCCAATACTACCAATTACACCGCGTCAGTATTCACCCCAAGTCCTCCTCCCCAAACCCCGAATCCTGAGTACTCTATTCTTGTCATACACTAGTTACCCACTCGCTCTCAAGCACCTCATAGAAGCAGGTTTCCCAAGACTAAGGCATCACAAAATCAGGCCACTCTAGTCCTAATATGTATACCTAGTCTAATAGCATGCGCATCATATCATATCATATCTCATAACACATATTGTAAGAGTATTTTGGGGATTTTACCGTTCGGGCGCTGGCTGACCGTACACACTCCTTCTTTGGTTGATTCAAAATCACTTATCAAATTTTATTGATTTATTAAATTTTTTCTCAAATCCACAGTTGGAGTTCAGTTACGCCCGAAGGTGTACCCGAATCCCTCAAGCCAAGGCTCTGATACCAACTTGTAACGACATAAATTTTAAAACAATTTTTTTCATTTTTACAAACATCAAACATCGAGTAATAATTTAAGTTCCAATGTAAATAAAGTTGTCACGATCAATTACATAAACAAAGATCAAAAAATAGTTTTCCCTGAGTGTGTGTACGATCACGTCGGTGCCTTCCCATGGTCCTCGCTAGTACCTGAAACACATGACACAACAACTGTAAGCATAAATGCGTAGTGAGTTCCCCAAAATACAACCTACGCACATACGCCTTTCCAGGCCCTGACCTTCCAGTCCATGTGTCTCAGGGGACTTCCGTCCCGACTGGGTAAACCTTCCGGTCCTACCCACGTCAACCTTACGGTCTATATTACCACGCCTTCCGACCCATAACATATTCGCCTTCCGGCCCATAACATAATGCCTTCCGGCCCATATCAAGCATATCATACATGACACATATTTCGATTAACTTATCACACATAAAGCATATATCTCATATCATATTCGACCTTCCGGTCACATAGTCAAACCCTTCCGGGTACAGTATAGTGAGAGGACTCACCTCGTATGTCTCGATAACTCGTGAACCCTGAAAATCACTCGTGCTCGAACCCCGAGCTGTAATCCTCCTATAACATCATATATCTATAATTATTACTTGTACCACTAAGGTTGACCATCCTTATCAAGTCAACACTGGTCAAATTGGTCAACAGTCTTTGGTCAAATTGACCGGACTCGACGAGCGCACTAAAGTGAGTCGGCCAGTCTACGCGTTTTCACCCACTCCCAAGGATTTTCCCTTTGACTCGTCGAGTACTCCCCTGACTCGACGATTTCCACCTGGGGATAAATCACAGGGCCACCGTGACTCAACTCGCCGAGTCGCAAGGACAACTCGGCGAGTCCCAACTCGACTCGGTCCACTTGTCAAAAACCTTTCTAACTCTTTGTAACTCACTGAGTCACCCACAACTCGGCAGGACTACACACACTAGGTGGTCTTAAGGACAATCATCAAGCGACTCATCGAGTATGTTCTTCAGACTCGGCGAGTCCATGCCATGAATAAGCTAAAACTTGCTTTTGCGGTCAGATCCGTTCCGTACACACATAGATCTGGCCTTCCCAAGCTCATTTATCATGTAAAGTCTCAGTCTTGGTCGCCATGCAACACATACAAGGATCATTTTGGGGAAATCACCTCTAATATGGCAACCCTAGCTTCCAACTCAAAAGAATGGACATAAAGCTTGTCATTTGGGGCCTTCTGGACCTGCTAAGGTCCAGATCTAGGTTCCATATCTCCATGGGATCTTTCATACTTCCAATCCAAGCCAAATAAGGCAAGAAGAAACCCTAGATTTTTCACATCAACCAAAATACGAAGTTTAGCTCTGAAAGTTACCTCAAGAAGGTTCCCTTGATGAAATAGATGCAGATCCAAGCTCCCCAACTCTTCAAGCTTGATCTTCTCCTTCCTTTCTTGCAATAACGCACAAAATGATGAACAAATAGCCTCTTATCTCAGTCACAAGGTCTCTCAGCCGTTTGGGTGCACTCAGGGCTCAAGGTGGCTGCAAATGAAGGCCATAAGGTCCTTTAAATAGGGCTTAGGAACGGGAAATTAGGGTTTCATTAAATAGCGCGGACTCGCCGAGTCCATCCCTCGGACTCGCCGAGTCCAGACGCGAACCTCCGTCCAAAACTGCGACCCGACTCGGCGAGTTCGACCTCCAACTCGCCGAGTCCCCTCACAGAATACCAAAAATATGAAAGTAAAGATACCTGGAGATCCGGGCTGTTACACCATGCTATTTAATGGTGACCAAAACTCTTATGACCTGAGCAATGGGAGCTCAACAGACCGAATCTTGCCAATCCTAACCCGTAGAGTTGCCCGAAACGAAATTCAGGGCAGGATGGTTTTTCAACGTATCAAAGAGGTAAATGCTAATGCAAGAACGCATACCATTCACACCAACCACCTTGATCACCAGTGAGAGATCTGAGAGAAACCATGAGACCCTGCTGCAAGCACTAGCTAAAACCCGAGCCGAAGTCATAGAGCTCCAAGTACGCCAGAGGGTGTACGGGAGATACATGCTTGATATGAAACATCAACTAACCAAACTAAGGGTCCAACATAGGGGTGACCATCGCCAGTAGGAGATACCCTACTTCCTTCTTTGTTTTAAAGAACCATGTTCCTGTCTATGTTCTGTGTAGTACTTTTTATGTGACTACCTTGTACTATAAGTACTTTTAGTTAAGTCTTTATGCTGTCAAATACTTTTCTACTCCGAATATGATGTATAACCTACACCAAGGTCAATTCCCCCAAACCTATTACATCTTAAACATCAATGATATCGAAAGTCGACAAACTTCCGTGTTACTCTTTGTTCAAATACCTTCATTTTACTACCGTTGGAGTCTATCTGAAACCCCATCTAGTCAAGTTATTGGACTATGTTAATTTAACTCCAAAATTATTTTCAAGCCTCTTTTATAGGTTGGATTATATTATCCACCAACCTATAATGCCTTGGCTTGAACGATAAATGTTTAAGGACCATTCTACAAACATACTTCTACTCTGAACTAGGACTGCATCATAGGGATGTACGTCAAACTTTCATGAACATACTTCTAATCTGTACTAGGACTGCATCATAGAGATGTAGGTCAAAACTTTAAGAACATACTTCTACTCTTTACTTAAGCGATCGAAGTACATCCAGGTTCAACCATTCTCACTCACAAATTCAGTTTCTTTCCATGTAACAGAATCATGTCGCCGAAGAAAAACGATCAACCCATCAACCAAACACCAACTCTTCAGATTGATGCAACTACCTTTCAAGCTACAGTCTCGGCTGCCGTGTCAGCTGTTCTGACTCACCTTAACGCTAACAACACGAATGTTAGCGGTATTGTTAACAATAACTCCAATCCAAGTAACAATCAAATACTCAACGGGCAACCTTCGTAGCCACAACATATGTACCTCCTACTACCATCCCTTCTAGCATCCAAATTGTCCCTACACCAGCTAGGCAGTATGCCGGGAACCTACCGAAATGCAATAAGTGCAGCTTCCATCATCTGGGTAGTTGTCATCCGTTACACTGCTCTAAATGCAACAAGAATGGACATACTACCAATTGCTGCCGGACTCGGACCCAACACATTACTTCAAACACCAATGTCGAAATCTCTCGAATATGCCATCTATGTGGCGTAATGGGACACTTCAAGAGGGACTGTCCAACAGAGAAGGACGACAGCGAATCCGGAGGAGTTTGACCTCAGAATGGAAAGAAGCAACGAAGGTTCCTACTATAGTATAGGTTCACTTCCAATCGTCAGTCTTATGTATGTCTTTTTAAAACATGTTTAAAAGTAGTGCAACTAGAGTCTTATCTTTTACGGGATCCTTTCGGTATAGGGATGCTCGTACTGCGTATACATACCTTTTGTAGTATACCTTATTTGCAGCAATAGTGTTATAGTAGTCTAAAGTGTTGTAACTCTGTTGATGGTTGCACGGTTGTGTTTTGTCTATAAACGTCTTAAGTTCAAATATAATGTCTTTAACTTTCTTTATGATTCCGACATTATCATACGACTTGATTCAATTTGATCCTCACAAAAACAACTTCATACGTACATCTCTTCCTCCGAAATCGTCTTTCTAGCAAAGCCATCATTCCAGAACACCAAAGTACTCATGCATAGAGTACTTATTGTTTTTCATCCTTTCCGAAGAAAAATTCAGCAAACCTCCCCGAAGTACCACTCATGCAGTACGTCAAGTTCAATCCAAAGACCCACAGTTTCAAGCTTATTTATATACGTCTTGTATACCCGAGACTGTGATTGATGAACCTGGTATGGGTTCTACTATGAACTTCAGGACGGAGACTGCCCAAGACTACGAGTGATCATGCTGTTATGCAAATAAACTTAGAAGCAGCCCAACGCATGCCCTTTCGGTCGATTGGGACAAGGAAGACAGATAGAACAAAAGTACCTATCCTTTTCCCTTAATTCATGAGTAACCATACCTTATTTTGGATCTTCACGACATCTAATCAACCACCAGGTTCTGACTCCATAATCAGTATGAATTGGTTTTGTTCTTATACAAGAGGAAAGGTCAGTGCCTATACCTCAAGATAGTTTAAAACGCAGAAAGTTAACAATACAACACATGATCTTGAGTCAGGGGTAGCGGTAATTTCTTTGAAGATCTAGAGACAATACTTGTAAGGTACAAGATGTACTAGTATCACAGTCCACAAAAATATTCAACATACCTTCGACCAAGAAGAGTTATCATGCCAGTAAAGTCAAACGAAAGAAGCAAAGTCGTGTACCGATAGTGAAGGGTTCGCTGGAATGCCAAGTGAGGAACCGAGTCCACTTAAGAAACACAAGAAGCAAATGAAACTTCTATCCGTAGCATGTTTATCAATTCTGTTTAAACTCTAATTTCGGGATGAAATTCCCTCTAACGGGGGGATGATGTGACAACCCGATATTTCGAGACAATGAAATGTAACACCAGTCAAATATAGATAAAAATTGAACTTTCCTAGAATCTTATTTGGGTTAAATAAAGTAGTAGGAATCGTGTCAAGGTTTTCATACATATAAAGAACCCAAAAATCCGAGTTATAACGAAGAACTTATGGCCAATCGAAGATTCTCGGCGAAACCGGCAATACTGATAAACGTAAAATGCGAAGTTTCAATACAATAGTTTTTGGCCTTAGGTATCTAAATGAAAGTTTTAGATATCATCAAACCGTACACGTAAACAAAAAGTACGTCCAAATTTGACTTCGTATGAGGAAGTTGTGATTTTTCTAAGTTACAGATATAACAGTAGATAGCTAAAAACTCGAAATAGAGATCGATAGAATTTTAGCCAACACAATCTAATTGAGAATTGAAGGGCTCAACAATACTAGCGCAACGGTAAAAAGTCTGACGAAAACGGACGTCGGATGAAGAAGTTATGGAACTTTAATGGACTTTTCCTGTCCTGACCTATTAAAAATATAATATTAAAAATAAACCAAAACTTTATGAATTTTTAAAGTTTGCTAATTAATTAAAATATAAATTTAATTAAAATCCGATATTATCCGAAGGAGGAGTCATCAGACCAATCCAGGTTACACCCCGCGTACCCTCATACGCCCAGCGTACTCGGATGCTAGGCTCCGGTTGGTCCACGTCGCTCCGATATTTCGACCAAGGATGTGCTCATGCATGACGCATGAGTACGCACCGCGTACTCTCATACACCCCGCGTAACGAGGTCCTCCATACGCTATATAAAGAGTGCGAGGGTGCCGGCCTTATTTGCTAATTTCCTTCCTTTCTCACGTCGAAGCTTTGCGTTTCAACCCTCGGAGTCATTCCAAAGGCCCGGTTTTCATATCCAAGTTGGGAAGAAAGTCTTACACTCCCGAGACTCCCAAGATTTCTTGAGAATCTCGAGAGATCCGCTTTCTCGAGCAGAAGTTCTGCTCGGTTTTCGTCATGCTTTCTTTAATCAATCAAGTGAGTTCATACCCCTACAATCCGCACTTTTAAATTTTTTATAAATGCTTTTATATGCTTTTAAAGGGGGGAATACAAGTAAAACACACGATTATTATCGAGTGTTATATAAAGTTTCATTATACACTTTTTATCAACAGAAATCATATGTGATTTATAACTATTATAGGGAAACTTTTGTATGCAAAATATGTCACGATAACATCATATTATTGGAAATGAAAAATGTGGTTATATCTGTATATATGTTTATATTGGTACTATATAACTTATCACTTTTTCATAACATGTGAGCATTTCACTAGGGATTACTATACAAACGAGACACACTTTTAGAAAACTATAATAGGTATAGTTTTACATGAACATCACGAACTTTTACATACTAGAAATACTATTTCAAGGAGATACATTTTTAATACAAGAACGAAAGAACATTTTCATAGGTACTTCAAATAGTTTTCACAAACGTTTTTACATGTTGAAACACTTTTTAGAAACTGTCTTACAAACTGTAGGTTCCTTTTGAATCTATATAGTTGTGCTTTCAAACAAAGGTTTTCTCACACTTAAATTGCTTTGTCAAACGGTCTTTCGAAACGATTTATAAACTGACATCACGTCATAAATTCTTATTTATTAAACTATTCAAAGGTTTTACAAAACTTCTTTTATGCTTTTATATTATAAATTGCACGTCTCTATATGTATAGTTATATAAGAAATGTTTAAAAGACTTAGGAAGGCTATCCACCCTGTTTCCTTTTCCTCGATTTGGATGTGGTCTGGTGGGATATCAGGTACTCGTCCGAAGGTCGTTTAAATATTAGTTATATATATTTTGTGTACATATATAGTCATAAATGTCCCTTCAGTTATTTCAGTTCCGACACTCTTGAGTAGCAAGGGTGTACAAACTTACTTGGACACTCATCAATTACATTCTAGTAAACTATTATAGGAATAGTTTAGGGTATAGAAGACGTTATCCCTATTACAAGAAATTACACCAGAGTTAGTTCATTCATGAGTCTAGCCTACATGCGATATGAAGGGATACTCTTACAGAGATTCCGCTTACATGAATACGTTTACAGAGATTCCACTTACATAAATACACTTACATAGATACACTTACATGAATACATTTAAAGAGATTCCACTTACATAAATACGCTTACATAGATACACTTACATGAATATGTTTATATAGATACGATTACCTGAATACGTTTACATAGATATGCTTAGATGAGTACATTTACATAGATAATATATGATGAGTTACTATTGCATATTATATGTGTAGATACTGTTATATAGTTCTCCTTCTTATCATTACCTTGTGATACAATCACATCATCGACGAGATAGATTGGACTTTATATCCTAGTACCAAAGGATACTTTGTCGGACTAACCGTTCCTAGAACCATTGTTAGCTACAGAGGTAAATGAATATCTACAGATGTTTTCGGTTCATACTATTACAGGTATACATAAGGGACTAACTATTCCTAAACCCGACTGTTAGCAACACAGGTAAATGCACATCTACGGATGTCTACGGTTGAACTATTTACGGCGAGTTTCCACGTCGTGTGTATCTTAGTACCCAAGGATACAACATAAGTTATTATATTATTATTATTTTTAGTTTTATAATAATAGTTAAATAGGGAAAAACCATCACATTTTCAAGTAATGCATATTTTCAAAACAGCCAGGTCTTGGTTAAAGACTACTTCCAAAACATTTGGGTCTTGGTAGAAGACTACTTTTTATACTAGTAGGAAATATGGGATTTTCTAGGGTTTTCATACTTATACTAAACGTTTCATCAAACATTCACCAGTCTTTCATAACAACTTTTCAAAGCAATAACATTGAAATACTTATGAACTCACCAGCTTAAATTTTGATCTACTCTTTCAAAATAACTTGTATTCTCAGGTCACCGGCAGACAGGTACGATGACAAGGTTTTAGAGAAGACAAAGCAGTCAAGACTCGTCTTTCATTTTCATTAGTTATCATGTTGTCTTGTACTATGAAAGAACACACTTGTAATCAAAATTATACTATTAATGCAATGGATGATGTTGTTGCTTATTTACTACTTTACATTTGTTGTGATACATTACATGACGTCCTCCGCCCCAGAATGTTTCCGCCGTTCTTGGTTTTGGGGTGTGACAGGTGGTCAGGGACATCTGAAGGAGTGTTCCTATAAAGACTTCATGAATACAAAACCTACATCCTTCGAAGGCACTGGAGGTGTTATTGCCCTAACACGATGGTTCAAAAAGATCAAGTCCATTTTTGAAATCTATTCCTATTCTGAGGTCAACAAAGTAAAATTCGCCGCTTGCACCTTTGCCAACAGTGCACTGACCTGGTGGAATGGTCGGGTCAAATCCCTAACCCTACCAGTGGAAAATGTTATGGGTTGGGAGAGCTTGAAAGAGCTCATGCTTGCGGAATACTGCCCTCGGGGCGAAATGCAGAAACTGGAGCACGAACTCTAGAACCTAAAGATGAAGGGTTCCGATATTGCTGCCTACACTTCTAGGTTTGAAGACCTAGCACTCCTTTTCCTGGGTATGGTCACCCTGGAAAGTAGAAAGGTTGAAAGATACATTTAGGGGCTGACCCAGCCAACCAAAGGAAATGTCTTGGCTGCTAGGCCAAACACCTTCGACAACGCTAATTGCCTGGCGTATACTTTGATCGATCACGGAGTCGATCTTGATGAAGTGACCACCGCTCCTAAACCGGCTAAAGGGAGTGGTGAGAAAATAAAATTTTGGAAACAAAAGAAGGGTCAGTCTTCTTAGGAGCCCTCAAAGAAACAACAAATGGTGGCAGTCCACGCTGCTACTACTCCTGTTGCTACTCCTGCAACTCAAGCACCTACCAGTGGATATACTGGTACCCTCCCTTGGTGGAGCAAGTGCAATTACCACCACCGTATCCCCGGCCCATGTCGTGAAATACTCTGCAACAATTGTGGCAAGAAGGGCCACATTGCCCGAAACTGCAGAACACCAGCCCAACCAACCAATCAGGCATCTGGATCAATTGTCGGTCAGGTCTTCTATGGTTGTGGCGAGGTCGGGCACTACAAGAGAAATTTCCCCAAGGTAGCAGCTACTGGAAACACTCGGAGAGTTCTAGCAATGGTATAAGAGCAAGTAGTTGTTGATCCTACCGTGGTCACATGTACGTTCCTCCTCGACAACTCTTATGCATGCATTCTTTTCGATTCTGGTGCGGAGAGAAGTTTTGTCAGTCATGCATTCAAACATTTTCTCAAACATAAACCTCAATCTTTAACCAAAACATTTACTGTTGAAATGGATAACGCTGAGAAAGAGAGCACTAACACTATAGTTCGTGGCTGTACCCTTACCCTAAATGATCATTCCTTTCCTCTCGATCCTATGCCAGTTTTCGTAAAGAGCTTCGATATCATCATCGGCATGGATTGGTTGAGCCCCAATCGTGCTGATATCCTTTGTTTCGAAAAATCCATCTATCTCAATCTCCCCTCTCTCAAAATCCTCATTATCTATGGTGATAAAATTAGCTCCAATCTCCGCATTATTTCATGCATCAAAGCCCAAACACTTCTGCGAAAAGGAGTGTCTTCCATTTCTAGCCCATGTTGTCAATAAGAAACAGGAATTTAAAGCCCTCGAGAGTATCCCCAAAGTTTGCAACTTTCCTGATGTCTTTCCAGAAGAGCTTCCGAGAATTCCTCCTGAGCGTCGAGTCGAGTTTCGCATCGACTTAATCCCTGGAGCTACCCCCGTAGCTAAGTCCCCATATTGCCTAGCGCCAGCAGAAATGCAAGAGTTGTCTAGCCATGTCAATGAGCTGCTCAGCAAAGGATTCATCAGACCAAGTTCCTCACCCAGGGGAGCCCCGGTTTTATTTGTGAAAAAGAAAGATGGATCTTTTCGGATGTGCGTTGACTACCGAGAGTTGAACAAACTCACCATCAAAAACCGATATCCTCTTCCTCATATCAACGACCTCTTCGACCAACATCAAGGAGCCAACTATTTCTCCAAGATAGACCTCAGATCAGGGTACCATCAGCTACGAGTCTACGAGGGTGATGTCCCTAAAACAACATTCTGGACTCGATATGGTCACTACGAATTTGTGGTGATGCCTTTCGGTCTAACCAACACATCAGGAGTGTTCATGGACCTGATGAACCGGGTTTGTCGTCCTTTCCTGAAAAAGTTTGTTATCGTGTTCATAGACGATATACTTGTCTATTCCAGAAGCGAGGAAGATCACAAACAACACTTGAGATTAATGTTTGAAACCCTAAGGATGCAAAAGTTGTACGCAAAATTCTCCAAGTGTGAATACTGGATTCGGAAAGTAACTTTCTTGGGTTATGTAGTAAGTAAGAAAGGCATACACGTAGATCCATCCAAAATCAAACTGATAGAGAATTGGTCAACACCGAAAACACCCATAGAAATCCGTCAATTCTTGGGTCTTGCTGGCTATTCTCGTAGATTTATCCAAAATTTATCCAGAATTGCCAAACCCCTAACCACTCTAACTGAGAAAGGTGTACCCTTTTGTTGGAATGAAAATCAAGACACTGCATTCCAAACGTTGAAGTAGGCCCTATGCAGTGCACCTGTCTTGTCTCTGCCCGAAGGGACGGAGGACTTCGTTGTCTACTGTGATGCATCCAATCAGGGTCTAGGTTGTGTACTCATGCAATGGGGAAAAGTCATTGCTTATGCCTCAAGACAGATGAAAGCACATGAAGTCACCTACACGATGCACGACCTAGAATTGGGAGAAGTGGTCTTCACATTGAAAATATGGAGACATTACCTCTACGGAAAAAAGTGCACGATCTTCACTAACCATAAAAGCGTGCAACACATCTTCGACCAAAAAGACTTAAACATGAGGCAACGGCGATGGGTAGAACTACTATGTGATTATGAGTGTGAAATACGCTACCATCCCGGCAAGGTCAAAGTTGTAGCTGATGCCCTTAGCCGAAAAGAGTACTCAGGTTGCAGTGTGAAAGCACTTACCATGACCATCCATTCCCATCTATCCGCACAAATCAAAGAGGCTCAGCAGGAAGCCCTAAAACCAGAGAACGTGACGTAGGAAGTCTTGAGAGGAATGGAAAAGAACTTAGAGCTCAAAGGAGACGAAGTCTACTATTTCATGGATTGGATTTGGACCCCAAAGTTCGGTGGTTACAGAGGAGTCGTCATGAACGAAGCTCACAAAACTAGATACTCCGTCCACCCAGGATCGGATAAGATGTACCTTGATCTCAAGAAGTTATATTGGTGGCCAAACAAGAAAGACGAGATCGCTACCTTCGTGGGAAAGTGTTTGACTTGTGCCAAGGTAAAGGTCGAATATTATAATCCCTCAGGTCTACTTCATCAGCCGGAAATACCTGAGTGGAAGTGGGAGAGAATTACCATGGATTTCATTACCAAATTACCCAAATCTCCGAGTGCGTACAATACCATCTGGGTAATAGTCGATCGATTGACAAAATACGCTGACTTCCTGCCAATTAAAGAAACTTTCAAGATGGAAAGGCTCACACGAATCTACATCCAAGAGATAGTTCAATTGCATGGTGTGCCTGTATCCATTATCTTCGATCGAGATAGCAGGTTCACTTAGAGGTTTTGACAGTCCATAAAGAAAGCTCTCGGAGCTAAGTTGGATATGAGTACAGCTTATCATCCTCAGACTGATGGACAGAGTGAGAGAACCATCCAGACCTTAGAAGACATGTTGAGACCATGTGTCATCGACTTTGGTAAATCGTGGGATACCCATTTGCCCTTGGTTGAATTCCCCTACAACAATAGTTACCATACCAGTATCAAGATTGCGGCTTTCGAAGCCCTCTATGTCCGCAAATGCAGATCCCCTCTGTGTTGGGCTGAGGTGGGCGACACACAGCTAGTCAAAGGACAAGTCCCTGACAGCACTCTCACTGGTCCAGAAATCATCCGCGAAACCACCGAAAAGATTATAGAAATCCGAGAACGACTTTAGGCCTCCCGAGATAGACAAAAGAGCTACACCGATAAACGACGAAAACCCTTGGAGTTCCAGGTTGGAGACCGTGTCTTGTTGAAAGTCTCTCCCTGGAAAGGCATGATAAACTTTGGAAAGCGTGGAAAGCTAAATCCAAGATACATAGGACCCATCAAGATCCTCGCTAGGATCAATCCAGTAGCTTACAAACTTTGTTTACCGCAAGAACTTAGCAACATCCATCCTGTCTTCCACATCTCAAACCTTAAGAAGTGCTTATCCGACGAGACACTTGCAATTCCTTTCGATGAGATTGAAATCAACGAAAATCTGAACTTCATGGAAGAACCAATCGAAATCATGGACCGAGAGGTCAAAGGAACGAAACAAAGTTGCATCCCGATAGTGAAGGTTCGTTGGAATGCCAAGCGGGGACCTGAATTCACTTGGGAGCACGAAGATCAGATGAAACAGAAGCATTCGCATCTCTTTCCTTAATTCATGATTTGTATTCTATATTCGAATTTCGGGACGAAATTCCCTCTAAACCGGGGGGGGGGGGGGGGATGATGTGATAACCCGAAACTTTTATCCTGTACAATTGATCTTTACATCCAAATTTAATTCGATTGTTATCATTATTTTACGTTATTTAAGGGTCCGTTTAAGTGTTCTAGGCTTAGTATAACCTTGGATATGAGTCTTAAGAAGGGTTGGAAAGTGTATAACATCAAGAAATCGGGCCAAACACACCAAAGAAGGTGTGTGCGGCCAGCCAGCCGCAAACACCCTGCAGCCTCACACCTGACTCTATATATTGGAGGAGACAACCCCCCCCCTTTCATTCACTCTTTCCCTCTTTTGGCTGCACACTACTCTCTCTTTCTACTTTCTCTCTCTAAAAACTTCATCCAAGAACATCATTAAGGACTCAAAAACGTGAACTACTTCATCATTCAGCTTGTTATAGTGGTAAGACACTTGAATCTAAGCCTAAAACTAATAGCGTTCTTCATGTTCTTCACCCTTTGAAGGAGTGCGACCGCACACCTTCATAAGGTGGCCGCTCACACTCAAACACCCTCCAAAGTGAGAGTATGGCCCCTATATTCGAATAAAGACATGGTTTGGAACTTGAAATACCTCAAAAATCGACATTTAGGGATCAAACAAGGAGTGTACGACCACACACTCCTATGCACAACCACGCACACCCTCTATACGACTGCACACTTTTATGTGCAGCCGCACACACAAGTCTGGCCGCACTCCCTGGCCGCACACTCACTTTTATGGCCATACACCCACTCAAATGCTCATATTTGGCCTTAAACTTGCAAGGATCACTACGTGCGGAACCTAGAATACTTAGTTCAAACATTTCCAAGACCTTAGGATGGTTTCCATTCATGATTAATCATGAAATACCCTAATCTAATACGTGTATGTGTTACCATATGATTATTAGGGTCCATTTGCGTTCAGAACATCCGTTGACACTCAACACTCATATCGATCGTACACTTGAATCCTACGTTAAACTGTGAGTTCATACCCCCTACACTTTTCCGAGTTTTTCATGTTTTCAGGGGAGGGAATACAAGCTAAAGATAAAGGTTTTCATAGCTTAAAAACTGATGCAATTACAATGATTTTCCATCAAACGATTAAATACATTTATCCCTTTTGTATTATGCGGAGCATAAGGGATGTTTTCAATTTAAAATTGCATGGTTTCAAAACCTTACACGAACGTAACAACCATTCAAACTATAATAGGTATAGTTTGGGATTTCATTACTAGACTTACAAATTCCAACTTCATACAAGTCAAACATATAAACTATGTAAGATTTAGTTTATCCATTACTACGAATACAAAACTAGAGTATCATGCTAAATAATTATTTTATGTATAATTATTTATACTCTACATCATTACAAACGACTTCGAACTCGAGAACAACCGAACAAACACGTAAAATAGTTAATACAAGATAGTGAGACTGTCTTCGTTTTTCCCCTCGGGGTACCAATAAATCCTCACGTATAACTAGAGTCTACTGAAGGGAGAGCGTGAAATCTGTGAATAGATCTATTTGGGACCGACAATCTCACACCTGAACTATTAGCTACAGTTAGGCGGGTACGCTTGGGGTGACAAATTTTTTAATTGTACGATGCCTTAAGAACGTCACGGAGGTCACAGGTCAAATTAGTATGGTTATACGACTCACAATAAGTATAAACTAACCGTTCTTTACGGGATTTATTTATTCTATAGTTTTATTTTAAGCAAGGAAACTACTTATCTACTTAAGGGATGGTATTCCAAGGAAAAAATCTATAGTTTTATTTTAAGAAATAAAATTACACTACATACTGGTGGTGACCTGGGTTTTCCGAACGATCATACATTACATATTGGTAGTAGCCAGGGATTTCAAATAGAACGTACCTTTCATACCGAAAACAATAAACATGCTAGCAAATATTGGATTTTCTTGGTGAACATGCATACATATTTCAGAACTTGGTAACAACGGTTTTCGATACAAACGATATTTACTTATAATAGAAAGAAACTATTTATACAAACTCAGTGACTAGTTTTCAATACGAAAACATGCTTATGAACTCACCAGCTTTATGCTGATAGGTTTTCAAAAACCACTTGTATTCTCAGGGCAACGATAGACATGTACTTAGCCAGCTTTTGGAGTCTCGTCTTTATCTTTTTTTTAAACACATGTATATATTCTTATTGTAATGTAATGGTTGTGTTTACCGTGATTGCTATGATACAATTGGTATGATACTACGTATGACGTCATCGCCCCCGGACATTTCCGCCGTTGTTTTTCTGATGGTTCGGGGGTGTGATAGTTTTTAGGCTTAAAGCCCTGTCTAACCATTTTCCAGTACCATAGAATAGAGGTCATTCTCTTACGGAGTCATGCTCTACATGGTCAGAGGCTACATACCAGTCCTATCTAACTATCTGCCAATGCCATAGAATAGAAGCCATTCTCTTACAAGACATGTTCTACATGGACAGAAGCTACATACTAGTACCACCGTGAATCTAAGTCCTTTCACTGATCACATGGTCAAAGGTATAACTTTGCTACAAATATAGCATGAAATAACAACACGAGATAATAACACGGAAAAAGCACATAGCACATATAACACATAACATACAATTGTTCATATATATTGAACTCACCTTGAATTAACCGGGGGTTAAAATAGTAATTTCAGCAGCACTTCGTTCCTATAAATAGCTTTCGTCGTTGAAAACCGGGAGATTTATTGAAAAATAGGCCTTGCGAGGATAGAGCTTCAAACCGAAAAGATAAATTTCTCAGGCTTCACGGGCACTTTGGGGCGTATTTTGGGTGTTAGAAATGTTAGTAGGGCTTCGAGGAAAGTGGAGATACTAAAAATATGGAAAAAGGGGCCAAAATAGCAATTTCTTAAAAATACACGGCAAGGTTCGCAGGCCTCCCTTTTATAGGCCGAGGATGCGAGGGTCGGCCGAGAAGGGTGAGTCAGCGAAGGCAGGTGGCAGCGAGGGAAAGAGACATGCGGCAGGTGTGCGGAGACGTCTTACAACCCGTCTTTGACGAGACCTAGGATGCGAGGCGCATTGGATGCCTAATGGACCTCGACTTCAGACCAATCAGCGATGGACACGATTGGACACGGGTCAAATGCGCGAGAAGGGTGGCGTGGCAAGTATTATTCATGCGAGTTTATCCAAAATTCTTAGATTTTTAGCCAAATTCTTCTGAAATTCATAACTTTCGCATATGAACTCCGTTTTTGACATTCTTTATATGCACGCGTAGGTAAAATTATGCTCTAAAACTTTCGTTTAGACTTCATCGGCTAAATTTGAGTTTAATTGTAATATTATTATTTTTAACAGACCGGGACAGGAAAATCAATTAAATTCATAACTTCTTCATCCTAAGACCGTTTTCGTCAGACTTTTTACCGTTGTACTACTATTGACAAGTCCGTTATCGTCATACTTTTTACCGTTGTACTACTATTGATGAGACATTCGATTCTCGTTTAGGTTGTTTCTACTAAATATCGCTCGATCTTTATTTCGAGTTTTTAGTTGTCTACTGCTAATCCGAAACTTAGAAAAATCATAACTTCCTCATACGAAGTCAGATTCAAACGGTCTTTATATGAAAGTTGATTATTTTTACAAGTTCCACAACTTTCATTTAGATCACTAAGGCTAAAAAGTAGTTTATCGAAAACTCACTTTTTACGCAAAATAGTGTTTGTCGGGTTTATCACGGATATTTGATTGGTCATAAGTTCTTCGTTATAACTTGGATTTCGACGAGGTTTTCGGCTAAATGTTTCTAACGAGATTGTCTACAACTTCAAATAATAAAATTTCACTTATTTCAAATTTTATATTTTCGCTAAATTTCACTATTTAGCTTTTAACTGGATCTCATATGACTCCCAATATCTTCTGAGTGATTCTAAACATAGTTTTACTTTATTTCTAGTAAAAACTATTTGTTAGAACTCAACACTAAATTTTATTTACTTTTAATAACTACATAACACGATTTTAGAACGTGTATGTTACAAATACCCCCTCCTTTTAAGGATTTCGTCCCCGAAATTACATCGATTAAAACAAATGGGGATATTTCTCTCTTATCTCATTCTTATTCTCCCAATTATAATTTGGGCCTTGATGGTGTTTCCACTTGACAAGCACTAACTCTACTTCTTTATTACGTAGATTAGTCGTTCTTTCATTTACAATCTCTTCTACTTAACTCATTATCTAGTTTCACCTCGGATAAATGGAACCGTCCCATCATAAATGTTAAAACATTTATGAAAATAACTCACATGAAATACATCATGTATACCTGACAAATCTTCAAGAAATCCCAAGCGATATGCGTGTTTACCAATTCTTTGGATAATTTTGAAAGGACCAACAAATCTAGGACTTAGTTTTCCTTTCTTTCGAAGTCGCATAAGACCATTCCATGAAGATACCTTCAACATTACAAAATCACCCATCTAGAATTCTATTGGTCGTCTTCTCTTTTCTGTATAGGACTTTTGTCGATCCTGGGCCGCTTTCATTCTTTCACGTACAATTTGGATCTTATCAGTAGTGTCTTGAATCATTTCAGGACCTCCAAGAATTTTCTATCCTATTTCACGCCAACATAATGGAGTAAGACATATAAGACCATATAATGCTTCATATGGTAGCATTTTGATTGAAGTGTGGTAACTGTTATTGTACAAAAATACAACACGCGGTAAATACTTATCCTAGTTATCACCGAACTTCCAAGACACATGCACTAAGCATATATTCTACTATTTGGATTGTTCTCTCTGCATGGCCATCTGTCTGGGGTTGATAAGTTGTGTTGAGAACAACTCGAGATTCCAATTCTTGTGGTATACTCGACTAAAAGTGAAGTGAGTATCACAATTGGAAATAATCTTTAGTGACACACCATGTCTTTTCACAATGTCTTCCAAGTATACTTGTGCGTATTTCTCCATTGGAGCCGTTTCACGTATGGCGAGAAAATATGCACTCTTAATCAGTCGGTCGATAATTATCTAAATGCTATCATTCACAGTTTTCTTCTCCTCTTTCAAGGTATTAACTGTATAAGCCGGATAAGTAGAATATCTCTTCGATATAAATTTACGAGTTTTTAAGAAAGAAATTTATTATTTGCACTGTAGACATAAATAGAATCTTTCTGTAACAGCCCGGATCCCCAGGTACCTTCATTTCATATTTTTGACAATTCTGTGAGGGGACTCGGCGAGTTGGAGGTCGAACTCGCCGAGTCGGGTCGCGGTTTTGGGCGGGGTTTCGCGTCCGGACTCGGCGAGTCCAAGGGGCGGACTCGGCGAGTCTGCGCTGTTTAATGAAACCCTAATTTCCCGGTCCTAAGCCCTATTTAAAGGACCTTATGGCCCTCATTTGCGGCCACCTTGAACCCTAAGAGCCCCCATTCGACTGTGAGCCCTTATGAGTGTGTTCGGAGGCCATTTGTTCATCATTTTGTCTGATATTGCAAGGAAAGGAGGGAGAGGATCAAGCTTGAAGAGTTGGGGAGCTTGGATCTGTTGCTATTTCATCAAGGAAGTCTACATGAGGTAATTTTCAGAGCCAAACTTCGTGTTTTGTGTTGATGTGCCAAATCTAGGGTTTCTTCTTGCATTTCATGGCTTGAATCGGAAGTATGAGAGGTCCCACGGAGATATGGAACCTAGATCTGGACCTTAGCAGGTCCAGTAGACCCCATATGACAAGCTTTATGTCCATTCTTTTGAGTTAGAAGCTAAACTTGCCATATTAGAGGTTGTTTCTTCAAAATAAGCCTTGTATGCATTGCATGGCAACCAAGACTGAGACTTTACGTGACAAATAAGCTTGGGAAGGCCAGATCTATGTATGTATGGAACGGATCTGACCGCAAAAGCCAGTTTTAGCTGGTGCATGGCATGGACTCGCCGAGTCTGAAGAACAGACTCGACGAGTCGCTTGAAGATTGTCCTTGAGACCACCCTGTGTGTAGTCCTGATCGAGTTATGGGCAACTCGGTGAGTCGCAGAGAGTTAGAAACGTTTTGACAGGTGGACCGAGTCAGGTTGGGAGTCGCCGAGTTGACCTTCGACTCGGCGAGTTGAGTCGCGGTGGCCCTGTGATTCAGGCCCAGGTGGAACTCGTCGAATCGGGGGAGTACTTAACGAGTCAAAGGGAAAAACCTTGAGAGTTGGTTAAAACACGTAGACTCGCCGAGTCCGGTCCAAATTGACTAAAGACTGTTGACCAAGTCAACCTGTGTTGACTTGATATGGATGGTCCACCTTTGTGGTTCAAGTAATAATTATAGATTTATAATATCATAGGAGGATTGCAGCTCGAGGGTTCGAGCCCGAGTGATTCCAAGATTCACGATTAGCGACTTAGCGAGGCATACGAGGTGAGTCTTCTCACTATATTGTACCCGGAAGGGTTTTGACTGTGTGACCGGAAGGTCGAATATGATATGAGATATATGCATTATGTGTGTTAAGTTATTCGTTATATGTGCCATGTATGATATGTTTGATATGGGCCGGAAGGCAACATGATATGGGCCAGAAGGCGTGGTCATATGGACTGTAAGGTTGACGTGGGTAGGACCGGAAGGTTTACCCAGTCGGGACGGAAGTCCCCTGAGACACATGGACCGGAAGGTCAAGGCCTGGAAATGCGTACGTGCGTAGGTTGTATTTTGGGAACTCACTAAGCTTGATGCTTACTGTTGTTGTGTTATGTGTTTCAGGTACTAGCGAGGACCGTGGGAAGGCGCCAACGTGACGGTACACACACTCGGGGAAAACATTTTGTTATCTTTTGTTATGTAATCAGTTGTGACTAAATTGTTACATTGGAACCTAAACTTATTACTCATGTTTTGATGATTGTAAAATTGAAATTTTTTGGTTGAAATTTTATGACGTTACAAGTTGGTATCAGAGCCTTGGTTTGAGGGATTCGGGTACACCTTCGGGCGTAACTAAACTCAAACCGGGGATTTGAGAAAATTTTAATTAATAAATCAAAAAAAATTTTGATAAGTGATTTTGAGACAACCAAAGAAGAAAGAGTGTGTACGGTCAGCCAGCGCCCGAACGGTAAAAATCCCCAAAATACTCTTACAATATGTGTTATGAGAAATGATATGATATGATATGCATGCTAGTAGACTAGGTATACATATTAGGACTAGAGTGGCCTGATTTTGTGATGCCTTAGTCTAGGGAAACCTACTTCTATGAGGTGCTCGAGAGCGAGTGGGTAACTCGTGTATGACAAGAATAGAGTACTCAGGATTCGGGGTTTGGGGAGGAGGACTTGGGGTGAATACCGACACAGTGTAATTGGTAGTATTGGGCCCGTACTACCAAGGACACCGGGTCAGTGGGCATCCCATGTAAGAATCCCTGAGTATCGAAGACTGAGTAGGACTGCGTTATCGAGTGCGATTATACCCGATAAAGTCTCTGATATTTTTATGTTGTATTTCAGAGACATCATGGTTGGACCACGACACAGACCTGGTACGAGTGGAGTGACTGACGAGGAGCTTCGTCAGATGATTCATGAGGAGGTAGCTGCAGCGATCCAGGCCGAGATTCCAGAGATGTTTGGGTCTATTAAGACCACGCTGATGGAGACATTTGATGAGCGGTACGCCGCGTTGACTGAGGCTGTCGCCGCTGCAGCTACCGCAGCTATGGCCGCTGCCAGACCACAAGGGGGTGACTCATTGCTGTTCCGGGAGTTCAGCAACACGAAGCCACCAGAGTTTAACGGGAGGCAGGATCCGATTGCTGCGATGAGATGGATTGCTGATATCGAGGGATGCTTCTATACTTGTTCATGTCCGGAGCATCTGAGGGTTCGGTTCGCCCTGAACTAGCTCGGCCTGGGAGCAAAGGATTAGTGGAAGTTTGTGACGGCAAACTTCACTTTGGCAGAGGTCTCAGCTGTGACTTGGGAGAGGTTTACTGAGATGCTAAGAGACGAGTATGTTCCCCCGGTGGAGAGGGAACGATTGGTTCAGGAGTTCTTGACCCTCAAGCAGGGTAATGATTCGGTTACGGTGATCACGTGGAAGTTTCATGAGAGGGCGATGTTCTGCCCCGAGCAGGTGTCCACGGAGCAGGCTCGGATGAGCAGGTATTTGGGAGTGCTGAGGAGAGATATCCGGGAGTTCGTATCGAACTCGTCATATCAGACTTTTGTTGAGCTTCAGGCGAATGCCAGGAAGCGTGAGATCGAGTTGGAGACCCAGGCCTGGGAGGAGGCCGAGTCTCAACGGGTGGATCGGCGGCCGACTCAGTCTCAGCTGGCAGCCAAGCGGACCAAGTCCGCTAATTTGAGATCCGGAGGTCAGAAGAGCCGCACTTGTGGGAAGTGCGGCAAGGGTCACGAGGGGGCATGTCGATCGGGTGCTTGCTATAAGTGTGGCAAGGAGGGGCACATTCCTAGGGATTGCCCCAAGGGATTCATGGTTTGCTTCCATTGCAACCAGACTGGCCATCGGAAGGCCGAGTGCCCCCAGCTTCGCCAGGGATCTTCGCCTGCTGCCAGGGTTCCTGAGGTTCGGCCAGTAAAGACCGAGGCTCCGAAGGCTCGTGGGAGAGCTTTCCAGTTGACTGCGGAGGAGGTCCGCGCGGCGCCTGATGTCGTGGTCGGTATGTATTCTTTCATGTGTTTACATTTATACTAAGATATTATGCTTATATTATTATATGGGTAGGTACTTTTCTTGTGAATCATATGCCTGCTTTGGTATTATTCGACTCGGGTGCGAGTCGGTCATTTCTTTCGTTGGCTTTTAACCAACACATCGATATCGATCGGGAGGCGATGAGTCGTCCCCTGCGAGTTGCTATAGCGAATGAGAGAGTGGTATATGCCACCGAGGTGATTCGAGGATGCGTACTCGAGATTTTTGGGGTCGAGTTTCCTATAGACTTGGTCCCTATAGCTATGGGGGATGTTTGCATTATCGTGGGCATGGATTGGTTGAGCAAGTTTGGAGCAGTCATTGACTGCGAGAGACAGCTGGTGATGATTCAAGACCCTAGTGGGGGAGTGCTCACGGTTTATGGCGAGGGGACCCGGTGTGGGTCGGCATTTTGTTCAGCTGCCAGGGCGAGGCAGAGTTTGCAGCAGGGCTGTGATGGATTCATAGCCTATGTGATGGATACTCGTGTGACCACGGAGAGGCCCAATTCGATTGATGACGTTCCAGTCGTATGCGAGTTTTCGGATGTGTTCCCCGAAGAGTTACCAGGTGTGCCTCCGGAGAGGCAAGTGGAGTTTCGTATCGATTTGGTTCTGGAGTGGCGCCCACCGCCAAGGCGCCTTATCGTCTCGCTCCACCGGAAATGCAGGAATTATCCTCGCAGCTTCAGGAGCTGTTGGGAAAGGGATTCATTCGACTGAGTAGCTCGCCTTGGGGAGCGCCGATTTTGTTCGTCAAGAAAAAGGATGGTTCCCATCGGATGTGTATCGATTATCGGGAGTTGAACAAGTTGACGGTTAAGAACCGATATCCGTTACCTAGGATCGACGATCTGTTTGATCAGTTGCAGGGGGCATCTTGGTTTTCCAAGATTGACTTGAGGTCGGGATATCATCAGATGAGGATTCGCGAGGAGGATATCCAAAAGACTGCTTTCAGGACTCGTTATGGACATTATGAGTTTGTGGTGATGCCTTTTGGGCTCACCAATGCCCCGGCCGCATTCATGGATCTCATCAATCTGGTGTGCCGACCGATGCTGGATCGGTCGATGATCGTATTCATCGATGATATTTTGGTGTATTCGTGGACTAGGGACCAGCATGAGGAACATTTGCGGGAGATTCTTAGGGTTTTGAGATCGGAGAGACTGTATGCCAAGTTCTCCAAGTGTGATTTCTGGTTACGAGAGGTCCAGTTCCTCGGGCATCTAGTGAACCAGAAAGGGATATTGGTCGACTCGGCCAAGATTAAGGCGGTGTTGAGGTGGGAGGTGCCGAGATCGCCCACCGAGATCAGGAGTTTTCTGGGTTTGGCTGGATATTACCGCAGATTTATCAAGGATTTTTCCAAGATCGCTGTGCCACTTACTAGGATGACCCGGAAGGGTGTTACGTTTTCATGGGGACCGGAGCAGCAGTCCTCATTCGAGACGCTTCGTCAGAAATTGTGTGAGGCTCCAGTGCTTGCACTCCCGGAAGGGATGGAGGATTTTGTGGTTTACTGTGATGCCTCTATATTGGGTTTGGGGGCGGTACTTATGCAGAGGGGTCATGTGATAGCATACGCTTCGAGGCAGTTGAAGCCTCATGAGTCGAGATATCCCACGCACAACCTGGAATTGGGGGCGGTGGTGTTTGCCCTCAAGATCTGGCGACACTATTTGTACGGGGTTCCGTGTACGATTTACACGGACCATAAGAGCTTGAAATACTTGATGGATCAGCCAAATCTAAATATGCGACAGAGGAGGTGGTTGGATATGGTGAAGGATTATGATTGTGAGATCATGTACCACCCGGGCAAGGCTAATGTGGTAGCCGACGCATTGAGCCGTAGGGTGGATAGCGCCCCGATCTGGACCGAGATTCCGGAGATGTTTGGGTCTATTAAGACCACGCTGATGGAGACATTTGATGAGCGGTACGCCGCGTTGTCTGAGGCTGCCGCCGCTGCAGCTACCGCAGCTGTGGCTGCTGCCAGACCACAGGGGGGTGACTCGTTGCTGTTCCAGGAGTTCAGCAACACGAAACCACCAGAGTTTGACGGGACACAGGATCCGATTGCTGCGATGAGATGGATTGCTGATATCGACGGATGCTTCTATAGTTGTTCATGTCCGGAGCATCTGAGGGTACGGTTCGCCTTGAACCAGCTCCGCCTGGGAGCAAAGGATTAGTGGAAGTTCGTGACGGCGAACTTCACTCTTGCGGAGGTTTCAGCCGTGACGTGGGAGAGATTTACTGCTATGTTCAGGGACGAGTATGTTCCCCCGGTGGAGAAGGAACGGTTGGTTCAGGAGTTCTTGACCCTCAAGCAGGGTAATGATTCGGTTACAGTGATCACGCGGAAGTTTCATGAGAGGGCGATGTTCTGCCCTGAGCAGGTGTCCACGGAGCAGGCTTGGATGAGCCGGTATTTGGGAGTGCTGAGGAGAGACATTCGGGAGTTCGTATCGAACTCGTCATATCAGACTTTTGCTAAGCTTCAGGCGAATGCCAGGAAGCGTGAGATTGAGTTGGAGACCCAGGCCAGGGAAGAGGTCGAGTCTCAACGGGTGGATCGGCGACCGGCTCAGTCGCAGCCGGCAGCCAAGAGGACCAAGTCCGCTGATTTGAGATCCGGAGGACAGAAGAGCCGCACTTGTGGGAAGTGCAACAAGGGTCATGAGGGGGCATGTCGATCGGGTGCTTGCTACAAGTGTGGCAAGGAGGGGCACATTGCGAGGGATTGCCCCAAGGGATTTATGGTTTGCTTCCATTGCAACAAGACTGGCCATCGGAAGGCCGAGTGCCCCCAGCTTCGCCAGGGATCTTCGCCTGCTGCCAGGGTTCCTGAGGTTCAGCCAGTGAAGACCGAGGCTCCGAAGGCTCGTGGGAGAGCTTTCCAGTTGACTGCAAAGGAGGTCCGCGCGGCGCCTGATGTTGTGGCTGGTATTTATTCTTTCATGTATTTACGTTTATGCTAAGATATTATGCTTATATTACTATCTACGTAGGTACTTTTCTTGTGAATCATGTGCCTGCTTTGGTATTATTCGACTCGGGTGCGAGTCGATCCTTTGTTTCGTTGGCTTTTAGCCAGCACATCGTTATCGATCGGGAGACGATGAGTCGTCCCCTGCGAGTTGCTATAGCGAATGAGAAAGCGGTATATGCCACCGAGGTGATTCGAGGATGCGTGCTCGAGACTTTTGGGGTCAAGTTTCCTATAGACTTGGTCCCTATAGCTATGGGGGATGTTTGCATTATCGTGGGCATGGATTGGTTGAGCAAGTTTGGGGCAGTCATTGACTGCGAGAGACAGCTGGTGATGATTCGAGACCCTAGTGGGGGAGTGCTCACGGTTTATGGCGAGGGGACCCGGTGTGGGTCGGCGTTTTGTTCGGTTGCCAGGGCAAGGCAGAGTTTGCAGCAGGGCTGTGATGGATTCATAGCCTATGTGATGGATACTCGTGTGACCGCGGAGAGGCCCAATTCGATTGACGACGTTCCGGTTGTATGCGAGTTTTCGGATGTGTTCCCCGAGGAGTTACCAGGTGTGCCTCCGGAGAGGCAAGTGGAGTTTCGTATCGATTTGGTTCCGGGAGTGGCGCGCATCGCCAAGGCGCCTTACCGTCTTGCTCCACCGGAGATGTAGGAATTATCCTCGCAGCTTCAGGATCTATTGGGAAAGGGATTTATTCGACCGAGTAGTTCGCCTTGGGGAGCGCGATTTTGTTCGTCAAGAAGAAGGATGGTTCACATCAGATGTGTATCGATTATCGGGAGTATAACAAGTTGACGGTTAAGAACCGATACCCGTTACCTAGGATCGACGATCTGTTCGATCAGTTGCAGGGGGCATCTTGGTTTTCCAAGATTGACTTGAGGTCGGGATATCATCAGATGAGGATTCGCGAGGAGGATATCCAAAAGACTACTTTCAGGACTCGTTATGGACATTATGAGTTTGTGGTGATGCCTTTTGGGCTCACCAATTCCCCGGCTGCATTCATGGATCTCATGAACCGGGTGTGCCGACCGATGCTGGATCGGTCGGTGATCGTATTCATCGATGACATTTTAGTGTATTCGAGGACTAGGGACCAGCATGAGGAACATTTACGGGAGATTCTTGGGGTTTTGAGATCGGAGAGACTGTATGCCAAGTTCTCCAAGTGTGATTTCTAGTTACGAGAGGTCCAGTTCCTCGGGCACCTTGTGAACCAGAAAGGGATATTGGTCGACCCGGCCAAGATTGAGGCGGTGATGAGGTGGGAGGTGCCGAGATCGCCCACCGAGATTAGGAGTTTTCTGGGTTTGGCTGGATATTACCGCAGATTTATCAAGGATATCTCCAAAATCGCTGTGCCACTTACTAGGATGACCCGGAAGGGTGTTACGTTTTCATTGGGACCGGAGCAGCAGTCTTCATTTGAGACACTTCGTTAGAAATTGTGCGAGGCTCCAGTGCTTGCACTCCCGGAAGGGATGGAGGATTTTGTGGTATATTGTGATGCCTCTATATCGGGTTTGGGGTGGTACTTATGCAGAGGGGTCATGTGATAGCGTACGCTTCGAGCCAGTTGAAGCCTCATGAGTCGAGATATCCCACGCACGACCTGGAATTGGGGGCGGTGGTGTTTGCCCTCAAGATCTGGCGACACTATTTGTACGGGGTTCCGTGTACGATTTACACGGACCATAAGAGCTTGAAATACTTGATGGATCAGCCAAATCTAAATATGCGACAGAGGAGGTGGTTGGATGTGGTGAAGGATTACGATTGTGAGATCCTGTACCACCCGGGCAAGGCTAATATGGTAGCCGACGCATTGAGCCGTAGGGCGGATAGCGCCCCGATCCGAGACATTTGTATGAGATTGACGATTATGACCCCGATCCTGGATATTATTCGAGGGGCTCAGGTGGAGGCTGCGAAGCCGGAACACCAGAAGAAAGAACGGGTTGTAGGTCAGGTATCAAGATTTGTTACGGATGGTCGAGGGCTTTTGACTTTTCAGGGACGGATTTGGGTGCCGTTTGTGGGCGGTGCGCGCACTATTTTGATGGAGGAAGCACATCGATCAAAATTCTCGATTCATCCTGGTGCTACAAAAATGTATTTGGATCTCAAGAAGGAGTACTGGTGGCCATGTATGAAAAGAGATGTCGCTTGGTTCGTCGAGAGGTGCTTGACCTGTCGGCAGGTCAAGGCCGAACACCAGCGACCGCACGGTAAGCTGCAACCGCTAGAGATTCCCGAATGGAAGTGGGAACAAATCTCTATGGATTTCATCACCAAGTTACCGCGAACGGCGAGAGGAGTCGATGCGATTTGGGTGATCGTGGATCGGCTTACAAAGAGAGCTCATTTTCTAGCCATTAGCGAGGGCTCTTCTGCGGAGAAGTTGGCCGAGTTATATGTGAGGGAAGTAGTATCTCGGCACAGAGTGCCGATCTCGATTATCTCAGACCGCGATGTGCGTTTCACTTCCAGGTTCTGGAAGAAATTCCATGAGGATTTGGGTACTAGGTTACATTTCAGTACGGCATATCATCCTCAGACAGACGGTCAGAGTGAGCGGACAATTCAGACGCTCGAGGACATGCTTCGGGCATGTGTGTTGGACTTCGGAGGGAGCTGGGACACCTATCTACCTTTAGCAGAGTTCTCGTATAACAACAACCATCATTCGAGCATTGGTATGCCGCCCTTTGAGCTGTTGTATGGGCGGAGGTGTCGCACCTCCATCTGTTGGGGTGAGGTGGGAGAGCAGGTTATGGGTAGCACGGAGATCGTGCTTCAGACGACCGAGCAAATTCAGAAGGTCAGGGAAAGGTTGTTGACCGCTCAGAGCCGACAGAAGAGTTATGCAGACAGGCGATTGTCCGAGCTTGAGTTCCAAGTTGGTGATCTCGTACTCCTGAAGGTCTCTCCTTGGAAAGGAGTGATTTAGTTCAGGAAGAGGGGCAAGTTGGGGCCCCAATATATTGGTCCTTTCCGTGTGATCGCAAGGGTGGGCCGGGTAGCCTACCGTTTAGACTTGCCAGCAGAGTTGGGACAGATTCACGATACTTTCCATGTGTCGCAACTGAGGAAATGTATAGCCGACGAATCGGCGGTGGTTCCGTTATGGGATATTCAGGTGGATGCAAGCCTAAATTATGCTGAGAGACCTGTAACAATCAAAGATCAGAAGATCAAGGTTTTGAGAAACAAGGAGGTACCCCTGGTATTGGTTCAGTGGCAGCATCGGAAGGGATCAGAGATGACCTGGGAGCCGGAACGTGAGATTCGGGAGCAGCATCCGGAGCTTTTTGCCTAGCGGGACTTCGAGGGTGAAGTCTTATTCTAGTGGGGGAGAATTGTAACAGCCCGGATCTCCAGGTATCTTCATTTCATATATTTTTGACATTCTGTGAGGGGACTCGGTGAGTTGGAGGTCGAACTCACCGAGTCGGGTCGTGGTTTTGGGCGGGGGTTCGCGTCCGGACTTGGGGAGTCCAAGGGATGGACTCGGCGAGTCTGCGCTGTTTAATGAAACCCTAATTTCCCGGCCCGAAGCCCTATTTAAAGGACCTTATGGCCCTCATTTGCAGCCACCTTGAAACCTAAGATCCTCCATACGTCTGTAAGCCCTTGTGAGTGTGTTTGAAGGCCATTTGTTCGTCATTTTGTGTGATATTGCAAGGAAAGGAGGGGGAGGAGCAAGCTTGAAGTGTTGGGGAGCTTAGATCTGTTGCTATTTCATCAAAGGAGTCTTCTTGAGGTAATTTCCAGAGCCAAACTTCGTGTTTTGTGTTGATGTGCCAAATCTAGGGTTTCTTCTTGCATTTCTTGGCTTGAATAAGAAGTATGAGAGGTCCCATGGAGATATGGAACCTAGATCTGGACTTTAGCAGGTCCAGGAGACCCCTTATGACAAGCTTTATGTCCATTATGTTGAGTTAGAAGCTAAACTTGCCATATTAGAGGTTGTTTCTTCAAAATAAGCCTTGTATGCATTGCATGGCAACCAAGACTGAGACTTTACGTGACAAATAAGCTTGGGAAGGCCAGATCTATGTATGTATGGAACGGATCTGACCGCAAAAGCCAGTTTTAGCTGGTGCATGGCATGGACTCGCCGAGTCTGAAGAACAGACTCGACGAGTCGCTTGAAGATTGTCTTTGAGACCATCCTGTGTGTAGTCCGGACCGAGTTGTGGGCGACTCAGTGAGTCGCAGACAGTTGGAAAGGTTTTGACAGGTGGACCAAGTCAGGTTGGGACTCGCAGAGTTGACCTTTGACTCTGCGAGTTGAGTCATGGTGGCCCTATGATTCAGGCCCAGGGGGGAACTCGTCGAGTCGGGGGAGTACTCGATGAGTCAAAAGGGGATAACCCTGATAGTTGATTAAAATGCGCAGACTCGCCGAGTCACTAGTGTGCACTCGCCGAGTCCGGTCCAAATTGATTAAAGACGATTGACGAAGTTAACCTATGTTGACTTGATATGGATGGTCCACCTTTGTGGTACAAGTAATAATTATAGATTTATTATATCATAGGAGGATTGCAGCTCGAGGGTTCGAGCCCGAGTGATTTCAGGATTCACGATTAGCGACTTAGCGAGGCATTCGAGGTGAGTCTTCTCACTATACTGTACCCGGAAGGGTTTTGACTGTGTGACCGGAAGGTCGAATATGATATGAAATATATGCCTTATGTGTGTTAAGTTATTTGTTATATGTGCCGATATGTGTGATTTGGGCCGGAAGGCAACATGATATGGGCCGGAAGGCGTGGTCATATGGACTGTAAGGGTTGACGTGGGTAGGACCGGAAGGTTTACCTAGTCGGGACGGAAGTCCCCTGAGACACACGGACCGGAAGGTCAAGGCCTGGAAAGGCGTATGTGCGTATGTTGTATTTTGGGAACTCACTAAGCTTTATGCTTACAGTTGTTGTATTATGTGTTTCAGGTACTAGTGAGGACCGTGGGAAGGCGCCAGCGTGACCGTACACACACTTGGGGAAACTATTTTGTTATCTTTTGTTATGTAATCGGTTGTGACTACATTGTTACTTTGGAAACTAAACTTATCACTCGTGTTTTGATGGTTGTAAAAAAGAAAATTTTTGGTTGGAAATTTTACGACGTTACACCATGTGTCGCAACTGAGGAAGTGTATAGCCGACAAATCGGCGGTGGTTCCATTAGGGGATATTCAGGTGGATGCAAGCCTGAATTATGCTGAAAGACCTGTAGCCATCAGAGATCGGAAGATCAAGGTTTTGAGAAACAAAGAGGTACCCCTAGTATTGATTCAGTGGCAGCATCGGAAGGGATCAGAGATGACCTGGGAGCCGGAACGTGAGGTGCGGGAGCAGCATCCGGAGCTATTTTCCTAGCGGGACATCGAGGGCGAAGTCTTATTCTAGTGGGGGAGAATTGTAACAGCCCGGATCCCCCGGTACCTTCATTTCATATTTTTGACAATTCTATGAGGGGACTCGGCGAGTTGGAGGTCGAACTCGCCGAGTCGGGTCGCTGTTTTGCACGGGGGTTCGCGTCCAGACTCGGCGAGTCCAAGGGGCGGACTCGGCAATTCCGCGCTATTTAATGAAACCCTAATTTCCCGGTCCTAAGCCCTATTTAAAAAACCTTATGGCCCTCATTTGCAGCCACCTTGAACCCTAAGAGCCCCCATTCGACTGTGAGCCCTTGTGAGTGTGTTTAGAGGCCATTTGTTCATCATTTTGTGTGATATTGCAAGGAAAGGAGGGAGAGGATCAAGCTTGAATAGTTGGGGAGCTTGGATCTGTTGCTATTTCATCAAGGGAGTCTACTTGAGGTAATTTTCAGAGCCAAACTTCGTGTTTTGTGTTGATGTGCCAAATCTAGGGTTTCTTCTTGCATTTCTTGGCTTGAATCGGAAGTATGAGAGGTCCCATGGAGATATGGAACCTAGACCTGGACCTTAGCAGGTCCAGGAGACCCCATATGACAAGCTTTATGTCCATTCTTTTGAGTTAGAAGCTAAACTTGCCATATTAGAGGTTGTTTCTTCAAAATAAGCCTTGTATGCATTGCATGGCAACCAAGACTGAGACTTTACGTGACAAATAAGCTTGGGAAGGCCAGATCTATGTATGTATGGAACGGATTCGACCGCAAAAGCCAGTTTTAGCTGGTGCATGGCATGGACTCGCCGAGTCTGAAGAACAGACTCGACGAGTCGCTTGAAGATTGTCCTTGAGACCACCCTGTGTGTCGTCCTGACCGAGTTATGGGTGACTCAGTGAGTCGCAGAGAGTTGGAAAGGTTTTGACAGGTGGACCGAGTCAGGTTGGGACTCGCCGAGTTGACCTTCGACTCGGCGAGTTGAGTCGCGGTGGCCCTGTGGTTCAGGCCCAGGTGGAACTCGTCGAATCGGGGGAGTACTTAACGAGTGAAAGGGAAAAACCTTGAGAGTTGGTTAAAACACGTAGACTCGCCGAGTCCGGTCCAAATTGACTAAAGACTCTTAATCAGTCGGTCGATAATTATCTAAATGCTATCATTCACAGTTTTCTTCTCCTCTTTCAAGGTATTAACTGTATAAGCCGGATAAGTAGAATATCTCTTCGATATAAATTTACGAGTTTTTAAGAAAGAAATTTATTATTTTCACTGTAGACATAAATAGAATCTTTCTGTAACAGCCCGGATCCCCAGGTACCTTCATTTCATATTTTTGACAATTCTGTGAGGGGACTCGGCGAGTTGGAGGTCGAACTCGCCGAGTCGGGTCGCGGTTTTGGGCAGGGTTTCGCGTCCGGACTCGGCGAGTCCAAGGGGCGGACTCGGCGAGTCTGCGCTGTTTAATGAAACCCTAATTTCCTGGTCCTAAGCCCTATTTAAAGGACCTTATGGCCCTCATTTGCGGCCACCTTGAACCCTAAGAGCCCCCATTCGACTGTGAGCCCTTATGAGTGTGTTCGGAGGCCATTTGTTCATCATTTTGTATGATATTGCAAGGAAAGGAGGGAGAGGATCAAGCTTGAAGAGTTGGGGAGCTTAGATCTGTTGCTATTTCATCAAGGAAGTCTACATGAGGTAATTTTCAGAGCCAAACTTCGTGTTTTGTGTTGATGTGCCAAATCTAGGGTTTCTTCTTGCATTTCTTGGCTTGAATCGGAAGTATGAGAGGTCCCATGGAGATATGGAACCTAGATCTGGACCTTAGCAGGTCCAGGAGACCCCATATGACAAGCTTTATGTCCATTCTTTTGAGTTAGAAGCTAAACTTGCCATATTAGAGGTTGTTTCTTCAAAATAAGCCTTGTATGCATTGCATGGCAACCAAGACTGAGACTTTACGTGACAAATAAGCTTGGGAAGGCCAGATCTATGTATGTATGGAACGGATCTGCCCGCAAAAGCCAGTTTTAGCTGGTGCATGGCATGGACTCGCTGAGTCTGAAGAACAGACTCGACGAGTCGCTTGAAGATTGTCCTTGAGACCACCCTGTGTGTCGTCCTGACCGAGTTATGGGTGACTTAGTGAGTCGCAGAGAGTTGGAAAGGTTTTGACAGGTGGACCGAGTCAGGTTGGGACTCACCGAGTTGACCTTCGACTCAGCGAGTTGAGTCATGGTGGCCCTGTGATTCAGGCCCAGGGGGGAACTCGTCGAGTCGGTGGAGTACTCGATGAGTCAAAAGGGGATAACCCTGATAGTTGATTAAAATGCGCAGACTCGCCGAGTCACTAGTGTGCACTCGCCGAGTCCGGTCCAAATTGATTAAAGACGATTGACGAAGTTAACCTATGTTGACTTGATATGGATGGTCCACCTTTGTGGTATGTCACACCCCCAAACCAGAACGGCGGAAACGTTCAGGGGCGGAGGACGTCATGTTCAATATCATAACAGTTCATAGAAAGGAAAGTACACACCACCATATATAATAAGTTTGCAAATGTTTACATAGTTGTATTCATTACATGTTCAAAATAAAGGTACATAAACATCATTCAAAATGAAGTAATTAACGCCAGCGCGTTAATCCCAAAAGTTGATTCCCAACCTGCTTAGCGATTTCCTGAGAATACAAGTTATTTTAAAGAAAAAGTGTCAACAATTAAGTTGGTGAGTCCATAAGTAGTTTAGAAAAATTGGATGCCATTCCAAAACGGGTGTATGTTTTCCAGTAAACGTAGTGTTTCAAAATGTAAAGAGTTGTGATTTGTGGTGTTGGAAATGAATGCATTAGCTCCAGAAAATCCCATATTTTCCTTAATAGTTGAAATACGATTTGTTGTGTTTTCCAAGAAAAACCCTTATTTTCTTATAAAAGTATGAGATGTATGTAGTTGTTCATGTTATAAGTTGTAAATGATTGCACCGGGAAAATCCCTTATTTTCCTATTAGTTGTTTGGTTTGTATGCAGGAAAAACCCTTATTTTCCTCACACCTAATGCCAGTCTCTAAGACCGAAAATTGCAAGAAACCGACGTTTCTCGTAAGTGTGTCGTAGTTTTATATATAATAAAACTACGCGAAGACCGAACCGGTTGGATGAAGAATAGTTTTAATAACTACTCGCTCATCAAAACTGAATATCATAATAATTGTATATCCGATGAGTTTTTATAACCATACTAAACATAATATGCCTGTAACGACGTTCTTCAGGCGTCGCTGTTTATGACAACTGTCACCCCAAAAGACGGACTGTAGCTAACAGTCAGGGTGCGGGATCATGACTTCCCGTATAGATCTATACACATTTGACACGTTCTCGTCGCGGGAGATTCTGGTTATAAACAGGCCTTACTGCAGTACGTTCTAATAAAGAAAAGTAACGTTTGAAGATGTACGCGTCTCATGGATTCTCAATTAAGTATATATTAACATGATAGTTTTGTATGCAAAGTTTAACCTTTTTCACAATGTTTGATAAACCAAAATCATACGTTTTTAAAATGTATAAAATGTTTTAACAATGAAGATCATTATACACTTCGTATAAGTCTAATGCACACAAAGTATGACAAGAGTTTTCCATAATAGTAATGAGTTCCAAGTGGTTTATTTGATAACACAAGGAAAGTGAAACTTTATAAAATGCACGATAATAACCGTATGTTTACTTGTATTCCCCCCCTAAAAGAGTGTAAAAGTATTTAAAAATGTATTTAAAGTGTGTTAAAAAGGGGTATGAACTCACTTGACAACTTGAAGATAGCGAGATGGAAAAACGGCAGAGTTTCGTCTCGGGAAATGGATCTTCCTCGGAAATCTCGGGATTCCTCGGGAGAAAATCGACCTTCGGATCTTGCACGAAGTGACCAGGGCTTCGGGGTAGTACGAGCACGGAAAACGAGGAAAAACGCAAGAGAAATGAGAGAGAATGAGCCCTTTTTCCGGAAGCCCTCGCATGCTATTTATAGAGAGGCTAGTCTGCCTCCGTACGCGGGGCGTACGCTAGTACGCAGCGCGTACGCGTACGTCACGCATGACCGAGGCCTCGACTGCCTCGGCTTCGGATGGGACGGGTCCCTGGGTTCGCGGGTCGGATGGGACGGGTCCCTGGGTTCGCGGGTCGCGCGACGTGGACGATCCGAGGCCGTGGCCTCTCAGTACGCGGGGCGTACTACAGTACGCGGCGCGTACTATCGCCTTAGGCTGACTCCTCTTCGGATAATACCGAATTTTGAATAAAAATTATATATAAATTAATTATTAAACTTCAAAAATTCATATCTCCCTCATACGAACTCCGTTTTTGGCGTTCTTTATATCCCCGCGAAGGTGAGACTACGATCTATAACTTTCATTTAGATTCCGTTGGCAAATTCCGAAATTATTTTTATTATTTATTTATTAAAGTGACGTGTTTAAGGAATTTCTTTAAAAATTCATAACTTATTCATATGATGTCCGATTTGAGCGTTCTTTTTATGCATGTTTGTAGTTTAACGATATCTTTCACTTTCATTTAGACACCTAAGGTCAGAAAATGTTTTATTGAAACTTCGCGTTTTTACGTAACTTTGTATTTGCTGGTTTTTGTCGAAAAACTTATAATGAGCATAACTTCTTCGTTATAACTCGGATTTTTGTGTTATTTATATGTTTGGAAACCTTAAGATTATAACTACCACATAATGTACTCCAAATAGAGTTTTTGAATACTTCATTTTCTATTTCCTTTCTCAAGGAGGTTACATGACTCGATCTTTACTGACATGAAATAACGGGTTGTTACATCATCCCCCCGTTAGAGGGAATTTCGTCCCGAAATTTTTTTTTAATACAAAAGAAGAGTCTTAGGGGCTGGGGAAGAGGTGTGGATACTTCTGTTGCATTTGGTCCTCTCGTTCCCACGTGAACTCGGGTCCCCTCTTAGCATTCCATCGGACCTTTACTATTGGAATGCGACTCTGTTTAGTTCGTTTAATTTCCCTATCCATGATCTCGACGGGTTCTTCCACAAAGTTAAGATTTTCATTTAGTTCGATCTCATCGAGCGGAATTACAAGTGTTTCGTCGGATAGACACTTCTTCAGGTTTGACACGTGGAATACTGGATGTACTTTGTTAAGTTCTATTGGAAGTTGGAGTTTGTAGGCTACTGGACCAACCCTTGAAATGATTTCGAAGGGTCCAATGTACCTAGGATTCAGCTTCCCACGCTTTCCAAAGCGTATCATTCCCTTCCAGGGTGAGACCTTCAGTAGTACCCGATCGCCAGTCTGGAATTCCAATGGTTTACGTCTTTTGTCGGCGTAGCTCTTTTGTCTATCTCTCGAGGATTTCAGTCGCTCTCGGATTTGCACGATCTTTTCAGTAGTTTCTCTGATGATCTCTGGACCAGTGAGGGTGCTATCAGGGACTAGACCTTTTGCTAGTTGGGTGTCGCCTACTTCCGTCCAGCACAGAGGTGATCTGCACTTACGGCCGTAAAGGGCTTCAAATGGAGCAGCATTGATACTGGTATGATAACTATTGTTATAAGAGAACTCAACCAAAGGTAAGTGAACATCCCATGCTTTACCAAAGTCGATTACACATGCTCGCAACATGTCTTCCAAGGTTTGGATCGTTCTTTCGCTCTGTCCGTCAGTTTGGGGGTGATAGGCTGTACTCATGTCCAATCTTGTTCCCATGGATTTTTGCAATGATTGCCAGAACCTAGACGTGAATCTGCTGTCTCTATCCGAGATGATAGACATTGGCACTCCATGGAGTCGTACGATCTCTCGGATGTAGGTTCTCGATAGCTTTTCCATTTTATCTGTTTCCTTGATCGGTAGGAAATGAGCGGACTTGGTTAATCTATCGACGATTACCCAAATAGTATCTTGGCCACCCTGAGTTTTGGGCAGTTTCGTTATGAAGTCCATGGAAATCTGCTCCCATTTCCACTCAGGAATTTCAGGTTGTTGGAGTAGTCCTGAGGGTTTCTGGTGTTCTATTTTGATCTTGGCGCAAGTCAAACACTTGCTCACATATGTAGCGACCTCTGCTTTCATGTTTGGCCACCAGTAGAGTTGTTTGAGATCCTGATACATCTTGTCTGACCCGGGGTGTACGGAGTATGGAGTCTTGTGTGCCTCGTTCATAACTACCTCTCTAAGTCCACCAAATTTGGGCGTCCATATTCGGTTCATGAGGTAGCGTGCTCCATCACTCTTGATTTCTAAATTCTTGTCCATTCCCCTAAGGGTTTCACTTGTCATGTTTTCGGGTTTTAGGGCCTCTATCTGAGCTTCCTTGACCTGTGTCGACAGGTGCGAATGGATTGACATGGCTAATGACTTCACTCTTCGGCCAGAGTACTCCTTACGGCTAAGGGCATCTGCCACGACATTAGCCTTTCCTGGGTGATAGCGTATCTCACATTCGTAGTCGTTGAGTAATTCGACCCAACGTCGCTGCCTCATGTTCAACTCCTTCTGGTTGAAGATGTGTTGTAGGCTCTTGTGGTCTGTAAAAATAGTGCATTTGGTACCATATAGGTAGTGTCTCCAGATTTTAAGAGCGAAGACCAACGCCCCAAGCTCCAAATCATGAGTGGTGTAATTGACCTCATGCGTTTTTAGTTGTCGTGAGGCATATGCAATAACCTTTCCCCTCTGCATTAGTACACAGCCCAGCCCTTGCTTCGAAGCGTCGCAATATACTACAAAATCTTCGGTCCCTTCTGGGAGAGAAAGGATGGGCGCACTGCAAAGGGCCTGTTTCAAAGTCTGAAATGCAGAATCTTGCTTTTCTCCCCAATTGTAGGTCACACCTTTCTGGGTTAAGGCGGTAAGAGGCTTTGCGATGCTGGAGAAATTCTGGATGAACCGTCGATAATAACCAGCCAGGCCTAGGAATTGGCGAATTTCTGTTGGTGTAGTTGGCGCCGACCAATTTTTGATAGCCTTAATTTTTGATGGATCCACGTGGATCCCTTCCTTGCTGACCACGTGACCGAGGAAGTCCACCTTTCTAATCCAAAATTCACATTTTGAGAATTTTGCATACAGTCTCTCAGTCCGTAATGTCTCTAGCACTTGCCTCAGATGTTGACCATGCTCTTCTTTATTCTTTGAATAAATGAGTATGTCGTCTATGAATACTATCACGAATTTATCCAAGAATGGACGACATACCCGATTCATTAGATCCATGAATACGGCCGGGGCGTTGGTTAGCCCGAACGGCATCACTACGAATTCGTAGTGTCCGTATCGTGTTCGGAAAGCCGTCTTGGAGATATCACTCTCTAGGACTCGCAGCTGGTGATATCCCGACCTCAGATCGATCTTGGAGAAGTAGTTGGCTCCTTGGAGTTGGTCGAACAAGTCATCGATTCGGGGTAGGGGGTATCGGTTCTTGATGGTAAGTTTGTTGAGTTCTCGGTAGTCGATGCACATTCTGAATGATCCATCCTTCTTTTTCACGAACAGTACAGGTGCTCCCCATGGTGAGAAGCTCGGTCTGATGAATCCTTTTCCCAGTAGTTCATTCAGTTGGCTGGATAGCTCTTGCATTTCTGCCGGGGCTAATCGATAGGGTGCTTTGGCTACTGGGGTAGCTCCGGGAACCAGATCGATTCGGAACTCCACTTGCCTCGCAGGTGGTATTCCTGGAAGGTCCTCGGGAAAAACATCAGGAAAATCGCGTACCTCGGGCACACTCTTGATATCTTGGACTTTGCGTTTCACATCCACAACATGTGCCAAGAATGCGTGACACTCCTTGCGTAGGCATTTCTGAGCTTGGATACTTGAGATGATACGAAGAGTGGTACTTGGTTTGTCGCCCAAGATAACGAAAGTTTCGCCGGTTGGCAGATTAAGGCGAACGGCCTTATCGTAACATAGAATGTCCGCATGATGAGAACTCAGCCAATCCATGCCAATGATGACATCAAAACTCTTAATCGAGACTGGCATGAGGTTGATTGAGAATGGATGATCATTTAAAGTTAGGGTGCAATTTAAGTATATCTCCTTAGTGCCTTCGGTTTTCCCGTTGGCCATTTCTACTATGAATGGTTCACTCAATGACTGTGGTATTGATTTTAGCAGGCCTTTAAAGCCGTGACTCACAAAACTCCTTTCCGCGCCACTATCAAACAAAATGCATGCATACGAGTTATCGAGAAGGAACGTACCCGTAACAACTGTAGGGTCCGCAATGGCTTCATCCTGTCCCATCACAAAAACTCGGCCCCTTCCACCGGTACTCCGGTTGTTTACCCTTGGGCAGTACTTGCGGTAGTGTCCTGTGTCTCCGCACTCGAAGCAGGCGCGGTTTACCCCGGTATTAGTGGAGGGAACGGACGGTTGGATTGGCCCTTTACAATAGCGGGCTGTATGCCCCTTTTTATTACAGTTGGTGCATTGAAGATTGGAGCAAGGACCGTGGTGGTGGAAACTGCATCGGTTGCATTTAGGAAGTTTCCCAATGTATGAGCTTGTGGGGGAAGGGTTCGTAGGTACAGTAATAGCGTGTGTTGCTATCACTTGTTGTTTCCTAGGGTTTTCCTGGAGAGTTTGTCCCCTCCCTTTGTTCCAAGTCTTACTCTGACCCTGAGTTTCCCTAGGTGGATTTGCAGTTGTCGAAATGATACCGGGTTTTACTCCGTGGTCGATGAGTCGCTGGGCCAGGCGCTTAGCACTGTTGTAGGTAGCAGGGCCGGAAGCTAGGACATGCCCTTGAATCTGGGGTGACAACCCCCAAATGTACCTTTCAACCTTCTTTGATTCTGGGTTGACCATGGTAGGGCACAGTGCAGCGAGGTCGTTGAACCTAGTGGTGTAGGTGATCAGGTCAGACCCAGTCATTTTCAGATTCCAGAGCTCCTGCTCAAGCTTTTGTACTTCGCCCCTTGGGCAATATTCTTCCAGTAGTAGGACCTTTAGGTCGTCCCAACTCATGGCGTTGGCGACAGTGAGCGTCACTGAATTCACATGGCTTTTCCACCAAGTGAGGGCTCGATCTACAAAGGTGCAGGCAGCGAACTTGACTTTGCTTGCTTCTAGGCATGAGCAGATCTCGAAGACCGTTTCGGTCTTTTCGAACCATTGCATTAGTGCAATGACTCCTCCTGTTCCATTAAAAGTTTTTGGTTTAGCGTTAGAGAACTCCTTGTAGGTACATTCTCTTCCTTGGCCATGACCAGTGCCCTGATTTGGATGATTCGTGCTGCTTCCCGCCCCTCCATTCCCTTGGGAGTTTATTTGCGAGAGGGCTGCAGTTACTGCTGCTGTGATAGCAGCCTGAACCATGGCCGGATCATAAGCTGGTGGTGGAGGTGGTGGTGGTGCCGTGCCCGGCCTGGGCCTTAGGTTTGGACGAGGAGGCATCTTGCTGCCAAAAGAAAAATATGGAAGAAAATTATAAGTTTTGGCAGTTCAGAGTTGAATGATATTGAATGAACTTCTAATGGTTGAGTTTAATGGACACAATATTTTAAGCTTGAAAGTAAAGTTTGAATAGATGCACCAATGAATCGAACTATTTGCGCATGATTAACAATGGTAAGAAAAGCGGTATACCCTTATATATATTAAACATATAGTTGTGTTACAGCGGGGTCTAAACAAAATTCCTTGGCCTCTCTAAAGGCCTCCGGTTACGGAAATTTTTAAAGAAAGTAATACTTTTATCCGAAGTCCTAGTTTATAACAAAATTTGAGAGTTGGGCAAGTACTACTTGCGGGGCGCCTTGCGTTTAGAGCTTGACTCTGTGTCGGACTGCTTTGACCCCATGAGGCGTCTGTCAAACGCAGCTTGTTGTTCTCTTAATTCTGCGAAGGCCGCGTTTGCTTGTGCTTGAAACGCTTCGGCGCGAATGTGGATGTCGTTCTGCATCAACTCTAGGCGGTTGATATCGGCCGTGTGAATTTGCACATCCACATTGATCTCTCGGATTCGGTTGGCTTGCACTCCAGATTGATAGCACTGGTTGGCGAGTTTGCCAACCATGACCGGAAGTGCGCGATCGGCTGATCCCCCGCCTCTCACGTCATAGAAGTCTCGGCACATGCCGTAAGGAGGGCGTAAGCTTTGTTGTTGGCTCCAATGATGGAGGTGACTTCCCCACACTGGAGTGGGTCCTTGGAAATTTCTCACGTGGACAGGAGGTTGTAGGACTGGTGGATTTATAATTTCTGGCTCCGAATCCGTACCAGAGTCGTCCCCTGCCTCCACATTTATAGGCTCTTCGTCTTCTTCAGCATCTGCTTCGATCCATCCACCATTACCTTGGTTGGGGTAGTAGGGGTCATTGGGGTGATGGAATCCCGCCATTTAGGCTGTACGAGAATAGGGTTAAAAGTTTACTATAAGTTAGAGCATATGAAGCTTACTCTCGAGTTTAATGGTTGACGACACTCGAATACACCCTCAATATTCTTTAGTGATATGCTTTTGGGAATTTTAAAATTTGTTGTCCATTACAGACACTCCTTGGCATATGTTTAGTCGGCTCTTGGACAATTATAGTTGATCAGGCTATATCCTTCCCAGTTCCGATTACATGTCCCAAGGCATACCTGCACTGCACAACTGATATACAACTCTTCGACGTTGTTTTAATTATGATACTGACCATGTTGTTGATGTGCAATGAATGCATGCCTACTTTACAAAAACTAAATAAAATAAAATTTTTATTTTTAAAAGTACGAATCTTACTCAGAGTGTTTTTACCCAGTTGAGTTTATAGTTGTATAACAAAAAGAAATGGTTTTGATATACTTAATTCCCTATAAACAATGCTCTGATACCAATCTGTCACACCCCCAAACCAGAATGGCGGAAACGTTCGGGGGCGGAGGACGTCATGTTCAATATCATAACAGTTCATAGAAAGGAAAGTACACACCACCATATATAATAAGTTTGCAAATGTTTACATAGTTGTATTCATTACATGTTCAAAATAAAGGTACATAAACATCATTCAAAATGAAGTAATTAACGCCAGCGCGTTAATCCCAAAAGTTGATTCCCAACCTGCTTAGCGATTTCCTGAGAATACAAGTTATTTTAAAGAAAAAGTGTCAACAATTAAGTTGGTGAGTCCATAAGTAGTTTAGAAAAATTGGATGCCATTCCAAAACGGGTGTATGTTTTCCAGTAAACGTAGTGTTTCAAAATGTAAAGAGTTGTGATTTGTGGTGTTGGAAATGAATGCATTAGCTCCAGAAAATCCCATATTTTCCTTAATAGTTGAAATACGATTTGTTGTGTTTTCCAAGAAAAACCCTTATTTTCTTATAAAAGTATGAGATGTATGTAGTTGTTCATGTTATAAGTTGTAAATGATTGCACCGGGAAAATCCCTTATTTTCCTATTAGTTGTTTGGTTTGTATGCAGGAAAAACCCTTATTTTCCTCACACCTAATGCCAGTCTCTAAGACCGAAAATTGCAAGAAACCGACGTTTCTCGTAAGTGTGTCGTAGTTTTATATATAATAAAACTACGCGAAGACCGAACCGGTTGGATGAAGAATAGTTTTAATAACTACTCGCTCATCAAAACTGAATATCATAATAATTGTATATCCGATGAGTTTTTATAACCATACTAAACATAATATGCCTGTAACGACGTTCTTCAGGCGTCGCTGTTTATGACAACTGTCACCCCAAAAGACGGACTGTAGCTAACAGTCAGGGTGCGGGATCATGACTTCCCGTATAGATCTATACACATTTGACACGTTCTCGTCGCGGGAGATTCTGGTTATAAACAGGCCTTACTGCAGTACTTTCTAATAAAGAAAAGTAACGTTTGAAGATGTACGCGTCTCATGGATTCTCAATTAAGTATATATTAACATGATAGTTTTGTATGCAAAGTTTAACCTTTTTCACAATGTTTGATAAACCAAAATCATACGTTTTTAAAATGTATAAAATGTTTTAACAATGAAGATCATTATACACTTCGTATAAGTCTAATGCACACAAAGTATGACAAGAGTTTTCCATAATAGTAATGAGTTCCAAGTGGTTTATTTGATAACACAAGGAAAGTGAAACTTTATAAAATGCACGATAATAACCGTATGTTTACTTGTATTCCCCCCCCCAAAAGAGTGTAAAAGTATTTAAAAATGTATTTAAAGTGTGTTAAAAAGGGGTATGAACTCACTTGACAACTTGAAGATAGCGAGATGGAAAAACGGCAGAGTTTCGTCTCGGGAAATGGATCTTCCTCGGAAATCTCGGGATTCCTCGGGAGAAAATCGACCTTCGGATCTTGCACGAAGTGACCAGGGCTTCGGGGTAGTACGAGCACGGAAAACGAGGAAAAACGCAAGAGAAATGAGAGAGAATGAGCCCTTTTTCCGGAAGCCCTCGCATGCTATTTATAGAGAGGCTAGTCTGCCTCCGTACGCGGGGCGTACGCTAGTACGCAGCGCGTACGCGTACGTCACGCATGACCGAGGCCTCGACTGCCTCGGCTTCGGATGGGACGGGTCCCTGGGTTCGCGGGTCGGATGGGACGGGTCCCTGGGTTCGCGGGTCGCGCGACGTGGACGATCCGAGGCCGTGGCCTCTCAGTACGCGGGGCGTACTACAGTACGCGGCGCGTACTATCGCCTTAGGCTGACTCCTCTTCGGATAATACCGAATTTTGAATAAAAATTATATATAAATTAATTATTAAACTTCAAAAATTCATATCTCCCTCATACGAACTCCGTTTTTGGCGTTCTTTATATCCCCGCGAAGGTGAGACTACGATCTATAACTTTCATTTAGATTCCGTTGGCAAATTCCGAAATTATTTTTATTATTTATTTATTAAAGTGACGTGTTTAAGGAATTTCTTTAAAAATTCATAACTTATTCATATGATGTCCGATTTGAGCGTTCTTTTTATGCATGTTTGTAGTTTAACGATATCTTTCACTTTCATTTAGACACCTAAGGTCAGAAAATGTTTTATTGAAACTTCGCGTTTTTACGTAACTTTGTATTTGCTGGTTTTTGTCGAAAAACTTATAATGAGCATAACTTCTTCGTTATAACTCGGATTTTTGTGTTATTTATATGTTTGGAAACCTTAAGATTATAACTACCACATAATGTACTCCAAATAGAGTTTTTGAATACTTCATTTTCTATTTCCTTTCTCAAGGAGGTTACATGACTCGATCTTTACTGACATGAAATAACGGGTTGTTACATGGTACAAGTAATAATTATAGATTCTAATATCATAGGAGGATTGCAGCTCGAGGGTTCGAGCCCGAGTGATTCCAGGATTCACAATTAGCGACTTTGCGAGGCATACGAGGTGAGTCTTCTCACTATACTGTACCCGGAAGGGTTTTGACTGTGTGACCGGAGAGTCGAATATGATATGAGATATATGCCTTATGTGTGTTAAGTTATTCGTTATATGTGCCATGTATCATATGTTTGATTTGGGCCGGAAGGCAACATGATATGGGCCGGAAGGCGTGGTCATATGGACTGTAAGGTTGACGTGGGTAGGACCGGAAAGTTTACCCAGTCGGGACGGAAGTCCCCTGAGACACATGGACCGGAAGGTCAAGGCCTGGAAAGGCGTACGTGCGTAGGTTGTATTTTGGGGAACTCACTAAGCTTTATGCTTATAGTTGTTGTGTTATGTGTTTCAGGTACTAGCGAGGACCGTGGGAAGGCGCCAGCGTGACCGTACACACACTCGCGGAAAACATTTTGTTATCTTTTGTTATGTAATCGGTTGTGACTAAATTGTTACATTGGAACCTAAACTTATTACTCATGTTTTGATGATTGTAAAAATGAAAATTTTTGGTTGAAATTTTATGACGTTACACTTTCCTTTCGATAGGGCTGCATACCATCTCTTCATAGCAAAAGATTTATGTGTATTTCTTTAACAATCGATCCATGTCGAGAATAATATCAAACTTGGGCAAGAAGATAGGAATCCGGTTAGCAAGAAGATTATAACCTTTAATTCCTATGATATAATATCTACAGACTTTATTAGCAATTAATGATACTCCTCCTACGGTATCTTCATGAAATAATTGGACAAATGTGTAACAAGCAATTTGAAATGAAAAACGCCAATTCTTAAGATAGTAAAGAATCTGAGACAACATAATCAAATCTGATGTGAGTAGGTTGAGGGTTGACAAGAATTGTATTAGTCATAACATTCAGGTACTAATGTGCTTCCTTTGTGGTAATCTAAAATATAATATTTTTAATCTTTTGATTTATCAAATAATTATTAAAGTTTTCAAATTTCTTAATTAACAGTGATGCTCAAACCTGTACCCACTCTTTATTCTCTATTGAACCTTCAATTCTAATCTTTGAGTTAAAACTCAATTCTCATTGTAGACTTCTGCTCCTTCTTAGTTTATATACTAAACCCAAGGTAAAATCTTTACTTTTATTATAACCACAATTCGAATGGTCATAGTCCAATGACTTTCAATTGCATAACGCAAGAAACATACAACGAACCAAACTCTCGTCTCCAATTGTATAATAATATTATGTAAGTAACCTTCCTTCATGTTCTAATGTAATATAATCATATTCTAGTATGTAGCACTTCTTGCTACAAAAATCTTTACTATAACAGTGATTGCGATACTTCTTTTGATCGCCTTGATTATCTTTCATTTCAATTTCCTGGATTAGGTCAGATGTTACATCGATCATGGTTCTCTGAACCATGTAACATACTCGTCTATTTCGGACTTGGTTAGATATGACCACTAGGGTCGGAAAAACAATCATCCTTTGTGTCGTTACCGAAACGATGGTAACGATATACATGAATAAAACGGAATCAATTACTAGCTTCTTGGTAACCTTGTGACTTTCCTCGATCCAAGTGTGATTCATGTGCTTCCGGTAGTATAGGCCTCTCCTACCATTCATAGCTACTCATACTCCCAAGTATTGTCTCGTAGTTTTCCAAGTTACTATTCAAAATCACAAAGCAATTTATCACACATGAGTGTGTTCAAACAAGTATATAAAACAATTTCCTCTAGACTCAATTAAGGATTTCACGTTTCTATCAAACATATCTTGGATTTCCTATATTCGACTTCTAGGATTCTTCTCTTGCATATGCTTGATCTAGCATATTTTAATACTTTTTCTAGATCAATATGGATTTTACTTCCAATTCTTCTTATAAATTCTTTCTCGGGTAGTGTCTACTCTAGTTGAAATACCAAAATTTACTCTTGTAGTGTGAAGACAAATTGTTTCCAAATACCTGCATCATCTCCAAACTCATATAATTCACCATGCACATTTGTTCATTTCATTATTCTTCCTTGACATCGTCATTCCTGTATATGAGTAAGTCTTCTTCTTTTAGGTGTATTCCTTAAAGTCTACTTCATAGGGGTCTATCCTACGAAGTATGCAATATGGTTGCATCTCAGCAAGCTCTACTAGCTTCAACTTGGTTCTCTATCATTCCTGACTACAACATCTCTTCTCATACAATACTATGAGTGTATTGCTTTTTCAACTAAGTATTCTACCTTACTTAAACAAGTAAGTTGCTTAACCTTTTACCACTAAATGACTCAATTCACCATCCTAATTTTTTATGTTAAAGTTTGCTTAACACACTATGGAACTTCCATAAGGATGTGATAGAATTCAATCCTCACTCAGTATAAATAGATACTAAGTCTGAACATCCTGTATAGGGTTTACTTGAACTACATACTACATCACAAAGTCTTGGTCTATTGAGTCTGAAAACTTCATTAGCCTTTCTTTTGATCTTCATTTAATTCTTCTAAATCTTGCACAACATTAATTAAGATACTGTCGAACTATTGATCACCAATCCACATAAAATCTTTATTCTCCACATTTCCCAAAAGTTTCATTTGCCATATCCAAAAATCAAATACTCTCTCTCTCTCCCCCTCTCTCTTCTCTTTTCTGCTCTCTGGAACTAAAAAATCCCAACAGATCATGAGTTCTTCTCTCACTCTTGGTCATTTCTTCATTATTACTCTTAAACATTCTAAATTCCTTCACTCAAATCATGGATTTCTTACACAAATATCGTCATAATTGTTCTAAGAACCCTCAAATCCTTAAGCATTCTCCAAGTGTTCTTGACTTGGAAACCCCTTTTCTTCAACCATCCATCTCAGGGAATCACTCAAGGTGAGTTCATACCCCTATCTTTTCCATTTTCCATCAAAATTTTATAGGGGATAATTCAAGATACAACTCCAAAACATGCTCAAACTCAAATAACAGTTCTCAACAGAAAAGTTATGGCCCAATCACGAACTGTTTTGACCACCTTAACCTCAATATTTTTCAAAACTTTTCAATATGAAAATATTTCAAGTTTATAACTTTCAAATGACTATTTGCACATGTTCATAAGATTTTTCGAAAATTTATGGTGAGTTTTACAAAACTGCCTATCACTATAGAAATGATTTCGGACCAGCCTGTGAACATGGCCCTTTTCACACTGGTTAGAGATCATTAAAAATCATATAAAAATTATCAGCACACTAGACACATTTTATGAAGTTTTTGAGTTCACGGATACAGAGTTTGACTCCCGATGATTTTTTTATGATTTTTCCAAAAACGGTGACAGAAAAGTTAAAACTAGTTAAAAATAGTTTACAAGTTTACTAACACTTTGTAATTTATTGAGCAAAATGCTTATCAATGATGACTACATATTGAATTGTGTTTCCTGTTAACTTACATTTATGAAACAAAAATACTAATCCATCATAAGGGTTTTTATTCACTACAAACATATAAGATAAAATATAATAAGTACAGTTTATGTTTCGTTACATTACAATTCACTATAAAAAGGTTCATTTTTCACTACATAAGTGTTTTTACATTTACTACAAACATACATGATAAGCTATAATAGGTATAATTTATGATATATCAACTCCATGAACTTACTAAGGAATTTAATAATCCTACTACAAAAAAGATTTTTAATTACACTATACGTAAACTCATTCAATCCGGTTGTGAGGCATTACTTCGTTGTACTCTTAGAGTACTAGTTAAAATCTTGTAGTTATAACCAGAGTCTCTTGTATGCAGTACTGGTTAAAATCCGGTTGTGAGGCATCTAGACCGACAGGTCTAGGGTGACAAATGTAATAAGATTCCGACACCTGATCAACGTCGTAACAGGTTACTATGTCAATTAGTATGGTTATAATAGCTCACATAGGGAAATGACGATACACATAGTTTACGAGGATCTCTACATTAAACGGGTTTTATTTATATAAAACGGCATACACTATTATAAGTATTGAAAAATACTTGTACATTTCAGTCTTTGGGTCTTAAGACTACAACTCATTTTATAAGGAAAATATGAGATTTTTCTTGTGCATACACCACATTTACAAAGAATGGTCTTCAACTTTATAAACAAGAGCTTATGCACTCACCAACGTAATCGTTGACACTCTTTCAAAATGTACTTGTATTCTTGGGTAATCATTAAAAACAGGTCACTACCAGGTTTTAAGGATGGAACGCTTCAGCGTTAGACAAACCATTTTATCATTATATTGTAATCGATTTTGAAACATGTACTCATAAAACCATGTAACTTTCTCTATTATATCTATGATGGTTGTATTTACTTTGATCACTATTATACTCATTGTTGTGATACTATACATGATGTCCTCCACCGCTGGATGTTTCCGCCATCCTTGTTTTGGGTATGTGACAGATTGGTATCAGAGCATTGTTTATAGTGAACTAAGTATATCGAACCGCATAAGATATACAAACTATGAACATAATGGGACTAAGATTCTCTAACTAAACATTCTCTATACAACTATACTTTTAAAAATAAAACAATATTTTTATGAAAAGTATAGGTACATGCATACATGTCGGTATAGTATAGCGGTTAGGAAAACACAAAAAGTAAAAATGGATGAGTTGTACACTATGATTATGCCTTGGGACATGTAATCAAGTTTGGGAGGAATATAGCCTCATCAACTATATTCATCCGAGAAGTGACTAGCATATGCCAGGGGATAGTCGTAGGGGCCAACAAGTCTAACAACCTACCATCACCCATACAAGAATTGCACTAAGAATCAAACACAACATTTGAAATACTTTAGGAGTATTTTATGTTGCTATAGCACCATATTTCTAGATTTATTATGTGCCTCTTACACCCCTATTCTTGCACAGACGTCGTGACATGATTCCACTTACCAGGATACCCTTACTTTCCGAACCAGGGAAAGGAGGTTGGATAGAAGAGGAACCATAGGAAGATCCCAATGAAGACCCCGAAGAAGTCGAAGAGGAAGAACCTGAAGAAGAAGAATTTGAAGAATAACTGGAGGAAAAAGAAGAAGAAGAGGATTTGGAAGAGGAATCGGAGGTCATCAACCCTCCATACATAGCCAGGGTTCCTTCGAACCATTTCGGCTACAATGGACGTGAGCCCCATTGGGCATTAGAAATCGAGAGGTGGAGTCGTCATCAATGACAACGATCACCATTTGGCGATCAACACGGTTACTATGACCTCAAACATGGAGGACCGGATGACAAGGCCCTCCCAGTCATGATCCAACAAATCACGAACCTTGGGGATCGGAATAGGGAAACGGAGAATCGAGTTTGGGAGTTGAGTGTCGCTACTGAATTCACCAATGCGCGCACTCGAAACTTGGAAAGAGACCACTATCCCAGGGACCGATTTATTGATGAACTTGCCACCGCACAAGGGAAGGTAAGGGAGTGTCGGGAAAAGCACATGGCTCTCGAAGAGAGAGTGACCACAGCTGAGCATCGGTTAGCAGAACTATTGGGCGCCTTGACTTCGTATCATGAACCGCAAGGGACGGGTCGCCGTGAGTAGGGCGCACACTACTCATAAATCTTTATATATTAGGTTTATGAGTATGCTTTGGTGTTACTCTTCTCTATGTGAATGCTCGATCCTACGATTAAGTGGTTACACTAATCAAAGGAGCGTAATGTTGTCAAAAATTTTCCTTGCATTGATGTGTTGTAGACCTATATCAAGTCCAAATTTTTCCAAACTCTATGTATTGAAATCATATCAATGAAATTGGCATGCATATTATATTTCATTAGGAGTGTTATCACTAAATTCATAATAGTATATGTTGTTGCTTATGGTGAGTCTACACCTGCTGGGTGTAGACAATTAGGTTGTATATAATTAAGATTCTATCGGTCTATAACTTTAGCTCTGATACCACTTCTGTCACACCCCGCTAAAGCGGAAACGCAAGGTATGACAGCGATAACGGTTTCAATGCAAAAGATAAAGATACATCACCATAGCAGTATTTAAAAGTTTACAACCCATAGCTTCAAAAGAAACAAAATACAAGTTTTTCAAAATAACATTGTTCAAAATATAGCTTCATAATAGCTTCAACACGATGCAGCATGCTCTATGATGATGAATCTTTACATCCACTTACTAATTACTTCCTGAAAAAGCATGTAAAACGAGCGTCAACTATGAAAATAGTTGGTGAGTATCACAAGTTTATAAATCGAGGGTACAATAATGCTTTTCGTAAGTACAAGTACATTGCTTTAATGATAAAACAAAGTTGATTGCTATTAAGGTATACAAGTTTATTGCTAAAACGGGAAACGCGTTTGTATGTGTATGAGCAAACAATGAGTCTCAACCAAACCTATGACTGAAGCCCTATCGAGATCTATGCTTATCGTTCCATAGATGAATATGGTATCATGCACTCCAGCGATTCGGGCGAGTGAGGAGTTGTCAATTCCTAATAGCGTTATCCATAACGACCATTGGCTCAAAGAGTTAATGGTTAGAGATAAAGGAAGGTCCTTAGTACGATAAGTTCTCATGTTCCGTGTTGCATAGACATACATAAAGAAACATAGCAATACAATAGCAATCATGTTTGATACAATTCAATTTAAATACAACATGCAAACAGTAGTTTTTCTGGACATGCTTTTCCACCCCAAAACATAAAAACCGAAAATACGGGAGTGCGTGAATACTCACGATGTTTTGTGTAGACACAAGCGGTACTTCGGGATGCACCAACGTCTTACTACCGGGATCCTACGACATCAAACACACGCACTAGTGAGTTTCCATGTCGATATCTAATGTTAATATACTAAACTCTACATATAGGGAAATGCCAATTTATGTTTTAGTATTGGATTTTATATCAATTAGTTACACTTTTTCTGAAGTAATGAAATTCTATATATCGGGCGATTAATTACAACCTTGGAATATAAACTTTCCAAATTTTTAAGTCCTTATTACAACATAAACTCACGAAAATAGCATTCGAGGGATAAAAATTCTCAAACTTTTTATTTAACTGTTATTACACAATACTAAGCTGGGAAAATTATAAAAATGGATTTCCAAGCTGTTTAATTATATTTTATGATTTTTGAGCATTTATTTCAATAAAAATTGAAATAAATAGAAAACAGTTTCCAAATTTACCCAAACTTTTTATTTAATTGTTATTATACATAAATAGGCTGGGAAAAATATAAAAGATATTTTTCAGTGGGTATTTCTATTTTTCCTTGCTTTATTCCTTTAAATAGTCATTAATTAAAGAAATAATATTAAACAGTTAAAATAAATCACCATAAATTTTTGTAACATCATTTACAGTATAAATATCCTGGGAAAAATATCAAAAGTGGTTTTCATAATGTATAAACTGGTTTTGGGTATTTATGTATATTTAAGTTTATTTTAGTGCAATTAACTTTAGAAAATAAGAGAAAAATAGTTTACAGTAGAGAAAAATATTCAAAAATTTTATGTAACCTCCTACTCTATAATATTATATCCTGGTAAATTTTCATGAATTTTGGATAATCAGAACTATTTCTCCCATTTTTAGACCATTATAATTACCAAAAATTGGGAAAAATAGTAAAACATGATGAAAAATCGTGAAATTATTTTCTGGAGTCACCCATCACAGGTAAGGTATGCGAAAATTGTTAGATACAATTTTCACATCCTATAAAGTGGTTTTGTAATTTATCATGTCATAAATAAAAGAAAATTAGAAATCATATGAAACAGTAACAAAAATTGCTGAAATCTGGTGAGAGGTCATTGTTCCCCATAAGGATCATCCATGAATTTATTTAGGATTTATTGACCTATGGAAGTATTTTATATGGTTTATGCCCTTGGTTTTAGCAATAATTCTAATAAATCAAAGAAATAACAAAAGCTCTTGAAATTTTCCAGATTATCTCATGCATTCAAGGGCTTTCAAAAGGAAAAATGTAAAAAAATGTATTCAGAAGAGAAATGAGGGTAATGATTCCAAACAATTTAAGAAAAGTTGCATGCAACAATGCATGAAGTGTAAATGTGGCTGAAGTTCATGAATTTGTGTAGCCCATTCAGTGAGGTTTTAAGCCACGAAATTTCAACCATAATTCACTAGATATGTTAAGTTTCTAAGGTATTTTTCCTCAGATTTATGGTTGGGTTTAAGGCCATTGTTTAAGCAAGATAAAAATAGTGATCACAGAAAAAGAGCTGTATGCGCAACCTTTTTGTAAAATCTGCTAAAAATCGGATATTTAATATTTTACAGTGAGACCAGTTGGGTTTGAAAATTAACTCGTGGAACTAACCAATACAAAAAGAATATAATGATTTGGTTAAGAAATGACTGAGTTATGACTGTTAAAAGTCGAACAAAGTAATCTGGCAGATTGCATGTTTGGTTGTGTGCATTAGTAGGGTATTTCAGCAAGAACATCATGCATGTCTTTGGTAAGGCCCGATTTCTAACACATGCATGGAATGAATGAGCATCCAAGATGTAATAGAAATGGTTTAAATGCTTTTGTTCATGCATGAACACAAAAGAAATGGAGAAGAACATGAAATATTAGGTTTTGATGTCACATGATCATATGTGCATCTTTTCCACTCCTTGCATGGGTTTGATCCCGGATTTTCACCATCTCTAACACATGCATTGTGTTATGGTGAGAATCTACAAACCACAAGGGGAGAATAAAGATTCCTAGCCATGGAAAGGCATAGAATCTGAAAAGTAGAGAAGACTAAGAAGAAAAAGAGGTTTAACCATGAAACTATGGAAGAAGATGTTGTTGTTTACCTTGGTTTTGACCTTGAGAGAAGTAAGAACACTTCAAGGGCTTCACAATCTCGAAATTTTGCAGAGAAATGAGAGGATTTTCGTGAGTTTAGAGAGAGGGAAGAAGAGAGTGAAGTGTGTGAAGAGAGTGAAGTGAGAGAGTGAAGAGGGAAGAGGTGGAGTAAGGGTTTAAGCTTAATGATTGTGTTTTGGGGAAGAGAGAGGGCATGGGGAGAGGTGATGGCCGGTTTTTGCATGCATTTTGGCCTCCTCTCTCCTAAATTTTAAACTTTATAAACTTCCCTCCTATATTTTATATAAAAACATTCATTTTTATAAAATGTTTATTAAGCAATTTGATTTATTTAAAAATCTTGTTTTCAACAAATAATTTATGATTAATACTTGTAATTTATATTTCTAGTTCATTGGTATAATCCATAATTTGATTAATAAAATTTGATATTAGGAAGTTTATAGCCAATTTTATAAAGTTTTTAAGCTTTATAATTTATAACTTTGGATTTTTGGCTCTTTAGGGTTTTTGGAATATTGTTTGATATTCAACAACATGTTGAAGTATAATTAGAATGTTTTAATTTATTTTTAGAGTTTTATACCCTATTTCAATTATAACAAAGCTTGAAGCTTTATTCTAATTATAGTATTGGCATTTCCTATTGTAGCTAAGCAACTTACTAGAATTGTAAGTATCAAGTATATTAGTCCTAGACCTTAGTTGGATCCTAGTTTATGCAAGATTTTTGACCTAATTTATACTACTAGGTCATGGCATGTTGTGCATGAATGGTTATTATAAAGATGCATGAGTCCAAGAATGACCTGAATTGGCAGTTGTCACAGTATCCCCCACTTAAAAAGAATTTCGTCCCGAAATTCATTCTATGTCATCGCTTGTCATCACAAGGGAAAAGTTGCGGATACTTTTCCTTTATGAAGTCCTCGCGCTCCCAGGTGTACTTCGGCCCACGTTTTGAGTTCCATCGAACTTTCACAATCGGGATCTTACTCCGCTTAAGTTGTTTTACCTCCCTGTCAAGGATTTCTATCGGTTCCTCAACGAAGCTCAGCTTATCATTGATCTTAATTTCCTCCAGGGGTACTATCAATGTTTCGTCGGCTAGACATTTCTTAAGGTTGGAGACGTGGAATGTGTCGTGAATGGCGCTTAACTCTTGGGGCAATTGGAGTTTATACGCTACTGGACCAATCCTTTCAAGGATTTCAAAGGGTCCAACATATCTCGGGCTTAGTTTTCCTTTCTTACCAAAACGCACAAGCCCTTTCCAAGGCGACACTTTTAAAAGTACCTTGTCTCCTACTTGGAATTCTAATGGTTTTCGACGATTATCCGCATAACTTTTCTGACGATCTCTAGAAGCTTTAAGCTTATCCTTGATGATAGCAATCTTGTTGGATGTTTCCTGGATAAGTTCGACTCTAGTCAATTGTCTGTCTCCGATTTCTGTCCAGCATAAGGGCGAACGACACTTGCGTCCATACAATGCTTCATATGGAGCACATTGGATACTCGTGTGGTAACTGTTATTGTAGGAAAACTCAATTAGGGGTAAATGAGTATCCCAATTTCCTTTGAACTCAATGACACACGCTCGTAGCATGTCTTCCAATGTTTGTATTGTTCTCTCTGTTTGCCCATCTGTCTGAGGGTGGTAAGTTGTGCTCAAATCTATCTTGGTTCCTAATGCCCTCCGTAACATCCACCAAAATCGAGATGTAAAACGACTATCTCTATCAGAAATGATAGATAGGGGTACACCATGCAGAGAAACAATTTTGTCGATGTAGATTTGGGCCAATTTTTCCATCTTGAAATCTTCTCGAATGGGGAGAAAGTGTGCAGATTTCGTCAGTCGATCCACTATGACCCAAATTGAGTCATGACCTTTAGCAGTTCTAGGAAGTTTGGTAACAAAGTCCATAGATATTTGCTCCCATTTCTTGATTGCCTCTATCTTAGCTGGATCTACATGGATTCCTCTTTCACCGATCACATGACCAAGAAAATGTACTTCCCGAATCCAAAATTCACACTTAGTGAACTTCGCATACAATTTCTGTTCCTTCAACAGCTCCAACACTAGCTTTAGATGTCTATTGTGATCTTCTTTGGTCCGCGAGTAAACAAGTATGTCATCGATAAATACAATTACAAACCTGTCTAGGTATGGTCTGCAGACCCTATTCATCAAATCCATGAATACAGCGGGTGCGTTCGTTAGTCCAAAAGGCATGACTAAGAACTCATAATGTCCATAACGGGTTCTAAATGCTGTTTTGTGAATGTCCTCTTCGTGAATTCTTAGCTGATGATACCCTGACCGAAGGTCGATTTTTGAGAAGTAGGAAGCGCCCTGCAACTGATCGAACAAGTCATCTATTCTAGGGAGGGGATATCGATTCTTGATTGTCAACTTGTTCAATTCTCTATAATCAATGCACATTCGGAACGAACCATCTTTCTTTTTGACGAATAACACTGGGGCTCCCCAAGGTGAAGAACTTGGTCGAATAAACCCTTTGTCTAGAAGTTCTTGAAGTTGTCCGGATAGTTCTTGCATCTCGGATGGTGCAAGGCGATATGGTGCTTTTGCTACCGGTGCCGCTCCGGGAATTAAGTCTATCCGAAATTCGACCTGTCTATAAGGGGGTAGACCGGGCAATTCCTCCGGAAATACTTCGGGATAGTTTTGAACCACTGGAATCTCCTTGAGTTGCTTAGCTTCAGGTTCTCTTTCTAGCACGTGGGCCATGAATGCAATACAATTCTTCTTCAGGTACTTGTGAACCTTCACGCTTAATACTATGTTTAAACTTCTTCCTGGCTTCTCACCGTGTATGATAAGGGTTTCTCCATTAGGGAGAGGCACTCTGATGACTTTCTCATAACAACCAATGTCCGCTCTATTTTTGGATAACCAATCCATCCCTACTATCACATCAAAACTACCTAGCTCTATAGGAATTAGGTCAATGCTAAAGAGTTTATCAGCTAAATTCAAAGTACAACCAGGAATTATATCACTAGCCCTAATTTCATACCCATCAGCAAGTTCAATAGCATAAGCATTCCTCATCTTTACCGATTTCAAGCCAATTAACGGTCTAAATGCTAAAGAAACAAAACTCCGATCTGCTCCCGCATCGAATATTACTGATGCAAAATGGTTGTTCAGGAGGAACGTACCTGTTATCACTTCAGGGTTCTGACGAGCTTCTTCTGCACCAATCACAAAGGCTACACCTCTTGGCCGTCCAACTTGATTTCCTTGAAAGTTTTGCCTGGCTTGGCCTTGTCCATTGTTACTAGGTCCATTGTTCAGTTTAGGACATGCTCTACAGAGATGATCATTACTCCCGCACTCGTAACATGTCCTTTTTCCCTCCTTATTCACCTTACAATACTTCGAGTAATGGCCTGTTTGCTTACAATTTTGGCACACCGGGCAAGCTCCCTTGTGATGGAAGTTACACTTATTGCACTTCGGAAGCGGCCCTGAGTACTGCTTTCGCTCTTGCACTTCTTGTCCTTGATTTTTCACTGGTTCTTGCTCCTGGGCTCTTACCATAAAGTTTCTTGAGACTTTCTGCTTCCTCCCTGACTTGCCTCCATACTTCTTCTCTCCCTGATTTGTTGGCTTCCTCTTGCTACTAGAGATTTCCTTTGCTGATGCTCCCATCCTTATCACATCATTGGTTAGTCGATTTGCTAGGCTTACTGCACTTTGAATGGTAGTTGGGTTTGCTGAGGTAACCATTCCCCGAATCTCTGGTGCCAGACCCCAGATGTAACGATCTATCCGTTTCTCCTCAGGAGTAACCATGTGAGGTACTAGTTTTGCTAGTTCATGAAATCGGACTGTGTACTTCTCTATTTGTGTTCCAACCATAGAATGGTTCCAGAATTCATATTCAAGTTTCTGAAGTTCATCCTTGGGACAATACTCCTCTATCAGCAGCTTCTTTAGGTCTTCCCAAGTTAGCTGATATGCTGCTGTACGGCCTCGGGTTTGCACTAGAGTATTCCACCAGGTTAATGCCCTATCTTGGAATAGGCAAGATGCATACTCAACTTTGTTGCGCTCGAGGCATTTGCTAATATGAAGGACCGACTCCATGCTGTCAATCCATTTCAGTAACCCGACCGCACCTTCCTTTCCATGGAACTCCTTAGGTTTACAGGCCATAAAGGACTTGTAGTTGCATTCTCTTTCATTGTTTCCCCGGTTTCCTCCACTACTTCCTTGGTTAGCATTAAGTCCTGCAGTTACTTGAGTAACAATGTTTGGGATTGCTTGCATGAGTTGTTGTGCTACCATTTGAGCAACATCGGGCGTTTCGTTCTGTGGGCGCCCGCGATTAGGCCTTCCTGACATGGTTCTATGACACATGAGAAGAAATACGTATAAATACATAAAATAATGTATAATATGTATTTCACTACCATTTTGAAAACCGTAAGTGTTGTCAAATTAATGGGTTGCATTAATACTATGCATATAGATTTGAGAAAGGAAAGAAAAGAAAAAATTTCTTTTATTCAACCATATACCAAATAAATTTTAGGGTTTGACCTCATAGTAAAAGTTTTCAAACATAAAATAAAATTTTTCATTACCATTTGAAATAATCTTAAAACCAAACCAATACGTCAATCCCAAAATAAAGTTTTAAATATTTTTCCCAAAAGACACCCAACATGGGTTTTCATTTCAAAACAAAATAAAACAAAATACTGAAATCAGAACCAAAAGCCAATCGTTATCCCAACAAGAAGCATCAACACCACAATCTGGAACAGCCCACCAAACACATAATATGCTGTCATCGCATGACCTGCCTCTCGTCTAGCAACACTAGCAGTGTCAGCAGTCTCCATCGAATGCTGATACAGGATTTCCATTCTTGCCAAGACTTCATCCAAAACTTCTCGATGCCCAGCTATCACAGCGAGACAGTGACGTAGGCCCGCTGCTATCAACTGCAATCTCCGGGACTCCTCCGGGGTCATACCTGGCTGTCTGAAAGGTATCCCTATGACTTGTTGAGGTGAGGGTGCTCTCGGTCCTGCATCGCTGGGTTCTGCTCCGCTAGGTCCTGCCGTGCCATGTCCTGCTGTGCTGGCGGGTATCCTTCCTGGAATGGGAACACTCTTCCTCGCTGTCCTCCGAATGCGAAGTCCATAGAGCGGTGGCTGTGGCAACACCGATGTCGGTGATGCCTCGCATCGTTGACTCGGGGCGTTGTCATTGCTGATCTCCACCGAGTTCCCAGTATCTTCCGTATCCTCTGATGGGTCTTCTTCTACCGAGGCGGGGGGATTACGTCGAGGGATAACAGTGACGTAGCCGGATTCATCGGCTGAGGCGGTAGCGCGGGAAGATGACGATGTTGACATAGTGGACTGTGACATAGTTTCAATGAGATATGAAATAAATGACAATGCATTCCTATAATATGCAATGCTTACACACACCAAAATTAACCTTTTGAAATTTTGAAATAAAGTTTTCTCAAATATTTTTGTTGAACATATTCCCATTATAATTAGCTCAAGCTTTGTATAAATCTTTTCTTAGTTAAACATAGGTGATCAGGCTATGTTTAATCAAGGTCCAATAATACAACTCCCGACCTAATTATACTAGTAATATGTTTGATGTAAAGAGAATTTCTTTGTAAGTTTTAGTTATAGGTTGTGTTTTCTTAAAGAAAAACCGATGTTCTCTATAACTTTAGCTCTGATACCACTTCTGTCACACCCCGCTAAAGCGGAAACGCAAGGTATGACAGCGATAACGGTTTCAATGCAAAAGATAAAGATACATCACCATAGCAGTATTTAAAAGTTTACAACCCATAGCTTCAAAAGAAACAAAATACAAGTTTTTCAAAATAACATTGTTCAAAATATAGCTTCATAATAGCTTCAACACGATGCAGCATGCTCTATGATGATGAATCTTTACATCCACTTACTAATTAATTCCTGAAAAAGCATGTAAAACGAGCGTCAACTATGAAAATAGTTAGTGAGTATCACAAGTTTATAAATCGAGGGTACAATAATGCTTTTCGTAAGTACAAGTACATTGCTTTAATGATAAAACAAAGTTGATTGCTATTAAGGTATACAAGTTTATTGCTAGAATGGAAAACGCGTTTGTATGTGTATGAGCAAACAATGAGTCTCAACCAAACCTATGACTGAAGCCCTATCGAGATCTATGCTTATCGTTCCATAGATGAATATGGTATCATGCACTCCAGCGATTCGGGCGAGTGAGGAGTTGTCAATTCCTAATAGCGCTATCCATAACGACCATTGGCTCAAAGAGTTAATGCTTAGAGATAAGGGAAGGGCCTTAATACGATAAGTTCTCATGTTCCGTGTTGCATAGACATACATAAAGAAACATAGCAATACAATAGCAATCATGTTTGATACAATTCAATTTAAATACAACATGCAAACAGTAGTTTTTCTGGACATGCTTTTCCACCCCAAAACATAAAAACCGAAAATACGGGAGTGCGTGAATACTCACGATGTTTTGTGTAGACACAAGCGGTACTTCGGGATGCACCAACGTCTTACTACCGGGATCCTACGACATCAAACACACGCACTAGTGAGTTTCCATGTCGATATCTAATGCTAATATACTAAACTCTACATATAGGTAAATACCAAGTTATGTTTTAGTATTGGATTTTATATCAATTAGTTACACTTTTTCTGAAGTAATGAAATTCTATATATCGGGCGATTAATTACAACCTTGGAATATAAACTTTCCAAATTTTTAAGTCCTTATTACAACATAAACTCACGAAAATAGCATTCGAGGGATAAAAATTCTCAAACTTTTTATTTAACTGTTATTACACAATACTAAGCTGGGAAAATTATAAAAATGGATTTCCAAGCTGTTTAATTATATTTTATGATTTTTGAGCATTTATTTCAATAAAAATTGAAATAAATAGAAAACAGTTTCCAAAATTACCCAAACTTTTTATTTAATTGTTATTATACATAAATAGGCTGGGAAAAATATAAAAGATATTTTTTAGTGGGTATTTCTATTTTTCCTTGCTTTATTCCTTTAAATAGTCATTAATTAAAGAAATAATATTAAACAGTTAAAATAAACCACCATAAATTTTTGTAACATCATTTACAGTATAAATATCCTGGGAAAAATATCAAAAGTGGTTTTAATAATGTATAAACTGGTTTTGGGTATTTATGTATATTTAAGTTTATTTTAGTGCAATTAACTTTAGAAAATAAGAGAAAAATAGTTTACAGTAGAGAAAAATATTCAAAAATTTTATGTAACCTCCTACTCTATAATATTGTATCCTGGTAAATTTTCATGAATTTTGGATAATCAGAACTATTTCTCCCATTTTTAGACCATTATAATTACCAAAAATTGGGAAAAATAGTAAAACATGATGGAAAATCTTGAAATTATTTTCTGTAGTCACCCATCACAGGTAAGGTATGCGAAAATTGTTAGATACAATTTTCACATCCTATAAAGTGGTTTTGTAATTTATCATGTCCTAAATAAAAGAAAATTAGAAATCATATGAAACAGTAACAAAAATTGCTGAAATCTGGTGAGGGGTCATTGCTCCCCATAGGGATCATCCATGAATTTATTTAGAATTTATTGACCTATGGAAGTATTTTATATAATTTATGCCCTTGGTTTTAGCAATAATTCTAATAAATCAAAGAAATAACAAAAGCTCTTGAAATTTTCCAGATTATCTCATGCATGCAAGGGCTTTCAAAAGGAAAAATGTAAAAAAATGTATTCAGAAGAGAAATGAGGGTAATGATTCCAAACAATTTAAGAAAAGTTGCATGCAACAATGCATGAAGTGTAAATGTGGCTGAAGTTCATGAATTTGTGTAGCCCATTCAGTGAGGTTTTAAGCCACGAAATTTCAACCATAATTCACTAGATATGTTAAGTTTCTAAGGTATTTTTCCTCAGATTTATGGTTGGGTTTAAGGCCATTGTTTAAGCAAGATAAAAATAGTGATCACAGAAAAAGAGCTGTATGCGCAACCTTTTTGTAAAATCTGCTAAAAATCGGATATTTAATATTTTACAGTGAGACCAGTTGGGTTTGAAAGTTAACGCGTGGAACTAACCAATACAAAAAGAATATCATGATTTGGTTAAGAAATGACTGAGTTATGACTGTTCAAAGTCGAACAAAGTAATCTGGCAGATTGCATGTTTGCTTGTGTGCATTATTAGGGTATTTCAACAAGAACATCATGCATGTCTTTGTTAAGGCCCGATTTCTAACACATGCATGGAATGAATGAGCATCCAAGATGTACTAGAAATGGTTTAAATGCTTTTGTTCATGCATGAACACAAAAGAAATGGAGAAGAACATGAAATATTAGGTTTTGATGTCACATGATCATATGTGCATCTTTTCCACTCCTTGCATGGGTTTGATCCCGGATTTTCACCATCTCTAACACATGAATTGTGTTATGGTGAGAATCTACAAACCACAAGGGGAGAATAAAGATTTCTAGCCATGGAAAGGCATAGAATCTGAAAAGTAGAGAAGACTAAGAAGAAAAAGAGGTTTAACCATGAAACTATGGAAGAAGATGTTGTTGTTTACCTTGGTTTTGACCTTGAGAGAAGTAAGAACACTTCAAGGGCTTCACAATCTCGAAATTTTTCAGAGAAATGAGAGGATTTTCGTGAGTTTAGAGAGAGGGAAGAAGAGAGTGAAGTGTGTGAAGAGAGTGAAGTGAGAGAGTGAAGAGGGAAGAGGTGGAGTAAGGGTTTAAGCTTAATGATTGTGTTTTGGGGAAGAGAGAGGGCATGGGGAGAGGTGATGACCGGTTTTTGCATGCATTTTGGCCTCCTCTCTCCTAAATTTTAAACTTTATAAACTTCCCCCCTATATTTTATATAAAAACATTCATTTTTATAAAATGTTTATTAAGCAATTTGATTTATTTAAAAATCTTGTTTTCAACAAATAATTTATGATTAATACTTGTAATTTATATTTCTAGTTCATTGGTATAATCCATAATTTGATTAATAAAATTTGATATTAGGAAGTTTATAGCCAAATTTTATAAAGTTTTTAAGCTTTATAATTTATAACTTTGGATTTTTGGCTCTTTAGGGTTTTTGGAATATTGTTTGATATTCAACAACATGTTGAAGTATAATTAGAATGTTTTAATTTATTTTTAGAGTTTTATACCCTATTTCAATTATAACAAAGCTTGAAGCTTTATTCTAATTATACTATTGACATTTCCTATTGTAGCTAAGCAACTTACTAGAATTGTAAGTATCAAGTATATTAGTCCTAGACCTTAGTTGGATCCTAGTTTATGCAAGATTTTTGACCTAATTTATACTACTAGGTCATGGCATGTTGTGCATGAATGGTTATTATAAAGATGCATGAGTCCAAGAATGACCTGAATTGGTAGTTGTCACAGTTCTGTTCCTTGTTTGGTTGTGGGCTTAGGGCAGATCCATTAGAATCAACGATCTATTCGATCTTAATTACACATAACAAGCATACACTAAGTGGTCGTAAAAGCACCTATCATGGATCAAGTCACAAGATTTCACTAAGACACCACAGTTAAATTCATGAGATCAAAACATATGAATTTCCAACATGAAAGTTCTTGCAAATGCTTAAAAAGTCGGAACATAACACATACAAATTTAGGTCAATAATAACCGACTTATCACTACCATTAAAGGCTTACCAATTTTTCAAATTGTTGGCAGAATTATGCCACCGTGGAAAAATCCCAGGCCTTCCCACAATGTACCACCACCTCCATAGTTTGACTACGCCATGTTCCAAGTTGCCATAACAGCAGTCGTGGCAGCCGCAATGTCACAAATTGCTACAAATTGCACGGGTGGATTGGGAAATTGTGCAACAACCACTAACCAGGGAGACATTCAAGGACATTCAAAGGAATGTTCCTACAAAGAATTTACAAATGGAAAATCCAAATCCTTCAATGGAATTGGGGGCATCATTACTCTCATGCAATGGTTCCAGAAGACTGAATTAGTCTTCGAGATTTGTGTCTGCCCTGAAGCGAGCAAAGTCAAATTTGGAGCTTGCACATTCACTGACCGAACCCTTATCTGGTGGAACAGTCATGTCCCTAACTCTCCCAGGGGCGAATGCAATGAGCTGGGCTGATGTCAGCAATTAGAACACGAACTTTGGGGCCTCAAAATGACAGGCTCTAACATCGCATCCTACACAGCCAGATTCAGCGATTTAGCCATACTATGTCCCGGGTTGGTCACCCAGGAGAGTGAAAAGGTGGAAATATATACATGGGGACTAACAACCCCAGATTCAAGGAAATGTGTTGGCTTCAAAACCTACTACGTTCAAAAGTGCCAAATAATTGGCACAACAACTCATCGACCATAGGGCCAACCATGGCACTGTGGTGGCTACCTCTAAGAAAGCAAAAGGGGGAAACAATGAAAGGAAATTTTGGAACAACAAGAAAAACCAATAGACCCAGTATTACATCAAGAAACAACATGTAGTAGCGGTTCGCACTGCCACTACCACCGTCGCTCCAACACCCCTGAGGCAGTACGTTGGAATATTCCCCAAATGTAACAAATGAAACTTTAATCATAATAGCCCTTTTCGAGAGATGCACTACAAAAATTGTAACAAGAAAGGGCATACCATCCGTTTCTACAGGGTGTCTGCTCAACAAGCGAATCAGGCCACCAATGCCCGAGCATGCCAAGCCTGATACGGATGCGGGGAAACCGGGCATTACAAAAGAGACTGCCCAAAGGCTAGAAACGCAAACATCGTGGTGTCGGGAGGGTCTTGGCCTTAGGGAAAGGAGAAGCAATGGAAGATCCCACTGTGGTTACCGGTACGTTTCTCCTCAATAACTCATATGCATGCATATTATTTGATAGTGGAGCGGAGAGGAGTTTCGTTAGCCATAAATTTAAACAATTATTAAAACAGAATCCCCAATCACTAAAAGATACATACATCGTAGAAATGTAAAATGGAAAGAACGAGAGCACTAACGACATATACTTAGGGTGTACCCTCACTCTATACAAAGCTTTGGCATCATCGTTGGCATGGATTGGTTAAGTTCTAATCGTGCTAATATTCTGTGCTACGAAAGGGTCATTCAACTTAATCTGCCAAGTGGCGAAACTCTCGTCGTTTACGACGACAAACCTAGTGCGAGCATACAAATCATCTCTTGCGTGAAAGCTCAAAAGTATCTTCGTAAGGAATACCACACCTTCTTAGCCCAGGTAGTGGATAAGAGGCAAGAAGAAAAAGACATCAAGGACATTCCGAAGTTCTGTAACTTCCCTGACGTATTTCTAGAAGACCTTCCCGGAGTCCCACCTACGCGATAGGTCGATTTCCAAATCGATCTAATCCTTGGGGCTACCCCCGTAGCTAAAGCGCCATACCGCCTAGCACCAGCCGAGATGCAGGAGTTATCTAGTCAACTAAAAAAATTGCTAAGAAAAGGTTTCATCAAACCGAGCTTCTCGCATTGGGGAGCACCTGTCCTGTTCGTGAAGAAAAAGGACGGATCGTTCCGTATATGCATCGAATATCACGAACTATGGGTCCAAGAGGAGGATGTTCATAAAACGGCGTTTAGAACCCAGTACGGTCACTACGAGTTTGTAGTGATTCCCTTCGGGTTAACAAATGCACCCGCGATGTTCATAGATCTAATGAACAAGGTGTGTCGGTCCTACTTAGACAAGTTCGTGATTGTCTTCATAGATGACATTTTGGTCTACTCTAGGAGTGAGGAAGACCACGACCAACATCTGCGACAAGTATTAGAGACACTAAGGACAGATAAGTTGTATAAAAAATTCTCAAAGTGTGAATTTTGGATCCGAGAAGTGGGCTTCCTCGGTTATGTAGTTAGCAAGGAAGGGATACACCTGGATCCTTCCAAGTCAGGGCGATCGAAAACTGGTCGGCACCAAGGATGTCTACAGAAATATGTCAGTTCTTAGTCCTCGCCGACTACTACAGGAGGTTCTGTCACACCCCAAACCTGAACGACGGAAACGTTCAGGGGCGGATGACTTCATGTGGTAACGTAACAAGTGAATACATAGTAAAGAAAGCAATACAACCATCATATATATAATTGAAAGTTTACATTTGTCAAAAGTTACATGTTCAAAACCAATTACAAATATGATTTCAAAATATGAGATTAAACTGGCACCGCAACATCTCTTCATCAAAAGCATAATGATACGTGTAGTTACTGAATCCCTGGGACATACAAGTAATTTTGAAAGAGTAGATCAGCATTTAAGCTGGTGAGTTTCATAAGTATTTAATGACAATGTTTGTATGAAACGAAATATCTTGTCCTTGTTTGTTTGTGTTTAGAAAATCCTGTACTTTCTACTAGTATAAAAGTAGTCTTCCTTCCAGACCAAAGTTTGTTTCCAAAATGTATGTAAGTGTAAAAGTAACCAATATGTTTGAAAACCTCATAAATCAACGTATTTTTAATACATCATGTGAGCTTTATAACCATACTATTGACTCGGAATGCCTATACACAACGTTCTTGAGGCGTTGGAATGTTATGACGTTTGTCACCCCAAACGGTGGACTGTAGCTAACAGTCAGGGCGCGGTTTGTCAAGCCCGTATAGATCTATACACAAACACCATGCTCCCCCTCCAAGGGATTCTGGTATAGAATACATGACTTGAAATGTGTACTCAAACGTATGTGAAGTAAATGTCTCACAGAACCGTAGTATAAAAGTAGATTTACGTGTTGAAAAGTTTCATTTGTTATTGTACATGAAAGTGATTCTTGAAAATCGTGTTTCTAGTATGTAAAAGTTAGCAATATCCTCATAAAACTATACCTATTATAGTTTTCTAAAAGTGTGCCTCGTTTGTTTTAGAATATCTAGAAAAGGAATCACTTGTTATGAAAGCATAGATTTTTGTAGAGTCTAAGATAGACACATATACATTAAATCTAGGAAAAATGTTTAGTTTATACATGCATTACAACAATTTATAGTTTCAAAGATAGAATGCTATTGTAATATATTTTGTATACGGGAGTTCCCTATAAAGTTTATAAATCACATATGATTCTACTTAATAAAAGTGTATAATAATTTTTATATATAACACCCGATAGTGGTCGTGTGTTTTACTTGTATTCCCCCCCTTAGAAAGCATATAAAAGCGTTTAGAATATTTAAAAGGGTTAATTAAGGGGTATGAACTCACTTGAAAGTTTGAAGATAGCGAGATGGAAAACCAGGCAAAGTTTCATCTTGGGAAACGTATTATTCTCGGGAATCTTGGGAGTAAAATCGACCTTCGGGACTTTGAGCAAAATGATCAGGGCTTCGAGGTAGTGCGGGCACGGAAAACAAGGTAAAACACAAGAAAAGTGAGAGAGAATGAGCAATTTTTCCGGGAACCCTCGCATCCTATTTGTAGGAGGCTGGAACCACCTCGGTACGCGGGGCGTACGCTCGTACGCGGAGCGTACGCGTACGTCATGCATGACCGAGTCCTCGACTGCCTCGGACTTCGGATGGGATCGGGGGGGTGTAGGCTCGCATAGGGGCAACGTGGACGATCCGAGGCCAAGGCCTTGAGTACGATGGGCGTACTCATGTACGCAGGGCGTACTTGCGTGACTCAGACTTCGGATAATACCGAAGTTTTCAATAAAAATATATATAAATTATTTATCAGACTTCAAAAATTCATATCTCCTTCATACGAACTCCGTTTTCGATGTTCCTTATATCCACATGTAGGTGAGACTAAGATCTACAACTTTCGTTTAGATTCCATCGGCAAATTCCGAAATTATTTTTATTATTTATTTATTAAAATAATGTGATTAAGGTATTTCTTTAAAAATTCATTACTTCTTTATCTGATGTCGGTTTTTGCCAGACTTTTTACAGCTGAATTACCATTGTCGAGACCTTCGATTCTCGTTTAGGTCATTCCGGCCAAAAGTCGCTCGATCTCCGATTCGAGTTTTTAGTTGTCTGTTGCTAAGCCGAAATTGGAAAAATCTTAATTTCAATATACGAAGCCAGGTTTGGGCATTCTTTTTACGTACGATCCCAGTTTAATGATATAAAACATAGTAGGTAGTTAAATAGAAACTTTTTGGACATTTTATTATCAACGTTAATTTTTATTAACTCAAAAATGGTTACAATACTTGACCTATTAGGCCATTACAAAGAGTTGCAATATCGGGTTGTCACATCATCCCCCCGTTAGAGGGAATTTCGTCCCGAAATTTAAAGAAGTGAGGACACTAGTGAACATGAAAGAGATGAGGGTAATTTTGTTTCATCTGATCTTCGTGTTCCAATGTGAATTCAGGTCCCCGCTTGGCGTGCCAGCGAACCTTCACGATGGGTATGCGACTTTGTTTTGTTTGTTTGACCTCTCGGTCCATGATTTCTACTGGTTCTTCCACAAAGTTGAGGCTCTCGTTGATCTCGATTTCGTCGAGTGGAATAACAAGAGTCTCATCGGACAGACATTTTTTCAAGTTTTAGACGTGGAAGGTTGGATGTATGTTACTAAGTTCACGCGGTAGGTTAAGCTTGTAAGCCACAGGGCCGATTCTGGCAAGAATCTCGAAAGGCCCTATGTATCTTGGATTTAGTTTCCCCCGCTTTCCAAAGCGTATTAAACCCTTCCACGGTGAAACCTTTAATAAAACGTGGTCTCCTACCTGGAATTCCAAAGGTTTCCTCCTTTGGTCAGCATAGCTTTTCTATCGGTCTCTAGAGGCTTTCAATCGTTCACGAATCTGAACGATCTTCTCTGTTGTTTCTTGTGTGACTTCCGGACCGGTGAGAGTGCTTTCAGGAACTCTTCCTTTAGCTAACTGGGTATCGCGCACAGAGGGGATCTGCACTTTCGACCATAGAGGGCTTCGAACGAAGCAGCCTTTATGCTTTTATGATAATTATTGTTGTATGAAAATTCGACAAGGGGTAAATGGATATCCCATGCCTTTCCAAAGTCAATCACACAGGCTCTCAGCATATCTTCTAAAGTCTGTATCGTTCTCTCACTCTGCCCGTCTGTTTGTGGGTGGTAGGCTGTACTCATGTCTAGCTTAGTCCCCAGGGAACCTTGTAGTGACTGCCAGAATCTTGAAGTGAATCTACTATCTCGGTCGGAGATAATGGATATCGGAACACCATGCAGTCGCACTACTTCCCTTAAGTAAGTTCTTGTAAGCTTTTCCATTTTGTCAGTCTCCTTGATGGGTAGGAAATGCGCGGATTTGGTCAACCTGTCGACGATGACCCATATGGTATCGAGTCCACCCGTCGTCTTGCGTAACTTGGTTACGAAGTCCATAGTAATCTGTTCCCATTTCCATTATGGTATATCTGGTTGTTGTAGTAATCCTGACGGTTTTTGATACTCGACCTTAACCTTAGCGCAAGTAAGGCATTTACTTACTAAGTTAGCAATTTCTGCTTTCATGTTAGGCCACCAGTACAAGTTCTTAAGATCCAGATACATCTTATCTGAACCCGGGTGAACAGAATACCTCGTGTTGTGTGCTTCAGTCATTACTACGTCTCTGAACCCGCCATGTTTCGACGTCCAGATTCGGTTCATAAGATAATATGCTCCGCCACCCTTGACTTCTAGATTCTTTTCCATTCCCCACAGGGATTCACCCGCCACATTTTCAGGTCGCAAAGCTTCCATTTGTGCCTCTTTAATTTGTGTGGATAAGTGGGAATGGATAGTCATAGTCAGAGATCTGACCCTCCGACCAGTGTATTCCTTTCGACTGAGGGCGTCAGCTACCACGTTGGCCTTGCCAGGATTATAACGAATTTCGTATTCGTAGTCATTTAGTAACTCAACCCATCATCGTTGTCGCATGTTGAGTTCCTTCTGATCGAAAATGTGTTGAAGGCTCTTGTGATCAGTGAAAATAGTACTCTTTGTTCCGTATAAGTAGTGTCTCCAGATCTTCAGAGCAAATACCACTGCTCCTAACTCAAGATCGTGTGTCGTATAGTTCACTTCGTGTGTCTTAAGCTATCGGGAGGCATAAGCAATAACTTTCCCTCTCTGCATAAGAACACAACCAAGTCCTTGATTTGATGCATCGCAATATACCACCAAGTCTTCTATCCCTTCGGGGAGGGATAGTATCGGTGCGGTGCACAAGGCATGTTTCAGTGTTTCGAATGCCTTCTCTTGTTTTGCTTCCCAATCAAAGGTCATGCCTTTCTGGGTTAATGTAGTAAGAGGTTTTGCAATGCTAGAGAAGTTCTTTATGAATCTGCGATAGTAGCCAGCGAGACCTAGAAATTGACGAATTTCTGTAGGTGTCTTTGGTGCCGACCAGTTCTCGATGGCCTTGATTTTGGAGGGGTCCATGTGTATCCCTTTCTCGCTAACCACGTGGCCCAAAAATTTGACTCTTCGAATCCAAAATTCGCATTTAGAGAAGTTCACATAGAGTTTTTCTGATCGCAGTGTTTCTAAGACTTTTCATAGGTGCTGACTATGCTCTTCCTTACTTCGGGAGTAGATAAGTATATCATCGATAAAGATAATGACGAACTGATCTAAGTAGGGACGGCATACCCTATTCATTAGGTCCATAAATACTACTGGTGTGCTGGTTAATCCAAATGGCATTACGAAAAATTCGTAGTGTCCATAACGAGTTCGGAAAGCTGTCTTGGGAATATCCCCTCAAGTACCCGTAATTGGTGATATCCGGATCGTAGATCTATCTTCGAGAAGTAGTTTGCTCCTTGGAGTTGATCGAATAGGTCTTCAATATGGGGTAGAGGGTAACGGTTCTTGACAGTAAGTTTGTTCAGCTCTCTGTAGTCCATGCACATACGGAACGATCCGTCCTTCTTCTTTACGAACAAGACCGGTGCTCCCCAAGGTGAGAAACTTGGTCTTATGAATCCTTTTTGTAGGAGTTCATTAAGTTGACTGGAAAGTTCTTGCATCTCTGCTGGTGCCAGACGATAAGGCGATTTCGCTACTGGGGTAGCCCCTGGAGCTAAGTTGATTCTGAATTCGACTTGGCGTTGTGGTGGTAAGCCTGGTAGTTCTTCTGGAAAGATATTGGGAAAGTCGCGTACTTCTGGAATGTTCTTGATGTCCTTCAGTTCCTGGCTTGTATCGATGATGTGTGCTAGAAATGCTCGACAATCCTTCCGTAAATACTTTCGAGCCTGGATGCACGAAATGATACGAAGGTTTGTACTTGATTTGTCGTCGTAAATCACTAATGTCTCGTTGTTAGGGAGATTAAGACGAACTGATTTTTCAAAACACATGATGTCGGCGCGAAGGAGACTTAACTAATCCATGCCGACTATGACGTCGAAACTTTTAATAGGGACCGGTATGAGATTGATTGGGAAAGAATGACCGTCTAAAGTTAACGTACAGTACTTGTATATGTAGTTAGTTTTTTCGGTTTTTCCGTTGGCCATCTCTACAGTGAATGATTTTTCTAGTTTGCTAGGTTTAGGTTTAAGTAAGTGAATAAAGTTTTGACTCGCAAAGCTTCTCTCCGCTCCACTATCGAATAATATGCATGCATATGAATTATCGAGGAGGAACGTACCAGCAACTACAGTTGAGTCAGCTATAGCTTCATCATGGCCTATAGTCAAAACTTGTCCCACATCGTCGGCGCCTGCTGCCTTAGGGCAGTTCCTCCTGTAGTGGCCCACCTCGCCACAACCGTAGCAAGTCTAGCCTATACCTGCACTGGGGACTTAAGTGATCGGCCTTGCGGGCTCCTTGCAGAAACGGACTGTGTGTCCCTTTCTGTTGCAGTTGGCGCACTACATTTCCCGACAAGGTCCATGGTGGTGGTAAGTGCATTTGGTGCACTTTGGACGGTTACCTTCATAAGGCTTTGTTGGGTAGGTATTTGTAGGAGCTGTAGTAGGTACCGTGGCAGCATTCACTGAAACCAGTTGTTTCTTTGTGGATTCTTGGGAAGACCCACCCTTCCCTTTATTCCATACTCTCTTCCTGTTGTTGTTGTTGTTGTTGTTGTTTCCTCTCTGTGGTTCTGGTGCAGAAACAGTTGAGTTCTGATGACCACCGTAGTCAATTAGAGATTGTGCTAGTTCCTTAGCACTTTCAAAGGTGTCAGGTTTGGAAGCTAACACGCTTCACCGTATTTGGGTCGTCAGTCCCCATATGTACCTCTCTATTTTCTTGCTCTCAGGAGCAATCATATCTGGGCAAAGGATTGGCAGCTTGCAGAATCTATTGGTATATGTTGCGATGTCGGTACAAATCATTCCGAGAGTCCAGAGTTCATGTTCGAGCCTTTGAATCTCTCCCTGTGGGCAGTATTCTCTCATCATCATGGCTTTGAGGATCTCCCAGCTTATGGAGTTTGCCACTATTAGAGTATGTACTTTAACGTGGCCGTTCCACCAAGTCAAAGCTCTATCAATGAGTGTGAAGGTTGCAAATTTGACCTTGCTGTGCTCGGGGCAGGAGCAGATTTCAAAGACTGATTATGTCCTTTCAATCCACTGTCTCAGAGCCATCACACCACCAGTTCCATAAAACATACGGGGCTTGGCATTAGTAAAGTCCTTATAAGTGCATTCTCGGGGTTACCCATGACTCTCGCCATGGTTGGATAGGTGTGTGCTAGTTCTCGAGTCATTAGTACTCGAGTTATTTAGCTGTGACATGACAGCTGCTACCGCTGCGGTGACTGCTGCTTGGAACATGATAGCATCAAATTGAGGAGGTGAAGGTGGTGGTGGTATCGGTGTTTCATTGATAGGGTTACGTCTGGTATTCCTGCGTGGCGGCATCTTTAACTTTACGTTTAAAAGATGATGACATGGATAAGAATAAGTGACAAATGAATGTGTCTCATGAACCAAATTGCCATGGTTCAACAACAGATGATAGAAAAATGAAAGTTATTTGTAAGACTGAAAGTATGAAACAAGTATTTGGTTTTCTCGATGACTTTTCAAGGTTTGAACGAAATACTCAACGTAGTAATAATAGTGTCACTTATATTAATATAAAAGTTGATACAACGATCATGAAAATTTGACCCTTATAAGGGTCTCCGATTACAAAGTTCAATAAATTTAAAGACTTTTAGCCGAGGTCCTAAGTTATAACAAAATTTGAGGTTTTCACAAGTACTACTTGCGACGTGTGTTGCGCTTGGATCTCGATTATGCATCTGATTGCTTCGACTCCATAAGATGCCTGTTAAGGGCGGCTTGTTATTCCCTCAATTCTGCGAAGGCTGCATTCGCTTGTGCTTGGAATGCTTCGGCACGAACGTGGATGTCGTTCTGCAACATCTCTAGGTGGTTGATATCGGCCGTGTGGATTTGTACTTCCACGTTAACCTCTCGGATTCGGTTTGCTTGAACCTCCGATTGGTAGGACTAGTTGGCGAGTTTGCCCACCATGACCGGGAGTGCCCGATCGGCTGAACCTCCACCTCGGACATCGTAGAAATCTCGACACATGCCGTAGGGAGAGCGTATACTTTGTTGTTGGCTCCAGTGGACGAGGTGATTTCCCCAAACGGGAGTCGGTCCTTGAAAGTTCCTCCTAATGGGTGGAGGGTTGACTATTTCCGGTTCTGAGTCTATCCCAGAGTCATCCCCGCCATCCAACTCAATGGGCTCTTCATCCTCCTCCGGATCCTCTTCAATCCATCCTCCGTTGCCTTGTTCTGGGTAGTAGGGGTCTCCATGCGGGTGAAATCCAGCCATTTGACTATACGAGAATAGGGTTATAAGATTTGAATAAAACTTGAGACATGTAATACTAATTAATCTAGTGTATACACCAAATACTCCTATAGTATTTAAATTCTTGTGTTTGATCTTCGTGATGTTTTTGGTAAGTTTTCACTTGTTGCTCACTACGATCGTTCCTCGATATACATTGGTCCGATTTCGGGCAAATATAGTTGATCACGCTATATTTGTCCCAAATCTGATTACATATATCGAGTCTTAATCGTAGTGTCCAACTTGTCTAAATACTTGTTGTATAGTTAATAAACATGAAAATAATGTGTTGTATGCATGTATTGGTACTTGAATGAACTAAACCTGAACGGCGGAAACGTTCGGGGGCGGATGACTTCATGTGGTAATGTAACAAGTGAAGACATAGTAAAGAAAGCAATACAACCATCATATATATATAATTGAAAGTTTACATTTGTCAAAAGTTACATGTTCAAAACCAATTACAAATATGATGTCAAAATATGAGATTAAACTGGCGCCGCAACATCTCTTCATCAAAAGCATAATGATACCTGTAGTTACTGAATCTCTGGGACATACAAGTAATTTTGAAAGAGTAGATCAGCATTTAAGCTGGTGAGTTTCATAACTATTTAATGACAGTGTTTGTATGAAACGAAATATCTTGTCCTTGTTTGTTTGTGTTTAGAAAATCCTGTATTTTCTACTAGTAATAAAGTAGTCTTCCTTCCAGACCAAAGTTTGTTTCCAAAATGTATGTAAGTGTAAAAGTAACCAATATGTTTGAAAACCTCGTAAATCAATGTATTTTTAATACCTCCTGTGAGCTTTATAACCATACTATTGACTCGGAATGCCAATACACAACGTTCTTGAGGCGTTGGAATGTTATGACGTTTGTCACCCAAAACGGTGGACTGTAGCTAACAGTCAGGGCGCGGGTTGTCAATCCCATATAGATCTATACACAAACACCATGCTCCCCCTCCAAGGGATTCTGGTATATAATACAGGACTTGAAAAGTGTACTCGAACGTACGTGAAGTAAATGTCTCACAGAACCATAGTATAAAAACAGATTTACGTGTTGAAAAGTTTCATTTGTTATTGTACATGAAAGTGATTCTTGAAAATCGTGTTTCTAGTGTGTAAAAGTTAGCAATATCCTCATAAAACTATACCTATTATAGTTTTCTAAAAGAGTGCCTCGTTTGTTTTAGAATATCTAGAAAAGGAATCACTTGTTATGAAAGCATAGATTTTTGTAGAGTCTAAGATAGACACATATACATTAAATCTAGGAAAAATGTTTAGTTTATACATGCATTACAACAATTTATAGTTTCAAAGATAGAATTCTATTGTAATATATTTTGTATATGGGAGTGCCCTATAAAGTTTATAAATCACATATGATTCTACTTAATAAAAGTGTATAATAATCTTTATATATAACACCCGATAGTGGTCGTGAGTTTTACTTGTATTCCCCCCTTAGCAAGCATATAAAAGCGTTTAGAATATTTAAAAGGGTTAATTAAGGGGTATGAACTCACTTGAAAGTTTGAAGACAGCGAGATGGAAAATCAGGCGGAGTTTCGTCTTGGGAAACGGATTATTCTCGGGATTCGTGGGAATCTCGGGAGGAAAATCAACCTTCGGGACTTTGAGCAAAATGATCAGGGCTTCGGAGTAGTGCGGGCACGGAAAATGAGGTAAAACGCAAGAAAAGTGAGAGAGAGTGAGCAATTTTTCCGGGAACCCTCGCATCCTATTTATAGGAGGCTAGAACCGCCTCGGTACGCGGGGCGTACGCTCGTACGCGGGGCGTACGCGTACGTCATGCATGACCGAGTCCTCGACTGCCTCGGACTTCGGATGGGACGAGGGGGTGGGCTCGCATAGGGGCGACGTGGACGATCCGAGGCCAAGGCCTTGAGTACGCTGGGTGTACTCATGTACGCAGGGCGTATTTGCGTGACTCAAACTTCTGATAATACCAAAGTTTTCTATAAAAATATATATAAATTATTTATCAAACTTCTAAAATTCATATCTCCTTCATACGAACTCCGTTTTCGACATTCTTTATATCCACGCGTAGGTGAGACTAAGATCTACAACTTTCGTTTAGATTCCGTCGGCAAATTCCGAAATTATTTTTATTATTTATTTATTAAAATGACGTGATTAAGGAATTTCTTTAAAAATTCATAACTTCTTTATCTGACGTCGGTTTTTGCCAGACTTTTTACCGCTGAATTACCATTGTCGAGACCTTCGATTCTCGTTTAGGTCATTCCGGCCAAAAGTCGCTCGATCTCCGATTCGAGTTTTTAGTTGTCTGTTGCTAAGCTGAAATTGGAAAAATCTTAATTTCAATATACGAAGCCAGGTGTGGGCATTCTTTTTACGTACGATCCCGGTTTAATGATATAAAACATAGTAGGTAGTTAAATAGAAACTTTTTGGACATTTTATTATCAACGTTAATTTTTATTAACTCAAAAATGGTTACAATACTTGACCTATTAGGCCATTACAAAGAGTTGCAATATCGGGTTGTCACAGGTTCATCCAAAACTTCTCCAAAATCGCTAAACCGCTTACCACCCTGAATCGAAAGGGTGTAACCTTCGACTGGGGAGAAAAACAAGAAACTACGTTCCAAAATCTAAAACAGGTTCTGTGCAGCGCTCCGATTTTATCCCTACAAGAAGGAACCGAAGACTTTGTAGTGTTTTGTGATGCATCGTACCAAGGTCTTAGGTGTGTGTTGATGCAACGAGGAAAGTTCATTGCTTATGCCTCAAGACAGCTAAAAACACATGAGGTCAACTATTCCATGCATGATCTCGAACTTGAGACAGTAGTATTCGCTCTAAAGATCTGGAGGCACTACCTCTATGGGACGAAGTGTACTATCTTCACCGATCATAAAAGCCTTCAGCACATCCTCAATCAAAATGAACTCAACATGAGGCAGAGGCGATGGGTGAAACTGCTAAATGATTGTGAATGTGAAATTCGTTATCACCCAGACAAAGCCAATGTAGTAGCTGACGCCCTCAGTCAAAAAGAATGATCGGGCCGCCAAGTAAGGTCATTAACCATGACAATCCATTCACACCTGTCTACACAAATAAAAGAGGCTCAGTTGGAATCCCTGAAACCAGAGAGCGTGATAGGTGAAGCTTTAAGAGGGATGGATAAGAACCTAGAAATCAAGGGTGACGGAATACGCTATCTCATGAATCGGATATGGACACCCAAGTTTGGTGGATTCAGGGATGTCATCATGAGAGAAGCATACAAAACTCGATACTTTGTTCATCCCGGTCCAAAGAAGATGTATCTGGACCTCAAAAATCTTTATTGGTAGCCGAACATGAAAGCCGAAATTGCTACCTTCGTGAGCAAGTGACTGACTTGCGCCAAGGTCGTGGTAGAATACAAAAAGCCCTCTGGTCTGTTACAACAATTGGAGATACCAGAGTGGAAGTGGAAACGGATCACAATGGATTTCATAAGCAAGTTACCCAAGACAACGGGTGGTCTCGATACCATTTGGGTGATCGTTGACAGGCTGACCAAATCCGTACACTTCCTACCAATAAAAAAACTGACAAAAATGGAAAAGTTGACCAAGACGTACATTAAGGAAATCGAGCGGCTTCATGAAGTCCTCCACCCCTAAACGTTTCCGCCATCCTTGGTTTGGGGGTGTAACAATAGGTTTTGACCTTTAGGCTAACGGAGAATTATTGTTGGACCAATAATTATTGGGCTTTTGGGTGAGGCCCATACAGGGTTGGGCCCAATTCGGAAAATTAGGCCATTAATGGGCTTTTATGGATCTTATAGTTTTAGGGCTTGTTGATTTTGGGCTTGGGCCTTGGTTGTGTCTTGATGGGCCAGGATTAAAATGGTCATTTTACCCCAAGTTTGGATTCTTGATCATGGCTTGGAATTCAGTTGCTAAATGGATGTTGTTTTGGTATTTCTAGCTTGGAAGGTTGTCAGGGTAGCAACTAGGGTTCTTGTAGTGAGTTTCAGCATTAGAGGTGAGTATCATCACTGTTCAATGGGACAAAGGCACCAATTCCGGCCCATTTGGTTTATGTGTCGTAGGAAGACCCGGGGGTTAGCCCTTGGCATTATGCATGAAAGACCAGGAGGCGGCTCATGGCACACTGTATGCAAGACAAGACTCTAGATTGTATGCTAGATGTATTTATGATGCTTTCATGGAAGACCCAAAGGTGGCTCCTAGCACTTGTATGTAAGACCCAGGGTTGTGGCCAACAACTTGGCAAGAAAGACCACGAGGTGGCTTGTTGCGTAATGGCAAGACTATGTGCGACACATAGCATCCATATTTGTTTTTAGTTTTGGTTTTGGGGAACTCACTAAGCTTCATGCTTACGGTTTTCAGATTTTGGTTTTGGTACTCCATTTTTTGAATGAAAGAGCTCAGGACGGTCGCAACGTGTCACATCCCCAAACCAAGGATGGCGGAAATGTCCGGGGGTGGAGGACTTCATGTAAAGTATCACAACAATGAGTATAATAGTGCTCAAAGTACAAACAACCAACATAAATATAATTGAAAAGGTTACATCATAGTATGAGTTTACATGTTTCGAAATCAATTACATTATGTTAACAAAAATACAATGTTTGACGCCTTAGCGTTCCATCCTCAAAAGGCCATGTTTACTTGTTTTACTGATTCCATGAGAATACAAGTAGTTTTGAAAAAGTGTCAACAATTAAGTTGGTGAGTTCATAAGCTTTTTAATGAAATGTTGAAATCCTTCCTTTTAAAAGTAATGCTTGTTCCAGAAAATCCAATATTTTCCCTTTTTAAAATGTATTGTAGTCTTAAATGCCAAGACTAATAGTGTACTAGTATTTTTCCATATAAAACTCTAAATCATACAAGTTTAAATCGACATGAACTTGTTAGTTTAAATGGAAATCCCGTAAATCTTATGATTGTGAATACACCATGTGAGTTATTGTAATCATACTATGACTTAGTTGACCTTGTATACGATGTTCTTCAGGCGTCGGAATGTTAATGACATTTGTCACCCTAGAACTACTGTTCTAGCTGTTGCATGTAGCTAAGGTGTGGGTTTGTCAAACCCAATATAGATCTATACACAACTATCACATTCTCCCTACAAGAGAATTTGGTTATATATAAAGGACTTTTGTTGTGCTACTTGGAATTAACATGAAACGAATGTCTCACAAATTTAATCATTAACAGATTTACGTAGTGTGAAAATGAAAACCCCTTTCTGTAGAAATGCATTTTTCCGTAATGTATATGCAACATAAACTATACCTATTATAGTTTATTCTAATGTTTGTAATGTGTAGTATTCATTTTCTGTGTCAGTAGAATATATAGCAAGACAATACTATGTTTATCGTGCCTCATAATGCATTAATTGTAATAAAAAAAGAGTTCTTACAATTTAGTGAACATTTTTCTATAATATAATTATATCCCAATAGAAAACACATGCAAAATACAAAGCCATTCAAGATTTACACTTTGCTCAACATGTTACAAAGTGTTAATAAAGTTGTAATCTGTAAATTCGTTTCTACCATTTCTGCACTAATTTAGAAAAATCACAGACAATCATATGATATCGAAAACTAGATCCGTAAACTCCGGGAGTTTAGAAAATGTGTCTAGGTTGTTCACAAATTTTATTGTGATTTTTAGAAGCCCCTAACTGGTGTGAAAATGTTCATATTGACGGATAAGTTCGAAATTGTAGCTACAGTGATAGGTAGTTTTGTAAAAATCACCATAATTTATAGAAAAATCCTACAAACATGTGCAAGTAGTCATTTTAAAGGTATAAACCTGAACTATTTACACCTAATACAGTTTTGAAAACTAAAAAGTTTAAGATGTCCAAAATAGTTCGTGAATGAACATTAACTTTTCTATTGAAAGCTGATGTTGGAGTTTAGTTATGTTGTTGGGGTTTTAACTTGTATTCTCCCCCTAAAACTTGAAGAAAACATGAAAATGTGGGGTATGAACTCACCTTGAGTGATTTCAGTAGATGGATGATGAAGAAAAGGAGTTTACAAGTCATGAACACTTGGTAGATACTTGGGGATTCGAAGATCTAATAAGAAACGTGGTAATACTTGTGTAAGGAATCATGATTTGAGTGAAAGGATGAAAGATAATCAAATTTAGGATGAAGTTACTTACCAAACTTGGAGGAAAAGGCTTAAGAGTAGCCTTCAAGTTCGAATTTTAGAGAGAGAAAGTGAGAGAGAAATGGGTTTGTCCATTGATAAAAGTGTGTGGAATGTGGAAGATGAAGTAAAGATTTCTAGCCTTGATCACCCTCATGTGCTGGAGAAAGAGGGTGAAAGGACAAATAATTAACTGAATAGTGATGAATAGTGACTGATTATAGCCATGGAGTGGGTGTGGGGGATTGCTTGTGTCATAACTTAAAGGTAAAGTCAACGCTCCACCTCAATATCTTACCCACTAGATTTTATTCTCAAATAAAGATTTCCCTAAAAATATGTTTGAATAATGAATATTTAGGGTCTTATATGCCAAAATATAAGTTTGGGTGAAAATACCGCGTTAAAATAACGAAATACGGGCTTAAAACGCGAAAATGGTCGAAAACCGGAATTAAGGGGCGAAGTTGCGAAGATCCCGGTTTAGGGTTGGGTTCGGTCCTTTAGAAGGCTTGGAACCGAGAGGAGGGTTCGGTTTCTGGAGAAGAACCGAGGGGAGGATTCGGTTCCTGGTAGTCTCGCATGCGAACCAGTGAAGGAGCGAAGGCGAGAGTAGGGAAAGAAGTTAGAACGAGGCTCGGATTCGGTACTATGCGAGTTCGGTTCTGACAAGCTCGGTTCTCTAGTCCTCGGCTTCGGCTCTGTGGTCCCACTTCCAAGGTGTATCGCTTCTTAGGGTTTCGGCCGTAAGAAGGTTTGGCCATATAAAGCTGATTTTTGTGTAAACTCCCCGTTTTGCGTAGTATTTGGCTAAGTTAAGGGTCGGGATGCCCCTAAATCATTATAAAAAGTTGAGGGAGGTTATGTGAGAGATTTGGGAGAGAGATAGAGAGATTGAGAGAGACTTTGTTTGTGACCTTGTTGGATGTTTAGCTTCACAACGCAAGGTTCGTACACACTGTTAAGCTTTGTTATGATGGTTATATGCCCCCAAGGGGTATAGAATAACGTTTTATCGAATAGTTTCATCACTTACCCCGATTAGGGTTTAGAATTTCTGAACATATGAAATTTCCAAGTGATAACTTCTTATTAAAATAGTGAGTTGTACAATAGTAACATAGTGTAAACCCTAATATATAAGGGTTATATGAGCTGACCTGTTGACTTTATTTTACTTTGACTTGATCAGAAATTGACTGTTGTCACATCACCCCCCCGTTAGAAGGAATTTCATCCCGAAATTAGCGCTTTTATGGGGAGTTCAAGAATTTCGGAAAAGATGTGGATACTTTTGTTTCATTTGATCTTCGCATTCCAAAGTGTATTCAGGTCCTCGTTTAGTATTCCAACGGACCTTCACGATAGGGATACGAATTTGATTCGTTCTTATGACCCGATCCATGATTTCAAACGGTTCCTCCATGAAGTGGAGACTCTCGTTTACTTCAATTTCATCGAGTGGTATTACGAGGGTCTTATCGGATAGGCACTTCTTTAAGTCAATACATGGAAGGTAGGGTGTACATTATTAAGTTCCTGTGGTAGTCGGAGTTTGTACGCTACTGGGCCAATCCTGGCATGGATTTCGAATGACTTGATGTACCTAGGTTTTAGTTTCCCATGTTTACCAAATCTTACCATACCCTTCCAGGGTGAGACCTTTAATAGTACACGGTCTCCAACCTGGAACTCCAAAGGTTTGCGTCGTTTATCGGCGTAACTCTTTTGTCAGTCACGAGATGCTTTCAGTCTTTCTCGGATTTGAACGATCTTCTCGGTGGTTTCCCTTATGATTTCAAGACTAGTGAGGGCGCTATTTAGGATTTGTCCCTTTGCTAGCTGAGTGTCCCCCACTTCAGCCCAACACAAGGGTGATCTACACTTCTGACCATATAGAGCTTCGAACGGACCGATTTTGATGCTAGTATGATAGCTATTATTATAAGAGAATTTGATGAGTGGTAAGTGGGTATCCCATGCTTTACCAAGGTCTATCACACAAGCTCTCAGCATGTCCTTAAGTGTCTGACTGGTTCTTTCACTATGTCCGTCGGTTTGTGGGTGGTAGGCTGTACTCATGTCTAACCTAGTCCCGAAAGATTTTTGTAAAGACTACCAAAATCATGAAGTGAATCTATTATCTCTGTCAGAGATAATGGATATTGGCACCCCATGAAGTCGTACAATCTCTTTAATGTAAGTTCTAGTCAGTTTCTCCATCTTGTCAGTCTCCTTGATCGGCAGAAAGTGCACGGATTTGATTAGTCTATCAATGATTACCCAAATGGTATCCAGTCTACCCGTAGTCTTGGGTAGCTTGCTTATGAAATCCATGGTTATTCGTTCCCACTTCCACTCGGGTATCTCTGGTTGCTGTAGTAAGCCTGACAGTTTTTGGTATTCTACTTTTACCTTGGCGCAAGTCAGACACTTGCCCACATAAGTAGCAATCTCCGCTTTCATGTTTGGCTACCAGTATAACTTCTTAAGATCCAAATACATTTTATCTGAACTGGGATGGATGGAGTATCGAGTTTTGTGGGCTTCGTTCATGAAAACGTCTCGGAACCGACTGTACTTTGGGGTCCAAATCCGGTTCATGAGATAACGAGCTCCATCGTTTTTGTGACAACCGTCAAAACTCGAGTCGGTTCTAGATTTGAATAAACTTAGTTGCACATATAGGTACGACACATACTACACTTAGTAGCTAGAATTTAAGATATAACCTATTAAAAACTTGGAAACAATTGGAAACAATGGATAATATGCTTAGATTTCACATTGGTATGTGAATTCTACTACTACTTAACTGTAGAGGCTATCCATATTCGGGTCACTCTTTGACTCGAACACCATTTCATGAATCATATACACACATCATGCACTTGACATAGAAGTAGAAATTAGGTCAAAGCCTCATAGAAACATAAGTCAAAGTTGAAGACTAGGATTAGTATACTTGATTCCTCAATTTCGCTTGAATCTCGGAATCACTACATAGAATGCCAATAAACCGGTAAAAATGAATTACAAACATTTTTTCTAATTTTAATAAGAATTATGAAACTCAAAAATAATTTAAAAAGTCTCAAAATTTAATTAATTTTGATATCCAAATATTTATTAAATCTCAAGACCCTAAAAGCCATAAAAACTCATAGTTATAAACTGTAACCTTAAAAATTCTATAAAAATAATTATGAAACTTATAATATGATCTTATAATAATTAAAATTATGAAAATTCATTTAAGGAAAATAAAATTTAATTCATTAACAATTACCCTAAATTTATAAGTTAAAAATGAAGGTTTCATGAGCAAAAACTTGGTTAGGGTGTATATTTTATAAAAAGTTTGATATTTTTATAAAAGAAATCAATTTTGTTTTATAAAATTAAAAGATAGGGAGGACATTTTACACTCAAAACCGTCCACCCTCTTCCCAAAACACATAATCAGTCTTTTCTCACACTCCATCTCCTTCACTTCTCTCTTTCTCTCTCACTCTCTCTCTCACTCTCTCTCTCTCTCTCTCTCTACACTCTCTCTCACACTCCACCATTTACCACACTCAAACTCTCTCTTTCCCTCTCTAAAACCATGAAATTCTCCAGCCAAGAACATCTCTTAACCTTCAAATCTTCATCTTCTAGGGTTGTTCTTCATGGTAATCACGAAAATCCTTCAATCTCCTTCACTTTTCTTTCTAGTTTTAAAGGTTTTTCTTGCACTTGTCCTTCTTCTACACCATTCTTTGTGAACATTCATGATCATAGCCATAAACGTCGAGTTTGATGATGATGGGGGTAGGGTTTCACCCAAGAACAATATGCATGTTGTTTGATGGTGAAATCCAAGGACCAAAACCTATGTTAAACACTAAAATACGGATTTTTACAAGTTTTAGAGGTTCATCTACCTTATGCATTCAATTTTTTCCTTGAAAAACATCACTATGAACAAAATATATCCATGAATGGTCTTCAAACAAACATGCATGTGATTATCTTTAAGCTTAGAAGCTAGATCATCAAAGTATGTTGTTAAAAGCTTTCAAATATGTTCATGAAGGATTTATTTCCAAATAAATATCTAAATCTAATTTTCTGACCAAATCCAATTTTTCCCAGATTCCCATCAACAAAATATGTTGCTCTGTAAATTTCCAGAAGATAATTCATTTATCTCGAATTACTATAAATAATGCAAGAAAATAGGGCAATAAATCATATAAAACACTTTTCGAGGTCTATAAATCCTAGTTAACTTTTTGGATGACCCCTATGCTAAATAATGGCCTCTCATTAAGTTGCATCGATTTTTGTTACTGTTTAATGTGGTTTTGAAATTTCTTTTTGTGTGGTCCAAATAAATCATAAAACCACTTTAGAGATTGTGAAAATGATACCTAACAACTTTCCTAGCTTCCCCCATATGTGAAAGACTAAGAAATATATTTTCAGAATTTTCCATATTGCATTCCTAATTTTCCCCGATTTTTGTATTTATCTTGGCCTAAAAATAGAATAAATAGTTCTGCTCATCCAAAATTCATGACAATTTACCAGAACACCTTGTAGTACATTAGGAAGCCACATAAAAATTTTGATGATTTTTCTCTTCTTTATACTATTTTTCTTCTATTTTCCCAAGATTAAATACACTTAAATCCAATTTTTATTAGAATAAATGCACAAAAATCATAAAATTGGTTTATACAGTTTAGAAATCCGTTATTATATTCTTCCCAGCTTAATACTGTTTAATAACAGTAATACAAAAACTTTGGGCAATTTTGGAAACTGTTTTCTATTTATTTCAATTTTTATTAGAATAAATGCTCAAAAATCATAAAATTGCATTAAATAGTTTGGAAATCCATTTTTATATTTTTCCTAGATTAAGTATGTCTAATGGCAGTATTATAAAAAGTTTGGGAATTTTTATCATCTGGATTCTATTTTTCACGAATTTATATTGTTATGAAGGTATAAAATTTTGGAAAAATAGTTAATCATATCAAAAATTCAAGGGAAAATTTCTGAAAGTCGTCTGCTGTATTTGGAACAAAAATCTAAAATTTGATGAATTTTGGAAACTGTTTGATAATATTTTTGGATTCTTAGTAGTTTAAAACACATTTAAATGTATTCAAATGCCCTTAACTAATATTACAAAAATGTGGAAAATGATATCCAAAATTATCTTGATCACATGAGTTTTAAAATTTCACCATTTCAGAAAAATATTTGTAACTTATCAATATTAAATTTTGACACAATATTGGCATAATTCTGTTGTAGTAGTAAGTATACTAGTGTTAGACATCGATTAGAGACTCACTAGCGAATATCATTATTGTATAAATTGGTAGTGGTACACGTGGAACGTAGTCAAGGCACCATTTTCATCATCTCAATGCATTGTGAGTATTCACACACTCCCCTATTTTCGGTTTTTATGTTTTGGGATGGAAAAGCATGTCCGAAAAACTATTTATTTGTTCGTTGTATTTAAATTGATTTGTATCAAACTTGATTGCTATTTTATTGCTATATCTCTCTATGTATGTCTATGCAACACGGAACATGAGAACTTATCGTCTTAAGTCCCTTCCCTTATACTTTATTCCAACCATTAACTCTTTGACCTAATGGTCATTGTGGATAGCGCTATTAGGAATTGACAACTCCTCACTTGCCCGATTGCTGGAGTGCATGATACCATATAATCTATGGAACGATAAGCATGGATCTTGATAGGGCTTCAGTCATAGGCTTGGTTGAGAACTCATTGTTTGCTCATACACATATAAACTCGTTACTTATTATAGCAATAAACATTATATCTCATTATAACAATGAACTTTTGTTACTAAATACTTATTTACTTGGTTTAGCAACAAACTTGGTTGCTTCTTATAGTAACAAACTTGTTACTCATTGTAGCAATGAAACTTGATTACTCATTTTAGTAACAAACTTTATTTCCCATGAGGATATGAATGTTGCATCTCTTTTGGGCAACGTACTTTATTTCTCATGATGACAATGAACTTTGTTTACACAAACTTATTTACTCATTTTAGCAATATATTTTTATCTATGGAAACTTATATCAAAATTTTGATTTCGATTCATGAAACCAATATTATTTTTAAACTTGTGAGTACTCACCAACTATTTTTATAGTTGGCGCTCGTTTTATATGCTTTTTCATGAATCATCGAGTAAATGGCCCTTAGGGACACTTCACTTTTAGGAGCATTCACATGTGTTGTATTTTAATTTATATGGTAATTTCTTTTAAAAGTGGTTCAAACCCAACTGTAAATTTGTAATGATTTTGAATACTATGGTTGGTGTTGTGTAACGACCCGTCCCTGGTATGTGGTTTTTAGTATTTATTTTTGAAGTTCGTGGAGGAACTCGGCGAGTCTATGTACCGACTCGTTGAGTAGGGTCGCGTTGTTGATCAGCGTACAGATCGGCGACTCGGCGAGTCCATATTCGGGACTCGATGAGTCGGCCTGCCAGGATGAAACCCTAAATCTCCGGGTTGCTCACTATTTAATCCACCTTATAGCCCCCATTCTCGCCTCCTTCACCCTCAGAATGCTATGAGAAAACCCTAATTCATCCTTGAGTGATCTAAGTGTTCTTGTGTTGATTTGTGAAGGCTTGAAGAAAGAGAAGAAGAAAGGAGCAAGGAGAAGAGGAGTAGTGCAAAGATCCAAGGGCAAATCAGAGTTATTTGAGGTATTCTTCGGATTCCCTCTTGTTTTATGCTTTAAACCTCCATTAGAACTCTTCTAGATCTAGTTGATGCTTTTCCCAAGCCTTATGATTGTATGGATGCCCTAATAAGTCGAGATATCCCTTAGATCTATTCATTGAGAAGTTTCAGAGCCCAGATCTATTGCCTTTATGAAGATACTTTGCATGGAAACCCTAGATCTAGCCTTTATTATGCTTTTTGAGCCATTTTATCTTCATGAATGCATATGGGAACGTAAAGATAGAATCTTTACGTGCTAATCGAGTTAAGGGAGTCCAGATCTATAAGTTTTATGCACTGGATTCAAGCAGAATCAAGTTTTGAGTTGCTGGATGCAAGCGACTCGGCGAGTCGGAAGAACGACTCGGCGAGTCGAGCCGCGAGTTCCCGATTTTTCCTTTTTTGAGTGATGCCGAGTGAGACCAGTGAGTGATGGAGTGGACTCAGTGAGTTGTGGCTAGACTCAGTAATGGAGGGACTCGACGAGTTGTTCATACAACTCGGCGATTCCAAGGCAATCTTCTTAGCTCGAAGAACAACTCGTCGAGTTGTTCATACGGCTCGGTGAGTCTGATGCAGATTGCTTGAAGTTTTAGATTCGAAAGGGAACTCGTCGAGTTGATGCCATACTCGACGAGTAGCAGCGAGTAGGGTGAGAAATGAGAGTAGGGACTCGGCGAGTTGGCGGCCCAACTCGGCAAGTCAGGTCAACTGTAAAGTTGACTTTGACCAGGAGAGTTGACTTTAGCCAGGGGTAAAGGAGTCAGTTACCCCAATACAGTTATTAATAATTTGATTGAGTGTAATTGTGGATTTGTAGCCGGGGAGATACCGGAGCAGCAGCAGATAGTTCCCGGAGCCACACACTCAGCAGCCAGATCACGAGGTGACTTTCCCTTCAGTAGGAACGGGTCTAAGGCCACAATGCCGGTCCGTTTAGCTAGCAGTAGTATCTGGACTTCGGTTCGATGCATATTTTACTATGTTTGATGCCTTCGTGGCTCGGACAGTATTTGGTGTTATGTGCTCCGGATTACATCCCGATGTAGTATGCACTGTATGTACTCATGTTAGTGTGATGCTATGTTCAGCATGTTCCGGACTTCTGTCCGATGCAGTCAGTTCCGGACTTCGGTCCGATGCAGTAGTTCCGGACTTTGGTCCGATGCAGGAGGCAAGGCCTCAGTAGTTCCGGATCCTGATCCGATGCAGAGGGCAAGGCCCTGGTTAGTTCCGGACTTTGGTCCGATGAAGTTTCCGGACTTCGGTCCGATGCAGTGGGCAAGGCCCAGTATGTGATTATATGGTATGTGGTAGTTTGGGGGAGCTCACTAAGCTTCGTGCTTACAGTTTCAGTTTTGGTTTCAGGTACTTCCGCAAGCAAAGGGAAGAGCTCGAGTTGATGGCATCGCACACATACACCACAGCATCATTTGTCCTGGGAGTTGTTTTGTTTTTCATAGATGTGACTAATACATTCTTGATTCAGTTTACTTATAACACTTTATTATTGATGTGAGATATTGACGTACGAGTTTACCATATGATTTTATTATGGTGTTTTTTTTAGTAATTAAAAAAAAAATTGGGTCATTTCTTTTGGGATGTTACAAGTTGGTATCAGAGCCTTGGTTTGAGGGATTCGGGTGCACCCCGGGTGTATCTGAACTCAAACTAAGGGAGAGATAAAAATATTTTCAAAAAAAAAAGCACTTAGAAAGAAAAGACGTTTTAAACAAGATAAGGGTGTGGTGCATGCGATCAACCGAGCTCAAGTAAGTACTCCCAAATTACCCATACAAGTTTTATAATTATGAATAATTGTTCCAGTTTCAGTAGAACAGCATGCTAGTATAGGACTAAGGACCTAGGAGGATGCCTTATGTGCCTGTTATATGTGTTTAGCTTTATGAGAATTGCATGCTAGTAACGAGTAGACAGCAGTAGGATAGCCTATTTAGGTTATGCCTGGTAGCGCGAGCTTAGCATTGTATGCTAGATCGGTTTCTCGTTATGAGAGTAGGATTGCTTGGGTAATTTACGGTGTCCGAATGCTGCTTGCTTCGTGCTTTGTAGAACTCTTAGTAATGAGAGTTAGCCGTTAGGTGAATACGTCACGTCACATGTGATCAGGGTTGAATAATCTCAGAGTGTTGGATTTGGCCCTATTGCGCAGCTCTTGTTTGTGTCTAACCGTTGTAGGGACGAGCCTTTTACTCGAAGGATTATCCGAGCCTCATCACATGTGATGGTATTCAGGTGATGGCTAATTAGCATTTCTAGGAGGCCTTCAGCAGCTGAGGACTGTTTTGAGCAGAGTCAAGATTTCCCTAGGGCAAGCCTAGGATGAGAGTAGCAGAGAGCAGCAGTAGTAGAAGTGACTGGGTGGAGTCAAGGCAGTTCTTGAGGAAAGTACGGATAGATGTGGAAGGTAGTATGGGCCCGTACTACTGAAAGCAGAGGATCCGTACTCGAATCAAGGAAGGCCAAGACAAGACCAGGAAGCTAGTAGTAGTATCATGATCCCTTGAGATATTTCAGTTTTCTGATGTTGTTATGATATGTTTCAGAATGGTAGTTTTGCGTTCGAGACCAGCAGTCAGCAGTTCAGATGCCGGAGGGGGATCAGGATCAGGATCAGGCCCGGAGGCCGGGCAGATGGATCAGCAAACCAGAGAGTTCCTTTCTTCTGAGGTTACCCGCATCATACTGGAGCAGACTTCTGTGATCTTCGGTTCGATCAAGGAGGGTATTTTAGAGCTAATGGATGAGAGATTGGGCATATTCCGTGCCGAGATGGCGGCCATGATGGGGTCGCGCACACTTACGTTCAGGGAGTTCAGGGCATGTGGAGCTCCAGACTACCATGGGGCGCGGGACCCCATAGTGAGCACGAGATGGTTGGCGGATGTGGCCAATCCATTCCGCACTAGCACGTGTCCCGAGGGGGACAAGGTTAGATTGGCGTCCTGTCTTCTGAAGGACAGGGCACGGGATTGGTGGGAGGAGGTCGGTCATACCATTGGAGATGATGCAGCATTAGATGCCATGACCTGGGCCGATTTCTCTACCAGGTTCAGGGCAGAGTTTGCACCAGTTATTGAGGTACAACAGTTAGCTCGAGAGTTTCAGGACCTCACCCAGACTACAGAGACCGTGGCGGAGATCAGCCAAGTTCAGGGAGAGGGCTCTTCTTGTTCCTCAGTATACAGCCGATGAGGAGATGAAGAAGGCCCATTATCATGAGATGTTGCGGAGTGATATCCGCATGTTTGTGAGCCGGTCCAGCTGTAAAACGTTGGATGACATGATTGCTAGAGCTCGAGAGAGGGAGATTGACCTAGAGATGGAGAAGAAGAGGAAACCGGAGGCGGTTTCGGGTTCAGGAGGTTCGGGCAAAAAGCCCAAGGTATCTAATCACAGGTCCAGGAGTCAACAGAGCCACGGTCAATGTGGCAAGTGTGGGAGATTGCATGAGGGAACATGCAAGGCAGGGAGTTCCGGTTGCTACAAGTGCGGTCGGACTAGGCATTTGAGCAGGGATTGTACGGCCCCTGCTACTGCTGTTGCAGCATCAGATTTGATTTGCTTTCAGTGCAATCAGAGGGGACATAAAAAGTCCCAGTGTCCAAGTTTAGCTGCAGTAGGGAAGGTGGTTGCACCAGCCCCTGCTACTTTGAGGATTACAGATGGCCGTCAGGGCCGAGCAGAGACACCAGTGGCTAGGAGCCGAGCTTTTCAGATGACAGCGGAGGAGGCGCGAGCGACTCCTGATGTGGTGACGGGTATGTATTTTTCCCTTCATCTCTACATTATTGTTATTATTATTGAGTATTGCTTATGGTTATATGTTTTGTATAGGGTCGTTCTCTGTGAGCAGCATCTCTTCTACAGTATTATTTGATTCGGGGGCTACCCGATCGTTTGTATCGCTAGCGCTTAGCAAGAGATTTAGTAGAGCTCCTGGGGAGCTGGATTGTCCACTAGAGGTTGAGATAGCAGATGATAGGACCGTGAGGGTTGCCAGAGTACATCGAGGATGTTCTCTTCAGTTGTTTGACGAGCAGTTTTTGGTGGATTTGGTCCCTATTCCCCTGTGAGGAAATAAGGTTATAGTAGGCATGGATTGGTTGAGTCCCAACGGGGCCGTGATTGATTGCGAGTTACAGCTAGTGAGGATTCGCACTCCCAGTGGTGGTGAGTTAGTGATTCAGGGCGAGAGGCCACAGCGTGGACCAGTTCTTTGTTCAGCCGTGAGGGCGAGATGCTATTTTCAGCAGGGTTGCACAGGCTATGTAGCCTACGTTATGGATGCCCGGGAGGAGGGCAAGTCGACAGTGGACGATGTTCTGGTAGTGCGAGACTTTCCGGATGTATTCCCGGAGGATTTACCTGGAATACCTCCCGAGAGACAGGTCGAGTTTGGGATTGACCTAATTCCTAGTGCGGCTCCGATAGCCAAGGCACCGTATCAGTTAGCTCCCCCTGAGATGCAGGAGTTGTCTACGCAGCTGCAGGAGTTGCTGGACAAGGGTTTCATTCGGCCGAGTAGTTCACCCTGGGGGGCGCCGATCTTATTTGTCAAGAAGAAGGATGGGTCGCACCGTATGTGCATCGACTACCGGGATCTGAATAAGGTAACGGTGAAGAACCGTTACCCTCTCCCGAGGATAGATGATTTGTTTGATTAGCTTCAGGGAGCATCTTGGTTCTCCAAGATCGATTTACGCTCCAGATATCACCAGATGCGAGTTAGAGGTGAAGATGTGCAGAAGACTGCTTTCAGGACCCGATATGGTCATTATGAGTTTGTAGTGATGCCTTTTGGGCTCACTAATGCTCCAGCCGCATTCATGGACCTCATGAATCGCGTATGCAGACCGATGCTAGATCAGTCTGTGATAGTATTCATAGATGATATTTTGGTGTACTCGAAGACTCAGGAGCAGCATGAGGAGCACCTGAGGGAGGTGCTAGAAGTGTTGAGAAGGGAGAGGCTTTTCGCGAAGTTCTCCAAGTGCGAGTTTTGGTTGCGTGAGGTGCAGTTCCTTGGTCACCTCATCAACCAGAAGGGTATATTGGTAGATCCGGCCAAGATAGAGGCCGTGATGCAGTGGGAAGTCCCGAGGTCTCCAACCGAGATTCGAAGTTTCCTGGGGTTGGCAGGGTATTACCGGAGGTTCATTCAGGATTACTCCAAGATTGCAGTACCGCTCACCCGATTGACTAGGAAGTCGGTGGTGTTTCGTTGGGGGCCTGAGCAGCAGACGGCATTCGAGACCCTCAGGCAAAGGTTATGCGAGGCTCCGATTCCTTCCCTGCCCGAGGGGATAGAGGATTTTGTAGTCTACTGTGATGCCTCAATCACAGGTATGGGAGCAGTGTTGATGCAGCAGGGGCATGTGATAGCCTACGCCTCGAGACAGTTGAAGCCTCACGAGACTAACTATCCTACGCACGACTTGGAGCTGGGGGCAGTGGTGTTTGCCCTCAAGATTTGGAGACATTATCTTTATGGGGTCCGTTGTACCATCTACATGGATCACAAGAGCTTAAGATACCTTATGGATCAACCGAGTCTAAACATGAGGCAGAGGAGATGGTTGGATGTGCTGAAGGATTATGATTGTGAAATCCTTTATCACCCAGGGAAGGCCAACGTAGTGGCCGATGCCTTGAGTCGGAAGGTGACAGCGGCCCCTATCAGAGATTTATGTTTGAGAATGACTGTGATTACTCCGTTGTTGGAACGGATCAGGGAGGCTCAGGTTGAGGGCCTCAAGGAAGAGAAGCAGAAATGTGAGAGGATTGTAGGTCGAGTAGCTGTGATCGATTATAATAGTCGGGGGTTGTTGACCCTTCATGGGATAGTGTGGGTACGGTACGGAGGCGGAGTACGACAGGTGTTGATGGACGAGGTTCATAAGTCTCGATTTTCTATCCATCCAGGGGCAACGAAGATGTATAGAGATCTTCGACCCGATTATTGGTGGCCCTGCATGAAGCGGGATGTTGATTGGTATGTGGAGAGGTGTCTGACCTGCAGGAAGGTTAAGGCAGAACATCAGAGGCCTCACGGCAAGATGCAGCCGTTAGACATTCCCGTGTGGAAATGGGAGGACATCACTATGGATTTTATCACCAAGCTTCCCAGGACCGCACGAGGAGTAGATTCGATATGGGTAGTAGTGGATCGGTTGACAAAGAGTGCCCATTTTATCCCGATTCAGGAGAGTATATCGGCAGAAAAGTTAGCCGATATCTATGTGCGTGAGATTGTGGCACGCCATGGAGTGCCGGTATCGGTGGTGTCAGACCGAGATGTCCGTTTTACCTCCCGATTCTGGAAACGATTCCTTGACGAGATGGGTACTCATCTCCACCTCAGCACTGCTTTCCACCCTCAGATGGACGGGCAGAGTGAGAGGACGATTCAGACTCTCGAGGACATGCTTAGGGCATGCGTTTTGGATTTTGGTGGCAGTTGGGATACGTATCTTCCGTTAGCGGAATTTTCATATAACAACAGTTATCATGCGAGCATCGATCGACCTCCCTTTGAGATGCTTTATGGGAGGAAGTGCAGGACCTCGATTTGTTGGGGCGAGGTGGGTCAGCGAGTCATTGGGAGCACAGAGGTGGTGCTCAAGACGACCGAGTTGATCCAGTAGGTCCGCAGTAGACTTCAGACTGCGCAGAGTCGGCAGAAGAGTTACGCCGATAGGAGGCGTTCAGACTTGGAGTTCCGGGTGGGTGATATAGTTCTTCTGAAGGTCTCACCTTGGAAGGGTGTTATCAGGTTCCGGAAGAGGGGCAAGTTGGGTCCCAGGTTTATTGGTCCTTTCAGGGTTTTGGCCCGGGTGGGTCGGGTTGCTTATCGGTTAGATCTTCCGGCAGAGCTTAGCCAGATCCATAACACTTTCCATGTGTCTCAGTTAAGGAAGTGCTTGGTGGACGAGTCAGCAGTTGTTCCTTTAGAGGATATCCAAGTGGATAGCAGCTTGAATTATATTGAGAGGCCGGTCGCGATTCTGGATCGGAAAGCAAAGACCTTGAGGAACAAGGTAATTCAGCTAGTGAAGGTGCAGTGGGAGCACCGGAAGGGGTCTGAGTGGACGTGGGAGGCTGAAGATGAAATGAGAGAACATTATCCCGGGTTATTTGCAGATGCAGCAGCAGACTTCGAGGACGAAGTCTGAGTCAAGTGGGGGAGAATTGTAACAACCCGTCCCTAGTACGTGGTTTTTAGTATTTATTTTTGAAGTTCGTGGAGGAACTCGGCGAGTCTATGTCCCGACTCATCGAGTAGGGTCGCGTTGTTGATCAGCGTACAGATCGGCGACTCGGCGAGTCCATATTCGGGACTCGACGAGTCGGCCTGCCAGGATGAAACCCTAAATCTCCGGGTTGCTCACTATTTAATCCACCTTATAGCCCCCATTCTTGCCTCCTTCACCCTCAAAATGCTGTGAGAAAACCCTAATTCATCCTTGAGTGATCTAAGTGTTCTTGTGTTGATTTGTGAAGGCTTGAAGAAAGAGAAGAAGAAAGGAGCAAGGAGAAGAGGAGTAGTGCAAAGATCCAAGGGCAAATCAAAGTTAATTGAGGTATTCTTCGGATTCCCTCTTGTTTTATGCTTTAAACCTCCATTATAACTCTTCTAGATCTAGTTGATGCTTTTCCCAAGCCTTATGATTGTATGGATGCCCTAATAAGTCGAGATATCCCTTAGATCTATTCATTAAGAAGTTTCAGAGCCCAGATCTATTGCCTTTATGAAGATACTTTGCATGGAAACCCTACATCTAGCCTTTATTATGCTTTTTGAGCCATTTTATCTTCATGAATGCATATGGTCACGTAAAGATAGAATCTTTACGTGCTAATCGAGTTAAGGGAGTCCAGATCTATAAGTTCTATGCACTGGATTCAAGCAGAATCAAGTTTTGAGTTGCTGCATGCAAGCGACTCGGCGAGTCAAGCCGCGAGTCCCCGATTTTTCCCTTTTTGACTGATGCCGAGTGAGACCAGTGAGTGATGGAGTGGAATCAGTGAGTTGTGGCTAGACTCAGTAATGGAAGGACTCGGCGAGTTGTTCATACAACTCGGCGAGTCCAAGGCAATCTTCTTAGCTCGAAGAACAACTCGTCGAGTTGTTCATACGGCTCGGCGTGTCTGATGCAGATTGCCTGAAGTTTTAGATTCGAAAGGGAACTCGTCGAGTTGATGCCATACTCGACGAGTAGCAGCGTGTAGGGTGAGAAATGAGAGTAGGGACTTGGCGAGTTGGCGGCCCAACTCGGCGAGTCAGGTTAACTGTAAAGTTGACTTTGACCAGGAGAGTTTACTTTAGCCAGGGGTAAAGGAGTCATTTACCCCAATACAGTTATTAATAATTTGATTGAGTGTAATTGTGGATTTGTAGCCGGGGAGATACCGGAGCAGCAGCAGATAGTTCCCGGAGCCACACACTCAGCAGCCAGATCACGAGGTGAGTTTCCCTTCAGTAGGAACGGGTCTAAGGCCACAATGCCGGTCCGTTTAGCTAGCAGTAGTATCCGGACTTCGGTTCGATGCAAATTTTAGTATGTTTGATGACTTCGTGGCTCGGACAGTATTTGGTGTTATGTGTTCCGGGTTACATCCCGATGTAGTATGCTATGTATGTACTCATGTTAGTGTGATGCTATGTTCAGCATGTTCCGGACTTCTGTCTGATGCAGTCAGTTCCGGACTTCGATCCGATGCAATAGTTCCGGACTTTGGTCCGATGTAGGAGGCAAGGCCTCAGTAGTTCCGGATCCTGATCCGATGCAGAGGGCAAGGCCCTGGTTAGTTCCGGACTTTGGTCCGATGAAGTTTTCGGACTTCGGTCCGATGCAGTGGGCAAGACCCAGTATGTGATTATATGGTATGTGGTATGTGGTAGTTTAGGGGAGCTCACTAAGCTTCGTGCTTACAGTTTATTATTGATATGAGATATTGACGTACGAGTTTACCTTATGATTTTATTATAGTGTTTTTTTTAGTAATTAAAAAACAAAAAAAAATTTGGGTCATTTCTTTTGGGATGTTACATGTTGTCTTTTAACTTTTGCTATGAAACCCTTTATACTACCACGCCCCATGTTTCAGCTTTAGCGGGCTGTGACAGTTTTTGACTTCGAGGTCCTTATCTATTCCTCTCAATGCCTCACTTGTCACATTTTCTGGTTTCAAGGCCTCTAGTTGGGCCTCTTTGATTTGTATGAGTAGGTGCAAATGGATTGTCATTTTTAGTGACTTTACTCGGAGTCCCAAGTATTCTTTTCAACTTAAGGCATCTGCTACTACACTGGCCTTGCCTGGATGATAGCGAATCTCGCACTCATAGTCGTTCAGTAGTTCTACCCATCGTCTCTGTCTCATGTTGAGTTCTTTTTTATTGAGGATATGTTGGAGACTCTTATGATCAGTTTAGATAGTGCACTGAGTGCCATAGAGGTAGTGTCTCTAGATCTTTAGGGCAAACACTACCGCTCCTAACTCGAGATCGTGGGTAGTGTAATTAACTTCATGCGTTTTAAGTTGTCTTGAGGCATAGGCGATGACCTTTCTTCTTTTCATGAGCACACATCCAAGGCCTTGATTTGAAGCATCACAATAGACCACAAAATCTTCAGTCCCTTCTAGGAGAGACAAGATTGGTGCGCTACATAGAGCTTGCTTTAATGTTTGGAAGGCACCGTCTTCTTTAGTTTCCCAAATAAATGCCACACCCTTGTGATTCAAGGTGGTGAGTGGTTTGCGATCTTGGAGAAGTTGTTAATGAATCTCCGGTAATATCCTGCAAGCCCTAGGAATTGTCGGATTTTCGTCGGTGTTGTCGGTGTAGCCCAGCTTTCGATTGCCTTAATCTTTGAGGGATCTACGTGTATCCCTTTCGTGCTAACCACATGGCCAAGAAATCCTACTTCTCTGAGCCAAAATTTTCACTAAGAGAGTTTATGTGACAACTGCCAATTCAGGTCATTCTTGGACTCATGCATCTTTATAATAACCATTCATGCACAACATGCCATGACCTAGTAGTATAAATTAGGTCAAAAATCTTGCATAAACTAGGATCCAACTAAGGTCTAGGACTAATATACTTGATACTTACAATTCTAGTAAGTTGCTTAGCTACAATAGGAAATGCCAATACTATAATTAGAATAAAGCTTCAAGCTTTGTTATAATTGAAATAGGGTATAAAACTCTAAAAATAAATTAAAACATTCTAATTATACTTCAACATGTTGTTGAATATCAAACAATATTCCAAAAACCCTAAAGAGCCAAAAATCCAAAGTTATAAATTATAAAGCTTAAAAACTTTATAAAATTTGGCTATAAACATCCTAATATCAAATTTTATTAATCAAATTGTGGATTATACCAATGAACTAGAAATATAAATTACAAGTATTAATCATAAATTATTTGTTGAAAACAAGATTTTTAAATAAATCAAATTGCTTAATAAACATTTTATAAAAATGAATGTTTTTATATAAAATATAGGAGGGAAGTTTATAAAGTTTAAAATTTAGGAGAGAGGAGGCCAAAATGCATGCAAAAACCAGCCATCACCTCTCCCCATGCCCTCTCTCTTCCCCAAAACACAATCATTAAGCTTAAAACCCTTACTCCACCTCTTCCCTCTTCACTCTCTCACTTCACTCTCTTCACACACTTCACTCTCTTCTTCCCTCTCTCTAAACTCACGAAAATCCTCTCATTTCTCTGCAAAATTTCGATATTGTGAAGCCCTTGAAGTGTTCTTACTTCTCTCAAGGTCAAAACCAAGGTAAACAACAACATCTTCTTCCATAGTTTCATGGTTAAACCTCTTTTTCTTCTTAGTCTTCTCTACTTTTCGGATTCTATGCCTTTCCATGGCTAGAAATCTTTATTCTCCCCTTGTGGTTTGTAGATTCTCACCATAACACAATGCATGTGTTAGAGATGGTGAAAATCCGGGATCAAACCCATGCAAGGAGTGGAAAAGATGCACATATGATCATGTGACATCAAAACCTAATATTTCATGTTCTTCTCCATTTCTTTTGTGTTCATGCATGAACAAAAGCATTTAAACCATTTCTAGTACATCTTGGATGCTCATTCATTCCATGCATGTGTTAGAAATCGGGCCTTACCAAAGACATGCATGATGTTCTTGTTGAAATACCCTAATAATGCACACAAGCAAACATGCAATCTGCCAGATTACTTTGTTCGACTTTGAACAGTCATAACTCAGTTATTTCTTAACCAAATCATGATATTCTTTTTGTATTGGTTATTTCCACGAGTTAACTTTCAAACCCAACTGGTCTCACTGTAAAATATTAAATATCCGATTTTTAGCAGATTTTACAAAAAGGTTGCGCATACAGCTCTTTTTCTGTGATCACTATTTTTATCTTGCTTAAACAATGGCCTTAAACCCAACCATAAATCTGAGGAAAAATACCTTAGAAACTTAACATATCTAGTGAATTATGGTTGAAATTTCGTGGCTTAAAACCTCACTGAATGGACTACACAAATTCATGAACTTCAGCCACATTTACACTTCATGCATTATTGCATGCAACTTTTCTTAAATTGTTTGAAATCATTACCCTCATTTCTCTTCTGAATACATTTTTTTTACACTTTTCCTTTTGAAAGCCCTTGCATGCATGAGATAATTTGGAAAATTTCAAGAGCTTTTGTTATTTCTTTGATTTATTAGAATTATTGCTAAAACCAAGGGCATAAATCATATAAAATACTTCCAGAGGTCAATAAATCCTAAATAAATTCATGGATGATACTTATGGGGAATAATGATCCCTCACCAAATTTCAGCAATTTTTGTTACTGTTTCATATGATTTCTAATTTTCTTTTCTTTAGGACATGATAAATTACAAAACCACTTTATAGGATGTGAAAATTGTATTTAACAATTTTCGCATACCTTACCTGTGATGGGTGACTCCAGAAAATAATTTCAAGATTTTCCATCATGTTTTACTATTTTTCCCAATTTTTGGTAATTATAATGGTCTAAAAATGGGAGAAATAGTTCTGATTATCCAAAATTCATGAAAATTTACCAGGATATAATATTATAGAGTAGGAGGTTACATAAAAATTTTGAATATTTTTCTCTACAGTAAACTATTTTTCTCTTATTTTCTAAAGTTAATTGCACTAAAATATACTTAAATATACATAAATACCCAAAACCAGTTTATACATTATGAAAACCACTTTTGATATTTTTCCCAGGATATTTATATACTATAAATGACGTTACAAAAATTTATGGTGATTTATTTTAACTGTTTAATATTATTTCTTTAGTTAATGACTATTTAAAGGAATAAAGCAAGGAAAAATAGAAATACCCACTGAAAAATATCTTTTATATTTTTCCCAGCCTATTTATGTATAATAACAATTAAATAAAAAGTTTGGGTAATTTTGGAAACCGTTTTCTATTTATTTCAATTTTTATTGAAATAAATGCTCAAAAATCATAAAATATAATTAAACAGCTTGGAAATCCATTTTTATAATTTTCCCAGCTTAGTATTGTGTAATAACAGTTAAATAAAAGGTTTGAGAATTTTTATCCCTCGAATGCTATTTTCGTGAATTTATGTTGTAATAAGGACTTAAAAATTTGGAAAGTTTATATTTCAAGGTTGTAATTAATCGCCCGATATATAGAATTTCATTACTTCAGAAAAAGTGTAACAAATTGATATAAAATCCAATACTAAAACATAAATTGGCATTTCCCTATATGTAGAGTTTAGTATATTAGCATTAGATATCGACATGGAAACTCACTAGTGCGTGTGTTTGATGTCGTAGGATCCCGGTAGTAAGACGTTGGTGCATCCCGAAGTACCGCTTGTGTCTACACAAAACATCGTGAGTATTCACGCACTCCCCTATTTTCGGTTTTTATGTTTTGGGGTGGAAAAGCATGTCCAGAAAAACTACTGTTTGCATATTGTATTTAAATTGAATTGTATCAAACATGATTGCTATTGTATTGCTATGTTTCTTTATGTATGTCTATGCAACACGGAACATGAGAACTTATCGTACTAAGACCTTTCCCTTATCTCTAACCATTAACTCTTTGAGCCAATAGTCGTTATGGATAGCGCTATTAGGAATTGACAACTCCTCACTCGCCCGAATCGCTGGAGTGCATGATACCATATTCATCTATGGAACGATAAGCATAGATCTCGATAGGGCTTCAGTCATAGGTTTGGTTGAGACTCATTGTTTGCTCATACACATACAAACTCGTTTCTCGTTATAGCAATAAACTTGTATTCATTAATAGCAATCAACTTGTTTATCATTGAAGCAATGTACTTGTATTTACGAAAAGCCTTATTGTACGCTCGATTTTTATAAACTTGTGATACTCACCAACTATTTTCATAGTTGACGCTCGTTTTACATGCTTTTTCAGGAAGTAATTAGTAAGTGGGTGTAAAGATTCATCATCATAGAGCATGCTGCATCGTGTTGAAGCTATTATGAAGCTATATTTTGAACAATGTTATTTTGAAAAACTTGTATTTTGTTTCTTTTGAAGCTATGGGTTGTAAACTTTTAAATACTGCTATGGTGATGTATCTTTATCTTTTGCATTGAAACCGTTATCGCTGTCATACCTTGCGTTTCCGCTTTAGCGGGGTGTGACAGAAGTGGTATCAGAGCTAAAGTTATGGAGAACATCGGTTTTTCTTTAAGAAAACACAACCTATAACTAAAACTTACAAAGAAATTCTTTTTACATCAAACATATTACTAGTATAATTAGGTCGGGAGTTGTATTATTGGACCTTGATTAAACATAGCCTGATCACCTATGTTTAATTAAGAAAAGATTTATACAAAGCTTGAGCTAATTATAATGGGAATATGTTCAACAAAAATATTTGAGAAAACTTTATTTCAAAATTTCAAAAGGTTAATTTTGGTGTGTGTAAGCATTGCATATTATAGGCATGCATTGTCATTTATTTCATATCTCATTGAAACTATGTCACAGTCCACTATGTCAACATCGTTATCTTCCCGCGCTACCGCCTCAGCCGATGAATCCGGCTACGTCACTGTTATCCCTCGACATAATCCCCCCGCCTCGGTAGAAGAAGACCCATCAGAGGATACGAAAGATACTGGGAACTCGGTGGAGATCAGCAATGACAACGCCCCGAGTCAACGACGCGAGGCATCACCGACATCGGTGTTGCCACAGCCACCGCTCTATGGACTTTGCATTCGGAGGACAGCGAGGAAGAGTGTTCCCATTCCAGGAAGGATACCCGCCAGCACAGCATGACATGGCACGGCAGGACCTAGCGGAGCAGATGCCAGCGATGCAGGACCGAGAGCACCCTCACCTCAGCAAGTCATAGGGATACCTGTCAGACAGCCAGGTATGACCCCGGAGGAGTCCCGGAGATTGCAGTCGATAGCAGCGGGCCTACGTTACAGTCTCGCTGTGATAGCTGGGCATCGAGAAGTTTTGGATGAAGTCTTGGTAGGAATGGAAATCTTGTATCAGCATTCGATGGAGACTGCTGACACTGCTAGTGCTGCTAGACGAGAGGCAGGTCATGCGATGACAGCATATTATGTGTTTGGTGGGCTATTCCTGATTGTGGTGTTGTTGCTTCTTGTTGGGATAGCGATTGGCTTTTGGTTCTGATTTCAGTATTTTGTTTTATTTTGTTTTGAAATGAAAACCCATGTTGGGTGTCTTTTGGGAAAAATATTTAAAACTTTATTTTGGGATTGACGTATTGGTTTGGTTTTAAGATTATTTCAAATGGTAATGAAAATTTTTATTTTATGTTTGAAAACTTTTACTATGAGGTCAAACCCTAAAATTTATTTGGTAAATGGTTGAATAAAAGAGATTTTTTCTTTTCTTTCCTTTCTCAAATCTATATGCAGAGTATTAATGCAACCCATTAATTTGACAACACTTACGGTTTTCAAAATGGTAGTGAAATACATATTATACATTATTTTATGTATTTATACGTATTTCTTCTCCTATGTCACAGAACCATGTCAGGAAGGCCTAATCGCGGGCGCCCACAGAACGAAACGCCCGATGTTGCTCAAATGGTAGCACAACAACTCATGCAAGCAATCCCAAACATTGTTACTCAAGTAACTGCAGGACTTAATGCTAACCAAGGAAGTAGTGGAGGAAACCGGGGAAACAATGAAAGAGAATGCAACTACAAGTCCTTTATGGCCTGTAAACCTAAGGAGTTCCATGGAAAGGAAGGTGCGGTCGGGTTACTGAAATGGATTGACAGCATGGAGTCGGTCCTTCATATTAGCAAATGCCTCGAGCGCAACAAAGTTGAGTATGCATCTTGCCTATTCCAAGATAGGGCATTAACCTGGTGGAATACTCTAGTGCAAACCCGAGGCCGTACAGCAGCATATCAGCTAACTTGGGAAGACCTAAAGAAGCTGCTGATAGAGGAGTATTGTCCCAAGGATGAACTTCAGAAACTTGAATATGAATTCTGGAACCATTCTATGGTTGGAACACAAATAGAGAAGTACACAGTCCGATTTCATGAACTAGCAAAACTAGTACCTCACATGGTTACTCCTGAGGAGAAACGGATAGATCGTTACATCTGGGGTCTGGCACCAGAGATTCGGGGAATGGTTACCTCAGCAAACCCAACTACCATTCAAAGTGCAGTAAGCCTAGCAAATCGACTAACCAATGATGTGATAAGGATGGGAGCATCAGCAAAGGAAAGCTCTAGTAGCAAGAGGAAGCCAACAAATCAGGGAGAGAAGAAGTATGGAGGCAAGTCAGGGAGGAAGCAGAAAGTCTCAAGAAACTTTATGGTAAGAGCCCAGGAGCAAGAACCAGTGAAAACTCAAGGACAAGAAGTGCAAGAGCGAAAGCAGTACTCAGGGCCGCTTCCGAAGTGCAATAAGTGTAACTTCCATCACAAGGGAGCTTGCCCGGTGTGCCAAAATTGTAAGCAAACAGGCCATTACTCGAAGTATTGTAAGGTGAATAAGGAGGGAAAAACGACATGTTACGAGTGCGGGAGTAATGATCATCTCTGTAGAGCATGTCCTAAACTGAACAATGGACCTAGTAACAATGGACAAGGCCAAGCCAGGCAAAACTTTCAAGGAAATCAAGTTGGACAGCCAAGAGGTGTAGCCTTTGTGATTGGTGCAGAAGAAGCTCGTCAGAATCCTGAAGTGATAACAGGTACGTTCCTCCTGAACAACCATTTTGCATCAGTAATATTCGATGCGGGAGCAGATAGGAGTTTTGTTTCTTTAGCATTTAGACCGTTAATTGGCTTGAAATTGGTAAAGATAAGGAATGCTTATGCTATTGAACTTGCTGATGGGTATGAAATTAGGGCTAGTGATATAATTCCTGGTTGTACTTTGAATTTAGCTGATAAACTCTTTAGCATTGACCTAATTCCTATAGAGCTAGGTAGTTTTGATGTGATAGTAGGGATGGATTGGTTATCCAAAAATAGAGTGGACATTGGTTGTTATGAGAAAGTCATCAGAGTGCCTCTCCCTAATGGAGAAACCCTTATCATACACGATGAGAAGCCAGGAAGAAGTTTAAACATAGTATCAAGCGTGAAGGTTCACAAGTACCTGAAGAAGAATTGTATTGCATTCATGGCCCACGTGCTAGAAAGAGAACCTGAAGCTAAGCAACTCAAGGAGATTCCAGTGGTTCAAAACTATCCCGAAGTATTTCCGGAGGAATTGCCCGGTCTACCCCCTTATAGACAGGTCGAATTTCGGATAGACTTAATTCCTGGAGCGGCACCAGTAGCAAAAGCACCATATCGCCTTGCACCATCCGAGATGCAAGAACTATCTGGACAACTTCAAGAACTTCTAGACAAAGGGTTTATTCGACCAAGTTCTTCACCTTGGGGAGCCCAGTGTTATTCGTCAAAAAGAAAGATGGTTCGTTCCGAATGTGCATTGATTACAGAGAATTGAACAAGTTGACAATCAAGAATCGATATCCCCTCCCTAGAATAGATGACTTGTTCGATCAGTTGCAGGGCGCTTCCTACTTCTCAAAAATCGACCTTCGGTCAGGGTATCATCAGCTAAGAATTCACGAAGAGGACATTCACAAAACAGCATTTAGAACCCGTTATGGACATTATGAGTTCTTAGTCATGCCTTTTGGACTAACGAACGCACCCGCTGTATTCATGGATTTGATGAATAGGGTCTGTAGACCATACCTAGACAGGTTTGTAATTGTATTTATCGATGACATACTTGTTTACTCGCGGACCAAAGAAGATCACAATAGACATCTAAAGCTAGTGTTGGAGATGTTGAAGGAACAGAAATTGTATGCCAAGTTCACTAAGTGTGAATTTTGGATTCGGGAAGTACATTTTCTTGGTCATGTGATCGGTGAAAGAGGAATCCATGTAGATCCAGCTAAGATAGAGGCAATCAAGAAATGGGAGGCCCCCAAAACCCCGATAGAAATACGACAATTCCTAGGATTAGCTGGGTACTACAGACGCTTCATTGAGAATTTCTCTAGGATTGCTCAACCATTAACATCTTTGACCCAAAAGGATAGAAAATTTCTCTGGGAAGAGAAACACGAAGAGGCGTTTCAAATCTTGAAAAACAAGCTGTGCAATGCACCAATTCTGGCTTTACCAGAAGGATTAGAGAACTTTGTGGTGTATTGTGATGCGTCTCATCAAGGATTAGGATGTGTGCTAATGCAAAAAGATAAGGTCATTGCATATGCTTCCAGACAACTCAAACCGCACGAGAAGAATTATACCACCCATGATCTAGAACTAGGAGAAATAGTTTTCGCCCTTAAGATATGGAGGCATTATTTGTACGGAACCAAGTGCACCATTTATACCGATCACAAAAGCCTTCAGCATATCCTGGATCAGAAAATGTTAAACATGCGGCAGAGAAGATGGGTAGAGTTGTTTAGTGATTATGATTGTGAGATACGATATCACCCAGGGAAGGCTAACGTAGTAGCCGATGCTCTTAGTAGGAAAGAAAGAGTGAAACCTTCCCATGTGAGAGCTTTGGGAATGGTAATTCAGACAAGCTTGAAATCTCAAATCATTAATGCCCAGGAGAAAGCGTTATGCAAGGAAAATCTTCCAGGCGAAACTTTACATGGTTTGGAAGAAAGATTTGAAACCAAACCTGATGGAGTTAGTTATTTTAAAGACAGGGTCTGGATTCCAAGGGTTAACAACCTGAGAGACATGGTACTAGAGGAGTCTCATCGATCTAAATACTCCATCCACCCTGGAGCATATAAGATGTACAAGGATCTTAAAGAGTACTATTGGTGGCCTGGAATGAAAAAGGATATTGCCTTGTACGTTGGGAAGTGTTTGACATGCTCAATAGTCAAAGCTGAACATCAGAAACCATCCGGGTTGTTGCAACAACCTGAAATTCCCCAATGGAAATGGGAGCAAATATCTATGGACTTTGTTACCAAACTTCCTAGAACTGCTAAAGGTCATGACTCAATTTGGATCATAGTGGATCGACTGACGAAATCTGCACACTTTCTCCCCATTCGAGAAGATTTCAAGATGGAAAAATTGGCCCAAATCTACATCGACAAAATTGTTTCTCTGCATGGTGTACCCTTATCTATCATTTCTGATAGAGATAGTCGTTTTACATCTCGATTTTGGTGGATGTTACAGAGGGCACTAGGAACCAAGATAGATTTGAGCACAGCTTACCACCCTCAGACAGATGGGCAAACAGAGAGAACAATACAAACATTGAAAGACATGCTACGAGCGTGTGTCATTGAGTTCAAAGGAAATTGGGATACTCATTTACCCCTAATTGAGTTTTCCTACAATAACAGTTATCACACGAGTATCCAATGTGCTCCATATGAAGCATTGTATGGACGCAAGTGTTGTTCGCCCTTATGCTGGACAGAAATCGGAGACAGACAGTTGACTAGAGTCGAACTTATCCAGGAAACATCTGACAAGATTGCTATCGTCAAGGATAAGCTTAAAGCTGCTAGAGATCGTCAGAAAAGTTATGCGGATAATCGTCGAAAACCATTAGAATTCCAAGTAGGAGACAAGGTACTTTTAAAAGTGTCGCCTTAGAAAGGGCTTGTGCGTTTTGGTAAGAAAGGAAAACTAAGCCCGAGATATGTTGGACCCTTTGAAATCCTTGAAAGGATTGGTCCAGTAGTGTATAAACTCCAATTGCCCCAAGAGTTAAGTGCCATTCACGACACATTCCACGTCTCCAACCTTAAGAAATGTCTAGCCGACGAAACATTGATAGTACCCCTGGAGGAAATTAAGATCAATGATAAGCTGAGCTTCGTTGAGGAACCGATAGAAATCCTTGACAGGGAGGTAAAACAACTTAAGCGGAGTAAGATCCCGATTGTGAAAGTTCGATGGAACTCAAAACGCGGGCCGGAGTACACCTGGGAGCGCGAGGACTTCATAAAGGAAAAGTATCCGCAACTCTTCCCTTGCGATGACAAGAGATGACATAGAATGAATTTCGGGACGAAATTCTTTTTAAGTGGGGGATACTGTGACAACTGCCAATTCAGGTCATTCTTGGACTCATGCATCTTTATAATAACCATTCATGCACAACATGCCATGACCTAGTAGTATAAATTAGGTCAAAAATCTTGCATAAACTAGGATCCAACTAAGGTCTAGGACTAATATACTTGATACTTACAATTCTAGTAAGTTGCTTAGCTACAATAGGAAATGCCAATACTATAATTAGAATAAAGCTTCAAGCTTTGTTATAATTGAAATAGGGTATAAAACTCTAAAAATAAATTAAAACATTCTAATTATACTTCAACATGTTGTTGAATATCAAACAATATTCCAAAAACCCTAAAGAGCCAAAAATCCAAAGTTATAAATTATAAAGCTTAAAAACTTTATAAAATTTGGCTATAAACTTCCTAATATCAAATTTTATTAATCAAATTATGGATTATACCAATGAACTAGAAATATAAATTAGAAGTATTAATCATAAATTATTTGTTGAAAACAAGATTTTTAAATAAATCAAATTGCTTAATAAACATTTTATAAAAATGAATGTTTTTATATAAAATATAGGAGGGAAGTTTATAAAGTTTAAAATTTAGGAGAGAGGAGGCCAAAATGCATGCAAAAACCGGCCATCACCTCTCCCCATGCCCTCTCTCTTCCCCAAAACACAATCATTAAGCTTAAACCCTTACTCCACCTCTTCCCTCTTCACTCTCTCACTTCACTCTCTTCACACACTTCACTCTCTTCTTCCCTCTCTCTAAACTCACGAAAATCCTCTCATTTCTCTGCAAAATTTCGAGATTGTGAAGCCCTTGAAGTGTTCTTACTTCTCTCAAGGTCAAAACCAAGGTAAACAACAACATCTTCTTCCATAGTTTCATGGTTAAACCTCTTTTTCTTCTTAGTCTTCTCTACTTTTCGGATTCTATGCCTTTCCATGGCTAGAAATCTTTATTCTCCCATTGTGGTTTGTAGATTCTCACCATAACACAATGCATGTGTTAGAGATGGTGAAAATCCGGGATCAAACCCATGCAAGGAGTGGAAAAGATGCACATATGATCATGTGACATCAAAACCTAATATTTCATGTTCTTCTCCATTTCTTTTGTGTTCATGCATGAACAAAAGCATTTAAACCATTTCTAGTACATCTTGGATGCTCATTCATTCCATGCATGTGTTAGAAATCGGGCCTTACCAAAGACATGCATGATGTTCTTGTTGAAATACCCTAATAATGCACACAAGCAAACATGCAATCTGCCAGATTACTTTGTTCGACTTTGAACAGTCATAACTCAGTCATTTCTTAACCAAATCATGATATTATTTTTGTATTGGTTATTTCCACGAGTTAACTTTCAAACCCAACTGGTCTCACTGTAAAATATTAAATATCCGATTTTTAGCAGATTTTACAAAAAGGTTGCGCATACAGCTCTTTTTCTGTGATCACTATTTTTATCTTGCTTAAACAATGGCCTTAAACCCAACCATAAATCTGAGGAAAAATACCTTAGAAACTTAACATATCTAGTGAATTATGGTTGAAATTTCGTGGCTTAAAACCTCACTGAATGGACTACACAAATTCATGAACTTCAGCCACATTTACACTTCATGCATTATTGCATGCAACTTTTCTTAAATTGTTTGAAATCATTACCCTCATTTCTCTTCTGAATACATTTTTTTTACACTTTTCCTTTTGAAAGCCCTTGCATGCATGAGATAATTTGGAAAATTTCAAGAGCTTTTGTTATTTCTTTGATTTATTAGAATTATTGCTAAAACCAAGGGCATAAATCATATAAAATACTTCCAGAGGTCAATAAATCCTAAATAAATTCATGGATGATCCTTATGGGGAATAATGACCCCTCACCAAATTTCAGCAATTTTTGTTACTGTTTCATATGATTTCTAATTTTCTTTTATTTAGGACATGATAAATTACAAAACCACTTTATAAGATGTGAAAATTGTATCTAACAATTTTCGCATACCTTACCTGTGATGGGTGACTCCAGAAAATAATTTCAAGATTTTCCATTATGTTTTACTATTTTTCCCAATTTTTGGTAATTATAATGGTCTAAAAATCGGAGAAATAATTCTGATTATCCAAAATTTATGAAAATTTACCAGGATATAATATTATAGAGTAGGAGGTTACATAAAAATTTTGAATATTTTTCTCTACTGTAAACTATTTTTCTCTTATTTTCTAAAGTTAATTGCACTAAAATACACTTAAATATATATAAATACCCAAAACCTGTTTATACATTATGAAAACCACTTTTGATATTTTTCCTAGGATATTTATACTGTAAATGATGTTACAAAAATTTATGGTGATTTATTTTAACTGTTTAATATTATTTCTTTAATTAATGACTATTTAAAGGAATAAAGCAAGGAAAAATAGAAATACCCACTGAAAAATATCTTTTATATTTTTCCCAGCCTATTTATGTATAATAACAATTAAATAAAAAGTTTGGGTAATTTTGGAAACCGTTTTCTATTTATTTCAATTTTTATTGAAATAAATGCTCAAAAATCATAAAATATAATTAAACAGCTTGGAAATCCATTTTTATAATTTTCCCAACTTAGTATTGTGTAATAACAGTTAAATAAAAAGTTTGAGAATTTTTATCCCTCGAATGCTATTTTCGTGAATTTATGTTGTAATAAGGACTTAAAAATTTGGAAAGTTTATATTCCAAGGTTGTAATTAATCGCCCGATATATAGAATTTCATTACTTCAGAAAAAGTGTAACAAAATGATATAAAATCCAATACTAAAACATAAATTGGCATTTCCCTATATGTAGAGTTTAGTATATTAACATTAGATATCGACATGGAAACTCACTAGTGCGTGTGTTTGATGTCGTAGGATCCCGGTAGTAAGACGTTGGTGCATCCCGAAGTACCGCTTGTGTCTACACAAAACATCGTGAGTATTCACGCACTCCCCTATTTTCGGTTTTTATGTTTTGGGGTGGAAAAGCATGTCCAGAAAAACTACTGTTTGCATGTTGTATTTAAATTGAATTGTATTGCTATGTTTCTTTATGTATGTCTATGCAACACGGAACATGAGAACTTATCGTACTAAGGCCCTTCCCTGATCTCTAACCATTAACTCTTTGAGCCAATGGTCGTTATGGATAGCGCTATTAGGAATTGACAACTCCTCACTCGCCCGAATCGCTGGAGTGCATGATACCATATTCATCTATGGAACGATAAGCATAGATCTCGATAGGGCTTCAGTCATAGGTTTGGTTGAGACTCATTGTTTGCTCATACACATACAAACTCGTTTCTTGTTATAGCAATAAACTTGTATTCATTAATAGCAATCAACTTGTTTATCATTGAAGCAATGTACTTGTATTTACGAAAAGCCTTATTGTACGCTCGATTTTTATAAACTTGTGATACTCACCAACTATTTTCATAGTTGACGCTCATTTTACATGCTTTTTCAGGAAGTAATTAGTAAGTGGGTGTAAAGATTCATCATCATAGAGCATGTTGCATCGTGTTGAAGCTATTATGAAGCTATATTTTGAACAATGTTATTTTGAAAAACTTGTATTTTGTTTCTTTTGAAGCTATGGGTTGTAAACTTTTAAATACTGCTATGGTGATGTATCTTTATCTTTTGCATTGAAACCGTTATCGCTGTCATACCTTGCGTTTCCGCTTTAGCGGGGTGTGACAGTTTAGCATAAAGCTTCTCAGTTCTTAGAGTCTCTAATACTAGTCTCAGATGCTGGCTATGCTCTTCTTTGCTTCGTGAATAGACCAAGATATCGTAGATGAATACGATTATGAATTTGTCTAAGAAATGTCGGCACACTCGGTTCATTAGGTCCATGAACACCGCATGTGCGTTTGTTAGCCTGACGGGCATCACCACAAATTCGTAATGATCGTAGCGTGTTCTGAAAGCTCTCTTGGGAATATCATCCTCTTGTACTCGCAGTTGATGGTAACCCGACCTCAGGTTGAATTTTGAAAAATAACTTGCTCCTTGTAGTTAGTCGAAGAGGTTGTCGATTCAGGTAGAGGATATCCATTTTTGACGGTATGTTTTTTTTAATTCCCGATACTCGATGCACATGCGAAACGATCCATCCTTCTTCTTCACAAAGAGTACTGGCGCTCCCCAAGGTGAAAAGCTCAGTCTGATAAACCCTTTGCCCAGCAGCTCGTTTAGTTGACTGGACAGTTATTGCATTTCCACAAGTGCTAGATTGTATGGAGCTTTGGCTACGGGGGTAGCTCCTGGGACCAAATCGATTCGGGATTTGACATGTCGTGCAAGTGGTACAATTGGAAGGTCTTTTGGGAACACGTCGGGAAAGTTGCAGACCTCCGGAATGTCTTTAATATCCTTCGTTGGCTAAAAAGGCGTGGTACTCCTTTCGAAGATACTTTTGAGCCTTGACGCAGGAAATGATTTGTAAGTTAGCACTGGGTTTATCATCGTAGATGAGAAGGGTTTGCCATTTGGCAGATTAAATCGAATGGCCCTTTCGTAACATAAAATGTCGGCACGATTAGAACTTAACCAATCCATACCAATGATGATGTCGAAACTTTTTATAGTGACCGGTATTAGGTTGATTTTGAACAAATGGTTGTCTAAAGTGAGAGTACACAAAACTCCTCTCTGCTTTTCTGTTTGCCATTTCTATGATGTATGAATCTTTTAGTGATTTGGGATTTTGTTTAAGTAAATGTTTGTATTGGTGGCTCAGAAAACTCCTCTCTGCCCCACTATCAAAGACTATGCATTCATATGAGTTATTGAGGAGGAACGTACTGGTAACCACCGTGGGATCCTGCTTATCTGTGTCCTATAGCTAGGAATCTTCCTACACCCCCAACATTGGCGTTTCTTGCCATTGAACAAATCTCTTTTGAAGTGTCCCGTTTCTCCATAGCCATATCAAGCTCGGCTTGCCCCGGTGTTGGTGACTTGATGTAACAGCCCAAAATCTCAAGTATTGTTTAATTGCATTTTGGGGTGTTTTAAGGGGGAGACTCGGCGAGTTGGAGCCAGACTCGCCGAGTAGGGTCGCAGTTGTGGTCGCGGGTTCGCGGCTGGACTCGACGAGTCCAGGTATGGACTCGGCGAGTCGACGCTGTTCAGCGGGAAACCCTAGCCGTTCAGTTTGGGACGTATATAAGGGATCTTATGCCGTCATTGTTCGTCTTTTGGCCGATTGAGGAGAACCCTAAACGACTGTGGCATCTAGAACAAGCTTGAAGGCCATTAGTGACTTTGAAGGAATTGTGGTGCAAGAAGAGGAAGGATTTTGGCCAAAGGAAGATCAAGGGGATCGAGTTCTGAGGTTTGGGGACACAAAGAGTACGTTTTCAGGTAATGTTTCGGATCATTCCTGTTATTTTGATGTGTACACGGATTTAGGGTTTATGAAACCCATTTGGTGATTTGATGGATTATTATGTTGTTATACAAAAGTTTATTCCCCAGTAATAGGATGATTAGAGGTCCAGAAGTCCCATGAGTGTGTATTTCGGGACCATACGTAATTCTGGAAGCAGTTGATCGACTGCATGGCGTGGACTCGCCGAGTCGGATGATCAGACTCGGCGAGTAGCTTGAAGATTTACTGGGACTCGCCGAGTTGTTCTTCAGACTCGGCGAGTGGAGTCGGGGTGGCCCCGCGATTCTTCCAGGAGTAACTCGTCGAGTCAAAGAGGATACTCGACGAGTAGAAGGGGAATCTTAGAGGATTGAAGGACGACCAGACTCGCCGAGTCGCCAGGGAACTCGCCGAGTCCAGTCGAGTTGACAGTGGACTGTTGACCAACATTGACCGGTGTGATTTCGTAGGGTCAGTTAACATGGAAGATAGAGGTATTAATAAGAGATATATGATGTTACAGGGAGCTTGCAGCTCGGAGGATCAAGTGCAAGGGATTTCAGGAGTTGCTATCTTCCAGTGTCCGCGAGGTGAGTCTTCTCACTATACTTTACCCGGAAGAGTTTGATTGTGTGACCGGAAGGTCGAACATGTTATGCGTTATGTATTCATACTGTAAATGGAAGGTAGTAGCTACGTGTGATATGTATGTTATATGGGCCGGAAGGCAAAGTATTATGTGACAGAAAGGTCAGGTAGGATATGTGATATATGTGCTTTATGTGTTAGGATAATTGTATTATGTGTTATATATGTGTACGGGCCGGAAGGCAATTATCTTATGGGCCGGAAGGCAATTATTTTATGGGCCGGAAGGCAATTATTTTATGGGCCGGAAGGCAATTATCTTATGGGCCGGAAGGCAATTATCTTATGGGCCGGAAGGCAAATATCTTATGGGCCGGAAGGCGATTATCTCATGGGCCGGAAGGCATTGTGCAGTGGACCGGAAGGTCAGGGCCTGGAAAGGCGTACGTGTGTAAGTGTATATTGGGGAACTCACTAAGCTTCGTGCTTACGTTGTTTATGTTATGTTGTTTCAGGTTCTTACAGTAACGCGGGATGGCAACGGTTCGATTGTACACACCGAAGAAAGAGTTGTGTTTTGGAGGATCCTGGTTTTCTATTTAACTGAAAATGAAACTACGTTTTGTAATTCTGTTATGAACGAGGTTTTAAACAGGTGTATTAATATTAAATGGATTATTTAAATAAAAATTTTTGTCTTGAAAATCACGGTGTTACAAATTGGTATCAGAGCCTTGGTTTGAGGGATTCGGACACACCTACGGGTGAATCTGGACTCAAACTGAGGAAGTAAGAAAAAGTTTTCAAATAAATAGTTTTCTAAAAGTGAATAAGAGTTCAAAGAGAAAGCAAGAAAGAGCAGTGTGTACAATCAGCCAGAGCCAAACGGTGATTTCCCAAAATACCCTTACTTTTGTGTTATGAAATATCTATTATGCACTTTATGAGATATTATTGTATGCTAGAGACAGGCTAGGAATTTCATATCTTAGGACTAGAGTGGCCTGATTTGTGATGCCTTAGCCTAGGGTTTGTTGTTATATGTGCGTTATGCTTTTGTGTGTATGTGATGAGTGAGGGTATCTAGTTAGAACGCACGAGGGGTAGAGCTACAGAGTACAGTGGTACTTCTGAGGATGAACCGAGAAGGTGGAGCTATCAAGGATAGGGAGTCCTATGTATGCTTCGCTGCTCGAATGCTGCTTGCTTCGTGCTTTGTGGAGTTCTCGATGATGGGAGTCAGCTACTAAGTGAGTATGACGATACTCAGGAGGTAGATGGCTGGCATCATTAGGAACTCTTCAGCAGCTGATAGCAAAGAAGTGGGGGGGGGGGGGGACGGCGGAAGGGACTAGGGAGTAAAACTAGCCAGATGAGTGCACTGGTAGAGTAGAGGATTTCGCTGGAGAGCGAGCACGCGCGATGGCACTGGTGAAAGAGTAACTCGATCAGCTACTTAGGAACTCTGGGATGGTCCGTGTGGAAAGTATGGGTAGATGTGGCAGGTAGTATGGGCCCGTACTACTGAAAGCTGAGGACCCATACTGGATACAGGGAGCATTTTGAAGGTCCTAAGGAACGGAATGAGGGGTGATGTCATGGCTCGAGTACCATACATCGGAGCAGATTGCGGGGTGATGTTATGGTCCGGGCACCATACATCGGAACAGATTGAAATAGATGTTGTGGTTCGAGTGCCATACGTTGGAGCAGATTGAGGGTGATGCTATGGTTCAGGTACCATACACCGGAGCAAATTGAGAAGGCATGTCATGGGATGAGTACCACGGTTCGTAGTGGATGATGCTGGTGACTATCTTGTTATCCGGTTATGATCGAAGGGGTAGAGATCGGACGCTATGGGTTTTAGGCCTGTGGACCACGATTGAGGATGGAGAGGCATTCCTTGAGGGGAGGAAAGGCGAGTACCTATCAGAGTATTGTGGTAGGGAGTTAAAGGGTGAAGGAAATTTCGGTCTAAGTCGAGAAATCAGTCGATAGAGGAGAGGTCACCTTCTAGGTGGGTAGTGCCATTTATGTTCGTGTGCAAGACACGAGGGGTCTGGTGTTTCAGTTCTGGGTTTGGGAGTACACCCTGCAGGTAGTTTTCGATAATGACTTCCCACAGAGCATCAGGTAGCGGGTGTGCCGCGAGACAGTGATTTACTGTGAGCAGACAGTCAGTTGGGACTGAGGTAGTCGAGGACCACACCACACCTAATTGAGAATGACAGGTTGTGTTATAGTGGTAGCAGTGAAGAGTTCAGTCGAGTTTTGCAGTGCAGGGAGTTTCGTCTATGTTGAGAGTGAGTTCCTGTCCTTGGGACAAATCCGGCGTTGGATATGGGTTGATGAGTTGAGATGAGAGGAACGATGATTTTGCGGTGCAGTCTACGAGTCAAAGATGTTATTGAGCAGTGCAGGTGCTTAGTATTAGATTGGTATGGGATTTGGAATGATTAGAGGCAGCCGTGATGAGAAGTCCTTGGAGAGTTAACCAGAGGTTCAGAGTATAGAGGGTTTATTGACTTCATAAGGGAAGGGACTATTGGGCGTTGCATAGCACTTTCCTGGAGCAGGTACGATTTCGCTGGTGAAAGATAGTCGTGGGTTGATGGTATGCTAACTAGTGACGGTTCGAACCCTAGTGGGGGAGAACCGGGTGCAGTACGTAGAAAACAAAGAATTGCCAAGAGTAGTTATAAGTGGAGTATAGAGATGCAGTAGGAAATCATGAGACCAGAGGTGTCGATGATCGAGTAAAGGGGTCAGAGTGAGTTAATGCGGGAAGTACTTGAAGAGGAGAACGAACGTATTCATGACAGGTGATTGGTGTTGGTGTTGTTGCAAGAAGATAGAGAATGATTGGGCAGTCAACTTCCGGAGTCGGTATGCATATCCTTGTTTGGATTTTGAGTGTCGGGAAAAAGGGATTTGGAGAGTTATCAGCGCATTTCGTACGTTAACGTTATCTCGCATTCCAATCGAGAAATTAGATGCACCAAGGTCGTAAGGCGGGGAAAATATAGATTTAATTATGGGGTGCAGGAGATCAGTGGTGGTGGTAGTAATCTGGGATATTCGGGTATGATATCCTTATTTTGGAGATTATTTGAGAGGGTGGATTTTCGCAAGATGGGCGTTCGTTATGTTGATTGTCTCCATAGTCTGTGGTGGATGTTCGAGTCACAGTACTCACTAGTCAGAGGGTGTTGTGATACTGCGTGGAGTTGTAGTACTCACTGGGTGGCAAGAGAATTTTTTTTAGGTTGGAATATTTTCGAGCAGTGTATGAGGGGGAAGAGCTTCGAGTTTGGGTAGCCCTGATATTGAGTCTTTGGAGCTTGGATGTTGAGTCGGGGGTGAGACGGGGGTCTTCGTCTCTGTCGGGAGATGCGGGGAGATACGCAAGGAAGAGGCACAGCAGAAACCAGAGATTAGAGTTGAGACGATCCTCGGTAGGATTGTATTTTCTCTCACGAGGAAAAGAAGATTTTGTGACTTACGTGTCACTGGGTCGGGATAGTGGTCACGGGGAGAAAAGTCAGTGGAATATTTGGATCGCGATATGGGTGACCGTTGGGGGCTCAGATGTGGAGCCAAAAGTTGATCTGGTAATTAGTCTTGAAGAGGAATATGGGAAAGGAGCTTATCATGATGACATCTGAGGACACTTTAGAGAGGGCGAACGATGCGGACACTCGAAGACATGTTTCGGGCATGTGTATTAGCTGTCGGAGGAAGCCGCGGTACGTAATTATCATTGGTTGAGTTGTTCCATATTAACAGCCATCATTAGTGCATTAATATGCCGCCCTTTGAGCTGTTGCATGGAAGGTGATGTCGGAATCTCGTTCGTTGAGGAAAGGTAATGCATGGACCCGAGAGTCCTTGCGAGCAGATCCAGTGCATGTGTGATACAGGGAGTAGTGGCAAGGTTGTTAAGCGGATTTCACTAAGTGAGGGAATGGAAAGGTATGTTGGGGCGAGTGCAGCATGTGTATACGATTGCAAGAGGTGAACTCGTGAGAGTTGCCCTGAGAATTGAGAATAGGTCCCTCAGTTGTTCCGATATGGATAAAGTGGGCTTGGGATCGGGGAACCGGTGATTCAGAGTTTCATAACCCTTACGGGTCGTGTGAGCATTGAGATTTAGAGCAGAGTCGCGTCTTGGGAAATTCTCGGTTACAGGAAGTGGGGGTCAGTACAGCGATCGTGTTTTGGTCGACAGAGCAGATGCAATAGGTTAATCAGAGGTTAACGATCGTTTAGAGTTAACAGGAAGGTTGTGCAGACAGACGCCGTTACGAGCATGCGTTTCAGGTCGGCGACTTCGTATTCCTGACGGTCTCTCCCTGGGAAGGGGTGTTTCGATCCAGGAAGAGGGGTAAGTAGGGGCCCGGTATGTTGGGGTTTTGCGTGAAGGTGCGAAGGTAGGAAAAGTGGCCTACCGGTTGGAGCTGCCAACGGAATTGGGATGGATCCATGACACTTTTAGGTGTCGTAATTGAAGAGGTGTATAGCAGATAAGTCAGCAGCGGTTCTACTAGAGAACGATTAGGTGGATGCGAGCCTGTGTTACGCCGAGAGGCCAGTGGCCATCAGGGATCGGAAGATCAAGTTTCTGAGGAACAAGGAGGTACCTCTGGTATTGATTCAATGGCAACCTCGGAAGAGATCGGAAGTGTCTAGGGAAGCCGAAACGTGTGATGCGGGAGCAGCATCCAGAACCATTTTCAGAGTGAGACTTCGAGGGCGAAGTCTAATTCTAGTGGGGGAGAATTGTAACAGCCCAAAATCTCAAGTATTGTTTAATTGCATTTTGGGGTGTTTTAAGGGGGAGACTCGGTGAGTTGGAGCCAGACTCGCCGAGTAGGGTCGCAGTTGTGGTCGCGGGTTCGCGGCTGGACTCGATGAGTCCAGGTATGGACTCGGCGAGTCGACGCTGTTCAGCGGGAAACCCTAGCCGTTCAGTTTGGGACGTATATAAGGGATCTTATGCCGTCATTGTTCGTCTTTTGGCCGATTGAGGAGAACCCTAAACGACTGTGGCATCTAGAACAAGCTTGAAGGCCATTAGTGACTTTGAAGGAATTGTGGTGCAAGAAGAGGAAGGATTTTGGCCAAAGGAAGATCAAGGGGATCGAGTTCTGAGGTTTGGGGACACAGAGAGTACGTTTTCAGGTAATGTTTCGGATCATTCCTGTTATTTTGATGTGTACACGGATTTAGGGTTTATGAAACCCATTTGGTGATTTGATGGATTATTATGTTGTTATACAAAAGTTTATTCCCCAGTAATAGGATGATTAGAGGTCCAGAAGTCCCATGAGTGTGTATTTCGGGACCATACGTAATTCTGGAAGCAGTTGATCGACTGCATGGCGTGGACTCGCCGAGTCGGATGATCAGACTCGGCGAGTAGCTTGAAGATTTACTGGGACTCGCCGAGTTGTTCTTCAGACTTGGCGAGTGGAGTCGGGGTGGCCCCGCGATTCTTCCAGGAGTAACTCGTCGAGTCAAAGAGGATACTCGACGAGTAGAAGGGGAATCTTAGAGGATTGAAGGACGACTAGACTCGCCGAGTCGCCAGGGAACTCGCCGAGTCCAGTCGAGTTGACAGTGGACTGTTGACCAACGTTGACCGGTGTGATTTCGTAGGGTCAGTTAACATGGAAGATAGAGGTATTAATAAGAGATATATGATGTTACAGGGAGCTTGCAGCTCGGAGGATCAAGTGCAAGGGATTTCAGGAGTTGCTATCTTCCAGTGTCCGCGAGGTGAGTCTTCTCACTATACTTTACCCGGAAGAGTTTGATTGTGTGACCGGAAGGTCGAACATGTTATGCGTTATGTATTCATACTGTAAATGGAAGGTAGTAGCTACGTGTGATATGTATGTTATATGGGCCGGAAGGCAAAGTATTATGTGACAGAAAGGTCAGGTAGGATATGTGATATATGTGCTTTATGTGTTAGGATAATTGTATTATGTGTTATATATGTGTACGGGCCGGAAGGCAATTATTTTATGGGCCGGAAGGCAATTATCTTATGGGCCGGAAGGCAATTATTTTATGAGCCGGAAGGCAATTATTTTATGGGCCGGAAGGCAATTATCTTATGGGCCGGAAGGCAATTATCTTATGGGCCGGAAGGCAAATATCTTATGGGCCGGAAGGCGATTATCTCATGGGCCGGAAGGCATTGTGCAGTGGACCGGAAGGTCAGGGCCTGGAAAGGCGTACGTGTGTAAGTGTATATTGGGGAACTCACTAAGCTTCGTGCTTACGTTGTTTATGTTATGTTGTTTCAGGTTCTTACAGTAACGCGGGATGGCAACGGTTCGATTGTACACACCAAAGAAAGAGTTGTGTTTTGGAGGATCCTGGTTTTCTATTTAACTGAAAATGAAACTACGTTTTGTAATTCTGTTATGAACGAGGTTTTAAACAGGTGTATTAATATTAAATGGATTATTTAAATAAAAAATTTTGTCTTGAAAATCACGGTGTTACACTTGAGTGATGGGTTGGGCTGGCGCTCTACAAAATCGAGTTGTATGCCCCTTCTTGTTGTAGTTGTTGCAGTGCATTTCCTGACAAGCACCAATGTGATGGAAGTTGCACTTGTTGCACTTGGGAAGGGTTCCATCATATTGTTGTAATGGTGTTAGGGTGGCAGGAGTAGTAGCAGCACGAACAACAACTGTAGTCTGGTTCTGACTATTTCTTTTTGTGGCTTCGGAATTTTCTTTTATTATTTCCCCCTCTTGCTTCATTAGGGGTGGCGATTACAGTACCATGGCTGGCCCTATGATCGATAAGTTGTTGTGCCAACTCCTTGGCACTGTCAAAAGTAGTGGGTCTTGAGGCAAGCACACTATCTTGTATCTGGGATGATAATCCCCAGAGGTATCGTTCCACTTTTTCTCTTCGGGAGTGACCATTACCGGACAAAGGAGTGCTAGGTCATTGAATCGCATAGCATAAGTTTCAAGGTTGGGGCCTGTCATCTTGAGATTCCAGAGTTCCTCTTCAAGTTTTTGCACCTCCCCCCTCACGCAATACTCCTTTAGCATCAAAGCTTTCAAATCTTCCCAGCTTATGGAGTTATGCACTGCGGGAGTAAGTGACTTAACTCAGCCATTCCACCAAGTGAGAGCTCTACTGGTGAAAGTGAATGCCGCATACTTGACTTTGCTTGTTTCGGAGCAAGCACAAATTGTGAAGACTGCTTCGGTCCTCTCGAACCATTGCATTAGAGTGAGGACGTCCCCACTTCCATTGAAAGAATCGGGTTTTCCATTCATTAAATATTTGTAAGAACATTCTTTAGTACGCCCCACACTGTCTCCTTGATTAGAGTGCATCGCACGAGATCCAGAACCACCGGCACCGTTCGTACCTATTTGCGCAATTGCAGCCGCTACTGTTGCTGTTACGGTAGCTTGAAACATGGCAGGGTCGAATTACGGAGGTGGTGGTGGAGATGGTGGCGGAGAGGGTGGATCATTTCGATTAGGTCTGAGATTTTTCCGTGGCATAATTATGCTAAGTTAACAAAAACCTTCGTAACTCTTTAATAGTAGGGGTGAGTCGGGTGTTATTTGTGCTACATTATCAGTATTATGTCCCAACTTCACGGTAATTGCAAGCAATTCATAAATAAAGTTTATACAAATAAACTTATGAATTTAGTAATAGTGACTCAACCAAACACTTGTGTTCTACATTGTGCTTGATCCACTGCTAGAATTTCACTCAACGTATGCCAGTCGCATGTAATTAAGTTTTTTGATAAACCGTTGGACCTAATGAGTCTGACCTAAGTCCATAACCAAACAAGGAATAGGTCCTAAGGTGGACTCACCATTTCTAATTCAATCGTCCCTTAATTATACATATCTTCGAGGTACACCTTAAGAATTTTAGAGTCATCATTAGCAATTTGTTTGTATCATAAAGTTATGAGTTCCCATGCGAAATATCCAACAAAATAAAACGCAATTCAAATTCATTGATATAATTTTATTACATGTTGCTTAATAAAATTTGACCTCTTAGAAGGTCTACATTACGTCACTGTAGAAGAAAATTGACAGCATAACAACCCCTCGAATAGTTTAATCACTTAGATGCAGGTTCGAACCTACTTGCAAGAAAGAGTAGCACTAACGCACACTCTCAAACCTAGTTATAACAAATGGTGAGTAGTGTAAGCACTACTCGTGGCGGGTAGCATCTGTTGGTCCCTGCAAGGCGGCTATGAGTGTCTGCATTGCCCTGCTTTCCTCCCTATCCTCGGCTGCCTGACGCTCCATTGCCATCTGTCATCTCTCCATCTCGGCCTAACATTCTCTGTACTCTCGAACTTCACTATGAGTGAGGAAAACTTCCCGTTGCAGGACCTCGGTGTGATTCCCGGTGTGGTTGTGATCCTGGTCCAGGCGCCGAAAGTGGGCTCATGTGACTTCCGCTGTCGCACCCACCTCCAAAATCTGGTGGGCGGATGCCCGGATCCGCTGATCGTGTCGAGCGATGCGGTGGATAATCACAAGGAGGGCCCTGTCGGCTGAGCCTCCCCTGTCGAGGTTGTAGAAACCTTTGTTTTTACCGTACGGGTGGGGTTGGCCTTGTTCCTAGCTCCACAATCCCAAGCTTGTTCCCCATCAGGGAGTCGGTCCTGGATAGTCCCGTGCAGGAGCATGTGCAGGGGGAGGGTTATATACTTCGGGACCCTCCTCTTCGTCTTCCTCCATTTCTTCTTCTTCTACTTCTTCCTTTTATTCTTCTTATACTTCTTCCTCCACTTCTTCTTTTTCCAGGTCCTCTTCAGGGTCTTCTTCAGGATCCTTCTCAGGATCCTCCTCGATTATCTCCTCGGGTTCTGCCTCGAGCCATCCAGAGTTTCCGTTATTAGGGAAGTATGGGTCTCCAGGTAGATTGAATTCAGCCATGTCGTCTGTACGAGAATAGGGGTGTAAGATGCTCTTAATAAAAAAATTAAACTCTTAGTAACATAAAATACTCCTATAGTATTTTAAATATTGTTTGCTTCTAATTGTGGTTCTAGTATGATTGTTGGTATATTAATAGACTTGTTTCCCACTACAACTATACCCCGACATATGCTAGTCACTTCTCGGATGAATATAGTTGATCAGGATATATTCCTCCTAGACTTGATTACATACCCTGAGGCATAATGTTAGTGTCCAAGTCGTCCATTTTTATTTTACTTTTCGTAACTTATCCTATATGTGCCACTATACCGGCAAGCATGCATGTACTTATACTTTTTATCAAGAAACTAATTAATTTCTAAAAGTATAGTCATTCGAAAAATGTTTAATCAGAGACTTTTTGTCCCAATGCATTTATAGTTTGTATATCTTGTATGGTTTGATATACTAAGTTAACTATAAACAATGCTCCGATACCAATCTATCACAATAACGAGTATAATAGTGCTCAAAGTAAAAACAACCAACATAAATATAATTGAAAAAGTTACATCATAGTATCAGTTTACATGTTTCTAAATCAATTACATTATGTTGACAAAAATACAATGTTTGATGCCTTAACGTTCCATCCTCAAATGATGTTGTTTACCAAAGTTACCAATTTCCTGAGAATACAAGTAGTTTTGAAAAATTTTCAACAATTAAGTTGGTGAGTTCATAAGCTTTTTTAATGAAATGTTGAAATCCTTCCTTGTAAAAGTAATGTTTGTTCCAGAAAATCAAATATTTACCCTTTTTAAAATGTATTGTAATCTTAAATTCCAAGACTAATAGTGTACTAGTATTTTTCCATATAAAATTGTAAATCATACAAGTTTAAATCGACATAAACTTGTTAGTTTAAATGGAAATCCCGTAAATCTTATGATTGTTAATACCCATGTGAGTGATTATAACCATAGTATGACTTAGTTGGCCTTGTATACGATGTTCTTCAGACGTCAGAATGTTAATGACATTTGTCACCCCAGACCTGTCGGTCTAGCTGTTGCATGCAGCTAAGGTGTGGGTTTGTCAAACCCAATATAGATCTATACACAACTATCACGTTCTCCTTACACGAGATTTTGGTTATAATTAAAGGACTTTTGTTGGCGCTACTTGGAAGTAATGTGAAGAGAATGACTCACAAATTTATTTATTAACAGATTTACGTAGTGTGAAAATGAAAACACCTTTTTTTAGAAATGTATTCTTTCATAACGTATATGCAACATAAACTATAACTATTATAGTTTATTCGAATGTTTGAAATGTGTAGTATTCATTTTCTGTGTCAGTATAATATATAGCAAGACAATACTATGTTTATCGTGCCACATAATGCATTAATTGTAATAAAAAAAAGAGTTCTTACAATGTGATCATTTTTATGTAATATAATTATATCCCAACAGAAAACACATGCAAAATACGAAGCCATCCAAGATTTACACTTTGCTCAACATGTTACAAAGTGTTAATAAAGTTGTAATATGTAAATTCGTTTTTACCATTTCTGCACTGATTTAGAAAAATCAAAGAAAATCATACGATATCGACAACTAGATCCGTAAACTCTGGGAGTTTAAAATTTTGTCTAGTTTGTTCACAAATTTTATTACGATTTTTAGTAGCCCCTAACTGGTGTGAAAATATTCATATTCATAGACAAGTCTGAATTCGTAGCTACAGTGATAGACAGTTTTGTAAAAATCACCATAATTTTTACAAAAATCGTACGTACATGTGCAAGTAGTCATTTTAAAGGTATAAACCTTTACTATTTACACCTAATACAATGTTGAAAACTAAAAACTTTAAGATGTCCAAAACAGTTTGTGAATGAACATTAACTTTTCTGTTAAAAGCTGATGTTGGAGTTTAGTTATGTTGTTGGTGTTTTAACTTGTATTCTCCCCTAAAACTTGAATAAAACCTGGAAATGTGTGGTATGAACTCACCTTGAGTGATTTCAGTAGATGGATGATGAAGAAAAGGAGTTTCCAAGTCAAGAACACTTGGGAGATACTTCGGGATTCGAAGATCTAGTAACAAACATGGTGATACTTATGTCAGGAATCATGATTTGAGTGAAAGGATGAAAGGTAATCAAATATAGGATTAAGTTACTTACCAAACGTGGAGGGAAATGCTCAAGAGTAGCTTTCAATTTCGAATTTTAGAAAGAGAAAGTGAGAGAGAGGGTGAGAGAGAAAAGGGTTTGTCCCTTGATGAAAGTGTGTGGAATGTGGAAGATGAAGTAAATATTTTTTTCCTTGATCACCTTTATGTACTACATAAAGAGGGTGAAAGGACAAATGATTGACTGAATAGTGATGAATAGTGACTAAGTATGGCTATGGAGTGGGTGTGGGGGATTGCTTGTGTCTTAACTTAAAGGTAAAGTCAACACTCCACCTCAATATCTTACCCACTAGATTTTATTATAAAATAAAGATTTCCCTAAAAATGTGTTTAAATTATGAATATTTAGGGTCTTATATGCCAAAATATAAGTTTAGGTGAAAATGTCGCGTTAAAATCACAAAAAACAGGATTAAAACGCGAAAATGGTCGAAAATCGGGAAAAAGGGGCAAAGTTGCTAAGATCCGGGTTTAGGGCCGAGGTTCGGTCCTTTAGAAGGCTTGGAACTGAGAGGAGGGTTCGGTTTCTGGAGAGGAACCGAGGGGAGGATTCGGTCGCTGACAGTCTCGCATGCGAACCTGGGAAGGAGCGAAGGCGAGAGTGGGGAAAGAAGCGAGAGCGAGGCTCGGGTTCGGTACTATGCGAGTTCGGTTGTGACAAGCTCGCTTCTGACAGGCTCGGTTCTTTGGTCCTCAGCTTCGGATCTGTGGTCTCGCTTCCAAGGGGTATCACTTCTTAGGGTTTCGGCCTTAAGAAGGTTCAGCCCTATAAAGCTGATTTTTGCGTAATCTCCCCGTTTTGCGTAGTTTTTGGCTATGTTAAGTGTCGGGATGCCCCCAAATCATTATAAAAATCTGAGGGAGGTTATGAGAGAGATTTGGGAGAGGGAGAGAGAGAGAGAGAGAGAGAGAGAGAGAGAGAGAGATATTGATAGAGACTTTGTTTGTGACCTTTTTGGATGTTTAGCTTCGCAACGCAAGGTTCGTACACCCCGTTAAGCTTTGTTATGATGGTTATATACCTCCGAGGGGTATGGAATAGCGTTTTATTAAATAGTTTCATCACTTACCCCGATTAGGGTTTAGAATTTCTGAACGAATGAACTTTCCAAGTGATAAATTCTTATTATAATAATGAGTTGTACAATAGTAACATAGTGTAAACCCTAATATACAAGGGTTATATGAACTGGCCTGTTTGACGTGTTGACTTTATTTGATTTTGACTTGATCAAAAATTGACGGTTGTCACACAACACATACATCCGTATTTTCCGCAATACGTGATCTTTGGGATTGGACTCTGATAATTGTTTTATTTGAAATACTTTTCAATGTTTTAAACAAAGTTACAATAGTGTTTTAATTATATTGAAAATGAAATATTTACCTTGGATTTTTGGGTCGTTACTAACATGTAGCATGCAAGTATTTATCACAAGATCTTATTTGTAAATGAAAATGAAGTATTACAATTCGTCTACAATAAAAATGCAAAACTATACATTCGACTTGAAGTTCTTCGATTTCTCAACTACTACTTTACCCATATTAGGGCTACTAATCCTGAAGTGCATTACAACATAAAATGGTTTAATTTATGCAAGCTTAGGGAATAACTTAATAAATACACACCTATAATATCAAATATAATAAGTGATAAAGATAAATCAACCACATCATACATATGACTATGTAATGCCTTTCAAGAACTATAGACTCTCCAATCCTTCCGATTTATGCGGTCTAGATGGTTCCAAGCCATTAGGAATTAACATGAATTCATTAACCTATCATTAGCCATGGTTTTTGCCCAAAGGTATTACCATTACCATTTAACCACAACTAACTATGATTTACAGTAACAAAGACTTCCCATTTATAATACACCAACAACCAATTATGGTTTATAGCCAAAATGCGTATCATTATACTACACTAACAACCAATTATGGTTTACGACCATAAAGGTTTACAATTATGCACCATTCCTTCATACTTATCTTTCACACAATTTAATGTTAGTCATGTAACAACATGTCAACGTGTCAATAAACAAGGAAAGAAGCATGGTTACTCACCTTATGAAATTATATGCAGATAGGTTGTCGATTATTAGAGTTCATTATCACCTTTTGTCTCTAAAGTTATTAAAACAACACATCATGGTTGAGTATCTAAAGTCAACAACACAACAAGAATGTTAAGACATTTAACTTCATAACATTCCCTAACCATCGTCATTGTCAATTAAACGCTTACATGACTTCACCTTGAACTTACTAGTTCATATCTTAAAATTTTCATGAATTAAAGCTTTAATTTACTTGAGTTAGTAAGAAAACAAGCTTATTTCCAAGTTCCTAACAAAGTACCCCAAATTAGGGTTTGATTTAAAAATTTCCAAATCATCACAATACAAACTCCATTTATTGTGACAACGTGAAACTTTTTTCCTTGTAAAGTCAAGCCAATCAACCTTAAGTCAGACTTGCTCCTACTATCTTTTAGCACTGTTTAGAGTTTGTTTGAGTGTTCTAAGCCTAGTACGTTAAAGGAATGAGTGTTAGGAAGTACCTACTAGAGTCTCTGTATAACATTCAAGCCTTAAACACCACCAAAAGGAGTTCACGGCCACAACACATGAGTTTACGGCCATAAACTCATGGTTGGCTGTAAACTCCCCCCTTAAGTCTCATATCCTTCACTTTTCTTTCATTCTTACAATTTTAACTCAAGAAACTTCCATTCTCTCTCAAGTATCATCGAGTTCTTCATCCTAGATCTTCAAAAACTTAATTGTTCATTCCATCCTTTAGTTGTTATCCTTCTTAATCATGAAACACTCTTTGATTTCAACCATGGAAATCATGTTTTTGAGTAGATCTTCAAGATCTTCATCCTTCACCAAGAACACACACTTGTTCTTGGCGAACGAAAACTCCTCAAAGGCCCTCAAAAGTGTGAGTATTCCATCTATCATCTAGTTAGGCATGTTAAACACAAGATCATTGTAACAACGTGAATTTTCAAAACAATTTTTCATTATTCAAATAACATAAAAATCATTCAATATTCTCAAATTCTTAAGTTTAACAGAATTTAACAAATGTCATCACGATAAAAGCATATCCCAAGATCATAAAACAAATCTCCTGCCAGTGTGTACGGATCATGCCAGCGCCTTCTCGTGATCATCGCTAGTACCTAAAACACATAACACATAACACTATAAGCATAAATGCTTAGTGAGTTCCCCAAAATACAACATACAACAGATACGCTACTCATGGCCAAAACTCTTTGGGATCTTCCGATCCATGTGTCTCAGGGGACTTCCATCCCAACTCTGGTAGATCTTCCAGCTCTACCCGTATGACCTTTCGGTCCATACACTGTTGACCTTTCGGTCCATATCATGGTACTCATAACATAGCATAACACATACATATCACATAGCAACACATATCACATACTCCTCATAACATATAAGACCTTCCGGTCATACATAATTACCACTCTAGGTAAAGTATAGTGAGAATACTCACCTCATATTTTGTCAAGTAACTCATGTGCTTGGCATCCCTGAACCTCGTAACAATGACCTAGCCCCACCTAAAAAACTAAGAAATCATCTCAAATCAATAACGACTCTCCAGGAAAGACTAGTTCATTCCAATGTTCTCTCAAAAGGCTAAAAGGACATTTTACCCTTCTATTGGTCCAAAAGTTCAAGTGTTGACCCAACCCTAAAAGTTAACGAAAGTCAACGGTCAAACTTTGACAAGACTCGACGAGTGCACATAAGTGACTCGGTGAGTCCAAGCGTGTACTCTGGATTTTTCTGAACCTCACTCGACTCGTTGAGTGAACCATCCACTCGACGGGTTACCACTTGTCATGAATCGCGGGCCAACCCGATTGGACTCGTCGAGTCCCCTTATGGACTCAACAACTTCCTTCCATGGCAACACTCAAATGAACTTCTGAGGTCAGATCTGCTTCTCTAACTAGTAGATCTAACCTTCTAGAACTCAAAAGTCACGTAAAGGTTCAAACTTTACGTTCATGCAACACACACAAAGCCATAAATGGAGAAATAACCTTCAAAATGGAACCTACTCTCAATAATCTCATGAAACAACATAAAGCTAGAAGGTTGTCCAGATCTCACATCTACACCACCTTGGGACATCACATGCTTCATAATCCAACTCAAAATGATGCAAAGAAACCCTAGATTCAAGTAATCTTTCAAATACACGAAATGGGAAAGGATTTGTACCTCCAAAATTGAATCTCAGTATGAATAACACAGATCCAAGCTCCACAATCGATCTAGCTTGGACTTTCCCACTCCTTCTTGCAAGAACACACCAAAAAGATGAAGAATTAGCCTTTCCCTTGCTTTCTAAGCTCTCTTCGATCTCTAGGATTTCTCAGGAGGGTAAGTGGCCACAAATGAAGGCCATAAGGACCTTTAAATAGGTCCTAACCCGAGATATTAGGATTTTCCTCATCAACACCGACTCGTCGAGTCAGATACCCGACTCGGCGAGTCCAGTCGCTAAAATGCATCAAAAGTCACAACCCTACTCGATGAGTTGAGGCACCAACTCATCGACTCCCTCCAATAACTCCAAAAAAATTAAATGATTAAATAATCAAAATAACATACCCGCAATTCCAGATATTACAATTCTCCCCCACTAGAGTCAGACTTCGCCCTTGATCTCTCATTCTTTAAACAACTCTGGGTGCTGCTTCCGAATCTCCGCCTCTGGCTCCCAAGTTAACTCGGAACCTCTTCGATATTGCCACTGTACTTAAACTAAGGGAACCTCCTTGTTCCTCAGAACCTTGATCTTTCGATCCAAGATTGTGATTGGCTTCTCAACATAATTCAGGCTTGCATCTACTTGGATGTCCTCCAATGGTACCACTGCCGACTCGTCGACTATACACTTCCTCAACTGAGACACGTAGAAGATATCATGTACCTGGCTCAACTCCGGAGGTAGTTGTAAATGATACACTACCCTGTCTACCCTCACGGTTACTTTGAAATGACCGATGTACCGGGGCCCCAGCTTGCCCCTCTTCCTAAATCGGATCACTGCTTTCCAAGGAGACACCTTCAGGAGTACGAAGTCTCCAACCTAAAACTCAAGCTCGAATCATCGCATATCCGCATAACTCTTCTAGCGACTTTGGGCTATTAGCAATCTCTTCCTGACCTACCGTATCTACTCAGTGGTCTGAAGCACTATCTCGGTGCTACCCAACACTCGTTTCCCTACTTCTCCACAATAGATAGGAGTCCGAAACCTCCTCCCATACAACATCTCGAAGGGAGGCATACCGATGCTCGAATGGTGGTTGTTGTTAAAACTCAACCAATGGTAGGTACGTGTCCCAACTTCCTCCGAAGTCCAACACACATGCTCGAAGCATATCCTCCAGCATCTGAATCGTCCGCTCACTCTGTCCATCCGTCTATGGGTGGTATGCGGTACTGAAATGCAATCTTGTACCCAACTCCTCATGGAACTTCTTCCAAAACCTGGAAGTTAAATGTACATCTCGATCTAACACAATCTAGATCAGACACCATGTCGCGATACCACCTCTCTCACATACATCTATGCCATCCTCTCTGTGGAAGAGCTCTCATGGATAACAAGGAAGTGAGCTCTCTTCATCAACAGGTCAACGATCACCCAAATTGCATCAACACCCATCGCGGTCCTTGACAATTTGGTGATGAAATCCATAGAAATCTATTCCCACTCCCACTGGGGAACCTCAAGTGGCTGCAACTTGCCATGCGTACGTTGGTGCTCGGCCTTAACCCTACGACAGGTCAAGCACCTATCAACAAACCATGCAACATCCTTCTTCATACAGGGCTACCAATAATATTTCTTCAGGTCCAAATACATCTTAGTAGCCCTGGGGTGGATGAAGAACCTCGATCTATGCACCTCCTCCATTAAGGTGGTACGTGCCCTGCTTGCAAACGGTACCCAAATCCGACCTTGAAAGGTCATAAGCCCTCGGCTATCAGTAACGAACTCCGATACCTACCCAATCACTCGCTCTCTCTCTCTCTCTCAGTTCTCCGGTCTTACGGCCTATGCCTAAGCCTCTCGAATGGTATCCAACACCGGAGTCATCACTGTCATCCACATACAAATACCTCGTATCGGGGCACTCTCCACCCTACGACTCAGGGCATTGACTAAAACGTTAGCCTTTCCCGAGTGGTACAGAATCTCGCAGTCATAATCCTTTACCCCATCCAACCATCTTCTCTGGCACATATTCAGGTTGGGCTGATCCATCAAGTACTTCAAACTTTTGTGGTCCGTGTATATGATACACCAAACCCCATACAAATAATGACGCCATATCTTGAGGGTGATCACCACGGCCGCCAACTCCAAATAGTGGGTGGGATATCTGATGAGTCAAAGAATTGAGTATTGATTGAATTAGAATGTAAATTCAAAGTAAGATTGAAAGATTTGAACAATGATGTAAATATGATTTGTTTGGCTCTATTATACTTTATCAGTTTAAAGAGTACAAGTGAAAGTTTTGTAAAGACTTGTTACTAAGACACTAGTAACTACTCCTATTTATAGGAGATGAAAGCGTACAAAAAATATAGTAAGGACTAAACATGATGCTGCGAATATTATGCCCTAGTAAAATACATTACAAAAATGTTCGAAGATACTAAAGACAGATTTCGACTCATTACAAAATTTTGACTATAACAATTTCCCCCTTTGTAATCAAAGTCGAAGTCTTAAGTTTGTTTGAAGTGTAATAGAGTATAGCAAAACTCTTCGAACCTCAGTATACCAAGAAATAATTTTCTTCAACTCCTTCTTGTCTCCTTCATTGTTCTTCTTATAGTGGTTCATAAAAACAATCAAGTACGTATATTAAGATGTAGAATATCTCTCCACTTTGCTAGCTTGAAATAAAAACCGCTTTGCTTTTCCAGCTTTATCCTTTCCAGCAAAAACTATCCCAAATGGCTTAAGACTAATTTATCCGTGATCATATTTCTTTAGCTCATCCTGTGTCTTTGAAGGAGCCATTGGAGCATTTATTTCCATTCCCTTGGCAGTTGCCAACTCCACATCAGTTAGAGCTAGATACTCGTAATAATTCTCTATGAAGATCTTGATGTGAGAAACTCCAAGTTTGAATTCCTATGGATTTGTGTTTTGAAGAAAAGAAAAAGATTTGTCTTTCAAAATCAATGCAACTTGTATAAGGTCATAGAAGTTTATTAGAGGAAAATCTGCAATCGTAAATTCGCATGTTTTTCCATTTGCCCTAGAAACCACATACTTGATATTTTGGACTGTGTTTTCAAAAAACCACATCCTTTTTCATACTTATCACCTTCTTGATCTTGATCAGAGACCAAACATCCTCAAGAGCTTTGCCAAGTATCGCATGAAAACGAATTTTCATATGAGTCCCTTCATCTTTTTCTTTGAAATTCCCTTCAGCTTTGAATTGAGGCATGATAAACATCATCTCATTTATAGGGAAATCCAAGTGGCAAGCATCAGAATTTGTGATCACATACCTTTGCTTGGGCTTCTTTTCGAATGTATACATGTGGTTGAAAGGAACCTTGGCTTCGATTGTTTCATAGTTATAGTGTTTAGCCGGATCACCTTTATTCATCCCCTTCGAAACATTTGCCCTCTGAGCCATTATACTTTGAACCATTCTAAGCTTTTCAATCTCATCTTCAGCCTCAGCCTTCTTTTCATCTTTAGATTTTTCCACAAGAATTGATTTTCCTTTGGCTATAGATACCTCTTTTGGCTTTGAACCACTTCCTCTAGATTCCAAAGGTTTACCAATTACAATTCCTTTCGAATATGTTCTTGTAATTGGCAATGTTATTAAAATTATTGAGGTCACTGGTTTAGCAGACACTATCAATGGTTTGGTTGAAGGGATGTTTGAAGAAAATACCTTGCCCACCACTTTTGCTTCTTCTTCTACTAACTTCCTTTCTCCCCCTTGCACCCCTGTGAAAACAGAAGGGGCAGTAGTTTAGGGAAGATGGCTGAATATGTGAAATAGTGGAGCAAGTTGCTTGTTAAGTATGGCTTCGAACTACACAAACTTCTGAGATAAAAATTCAGGAGTAATCAACTGGGATGAAACAGGTTTCGTTGAGATCTCCTTCAATTCCTTGAGCAACTTCATCACACCTTCAAAATTTTCACTTTCAGATTTGGAGAGTTGATTTATTTGAGGACTCAAATCCTCAAATAGCTTGACAAAACGAGTTACATCATCACAAATGATATCGACCTTCTAATGTAAGGACGCATAATCATGTTGAACTGAAAAAATTTCCTTTTTCATATCTTCACGAAGTTTGTGAATTTGTGAGTTAACATCCTCCTTCACTTTCTTCACCTCCTGAACAAAAAGAACATGACATTCTTTTGTTGTGCTTTTCAGATCTTTAACTTCTCCCACAAAATCAGATCTAAGAGCTTTAACACGAAGCTCAAAATTCTGATCAGTGTAATCAACCTTCTCTAAAATAGCAGAGTCTGAGGCTTTCAACATTCTATAAACTTTGTTGATTATTCTTGATTCGAACATCTTGAGCATAGAATCAACCTCCAAACTGGAAATAGATGAACTTCCTCCAAGATCAGCTTGGGATTGAATGATGGAGTTCAACTTTTGATTAAGAATTTTATATTGCTTCATTGTCATCAACATGTGATCAGGAAATTCTTCTTCATCTTCATTGAATTCTAGATTTTCAAACGTACCTCCAAACACTTCATTATCAGTTTCAGTTTGTCACACCCCGCTAAAGCGGAAACGCAAGATATGACAGCGATAACTGTTTCATTGCAAAAGATAAAGATACATCACCATAGCAATATTCAAAAGTTTACAACCCATAGCTTAATACAAACAAGTACAAGTTTTTCCAAAATAACATTGTTCAAAATATAACTTCATAAATAACTTCAACACGATGCAGCATGCTCTATGATCATGAATCTTTATATCCACTTACTAATTATTTCCTGAAAAAGCATGTAAAACGAGCGTCAACTATGAAAATAGTTGGTGAGTTCACAAGTTTATAAAATCAAGATTTGGAATATGGCTTTTCATAAATACAAGTACATTGCTTTAATGAGAAACAAAGTTGATTGCTATTATTGATAAGAAGTTTATTGCTACAATGAGAAACGAGTTTGTATGTGTATGAGTAACAATGAGTTTCAACCAAACCTATGACTGAAGCCCTATCGAGATCTATGCTTATCGTTCCATAGATGAATATGGTATCATGCACTCTAGCAATAGGGCGAGTGAGGAGTTGTCAATTCCTAATAGCGCTATCCATAATGACCATTGGCTCAAAGAGTTAATGGTTAGAGATAAGGGAAGGGCCTTAGTACGATAAGTTCTCATGTTCCGTGTTGCATAGATATACATAGAGAGACATAGCAATACAATAGCAATCATGTTTGTTACAAATCAATTTAAATACAACATGCAAATAATAGTTTTTCTGGACATGCTTTTCCACCCCAAAACATAAAATCTGAAAATAGGGGGTGCGTGAATACTCACAATGTTTCAAGTAGATACAAGTGGTTCCATGTCGAAATCTAATACTAATATACTAAACTCTACATATAGTGAAATGCCAATTTATTTTCTAATATTGGATTTTATATTAATTGGTTACACTTTTTCTGAAATGATAAAATTCTACAAGTCATGCTATTAATACAACTTTGGGATATTAATTTTCCAGATTTAGTAATATAAATTTAAGGGTGTTTCAACTCATTTAAAGGTGTTTTAAATTCCTAAAAATGTAAAATATTATCAAACAGTTTCCAAAAATTGTCAAACCTTGTATTTTCATTCTAAATACAATAGGGGTTTTCCAGAAAATTTTCCTTGAATTTTTGATATGGTTAACTATTTTCCAAAAAAAAAAATTTAGCCTTCATAACAACATAAATTCACGAAAAATAGAATTCAAAGGATAAAAATTCTCAAACTTTTAATTTTACTGTTATTACACATTACTAAATTGGGAAAATATAAAAAATCTCAAACTTTTTATTTTCCAAGCTGTTTAATTATATTTTATGATTTTTGAGCATTTATTCCAATAAAAATTGAAATAAATAGAAAACACTTTCTAAAATTATCCAACCTTTTTATTTAACTGTTATTATACATAACTAGGCTGGGAAAAATATAAAAGATACTTTTCAGTGGGTATTTCTATTTTTCCTTGTTTTATCCCCTTAAATAATCATCAATTGAAGAATAAATAATAAACAGTTAAATTAAATTACTAAAATTTTTTGTAACATCATTTACAGTGTAATTAATCTGGGAAAAATACCAAAAGTGGTTTTCATATTGTATAATCTGGTCTTGGGTATTTATGTGTATTTAAGTGTATTTAACCTTAGAAAATAGGAGAAAAACAGTATACAGTAGAGAAAAATCATCAACATTTTTATGTAACCTCCTAATGTAAAACATGATGCTCTGGTAAATTTTCATGAATTTTGGATAATCAGAACTATTTTTCCTATTTTTAGGCCATTATAATTACCAAAATTTGGGAAAAATAGAAAGGCATGATGAAAATTTCTGAAATTATTTTTCCTAGTCTCCCACCATAGGTAAGAGCTACGAAGATTGTTAGATATAATTTTTACACTCTCTAAAGTAGTTTTGTGATTTATTGCACCCAAACAAAAAGAAAAGCGAAAATCATAGTAAAATGCAACATAAATCGAGGAAATTTAATGAGAGGTCATTATTCATCATAGGGGTCATCCATAAATTTATTCCAGATTTATAGACCTCTGGAAGTATTTTATGTGATTTATGCCCTTGTTTTCTTGCAACAATTTTAATAAATCAAGGAAATGATAAAAACTCTTGGGAATTTCAAGATCTTCATATTACCTTAGTGTGTCACACCCCAAAACCGAGAATAGCGGAAACGTTCTGGGGCGGAAGACGTCATGTACAATATCACAACAATGAAAAGTAGTAAAAAATCAACAACATTATCCATTGCATTAATAATAAAATTAATATACAAGTGTGTTCTGTCAACTTTTGATAAACACTAAATCATAAATCAAAATGAAAGATGAATCATCAACGAGCTCCATCTTCCCTAGTCCTTGCATCGGTACCTATCTATGATGACCTGAGGATACAAGTATTTTTGAAAGCGAGTATCAGCTTTAAAGCTGGTGAGATCATAAGTATTTTAGTGTCTTAATTTGTATGTAAATACTAGTATGTATTTGAAATGTAAGTATTTGTATGTATACGAATTGTAAGTATTGGAAAATGTAAATGAACTGTAAGTATGAAAATGTATATGAATTGTAAGTATGAACATGTTTGTAAAACAAGTGTAAACATTTGAAAACCCTAGAAATCCCTATGATTCCTATAGTAACAAAAGGAGTCTTCTACCGAGACTTAACTGTTCTCATGTAGTCTTCGACCAAGACCTACCTATTCTGAATGTAGTCTTCTACTAAGACCTAACTGTAATAGTATCACCCTTTGGTACTCAGGCAAATAACAATGTTAACTGAAGACATCCGTAGATGTACATTTACCTCTGTTGCTAACAGTTGGGTATAGGAATAGTCAGTCCCCAAAAGCATACCTGTAATGGTATCAAACGTTGACATCCGTGGATGTGCTTTTACCTCTGTAGCTAACAGAGATTCTAGAAATGGTCAGTCTCGCAATGTATCCTTGGGTACTAGGATATTAATCCCAATCTATCTTGTCGATTGTGTCATTGAATCACAAGGTAAAGATAAGAATGAGGATTATATAACAGAATCTATACATATAAAATGTACTAGTAATTCCTGTAGGTGTACTCATGTACATGTGATCATGTAAACATATCTATGTAATAGTATAGTAATGTACTGTAATGTTCCACGTGTGCTAGCTGTAAGTGCGTGATCTCTCTCTATCTAGCATGTATAGTAATGCACTCGTTCTAGTATCGTTGTATATGTTCTTCTCTAGTATAGTTGTATATGTTCTTCTCTGGTATAGTCGTATATGTTCCTTTCTAGTATTGTTGTATATGTTCTCTTAGTAGTAAGTATTGACTCATGAATGAACTGACTCATAGTATGATATTGTGTCCTACTAATAGTTCTAGTATCTTGCTAAACTACCCCAATGGTAGTTTACTAGTAATCTAACTGGTATGTATGGACATGGATGTATACCCTTGCTACACAAGGGTATTGATTGAACTGGGAGAACCTTTATGACTACATATGTACACATGATATATAACTAATATTTAAACGACCTTTGGACGGGTACCCGATATCCCACCAGACCACATCTCAAGCGCGAAAAGGAAATAGGGTGGATAGCCTTCCTAAGTCTTTTAAACATTACTCATATAAATATACATATATAGGCATGCAATTTATAATATAAAAGCATAAAGTAAGTTTTGTAAAACCTTTGAACATAATTATTATCTTAAGAAAAGATCGACTTGATGTCAATCATTAAAATATTTTGAAGGCATGGGTTTGATAAAACAGTTTAGTATAAAGAAACATTTGTTTGAAACGCAATTGTAAATAAGTTTGAAATGTAATATACATAGTAAAATGTAAAGTGTAATAAAGACTTTAAAACATATAAAATGTTTATAAAAATCATTTGAAGAAAATTGTTTGGTAAAACGGCTAATGTGTAGTAAATCATTTGAATGTTACATATTAATCACATGTGATTGATATAATAACTAGCGTAATTCTACCTATTAATCACATGTGATTCATATAATAACTAGTATGATTCTACTTGTATCCCCCCTATAAAACATTTAAAAGTAGTTTAAAACATTATTTAAGGGGTATGAACTCACCTGCAGTAAGTGACTGGAATTGAACGGACTGTTATCGTAAGGAAGGATCGGACAAGTGCTTGGTGTCATGTGATGTCTTTAGACACACCCAATGATCCTTATTACATATGAAGACATATGTATATAAATAATTAGTGATTAAAACACTAATTATACAAGTGCAAACATTTAAACGCGAGGAAAACACTTTTGGTCAAGTGCTAGGAGGCTAATGGGTTGCAACAAAGGAGTGTAATACCTCAAATGGGAGTTTAAGGTCTAATAACCATATTCTTTGGAGTTTACGACCCAGGGGAGTAAACTCCTGGCCGTAAACTCTACATTGGGTCATTAATTGAGGCTTAAAGTTGTTACAACTCAAGTGGTAAATTGTTCCAAGGTTTAAACAAGTGTCTGGGCCTCTTTTTAACTGCATTTAGGAGTTCACGGCCTTAGGACCATAATCCCTTGGAGTTTGCGGCCGTAAACTCCCTTGGGAGGGTGGTTATGGTGTTTTCAAGTCTCAAACATTTCTAGGTAATGATCTATGTTGGGTTCTAGGCATAAGGAAGGAGTTAGGGTGTCATTTGACCCCTTTATAGGTGTTTACGGCCCAAGAACTTGTCTTGGCCATAAACTCCTTAACACTTGTGATTCCTTATGTTTCCTAGGCTATAAAAACATTAGGGTACTTGTCCTTATTTAAACCTAAGCCTTAGGAAGTGTTTCAAAGCATTT